>NC_064649.1:188348001-189598001 GCF_023864345.2 Schistocerca serialis cubense | reverse complement strand
GAGAACCTACTTACCGTGCTGGAAAGTTCTAAAAGAAAGCAAATACAAGCAGAAACTTTAACGGCCATTTTTCGCAAAACACAAATTTCTGTACTTGGGTACATTGTTGTTGTTGTGGTCTTCAGTCCTGAGACTGGTTTGATGCAGCTCTCCATGCTACTCTATCCTGTGCAAGCTTCTTCATCTCCCAGTACCTACGGCAACCTACATCCTTCTGAATCTGCTTGGTGTATTCATGTCTTGGTCTCCCCCTAAGACTTTTACCCTCCACGCTGCCCTCCAATACTAAATTGGTGATCCCTTCATGCCTCAGAACATGTCCTACCAACCGATCCCTTCTTCTAGTCAAGTTGTGCCACAAACTCCTGTCCTATTCGGTACATGTAACATCCAAGATAAATATCCTATTTTTTTCAAACTCGGTATGGTTATTAAACAGAAGCTCCTTAATGTAAAACTCTAGAATTTTCAAATCTATAAAAAACTGTGGTATAAATTGAGATAATTAACGATAAATATTGAGTTTTTTCTCAACATGAAGTGTAAAATGTAACAGCTCATTCATTTGTTCCGAAGTTAAGTAAATTCTAAAATTTTATACAAGTGAAGGTATGGTTAGTATACTGTGCCAAATTCGTCGAAGAATTTCTCTTACTTATGAAGAAAAGCGTACCTGTAGCAACAAATGCAGCAAATACTAAGTGAAAAAGTGATGAAATTTCACATGCAAACAAGATTTATTTCGTTACGTTTTTGAACTCCCACTGCTATGAGTGTAAATCCTGAATCCTTCCTGGTCGTGCTGACAAAGTTTACTAAATTAATTTGTAAAAATGTAGACCGTGGAAATTAAAATGTCCTGTTGTGCCTCTCCTGCTCTAGGTCGGCCCGTTTGACGTCTCAGCTCCCTTAAGTGAAAGAAACTCACAACGACACAGAAGAGACGCTTTTATTCGAAGAGAATAATTGCACTGAAGTCGCCACTATTCACGACAGTGCCCTGGAGACTACAGAGGGCCGGACGTGGTTCTTAATGCAGTGAGCGATCACCACGAACGTCACTGGAACGAGCCCTACATGCCGGACATGGCTTAAGGCGTGTTCCCCAGTGCGTTACGTATTGTCACCTGGCGCCATACGAGGGTCTATTTAGCACTGTTGACTACGATTATTCTGGTGTCCCACGTTTTACGGTGTGGAGAAGCATAACGTTCACCACGGTACACTCGCTGGTCAACGTTATCGCCACACTGTAAGACGTCGGTGTCTCCTGACCTTCACTGCTTACATATTCCGCCCTCACAAACATATTCCGCACATCAAGAAGCTTCATTCGAACCCAAACTCGCTAAGATAAAGTCAGTGTTGTATGAATTCATGTAAACGATATGCAAATAAGAAGTGCGCACCGAGATTCAAATACTCGAGGCTGTCGTACACACACACACGTTCAAGACACGACAGTCACACTGGCTTTTAGTTCAGGAGAGGCGGACCGCACGCCAGGAGGCCGGTCCCTTCAGAGGACGAGTCAACCTATCTACGTCGGCCGGCGACCGCCCGTAGAGCAGACAGCGCAGCGTTTGCCAGAGCGAAAGGGGAGAACGACCCCGTGGTCGGCTTAAAAGCAAATTCCGCTACATTGTGTGAGAGCGTCCAGCCTAAACATTCTTTACAGACATAGCACGCAGTTTCAGAGGTTTTCACAGGGAGACAGCAAACGCCAAACGCCCAAGCTACAGATATCCAGATTGGTCGCCTTAAACAAAACATCATTCTCGCGTTTTAGAAGAGCAATGCTGATTGGCAGACAATATTCCTGATGCCTTGAGCTGAGGAGTAATGGAAGAGACCGACCCCTTCACGTCTGGCGTGGAGAGGAGCCGTTCCGTTGTCTCCCTCGGAGCAACACTTAACGAGAGCGTGTGCGCTCGTATGTGTACTCAAAGAGCGAGGAACAAGTGTCTCCTCAGTACTTCACTGGGACAGCACCTCTGTCGAGAGCGAATCGGAGTGCGACTCTATATCGAGTCCTTGCGATTAAGTGTCGTTCAATGTGTTGGCCGCCACACTTAATGTGCGGTGTGAACGGACAGAGTTATAGTTAAACGCCTGCGAGCGAATTTTGACTGGCATCGTGGTGGACTGATTATCTGACCAGTGTATCGCGCCAATAGTTAGACTACGGGCGAACAGGAATCCTCGACTTCATCGAGGCACAGCGAGAGTTTGATTGGCGAAGGTCAGTCCAGATAGAACGAGAGTTATCTTATTTGTCAGCAGCGAGTGGCTTATGGTATTGTGCGCTACAGCTATAGCGAGGCCCATATTTCCTCCACAAAAGTACACTTCACTGCATTTCACATGCAACACCCTCGACCGTACCTAGCAACATTCTAACGGATAATTATTCGAGTTCAGTAGGCGCAGCTCTCAGCCATTCTGCCAAGTCAATAGCCATCTTAAACTTTGTATACAAATTTCATTAGCGAATCCTATCTTTAAAAGGTAACTTCACATTCCGAAAAGAACCCGGAAATAACTTGTTCAGTTCGTAACTAAAAGTGCGATTGTGATTTCTCAGAATTTGTGCAAAAAAAATAATAATTTTCGTTAGTTTCATGTTTTTTATTACACTAACCATCACTACTCCAGTACCCAAGTATCCCACTAGTTACGTAAGAAATTTTGTGAATTGTTGTGTCATTTCCTTACAGCGGGCGACTCCAGAAGATATTTACTGCTGAAAGTTTTTCAGGCGTTTCTCTTTAGAACGTTAGGAGCGTCTGTCTGACTTCTGTAGTAGTGTGCGGGTGGAAATTGCATCTTGCAGGAGCCACAGGGTAAAGGGTACATTTCAGATTAATAAGTTGCACAGAATGACAGAATAGCACCCACACGTCACTCACAACACTACACTCCTTCGTAACGTGTGTCCTTCCAGGATGACAATGCGTGACCGTATCAAACAGAGAATGTGCAGGAGGTCTTGGAACGATATTCTTGTGATGGAGTGTCCTGCCCGTTTCACGACTCTAATCCCATCCAGCACATGTAGCACTCTTTGGGGAGTCGTACACAGGTACCAACGGCCATGCTGGAGGAATGGATCGCCCTGCCACCTGACATCCTCAACAACCTGGTGCCCAGGATGGCAGCACGCTGCAGACGTGTGTGTATTGCCGTCTGTGGCGACGACCGCGTCCCGGCTTTTGTAGTATCCACGCGACCAGCGACAATCACGGTGACTTCTTCAGTTACCTCCTCAACTGCACTGTGACACCATACCAAAGATACTTCCGTACTTGCGTTTTGCACACTGGCGTATTTTTTTCAAACAAGAAAAGAGGAAGAAATCAGTGAGTGACACGTCAGAAGGATATGGCGAAGAAGCGATAAACCTGAATGTCCTGTGCAGAACCGTATGGCGTGGTGTCCCGCAGTAAAAACACACACACACTGACAGGCAATATACTCCTGTCATGGTTTGCAACTTACGGCCATAATTGTGTTTGAATCACCCGCTGGCAGTGACAAAATTAACAGTCTGCTTCATCATGTCCAATGCTGGTTGGGTCACGACATTTTTCGGCAGTTATCTGGTTCTGTTACAGGACAGATTTCCAGTAAACAATCTCACAACATATGCAAATCACTAATTAAACTCCCATTTGATCTGAGTACTTACACTGAAGCGCCAAAGAAACTGGTATCGCTATACGAATTCAATATTTAAACGGCGCTGCGGTCGGCAACAAGTGCCTGGCACAGCTGTTATATCGGTTACTGCTGCTACGATGGCAGATTATCAAGATTTAAGCGAATTTGAACGTGTTGTTATAGTCGGTGCACGAACGTTGGGACACACCTTCTCCAAGGTAGCGATGAAGTGGGGATTTGGTATGTCACTAGTGTACCGTGAATACCACGAATACGGTAAAACATCGAAACTCCGACATCGCTGCGGCCGGGAAAAGATCCTGAAAGTACGGGACCACCGACGACTGAAG
Source organism: Schistocerca serialis cubense (assembly GCF_023864345.2). Taxonomy (NCBI): domain Eukaryota; kingdom Metazoa; phylum Arthropoda; class Insecta; order Orthoptera; family Acrididae; genus Schistocerca; species Schistocerca serialis. Next base: position 189,593,991 of record NC_064649.1, on the reverse strand, counting down.
AGAACCGTTCAACGTGACAGAAGTGCGACACCTCGCAAACTGCGGCAGACTTCAAAGCTGCGCTATCAACAAGTGGCAGCATGTCAACCATTCGACGAAACATCATTGATACGCGCCTTAGGAGCTGAAGACCCACTTGTAACCTTGCTGATTGGACGACACAAATCTTTACGCCTCGCCTAGGCCCGTCAACACCGACATTGGGCTGTTGATGACTGGAAACATGTTGCCTGGTCGGACGAGTCTCGTTTAAAATTTTTATCTAGAAGATGGAAGTGTACGGGTATCGAGACAATCTCATGAATCCGTGGATGTACGGATATGGAGACAACCTCATGAATCCAAGGACCGTACACGTCAGCATGGGACTGTTCAAGCTCTGTAATGGTGTTGGGGCGTGTGCAGCTGGAGTGATATGGGAACAGGTGACACGTACGTAAGCATCCTATCTGATCACATGCATCCATTCGTGTCCATTGTGCATTCCGACGGACTCGTGCAATTCCAGCAGGACAATGCGACACCCCACACGTCCAGAATTGCTACAGAGTGGCACCAGAAACCCTCTTCTGAGTTTGAACACTTCCGCTGACCACCAAACTCCCCACACATGAACATTATTGAGCATATCTGGGACGCCTTGCGACATGGTGTTCAGAAGAGATCTCCACTGCCTCGTGGTCTTACGGATTTATTCACACCTCTGCAGGATTCGTGGTGTCAGTTCCCTCCAGCACTACTTCAGACACCAGTCGAGTGCATGCCACGTCGTGTTGCGGCACTTCTGTGTGCTCGCGGAGGTACTGAAGTATCAGTGTCTTTGGCTCTTCAGTGTAACGAGTGTTTTGGTCCTCTGTCTGCCCAATACTTCTTCATTCTTTCAGAAATTTCCTGTCGCTCTTCCTCTCACATCTTTTTTCCTGTAGCCCTTTTATTGATCTTCGTTTCTAGCGTGGTTTGTGTGTCTTGCATTATTCTGGTTTTCTATGTTTTGTTTTTTAAGTCGTCTACAGTAATTTGCACTTTTCTTATATGTTCGTTAATTTCTGTTATCCATTTAATGTTGTTCTCACTATTCCACAATTTTTCTATCACCCTCACTAATTCTGGTATTCTCTTCAGATGTTCCTTATCGTGCTCATTATTGGTTCCATTGTAATGAATACTGTTTCATTTGCAGCTAATCTCCAACATCCATTTACATGATATTGTTTATTTATGCATTGCTAATTATACTTTTTCCTGTCTTTGGTATTTCGTCAATTTTTGCTGCAATAGTTGTTTTGAAAATGGTTTCAGCTGCGTAAGTTATTTTTCGTTGTGTTTTATAATGTTTTAATTTTGCATCTATGGATACGTTTCTTCGTTGTAACTGTTCTTGGACATATATTTTGCTTTGTTCTGCTTTTTATCCTACTTTGTCAGGCTGACTTCTCATTTAGATTGTAAGTTGTGATTTTACCTAAATATTTAACATCAATTTTGATTTCTTGTTCTCCAATTGTAATTTTGTTTGCAAGTAGTGAGTCAGTTCGCACAGTCTCTGTTTTTTCAAATGATATTCTGAGACCATTTTTCTTTGCTATTTCTTGTAGTGATTTAACTTGATGCGTGGTTCTTGAACATTGTTGCCTAGGAGAGCAACATCATCAGCAAGCAGTTCATAATTATATCATTTTAGCACTTCCAATTCTTATGTTCTTTGGGTTATTCTTGCACCATTTTCTCATTATGTATTAGAGTGCACAGTTGAACAGTAATGCTGATAGACAGTCGTCTTGCCTTAAGCCTACTTTTATGAGGAATTGTTCAGAAAATTCTCCTCTAAATTTAACTTTAGATTAGAGTAAGCCCTATTAATTTAATTAGTTTTGCAGGGAGTCCTAGATTCCTTAAAATTTTTTGCTATGTAGGTCTATAGGGGCAGTCATATGCCTTCTTAAAATCTACGAATGTTATTGCCAGACGTTTGTTCTGTTTCCCGTAGTATGCCATAATCAATCTTAGACTGATGATCCACTCTGCACAGCTTATCCATGGTCTGTAACCTCCCTGCCAGTGTCCTAGCTCCGGCTCTAGTTGTTCCTCGACGCTTTCATAGGGGATCTTGAATAAAATCTTGTATGTGCAGTCTAGGAGAGAGATTCCTCTGTGGTTGTCTGGACTGCTCTTTGTCCCTTCTTGTGCAGTGGGTGTATGATGGCCGCAGTCCAATCTTCAGGGAGTTCTTCTGTTATCCAAATTTTTGTTAGACCCGTGTGTAAAGAGGTCTTGAGAGTTTCACTCGAATATTTCCACATTTCAACAAAAACTTGATCTCCACCACATACCTCATAATTGTTTAGTCCTTTGAGGACTCTTTCTACTTCTTGGAAAGTCGGGGGTGGGAGGGGGTTAATTTGTTAGGTTCGGTTTTAATAGGGTTATTTACGTCAACTTGTAATTCTTTCGGTTCTTCACGATTAAAAAGGTAATTAAACGCTTTTGCATGTTTTCGGAATTTTCTTTGTTACTGTGTGCCATTCTTACATCTTCATCTTTTAGCATTAGCGTCGGGGGCTCATACTGTTGTCATTGTGTCACAAAGATCTTATAGTAGTTCCTCGAACTGGTTTTGTGGCACTTATGTTCTATAGTGTTTATTATGTCATTATAGAATCCTCTCTTAATTCTGCTAATGTTTAATGTGAATTTTTTCGTGTGATTGTCTTCTGTTTTGTGAGTCTGAAACTCTAACTATGCTTGTGCCTTTCTTTATGGAATTTGTCACATTCCAGACCCCACCACGCATGTTTTCTTCGTGGCTTCAAGGCAGCTAGAATCTCGGCTTATTTCTTGTGACTTGGTACCAGTTCTTTTAGATTATCTGTCACTTTAATGATCTGTGATATTTGTTAGTATATGTCATTTTTAATTGGCTGGTGTTGGGTCATACCTCATTGTTTTATCACCTTTTTCATTCTTTTTATTTAATGGAATGAACTGAATTTTAATTGTAACTCAGTAGTGGTCTGAGCCTGTGTCTCTTCTCAATACTTTTAACGTTTTGTATCACGTTACGAAAACAGACGTGACTTGGCTGCCACTCCCTCTACCTCCATCCTGGGTATTTCCAGGTTTTAAGTTTATTTGGCTGCCTCTCGAAGTATGTTGATTTAGATAAAAGGTCGTGTTCTCTGTGAAGTTCTACAACTCTTCGACCATTTTCCAGTTGTACACTATATGATCAAAAGTATCCGGCCACCCACAAAAACATACGTTTTTCATATTAGGTGCATTGTGCTGCCACCTACTGCTAGGTACTCCACATCAGCGACCTCAACAGTCATCAGACATCGTGAGAGAGCAGAATGGGGCTCTCTGCAGATCTCACGGACTTGGAACGTGGTCAGGTGACTGGGTGTCACTTGTGTCATACGTCTGTAGGCGAGATTTCCACACTCTTAAACATCCCTAGATCCACTGTTTCCGATGTGACAGTGAAGTGGAAACCTGAAGGGACACGTATAGCACAAAAGCGTACGGGCTGACCTCGTCTGTTGACTCACAGAGACCGCCGGCAGTTGAAGAGGGTCGTAATGTGTGATAGGCAGTCATCTATCCAGACGATCACACAGGAAATTCAAACGGTATCAGGATCCACTGCAAGTACTGTGACAGTTGGGCAGGAGGTGAGAAAACTTGGATTTCACGGTCGAGAGGCTGCTCATAAGCCACACATCACGCTGGTAAATGCCAAACGACGTCTCGCTGGTGTAAGGAACGTAAACATTGGACGATTGAACAGCGGAAAAACGTTGTGTGGAGTGATGAATCGCGGTACACAATGTGGCGATCCGATGGCAGGGTGTGGGTATGGCGAATACCCGGTGGACATCATCTGTCAGCGTGTGTAGCGCCAACAGTAAAATCCGGAGGCGGTGGTGCTATGTTTTGGTCGTGTTTTTCATGGAGGGGCTTGTTGTTTTGCGTGGCACTATCACAGCTCAGGCCTACATTGATGTTTTAAGCACCTTCTTGCTTCCTATTGTTGAAGAGCAATTCGAGGATGGGCTGCCATTCCCGAAGAAACCATCCAGCACCTGACTGAAGTGTGCCTGCGAGAGTGGAAGCTGTCATCAAGGCTAAGGGTGGGCCAACACCATACTGAATTCCAGCATTACCGATGGAGGGCGCCACGATCTTGTAAGTCATTTTCAGCCAAGTGTCCGGATACTTTTGATCACATAGTGTATGTTTATATTTCCTTTCTTTTCCCAGCTGGGCGTTGAAGTCTCCCAATAATATTTGTACACAGCTTTCATTTATTCCACAGTTTGTTGGAGAAGGTCCCAAGATTTATCTCTCTCTTCCTTCGTGTGTGTTTGAATTTCTTTTTTTCATTTGTAACGGCATGAGGTATGCTCATTGTTTTAAAAGTCAGAGTTGCCGCTCTTGGCGATATTGCTTGGAAATGAGATACCGAATCTATTTTTTTATGTTTACTATAAATCCTACACCATATTGGGGACATTGCTTCTGTCCTGGTTTCCCATAAGAATTCCATATCCCTGTGATTCGAGCGTGTCCTCCATCGTGTTTCCAGTTCCTTAGAGCCCCGCTATTAAAGCTCTGTGAAAATTTTGATTTTCCGATCTTAAGTAGCGACTTTTTGTTGTGTGTTGCTATGTAATTTATTTGCTTATGTTGAATCTTCTTCTTGTGTGTGAGTGATTGCACTGCTGTCTCTTTATAAACGATTTGATCATGTTAATTTGCCACTTGTTCAGTAATCATTTTTATTGCAATAAATCGAAGTCATTATAACCCTTGTTTCTTTCACGAGTCATAAGTTTCCCCGTTCACAATTTCGGACGCTACATTTGCATGTTTATCGGTATCTCGCTTAATCTGACTGCATTTTGAACCTTGTCCTCCAGCACATGGGCCCGGAACACCTCCTCTGCTGCCTCTTGTCACATTCGGAATGTCGTGCGACAAGTTGGACTGTTATTGGTTATCAAGTAACATAGTTAAAAAAACAATACACTCGATCGCTAAACCATTAACTCTTATTTTTAGTAAATATGTAGAATTTGGAGTTTTTCCAGATGCACTTAACGTATCAAAAGTTTTTAAAAAAGGGGACAAACATCTTCCCCAAAGCTACAGACCAGTCTCCATTGTTCCAATATTCTCAAAGATATCTGAGGCGCTGATACACACACAAATCAGCAGCCTCTTTGAAAAACACAATACCCTATGTAGCGATCAGTTTGGTTTTCCCAAAGGGAAAAATACAACAGGAGCCGTCTTGTAAATCATTGACCAAACCTTAACAGCTTTTGAAAACAATAACGTCGTGTCACTGGTGTTATGTAACCTAAGCAAAGCTTTCGATTGCATTCCAGCTGACGCACTACTGGGGAAACTTGATTTTTATGGGGTGAGAGAGAGCACTTTAGCTGTGATAAATTCTTATTTAAGTAACCGAAAACAATTCGTTTCAGCCAGAAATGTAAATTCTTGCGTAATGGAAATAAGCACAGGTGTACGACGAGGATCTATCCTTGGACCCTTCTTCTTCATTGTAGCTATTAATGATTTACCTAAAAACATAGCCCACCCCGTCGTGTATTATGCTGACGATACAACACTACTTACCACACATCAGAACATTTCAAACCTGAATAAACTACCAAAAGAAACACTTGATAAGGCCCTGGACTGATTTGCAGCCAATAAGCTCCTGTGCAATCCTGATAAAGCCCAACAACTTTTAATGGGAACATCAAATGAAGTAGGTAATAAGTCGGTAAACCTCTTAGGTATTCACATTGACTGTAAACTCTATTGGGAGGAACATGTCAATCACGTATGTGAAAAAATATGTCGGGTGGCATACCGTATCTTGTAACTAAGGGAGGTACTAAGCTTAGAGTACCTTAGGGTGACATACCGGGTGATCAAAAAGTCAGCACAAATTTGAAAACTGAATAAATCACGGAATAATGTAGATAGAGAGGTACAAATTGACACACATGCTTGGAATGACATGGGGTTTTATTAGAACCAAAAAAAAAAATACAAAAGTTCAAAAAATTTCCGACAGACGGCGCTTCATCTGATCAGAATAGCAATAATTAGCATAACAAAGTAAGACAAAGCAAAGATGATGTTCTTTATAGGAAATGCTCAATATGCCCACCATCATTCCTCAACAATAGCTGTAGTCGAGGAATAATGTTGTGAACAGCACTGTAAAGCATGTCGGCAGTTATGGTGAGGCATTGGCGTCGGATGTTGTCTTTCAGCATCCCCAGAGATGTCGGTCGATCACGATACACTTGCGACTTCAGGTAACCCCCAAAGCCAATAATCGCACGGACTGAGGTCTGGGGACCTGGGAGGCCAAGCGTGACGAAAGTGGCGGCTGAGCACACGATCATCACCAAACGACGCGCGCAAGAGATCTTTCACGCGTCTAGCAACAAGGGGTGGAGCCCCATCCTGCATAAACATCGTACGTTCCAGCAGGAGTTTATCAGCCAGGCTGGGGATGATGCGATTCTGTAACATATCGGCGTACCTCTCACCCGTCACGGTAGCAGTTACAAAACCAGAATCACGCATTTCCTCGAAGAAAAAAGGCCCGATAACGGTAGATGTGGTAAATCCAACCGATACCGTGACTTTCTCGTCGTGCAATGGTGTTTCCACGACAGTTATAGGGTTTTCGGTAGCCTAAATCCTGCGGTTGTGGGCGTTGACAGACCCTCGGAGCGTGAAATGAGCTTCGTCGGTCCGCAACACGTTACTCAACCAATCGTCATCTTCCGCCATCTTTTGAAACGCCCACACCACAAATGCCCTCCGCTCCACTAAATCGCCAGATAATAGTTCATGATGGCGATGGATTTTGTACGAATAGCATCGGAGGGTACGCCTCAGTGCCAACCAAACAGTAGTGAATGGAACGCCGGTGCGACGTGCGACTGCACGAGCGCTGACTTCTCCGTGAATAGACGAACCCGCTACAGTCTCCATTTCTTCCCGAACTGCCTCAACAGCATTACGCCTTGTGCTCGGTCGGCCACTACGGGGTCTATTGTCTAAACAATCCGTGGCTTCGAACTTCCAAATCATTCTCGCCACAGCTGCGTTTGCCAACGGACCTTTGCCCGTTCGAATCCCCTTCCTATGGCGATAGGATCGTAACGCTGAACTAGCACATTCCCCATTCTGATAATACAGCTTCACTAAAAGCGCCTTTTCAGGTACAGTAGAACCCCTCTAATCCGTCACCTTCGGGACCGGGACCACGGTCGGAACGAAAAAAAGGTCGGATTATCCGAAAAATCTAATATTTATTGGAAAAATATAAAAAGACATTTAGTACAAAAATTAAACGATTTAAGAACTAAAAGACGTCTACACTAATATAAAAATGTGTTTCTTACACAGTGTTAAACAATATATTAACTAAAAAACGTCTACACACACTATACCATACTTAATAACGTATAAACGATGTATACCGTAAACTAAGAAATGTTTATAGCACTGTACATAAAAAAGAAATTTTTTACAAAGAAATAAACTACTGTATGTATAAACTAAGAAATGATTATACTGTATGCATTGTTTTAACAGCAAAAACGAAAACAAATTACTTGGGAAAAAAGTCAGTGCTACATTTTTGTTTAGCAGGTGTTATTCTAGATTGAGCTGCAGTGTCCCTCTATTTCTTTATCCACAAAACATCCATTGGAGTTGAAGCTGGATTCTGCTCGATGTATTGAAGGGCGATGTCAAAAGCGATTTTTGTGGTGTCACCGCCAGACACCACACTTGCTAGGTGGTAGCCTTTAAATCGGCCGCGGTCCGCTAGTATACGTCGGACCCGCGTGTCGCCACTATCAGTGATTGCAGACCGAGCGCCGCCACACGGCAGGTCTAGAGAGACTTCCTAGCACTCGCCCCAGTTGTACAGCCGACTTTGCTAGCGATGGTTCACTGACAAATTACGCTCTCATTTGCCGAGACGATCGTTAGCATAGCCTTCAGCTAAGTCATTTGCTACGACCTAGCAAGGCGCCATTATCAATTGCTATTTATCTTGCGATGCATGTACCGTCAGACCGATGTTCACCAATTATGGATTAAAGTTAAGTATTCCAACAGCTACGTACTTTATTTGCTACACTCAAATCCTTTAACTGTTCCAGACCTCACGCCAGCCTGCGTGAGCTTAAACGCGTGCCTTTCGGCTTCACCTCCTAGTGGCTTGGCTGTCTTGCCAAGTTACAACATTTTTTGCATCGTTGTGTGAAATCCCGGCGGGGGGTTCGTATTCGCCTTCCGAGTCCTCATTCACAGTTTTCTGGCTAACAACGGCAACAACCTGGTCGTCACTGAGCTCTCCATGAGTGTCACGGTCTTTGTCACACTCACTGAGCCACACTTCATTGGCAGGGGCGTTCGGCTCCAGAGTTTGTAGATCTTTAACGATTTCCAGTGCAGCGTCGTTTTGCTCATCTTCAGCATGGTCATTTTCAGTCATAACTTGTGGCCAAAGCCACGATTTCAGCAGTGTATCAGGTTTCAGCTCATTCCATGCTGCAGCAATTGTGTAGATAGCATCTTTGATGTTCAGAAATTTCATTGCCTCAAATAAGTTATGACCTCCTTCAGATTTTTCCAAGAATGAGCTGATATACTCTCTGCGATATCGCCTTTTTAACCATTCGATGGAGCCCTGATCCATTGGTTGGATGAGTGGGATCACATTAAGAGGCAGAAAGAGAGCTTTTATGTCCCCTTTCACCAAATCTTCCTCAGATGGATGTGATGGTGCGTTATTCAACAGCAGTAGACCCCGAACAGGCAGATTTTTTTGCTTCAAGTCTTTTTCGACCGATGGAACAAATTCGCCGAAAAACCATTATTTAAAAAGGTTGCAGTCCATGCAAGTAGATTTTTGATTGCGGTAACGAACTGCCAAGGAAGATACGTTTATATTTTTGAATGTCCTTGACTTCTTAGATTTGCCAATGACGGACAAGGGAAGCTTGTGGGTACCATCTGCGTTGCTTCAGGGAATGACTGTTATTCTATCTTTTATAAGTTTCGTTCCTACCACGAATTCATTTGAAGCTGTGAGCGTTTTTGTTGGCAACATTTTACAGTTCAGCCCTCTCTCGTCAATGTTATACACTTGGCAGGGTAACAGTTCATTTTCTTCTATAATTTCTTGAAACTTAACAGAAAACTCCTTAGCAGCTGCGGCATCGACAGATTGTTTCTCACCGGAGATAGATCGGACAACATGACGAGTTTTCCAACTATCAATCCAGCCTTCACTGGCAGCAAATTTACTTTCGGCTTCCAGTTTTTTGTGCAAAACTATCGCTTTTTCTTTGAGAACTGGCCCAGATATTGGAGTTCCTTTCCTTCTTTCTTGACAAAACCGCATCCACAGTGCCTTATCAAGCAGTTAAAGTTTAAGCTTTTTTAATGTTTTGCGATTCTTCAGAGTGTTTTCACCATCAATCGTAACTGTATAGGATTCAATGTCTTTCCGATTCTTCCTCCAATCCTTAATTGTCGAAACACCTACATTCAGTTCCTCTGAAATTTTTTTGAGCGATTCTCCTTCTTCCAGTCTTTGTAGCACTGCTAATTTTTCATTTAGTGAAAGAGTTACGTGTTTACGTTTGAATCCAGACATGTTGAAAAACAGACAACTGTACATACAATGAATCTACAATAATAAGTACTGTACAGAACACGGAATAAAGCAAACAATGACGTTTTGTAATCTTAACAAAGGATAAAACTGCACAATGACGTACAGTATAACAATATGCACAGCGATAACACCGCAACAATGGCCCACCTGGCGTCCAGTCAGTGACTAGTCGGCACGGGCTCGCCAGCCTGAGCATGGTCCGACTAACCGGAGTGACGGACCACCCAAGGTCGGATTACAGGGGTTCTGCTGTAACGTCAACATGCTGCGACTGCTGGCGCATCTCCTTCTCTCTCTCATAACAACTCCTTTTGTACACGATTGTCATGCGCAGTCACCGACGTTTTGCTGTCCAGCGCCATCTGTCGGACATTTTGTGAACTTTGTTTGTTTTTTTTTTTTGTTCTAATAAAACCCCATGTCATTCCAAGCATGTGTGTCAATTTTTACCTCTCTATCTACGTTATTCCCTGGTTTGTTAAGTTTTCAAATTTATACAGACTTTTTGATCACCCGGTACTGCGGGCTATTCCAGTCACATATTTCACATGGTCTGATTATATGGGGGCACTAACCTCACATGAAGAACATTTTGAGATTACAAAAAAAAGCCTTACGCATAATACGTAAAAGAGGTCATAGACCCAGAATACTCACAATTATAAGTTTATACATCTATGTGTCTGTACTCAATATTAAAAATAATGTTTCAGAATTTACGGCCAGAGGGGAAATACATGAACACAACACCAGGGCTAAGGGTAATTTAGACATACCGCGCCACAGGTTAGCAAGAACAGGAAATTCCCACGAAGTAAACCCACTCAAAATGTTGAATAAACTGCCAATTCATGTTCGGTCTATCGATATAATTTTTTTTTAATTAAATGATACAGCTGCCTGTCAGATCATCCAGTCTATGACATTAAAGAAGTGTTTGAGATGACTGAGGAGGAAATTAGCATTTAAAAGTTGTCTGTAGTTAAACATATTATTGTGTGCTGTGGTTAATCGTGTGTAATTACATAGTGTATATAATAAACAATACAATAGTTTTATTATATTAGATTATAGTATAGCTTATTGCATTAACTTTTAGAAGCTATCCTGGTGTAATTTGGTACACTGTCATGCTTGAAATGTATTCTATAATGTGCAGACACTTGTTTATATTATTATTCTGTGTGTACTAGTACATCCTGTATGCAGAAGCTATTATCATTGTAAAATGATCTATGGTGAATAAAATTCTTGATTCACACGTACAGAATTGCTACAGAGGGACTCCAGGAGCAGTCTTCTAAGTTTTAACACTTCCGCTGCCCACCAAACTCCCTATACATTAACGTTACGTAGCATATCTGGGATGCGTTGTAACGTGCTGTTCGGAAGAGATCTCCACTGCCTCGTACTCTTACGGATCTGTGGACAGGCCTGCAGGATTCATGGTGTCAGTTCCCTCCAGCGCTACGTCAGACATTAGTCGAGACCACGCCACTTTGTGTTGCGGAGCTTCTGCGTGCTCGCGGGGGCCCTACACGATATCAGGCTGGTTATGTCCACTATGACTATCCGGGCTGTTATGCCGTGGTCGGTTGATGAATTTTGTCTCAATTCCCAACGTTTCGTCTCCGACTGCGAGAGACATCTTCAAGGGGATCCGTAGCTCGATGGAAGGTCCAACACACCCGCTGGCTCGCTACTGACTGCCGCTAAATTCCGTGTCCGCGCCGCGGCATGACGTCACCCGTTTTGAAAACGTCAGTGCAATTGGCCGCTGTCCGCTGCCGTCGATCGCCGTTGCAATCACCCAGTAGTGGACGAGTGGTACACATCTTCTTTAACACCGGCATCCATATACCGTTTAATTTCACGCCCTCCTCCTTTTGGCTGAAATTATTTGGGTGTTTAGCGATTTCGATTGCCTCCCTGTAGAGCCTTTCGTAATATCCGCTTGTGGCCGCTATTACTTGCGTCTCCTCGAAACGATTATGGTGGTTCCCTGGCTGGAAAGCATGCTCCGCAACAGCTGATCGTTCCGTTTCTCCTCTTCTACGATTTCCCTTGTGCTCTTCCAAACGTTTAGAAACAGTTCTTTTAGTGGTTCCCGCATAAACATCACCACAGCTGTATGGGATCCTATACACTCCAGCTTTTTCCAATCGTTTGCGAGCGTCCTTGACAGGCTTAAGGTATTCCTGTATCTTGCTGGTGGGCGCTTGTAAATTACGGTAAATTCCGCTTCGTCGAGATCCTCCCTATTCTTTCCGTTACATTTTTTAACAAACGGCAGGAAAACCTTAGATTTTGCAGTAGCCTGTGTGTCAGTATGATTTCTGCGTGGCTGCCTCAACGCACGTTTTATTTCGACGGACGAATATCCGTTCTTCATTAGTGCATTGTGGAGATGTCCCATCTCAGCGTCGAGCAACTCAGGTTCACAAATATTTCTAGCTCTGTCCGCTAACGTCTTGATAACACCCCGCTCCTTTTGTGGGTGGTGGTTCGAACCCCGGTGCAAATAACGGTCCGTCTGCGTGGGTTTGCGGTATACTGAGTGGCCCAAACTGCCATTTTCGTTTCTAAAAAATAGAAAGAATAGATAGGATCTTGACGAAGCGGAATATTACCCTAGTTTACAAGCCGACGAGGAAGGTACAGGAATACGTCAAGCCTGCCAAGGACGCACGCAAACCATTGGAAAAAGCTGGAGTGTATGGGATCCCACGCAGCTGTGGTGATGTTTACGTGGGTACCACTAAAAGAACTGTTTCTAAACGTTTGGAAGAGCACAAGGGAAATCGTAGAAGAGGAGAAACGGAACGATCAGCTGTTGTGGAGCATGCTTTCCAGCCAGGGAACCACCATAATCGTTTCGAGGAGACGCAAGTAATAGCGGCCACAAGCGGATATTACGAAAGGCTCTACAGGGAGGCAATCGAAATCGCTAAACACCCAAATAATTTCAGCCGAAAGGAGGAGGACGTGAAATTAAACGGTATATGGATGCCGGTGTTAAAGAAGATGTGTACCACTCGTCCACTACTGGGTGATGGCAACGGCGATCGACGGCAGCGGACAGCGGCCAATTGCACTGACGTTTTCAAAACACGTGACGTCACGCCGCGGCGCGGACACGGAATTTAGCGGCAGTCAGTAGCGAGCCAGCGGGTGTGTTGGACCTTCCATCGAGCTACGGATCCCCTTGAAGATGTCTCCCGCAGTCGGAGACGAAACGTTGAGAATTGAGACAAAATTCATCAACCGACCACGGCATAAGAGCCCGGATAATCATAATGGACATGATATTTTGGGCCGTGAAAGTCAACATTTTAGTATCAATAGGCAGGTTCACCAGTTTCGCAGGTTGTTATTCATTCCCTGGGGCCGTACAGGGCTGCAGACACCCTGGTGCGGCAGACGTCTGTGCGAGGAGTTTGCTGGCGAGTGCTCGGCACGTTTTGTCCATAAGGCAGGCGGCCGGCGATAAGGCAGGGCAGAGGAGGGGCCCGACTCGTGCTGGCCGCGACGATGGGAGAGACTCGAGGCGAGGCGGCGAGGGAGAGACGCGGGGAGGGCGCGGCGGGGCAGATCCACAGCAGGCCACTGGAGCCTGGTGCAGTCCTCTCGCAGAGGCCAGCGCGCATCTCCGCTGACGGCCTCTGCTGTACTCCGGTAGGAGTCGCACCTGCGCCGCGGACTCTTCGACAGCCAACGAGCCGCCGGCAGCCCCGTGCGCGCTCTGCCGCCACCGCACACCCTACGCACCGCAGACTGCGCGTGCCGTCGTTTTACTGAAATCACCATCTAAGTCGCGTGACTAGGGCCACGAAGCCCGGTGTGTCTTGACGCACTTAAAGTGCACAATTCATGATATTCTTGTTACAGGTTAAATGTTATGCTTTTTACTAGAGTGCGCGTCATTTACGACGGCGGCCGAGTTTAGGTTCGTTCTGCGCATCTGTCGTCACAAAAAAACAGTCAGTCAACGAACAGAGAACGACGTTGCCAGAGCTCGACTGCAGTGCAGAACACGGACGAGTGTCTTCAGTTTTAGAAACATTCAGTCATAAATAAAGTAATTGACTAAAAGCAATGTCTTGATAGCAGACTTCCTTTTATAGAAAGTTTGGAAAAAGCATTCTTTATACCAATTGCTTCATATTGTATTACTTAATTAAACCAAACAAGCAATAAGCCTCCTAATCAAGGCGATAGCAAGGAAATTCATTCTCACTAACCGCTGTTCCGCAATAAAGAACACCGGTAATTGTTTATTTCCTATTGTACTTTGACGAAACGCGAGTAATTCACAGTCATACCAACAGTGTTTGTCGGTATTTTGCGTCCTAGTTTAAAGTCCTTCAGGAAATCCATCGAATAACGAGCCGCGTTAGCATAATGGTTATAGTATTTGGCTGCTAAGTGAAAGATTCCGAGTTGAAACCTTGTTCGGCGCATAAATTTTCTTTATTTAAAAACAATATCGAAGTGTCTTACTTCATGAATTTTATTCGTTTCAATGTAATTTTTTGTAATTTCTAGTGGCAACTAAAATCGACCATACGGAAAGTATACGCTATGGGCTTTTACCTCCTCAAAATTTCGTGCAATGATTTACTACATTTAATGCTGCACAATAACTGCGTTGAACATCGAAACAAAATTAAGTCATTTATGGGGGGGAAGGTATCAGTCAAGAAAAAGTGTAAAAATCAAATTTTTGGGCCAAATAGTTTTTGTGAAATCGAATGATAAGAGTGTCAAAGCAGTCGGAACACGATGTGTCTGCACAGGCGAGCAGTGCAGTGATGACAAAATCGCGCACAGAGCGGAACGCGGGGAGCACGTCTCTGTAGCAGCGAAAGGGTTAATGCGGCCGTGGTGGCTTTACTTCATGAACTGCGCGCTCCCCCTTAAACGTTTAAGTTTGCTTGGCGCGTGCAAGTGGCAACGCAGCAATCTCCCGCGTCTGGGCGGGCATGCGCGAAGCGCCGAGATAAAAGAATCGAACTATAGTACTGTGAGAGAAATTACAACGTGCCGTATGTGAAATTAAGGATTTATCTGTTTTTGACCATGAAGCCGATTTCTGTCTTATGCCAGGCTGAAGGGGCCATACAGCTTGAAGCAGCTGTGAGAGTCTGGTCACAAATGCGGAACAGCGGAGAAAAGTTTGATTTCAGAAGGACGTTTGTGAACACTACTATTGATATTACCTTAATGGTGTTGTGTAACTTCTTTGTCTGTTTTTACTTAATGTGATTTCTGTATTCTACGGTCTTTGATGTAAATGTTTTGTTGATTATTGATTATTTGCAATAATACGATATTTATATGATAATATGATAGTTATGATAATTTACGTAATTGTAATTAATCTATGAATGTAATATCGAAACCGATGAGCTACAAAAGAACTAAAATGTCATATTTTAGTGGTTCACGTATAGGGAAAGTAGGTTTATAATCATGTAAAACTTGGAGGGAAGTCCCTCCACAAAAGAACTTGCTAGACAGGCATAAAAAAGGTGGACGAGCGGTCGAACTGCAAGGCTCCTGTGTAGGAGCACGCAGAGGGTGCGCATCTTGTGATCTGAAAGAGGCGAGAACAATAGTGTAGCTTCGGATGCGGAAGTAATGCGGCTCATCATTCATGGCATACGTTTGTTAGCTCTGTACTGTGAAAATCCGACGCTAAGAAGAGAATAGAATTTTCAGAGCCTGCTACACAGGAAGAGGCGTGGATAGTTCTGCCGCCCTTTTTTCAACAGATCAGGCCCTCGACGCCGCCCCCACCTTCATCTCACGTAAGCAGGTGAGTACTGCGTAACTGCACGCATCACTTGTGTGGTTTCGTTTTAAGTAATGATTTTGTGTTCTGTTAACTTTGTGTTGAGCCACCGTATTTGATCCTTATTCATTTACGTACACAGGGTGTTATCCCAAGTGCTACCCCGAGTCCGAGTATCCTGTTTTACTGAACTGAAAAGCAATTATTTTTCCTCGACAAAAGGCAATAGTCTTTGTGGAATTGTAAAGTGCATAATTGTTTAGTGAGCGTAAGTTCCGAAATTCTCCACGTAGTTTTCATGAATGGACATTTAAGGAACTCAGTTCAAAGATTCTTTTAATTGAAATACGATTGTTTACGGTTTCATGTGTAATGTAGTTAATAGTGCTTCCCATCTTGTGTTGTAACTAAAGAGTTGTTCAGCCACGATCTGAATCTACCGATAAACCAGGCTGGCTGTTGAGCCAAATTTAAATGTCATGTCGTAACAGTTATCAAAAACAAGCAACTGGCGACAATTATTAGAACTATACTAGATCCAGATGCCACATATTTCATTTGAGCTAAATACTTAAATTATGTAAGGTTGTGAATACTCCTTGAGAATGCAAATAATATTCAGTACAAAAGATACTATTAAGTCATAACTATTCCAATAGTGATAACTTCCTTTAATTAAACTAAAAAACCCTTGTCCTTGTCAATAGTGTCCCATCGTTAATAATCATTTACCTGTGATTATCGTCATTTCCCTACAGTAATGTACAGATAGTGAGTGTTGTTCACAGCCAGTTGTTGCCTAAACGCATTAATCCTTCTCCAGTATAGTTCAAGTCAATTGACTGGAACGCTACTTACAAAATTGTGCTACTGTCCTGTATATTATCAGCAAAATCGAAGTAAAGTCAATCCAGATACACTACTGCCCATTAAAATTGCTACACCAAGAAGAAATGCAGATGCTAAACGGCTATTCATTGGACAAATATATTATACTAGAACTGACATGTGATTACATTTTCACGCAATTTGGGTGCATAAATCCTGAGAAATCAGTACCCAGAACAACCACCTCTGGCCGTAATAACGGCCTCGATACGCCTGGGCATTGAGTCAAACAGAGCTCGGATGGCGTGTACAGGTACAGCTGCCCATGCAGCTTCAACACGATACCACAGTTCATCAAGAGTAGTGACTGGCGTATTGTGACGAGCCAGTTGCTCGGCCACCATTGACCAGACGTTTTCAGTTGGTGAGAGATCTGGAGAATGTGCTGGCCAGGCCAGCAGTCGAACATTTTCTTTATCCAGAAAGGCCCGTACAGGACCTGCAACATGCGGTCGTGCATTATCCTGCTGAAATGTAGGGTTTCGAAGGCATCGAATGAAGGGTAGAGCCACAGGCCGTAACACATCTGAAATGTAACGTCCACTGTTCAGAGTGCCGTCAATGCGAACAAGAGGTGACCGAGACGTGTAACCAATGGCATCCCATACCATCACGCCGCGTGATACGCCACTATGGCGATGACGAATACACGCTTCCAATGTGCGTTGACCGCGATGTCGCCAAACACGGATGAGACCATCATGATGCTGTAAAAAGAAGCTGGATTCATCCAAAACATGACGTTTTGCCACTCGTGCACCCAGGTTCGTCGTTGAGTACACCATCGCAGGCGCTCCTGTCTGTGATGCAGCGTCAAGGGTAACCGCAGCCATGGTCCCCGAGCTGATAGTCCATTTTGCTGCAAACGTCGTCGAACTGTTCGTGCAGATGGTTGTTGTCTTGCAAACGTCCCCACGGATCGGGACGTGGCTGCACGATCCGTTACAGCCATGCGGATAAGATGCCTGTCATCTCGACTGCTAGTGATACGAGGCCGTTGGGATCCAGCATGGCATTCTGTATTACCCTCCTGAACCCACAGATTCAATATTCTGCTAACAGTCATTGGATCTAGACCACAGCGAGCAGCAATGTCGCGATGCGATAAACCGCAATCGCGATAGGCTACAATCCGACCTTTATCAAATTCCGAAACGTGATGGTACGCATTTCTCCTCCTTACACGAGGCATCACAACAACGTTTCACCAGGCAACGCCGGTCAACTGCTGTTTGTGTGTGAGAAATCGGTTGGAAACTTTCCTCGTGTGAACACCTTGTGTGAATGCTCTGAAAAGCTAATCATTTGCATATCACAGCATCTTCTTCCTGTCGATTAAATTTCGCGTCTGTAGCACGTCATCTTCGTGGGGTAGCAATTTTAATGGCCAGTAGTGTAGTTAACTTTCTTTATAAATCATGCTAGTATTGGCGTAAAACCTTGCCTAATTAGGTCGGCCACAGTATCTTTTTACGTAATAACAGCTTGCTTGATTAATGATAGCACCTTAATTCGATTCCACTTCGTTTTGCTATTGATTGCTCTCAATGACAATCTTTCCAGAATGGAAAAATAGTCCGATACCTTTCCATTGCGCAAGTCACTGGTCACAAAAGTCGTTTCACAGGAATAACATTATCGGTATACTGCAAATTCAGCCGGCAGTGTTACACGCTAATCACACTTGGTAACCCGTATGTCGAACCGACGCAGTAACTCCAAGGCAAAGATCGTGGCGTCTAAGGATGGTTCACCAGTTAACTACGGTAACAGTTGCGCTTTTGCTTCTGCCAGGAGGTTGAAAGAAAGGTGTACGTCGAAAACTGAATGGAGGTATTTGCACAGAAAGGTAAGTGGCGTGGAGACAACCAGCAGCTACTAACTCTAATATTTTAAGGATTCGGACTTTCACGTACAAAAGAGCTACAAACGTTTGATTGCTTTACAAATGAGTTAATCGGTACGCATGCGAAAGCGTGTGCTACGTAATACGTATATGTTCCAAAACCCCGCACATAAAAACGGGATTCTTCTGGGGCTCATGCGTCTGGTTCTATTGGTGTTACAAAGGTGGAGTGAAGTGTTTTGATAACCCTTGCGCCGGGTGTCATTTGTGTACCCAACAGGAGGGTCGCAACTGCCACTGTCGAAGTGAGAACACTGCGCACTTACTGCGGCTCAGGCAAATGGAGCAAAGCGGTTGTGATCCATGGCGCGGGAGGCACCATTTAGTTCATTTACGGTTCCTGAGAAATACCGAAAACGTGTTTTTTGGGTTCCGAAGCCGAGCCACCAATTAAAAAACAGCTATGCACAACAAATAACTGTAATTTGTACTATATTTTCCTAAGATATCGAACTCTTACAACGTGGAAAGTTCTCTCGATATGTTTAGCTGTTTCAGGGATGCAGAGGTTGAAAGTTACCCTACTTGCACACGAAAGATATGCACGTAATATCCTGTGTGAGGCGAAAACGTAGTTTAGAAAGTGACGCAGCACGGAGAAATATGCTGCGGAGTGTCTCCATCATGATCAGAAGGACTCTGGGAGCCCTGTGTTGTAGTGGTGAAGGCCATGCAAAATTTTTGTTCACATAAAATTCGGTCTGAGGTGTAAAATCAGTTTTGCATTATTTCAATTTCACGTCAGTAAACTATCAAACTTTTACTGGCCGGTATAGTTCTTTTCACATAAGTGACATGTTCTGCTGTAGCAGGGGAAAGAAGGGAATGATCGGAAAAATTCTCCGACCGAAAGATAAAAAAGGCTAATATGCTCTTCTTTTAATAGACCGTATGGAAAAATTGGGGCACCAACTGCCTCATTCTGCGTTCCTCAGAACATATAAAAATTATCCCAAAAATTTTGGCGTGAAAACATATTTGCAAATTTTTTTGGTGAGAGATAAGGAGGCAGGCCGTTGTGGCCGAGAGGTTCTAGGCACTTCAGTCTGGAACCGTGCTGCTGCTACGGTCGCAGGTTAGAATCCTGCCTTGGGCACGGATGTGTGTGATGTTAGGTTTAAGTAGTTCTAACTCTTGGGGACTGATCACCTCAGATGTTAAGTCCCATTGTGCTCAGAACCATTTGAACCAATTTAGAGATAAGGAGACAGTGGTTATGGAAAAGAGACGGAAACGTAATAAATCCTGTAAGACAGTAGACAGTGGTCGTGGTACAGAGAGAGTGAAGGAGAAAATGACAGGAATAACGGGGGGACGAATAAAGAGAATGAGAAAGTGGAGACAGTTGAGAGCCAGTGATAATGGGAGACTGTGACAGTGACAACAAGCAAGAGATAGCGACAGCGAGAAGAGATGAGACAGCAGCAGCAAGAGAGAGGGACAGCAGCAGTAGGACAGAACTAAGGGGTCAGTGGCTGTGATACAGGAGACAAGAGCTGGAGAGACACAAAGAGTGAGTGAGGAAGGCCAGCTGGGAGAGGATGGGTGCGAACGACCTGCAGAGGTGCACCAGCAGGTGTGAGCGAGTTGCAGTTACGGCAGCTTGTGGAAGTGGGGGGTAAGTTGCATGTTTGCATGGGAAAATTTTTAAAGATGCTAAGGAAGGCAGAATGATAGAGAAATGATTTGAAATTACGTGTAAAGATTGTCAGAATTCGGTGAGTCACACAATGGGTGAATATAGCCTGGGTACTTCGTGTGCAATGAGTTAGCTGACTCGAGCCGTAGACACGGTTTCCTGTCTAGTATTTCTCATATCGAGAACGTATAATTACACCTCTTTATGAGTAGTTTATTATTGCAGTTCAAATTTTTAAATTCGTTCATTAACTATACTGAAAAATTAAAATCTTTGTTGTTCCTCAAGTGGTAAGGCTGGCAAGCTGCAACTGCGAGCGAATGAGACGTGACGATTTCTTGTCTTTACTTATACAGTGTTGTCAGAAACAGTCTGCAAAGCTTGTAAGGGCGTTGCAGAGTGGGCTGTGTTGAAAAATAATTGTTAAGAAAATAATTCGATACGTTCCGCCGTTTCAGAATTAATTGGGACTGAAGTTAAGCAATGAGGTTGTTGCGCGCGCAAATTCAAGCGGCCCGACAGAGACGGTGTCGCTAAACCTGTTCTTCGTTCGTTTTCCAACAACGGAACAAGAGATCGATACAAAGATCTGACATCGATCGGTGGTGAGGATCGAACCAAACGCGGTCAGTCTCGTGTGCTGCCATCTATGAGAATAACGACACTAATTGTTGTCTGGCGCTCAGCGGCCTGGCCAATGCTAAGCGGCGCAAAGTATGGAATTTTTTTTCTTAATAGCTATTCCTCCGTCCAATCAACTCTGCAGCACCTTTACAAGCTTTTCGTACAGTTCCTGAGGGTGTTTTTGTTCTGTCATTGCAACTACAAAAATGCGTGCTTTAGTTTCACCAGACGTAACTTCTACGTCTGCATCCCTGAAACGGATAAACATAACGAGCAAACTTTCAATGTTTTTACAGTTCGGTATCTTAGGCAAATATCGTAAAAATTACAGTTATTTGCTGTGCATAGTTGTTTTTTAATTGGTGGCTCGGCTTTGGTACCCAAAAAAACACGTTTTTCGGTTTTTCGCTTTGTTGAGGTGGTCTGTAATTAAATTATTTACATTTTCATTTGCTTTTAGACCGAAAAGCAGTTCGTTAAGGACACGTTGATTTGTACTTACGGTGATTTGCGCTTGATTTCTCGCTTACATCGGGAAATGCCGTCTGCTAGCACATGGTTGTTTTCCTGCGTTAGACACACGATCTTGGTCTAATATTTATTTGTACTGCAGCACTGTGCATTTTTTATGTTTTCCGCAGCACCTTTTTCTGCACACCACTGTGTTATGTTTGTTTATGTCCCTTTAAAAGTACCTTCACACCGAAAATAACTAGCCGGTCCCTGTGGCCGAGCGGTTCTAGGTGCTTCAGTCCGGAACCGCGCGACTGCTACGGTCGCAGGTTCGACTCCTGCCTCGGGCATGGATGTGTGTGTTGTCCTTAGGCTAGTTAGGTTTAAGTAGTTCTAAGTTCTAGGGGAATGATGACCTAAGGTGTTAAGTCCCATAGTTCTCAGAGCCATTTGAACCGAAAATAACTCCAACAAACAAAAACATACAATTGTTGTAAATTTGGCAAATTTGCAACTGTTGCGAGTTTCGCAAACTTAGAACTGTTGACAACTGCTGATAACAGTTTCAAACTCTTGCAAACACATGTTCGGCGTTTTTATTTTTTGTTACAGAAGAGCAGTGAAATCGATTCTGAGTGTGAAGATTTGCCATTTGTTATGGTGGGAGATGATGCTTTTGATCTTTCAGAGAACATGACGAAAGTATACGCAGGATGGCAAGAGAAAGCCAGAGAATATTTCGTTACCGAATATCTCTCGCGAGAAAGATTGGGGAGAACTTTTTTTGGAATATTGCAAGCAGTTTTTCGGTGTCTTAGAACAACTATGCGCTTCAGTCCTGAAAAAGCAACGTGAATATGCCTTCTGCAACTGTCTCTCTGCACAGTTTTCCTGAAAGAAATAAAGAAAGTGCCACAGTTTACTCACCACCTGGCAGTTTTGATGTTTAAGATCCAGAAACATGCAGCGTTTCGGATGGTAGTTGGACGATATCTCCGCAAAATAAATGTCTTCAGAGGAGGGGAAGCAACGCAGGAAGATGGTGGTAAAGTGAAATGGCGAGAGAAATAAGAATAAATAAATATCGTGTGAAAAGACAAATGTAATTAAATTCTTCCGAACAAAAAGCTTTAGTTATTAACAACGTAAGCCATTAATTGGCAACTATTTTGTATCAGATGTTGACAAAATGACATGACAAGAGAAATAAATAAATTTCCGGTGAAAACACAGTTGTAATTATAAAATTTGCGACCAAAAGTCTTATAGCTTTAGTTACGCTAGTGAATAACATATTACTAACGATTGTAAATATTTTTCTCCCTGTCTACTTCACGCATTCCTAATACTTCAGATGGTCGTAAAATATCCATTTCGGAGCGTAGATCTCAGCTGTGCCAGGCCCACTTTTAGTTCTGACCATTTTACAATGCTCACGATTGCACTGTGTTTTTATATTTCTCCATTTCCTTTCACACTCCACAAGTGGTACACCAATTTTATCCGTAACTTCTTTCAACAAACGTTTCCTTTTATATCTCTATTTTTTTGCGGAATCGGAAGGATCCTGCAGAGGTTTCCTCATTTCAATTTCTAACCAAAACTGGCATGTTGGATCTGTTGACGACTCGCGAGTTGCCATTGTCGAAAGAAACACAGCGGACGAAGGGCGAAAAACAGCAGACGACACGGCAAATGCGCATGCGCAATTCACACAACTCTGCCGTGGTTTTGGTCACTGACAAACTACCAAGTCGAGACAAAACTTCCCTCAACTAGTTGGTCAGATTCGCGACTTCAAACAACAGTTGAAAACTTAGTCAAACTACGAGTTGAAAACAGTTGCTAACATAGTTTGTTAGAGTTGGTTTTCAGTGTGAAGGCACCGTAAGCATGTGTTGCGGTTTGTGTTTTGTAGTGTTGCCAACATAACCTTTCCACTACTTTGTCTTTGACCTACAACCTTTAAATTAAAAAGTATTAGTATTGTATGTGTAAAGAAAGAGTAGTGGAAGTACAAAAACAAACACGATACAGAGGTGTGCTTAAAAGTATGTTGCGAAAAGCATAACAAATGCGTAGTGCGGCAGAACAACTAAATATTAGATCAGAATTATCAGTGTCTACCGCAGGAAAACAACACTGTGCTAGCAGACGGTATGTCCCGATGTAAGCGAGAAATCAAGCGAAAATCGTCGTAAGTACAAATCAACATATCCTTAACGTACTGCTTTTCGGTCTAAAAGCAAACGAAAATGTAAATAACTTAATTAGAGACCACTGATAATGCTCTACCTCAATAAAGCGAAACGCGTCTGGTGAAAAAAGTCACGCATTTTTATAGTTGCAACCACAGAACAAAAATACCCTCAAGAATTGCAAAGCAACTACAGACACTATGGCAACACAAAAGAAGAATTTTCATACAGTTTCTGACCAACCTGTAGACCACATTATTTTTTTGCACCAAGCCACCGGAGAATATGGATCTGTGCTACCTAAATACCCGGAGAACATCCCCGAAGACATTCCGAAAATTTGTTGTGAGATGGGCCGGACGTGGTGACCGGGCGGTTCTAGGCGCTACAGTCTGGAACCGCGCAATCGCTAGCGTCGCAGCTTCGAATCCTGCCTCGGGCATGGATGTGTTTGAGGTCCTTAGGTTAGTTGGGTATAAGTAGTTCTAAGTTCTAGGGGAGTGGAGTGATGACTTCAGAAGTTAAGACCCATAGTGCTCAGAGCCATTTTTTGTTGTTGTGAGATGTGGAGTTCTGCTGCCGGTGTGTGACTATAGAATGAGAGGACAGTCCGGAGTAAAAGAGAGAGAGAGAGAGCTCATGTGTGCGCTGGCGCATGTTTCGATGACTTCTTGTCTTCGCTCAGCTATCCTTTTTCCCGGACCTGTTCAGTGGCATCGGAGGAAAAAGTTTATTCCTTAAAGAGAGCCTCGCGTCGCGGCAACAACTTGCAGCTGTGTTGTGGTTGTCGCGGGCGCCTTGGTGAGCTAATGTACGACAGCAAATGGAGCGCGACGTTGTAATCGCCGCAAAAATCCGGCGGCGAACGTCGCAAATGGGCACCCTAGTTGCGCGGCCTGCCGCCAGGAGCGCCACGAGGCGGGTCGCCGCAGGAGGCGCGCGGCGGAGGGGCCTTACCTCGCTTTTGTCCGGACACGCCATAAATCAAGCGCTGTCCGTCCCAGCACGGCAGGGAAGCGTGCTTTCGTCCCGGGCGCAACTGGCGAGCGCGTCTTCGTGTGGGACTCTCCAAAAACACGCATCACGCGAAACCCGTGGCGCGTTCTTCTCATGACGCGGCCTCGAAGCCGAGGTTGTGACAGTTCCATGGAGTGGGTCTCGCACGGAGAGGGAATGTGTTGACGTCTGCACGGGGCCCAGCACACTGCACGTGCCCTTAGCGCTAGGATTTCACCCGGAACAAGTCCCGCCCATTCACCCACCTCCACGCCTATCCGTAGTGTAAGGCCCTCCCCTAAACAGCCGCCAGTTCCGCGAACTGGAAGCTACAGCGAAGTTGCTATCGTCTCAGTCCAACACACGTTAGACTGCGATGAAATTCAGTAATGATAAGAAATTGAAGTTTTTCTGGATAGTAATATAATATGAATGTGTATTAATAAAGAAATAAAAATATTTATAGAGAATTGAAAGCATCGCCAGCAAGAGAAAACAAAAAATAACGTGATGTTATTTAAGGGCAATAATGACAAATTTTCATTAATTAACTCACTTATTATAATACGTTCATTTGAGGGATACAACAGAGCAAACATACGATGCGAAAACAATGGTCTTCAATCTGTTATGTTGGTAGTAAAACCACGGAAGCAGTCGAATAACTCTACTGTCTAAAATCAACAATATACAGATATAAGTCAAAGTCGTTTTGTTTATGTAGGCCCTCATAGTAGCTCACGAACATTAAAGAATATAAGAATACCGTAAAGTAGATATGCTTAATGAAAGCAGTAAGATATTTGCTTAAATGTCATATTTCGTTAGTATTTGTATGGGTAATGGGTGAATTTTAACTTGTAAATTCTTTCAATTCCATCCCTGCGCATTATAAACGAGGTTATAAAGAATTGTGGCTGTTTCTGTGTGATTAGTGTCCTATATGCAGTTGAAAACGTTTCAGGAAAATAATCTGTCGTTATTCTCTGCCCTGTCTGTTTTTAACCAACAGATTTATTAATTTCGTAAATGTCATTCAAACCATTTTTACAAATAATAATGATGATGATATGTTTGTTTGTCACGGAGTAGCTATGGAGGAAATACATGCTGCAGTGTTTCACATATGTAAAACGTCCTTCATGCGGTGCAAAGTAATTTTGATGCTCTTTGGAAGTATAGTGAACATTGGTGCTTGTTTCACATATATTGTCTGAGTTCTGAAACTGAAGTGTCAAGTATACTGTGGTTCCACTTTCTCCAAGCAATTTATTCTTTTAGGGTAGGGTTTTCCAGTTTTAGTTTTGGGTGCTTTTTTTCGCATAGAAGCATGTTTGTTCATAGGCTGTTCATGTGAAAACTGAGTTCTCGTATTTAAAGAATTCATTGCTAACTTGTTTTCTCTTATGTTTGCTGTGGAAGTAGCTGGCACAGCTGAGACCATGCCTTCTAACTATCTGGCAAAATTTAACACCTAAGAAGATATTAATTTAACATTCACTCCAAAAAGTCTGAACATTATGTCTGTTTGCATAATCTATTGTAAATCTATTTTACACGCAATACACGATGAAACACTTTTAACAAGCAAAACACTTCACACGCGAAATATGTTAAATAAATCGGCTAAAAGAACAATGCTCTACCGCAACGTGCAGCCGAACGCGGAAACCACATGGGTCAACTGAAACGATGCCCAGTCCACGAACAAAGACTGGGAAAACCGGGGGTGAACCGGTGGCCGGTGGGGGTGAGTGCCGGGGGTGAACCGGTGGCCGGTGGGGGTGAGTGGGCGGGACTTGTTCCGGGTGAAATCCTAGCGCTAACGATTCCTGCACACTGCGGCTGGTGGACAGGGTGTTCCAGAAGTTAGGACAGTCGGCCGCTACCTGCGACGTAATCTGGGGAGCGCCAAGGCCAGTCTCCCGCGCCAAGTTCTCTGTCCCCGCACCAGCTGGTAGGGTGCGCGGCTTTCTCCCAGAGTTCAGTACTGCAGTTGACCTCTGACTGGCGAGTAGTGTTTTCTGTTTCAGTGCCGAAATAATGGAGTTCGCCGAGACCACGAAATGGAAGTCTTGACTTATAATGGCCGTCGCTACATACTACGCTATACAGACAGACAAGAAGCGGTTTATTGGCGCTGTGTAAACATGAATAAACGCAAAGGAATACTGTCCACACACAAAAAAAACGCAGTTGATCCTTATTGACATACAGCAGTCATTGTCCAAGTCCTCGAACAGATACGACTTTTCTCCTGCTAGTCGGAAGTAGTTATGTTCTCAATTTTCCAATGTGCAAGGCTGGCGCCTGCCTAACAGTCTCGGCAAAAGCAGGACGCCGTTTAACCTGTCGTTTGCTACTCTGTCACAAAAGCTGACTGAACTAACTCCTAAACATTCTGCCAGTGTGGCCTGTGGCGAAAGTCGTGGGCTGCTACTTCGTAACATAGGGTGACCAAACATCCCGGAAAACCGGCATTGTCCCGGTTTTCATCCCTGTGTTTCGGTGCCCCGAAAATTTGTTTCGGGACGTTCAAAAGTCTCGGAATTCAGTTTTTAAATGCATTTCGTGGAACTTTCTCAAATTTTTGGGATTTCGCTGTATTAAAGGAAATACAACACAAGAAATTAACATATTTTAGCTTATTTGTCTAAAACCTCCATTGTCCCATACTAGTAACCACAGTATCAGTATTGATACACTCAGGCAATAATTTACTTTGAGCGGTACTTTGGCCAACAAGTAGTAAGTTGTACTATTGTAACAGAGCTATGAAACCGTCCGATTGTCGCGCCACTTACTCACATACTCATTGTCAGAACAGTGTAGTAGTTGATGTTTTGTCAGACAAACTGCAATAGTTTTTTCTCATATTAGTGGTATTGTTGCTGCAGTACTGTGAAACGCAATGCCGAAACGTGCCTGCAAGATCAGTGACTGTTATTCCAAGAAATTGAATTTCATTAAGAAAGGTCGTTTTCATTACGAAGCAGAGTGTTCCGTATGTAACTGTTTTATTAGTATAAGTCATGGTGGACGTTCCGACATAGTTGATCACATCAGGTCAAAGAAACACACTAACAGATACAGTGCACCGAGCTGCAGTAATATCTTGTGAAACATCAGTCAAGTGAAGAGACGAAAGTTCGAGCAGCCGAGCTTACACTAGCCTACCACACGGTAAAACATGACCAAACTTATAGATCTAGTGATTGTACTAATGAGCTTAACAGCATTATGTTTGATGAGTCTTCCATTGCAAAAAAGTTTAGTTCAGCAAGAACTAAAGTGTCAGCCTTAGTGAAAGGAGTTATTGCTCCCCAGAGTGTAAAGGAAAGCCTTGAATACATCGAAAAGTCTTCTTTCTACGGGATATCCACTGATGCCAGTAATCATAAGGCCACTAAAATATTTCCGTTTGTTGTTCAGTTTTTCGATATTAATCAGGGAATTCAGACCAAACTTTTGAAGGTGAGTTCCCTACCTAATGAAACGTATGACGAAGTTTCAAGATTTTGTATGAATACTATCTAAATTTTTGATCTTGAGAAAAAGAAATGTGTGGCATTTTGTGGCGACAACTCCAACACAAACTTTGGTGGTTTAAAAAGGCAAGGCAAATGCAACGTATTTACCAAATTAAAGGGAACATTGCATGAAAACATTGAAGGCATAGGGTGCCCTGCACATGTTTTGCACAATGGCGTGCAGACATCTGCTGACAGTTTAAGCTGTGATGTTGAAACTAACGTCATGAAGGTATACTGACACTTTTACAAATATACTGTTAGAACAGACAGGCTTAAGGAATTCTGAGATTATGTGGGAACTGAATATATGAATGTAACGTGTCACTCGAAAACTCGCTGGTTATAACTGTTTCCAGCGGTTGAAAGAGTAATCCGCCTCTTTGAACCGTTAAAAGATTTTTTCCTAAATGAAGACAAAGCCCCCAAAATATTGGTTCAGTTTTTCAGTAACCCTTTAAGTGAAGCCTACTTATGGTTCATTCACAGTCAGCTCAGCACTTTGCAGCATGGGATAAAGGAAATTGAGGGAAGCATGAAATGTGTAATAGAGGTAAATGATGAAACTTCCTGCAGATTAAAACTGTGTGCCCGACCGAGACTCGAACTCGGAACCTTTGCCTTTCGCGGGCAAGTGCTCTACCATCTGAGCTACCGAAGCACGACTCACGCCCGGTACTCACAGCTTTACTTCTGCCAGTATCTCGTCTCCTACCTTCCAAATCTGCCAGGAAGTTTCATATCAGCGCACACTCCGCTGCAGAGTGAAAATCTCGTTCTGGAAACATCCCCCAGGCTGTGGCTAAGCCATGTCTCCGCAATATCCCTTCTTCCAGGAGTGCTAGTCCTGCAAGGTTCGCAGGAGAGCTTCTGCAAAGTTTGGAAGGTAGTAGACGAGATACTGGCAGAAGTAAAGCTGTGAGGATGGGGCATGAGTCGTGCTTGGGTAGCTCAGTTGGTAGAGCACTTGCCCGCGAAAGGCAAAGGTCCCGAGTTCGAGTCTCGGTCGGGCACACAGTTTTAATCTGCCAGGAAGTTTCATATCAGCGCACACTCCGCTGCAGAGTGAAAATCTCATTCTGAGGTAAATGATGTTTTGAAAAATACTCTGGAAACTGTTACTAAGAGGAGAGAACAGCAGTTCGTTTCCTTTAATGTTAAATCTGTCCTTAAGTGCAGAACTATCAGAAGCAGCGGGAATGAGCTTTAGAGAAGAAGTTAACAAGTTTTATGGCACTTGTGTAGAATATCTCAGCAAGTGGAGCGCCTCATATTTACCCTCATCGCCGGTGTTTGATTCGATGTTACTGAAGAGAGTGCCAAAATGGGAACGTGTTGAAGAGACAGTTTCTTATTTGAAGAGTAAAGAGATTGAAATCGATGATTGCATTCTCTTTGATCAGTTCGGCATACTGACAAATTTTGTTGAAGAAAATTTTCACAAGTGGAATGATGAAAAAAAAAAAACACCATTGGAATGTCATGAGAAGTGGGTGAGTTTTTTTAAAAGCTGTGACTGTCTTCAGCATTACTCTGAGTTGTTAATAATTGCAAGATATTTATTTGCAATCCCAGCCCATAATGCCAATGTGGAAAGAATATTTTCGTTCATGAATATCCAGTGGACTGATGAAAGAAACAGAATGGAGGTGGACTCTCTTGAAGCAATCCTTAGATCCTGTACAACTACAAAATGGATTGTGCCGAGTTTTATCACTGTGTCTCAAAGAACAAAGACATGATCAAGAAGGCTAGAGGCAGCGAAAAATACCCTTTTCTCCAAGGACAGTCAATTCCATCTACAAGTGCTCAGTAATACTAAAGTTCATGTTAATATTAATTGATTAAAAGTTGAATAGCTGTAAAATTTTGTAGAATCGTAATACATTTCTTTATTACTGTATACGTTTATTAAATGTCATTAAATATACAGATAATCTAGATTATATCAATCTTTTGTATCCTCTTATTAGTTATAATAATCGGGTTAACAAAATGTATCAACAAAACATTAATATTTAAAATTAAGAAACCTGGGTACATGTGGAATGAGGTGTCCATTGGCATCCGGGTGAATGTGTCCCGGTTTTCACCGAAAATAATTTGGTCACCCTATCGTAATACCGTCGTGCTGTGCTGGCGCTATCTGATGGTATAGTTCAGGTAAGTGGGAACTTTCCTAGCGCCTTCACACACAGGATGGCATATTGTCTTAACCTCTTTCTTTTTATTAGGACCACCTCTCATTCCTGACGTCTATGACGGATGAGTATTGTACTCAGTTGCTTCTGAGTAAGTTTTGACGCAGTATATGTTTCAATTTATTCATTCCCGTAGTCGTACAAGGTATGACCGTGCCCCTCCCTCTGTTTCCTATTAATGGATTATTTTCTAGTTTTCAAGACAATGTGATGCCCAAAAAGGGCAATCCAGACTGTCTTGCAATTTGAAATTACTACGAATTCACCACTCGTGGACTTTATCTACAGCCTTTCTCGACGAGATGTGAAACAGGGATACGAAAGGAAACCATCACACAGGTTAATCGTAGCAGGTAGCAGACTTTGCTTTGTTGGTAGAACACTTGTAAACTGCATTCAGGGGAGACTGCTTACAAAACACTAGTGTGATCCATCCTCGAATACTGCTGAAGTGCGGGGAACCCGTACCAAACAGGTCGTCATTTTCTCTTTTTCAGTTTCGTACAAACAACCCAGAATGAATATCTATTCATGACTGTCTGAAAAGTTAGGTCATTTCATATATATTCACCCAAAAATAAAACACTGCGTTACCTCTCATAACCATAATTTTCTTCACCATCTACACAAAACGTTAGCCGAAAAGTACAACAGAATCAGCGCTGTCTTGAGCTAATGTCTTCATCAACACAAAGAACCCATAGCTTACAATATGGCTCCAAGAACGACCTACGTCATGCTGATGTCAATAAATATCGGACAGTGTAAGATTTATTAATTTTATTGCAGCGGTACGAGTTACGAGATGGCACAATAGCGGGTGCCGCAGATGGAATGGTCAGCATTCAGGGATATGACACGAACCATCACTCGAAACAAAAAAGTTTGCTAAACATGGCACTCGAGCTTACGCTTACGAACACTTTATCGTTCTTCTGCGAGGACGGCCGGTGTGGCCGAATGGTTCTAGGCGCTTCAGTATGGAACCGCGCGACCGCTACGTTCGCAGGTTCGAATCCTACCTCGGGCATGGATGTCTGTGATGTCATTGGGTTAGTTAGGTTTAAGTAGTTCTAAGTTCTAGGGGCTGATGACCTCAGATTTTAAGTCCCATAGTGCTCAGAGCCCTTTGAACCATTTTTTTCTACTGTGAGCTCGTTCCTTCCCCATATTTTGACAAGTAGTGCTATCGACCAAAAAGAAAAACAAATTGTCTAATAAAAATGGCTCTGAACTACTTATCTTATGACCTACGAGTACATGTTTATCTTGCCTACAATGAAGCACATCTCTTCTAATCGAAAACTCATCATAGCTCTTCAGTCCAGAGACTGGTTTGATGCAGCTCTCCATGCTGCTCTATCCCGTCCAAGCTTCTTCATATCCCAGTACCTACAGCAACCTACATCCTTCTGAATCTGCTTACTGTATTCATCTCTTGGTCTCCCTGTACGATTTTTACCCTCCACGCTGTCCTCCAGTACTAAACTGGCGATGCCTTGATGTCTCAGAATGTGCCCCACCAACTGATCCCGTCTTCTAGTCAAGTTGTTCCACAAATTCCTCTTCTCTCCAATTCTATTCAGTACCTCCTCATTAGTTACGTGATCTACCCATCTAATCTTCACCATTATTCTGCAGCACCACATTTCGAAAGCTTCTGTTCTCTTGTTGTCTACATGGGTTATCGTCCATGTCTCACTTAAAAAAAAAAAAAGCTCCAAATGGTTCATTGCACTATGGGACTCAACATCTGGGGTTATCTGTCCCCTAGGCTTAGAACTACTTAAAGCTAACTAACCTAAGGATATCAAACACTGCCGGCCGCGGTGGCCGTGCGGTTCTAGGCGCCTTAGTCCGGAACCGCGTGACCGCTACGGTGGCAGGTTCGAATCCTGCCTCGGGCATGGATGTGTCTGATGTCCTTATGTTAGTTAGGTTTAAGTAGTTCTAAGTTCTAGGGGACTGATGACCTCAGATGTTAAGTCCCATTGTGCTCAGAGCCACATCAAACACATCCATTCCCGACGCAGGATCGAACCTGCGACTGTAGGAGCAGCGCGGTTCCGGACTGAAGCGCCTAGAACCGCTCGTCCACAGCGGCCGGCTGTCTCACTTCCATACATGCATACGCTCCATACAAATACACACATCAAAAAAAGTTTCGCATCACCCTGGTTCCCACACCACCTTAAGATAGACGTAGCCGGTGAATATTGTACGACAGACACAGTCCTTGTGACTGTTCAGAGATGTCACTAAACCCGCCTAAAGATGTAAACAACCATATGAGCAGCGACTATAAACGGAGGCAGTCCGACAGCCGATAAGTCCCAGTCATCCCACCAAGAAGGAGGTACACGGCTCGTGTTGTCCGTAGTTCAACATTTTTTTGAAGTGAGACATGGACGGTCAGTACCGCGGTTCGATCGCTCCCGCATTGTTACTATGTGCCAGGAAGGGCTCTGAGCAAGTTAAGTGTCCAGGCGTCTCGCAGTGAACCAAAGCGATGTTGTTCGGACATGGAGGAGACAGAGAGAGACAGGAACTGTCGATGATGCCTCGCTCAGGCCGTTCGAGGGCTGCTGCTGCAATGGATGACCGCTACCTACCGATTATGGCTCGGAGGAATCCCGACTGCAACACCACCGTGTTGAATAATTCTTTTCTTGCTGCCACAGGACGTCGTGTTACGACAAAAACTGTACGCAATAGTCTGCACGATGCGCAACTTCACTCCCGACGTCCATGGCGCGGTCCATCTTTGCAACCACGACACCTTGCAGCTCATTACACATGGGCCCAACAACATGCCGAATGGACCGCTCAGAATTGGCATTACGTTCTCTTTACCGGTGAGTGTCACATATGCCCTCAACCAGACAATCGTCGGAGACGTGTTTGGAGGCAACCTGGTCGGGCAGAACGCGTTAGACACACTGTCCAGCGAGTGCAGCAAGGTGGAGGTTCCCTGCTGTTTTGAGGTGGCATTACGTGGGACAGACGTAGGCCGCTGGTGGTCACGGAAGGCGCCGTAACGGCTGAACAATACGTGAATGCCATCCTCCGACCGACAGTGCAACCATATCGGCAGCATATTGGCGAGGCATTCGTCTTCGTGGACGACAATTCGCGGCCCCATCGTGCACATCTTCTGAATGACTTCCTTCAGGATAACGGCATCGCTCGACTAGAGTGACCAGCATGTTCTGCAGACATGAATCCTATCCAACATGCCTGGGATAGATTGAAGAGCGCTGTTTATGGACGTCGTGACTCTGAGGGATCTACGCCGAATCGCCGTTGATGAGTGGGACAATCTGAACCAACAGTGTCTTCATGAACTTGTGGATAGTATGCCACGACGAATACAGGCCTGCATCAGTGCAAGAGGACGTGCTGCTGGGTATTAGAGGTACCGGTGTGTACAGCAATCTGGACCTCCACCTCTGAAGGTCTCGCTGTATGGTGGTACAACATGCAACGTGTCGTTTCATGAGCAATAAAAAGCGTGGCAATGATGTTTATGTTGATCTCTATTCCAATTTTCTGTGCAGATTCCTGAACTCTCTGAACTGATGTTAGCAAATTTCTCTTCTGCAGGAACGGTTTCCTTCTCATAGCCAGTCTACATTTTATATCCGCTCCACTTCGACCATCATCAGTTATTTCGCATTTTGCTCTCCAAATAGCAAACTCATCTACTACTTTAAGTGCCTCATTTCGTAATGCAATTCCTTCAGTATCACCTGATTTAATTCGACTATATGCCAGTATCCTCGTTTTGCTTTTGTTGATGTTCATCTCATATCCTCCTTTCAAGACACTGTCCAGAGACCAGACAGCGAGGTCATCCGTCTCATCGGATTAGGGAAGGATGGGGAAGGAAGTCGGCCGTGCCCTTTCAAAGGAACCGTCCCGGCATTTGCCTGGAGCGATTTAGGGAAATCACGGAAAACCTAAATCAGGATGGCCGGACGCGGGATTGAACCGTCGTCGTCCCGAATGCGAGTCCAGTGTCTAACCACTGTCTCACTGCCTTTTCAATCACTGCTTCCCTTTCAAGCCCCTCGAGTCATATAACTGCCATCTGGTTTCTGTACAAATTGTAAATAGCCTTTCACTGTGCATAAGGTGGAATTACACGAATATCCACCGCGAACGGTGCTGGTCTAGCGCAACAGCCACCTACCGGTAGAACGGGTGAATCTACGAAAATTCGCAGACACGTTATGGGCGCGTCATAATAGACAGCATTTCAAATCTGTTTGAGTAATATGCATATAACGTCTCACGGTGATTTTCGATTTGTATGGTAATGCCCCAGCATCCGTAAGTTGATGTTAGATTTGATTGCATCTCTTGCTTCATTTCAGCATGCCAGAAAAGAGAAACAGGCAGTGATAGGCGAGAAAGTCCGTGCAGTTTCGCACTGTACGACAGACAAGGACTACAAAACTGAGCACCGCATGTATATACATATTCCAAACTCGGAAAAATAGCACAAGTGCACTTTTAAGTATTGGTCCTTTAAAGTGTTGCATATTGGAGTGTATGCATCCAAGACAAATTCTGAAATGGTGGACTGTGCTACTCTGTGGCTAAAAGCCCGACTCGTAACAGATTCGCCAGTCGCCAGAAAACGCTATGTTACAACCAGTCTGCAACGTAACAGGACATTTACCGGTATTTTATTCGTGATGTAGGCTGGTATGGCCACAAAACATATGATTTATTACTGCGAGAGAGCCTCCGTCATGACTGTGTGAGACTTGCTAATTCCATCTTCCATGATAGACAGCAGCTTCTCGAAACAGGCCACCTCCATCCTCACGAAGGTCTGAAATTTTTGCGGACCTTCAAGCCTCAGTTCTTTCATCAGCAGTGAATATAGTCCCCCGCCTTCGACCCTTCTTTTCATCCAAGGTCGAACTCAACAACGTCTGGCTTTTCGTCTTCGTCGCCGTTCTGCCCTAATCCCATTATTTACTGTCACTGGCAGGGCAACAGCTACGAAAACGAGTGGGTCTTCCGTGTGCAAAATGCTGTATAAATACATACAGCTGTGTAACCACGTGTCGTAATATAAAACTAACTGTTGAGACTGTAATTCATAACTGTAGAAACCCACATAAGAGAATAACAATTACTTAATACATAATGATAAAACTACAAGTCGTTATTCAATAGGTCCCTTGAGCTCACATAAGTAATATGAACGAATGACGTACCAGTATATTACACGGCCCCCCTTGTGTTTCGCGCGGTAGAACGAACGACTTCACAAGAGATCAGACAGTCCCATTTGCGGTTTGCTCGTTATTACCGTCTGCTGCGCATGTGCGCAGGGATATCGCGTTGGTATATCACGCGTGGATGGTGCAATAGGTTTACATGAAGCAGCCTGTAGTCACAGGAAAGTTGGAAAGCTGTGGGAAGGTCTTATGGGACCAAACTGCAGGGGTCATCGGTCCCTAAGGCTAAACACTACTTGTTGTTGTTGTTGTTCTTGTTCTTGTTGTGGTCTTCAGTCCTGAGACTGGTTGATGCAGCTCTCCATGCTACTCTATCCTGTGCAAGCTTCAACATCTCCCAGTACTTACTGCAACCTACAACCTTCTGAATCTGCTTAGTGTCTTCATCTCTTGGTCTCCCTCTACGATTTTTACCCTCCACGCTGCCCTCAAATGCTAAATTCGTGATCCCTTGATGCCTCAGAACATGTCCTACCAACCGGTCGCTGCTTCTTGTCAAGTTGTGCCACAAACTCCTCTTCTCCCCAATTCTATTCAATACCTCCTCACTAGTTATGTGATCTACCCATCTAATCTTCAGCATTCTTCTGTAGCACCACATTTCGAAGCTTCCATTCTCTTCTTGTCCAAACTGCTTGTCATCCATGTTTCACTTCCATACATGCCTACACGCCATACAAATACTTTCAGAAACGACTTTCTGACGCGTAAATCTATACTCGATATTAGCTAATTTCTCTTCTTTAGAAACGCTTTCCTCGCCATTGCCGGTCTACATTTTATATCCTCTCTACTTCGACCATCGTCACTTAATTTGCTCCGCCAATAGCAAAACTCCTTTACTACTTTAAGTGTCTCATTTCATAATCTAATGCCCTCAGCATCACCCTACTTAGTTCGACTACATTCCATTATCATCGTTTTGCTTTTGTTGATGTTCATCTTATATCGGCCTTTCAAGACATTGTCCATTCCGTTCAGCTGCTCTTCCAAGTCGTTTGCTGTCTCTGACAGGATTACAATGTCATCGGCGAACCTCAAAGTTTTTATTTCTTCCCCATGGATTTTAATACCTACTCCGAATTTTTCTTTTGTTTCCTTTACTACTTGCTCAATATACAGATTGAACAACATCGGGGATAGGTTACAACTCTGTCTCACTCCCTTCCCAATCACTGCTCCCCTTTCATACCCCTCGACTCTTATAACTGCCATCTGGTTTCTGTACAAATTGTAAATAGCCTTTCGCTCCCTGTATTTTATCCCTGCCATCTTGGATATTTGGAAGAGAGTATTCCAGTCAACTTTGTCAAAAGGTTTCTGTAAGTCTACAAATGCTAGAAGCATAGGTTTGCCTTTTCTTAATCTAGTTTCTAAAGTAAGTCGTAGGGACAGTATTGCCTCACGTGTTCACATATTTCTACAGAATCCAAACTGATCTTCCCCGAGGTCGGCTTCTACCAGTTTTTCCATTCTCTGTAAAGAATTCGCGTTAGTATTTTCCAGGCGTGACTTATTAAACTGATAGTTCGGTAATTT
Source organism: Schistocerca serialis cubense (assembly GCF_023864345.2). NCBI lineage: Eukaryota > Metazoa > Arthropoda > Insecta > Orthoptera > Acrididae > Schistocerca > Schistocerca serialis. The sequence goes on along the minus strand of NC_064649.1, from coordinate 189,557,238 downwards.
GCACATCTGTCAACGCCTGCTTTCTTTGGGATTGCAATTATTATATTTTTCTTGAAGTCTGAGGGTATTTCGCCTGTCTCATACATCTTGCTCACCAGATGGTAGAGTTTTGTCAGGACTGGCCCTCCCAAGGCCGTCAGTAGTTCTACTGGAATGTTGTCTACTCCCGGGGCCTTGTTTCGACTCAGGTCTTTCAGTGCTCTGTCAAACTCTTCACGCAGTATGTCCCATTTCGTCTTCTACGTCCTCTTCCATTTCCATAATATTGTCCTCAAGAAATCGCCCCTGTATAGACCCTCTATATACTCCTTCCACCTTTCTGCTTTCCCTTCTTTGCTTAGAACTGCGTTTCCATCTAAGCTGTTGATATTCATACAAGTGGTTCTCGTTTCTGTAAAGGTCTCGTTAATTTTCATGTAGGCAGTATCTATCTTACCCCTAGTGAGATAAGCCTCTACATCCTTACATTTCCCCTCTAGCCACTTCTTAATCTAACTTAAACTAACTTACGCTGTGGACAACACACATACCCATGTGCGAGGGAACACTGTAACCTCCGACGTGGGTGTTTAGATTAGATTACATTAGATTAATACCCGTGGTCTAGGGGTAGCGTCTTTTATTCATAATCAAAGACGTCTTCGGTCCCGGGTTCGCCACTGCCTAAATTTTGATAAATAATCAGCATTGGCGGCCGAAGACTTCCGGCATAAGAAGTCAGCCTCATTCTGCCAACAGCCTTGTCAAAGAGGGCGGAGGAGCGGATAGAGGTTCAGGGCACTCTCTTGTCCTAGGGGTGGGAAATTGCCCCTAAAGGCGGAAGAATCAGCAATGATCAACGACATGAGGATGCAGAAGGCAATGGAAAGCACTGCATTAAAGACACGTAACGTGTATCCACAGGACATGTGACCTGTAATCGAAGAAGTGTCATGATGATCTCTCCATTGGCAAAAGATTCCGGAATAGTCCCCCATTCGGATCTCCGGGAGGGGACTGCCAAGGGGCAGGTTACCGTGAGAAAAAGATTCAATAATCAACGAAAGGATAACGTTCTAGGAGTCGGGGCGTGGAATGTCAGAAGCTTGAACGTGGTAGGGAAACTAGAAAATCTGAAAAGGGAAATGCAAAGGCTCAATCTAGATATAGTAGGGGTCAGTGAAGTGAAGTGGAAGGAAGACAAGGATTTCTGGTCAGATGAGTATCGGACAATATCAACAGCAGCAGAAAATGTTATAACAGGTGTAGGATTCGTTATGAATAGGAAGGTAGGGCAGAGGGTGTGTTACTGTGAACAGTTCAGTGACCGGGTTGTTCTAATCAGAATCGACAGCAGACCAACACCGACAACGATAGTTCAGGTATACATGCCGACGTCGCAAGCTGAAGATGAACAGATTGAGAAAGTGTATGAGGATATTGAAAGGGTAATGCAGTATGTAAAGGGGGACGAAAATCTAATAGTCATGGGCGACTGGAATGCAGTGGTAGGGGAAGGAGTAGAAGAAAAGGTTACAGGAGAATATGGGCTTGGGACAAGGAATGAAAGAGGAGAAAGACTAATTGAGTTCTGTAACAAGTTTCAGCTAGTAATAGCGAATACCCTGTTCAAGAATCACAAGAGGAGGTGGTATACTTGGAAAAGACCGGGAGATACGGGAAAATTTCAATTAGATAACATCATGGTCAGACAGAGATTCCGAAATCAGATACTGGATTGTAAGGCGTACCCAGGGGCAGATATAGACTCAGATCACAATATAGTAGTGATGAAGAGTAGGCTGAAGTTCAAGACATTAGTCAGGAAAAATCAATACGCAAAGTAGTGGGATACGGAAGTACTAAGGAATGACGAGATACGTTTGAAGTTCTCTAACGCTATAGATACAGCAATAAGGAATAGCGCAGTAGGCAGTACAGTTGAAGAGGAATGGACATCTCTAAAAAGGGCCATCACAGAAGTTGGGAAGGAAAACATAGGTACAAAGAAGGTAGCTGCGAAGAAACCATGGGTAACAGAAGAAATACTTCAGTTGATTGATGAAAGGAGGAAGTACAAACATGTTCCGGGAAAATCAGGAATACAGAAATACAAGTCGCTGAGGAATGAAATAAATAGGAAGTGCAGGGAAGCTAAGACGAAATGGTTGCAGGAAAATTGTGAAGACATCGAAAAAGATATGATTGTCGGAAGGACAGACTCAGCATATAGGAAAGTCAAAACAACCTTTGGTGACATTAAAAGCAACAGTGGTAACATTAAGAGTGCAACGGGAATTCCACTGTTAAATGCAGAGGAGAGAGCAGATAGGTGGAAAGAATACATTGAAAGCCTCTATGACGGTGAAGATTTGTCTGATGTGATAGAAGAAGAAACAGGAGTCGATTTAGAAGAGATAGGGGATCCAGTATTACAATCGGAATTTAAAAGAGCTTTGGAGGACGTACGGTCAAATAAGGCAGAAGGGATAGGTACCATTCCATCAGAATTTCTAAAATCATTGGGGGAAGTGGCAACAAAACGACTATTCACGTTGGTGTGTAGAATATATGAGTCTGGCGATATACCATCTGACTTTCGGAAAAGCATCATCCACACAATTCCGAAGACGGCAAGAGCTGACAAGTGCGAGAATTATCGCACAATCAGCTTAACAGCTCATGCATCGAAGCTGCTTACAAGAATAATATACAGAAGAATGGAAAAGAAAATTGAGAATGCGCTAGGTGACGATCAGTTTGGCTTTAGGAAAAGTAAAGGGACGAGAGAGGCAATTCTGACGTTACGGCTAATAAGGGAAGCAAGGCTAAAGAAAAATCAAGGCACTTTCATAGGATTTGTCGACCTGGAAAAAGCGTTCGACAATATAAAATGGTGCAAGCTGTTCGAGATTCTGAAAAAAGTAGGGGTAAGCTATAGGGAGAGACGGGTCATGTACAATATGTACAACAACCAAGAGGGAATAATAAGAGTGGAAGATCAAGAACGAAGTGCTCGTATCAGCGAGAAACTTAACATCAGGATTGATGGTCACGAAGTCAATGAAGTTAAGGAATTCTGCTACCTAGGCAGTAAAATAACCAATCAAAAGCAGACTCGCTATGGCAATAAAGGCATTTCTGGCCAAGAGAAGTCTACTGATATCAAATACCGGCCTTAATTTGAGGAAGAAATTTCTGAGGATGTACGTCGGGAGTACAGCATTGTATGGTAGTGAAACATGGGCTGTGGGAAAACCGGGACAGAAGAGAATCGAAGCATTTGAGATGTGGTGCTATAGACGAATGTTGAAAATTAGGTGGACTGATAAGGTAAGGAATGAGGAGGTTCTACGGAGAGGAAAGGAATATGTGGAAAACACCGATAAGGAGAAGGGACAGGATGATAGGACATCTGCTAAGACATGAGGGAACGACTTCCATGGTACTAGAGGGAGCTGTAGAGGGCAAAAACTGTAGAGGAAGACAGAGATTGGAATACGTCAAGCAAATAATTGAGGACGTAGGTTGCAAGTGCTACTCTGAGATGAAGAGGTTAGCACAGGAAAGGAATTCGTGGCGGGCCGCATCAAACCAGTCAGTAGACTGATGACAAAAAAAAAAAAAGTTTAATACTAGTTCCATGGATCATGAATACGATATTTCGTAATGATGTGGAACGTGTCAAATTTTCGAATACATGACATAATTAAGTTAATTTAACAACATAATTAAGTTAATATAACAACTGTTTTATTTTTTGTTTTTTTTTAATAAATTTTTTATAATTTTTTTGTATGGTTTTTTTCTCTTTTTCTTAACTTATATCTAAAAATTCCTCTATGGAATAGAAGGAGTAGTCATTCAGAAATTCTTTTAATTTCTTCTTAAATACTTGTCGGTTAGACTTTTGATACTATTTGGTAAGTGACCAAAGACTTTAGTGGCAGTATAATTGACCCCTTTCTGTGCGAAAGTTAGATTTAATCTTGAATAGTGAAGATCATCCTTTCTCCTAGTATTGTAGTTATGCACACTGCTATTACTTTTGAATTGGGTTTGGTCGTTAACAACGAATTTCATAAGAGAGTATATATACAGAGAAGCTACTGTGAATATCACTAGATCATTAAATAAATGTCTGCAGGATGATGTTGGGTGGACTCCAAGTATTATTCTGATAACACGCTTTTGTGCAATAAATACTTTATTCCTCAGTGATGAATTACTTCAAAATACGATGCCATATGCAAGCAATGAGTGAAAATAGGCGTAGTAAGCTAATTTACGAAGATGTTTATCACCAAAATTTGCAATGACCCTTATTGCATAAGTAGCTGAACTCAAACGTTACAGCAGACAATGAATGTGTTTCTTCCAATTTAATCTCTCATCAAAGGACATACCTAAAAATTTTGAATACTCTGCCTTAGCTATATGCTTCTGATTAAGGTCTATATTTATTAATGGCGTCATACCATTTACTGTACGGAACTGTATGTACTGTGTCTTATCAGAATTCAGTGAGAGTCCGTTTACAAGGAACCACTTAGTAATTTTCTGAAAGACATTATTGACAATTTCATCAGTTGATTGTTGTTTGTCAGGTCACAGAAAAGCACGCCCGGGGCACTGGTGCACAGGGGTACGGTTTACGTTCTTCGTGTAGTTGGGGCTTAAGAGGGCAGGCAGTTGCTGCTGCAGGTTGAACGGAGGCGGTGCCTCGAGAGGGCAGTGGAGGAGCCTGCCGTCTAGAAATAATTTCCGGACATGTGTCACGGCCGACGGCGCAGCTGTTTGTGTAACTCTACGCCGCCTGTGCGTGCGTGTGCGTGTGCGTGTGCGTGTCAGAGGGAGGGAGGACTCGCGAGTGCAGCGCACACAAAGCCGCCAGCCCGGGCCGCACAATGACCACCAGGCGCTGCTGCGGTGTTTCGGGCTTCCCGAAGAGAAACTGCGGCGGAGCGGGCGGCTGTCGCCTGTGGGATTCACAGCGGCGAATGCGGCCGGGCCGGCGCTCTGCTGGAGGCCGCGCGCACCTGCTGGGATCAGGGAGCGGGGCCGCGCTCTGCCATTCAGAGAGGGCAGCGCAGCCGTGGTGTTTCGCAGAGACACCGACCACGAGTTTACCGCAAGGAGCTTAGTTACCGACGGAAAGACGAAATCTGGACCCCTACCCGGGCTCTGAACCCCGCCCCTCCCCGACCACCGCCTCGGCCTGATCGCTGGCCAGCGTCGGCGCGAACTGAACGCACACTAGACGCCACCTCGACGGCTACCACCACGTGCAGCACACGAAGCGTAGTCCACACACTGGGGCTATTGATAATACCGGGTGATCCAAAAGTCAGTATAAATTTGAAAACTGAACTAATCACGGAATAATGTAGATAGAGAGGTACAAATTGACACACGTGCATGGAATGACATGGGGTTTTATTAGAACAAAAAAAAAAAAAAAAAAAAAAAAAAAAGTTCACTGGATTCGTGATTTCCTGTCAGGAAGGTCGCAGTTCGTAGTAACAGACGGCAAATCGTCGAGTAAAACTGAAGTGATATCAGGTGTTCCCCAGGGAAGCGTCCTGGGACCTCTGCTGTTCCTGATCTATATAAATGACCTGGGTGACAATCTGAGAAGTTCTCTTAGGTTGTTCGCAGATGATGCTGTAATTTACCGTCTAGTAAGCTCATCCGAAGACGAGTATCAGTTGCGAAGCGATTTAGAAAAGATTGCTGTATGGTGTGGCAGGTGGCAGTTGACGCTAAATAACGAAAAGTGTGAGGTGATCCACACGAGTTCCAAAAGAAATCCGTTGGAATTCGATTACTCGATAAATAGTACAATTCTCGAGGCTGTCAATTCAACTAAGTACCTGGGCGTTAAAATTACGAACAACTTCCGTTGGAAAGACCACATCGATAATATTGTGTGGAAGGCGAGCCAAAGGTTGCGTTTCATTGGCAGGACACTTAGAAGATGCGAAGTCTACTAAAGAGACAGCTTACACACTCGTTCGTCTCTGTTAGAATATTGCTGCGCGGTGTGGGATCCTTACCAGGTGGGATTGACGGAGGACATCGAAATGGTGCAAAGAAGGGCAGCTCGTTTTGTATTATCACGTAATAGGGGAGGGAGTGTGGCAGATACGATACGCGAGTTGGGATGGAACTCATTAAAGCAAAGACGTTTCTCGTCGCGGCGAGATCTATTTACGAAATTTCAGTCACCAACTTTCTCTTCCGAATGGACAATATTTTGTTGAGCCCAACCTACATAGGTAGGAATGATCATCAAAATAAAATAAGAGAAATCAGAGCTCGAACAGAAAGGTTTAGGTGTTCGCTTTTCCCGCGCGCTGTTCGGGAGTGGAATGGTAGAGAGATAGTTTGATTGTGGTTCGACGAACCCTCTGCCAAGCACTTAAATGTGAATTGCGGAGTAATCATGTAGATGTAGAGGTAGATGTAGAAAACGTCCGACAGATGTCACTTCATTTGATCAGAATAGCAATTTTTAGCATAACAAAGTAAGACAAAGCAAAGATGATGTTCTTTACAGGAAATGCTCAATATGTTTACCATCATTCCTCAAAAATAGCTATAGTCGAGGAATAATGTTGTGAACAGCTCTGTAAAGCATGTTCGGAGTTATGGTGAGGCATTGGCGTCGGATGTCGTCTTTCAGCATTCCTAGAGATGTCGGTCGATCACGATACACTTGCGACTTCACGTTACCCCAAAGCCAGTAACGGACTGAGCTCTGGGGACCTGGGAGGGCAAGCATGACGAAAGTGGCGGCTGAGCACACGATCTTCAAAAAATGGTTCAAATGGCTCTGAGCACTATGCGACTTAACTTCTGAGGTCATCAGTCGCCTATAACTTAAAACTAATTAAACCTAACTAACCTAAGGACATCACACACATCCATGCCCGAGGCAGGATTCGAACCTGCGACCGTAGCTGTCCCGCGGACACGATCATTACCAAACGACGCGCGGAAGAGATCTTTCACGCGTCTAGCAATACTTTATTTTTTTTCCTTAATAAAACCCCATGTTATTCCAAGCATGTGTGTCAATTTTTACCTATCTATCTACATTATACCGTGGTTTATTAAGATTTCAAATTTATAGTGACTTTTTGATCACCCGGTATATCGATATATATATATATATATCGGCGATAATTTCTTCCCTCGACATATCGATATCAAAATGGCAAAATCCAGTGCCGATTTCTTTATTTTATATTATATTTTTCTCACAACTTTCTTTGACTGTGTGTAGCAACTATACGTGGCACAAAAGAAGTTGTCCCATTATACTGGAGGCAGTGGAGAGGTCGGGGGGAGGGAATAGCGATGTGAGTCCAATAACAAGACATGTGAAGAAGTACCACACCAGCGGCGTTAAAAAAGTTGTCGACGTCGGTATTCTTCAAAACCAGTTGCCGAAAATGATGAACAAAAATCTGAGTGACAAGACTTGTGGTGGGCGGAGACTTGTGGGAGGAAATGCTGACGTAATCGGCGCTCGGCGTACCAGCACAAACTGCAACGTTCAGCTTCAGCACGCAGTTCTGACACTGCAACTGCTAGCTAGCTCCCTCGCACTTGCAGAAATGAGGAAACAGGGAAGTCGACACGAGGTCTTCCGGACAAATCCGACGAGTGACAAAGCAGAACGGCGGATCCACATTTTACTGCGCTACTTACATGTACTTACCATTGTTAGCAAAGCGCATCGTTTTGCTGTAAGGGCACAAGCAGCGTGCTAACTTGTTGATGTACAGAATATCTCATATCGTGTAGCACGCAAAATCCGCGCAACACGTCGTGAGATTCGACTAATGTTTGAAGTAGTGCTGGAGGGAACTGACACCATGAATCCTGCAGGCCTGTCCAAAAAACCATGAGAGTACGACGGGGTGGAGGTCTCTTCTGAACAGTATATTGCAAGGTATCGCAGATATGTTCAATAATGTTCGTGTCTAAGAAGTGTGGTGGCCAGCGTAACTGTTTAAACTCAGAAGACTGTTCCTGCAGTCACTCTGTACCAATTCAGGACGTGTGGGGTGTCGCATTGTCCTGCTGGAAATGCCCAAGTCCGTCTGAATGCACAATGGACACGAATGGACGCAGGTGATCAGACAGGGTGCTGACGTACTTGTTACCTGTCAGAGTCGTATCTCGACGTATTGCGTGGCCCCTCCCGCCAGAAGTTCGAGTCTTCCCTCGGGCACGGGTCTGTGGGTACTTCTTAACATAAGTTAGTTTCAGTAGTGTGTAAGTCTAGGGACCCATGACCTCAGCAGTTTGATCCCTCAGGAATTCATACGAATGCCGGACATTTGCCACGCCGGACATTTGCCATACTTGCCCCTTCGCCAGGTAGCTTGAGTAGCGATCCCTCAGGTAAGGGACGCCCTTCTCCGTACTTCTTCTGTCTGCTTTCAAACCGCCGCCTCCACATCTTACTCGATACAACCAGTACGTAAGGGACCTTCTTCTTCGACATCTTGGCGAAATACAGAGCTCCTTCTCCGAAATCGAAATATTTATAACTTTTAGGAAACGAAAGCAATACCGACGATTATGTCAGTATGTAACTAGTTCTCCCTGTACGGTAGCTTCCTTTCACGCTTACTGATTGCGACAGAAACAGTCCATCGCCATGGGTGCAACAAGAAAGGAACGATGTAAAGAGAATTCGAATGTACTCTAATCATTTCTTTTTGATCACTGCATTTATGCCTACTTTAACTACTGCAACTGCATGCCCAAAAGACAACAAGGAAAGAAGGAATGGGTATGTGAATGTTTGAAAAGAAGAACGACATACTCCATATTAATTTACTCTCTAAAATCCGATATCCTTTGTGATAAAACATTAGTTAATAAAGTGTAGCGGGACAATGTTCAAAACATGACTGAAACACGTTCACTAAATAGAGGTAAGAACATCTATGATTGACATGTCATCTAAATGCGACGTACAGTTTTAACATGTTAGAAATAAAGAAATGAAGTAATACAGAATCCTATGCTTGTAACGTACGTTGTTCTTCTACATTGTCTAGCTGTGGTATTTACAGGGTCACAGAGAAAGCATCCTAGGTTTTGGAGGGAAAACCCGTAATTGTAATGATCTCCACAACAACAGAAACAAGAAGCACAACTTAAGGAAAAATAATGTAATGTGTGTTCCAGCTCACAAGTGACATTGAAGCAGGTAGTTCCTGTGACTTAGTATGGGCAGAGGTTATATTCGACAACCGGAATAAATTAATAACTGGCCCCTTTTACCGACCCCCTGTCTCAGATGAAACAGTTGCTGAACAGTTCAAAGAAAAGAAAACTTGAGTCTCATCACAAATAGGTACCCTACTCATACAATTATAGTTGGCAGTGACTTGAATCTACCTTCTGTATGTTGACAAAAATACATTTTCAGACCCTACTGTAGACAGAAAACAACTTCCGTAATTGTTCTAAATGCTTTTTTAAAAATTATTTTGAACAATTAGTTCACGACGCCATTCAAATAGTAAATGGTTACGAAAACACACTTGACCTCTTGGCCACAAATAATCCTGAGCATCACGACGGATACAGGGATTAGTGAACACACAATCGTAGCGAGGCTGAATTCCGTAACAGAGAAATTCACCAAAACTAAACGCGAAATATATCTATTTATAAAAGCAACTGAAAATTCGGTTGAATCCTTTCAAACTATGTAAGTGAAGACCATATGTGGCTTAAGTTCAAAGAAATAGTATCAACAGCACTCGAGAGATTCATAACAAAACAGACGGAACTGATCCTCCATGGTACACAAAACAAGACAGAAAACTGCTGCAGGAGCACCGAAAAAGGCACGTATAGTTTAGACGAACGCAAAATCTGCAAGATAGGCGAAGTTTTACTACTGGGACTCGAAATTTGATGCGGATTTCAATGCGAGATGCATTTAATAGTTTCCACAACGAAACTCTCTCTAGAAACGTTGCGGAAAACCCATAGAGATACTGGTCCTATGTTAAGTAAATCAGCGGAAAGGCTCAGTAAGCATTGAGGAGGAGGGGGAGGGGGAGACAAGGGACCCAACCCTTCGGAGCAGGTAAAACCGTGGCAAATGTCCGGCGTGGCAAATGTCCGGCGTGACAAATGTCTGCACCCCATCCGTACACAACATCAACAGTCCAATGTCGGTGAGGCGTAAAGCTTTGTGTCGTGCAGTCATCAAGGGTAGACGTGTGAGCCTTCGGCTCCGAAAGCCCATATCGATGACGTTTCGTTGAACGGTTCGCACACTGACACTTGTTGGTGGTCCAGCATTGAAATCTGCAGAAATTTGCGGAAGGGTTGCGTTTCTGTCGTGTTCAACGTTTCTCTTCAGTCGTCGTCGGTCCCGTTCTTGCAGGATTTTTTTCTGACCGCAGCGATGTCGAAGGTTTGATGTTTTACCTGATTCCTGATGTTCAAGTTACATTCATCAAATCGTCGTACGGAAAAATCCCCACTTCGCTACCTCTTAGATGCTGTGTCCCATCGCTCGTGCGGCGACTATAACACCACGTTCAAAATAACTCAAATCTTGATAACCTGCCGTTGTAATAGCAGTAAACGATCTAATAACTGCGCCAGACACTTGTTGTCTTATATAGGCGTTGCCGACCGCAGAGCCGTATTCTGCCTGTTTACGTATCTATCTATTTTATGCGCATGCCTATACCAGTTTCTTTGGCGCTTCAGCGTAAATCATTTGTCAAATATACAGCTCTAAGACTGGAAGGTTATTTACAAAGTGCAGCCGATATTTTTATTGCCATGTATGTCGATATTTTGCTTCGATATAGTGGTACATCCTTGCTATTTTTCAATAGTTCGAGTGTTGATAGCAATTTCTTTTAAATATCGATACATCGGATTGGCAATATTTTTAAAAATATCATCAGCCCTATTTCACAGAGACATACTTCGTTGCGAAACTAGGTTTCGAAGCTGTGCAGCTAACTGCCGCACATAAGCCTCCTGCAGTCGCGAAAGTGGTTGCCCGAACTATTCAATGTCGGGGCATAGCATTTTTTTCACGCAACGAAACCATCTGTCGGGTGTGTTTTTAGGTTAAGTGACGTGTTTCAGTACACGCGACATGGAGTGCGGCGACTTAGGAAATTTTCAACAGGTACGCTGTGCACAGGCGCCGCAAGGACGTGAAGGATAATCTGCACGACAAAGGTGTGCGACGAAGTACTGCGCTTTAGACAATTATTCGTGATACGAACATCGTACAACTGACGATGTTACTGACTGAAATACGTCTGTAGGAAATAATAAGTCATCAAAAACTAATGAAGATCCCTTTCTGCACTGATCGAAATTCTCAATTTTCAACTTATTTTTTATTTATTACTAGATGTCGTGACGATAAGTTCCCCAAGTTACAACTACGACATTGCAATTACGAAGCGTCTGATGCGAGCTGTCTGTCTCGCCAACATGTTGAAGCTCTTCAATAGCAGCTCCGTGAAGAGCAAGTGTGGGAATTACATTCAAACAAACTCGCACGAGATACTTCTAGAAGGCAGTGCGATATACTCTCTGGTTTTACAGATCATTTCTGATTCTGTTCTGTATCTTACAAGCAATAACCAGTAGCAGTTCTTGCGCCGGCAGCAGTGGCCGAGCGGTTCTAGGCGCTTCAGTCTGGAACCGCACGACCGCTAGGTCGCAACTGGTTTGATTCCTGCCTCGGGCATGGATGTGTGTGATGTGCTTAGGTTAGTTGGGTTTGGAGTAGTTCTAAGTTCTAGGGGACTGATGACCGCAGATGTTAAGTCTCATAGTGCTCAGAGCCATTTGAACCATTTTGAGTAGTTCCTGTTCTGCATCATTTTCATGTTCTACAATTGTCAGCCTCCCCCCCCTGAACCATGGACCTTGCCGTTGGTGGGGAGGCTTGCGTGCCTCAACGATACAGATAGCCGTACCGTAGTTGCAACCACAACGGAGGGGTATCTGTTAAGAGGCCAGACAAACATGTGGTTCCTGAAGAGAGGCAGCAGCCTTTTCAGTAGCTGCAGGGGCAACAGTCTGGATGATTGACTGATCTAACCTTGTAACACTAACCAAAATGGCCTTGCTGCGCTGGTACTGCGAACGACTGAAAGCAACGGGAAACTACGGCCGTAATTTTTCCCGAGGGCATGCAGCTCTACTGTATGATTAAATGATGATGGCGTCCTCTTGGGTAAAATATTCCGGAGGTAAAATAGTCCCCCATTCGGATCTCCGGTCGGGGAATACTCAAGAGGACGTCGTTATCAGGAGAAAAAAAAACTAGCGTTCTACGGATCGGAGCGTGGAATGTCAGATGCCTTAATCGGGCAAGTAGGTTAGAAAATTTAAAAAGGGAAATGGATAGGTTAAAGTTACATACAGTGGGAATTAGTGAAGTTCGGTGCCAGGAGGAACGAGACTTTTGGTCAGGTGAATACAGGGTTATAAATACAAAATCAAATAGGGTTAATGCAGGAGTAGGTTTAATAATGAATAAAAAAATAGGAGTACGGGTAACCTACTACAAACAGCATAGTGAACGCATTATTGTGGCCAAGATAGACACGAAGCCCACGCCTACTACACTAGTACAAGTTTATATGCACACTAGCTCTGCGGATGATGAAGAAATTGATGAAATGTATGATGAGATAAAAGAAATTATTCACGTAGTGAAGGGAGACGAAAATTTAATAGTTATGGGTGACTGGAATTCGAGAGTAGGAAAAGGGAGAGGAGGAAACATAGTAGGTGAATATGGATTGGGGCTAAGAAATGAAAGAGGTAGTCGCCAGGTAGAATTCTGCGCTGAGCATAACTTAATCATAGCTAATACTTGGTTCAAGAATCATGAAAGAAGTTTGTATACATGGAAGAACCCTGGAGATACTGAAAGGTATCAGATAGATTATATAATGGTAAGACAGAGATTTAGGAACCAGGTTTTAAATTGTAAGACATTTCCAGGGGCAGATGTGGAATCTGACCACAATCTATTGGTTATGAACTGTAGATTAAAACTGAAGAAACTGCAAAAAGGTGGGAATTTAAGAAGATGGGACCTGGATAAACTGACTAAACCAGAGGTTCTACAGAGTTTCAGGGACAGCATAAAGGAACAATTGACAGGAATGGGGGAAAGAAATACAGTAGAAGAAAAATGGGTAGCTTTGAGGAATGAAATAGTGAAGGCAGCAGAGATCAAATACTTAAAAAAAAAAGAGGGCTAGTAGAAACCCTTGGGTAACAGAAAAATGTCGAATTTAATTGATGAAAGGAGAAAATATAAAAATGCAGTAAATGAAGCAGGCAAAAAGGAATACAAACGTCTCAAAAATGAGATCGACAGGAAGTGCAAAATGGTTAAGCAGGGATGGCTAGAGGACAAATGCAAGGATGTATCGGCATATCTAACTAGGGGTAAGATAGATACTGCCTACAGGAAAACTAAATAAACCTTTGGAGAAAGGAGAACCACTTGTATCAGTATCAGGTGCTCAGATGGAAACCCAGTTCTAAGCAAAGAAGGGAAAGCAGAAAGGTGGAAGGAGTATATAGAGGGTCTATACAAAGGCGATGTACTCGAGGACAATTTTATAAAAATGGAAGAGCATGTAGATGAAATGGGAGATATGATACTGCGTGAAGAGTTTGACAGAGCACTGAAAGACCTGAGTCCAAACAAGGCCCCCGGAGTAGACAACATTCCATTAGAACTACTGACAGCCTTGGGAGAGCCAGTCCTGACAACTCTCTACCATCTGGTGAGCAAGATGCATGAGACAGGCGAAATACCCTCAGACTTCAATAAGAATATAATAATTCCAATCCCAAAGAAAGAAAGCGTTGACAGATGTGAAAATTACCGAGCTATCAGTTTAATAAGTCACAGCTTCAAAATACTAACATGAATTCTTTACAGACGAATGGAAAAACTGGTAGAAGTGGACCTCGGGGAAGATCAGTTTGGATTCCGTAGAAATGTTGGAACACGTGAGGCAATACTAACCTTATGACTTATCTAAGAAGAAAGATTAAGAGAAGGCAAACCTACGTTTCTAGCATTTGTAGACTTAGAGAAAGCTTTTGACAATGTTGATTGGAATACTCTCTTTCAAATTGTGAAGGTGGCAGGGGTAGAATACAGGGAGCGAAAGGCTATTTACAATTTGTACAGAGAGCAGATGGCAGTTACAAGAGTCGAGGGACATGAAAGTGATGCAGTGGTTGGGAAGAGAGTGAGACAGGGTTGTAGCCTACCCCCAATGTTATTCAATCTGTATATTGAGCAAGCAATAAAGGAAACAAAAGAAAAGTTCGGAGTAGGTGTTAAAATCCATGGAGAAGAAACAGAACTTTTGAGTCTCGGCGATAAAATTGTAATTGTGTCAGAGACAGCAAAGGACTTGGAAGAGCAGTTGAACGGAATAGACAGTGTCTTGAAAGGAGGGTATAAGATAAACATCAACAAAAGCAAAACGAGGATAACGGAATGTAGTCGAATTAAGTCAGGTGATGCTGAGAGAATTAGATTAAGAACTGAGACACTTAAAGTAGTAAAGGAGTTTTGCTATTTGGGTAGCAAAATAACTGATGATGGTCGAAGTAGAGAGGATATAAAGTGTAGACTGGCAATGGCAAGGAAAGCGTTTCTGAAGAAGAGAAATTTGTTAACATCGAGTATAGATTTAAGTGTCAGGAAGTCGTTTCTGAAAGTATTTGTATGGAGTGTAGTCATGTATGGAAGTGTAACATGGATGATAAATAGTTTGGAGAAGAAGAGAATAGAAGCTTTCGAAATGTGGTGCTACAGAAGAATGCTCAAGATTAGATGAGTAGATCACATAAGTAATGACGAGGTGTTGAATAGGATTGGGGAGAAGAGGAGTTTGTGGCACAACTTGACAAGAAGAAGGGACCGGTTGGTAGGACATGTTCTGAGGCATCAAGGGATCACAAATTTAGCATTGGAGGGCAGCGTGGTGGGTAAAAATCGTAGAGGGAGACCAAGAGATGAATACACTAAGTAGATTCAGAAGGATGTAGGTTGCAGTAAGTACTGGGAGATGAAGAAGCTTGCACAGGATAGAGTAGCGTGGAGAGCTGCATCAAACCAGTCTCAGGACTGAAGACCACAACAACAACAACAGTTGTCAGAATTGCAATTTATGAAGCAGTTCTTGTATTAATGATAGGAACGTAGGGAGCATGAAACTAAGGCAGAATGCGCTTCAAGACAGGAAATTGCACTCAAAACCTGCTGAGCGAAACAGATTTACAGGACCTCTCTGCAACTGCAAAGTCAAGTGAAGACCTTGTAAAGGAGAGCAAGTCAGGAAACAAGAAACGAGAACAGAAGGGTAGAAGGGAAAGAGAACCCTGAGTAAAAATGTGGGGCCTTCTGAAGAGGTGACATAAGGAAAAATGTTAAGCTCAACTTTAAATTGTATTTTCAGAAAATCATGTTTTTCAAATTTTATGTAGCTTTACCTCAGAATCTATGAAGGCTAGATTTACGAAATTTCGTCATTTTTTTTCTATAAACCCAATAAATCCTGTCTCAAGAAGAAATTTTGAAATTCTGAGTGTAAGCTGAGAAATGGGGCAAAGTGCGTGGAATTTTGCACAAATTTTATTTATGCTCACAGAATTACAATTAAAAAATCTTAATTCTCCTATTCGATATATTAAAAAAATCTGCATGTGTTTATTATATGCAACGAGATTAAACGGAGAAAATGCTGAAAAAGTCTTTAATAGTTTCTGAGAAAAGGTACATATTTTTAGAAAATTAAATTTTTCAGTTGAATAAAAATAAGTGAAATATGTATCATCTAAGGAGCTTGACGGTAAATTTGTTAATTTTACGTAAAGCATGGTACAAAATTTCATTGCAGGCTCTTCAAAGTAGCTGATTTCGTGCAACTTTTAAACAGTGTGTGTTTTTCACGAACGTCCCTCCTTAACCTAGTACGAAGGCATCTTGCAGAGACTGACTTTTGAACAAGCACGGCTGCACAAATGCGGAAACTACACAAAGGATACATTGTCGACCTAACTGTGGAAATAGAAAATATTTAACACGTACGAAGCGAAAATCCTGATGTCCCGTAGTCAGAGAAAACACACTCCACAAGTTGGTGGGTTCATCAACATCGGTAACGCAACTAAAGTCCCGACACAACAGAGCAGTGTGGCTACAGTCAGAAACAGAACCTCGTGGAACATACTGGCGGTCTTTCATTTGGCTTACTCGTTTCGACCCGTGACGCAGCTCATCTTCAGACTACGGGGGCGACGAGGGAAACTGTCTGCTTGCTTCTACTTTCAATGCTATAATGCTTCAATCATTATTGTACACTCATGTTCATAAAAAAAAACGGAACACGTTGAACGACAAGTGATAGGACGTTCATACTCATAGGACACGTACATTAGTATGTCCTGCAGAAATGTTTAGCATTTGAACCACGTCGGCCCGTGGTTTCGAGATCAACATGGATATCGCGGCGCAACACCACCCACCGGTAAAGTGTGCCTGGGGCTCTCGTTGTCGCCGTAAACCGAAGGCAGTGGATCAGTGCGACCTGGCAAGGTGCCTCGCAGAAGTAGGCGCCAACCGCACAGTCAGATCAGAGAGTTTGAAAGAGGGCGCATTATTGGCACGAGATGATGTGATGCATCCATACGGGGAATCGCTGCTGGTGTGGGACGACGTGTTTCGGCACAGCAACGGGGTCTGTGCACAATGATTCCCGGAAGGCCGCAGAACACGTCGAGATGGGTCAGGTCGCACCAGCCAGATCGACCCCTGGAAGATCCACACCTCATCGGAATGGCACTGCAGGGGCTGCTCTCCGTCGTCCTCAGCTCTAGTGGAACAATGGAACGCATCGATCACTGGCAGGGGTGACAGTCCGTCGCCGTTTATCACGGCATGGGTTACACTATTGGATGGAAAGTATCCGGACTCCCCCAAAAAGATACGATCTTCATATGAGGTGCATTGCGCTGCCACCTACTACCAGATACTTCATATCAGCGACCTCTTTACAGACGAATGGAAAAACTTGTAGGAGCCGACCTCGGGGAAGATCAGTAGAAATATTGGAACACGTGAGTCAATACTGGCCCTACGATTAAGGAAAGGCAAACCTACGTTTCCAACATTTGTAGACTTGGAGAAAGCTTTTGACAATGTTGACTGGAATACTCTCTTTCAAATTCTGAAGCTGGCAGGGGTAAAATACAGGGAGCGAAAGGCTATTTACAATTTGTACAGAAACCAGATGACAGTTATAAGAGTCGAGGGGCGCGAAAGGAAAGCAGTGGTTGGGAAGGGAGTGAGACAGGGTTGTAGCCTCTCCCCGATGTTATTCGATCTGTATATTGAGCAAGCAGTAAAGGAAACAAGAGTAGGTATTAAAATCCATAGAGAAGAAATAAAAACTTTGAGTTTCGACGATGACATTGTAATTCTGTCAGAGATAGCAAAGGACTTGGAAGAGCAGTTGAACGGAATGGACAGTGTCTTGAAAGGAGGATATAAGATGAACATCAACAAAAGCAAAACGAGGATAATGGAATGTAGTCGAATTAAGTCGGGTGAGTCATGGCTCTGAGCACTATGCGACTTAACTTCTGAGGTCATCAGTAACATAGAACTTAGAACTAATTAAACCTACCTAACCTAAGGACATCACACACATCCATGCCCGAGGCAGGAATCGAACCTGCGACCGTAGCGGTCGCTCGGCTCCAGACTGTAGCGCCTAGAACCGCACGGCCACTCCGGCCGTCTAATCGCGTTATGCTGCGGGAATTAGATAAGGAAATGAGACGCTTAAGGTAGTAAATGAGTTTTGCTATTTGGTGAGCAAAATAAGTGAGGTTGGTCTAAGTACAGAGGATATAAAATGTAGACTGGCAATGGCAAGGAAAGAGTTTCTGAAGAAGAGAAATTTGTTAACATCGACTATAGATTTAAATGTCAGGAAGTCGTTTCTGAAAGTATTTGTATAGAGTGTAGCCATGTATGGAAGTGAGACATGGACGATAAATAGTTTGGACAAGAAGAGAATAGAAGCTTTCGAAATGTGCTGCTACAGAAGAATGCTGAAGATTAGATGGGTAGATCACATAACTAATGAGGAAGTGTTGAATAGAATTGGGGAGGAGTTTGTGGCACAACTTGACTACAAGAAGGGATCCGTTGGTAGGGCATGTTCTGAGGCATCTAGGGATGACCAATTTAGTATTGGAAGGCAGCGTAGAGGGTGAAAATCGTAGAGGGAGACCAAGAGATGAATACACTGAGCAGATTCAGAAGGATGTAGGCTGCAGTAGGTACTGAGAGATGAAGAAGCTTGCACAGGATAGAGTAGCGTGGAGAGCTGCATCAAACCAGTCGCAGGGCTGAAGACCACAACAACAACAACAACAGTAGTCATTAGACATTGTGAGACTTGCGGACTTCGAATGTGGTCAGGTGATTGGGTGTCACTTTTGTCATACGTCTGTACGCGAGATTTCCACACTCCTAAACATCCCTAGGTCCATTGTTTCTGATGTGGTAATGAAGTGGAAACGTGAAGGGATATGTTGAGCACAAAAGCGTACAGGCTGACCACATCTGCTGACTGACAGAGACCGCCGACAGTTGAAGAGAGTGGTAATGTGTAATAGGCAGACATCTATCCAGACCGTCACACAGGAATTGCAAACTGGATCAGGATCCACTGCAAGTACTACGACAGTTAGGCGACATGTGGGAAAACTTGGATTTCATGGTAGAGTGGCTGCAAATAAGCCACACATGACACCGGTTGATGTCGAAAGACGCCTCGCTCGGTCCAAGGAGCGTGAACACTGGTCGATTGAACAGTGGACAAACGTTGTGTGGAGTGACGAACCACGGTACACAATGTGGCGATCCGATGGCGGGGTGTGGCTATGGCGAATGCCCGGTGAACGTCACCTGCCAGCGTGTGTAGTGCCAACAGTAAAATTCGGAGGCGGTGGTGTTACGGCGTGGTCGTGTTTCTCGTGGAGAGGGCTCGCATCCCTTATTACGTGGTACAATCACAGCACAGGCCTACATTGATGTTTTAAGCACCTTCTTGCTTTCCGCTGTTGAAGAACAATTCGGGGATTCCGATTGCATCTGTCAACGCGATCGAGCACCTGTTCATAATGCACGGCCTGCGGCGGAGTGGTTACACGACAATAACATCCCTGTAATGGACTGTCATGCACAGAGTCCTGGCCTGAATCCGTTGGGATATTTTGGAACGCCGACTTCGTGCCAGGGCTCACCGACCGACATCCATACCTCTCCTCAGTGCAGCACTCCGTGAAGAATGGGCTGCCAATCCCCAACAATATTTCCAGCACTTGCTTGAACGTATGCCTACTCAAGGCTAAGAGTAGGCGAACATCAGACTGAATTCCAGCATTACCGATGGGGGGCGTCACGAACTTGTAAGTCATTTTCAGCCAGGTGTCCGGATACTTGCGCCTCGTCCACTTCTCCGCCTACCTTCCACGGATGTGCAGAAACGTGCTACAAGGCCATGGTGTATGGAGCGACGTCACTGGGGACAGGAACAGCATCAGATAGTGTTTCCGGTTGAATCCAGGTTCTGTTTGAAAATGACGGCGGCATTTTAGTTCGCCGCAGACAGGGAGAGCAGTATCACAGTAGCATTGGCAAAAGACAAGCTGAACGCCAGTTCGACGCCTTAAGCCGTCGGCACACTGACCGTGGTGTGGAACGTTAACGCTGATCGTGCCAAGTTCAACGTGCTGCTGAACGCTCAGGAACGATGCGAAACGTGCACACGGTACGTGGGCCCCAACGTGGTATACGCGATCGCAACGCACTCCAGCGGCAGTTGAGGGATGTTTCCTCCATCGTCCACGAAAAGGGAAGTACCATGTCCAATCAATAAGGGCACAGGCTTATAAAAGTTCCATTACAAACAGTGCGGTACAAATTTGGAATACTTCTCCGCATGACATAAAAATTATTTCATCTTTCTCACATTTTAGTAAAACTCCAAGGTCAGTCTTACTTGATCACTGTTCCTACCCAGTAGCAGAATCTTTGCAACATGTGAATTGCGAAGGAGCAAAATATTTCTAGACAAGTAGCGCAACCTGTCCTGTAGATTAAGCTAATCGAACAAAGTCATCCCTCAAAAAAATTTATATTTACATAACATCAAATATTATTATATACTTACATTGAACTAATAATAAAGTATCAGAACCTAATAAAAACGCGAATATTAGAAAAAACAATTTGGAAGTGGCAAGACGCGAACCCCCCCCCCCCCCCCCCCAACAGACACCTCTGCAAGGGACAGTGACACTACTCGCAACAACACACACACTTAGTCTCTCATCATTTTATTTTACCCGTTGCTGAAAACCTTAATCGCAGCGCCGCATTGTGCCTGTTGTAGGCGCAGGCTGTTCAGGTTTATATGTTGGTAACGCCACATGGCGCTCTCTATGAAAATCACTGGCTGTGCTCTGTGCAGTCTGTGGCTGGGTGGCATTGTTGGAATATTCGCTTGTGTAGTGTTGGTGGAGTTGGATGTGAACAGCGCGTAGCGTTGCGCAGTTGGAGGAGAGCCGCCAGCAGTGGTGGATGTGGGGAGAGAGGCGGCGGAGTTTTGAGAGCGGACGATCTGGACGTGTGTCCATCAGAGACAGTACACTTGTAAGACTGGATGTCATGAACTGATATATGATGACTTTTGAACAATATTAAGGTAAATACGTTGTTTGTTCTTCGTCAAAATCTTTCATTTGCTGACTATGCCGATCAGTAGTTAGTGCCTTCAGTAGTGAGAATCTTTTATTTAGCTGGCAGTAGTGGTGAAGTCAGATTGCGTTGCGCTAAAAATATTGTGTGTCAGTTTAATGTTGATCAGAATAAGTAAAGAGAGAAATGTTTGAGTACGTTCAGTTTTGCTCATCTGTTTGAAAATCAAATAACATAAGAGGCGGAATCAAAGCTGTGAGGACGGGGCGTGAGTCGTGCTTGGATAGTTCAGTTGGTAGAGCACTTGCCCGCGAAAGGCAAAGGTCCCGAGTTCGAGTCTCGGTCCGGCACACAGTTTTAATCTGCCAGGAAATTTCATATCAGCGCACACTCCGCTGTAGAGTGAAAGTTTCATTCTAGGAACATAAGAGGTTTATCAGCACAGTAATTCAGTAATTTTTATAAGGGGACGTTTCACTGTCTACGTCTGTACCTGAATAATCACGCCTACACCAGTTCCTCTGGCGCCAGAGTGTACGTATGTACTCCGCCAAGTCAACCACGACTCTCACGTTGCTTGCGGAACATCGTAACCTTTGTCGATGGAACCCATCCTTTTTCAGCGGGCGCTTACACGATCATTGTGTGTGTTGCCAGTATTAAATTACCGCACACACTGAAGTCAGCGTGCAGGAGATTATTATAGACAGAAGACAATTTGGTATTTTTTTTTCTTTTTGCACTACTGAGAAATAAATTTCTCTTTCTGGCACAGGAAAATGAGCCTGGTTCGCTCCTCTGTGTGCAGTTTGCAACAAGCCAGCCACACACAGCGCCGCAGAGCAGAAGGGACTCGGGCGGCGCCGGGCGCCCTCTGTGGGGACAGCCGCCGCTGTGACTGCAGCCGCGAGCAGGGCCTCGTGGACCACCGGCCGCCTTTCATTTGGATTAGCAGCTTAGTCCCGTGACGCGGTTCATCTTCAGAGAGACGTAACAAAGGCGTCAAGTGCACTTTGTCGGCGGGGTGGGCATTTAGAAGAAGATGCTGATATTCAGCTACACTACTGGCCATTAAAATTGCTACACCAAGAAGAAATGCAGATGATAAACGGGTATTCATTGGACAAATACATATACTAGAACTGACATGTGACTACATTTTCACGCAATTTGGGTGCACAGATCCTGAGAAATCAGTACCCACAAGAACCACCTCTGGCCGCAATAACGGCCTTGATACGCCTGGGCATTGAGTCAAACAGAGCTTGGATGGCGTGTACAGGTATAGCTGCCCATGCAGCTTCAACACGATACCACAGTTCATCAAGAGTAGTGACTGGCGTATTGTGACGAGCCAGTTGCTCGGCCACCATTGACTATCAATTGGTGAGAGACCTGGAGAATGTGCTGGCCAGGGCAGCAGCCAATTATTTTCTGTATCCAGTAAGGCCTGTACAGGACTTGCAACATTCAGTCGTGCATTATCCTGCTGAAACATAGGGTTTCGCAGGGATCGAATGAAGGGTAGAGCCACGGGTCGTAACACATCTGAAATGTAACGTCCACTGTTCAAAGTGCCCCCAATTCCAACGAGAGGTGACCGAGACGTATAACCGATGACACCCCATACCATCACGCCGCGTGATACGCCAGTATGGCGATGACCAATACACGCTTCCAATGTGCGTTCACCGCGATGTCGCCAAACACGGATGCGACCGTCATGATGCTGTAAACAGACCTGGATTCGTCCCAAAAAAGAACGTTTTGCCATTCGAGCATCGACGTTCGTTGTTGAGTACACCATCGCAGGCGCTCCTGTCTGTGATGCAGCGTCAAGAGTAACCGCAGCCATGGTCTCCGAGTTGATAGTCCATGCTGCTGCAAACGTCGTGGAACTGTTCGTGCAGATGGTTGTTGTCTTGCAAACGTCCTAATCTGTTGACTCAGGGATCGAGACGTGGCTGCACGATCCGTTACAGCCATGTGGATAAGATGCCTGTCATCTCGAATGCTAGAGATACGAGACCATTAGGATCCAGCATGGCGTTCCGTATTACCCTCCTGAACCCACCGATTCCGTATTCTGATAACAGTCATTGGATTTCGACCAACGCGAGCAGCAATGTCGTGATACGATAAACTGCAATCACGAAAAGCTACAATCCGACCTTTATCAAAGTCGGAAACGTCATGGTACGCATTTTTCCTCCTTACACGATTCATCACAACAACGTTTCACCAGGCAACGCCGGTCAACTGCTGTTTGTGTATGAGAAATCGGTTGTAAACTTTCTTCATGTCAGCACGTTTTAGGTGTCGCCACCGGCGCCAAACTTGTGTGAATGCTCTGAAAAGCTAATGATTTGCATATCACAGCATCTTCTTCCTGTCGGTTAAATTCCGCTTCTGTAGCACGCCATCTTCGTGGTGTAGCAATTTTAATGGCCAGTAGAGTAATACAACGTGACATAGTTTGTTAAGAGTAATATGGCAAACCCAGTCCTAGATGTTTACAAAAATTAGTGTAGTACTTTTATTTTTCTCAGAATTTACATTCTTGAAATGAGATACCAAGAGCAATATCCTACAGCTGAAGATAACATTGTCTACATAATTTTATAATTAATGTTTAAGCTACAATACATAAAAACTCAAAATTCTTGCAATTTAGGCAACTGTCCTTTCACTGTTATCCCCAGACTGAAAAGAGACAAGGAATAAAGTAGTTTAATTTGATACTTCAATTTACACACCATAGATTAAGAAAAACCAGATCTTACAGTATCGAATTTCCATTTTCTCGAAAGCACTATATCTGTGAAACACAAACAGGGCAACTAGCTTCTTGGTATGAAAAATATTTAATTGCCGTAAGCCTACAGAAAGAAGAAATGCATGCTGTTGGCTGACGAAGATGCAGCTCAGACTTTTATGAAGAGAGAAAGCAAATGTGTTGTTGTTATCAGTTTTCAGAAGAAATAACCTTTACCACATGCCCGTAACAAAAACGCATTCACTTGTTTACCGCAGTAAACAAGAAGCGCGTTACAGAATTAGCTGTGCACGGGAGGCAGTTCTGGTTACGTTTTCATAAATGAATGAGCTTTCAATGTTTTGTATCGCAATATGAAGTTTAAATTTTTGTCAAGAGAAGAGATTCCTTAAAACATTAATAACGTGCAATTATAGAATTTCCTATACTGCACCTGGAACTGATACATATTATCACGGATTTTCTTTTGCCGTCACTAATATTCTGAGGAACGACTAGAATTTATTTTTATGTAAGGGGACTTGAATTGGAGAAGAGCATTACACTGGACTTATTTCTACAGTGTACCACTGGCTATGATATTTGTTGGATACGTCGAGAAACAAACTCAAGTCTGTGCCGTGATGACCGGCTGAGTGCTATTAGCTTCGCTCGCTCGACAGTACCTCGCAATTTCAGTATGAGCACGCTAAGAAAGCATGCCTTACTGTACTGACAAATATTTTTATCAACAGATTTTTCAAAGATTGGTCACAGGCATCCTGGACTTTACTTACCACAAGTACTGCACGTGTGTATGATAAGCTTCTGCCGTAGGCACTCACCTGCAACAAAACAGAAACAAATGAGCTGTTAGGTGTGAGGAATAAATATAATCGATACCATAATACACAGTCTACCATGAAGAATCATTCGATCTGGCTCGTCTGTACAGGGTGTTACAAAAAGGTACGGCCAAACTTTCAGGAAAGATTCCTCACACACAAAGAAAGAACATACGTCATGTGGACACGTGTCCGGAAACGCTTACTTTCCATTTTAGAGCTCATTTTATTACTTCTCTTCAAATCACATTACTCATGGAATAGAAACACACAGCAACAGAACGTACCAGCGTGACTCCGAACACTTTGCTACAGGAAATGTTCAAAATCTCCTCCGTTAGCGAGGATACGTGCATCCACCCTCCGTCGCATGAAATCCCTGATGCGCTGATGAAGCCCTGGAGAATGGCGTATTGTATCACAGCCGTCCACAATACGAGCACGAAGAGTCTCTACATTTGGTACCGGGGTTGCGTAGACAAGAGCTTTCAAATGCCCCCATAAATTAAAGTCAAGAGGGTTGACGTCAGGAGAGCGTGGAGGCCACGGAATTGGTCCGCCTTTACCAATCCATCGGTCACCGAATCTGTTGTTGAGAAGCGTACGAACACTTCGACTGAAATGTGCAGGAGCTCCATCGTGCACGACCACATGATGTGTCGTACTTGTAAAGGCACATGTTCTAGCAGCACAGGTAGAGTATCCCGTATGAAATCATGATAACGTGCTCCATTGAGCGTAGGTGGAAGAACATGGGGCCCAATCGAGTCATCACCAACAATGCCTGCCCAAACGTTCACAGAAAATCTGTGTCGATGACGTGATTGCACAATTGCGTGCGGATTCTCGTCAGCCCACACACGTTGATTGTGAAAATTTACAATTTCATCACGTTGGAATGAAGCCTCATCCGTAAAGAGAACATTTCCATTGAAATGAGGATTGATACATTGTCGGATGAAGCATTCGCAGAAGTGTACCCGTGGAGGCCAATCAGCTGCTGATAGTGCCTGCACACGCTGTACACGGTACGGTATTAACTGGTTCTCCCGTAGCACTCTCCATACAGTGACGTGGTCAACTTTACCCTGTACAGCAGCAACTTCTCTGACGCTGACATTAGGGTTATCGTCAACTGCACGAAGAATTGCCTCGTCCATTGCAGGTGTCCTCGTCGTTCTAGGTCTTCCCCAGTCGCGAGTCATAGGCTGGAATGTTCCGTGCTCCCTAAGACGCCGATCAATTGCTTCGAACGTCTTGATGTCGGGACACCTTCGTTCTGGAAATCCGTCTCGATGCAAACGTACCGCGCCACGGCTATTGCCCCATGCTAATCCGTACATCAAATGGGCATCTGCCAACTCCGCATTTGTAAACATTGCACTGACTGCAAAACCACGTTCGTGATGAACACTAACCTGTTGATGCTACGTACTGATGTGCTTGATGCTAGTACTGTAGAGCAATGAGTCGCATGTCAACACAAGCACCGAAGTCAACATTGCCTTCCTTCAATAGGGCCAACTGGCGGTGAATCGAGGAAGTACAGTACATACTGACGAAACTAAAATGAGCTCTAACATGGAAATTAAGCGTTTCCGGACACATGTCCACATAACAGCTTTTCTGTATTTGTGTGTGAGGAATGTTTCCTGTAAGTTTGGCTGTACCTTTTTGTAACACCCTGTATTTCTGAAACTAATAAACGTATACAATGATTTCATAGATGTTCTATACGCCCCCCTTGAGATGCACAGGACATCTAACTGCAGTATTCAGATTGTTGCCATACTGCAGCGAGCGTGTCTGGAGTTACAGCTTCTCTTCCACAGCTGCTGTTGTGCGATGTGTCAGTTAATTCATTGTTGTTGGTGACGGAGGCACATAAACATAGACTTTCATAAACCCCCACAAGAAATAATCACATACAGTCCGGTCCGGTGACCATGGAGGCCAGTAACGTAAGGCTGAATCATTAGGTCCAGTGCGAGTGATCCATCGTTCAGTAAATCCTTGGATTCCCGCACTTCCACATGCCAGTGTGGCGGTGCCCCGTCCTGTTGGTAAATGAAGTCGTTTGAATCAGTCTCCAACTGTGGGAAATGAAACTTCTCAAGCGAATCGATATATGTGCCTCCTGCTGCAGCGTTCTCAGCAAAGAAAAATGGACTGTACACCTTTTGCCGTGAAACTGCACAAAACACATTAAATTTTGGAGAGTCCCCCCGCATGCCTGTCACATTGTACAACTTGTTGTGGTTGTTCTGTACGCCATATTCTTACACGATGACGGTTCACCTTTCCGTTGAAATGGAATATTGACAGTTACTAAACACTAGGTGTGGAAGGAAACTGTGATCCTCAAATTACAGAAATCCACACGTTGTTCTTGTTTGTCACTTTCACGACGAGCTTGCAGTAGCTGAATTTTGTACGGTTTCACGTGTAAACGTAGACCCCACACACGCCAGACGGACGTCGGGGTCATGCTGAGCTGGCGAGCTGCACGGCGAACGGATTTCTGCGGACCCCTGCCTCTACACAAACAACATGATTCTCGGAATTATTCATGCCATCGTGTAATGCTCTGCGCTATAAGAGGATCCACACCATACCTAGTACGAAAGTCACGCTGAACAGTCATTACTGACCCATACTGCGCAAAACATAGAACACAAAACGCTTTCTTTTGCCCCGACATCATTTTTACTAGAACTGAAGTGGGCGCGCACTGCTGCTACCTAGCGAGAACCGAGTAAAACCAACACCGACTCAAAGGAAGGCCTCGGCGCTTGTTGGTGACGTCACGTCAGCTAGGCACGGCGAACGCCAGGTCTGTTGCACGCAGAAACGCCTGGGCGTGCTTATCACTATAAACCTCTTATTTTTGGACAAAATGTTTGGTATTCTTTTCGATTCTGCAGTTTTATTTAGATGAAAGATTTTCTTACTATAGTAAAGCTACAAATGAAGATCACAGTT
This sequence comes from Schistocerca serialis cubense, assembly GCF_023864345.2. Taxonomy (NCBI): domain Eukaryota; kingdom Metazoa; phylum Arthropoda; class Insecta; order Orthoptera; family Acrididae; genus Schistocerca; species Schistocerca serialis. The sequence continues at coordinate 189,529,841 of NC_064649.1, read as the reverse complement.
CTGTATTACTGGATCCTGTCGAAACAAACGTAGATCAATATGAGAAGATGCTTTGCCCCATTGCGAGCTTCGGAAATTTTACATTCAAGTAACTATATTTAGTTGATCCATTTTGCTATCGAAACTTACCCCAACCCCCTTACAATTGACTCGTTTCTTTTATTTATTTGTTTATTTTCGTTTGACATCGTCACTGGAAATGTGAACTAAGTTACACATGTAAATGTCCAACTGTTGTCAGTCATTAGATTACAGTCGTTTTCAACGAAAGGAATTCTAAACAGGAAACAAAATATCTTCACACATCGAAAATACCGCTGAGTTTAAACTTTTTTAAACATGCACATTACAAAAGATAAATATTCTTATCTCGCAACTGAAAGGAGAAACTTTATAAGATAAAAAAATTTTATTTGATAAAACAAGTATCTCTCTTTTGCCTCTTCTTCTGTCCCCCACCCCCTCCCCCAACGTGTACAATCGCAAGATATTTCATTAACATTCTGTGGTCCTCACCCCATAGTCAACCAAGATACCTAAAGAAGAGCACCAATACGCTCACAGTTTCTTGTAAAAGCAACCCAGTGCAAATGTAACTTCCTCAGATTTACAAATAAGGTAAAGAAGCACCAATTCTGTTGCTGCTGGAACATGAAGTTGTTTTTGTATGTCAATCCTTAAAACAGGTGGAAATTTAAGTTCAGGAGTACACTGTTTGTTAAGAAGTCAAATGAATTGCAGAAATCGCTCAGAACAATGTGTGTCGGTCATCTACCGCCAATAGTTTCACATTTTCCTGTGTCAGAGAGGGAGACACCACCATTATGAGTATGCCTGCAACAGACCTGGCGTTCGCCGTGCCTAGCTGACGTGACGTCACCAATAAGCGCCGAGGCCTTCCTTTGAGTCGGTGTTGGTAAAACTCGATCGTTTGCTCTCTCTAACAGTACGTTGCTCGCGCACATGTATCAAGTAACATCATAGTTGTGATTTTTTTTTTAAATCGGATGATTGTTTCTGATACACTGTGTGTGTATTGTATGACTTCAGGTTTCTGGGATCACTAATGCCTATAATATGTTTTGGCATACCACAGATACTGTCTACTCGCCTTTACCTATGTAAGCCGCCAGCAAGCGCTCACAAAAGAGCGGTCAACCTGTCTGTATAATGTTATGAACCATGAAGACTGAGATGTAACATATCACTTTTGGGGAAAGTGATGTGTTATATCTCTCTCTTACCGACCAAGGGTGGCCGTAACCTTGAACACACATTTTTGTTGTTTTAGTGAGTGTTTCTTTTGGTGCGGCAAATTTTGTTTCTTTTGTGCCGGTCATGAGAGGCAAAGTGGACGGAGCCCATCTTGAAGGCATGGGTGTTGGGCATCTGGATTCCTGCGCGGGGAAGCACCTGCTGGTCGGGAAAGTTGTTCTGTGGGAAGGCGTTCCCACCTCGGAGAGTCACTGCGGACGGCAGAAACTGGCCGCGCGAGACAGCCGTCACGACAGAATCCGTCAAGGGAGAGTCACCAATGACAGAGCAAAATGACAAAAGGCGTACGTGCATTGTTTCACTATATCAAAAGCTAACACGGAATAAAATAAAAGAGGTGAAATACCGGCGTGATAAAGAACCAGCACGTGAATTTACACTGAAGCGCCAAAGAAACTGGTACAGGCATGCGTATTCAAATACAGATATAGGTAAACAGGCAGAATACCGAGCTGCGGTCGGCAACGCCTGTATAACCCGAGTGTCTGGCGCAGTTGTTAGGTCGCTTACTGCTGCTACAGTGGTAGGTTATTAAGATTTAAGTGAGTCTGAACGTGGTGTTATAGTCGGCGCACGACCAGTGGCACAGAAGGTCTCCGTACGACGATTTCGTGAGTGTACCGTGAATATCAGGAATCCGGTAAAAACATCAAATCTCCGGCATTGCTGCAGCCGGAAAAAGATCCTGCAAGAACAGGAGAAACGACTACCGAAGAAATTAGTTCAACTTGACAGAAGTACAACCCTTCTGCAAATTGATGCAGATTTCAATACTGGACCATCAACAACTGTCAGTGTGCGAACCATTCAACGAAACATCATCGACATGGGCTTTCGGAGCTGAAGGCCTACCCGTCTACCCTCGATGACTGCACGACACAAAGCTTTACGCCTCGCCTGGGCCCGTAAAACGGACGCTGGATTGTTGATAACTGTAAGAGCGTGTGGGTGCTATTCTGTCGTTCTGTGCAACGAATTAATCTGAGATGTACCCTTTACCCTGTGACTCCTGCAAGATGCAATTTCCACCCCCACACTACTACAGAAGTCAGACAGACGCTCCTAACGTTCTAAAGAGAAATGCCTAAAAAACTTTCAGCGATAAATATCTTCTGGAGTGGTCTGCTATAAGGAAATGACACAAAAATTCACAAAATTTCTTACGTAACTTGTGGGATACTTGGGTACTGGAGTAGTGCTAGTTAGTGTAAGAAAAACATGAAACTAACGAAAACTGTTATTTATTTTGCAAAAATTCTGAGAAATCACGATGCCACTTTTAGTTATGAACTGAACAAGTTATTTCCGCATTCTTTTCGGAATATGAAGTTACCTCTTAACGATAGGATTGGCTAATGAAATTTCTTTACAGAGTTTAAGATTGTTATTGACTTGGCAGAATGGCTGACAGCTGCAGCTACCCAACTTGAATAATTATCCGTTACAACATTACTAGGTACGGTCGAGGCTGTCGCGTGTGAAATGGAGTGAAGTGCACTGTTGTGGAAGAAATATGGGGCTCGCAAGAGCTGTAGCGCACAATACCGTAAGCTGCGATGACTGCTGTCTGCGCCGCTCGCTGCTGACAAATAAGATAACTCTCGTTCTATCTGGACTGACCTTCACCAATCAAACTCTCCCTACGCCTCGATGAAGTCGAGGACTCCTATTCGCCCCTAGTCTAACTATTGGCGCGATACACCGGTCAGATAACCAGTCCACCGCGATGCCACTTAAAAATTCGCTCACAGTCGTTTAAGTATAACTCCGTTCGTTCACACCGCACAATAAGTGTGGCGGCCGACACGGTGAACAACGCTTAATCGCAAGGACTCAATACAGAGTCGCACTCCGATTCGCTCTCGACAGAGGAGCTCTCCCAGTGAAGTACTGAGGAGAGACTTGTTCCTCGCTCCAAGAGCGACAACGGAACGGCGCCTCTCCATGCCAGACGTGAAGGGGTATATATTTCGGTCTCTTCCATTACTCGTTCAGCTCAAGGCGTCAGGAATATCATCTGCCAAGCAGCACTGCTCTTCTAAAATGGGAGAATGACGTTTCGTTTAAGGCGACCAATCCGGAAATCTGTAGTATCGGCGTTTGGGGTTTGCTGTCTCCCTGTGAAAATCTCTGAAGCTGCGTGCTATGTTTGTAAAGAATGCGTAGGCTGGCCGCTCCCACACAATGTAGCGGAATTTGCTTTTAAGCCGAACAAGGGGTCGTTCCGCCTTTCCCTCGGGCACACGCTGTTCGCTCCACGGGCGGCCACAGGCCGACGTAGGTGGGTTGGGACCGGCCTCCTGGCGTGCGGTTGCCTCTCCCGAACTAAAAGCCAGTGTGACCATCATGTCTTGAATGTGTGTGTGTACGCCAGCCACGAGTATTTCAACCACGGTGCGCACTTGCGATTCACTAGTTATTTGCATATCGTTTACATGAATTCATACAACAACTGGGAGATGAAAAAGCTTGCACAGGATAGAGTAGCATGGAGAGCTGCATCAAACCAGTCTCAGGACTGAAGACCACAACAACAACAACATACAACATTGACATTATCTTATCGAGTTTGGGTTCGAATGAAGCGTCTTGATGTGTGGAATATGATTGTGAGGGCGGAATATGTAAGCAATGAAGGTCAGGAGACACCGACACTGGACTCTTGATGACTGGAAACATGTTGCCTGGTCGGACGAGTCTCGTTTCATATTGTATCGAGCGGATGGTGGTGTATGGGTATGAAGATAACCTCATGAATCCATGGACCCTGCATGTCAGCAGGCTACTATTCAAGCTGGTGGGGGCTCTGTAATGGTTTGGAGAGTGTGCAGTTGGAGTGATATGACACCCGCGATACGCTGAGAAGCGACTCTTGACACGTGACACTTCGTAAGCATCCTGTCTGATCATCTGCATCAATTCACGTCCATTGTGCATTCTGACGGACTTGGGCAATTCCAGAAGGACAATGCGACACGCCATGCACCCAGACTTGCTATAGAGTGGCTCCAGGAACACTCTTCTGAGTTTAAACACTTCCGCTGGCCACCAAACTCCCCAAACATGAGTATTATTGAGCATATCTTGTAAGTCTTGCAACGTGCTGTTCAGAAGATATCTCCAGCCCCTCGAACTCTTACGGATTTATGGACAACCCAGCGGGATTTACGGTGTGAGTGTTCCCTCCAGCACCACTTCAGACGTCAGTCGAATCAGTGCCACGTCGTGTTGCGGCTCTTCTACGTCTCGGCTGGGCCCTACAGCGTATTAGGCCGTCCGCCAGTTCCTCCGGCTCTTCGTCGTATTTTGCAGCGAGTCGTGTTTGCGTTTTCCAGTTGATATCGACTTGGCATCTTCGAGAACGGAATCTAATGCGTCGAGATAGAGCAACATTGTCCAGTATAACAGTTAATACGGGTAAGAAACTGAATCTTGTAGTATGTTTTGCCGACCTTCACACGACGCCTAAACTGTGGTAGGCGCGTTACATTCCACACCTATATCAATTTTGGTTGCTCAAAATGAAATGTTTCTCTTTTTTGGCTCCTGAACAGCAATAATATATCTAATGATTGCAACTAATTATTTCGTAGGTATGACAGATTATGCGAACCATTCATTAAAAATTGTGATGGTATCTTGTTGTGGAGGGCTGAATGAATATCACTTGGAAGCTTACGCCATTCTGGCCAGTGAAGTGTTTTGTCGAGAGGTAAGAGTAGCTGAACAGAATGGTCAGTGTCTTGAAAATAGGATATAAGATGATCATCAACAAAAGCAAAACGAGGATAATGGAATGTAGTCGAATTAAGTCAGGTGATGCTGAGGGAATTAGATTAGGAAATGAGGCACTTAAAGTAAGGAGATTTGCTATTTGGGGAGCAAAATAACTGATGATGGTCGAAGTAGAGAGGATATAAAATGTAGACTGGCAATGGCAAGGAAAGCGTTTCTGAAGAAGAGAAATTTGTTAACATCGAGTATAGATTTAAGTGTCAAGAAGTCGTTTGTGAAAGTATTTGTATGGAGTGTAGCCATGTATGGAAGTGAAACGTGGGCGATAAATAGTTTGGACAAGAAGAGAATAGAAGCTTTCGAAATGTGCTGCTACAGAAGAATGCTGAAGATTAGATGGGTAGATCACATAACTAATGAGGAGGTATTGAATAGAATTGGGGAGAAGAGGAGTTTGTGGCACAATTTGACCAGAAGAAGGGACCGGTTGGTAGGACATGTTCTGAGGCATCAAGGGATCACCAATTTAGTATTGGAGGGCAGCTTGGAGGGTAAAAATCGTAGAGGGAGACCAAGAGATGAATACACTAAGCAGATTCAGAAGGATGTAGGCTGCAGTAGGTACTGGGAGATGAAGAAGCTTGCACAGGATAGAGTAGCATGGAGAGCTGCATCAAACCAGTCTCAGGACCGAAGACCACAAGAAAAACAGACGAGATTTGAGAAAGTGACGTATTACACTTCTTTAACAAATAAACTTCAGCAAAGAAATTTGATAGCGTAACTCGGCCTAAGGGTTATTTCATAATTAGCATTTGACCAAGTTTGAAAGTTTTATTTGGCGACACTGCACACGTGCGCAACACAGGGCTAACCGGCAGCCATGCAGTATTGTTTTCCGTTTCTGTTCAGAACTCGGCTGCAGTGGCTGGCGCGCCCTACGGCTCCCGGTAACGACTGCACCTCTGCCGCTGCCCGCCTTTGGCCGGTAGCCGTCCGCTGTGGCCGCCGCCGGTGGTTTAACGAAGCGCCGCTCCCTCCATTAGGCGGGCACGGCGCGCCCTATCTGCGCCGCATCTCGCGCACACCACGCCAGACCGGTTCGCGGCCACCCACCCTCGCCCACGCACCGCGCCGCGCGCCTGCGCACAACTGGCAGGGTCGCACTTCTGTCGCGTCGAACGATTCTCTTCAGTCGTCGTCGGTCCCGTTCTCGCAGGATCTTTTTCCGGCCACAGCGCTATCGGAGATCCGATATTCGAGGCACACTCTTGATACGATCGTACTGGAAAATGCCCCGCTTCATCGCTGCCTCGCAGATGCTGTGTCCCATCGCTCGTGCGCCGACGATAACACAACGTCCAAACTCACTCAAATCTCAAACTGCCATTCTAACAGCTGAAACATACGTAAAAATTGCAGCAGACACTTGTTCTCTCATATAGGTGTTACTGACCGGAGCGCCGTAATCTGCCTGTTTACCTATCTATGTACACTACTGGCCATTAAAATTGGTACACCACGAAGACGACGTGCTACAGACGCGAAATTTAACGGACAGGAAGAAGATGCTGTGATATGCTTTTCAGAGCATTCATACAAGGTTGGCGCCGGTGGCGACACCTACAACGTGCTGACATGAGCAAAGTGTCCTACCGCTTTCTCATTCACAAACAGCAGTTGACCGGCGTTGCCTGGTGAAACATTATCGTGATACCTCGTTTAAGGAGGAGAAACGCGTACCATCACGTTTCCGACTTTGATAAACGTCGGATTGTAGCCTACCGCGATTGCAGTTTATCATATCGCGGCATTGCTGCTCGCGTCGGTCGAGATCCAATGACTGTTAGCAGAATATGGAATCGGTTGGTTCAGGAGGGTAATACGGAACGCCGTGCTGGATCCCAACGGCCTTGTATCACTAGCAGTCGAGATGACAGGCATCTTATCCGCATGGCTGTAACGGATCGTGCATCCACGTCTCGATCCCTGGGTCAACAGATGGGGACGTTTGCAAGACAACAACCATCTGGACGAACAGTTCCACGACGTTTGCAGCAGCATGGGCTATCAGCTCGGAGACGATGGCTGCGGTTACCCTTGACGCTGTATCACAGACAGGAGCGCCTGCGATGGTGTACTCAACGACGAACGTGGGTGCACGAATGGCAAAACGTCTTTTTTTCGGATGAATGCAGGTTCTGTTTACAGCATCATGATGGTCGCAACCGTATTTCGCGACATCGCGATGAAGGCACATTGGAAGCGTGTATTCGTCATCGTCATACTGCCGTATCACCCGGCGTGATGGTATGGGGTGCCATTGGTTACACGTCTCGGTCACCTCTTGTTAGCATTGACGGCACTGTGAACAGTGGACGTTAAATTTCAGGTGTGTTACGAGCGGCGGCTCTACCCTTCATTCGATCCCTGCGAAACCCTACATTTCAGCAGGATAATGCACGACCGCATGTTGCAGGTCGTGTACAAATACAGAAAATGTTCGACTGGTGCTCTGTCCAGGACATTCTCCAGATATGTCACCAATTGAAAACGTCTGATCAATGGTGTGCGAGCAACTGGCTCGTCACAATACGCCAGTCACTACTCTTGATGAACTGTGGTATCGTGTTGAAGCTGCATGGGCAGCTGTACCTGTACACTCCATCCAAGCTCTGTCTGACGGATTGCCCAGGCGTATGGTTCAAATGGCTCTGAGCACTATGGGACTCAACTGCTGTGGTCATAAGTCCCCTAGAACTTAGAACTACTTAAACCTAACTAACCTAAGGACAGCACAAAACACCCAGCCATCACGAGGCAGAGAAAATCCCTGACCCCGCCGGGAATCGAACCCGGGAACCCGGGCGTGGGAAGCGAGAACGCTACCGCACGACCACGAGATGCGGGCGCCAGGCGTATGAAGGCCATTATTACGGCCAGAGGTGGTTGTTCTGCGTACTTATTTCTCAGGATCTATGCACCCAAATTGCGTGAAAATGTAATGACATGTCAGTTCTAGTATAATATATTTGTCCAATGAATACCCGTTTATCATCTGCATTTCTTATTGGTGTAACAGTTTTAATGGCCAGTAGTGTATTTGAATTCGCATGCCTGTACCAGTTTCTTTGGCGCTTCAGTGCGTATGTCAGCAACATTATATTCTGTTTAAAGCGCTGCATCTTCGACGAAACTCGGGTCAACAACAAATGTTGACTCGCAAAACAGCAGGTCGAAGAAAAGAAGACGCGAAACGGCACGATGGTTCGCTGGAACACCGACAGCCAGCGGAACACGTGCGAGCACCTCCGAACACGACGGGACGCAGTCCCCGCTCGCGGTCGCATGACGTTCGCACAGTGCTCGTTCGGTGTTGCAGGTTCCCTTGGGTTTGCCGCGGCTGGAGCCAGCCACTCTCCGTGAGTCCCTTTGTGAGTTTAGTAAGTCGGTGACGAGGTTGCCGGCCCGGCAGCGGTCGCTCAGGGTACGTGTGAGTGCAGCGGCGCGCAGGGGCTGGCCGCGTTAAGCCGGCCTGCGTGGCCTCGCAGGAGCCCACCCTGCTGCTGAGACCGCCCGCCAACCTCCAGCCAGTTCACTACTTCCAACACCACTGGAAATATTACAAGCCTTAAATGATGAAATGTAGCCACTTAGAGTCACCTTTCATCTTCCCGCGGCGTATCGTTATGCTGGTCATGTATAACAATCTTAGAATAACTCAGGTTTTATAGAACTGATAGCTTTTCATACAGTTGGTTCGAGTGATACTTAAGGGGGGTAGGACGTCAAACGGGCCGCCTTGGAGCAGGAGTGGCACCACAGGACAATTTAATTTCCACTGTCTATACTTTTACAAGTAAATTCATGACCAGGAAGGATTCAGGATTCACACTCGTAGCAGCCGAATTTCAAAAACATAACAAAATAATTTTTTTTTACATGTGAAATTTCATGATTTTTTCACCTACTATTGGCTGCATTTGTTGCTATAGGTACACTTTCCTTCATAAGTAAGAGAGACTGTCCGATGAATTTTGCACGGCATACAAACCATACTTACAGCTGTCTCAACTCTAGAATGTATTTAATTTATAAACAAAAATGAATGAGCTGTTACGTTTTAAACTTTATGTTTAGAAAAAAATTAAATTTTGTAGTTAATTATCTCAATGTTTACCACAGTTTTTAATAGATTTGGAAAATTCTAGAGTTTCATACACCTGTAAGTATGGTTTGTATGCTGTGCAAAATTCATCAAAGAATCTCTCTTACTTGTGAAGAAAAATGTACGTATAACAACAAATGCAGCTAACCGTAAGTGAAAAATGATGAAATTTCATACCTAAAAAAAATTATTTTGTTATGCTTTTGCACTTCCAGTACTATGAGTGTGAATCCTGAATCCTTCCTGGTCATACTGACAAAGTTTCATGAATTTATTTGTAAAAGTACAGACAGTGGAAATTAAAATTTCCTGCGGTGCCTCTCCTGCTCCAAGTCGGCCCGTTTGACGTACTACCCCCCTTAAACAAAATGCAAAGAGTTGTAACGAGTAGTTCTAACAATGTTGAGAGGGTAGAAAAGTTTAGTGACTGAGTAGAAATCAGAAAGAGAGTCCCAGAGGGTTCAGTTTTGAGTCCAGACTGTTAGGGAGTAAGTGCAGATATTTTTACTCGTGACTGTCGTTGTACCGAATGACATTACGTCAGAATTTACTTCATTTCCAAACTAATAATTATAGTTATTATGAGTGGTATGTCTTAGGTTGGTTTGTACCACCAAGTGCATATGGCGGTAAGAGCCGAGCCGTTGTTGCTTATCTTCTATTGGGCAACAGGTCGGGTGTTGAAGTGTGGATACAGAGCGGTTAGTCTATACTGACAGGCGTAATCAACTTACAAGGGGAGGCCGCCAATTGTGAAATTCAGATTCGATTCATACTGCGCATAATAAAAGCTCATGGCCAGAGGTGTAATGTGCCAAAGCGCCAAGATGCACTTCTCTGCCGTTGTCGAGAAAATCGACAGTTAAAAGAAACCGTTGCCGTGAAATACTTTCTACGATCAATAATTCTCCACAGCGTCGTGGCGCAGCGGTACGCGCTCGGGTTCGTAATCCGATGGTCGCCGGATCGAATCTCGCGCCGTGCAACATTTTTTTATTATTAGTTTATTGTAATTCAAATATAACATGCATATATATATATATATATATATATATATATATATATATATATATATAACTATTAATGAATTACTTATGCTTGTTGGTGAAGGCGGATCGCTCTCCAATTGTACCGCCTCCATTTTTCCGTTTGTTTAACAGGGTGTACCAAAGCTCTCACGTCCGCACTGATTTTCGACGATGTTATAAGTTGCGCTAGGGACCGCATCTACCTTCTTTCGAAGTTAGCAGGCAACTACGCTGTTATGCGGCGGCTCGTTTCGGCCCATTCAACATCTGTCCTTCAGGTGTAACGAGCGAGTAACGGAGTTTATATTTCATACCTGCCACAGCAATAGTGTGTTCGTGGGGTTTCTATTCTAATTCGAACGTTTGACTTACGCTATACGTATTCGTTTCGGAATATTGTTTTTACGTCTTCCGTTAACTATACGTGGTTAACATTATGAAGACAATTAATAACATTTGTGAAATACAACTTTGTTTGGGGAAAACATAATGATGTTCGAAGTCGCCTGTTTTTCCACGACAAACGACTTTCAACAACTTATGCGTAATTGTTGCAACTGATTGCAGAGAATTATATATATATATATATATATATATATATATATATATATATATATGTGTGTGTGTGTGTGTGTGTGTGTGTGTGTGTGTGCATATATATACACACACATTTGAATTACAAAAAACAAATACTAAAAAAAAAAAAGGTTGCATGGCACGAGATTCGATCCGGCGACCTTCGGATTACGAACCCGAGCGCTTACCGCTGCGCCACGACGCTGTAGAAAACTCTGACTCGTAGAGAGCATTTAACAGCAACGGTTTATTTTTAACTGTCGATTTTCTCGACAACGGCTGAGAAGTGCATCTTGGTGCTTTGTCACATTACACCTCTGGCCATGAGCTTTTATTATGCGCAGTCTGAATTGAATCTGAATTTCACAATTGGCGGGCTCCCCTTGTTAGTGGTGCAGTTTGTAATGGGATACTCTTTTCTAACATAACAACTTTTTTATATAGAAGTAGCCGATACCAGGATTAATCCCGAACGTTCTCACCTGTTTCACAGAAAGAATTTCATTTGATTTTGTATATGATGTATTGTATTTCAGACTAAAATGTATAAAAAGAAATTAACTTGTTACACTCTGTATGGGCAATTAAAATCACTCTTCTTTTGGAAATGTTTGAAACTACAAAATGTCTCGCATACTTAAAATTCATATTATTAAAATTAGAAGAACGGTCAGCATTGGCCGTAATTTTGATGATTTATTAACAACAAAATCGATTTTCGATCACATAATGGTCACCTTCAGGGCTGGAAGTTAAACATTTCGCATAGCGATCAGTGAACAAGAGACACAAGACCACAAATACACCTGAGTATAAACCAACAGTTGAACAGTTGGTTTATACTCAGGTGTATTTGTGGTCTTGTGTCTCTTGTTCACTGATCGCTATGCGAAATGTTTAACTTCCAGCCCTGAAGGTGACCATTATGTGATCGAAAATCGATTTTGTTGTTAATAAATCATCAAAATTACGGCCAATGCTGATGTTCGTTCCAATTTTATTTATCATATGGTCGTTGTGCACACAGCACTCTATGGAGTAGCCAATCAATTCATATTATTAATTGCACAATGTAAGGGGGAATTATTAAATTAATTTCTGGACTGATTTACAAAGTAGTGACGTAATTCGCCGAGTATTCTGCTTTTGTCAAGAAAGTTTATAAACTCTTTGGAGTATTGTGAGTACCACAGAATGTAAGGAGTAGTGGGCATGCCGTGTTTCTCATTGTGTCACTAATAATCTAATTTGTGGTGTGATAAAAGTGGAAATTGTAAGGACGTTGTGATGTTTAATAATGTGACAAAGAATAAAATTCAAGAAATATACAGACAAATCGTCAGCAGTTATTAGTCACCAGGAACCCACAAAGTAAAATCAAAATTTCAGCCGCAACAATGTACCCATAGACGTAAGACTTGGAGCCACCAACAAGAGAAAATGAAGTAAAAAAGATTTTCTTTTAAATGTCTTACGCCTCTCGAAGCTTTTGAAACTAATGACGACACTAAGAAAAATTGGTAGTGACGTGTGAGAGGCTAAGATTACAAGTTTCAGCCAAGCAGAAGACTGTTAGGCACAGAGAAAAACCTACTAACACACTGAAGTGGGTTCCAATGACCACAGTATATGCATTCTTATCATTAAGGTCACGTACATGGGAATGACCTCCCACTTAACATTCAACAAGCAGCTTCAGTACTTTTTGCAGACAATACCAGCGTTATAATAAATCTCATTAGATAGAATATGAAGAAGAAATTTTTAATGACGTTTCACAAAAAATTGTTCTCTGGAAATGGACTAAGTTTCGAAACAGCACATTATATTCGTTTCTGTACAACAAAGTCATATAAACAAGTGATATAGCTCATGTACAGGATTCACTCAGTAGTATGGAATGCTTCAAATTTTTTGATCATACGTGTCTATGATGAAGAACTGGAAGAAGGATATTACTGAGCTTCTCAAATTGTTACGTTCACCTAATTTTGCTCTTCGTACAATTGCTACTCTTGGAAACAAAGGGATCAACTGTATCATATATTCTGGATATTTCCACTCAAAATAACGCCTAATGGAATAGTTTTTTTTACAAACAAAGCAGTCAGTTGGACAAAAGCGAGCAGTAACAATAATATGTTGTGTTCATCCACGAATGTAATGTAGGAACTTCTTCAAGGAGCTAGACATTTGAACTGCACCATCACAATACATACATTCACTTGGATGACGTCACAGTCGCCATCTTGGATGACGTCATCGCCGCCATCTTGGATGGCGGTACTTTGCGCCAGAATCACCCTTACCGCAATACTGTTGGCAATCGTTTGTTTCTGAGTAATATGCATATGACGTTACAAGGTGATTTTCGATTTGTATCGTACTGCCTCATCTTACGAATGTTCATGTTTGATTTGATTGCATCTTTGATTGCTCAGCATGCCAGGAAAGAGAAACTAGTAGTGAAGGCGAGACAGTCCATGCAGTTTCGCCCAGTGCGACAGATGAGAACTGGAAAACTCTAACTGGCAAACGCACACACACCGCTGACACACACACACAAACACACACACACACACACACACACACACCAAAGTCGGAAAAGTAACACAAACCCATCTTGAAGTTCTGGTCCTTTAAAGTGTCGCAAATTGCAGTGCGTACATCCACAACAACTTTTAAATGGTGGGCTGTGCTATCCTCTGGCTAAAACCCAAACTCTTAAAAGACCAGGAAATGTTATGTTACAGCTAGCCTGCAATATACAGGGCATGTACGGATATTTTATCAATAATCTAGGCTGGTACGATGACAAAAGGTATAAACATTTGATTTTATTCTTAGTTTCGAGAAGGTGAGAGAGCCTCCCTCGTGACTGTGTTCAAATGGCTCTGAGCACTATGGGACTCAACTGCTGAGGTCATTAGTCCCCTAGAACTTAGAACTAGTTAAACCTAACTAACCTAAGGACATCACACACATCCATGCCCGAGGCAGGATTCGAACCTGCGACCGTAGCGGTCTCGCGGTTCCAGACTGCAGCGCCAGAACCGCGCGGCCACTTCGGCCGGCTCGTGACTGTGTCACACTTGCTAATTCCACCTTCTGTCATAGACAGCAGCTTCTGAAAACAGCCCATGTCCGTTGTCACGAAGTTCGGAAATTCTTGTAGATCTTTGGTCCTCAGTTCTTTCGTAAGCAGTCAATATTTTGCCCTGCCTTTGCCCTTTGTTTTCAGCCTCGGTAGAACCCAACAATGGCTGTCTTTTCGTTTTCGTCGCCCTTCTGGCCCAATCCGAAGACACTGTAACAGCCAGGGCAATCTCCAAAAACAAGTGGATCCTCCATGTGCAAAATGCTGTAGAAATGTGAATTTAGATATACATATGCCTGTGTAGACTATGTATAAAATTTATCTCCTGCCAATCATGATGTACAGTCTAGAGGCCCGTGTCATAAATAAGAGAGAAGAGAGTCAAATACGAACTCGTGTAACGTTCCTTAGGTCACTTCTGCAATAAGCTAGGAGAGACCTGCAGGTGACTACAGAGGAGAGGGTGAGTGCTTTCAGACTGAAGTGGTTCGGTCATGTGAAGCGAATGCACCCGACTCCAACTCCACGCCAGGAAGAAGACCAATTGAGTTGCCTAGAAAGAGATGAACAGACCAGGTTAAGGAATATCTCATGAGGAGCGGAGTAACATGGGATGTAGTGGAGAGGGAAAAGCTATACCAGAAGAGAAACCAATGGAGGCATATCGTTCACAAAGTTCCTACCCGGTTCGCTGGAAGGAAATCCTCTTGATTATGATATGCCTGTGTAACCATGTAATATAAAACTAACTGTTGAGTCTGTTCTTCAAACCAGTAGTAGCCTACGTAAGAGTATAAAAATTACTTAATAAATAATGATAAAAACAATTTCTTATTAAACAGGAACCTTGAGCTGACAGAGATAACTTGAACGAATGGCGGACCAGTATATTACACGGCCTTCCTCGTGTTTCGCGCGGTAGAAGGAACGACTTCACAAGAGATCAGAAAGTTACATTTGCGTTTCGCGCGTTATTACCGTCTACACTTCGTTCGTCATAAGAATAAACCTGATGTAAACAAACACAAACGCGATTAGTGCTCAGAAGCCGTGTTGTTGTTGTTGTTGTTGTTGTTGTCTTCGGTCCTGAGACTGGTTTGATGCAGCTCTCCATGCTACTCTATCCTGTGCAAGCTTCTTCATCTCCCAGTACTTACTGCAACCTACATCCTTCTGAATCTCCTTAGTGTATTCATCTCTTGGTCTCCCTCTACGATTTTCACCCTCCACGCTGCCCTCCAATGCTTAATTTCTGATCCCTTGATGCCTCAGAACACGTCCGACCAACCGGTCCCTTCTTCTTCTCAAGTTGTGCCACAAACTCCTCTTCTCCCCAATTCTATTCAATACCTCCTCATTAGTTATGTGATCTACCCATCTAATCTTCAGCATTGTTCTGTAGCAAAAAAATGGTTCAAATGGGTCTGAGCACTATGCGACTTAACTTCTGAGGTCATCAGTCACCTAGAATTTAGAACTACTTAAACCTAACTAACCTAAGGACATCACACACATCCATGCCCGAGGCAGGATTCGAACCTGCGACCGTAGCGGTCGCTCGGCTCCAGACTGTAGCGGCTAGAACCGCTCGCCCACTCCGGCCGGCTCGTCTGTAGCACCACATTTCGAATGCTTGTATTCTCTTCTTGTCCAAACTATTCATCGTCGATGTTTCACTTCCATACATGGCTACACTCCATACAAATACTTTCAGAAACGACTTCCTGACACGTAAATCTATACTCGATGTTAACAAATTTCTCGTCTTCAGAAACACTTTCCTTGCCATTGCAAGTCTACATTTTATATACTCTCTACTTCGACCATCATCAATTATTTTGCTCCCCAAATACCAAAACTCCTTTACTACTTTAAGTGTCTCATTTCCTAATCTAATTCCCTCAGCATCGCCCGATTTAATTCGTCTGCATTCCATTATCCGCTTTTTGCTTTTGTTGATGTTCATCTTATATACCCCTTTCAAGACACTGTCCATTCCGTTCAACTGCTCTTCCAAGTCCTTTGCTGTCTCTGACAGAATTACAATGTCATCGGCGAACTTCAACGTTTTTATTTCTTCTCCATGGACTTTAATACCGACTCAGAATTTTTCTTTTGTTTCCTTTACTGCTTACTCAATATACAGATTGAATAACGTCGGGGAGAGGCTACAATCCTGTCTCACTCCTTTCCCAACCACTGCTTCCCTTTCATGACCCTCGACTCTTATAACTGCCATCTGATTTCTGTACAAATTGTAAATGGCCTTTCGCTCCCTGTATTTTATACCTGCCACCTTCAGAATTTGAAAGAGAGTATTCCAGTTAACATTGTCAAAAGCTTTCTCTAAGTCTACAAATGGTAGAAACGTAGGTTTGCCTTTTCTTAATCTTTGTTCTAAGATAAGTCGTAAGGTTAGTATTCCCTCACGTGTTCCAACATTTTTACGGAATCCAAACTGATCTTCCCCGAGGTCGGCTTCCACCAGTTTTTCCATTCGTCTGTAAAGAATTCGCGTTAGTATTTTGCAGCTGTGACTTATTAAACATAGTTCGGTAATTTTCACATCTGTCAACACCTGCTTTCTTTGGGATTGGAATTATTATATTCTTCTTGAAGTCTGAGGGTATTTCGCCTGTCTCATACATCTTGCTCACCAGATGGTAGAGTTTTGTCATGACTGGCTCTCCCAAGGGCATCAGTAGTTCTAATGGAATGTTGTCTACTCCCGGGGCCTTGTTTCGACTCAGATCTTTCAGTGCTCTGTCAAACTCTTCACGCAGTATCTTATCCCCATTTCGTCTTCATCTACATCCTCTTCCATTTGCATAATATTGTCCTCATGGTGTGGGTTCCTGTAGTCATGTCCTAGTTCATGAACCACAGGCAACGTATGAGTGGCCAAGTAAGTGGTCCCGACAGTCGGGATACCAGTTACTTTGGAATAAGGCTGGGCATCTCGGACATATTCTGAGTCGTGGTCACCTTTGTGCTCGTACGGCAAAGACTACCAAATCCACCAGTTAGTCCCTCAGCCGTTAGGGGTAAAACCTAATGGGACTCGGGGCAAGTAAGGCTAGCAACCTGCTTCCCTGGTACTTTAAATATGATGCTGGCAACAATCAGAGCAAAATGCCTCGGACCTTTGGAGGTGACGGAGTCCCACCTCTAACTGACAAACCAGGGACCTTTAAGATACGACTTGGCAAACAAATGGTAATGAGATGGGGAGCTATTAATATCAGTGGGGGCTACTCTTGGAAGAAGGTAGAGCTGGCAGAGGCTGCAAATAAGATGGGGCTGGACGTTTTAGCTGTTAGTGACATTCGGGTAAGGGGTGAGAAAGAAGAAGAAGTGGGAGAATACAAGGTCTACTTGTCAGGAGTCAAAGCAGGAATAGCACAATGGGATGTAGGGCTTTACATCAGGAAAGAAATGGAACCCAGCGTAGTTGCAATAAGGTATGTAAACGAACGACTGATGTGGATAGATTTGACAGTGTCTAGCAAGAAAATTAGGATTGTGTCAATATATTCGCATTGTGAAGGGACAGATCAAGATAAGATGGATAGTTTTATGAGGCACTCAGTGATGTAGTTGTTAGAGTAAAGGACAAGGACAGTGTTCTGCTCATGGGTGATTTTAACGCCAGGATTGGAAATCGAACAGATGAGTATGAAAAGGTTATGGGTAAATTTGGAGAGGATATGGAGGCCAACAGGAACGGGCAGAAACTCTTGGATTTCTGTGCCAGTATGGGCTTAGTAATCACAAACTCCTTTTTTAAACATAAGAACATTCACCGGTATACTTGGGAAAGCAGGGGAACCAAATCTGTCATTGACTATATAATAACAGATCCGGAATTCAGGAAGGCTGTGAGGGACACACGTGTATTCAGGGGATTCTTTGATGACACTGATCATTATTTAATCTGCAGTGAAATTGGGATTGCGAGGCCGAAAGTGCAGGAGGTCAGGTCCATATGTAGGAGGATAAGAGTGGAGAAACTTCAGGATAAGGAAATCAGGCACAAGTACATAACAGCGATCTCAGAAAGGTACCAGTTAGTTGAATGTAGTCAATTACAGTCATTGGAAAAGGAATGGACAAGGTACAGGGACACAGTACTAGAAGTGGCTAAAGAATGTCTTGGAACAGTAGTGTGTAAATGTAGGAGGAAGCAAACAGCTTGGTGGAATGACACAGTCAAGGCAGCCTGTAAAAGGAAAAAGAAGGCGTATCAAAAATGGCTACATACTAGAACTCAGGTAGACAGAGAAAGTTATGTTGAAGAAAGAAACAAAGCCAAACAGATAATTGCAGCATCCAAGAAGAAATCTTGGGAAGACTTTGGAAACAGGTTGGGGACATTGGGTCAAGCTGCTGGAAAACCATTCTGGAGAGTAATTAGCAGTCTTCGAAAGGGAGGTAAGAAGGAAATGACAAGTATTTTGGACAGGTCAGGAAAACTGCTGGTGAATCCTGTGGATGCCTTGGGCAGATGGAGGGAATATTTTGAAGAGTTGCTCAATGTAGGTGAAAATACGATCAGTAATGTTTCAGATTTCGAGGTGCAATGGGATAGGAATGATGATCGAAATAGGATCACGTTTGAGGAAGTGGAGAAAATGGTCAATAGATTGCAGTGCAATAAAGCAGCTGGGGTGGATGAAATTAAGTCGGAACTCATCAAGTACAGTGGAATGTCAGGTCTTAAATGGCTACACAGGATAATTGAAATGGCCTGGGAGTCGGGACAGGTTCCATCAGACTGGACAAAATCAGTAATCACACCAATCTCTAAACATGGAAACAGAAAAGATTGTAACAACTACAGAGGTATCTCTTTAATCAGCGTTGTGGGTAAAATCTTCTCAGGTATTGTTGAAAGGAAAGTGCGAGTATTAGTTGAGGACCAATTGGATGGAAATCAGTGTGGGTTTAGGCCTCTTAGAGGTTGTCAGGACCAGATCTTTAGCTTACGACAAATAATGGAGAAGTGTTATGAGTGGAACAGGGAATTGTATCTATGCTTTATAGATCTAGAAAAGGCATATGACCGGGTTCCTAGGAGGAAGTTATTGTCTGTTCTACGAGATTATGGAATAGGAAGCAAACTTTTGCAAGCAATTAAAGGTCTTTACATGGATAGTCAGGCAGCAGTTAGAGTTGACGGTAAACTGAGTTCATGGTTCAGAGTAGTTTCAGGGGTAAGACAAGGCTGCAACCTGTCTCCACTGTTGTTCATATTATTTATGGATCATATGTTGAAAACAATAGACTGGCTGGGTGAGATTAAGATGTGTGAACACAAAATAAGCAGTCTTGCATATGCGGATGACTTAGTTGTGATGGCAGATTCGATTGAAAGTTTGCAGAGTAATATTTCCGAGCTAGATCAGAAATGTAAGGACTATGGTATGAAGATTAGCATCTCCAAAACGAAAGTAATGTCAGTGGGAAAGAAATATAAACGGATTGAGTGCCAAATAGGAGGAACAAAGAACAGGTGGACGGTTTCAAGTACTTAGGATGCATATTCTCACAGGATGGCAACATAGTGAAAGAACTGGAAGCGAGGTGTAGCAAGGCTAATGCAGTGAGCGCTCAGCTACGATCTACTCTCTTCTGCAAGAAGGAAGTCAGTACCAAGACTAAGTTATCTGTGCACCGTTCAATCTTTCGACCAACTTTGCTGTATGGGAGCGAAAGCTGGGTGGATTCAGGTTATCTTATCAATAAGGTTGAGGTTACGGATATGAAAGTAGCTAGGATGATTGCAGGTACTAGTAGATGGGAACAATGGCAGGAGGGTGTCCACAATGAGGAAATCAAAGAAAATCTGGGAATGAACTCTATAGATGTAGCAGTCAGGGCGAACAGGCTTAGATGGTGGGGTCATGTTACACGCATGGGAGAATCAAGGCTACCCAAGAGACTCATGGGTTCAGCAGAAGAGGGTAGGAGGAGTCGGGGCAGACCAAGGAGAAGGTACCTGGATTCGGTTAAGAATGATTTTGAAGTAATAGGTTTAACATCAGAAGAGGCACCAATGTTAGCACTGAATAGGGGATCATGGAGGAATTTTATAAGGGGGGCTATGCTCCAGACTGAACGCTGAAAGGCATAATCAGTCTTAAAGGATGATGATGATGATGATGATGTCCTCAAGTACATCGCCCTTGTATAAACCCTCTATATACTCCTTCCACCTTTCTGCTTCCCTTCTTTGCTTAGAACTGGGTTGCCATCTGAGCTCTTGATATTCATACAAGTGGTTCTCTTCGCTCCAAAGGTCTCTTTAATTTTCCTGTAGGCAGTATCTATCCTACCCCTAGTGAGACAAGCCTCTACATCCTTACATTTGTCCTCTAGCCATCCCTGCTTAGCCATTTTGCACTGCCTGTCGATCTCATTTTTGAGACGTTTGTATTCCTTTTTGCCTGCTTCATTTACTGCATTTTTATATTTTCTCCTTTCATCAATTAAATTCAATATTTCTTCTGTTACCCAAGGATTTCTACCAGTCCTCGTCTTTTTACCTATTTGATCCTCTTCTGCCTTTACTACTTCATCCCTCAAAGCTACCCATTCTTCTTCACCGGTATGAAATGAGCGTTAAGATGCAAATGTGTCGATACGGAACATTTGTTGTCAACGAGCCTTAATTTTTTGTTTGTTTGGTTGGTATGACATCTGTCAAAGATATTTAGTATACATCAAGTCATGGAACAAAGAACATCATATGTTTTCATCGTGTTAACAATGTAGAATTTTGTACCAGAAAGTGATGATTTGCGGAAACCATTAACATTTTGTTTTCATTTGAAGAAAAAAAAAGTGATGCAGAGTCGCATTGAATGCTCTATCAGAATCAACATGTAAAAGGTGGTTTCAACGGTTCAGAAATAATGATTTTGATGTAAGAAATTAAGAACGTCGAAGACCACCAAAACAGTTCAAAGACGCCGAATTGCAAGCTATATTGGATGAAGATGATAATTTGAGTCAGAAGCAAATGGCAGCAATGTTAAATGTTGCACAACACACAATTTCTCACCGTTTGAAAGCTATGGGAAAGATTTGAAAGTGTGGAAAATGCGTGCCACATGAATTGAATGAAAGGCAGATGGAAGACCTAAAAACCATTTGTCAAATTTTGCTTCAAAGATATGAAAGAAAATCAATTTTGCATCGAATCGTTACTGGCGATTGAAAAGGAATTATTTTAAGAATCCTAAACGGGAAAAATCATGGGTTAATCCGAGACAACCATCAACATCGACTGCAAAACAAGATCGATTCGGCAAGAAGACAGTGCTCTGTGTTTGGTGGGATCAGAAAGGTGTGGTGTATCATGAGCTTCTAAAACCCGGTGAATCTGTGAATACTAATCGCTACAGACGACAAATCATCAATTTGAACTATGCATTCATCGAAAAAAGACCAGAATGGGTCCGAAGACATGGCAAAGTAATTTTTTTACACGACAATGCACCTGCACACAAAGCGAAACTGGTTCAGGATACAATCAAAACACTTGGCTGGGAGCTGCTACCCCACCCGCCAAATTCACCGGACTTTGCCCCTTCCGGCTACCATTTGTTTTCATCAATGGGACACGCATTGGCTGAGGAACACTGATTCCTACGAAGAAGTCGAAAATTAGGTGTCTGATTGGTTTGCTTCAAAAGGCATTTCTATTGGCGTGGTGTCCACAGAGTGCCAGAAAGGTGGTTAAAATGTATAGAAAGCAGTGGTCAGTACTTTGAATAAAATGTTTTTACTTTTCAATTCAAAATTAGTGTTTCAATTTCACAAAAAACGCTCATTTCCTACCGGCACAGCTGGTATATGCCAGTGGCTGGATAAAACATGTTTGTCTGCATTTCCGCCCCTATTCGAGCTACAAGGTTATGAGCCCCACAGTGGCGATACCGATGACACCTGATGTTTCTGTGCCGTATCTGGTTGAAAGTAGTTCAATAGTTCAGGAGGAGACCCCAGACACACACACACACACACACACACACACACACACACACACACACACACACACACACACATACACGTACACTCTGCTTGATACATACAACACATTATTGTGATTATTATTCTCTGCATCATTAACTGAGAGGACAGTACAGCTGTCTCTCACATAGAGGACCTGGCTTCGATTGCCAATAACTCCCACAGATATTTTCTTGGTGATAGGACTGGCATGCAGTGCACAGAGTTCTGTAGTGCCAACTGTACTGCTATCACACCAAACAGTACTGGCCGGGAGGACGGTGTCCTGATCACCACCCCTGCATACCATCTCCAGTGATGGAGGATGACTCAGTCGGCACCTATGGGTTCATCAGGGTCTCTGTGTGGAGTTAAACTGGACATCACCTGTTCCTGGTCAGGTAAATGCGGTAGGTTAGGGACACACAATTTGAAGTCACATCCAATTGAAAGACTTGCACCACGCTATTGAGCCAGACAAAATAATAATTTAGAAAAATGTTAACACCACACACACACACACACACACACACACCCTGATGAACCCCATCGGTACTGACAGCCCACTGAGCCGTCTTCCATCATTGGGGATGGTACGCACAGGTGGAGATCAGCACACCATTCTCCCAGCCAGTACTGTTTGGTGTGGTAGCGCCACAGTTGGCACTAAAAGACAGTGTGCATACCACGTCAGTCTTAACCCCAGGGAAATATCTATGGCAGTTATCAGCAATCCAAGCCAGGTCCTCCGTATGAGAGTCAGCTGCACTGACCACTCAGTTATGGAGGTATACAATAATAATAATAATAATAATAATAATATCTAGGATACAGACAAAAAATAGGAATAGATAATACAAATATTAAAGAAGAACTAAAAGAAAAATATAGACAAAGACTGACAAAAATACTGAAAACAGAATTGACAGCAAGAAACAAGACAAAAGCTATGAATACTTATGCTATACCAATATCTACCTACTCATCTGGAGTAGTGAAATCGAGTAACACAGACCTAGAAGCACTCAATACACTTACACGATCACAATGCCACAAATATAGAATACATCACATACATTCAGCAACAGAAAGATTCACATTGAGCAGAAAGGAAGGGGGAAGGGGATTTATCGACATAAAAAACCTACATTATGGACAGGTAGACAATTTAAGAAAAATTTTTATAGAACGAGCAGAAACTAGCAAAATACACAAAGCAATCACTCATCTAAATACATCGGCTACACCATTGCAACTTCATAACCCCTTCTACAACCCTTTAGATCACATAACATCAACAGATACGAAGAAAGTAAATTCGAAAAAGAAAATACTGCATGGCAAGCACCCGTATCATCTAACACAGCCACACATCGATCAAGACGCATCCGATCAAGGCATTATATACAGTGAGACGGAAGGATTCGTGATGGCAATACAGGATCAAACAATAAACACCAGATATTACAGCAAGCATATTATTGAAGATCCCAATACCACAACAGATAAATGCAGACTTTGCAAACAACAAATAGAAACAGTAGATCACATCACAAGTTGATGCGCAATACTAGCAAATACAGAATACACCAGAAAACATGACAATGTAGCAAAAATAATACACCAACAACTTGCCATACGACATAAACTAATAAAACAACACGTTCCCCTATACAAGTATGCACCACAAAATGTACTGGAGAATGATGAATACAAATTATACTGGAACAGAACCATTATAACAGATAAAACATCACCACATAACAAACCTGACATCATACTCACCAATAAAAAGAAGAAATTAACACAACTAATCGAAATATCCATACCCAATACAACAAAAATATACAGAAGAAAACAGGAGAAAAAATTGAAAAATACATCCAAGTGGCTCAGGAAGTCAAGGACATGTGGCATCAGGATAAAGTTGACATTATACCAATTATACTATCAACTACAGGAGTCATACCACACAATATCCACCAGTACATCAATGCAATACAGCTACATCCAAACTTATATATATACACAACTACAGAAATCTGTAATTATTGATACATGTTCAATTACCCAAAAGTTCATAAATGCGATGTAACATATACCGTACAGTTAAAAGGAAGTCACGCTTCATCAAGGTCCGCGTCACTTTCCATTTTTAACCAGACTAACGTCTAATAAAGGAAATAATAATAATAGTAATAATAATAAGTTATATATGTCAAGCAGAGTGTGCTCGTGTATGTCCACAGTCTCCTCCAGAGCTCTTGAACTGATTTCAACCGAATGTGGCACAGAAACAGCAAGCCTCACAAGTACCACCATTGTGGGGCTCGTAACATCGTAGCTCCAACATGGGCGGAGATACCGACAAATGTGTTTTTCCAGTCCCTGACATGTAGGCTGATTTCACAACAGGCATGTTGCGTGGGAACAGCATTGGCCTCCCAAATCAACCTGTTTTGCAGGTCACCTACATGTCAGTGGCAAAGAACAGTTTTCCAGGCCCCTGAAATGTTAGCTGCCCTGCATGACTATTGTATTGTGCTGGAGTAGTATCAGCTTGGTTTTTCGACCTGCTTGGCAGCCTGTATGTCAGGGACAAATGAAGGATTTTCAATCTGCTGAAGTGCAGGGTGCTCTGCATGACAAGCATAGTGCAGGAGTGGAATGAGCCAGCTTAATTGTATTGCAGGGGCTACATGTGCCGATGTGTGTAGGTGGGAGCAGATTGAGAAGGATGGAGGAGAGGATGGACAGAGTTAAAGGTAGGACGAAATGGATGGAAACAGGGAAGAAGGGGAAGATGCATGCGTCTGATGGAAGGTGTATAGGTGCAGTGAGCAGTGGGGGGAGGGGGGGGGGGAGGTGAAAGGAAGAGGGGGAGGAGAGATGGGACGTTACAGGGAGATGATGATATGGTCAGAGGGAGGGGCAGGAACATATGGTCAGAGAGTTGGTGTGGAGGACATGGACGAAGAGATGGCGTTGCTGACGATATCATTGCCAGTGAAATTACCTCTAAAGCAACTAAAACACAAATTCAATTTTGAAGTACTGCGTTTTTCAGAGGCTTCACGTTATTGTGGCAAACGATCGACGAGACCTTCGACCCAACCTCGCCCGAATTGTCCAACTCCTCGGTGGTGCAGAGTACGTGGTCCACACACAGACTGTTTGAATCGACCCCACACATGTTCGACGGTCTTCATGTCGGGGGAAATGAAAGGGCGCTTCATTCTGGTGATCCTACCGTGCTGGAGGAGGAACGTGTTCGCGAGGACACGAGGATCAGCTCCGAAGTCACCACCCGACGAGACGAATGTGTCACCAAAATGTTGGCGGTGCGATCCGACTGTTGGCTGCAGAATCTCGACCCTGTACCTGAGAAGGGTGAGCCTGGCCTCAACAGCCGGGAGGTGTGTACAGCGCAGGGTTGGCGGTTATTGCTGAAACAACCGGTTTTCGGCTGTAACGGTTCTTTCAACGGCAGTTTAGCCTGAGGATTAAAACCGTTCAAAGCAACAAGTTTCCGGTTTTTTATTTCCTGTAATAAACATATAAATGGAACGAAGACAGAAAAATGGACACTCCTTCGGTACATAGAATCAAAACACAAAATTACATAGGCAAATAAAAAGAAAACTTTATCCATCCACAATTCGCTATCGATTTTAATTTTTTGAAACTCTGCTCAATAATCATGTTGTAATCGAGGCTCAAACCACTATTTGGGCATTAGCAATAGTCAGTGCTAATGGATGAAAACTGAGGTTGAAGAAAACTGTTTTTCGTGACAATTTATCCGTTTTCAAGGGCTACAGGCAAGGCGTATCACGTAGACTATGGCAACGTATCGGCTACTTTCAGTTTTTACTGTAGTCA
This sequence comes from Schistocerca serialis cubense, assembly GCF_023864345.2. NCBI lineage: Eukaryota > Metazoa > Arthropoda > Insecta > Orthoptera > Acrididae > Schistocerca > Schistocerca serialis. The sequence continues at coordinate 189,504,067 of NC_064649.1, read as the reverse complement.
ACGAACGAATTGTTAAATTACAAATTTTCTCCTTACATGGCGTCGCAAGTTTGTTTTGGCTCCTCCCGTTCTTACTCTTTTGAAGCAAGGGGAGCATTGTAATTTTTATAATAACGCAATATTTCGAAGCAATGCAAATTTTACAAATAACAATTACACGTGAAACTTCCTGGCAGATTAAAACTGTGTTCCGGACCGAGACTCGAACGTGGGACCTTTGCCTTTCGCGGGAAAGTGCGGGTCGTGAGCGGTGCTTCAGCAGCTCAGTTGGTAGGCACTTGCCCGTGAAAGGCAAAGGTCCCGAGTTCGAGTCTCGGTCCGGCACACAGTTTTCATCTAACGGGAAGTTTGATATCAGCGCACACTCCGCTGCAGAGTGAAAATCACATTCAACAATTATAAGTTTTTTTTAAAGGTTTATTTAAAAATCATGAATTTTAGATATGCTGCTATACACCTAATTGATATTTCTATTCTTTACGCGGTTATTCGTAAAAAATAAAAAAAGTTCTATAACCGAGACCAAACAAATACCAAAAATCCCACTTTTTCAGAAACAAAATAGCGGTATCGGTTTCAACCGGTCGTTTATTGCCACCCCTACTACGGTGACCCTTTGTAATGCTAACCCAGACCACACTCCGCCACTGCCTTGTTGCGGGTGTTCGCTATTACTTGTAGCCCACCGTATAGAACCAATGAGTAACTACACCTTACGAAAACTGCGTGTGAAGAAAGTGAATTCTTAGTTAACAACAGGACAATCACAATCACAAAAACTGTATTACAGTAACACATCAGTAATCATTACATAATCACATAATGCATTTTTTTTTTTTACTTTCGAATTGAACACTTAGGATCACGCATTCCTTCTTTGTCTCGAGACTCCTCTTTCTCCAGAACTCACTCCAAATGAACTCTGTACAGTTGCTTCCGTTCATCTGTCCAGGCTTTTCCAGTCTTCCTACAAGGGAACCTCCCCATCGCACCCCCCTCAGATTTAGTTATAAGTTGGCACAGTGGATACGCCATGAAAAACTGAACACAGATCAATTGAGAAAACAGGAAGAAGTTGTGCGGAACTGTGAAAAAATAAGCAAAATATACAAACTGAGTAGTTCATGGCAAGATAGGCAACATCAAGGACGCTGGGACCGCAGCAGCGCCGTGGTCTCGTGGTAACGTGAGCAGCTGCGGAACGAAAGGTCGTAAAGGTCGTTGGTTCAAATCTTCCATCGAGTGAGAACTTTAATTTTTTATTTTCAGTTTATGTGACAAACTCTTACGTTTTCATCACTTTTTTGGGAGTGATTATCGCATCCACAAGAAAACCTAAATCGGGCTAGGTAGAAGAATGTTTTTACCCATTCGCCAAGTGTACAAGTTAGGTGGGTCGACAACATATTCCTGTCATATGACGCACATGCCGTCACCAGTGTCGTATAGAATATATCACATGTGTTTTCTTGTGGAGGAATCGGTTAACCTATGACCTTGCGATCAAATGTTTTCGGTTCCGATTGGAGAGGCACGTCCTTTCGTCTACTAATCGCACGGTTTTGCGATGCGGTCGCCAAACACAGACACTAAACTTATTACAGTCAACAGAGACGTCAATGAACGAACGGACAGATAATAACTATGCAAGAATAAAGAAAGTAAAATTTTCACTCGTTGGAAGTCTTGAACAAAGGACCTCTCCTTCTGCAGCTGCTCACTCTACCACGGGACCACGGCACTCCTGAGCTCACGTTCTCCTTTATGTTGCCTATGTGGCCAAGACTGATGACCAGTTTGTACATTTTGCTTATTTTTTCACAGTTCCACACAACTTCTTCCTGTTTTCTCAATTGATCTGTGTTCAGTTTATCAAGGCCTATCCACTGTGCCAAGTTATAACCAAATCTGAGGGGGGTGCGATGGGGAGGTTCCCTTGTTAGTTATTTCCACTTGAAAACCTTCCAAATTTTGAATCATTGTCGGACATGTATCCCTATTTAACATCTGAACTTGCTACATGTTGAACCTTTGCAGATCTTTACGAGCTTCTTTAATCCAAGTCGTTGTTGTCTTCTTTTTCCACAGATAGTCGAATATCCTTTTGGTTAGTCTGGTTTTCTCCATTCTGTACAGGTGTCCTAGAAATGGCAACCTCCTCTTTTTCACGGTCTCCGAGATTTTTTCAAGCTTTCTGTAGGTTTCATTTTTGCTCCGAAGCTTCCAGCCAGTTTCAACCTGCGTTGGACCCACGATTTTCCGCAGTATTCTTCTTTCCAGTACCTCCAGCTTTGACAGCCCGGTCGGCCGTGCGGTCTAACGCTTTGCTTCCAGAGCAGGAAGGCGTGCCCGTCCCCAGCAGGAATCCGCCCGGCGGATTAGTGTTGTAATGTTGCTGCTTTAAGTTGTTCTGAAAGCGGTGCTGATATCCAAGACAATAAAAGCGGGTTAAAAGCTGTGAGCTATCTGGGGAAGTTATCCTTGAATTACTGAGCAACTGTTTCACCAGGTATCCAGTCTAGTTTACCAAATTCCCAACCAGACTAACATTAATTGTAATCTTTTAGTAGTCATCTTACGATAACCGGTGATATATATGTAAAAAGACAATTTAAATAAAAAGAAATAAATCAGTTTATATTTGGACATTTACTTTAACATTGATCATTGTTCTGTTAAATTTTCAGCATATTAAACTTGACTCATAACTAAACTGGTGCCTTATTTAGGATTGTGAAAATGTGAGTTTGTAATCTTACGGAACACATCAAATATGGAGCCAAGATTGGGAGACTGCATACAACACTGCATTCATAAAATAACACACGAAGAATGTTGAAACATATGCAAGAGGAAATTAACCACAACCAACCGATTCAATTTTCACCCAAAGAAGTTACGTTCGTAGCGCAATCCTGTCCGTCATGAAATTGCCACACACTGGTATACTAAATTCATACTAACTCTCTGTGAAATCTTCCCGAAAAGAATAGCTGAGGGCTACTTTGATGATTACACCACATGCTTCACGTGGTCAACTTGGTTTACACAAAGAGTGTAACTCCTCAATAATTTTGATAATTAAAATAAATTACATCGAAACGCAATTTACAAAAGAAAAAACTCTAACTGGTTACTGTCGTCTTACTATTAACCTGATGGGTCAAACCATTGTATAAGCACGTGGTACTGGTCCCACAAAGTACACCCCACGTGGGTTGAGCATAAAGAAAAGTTGCTATATTGAAAAATATTGTCACGACGGGACGTTATAATCTCACGCACATTCGCATTTACGATTGATGATCTTAGTTAGAGTTACTGATCAACACGTGGTTCCACTTTACTCACAAAGTAGTGACAAAGCAACTACTGGAAGACATTCTGAACTTCACACTCGAATTAAGCTGCGTTGCAATTTAAGATAACATTAGATACGCAGACACACGGTGTAAACATCATAAACAGAAGTTAGTAACGAACATATACTTCATTAGGCTGGTGGCAGATAGGTAAACGTACCAGAGACGATGAAACACGTAATGGAGTCGCAGTATTTACGCTGTGAAAAGAAGTGTACGACGAAATAGCTGTATCGAGTGACAGAAGAACGATAATCCACCACAAAAAAGAGTGACAAACATGCTGAACAGTGAGTGGATGGCGAAAAGACGAAGAGGTGAATATAGAACAGTGACAAAAGTGGTAGTGCGACCTACAGACCAGATGTGAGGAAACGCAGAGCAGCAAATTACATTTTTTTAGAAAAAATCGTGAGGTGAACTGTTTGTATCGTTACAGATGCCACTGATGATGCCTTAGAACAGGAGAAGGCGATACGCGTATGGATTCAATAAAATAAATAGCACCAGGAAAAGGCAGTTTGATTTGCAAAACAAGTATTTATATGGTTGCTGCGGAGGATTGCCACACAAACAAACTCGAAAATAAAAACTGCTGGGGACTGCTGTGTCTTTCTCCTTCCTTACACAACGGTTCCTCGTGGAATCATCGTGCAATGACGTCAGCTGACCCCGCACGCCTGCCTCCTGCCCCACCCCCCTCCCCCTACCCATCCACATCCCTCGGCCACCGGGCTGGCTCGACGCAGCGTCGCTCCCTCAGAGGGGCGTGGCCAGCAGCGCGCGTCTGCGCATCGTGCTGCTCAAGTAGCTGCACATCATACACTGAGGTCAGAAAAGTCACGGGACAGTGACATGTGACACGTGGCGGCAGTGTAGCTTGCACGAGATACCAAAGGACAGAGCATTGGTGGAGCTGTCGTCATTTGTACTCAAGTGAGTCACGTGACAAGGTTTCCGGCGTCACTATAGCTGCACATCGAGAGTTAACAGACTCTGAAGGTGGGATGATAGTTGGAGCTAGATTTGTCGCACATTCCGTTTCGCAAATCGTTAGGGATTGCAACATTCTGGAATCCTAAGTGCCAGGAGTGTGGCAAGAGGTCCAAATTTCAGGCGTTACCTCTCACACCACGGGCCGACTGCCTTCACTTACCGATCGAGAGCAGCGGCACCTGCGTTCTGTGCTAAGACACAGGGAACGCTGTGAAATAGCGCAGGCACTTTGTGCGACGAATGCATCTGTTAGGACAGTGCGGGGAAATTTGGCCATAATGGGCTGTGGCAGCAGGCGACCGACGCGAGTGCCCTGGATGAGTCACTGTTGCAGTTGGTAAGAGCTGATGGCGGGGTTCGAGTGTGGGGGCGGACTCCACAAAACCGTGGACACAGGTTCACTGTGCGAGCTGGTGGTAGCTCCATGAAGGTGTGGGCTGCGTTTACATGGGAGGCACTGATTACTGGCTCAAATGGCTCTGAGCTTAACATCTGAGGTCATCAGTCCCCTAGAACGTAGAACTACTTAGACCTAACTAACCTAAGGACAGCACACACACCCATGCCGGAGGCAGTATGCGAACCTGCGACCGTAGCGGTCGCGCGGTTCCAGACTGAAGCGCCTAGAACCGCTCGGCCACACTTTGAGACCACCTGCAGTCACTCATAGACTTTTATTTTTATGGAAGGCAATGCACTATCGCACAGAATCACAATTGTTCGCAATTGGTTTGAAGGACATACTGGACAATTCGAGCAAACGGTTCGGCCACCCACATCGCCCGGCACGAATCCCGCCGAACGTATATGGTGTAAGGCGCCAGGACATGGACACTTACACGTTGGCTTACCAACATTAGTATTAATAGTAAAGGGCATCAGATCATGACTCTACTGAATTATGATAAATATGAAGCACTGTCGAGCAGTACTCCCTGCATGTCTGCTGGATTGAGCCACTAGAGGCCCGTCCACACGCAACCATCTGTCTGCGCACATCACATCTGCGCACATCACATCTGCGCACATCACATCTGCGCACATCACATCTGCGCACACAGATCGTTGCGTGTGGACAGAAGATTTGCACCAACCTGAGGTGTGTGCAAACCTGGGAGTTGGAGTTGGAGGTTTGAGCGAAACCTCTCAGATCTGTGGGTTCAAACCACATCTGCGCAGACACGTTGGAGCGTGTGGACAGGAGATCGCCGCAAATCTGGCGCGAAACAGCTGTTTGCACAGTCAGGGGTTTGTATTTGTGCGCGCAGGGCATTAAAATGGCTGATACTTGTCAGTGTTCTCGAGAGTTTGTAAGTGAATTCATTGAAATATACAGAAACCACCCATGTTTGTGGAAGATTTAAAAGTAAAGAATATAGTGACCGAGACAAAAAGACAGCAACGTACAATGCTCTAATTGAAAACCTGCGGGCAGTTGACGCCTCGGCAAACACAGAAACACTAATCTAGAAGATCTGGTGTAGGAGTAGATCAAGTATACCAGCCAACGTTATGGTATTTTGATCTGCTTGGCTTTCTTAGTGATCAAGAAACGCCAAGACCTAGCAGGAGTACAATTGGAGATGAAATTGGAGTGTCAATGTGCGAGGAAATGGACACGAGGTAATGTAAAACAATATATTTCACATACGTTTATCAAAAGTTTATTCAAAAGAATATATTTGTGTGAAAACATAATAGAAAATTAACTATTGTTATAAAAAGAAGTCATCCTTCAAGACAGCGTAAATAGCTTCACATGCGTTGGGTATTATTTCACTCAACGCTTGTTTCGATATTGCAGTTGAAAATTCCAAATCCTTGTAGCTGCTTCCTGTTGCTAGGACTCTTAATGTTGCCGCCAGCCGTTCATGAGGAGAAATTGCTCTTCTCATACAAGTACTTATTCTCATAATATGAGGGCTTACAAGCTTTAAGAGATAATTATAAGTTTCGACATCCATCCGCAAATAATTTTGCCAGTCGTTATGTTCGCCCTGCAACTCTCGCAGTAAATTTACGTAAGAAAACTGGTTTCGCTTTAGCAGCCACTGTCCACACCATTTTGACCGCTTTCTCTGTTTCCTGCGGTTGGTCTGAATGTTTTTTGCAACACAAGTTCCGAACACAGACCACAACCCAATTCGTCCATTTGACGTTTACGGGGAGCGTAGTCGCTTGCCACTGATATTTCTTTTCTACACCGACAATTGGCGGCCGAGTAGAAGATTGGGGTTTGCGTCGTGTGAACACACCACATTTACAGCGATCTTTTGCATGTACAGACATCTGCGCCGATGTCTGCGCAGACGGATCGTTGCGTGTGGACCGGGCTTAACTTAAAGCGTTGGTGAAAAGCGTCCGAAGTTGTAAAGTCTGCAGATGGCCGTAGCTCGCCGAGCCGCCGTGCGACGCAGGTAGCGGGACAATGCGGCGCTTTTTGGGGTAGCCCGACATTGGCCGAAACTGAGTATGCTTCCGCCGCGTTTTCGTAAGCGAGGGAGACGGGAGAATTGTAGAGGGGCTTCGCCTTCAGCCATCGAGCGGTGCGGACTTGGAGACGGCGTCTAGGCCATCGTCTTCGAAGGGAGATATAACGGTCTGTATCGCAGCACTGCACCAACGCGTGTTCCGTGCAGAGTTCTGCGGTTAGAGCTCTTTGCGAGCTCAGAAGCGAGATTTTCACCAGCGCATAACCACTTCCAACAACTTACCTAATATTCTCGATCTAGAAGTTATCCTTGCGAGGGGCTGAGTATTTTTCAACGCAGCTGCCGGTAATTGCTAATTGTTAATGTGCCATACTCAGGAGTGTGTGGGTGGACAAAGAGATTCACATTTGTTTTGTAAATTTTGTCATTATATGAAATAAAAATACCAATATTACGATCGAATTATCGACTTCATTGTAGCTAGCATTTACACTGTCCCAGTAAGCTTTACATGTACTTTACTCACTGCACAGCTTGCCCAGACGGGAAGGAAAGAAGGTTTGCAGTCGTCAATGTCAGCGACGGACTGATAAGCTTACAATGGGACATAATCGGGGCGTCAGTCCGCGCACCAAATCCTGCACCGGCAACACTTTCGGCAATTATGGACGGCTACAGGGGCAGCGCGGGTCAGTACTTCTGCAAGGCGACTCGCAACGACCTGTTGAGTCGATGGCGCGTCAAGTTGCTGAAGTACGGCGGGCAACGTGAGGTCTGACGCGGTACCGGGAGGCGCCCCGTGGCTTCTGAGGCCTCAGTGTACAGCAGGGGTGTGCGTCGAGCTGAGCGACCACGTCTCAGGGAGGCCGGACAGCCGCGTTGTCAGGCAAGCCGCGGCTGCCTCGCCATAACATGCCTCTCTGGCTAGCGTGGCGTCCCTCAGGGCCCCATATACAGGCTGGTACAAAAGGGTACGGCCAAACTCACAGGACACATTCCTCACACACAAAGAAAGAAAATATGTTATGTGAACATGTGTCCGGAAACGCTTATTTTCCATGTTAGAGGTCATTTTAGTTTGGTCAGTATGTACTGTACTTCCTCGATTCACCGCCAGTTGGCCCAATTGAAGGAAGGTAATGTTGACTTCGGTGCTTGTGTCGACATGCGACTCATTGCTCTACAGTACTAGCATCGAGCACATCTGTACGTAGCATCAACAGGTTAGTGTTCATCACGACCGCGGTTTTGCAGTCAGTGCAATGTTTACAAATGCAGAGTTGATGTATGGATTAGCACGGGGCAATAGCCGTGGCGCGGTACGTTTGTATCGAGACAGATTTCCAGAACGAAGGTGTCCCGACAAAAGACGTTCCAAGCAATTGATCGGCGTCTTAGGGAGCACGGAACATTCCAGCCTATGACTCGCGACTGGGGAAGACCTAGAACGACGAGGACACCTGCAATGGACGAGGCAATTCTTCGTGCAGTTGACCATAACCCTAATGTCGGCGTCAGAGAAGTTGCTGCTGTACAAGGTAACGTTGACCACGTCACTGTATGGAGAGTGCTACGGGAGGACCCGTTGTTTCCGTACCGTGTACAGCGTGTGCAGGCACTATCAGCAGCTGATTGGCCTCCACGGGCACACTTCTGCGAATGGTTCATCCAATAATGTGTCAATCCTCATTTCAGTGGAAATGTTCTCTTTACGGATGAGACTTCATTCCAACGTGATCAAATAGTAAATTTTCACAATCAGCGTGTGTGGGCTGACGAGAATCCGCACGCAATTGTGCAATCACGTCATCGACACATATTTTCTGTGAACGTTTGGGCAGGCATTGTTGGTGATGTCTCGATTGGGCCCCATGTTCTTCCACCTACGCTCAATGGAGCACGATTTCATACGGGATGGTCTATCTGTGCTGCTAGAACATGTGTCTTTACAAGTACGACACAACATGTGGTTCGTGCACGATGGAGCTCCTGCACATTTCAGTCGAAGTGTTCGTACGCTTCTCAACAACAGATTCGGTGACCGATGGATTGGTAGAGACGGGCCAATTCCATGGCCTCCACGCTCTCCTGACGTCAACCCTCTTGACTTTCATTTATGGGGGCATTTGAAAGCTCTTGTCTACGCAACCCCGGTACCAAATGTAGAGACTCTTGGTGCTCGTATTGTGGACGGCTGTGATACAATACGCCATACTCCAGGGCTGCATCAGCGCATCAGCGATTCCATGCGACGGAGGGTGGATGCATGTATCCTCGCTAATGGAGGAGATTTTGAACATTTCCTGTAACAAAGTGTTTGAAGTCACGCTGGTACGTTCTGTTGCTGTGTGTTTCCATTCCATGAGTAATGTGATTTGAAGAGAAGTAATAAAATGAGCTCTAACATGGAAAGTAAGCGTTTCCGGACACGTGTCCACATGACATATGTTCTTTCTTTGTGTGTGAGGAATGTTTCCTGAATGTTTGGTCGTACCTTCTTGCAACACCCTGTACAGCCCCGCAGACGCGGTCGCAGATGGACTGCCCGATGATCGTGTTCCCGCCAAGCAGCGTCTCCGTCATATCAGCGAATCCGTTCAAAATAAATTCCCTCCCCCCCTCTCCACCTAGCCCCCCCCCCCCCCAACCCACGGTCACGTCTATTTATACCGCTGGCACAATTAACGTCCTCTCTGAAAGAAATCTCTGCCGCTCTGAGTGACAGCCAATTTATTCCGCCGATACCACTGCCAAGATATCACGGCTGCGGCCATATCGTACACGCGTAATTAAAAAGTGTCTCCCGAGCAAAGCTCTCACACTAAATTAGACTAATCCGTTGCGACTTTCGCAGAACACCGTGACTGCACATCAAATGAAAATGATTACGACTAGTTACGCCTTTACGTACGCTAATAATAAAATTTAAAACTGTCGTACCTGTTTGTCTGAGACCGCTTCTCTAAAACTACTAGACAAAGCTACTAAAGCTTATTATGCTTTAATTCAATAAAGAGAAACGCGTCTGGTGAAAAAAAAATCACACATTTTTGTAGCTGTAACGACAGAACAAAATACCCTCAAAAATTATCATCGATTCGTTTGATTATTTTAGGCTGTTAAATAATTCCACGGTTACAAAAATTGTTTTGGAGTAGCGTACCCCGTGGTCTGCCTCTAGTGTCCTTGATTAGGAATCCGAAGACGCTCAGCACCACGTTCGAACCCCGACACGGCTCACATTTTGAATAAGAATCATCAGCTATGGCGGCCAAAGACTTTCAGCATAAGAAGTCAGCCTCATTCAGCCAACGGTCTCGTCACAGAGGGTGGTGGTGTGGTCAGACGTTCAGGGCACTCTCAATTGTCTTCGGGGTGAGAAACTGCCACTAAAGGCGGAAGAATCAGCAATGATCAACAGCATGAGGATGCAGAAGGCAATGAAAACCACTGCATTAATGACACATCGGCAAATGACTCCGGACTGGTCCCCCTTTCGAACCTCTCGGAGGGAACTGGCCTTGAGCAAAAGATCGAATAATCGACGCAAGGATGAGATTCTACGAGTTAAGGAATGGAATGTCAGAAGACTGAAAGTGGTAGGAGGTAAATTAGAATATCTGAAAAGTAAAAGGCTGAGCCTCAGTCAAGATATGGTGGGGGTCAGTGAAGCGAAATGGAAAGAAGACAAGCATTTCTCGTTCAAATGGCTCTGAGCACTATGGGACTTAACTTCTGAGGTCATCAGTCCCCTAGAATTTAGAACTACTCAAATATAACTAACCTAAGGACATCACACACATCCATGCCCGAGTCAGGATTCGAACCTGCGACCGTAGCGCGGCTCTAGACTGTAGCGCCTAGAACCGCTCGGCCACAACGGCCGGCAAGGATTTCTGGTCACATGGGTATCGGGTAATATCAAGAACAGCGGAAAATGGTCTAACGGGATTAGGATTCGATATAAACAGGAACCCCCCCCCCCCAATGAACCATGGACCTTGTCGTTGGTGGGGAGGCTTGCGTGCCTCAGCGATACAGATGGCCGTACCGTAGGTGCAACCACAACGGAGGGGTATCTGTTGAGAGGCCAGACAAACATGCAGTTCCTGAAGAGGGGAAGCAGCCTTTTCAGTAGTTGCAGGGGCAACAGGCTGGATGATTGACTGATCTGGCCTTGTAACACTAACCAAAAGGGCCTTGCTGTGCTGGTACTGCGAACGGCTGAAAGCAAGGGGAAACTACAGCCGTAATTTTTCCCGAGGGCATGCAGCTTTACTGTATGGTTAAATGATGATGGCGTCCTCTTGGGTAAAATATTCCGGACGTAAAATAGTCCCCCATTCGGATCTCCGGACGGGGACTACTCAAGAGGACGTCGTTATCAGGAGAAATAAAACTGGCGTTCTACGGATCGGAGCGTGGAATGTCAGATCCCTTAATCGGGCAGGTAGGTTAGAAAATTTAAAAGGGGAAATGGATAGGTTAAAGTTAGATATATTTTCTCCTTTCATAAATTAAATTCAATATTTATTCTGTTACCCAAGGATTACTACTAGCCCCCATCTTTTTACCTACTTGATCCTCTGCTACCTTCACTATTTCATCTCTCAGAGCTACCCATTCTTCTTCTACTGTATTTATCTCCCCCATTCTTGTCAGTCGTTCCCTAATACTTTCCCTGAAGCATCTTCTCTCCCTGTTCCACTCCAAAACAGAACGAGGGAAAAATGACTGCCTATGTGCCTCTGTACGAGTCCTAATCTGTCTTCTCTTATCTTTGTGGTCTTTTCGCGAAATGTAAGCTGGCGGCAGTAAAACTGTACTGCAGTCAAATGCTGGTTCTCCTAAATTTCCTCAGTAGCGGTTCACGAAAAGAACGCCTCCTTTCCTCTAGAGACTCCCACCCGAGTTCCTGAAGCATTTCCGTAACACTCGCGCGATGATCAAACCTACCAGTAACAAATCTAGCAGCCCGCCTCTGAATTGCTTCTATGTCCTCCCTCTATCTGACCTGATAGGGATTCCAAACGCTCGAGCAGTACTCAAGAATAGGTCGTATTAGTGTTTTATAAGCGGCCTCCTTTACAGACGAACCACATCTTCCAAAAATTCTACCAATGAACCGAAGACGACTATCCGTCTTGTCCCACTTCATATCGCTCTGCAATGTTACGACCAAATATTTAATCGACGTGACTGTGTCAAGCGCTACACTACTAATGGAATATTCAAACATTACGGGACTTTTTTCTATTCATCTGCATTAATTTACATTTACATTTATCTATACAGGGTGTTACAAAAAGGTACGCCGGCCGAAGTGGCCGTGCGGTTAAAGGCGCTTCAGTCTGGAAACGCAAGACCGCTACGGTCGCAGGTTCGAATCCTGCCTCGGGCATGGATGTTTGTGATGTCCTTAGGTTAGTTAGGTTTAAGTAGTTCTAAGTTCTAGGGGACTAATGACCTCAGCAGCTCAGAGCCATTTGAACCATTTGAACAAAAAGGTACGGCCAAAGTTTCAGGAAACATTCCTCATACACAAATAAAGAAAAGACGTTAAGTGGACATGTGTCCGGAAAAGCTTAATTTCCACGTTAGAGCTCATTTTATTTTCGTCAGTATGTGCTGTACTTCCTCGATTCACCGCCATGATTTCATAAGGGATACCTGTGCTGCTAGAACATGTGCCTTTACAAGTACGACACAACATGTGGTTCATGCACGATGGAGCTCCTGCACATTTCAGTCCAAGTGTTCGTACGCTTATCAACAATAGATTCGGTGACCGATGGATTCGTAGAGGCGGACCAATTCCGTGGCCTCCACGCTCTCCTGACCTCAACCCTCTTGACTTTCATTTATGGGGGCATTTGAAAGCTCTTGTCTACGCAACCCCGGTACCAAATGTAGAGACTCTTCGTGCTCGTATTGTGGACGGCTGTGATACAATACGCCATTCTCCAGGGCTGCATCAGCGCATCAGGGATTCCATGCGACGGAGGGTGGATGCACGTATCCTCGCTAACGGAGGACATTTTGAACATTTCCTGTAACAAAGTGTTTGAAGTCACGCTGGTACATTCTGTTGCTGTGTGTTTCCATTCCATGATTAATGTGATTTGAAGAGAAGTAATAAAATGAGCTGTTACATGGAAAGTAAGCATTTCCAGACACATGTCCACATAACATATTTTCTTTCTTTGTGTGTGAGGAATGTTTTCTGAAAGTTTGGCAGTACCTTTTTGTAACACCCTGTATTTGGAGTTAGCTGCCATTCTTTACACCAACCACAAATCCTGTCCAAGTCATCTTGTATCCTCCTACAGTCACTCAACGACGACAGCTCCCCGTACACCACTGCATCATCAGCAAACAGCCGCACATTGCTATCCACCCTATCCAAAAGATCATTTGTGTAGATAGAAAACAACAGCGGACCTACCACACTTCCCTGGGGAACTCCAGATGATACCTTCACCTCCGATGAACACTCACCATCGAGGACAACGTACTGGGTTCTAGTACTTAAGAAGTCTTCGAGCCACTCACACACTTGGGAACCAATCCCATATGCTCGTACCTTAGTTCGGAGGCTGCAGTGGGGCGAATTTTGTCGCCAAGGCATCAACGTAAGTCCACGGTAGTGCTCCTCAAACCACCGTAGCACGAATCTGGCTCCGAGACACGGACAGTTATACTGAGGAAAAATGTCACTGTCGTCGGGGAAGACATCAAGCAGGAAGGGATGCGGGTGGTCAGCGTGTCTTCGATTACCACCACAGCTCCCATGCGAGAGCACGAGAACCATACCATAACACTGCTCCCACCAGCCAGCCTCGACGTCGGCGTTTGTGGAGACGACCATGGACCCAGTGCAGCAAAAATGTGTATCACCCGAAGATGCGACACGTTACCATCGATCGACAGTCGAATCCCGATTCTCCCTCGCCCACTGCTGTCGTAACTTCCGATGTCGCGGGGCCAACACGTGAACACGCGGGGGCGGTCTGCTGCTGAGCTCCACGTTCAACAATGCACGATGAACACTGTGCTCCGAGACACCCGTGCGTGCACCAGCGTCGTGCTGTTTTCGCAGAGGTGCCACACACCACCGTCTCTGCTACTTTACAGAGCAAACAAGACTCCGAACCCCACGTGCTGTGAAGAGTCGTTGACGTCCAACCATTCAGCGCTTAGTCGTAGTTTCGCTGCCCTTCTACCTCTTTCCGCAGATGCTCACGACAGTAGCACGCGAACATTCCAACAGCTTCGCCGTTCTCTAAATATTCGTTCGCAGGCTCTGCACAATAATTATGTGTCCTCTATCAACCTACAAAAGGTGCACCTCTAACATCTAATATTAGTAATTTTCTCCTCACAAACATTAACATACGCTCAATAGTAAACGCCTGAAGGTCTAAAGTTCAGCGACAGAGTCTATTATTCTTTATCTTTGACGTTCTTGCGCGGTGCCTGTAATTCTCTATCTACATGTATCGATTAATGATATAAAAGAGAATTCTGTTGTTTCAAGACAAATGAGGCATTGGGCGCCTCACCTTTTACTGTTTGTATTCCATGAGAGGCGGACGCGAATTTGCTGCGTTCCGCATCGGTATTTTATATTTTATCTGAAAATATTGAGTGAATATGCTAATTGTTATTTTTTCCAATCAGAAAACATGTAGTTTCTTGTAACTGATTACGAACAGACAGCAGCAAGAGAACATTTTGACTGTTATGTATAATGTATTTAACCACAATGGTCAACTATTGTACTTTAGTATGAAAAGGTAAGTAGCATTAAAAAAAGGGTGTTAAAGATAAGTGTGCTTATTTTAGTAAATTAACCTTGATGATTTCCATCACCTCATTTACTTGAATGTTAATTATTTTGTGTTAGTTCATCACCAGAAATTACGATCACGCTGATGGGCCGAACGCAGCATGAGGCAGAAGGAACATTATCGTTTTCCTATTATTTCTGAACCAATTTTTTTTAATTGTGTAGAGTTGCATTTCTTTTAAAGTCTATAAATCTTCTGGTCCCTTTGTGTTGTTCCGGGTATGACTACATTGCGATTATAAAAATGCGCAGAAATGATAATGTTTATTCCGAACGATGTCAAATAAATCAATATGCTGCTCTTATTCAGGTATTTAATGCTCAACGTATGTTATTATAATAGTGTAATCAATCCCTGATTCTGTTGCGAAGTGGCCCACCAAAATATTAACTTTTTCGACATTAAAAAAAAAAAATTTTTTTTCTTTTCGCGCCCCCCCCCCCCCCCCCTCCCCAAGAGCAAACAACGCTACAAACACCAACTACTACAGGAATTTTTCCGTGAGTGATCCCACCACCACCCACACACTCACGGATTACTATAGTCTGGGAGACGAGTCTTTGGTATTGACAGCTCGGTAGCGTCTTTCCGTTGCCTAGCGACCGCAGGCAGGCAGCCAATGACGGCCTGACTCTGAGCGGGTAGCAAGGGCCACGTTGCCGCTCTGAAACCCGGTCGCGCGCGCTTATCAAACTTACCAGTGTCTCCCGTGCAGGCGGTGCGGTCGTTCGTCGTTTCTCTGAAGTTGAATTCGCAGTTTATTTCGTTTTTGTTGTTTTTAGTGTTTCTTTGTTTATGTTTCGTTGTAAACAATGTCTAGTGCGGCGGCTAGTACCAGCCCAACACAAGAAGTGAAACGGAGGAAGAAAAGTGTGCTACACACCCAGGCACGAAATCGTTCGGCTTCCTCCATACCACTGTCACTTCAATGCAATTGAAAGAGTGTGGGCGCAGATAAAAAATTACATTGCTGCAAACAATAAAAAATTCACGATCTCTGAAGTGGAAACTCTCCTTCCAGCAGCTATCAATAAAGTGACAAGCGAGACGTGGGCTAAAATTGTAAACAGCACTGCAAGTGCCATCAGAGAGGCGGCCAAAACCGAAGGGGTTGTGGAAGAATGCATCGAAAATTTAATTATACATCTGGGAGAGAGCAGTGATAGTTCGAATAGTGCTGAGGAAGACAATGTCAAATCAGATTCTGACAGTGATGTGAGTGGTGTTTTTCCATTACAGTAACTACAACGTATTCAGGAATGTAAGGAGGGAGTTTGCTATCGATCTACAACCAGATCATCATATTGTGAGTACTTTCTTCAGATTATAACTCTTAATACACTGACCAATTATTCTGTAGCTTGTAGTAGAACAAATTAATAATGCTAATACATAACAATGGAAACCAAAACTGCTAATGTTCGACAACTTTTGAAAATAGTTTTCATTTCAGTTGTGAAGTTTAACAAATAACTTTATTATGTTTCAGCATCTTAGATACTTGTACTAAATAGCTCTTATCAGTTTTCGAGTTAATATATTTCAAGCATCAACTTTAAATAAATTCACGCGTACCAATACGACTTGTATTTTGTCTCGCTTTTATTTCTGCTGCTACAGAATGCGTGTAGCAGACGGCGCCTCGTGCTGTGAGCCACGTTCGGCAACAGCGCCGTCTGCCCGCCGGAACTGTCACTACCAATCACTCGTCTCACGGACTTTTCTTTTTTATATGCAATATTAACTCGCTTCCTTTTCGTACTTCGTGTACTACTACCATTTGTCCTTTTACCATTTCTTTTATCACGAATAGTCCATAGGAAGAAAGGTCCTTGTGGCCTCTGGTATCTCTGGTTCCTATCTTCAAGGTCTTTTCGCGAGATATACATAGGAGATACCGCCCCACTGGTCGAGTCAGGTGAAGAGAAACTAAAGTATAAAGTACTTGAGCGTCAGTACCTGTCCCTGCTGTATGTAGTCTCATTGAAGTGTCTAAAACAGACTGAAGAATTTCACACACGCAAGACTGAAGAGCCGAAGATAATTACTGTATTTCAATAAAAATCAATTTTTAACATATCACTAAAAAAAATCCGACTAAAACGTATAAAATATTTAGTCCTAATAACGTAGAGAAACATAAATGATTACAGGTAGGCAAGAAAAATTGTGATTGCGAATTTTTAATGGCTATGAAAATACTTGGTGAGATTTGAAACAAAAGAAACGTGGGCGCACGAAATACTTAATTGGTGCACGAATATTTCACATCCTTGCTATCATCTGTTCTCTGGACCGCACGTTTTTCGTTTTAAGTCTTGCAATTATTTTCATAGGTATGAAAAGTTCACTATCAGACATTTTCAGGGCTACCTGTTTTTGGTCGGCAATCTGTATCGGACTGAGAGAAATTATTTCGAACTTTTTAGTTGTTTACCTATTTTAATAACTATTAATAAATTCACAGTGACAAAGTTTCTGGCATATCTGCGTTGGGCTAGTAATCTGTATCGGGTTGAGAAATTATTTTCACTTTTTAGTCCGGTTTAAAAACGTGGTCACTTAAAAATTCATTTTAGCTAAATAATTGTTATATTTATTACAAGGTTTCAATTATATTACATTTCGCATGGAGTTTTACACCTACAGTGAGGATAAAAAAAATTGTTCACGCTGCTCTTTATATAGACACGGAGAATTTATGGCAACAAAAATACAGACACGCGCTATGCCTGAGAGGAATGTCAGCGATACTTTCTTTCCAGGATCTGATTCGTAACACAGTTTACTGCGACGATTGTTCCGACGTCATTCAGACCAGTCTATTGTTGGTAAAGAGCTTCTCACGACAGGCGCGCAATCCAAATCCAATTGTGCGGAACAATCCGAAACGCACGAAGACGGAGGGCGGAAATGAAGCTTAAATTTTAACAGGCTGACTCCTTTATCTCGTTTTTTTAAAGTCGGAAGTCATTGGCAAGAAAGTTGGCTACTTCAAATCAGACACGCTGCTTTGCATGCGATTCTCCACAAACACGATGGTGATTTGTTTAAAATCGGTTTGAGAGCGTGAGCTTCTGGTGAAGTGCTTGTCGGTCACGCTTTGTTTTTATGTCGGCAACCGTTCATCTCCACCCCCACCCTTCCCGTACGTGAGGCGGAATGTTCTCATCCTCACAAATCCTTTTCTTTTCTTTTTTTGCATATAGCAAATGATATGTGTACCAAGTTTGGTTGAATTGGATTCAGAAAGTAAGGTGACTTTTCAAATTGCGCCGGCAACGTACATTCGATTATCGATCCTTTAATTTGTTATGTTGGTACACATGTCCCGAACATATGTTCACAGTTTTAAGTGTACAGCTCATGTCGTTTGTTTTGCGCTTAGACGTGTTTTACTGTGCTCGGCGATTTTCGATTATTATAAAAAATGGAACAAAGAATTTACATCAAATTTTGTGTGAAAAATGGGATCAATTGCTGTAACACACTTGTAATATTGACAGTGGTATACGGTGAGTCTCCTCAGAGTAAAAAAAAAATGTTTACAAGTGTTACTCGGTCTTCGGCCGTCTTGGCCGAGAAGATGCCAATGACGAACCTCGCTCTGGACGCCCCAGCACATCAACAACACATCATAACGTCGAAGCTGTGAAGAAAATTGTTTTGGAAAATACTTAAATTACAGTAAGAGAAGTTGATGAGGATGTCGACATATCGGTCGGCTGGTGTCATGCAATCTTTTCGGATGTTTTAGGCGTGAGAGGTGTGTCAGCGAAGCCTGTTCCAAAACTTCTGAATTTTGATCAGAAGAACCGTCGCATGAGCATCGCTCCGGAGCTCTTGAATGGCGTCAATTATAGTTCTGATTTGCTCAAAAGGATCATAACTGGTGACGAAATATGGGTTACCGGTTTTGACGTCAAGCCAAATCGTCCCAATGGCAGTATCCCGGGGAGCCAAGTCCGAAAAAGCACGCCAAGTTCGATCAAATGGCAATCTTTCGCTCGCTATTTTTTTTTTTCAATCACTGTGGCGTAGTGCATCACGAATTTTTGCCTCAAGGTCGTACGGTCAATAACCGAGTATTACGTTGTCGATAAGCGCCGTTTGCGAGAAGCCCGGAATTGTGTGAAAACACTTCACGGCTTTTGCGTCACGACAACGTACCAGCTCACTCATCGTTGCATGTGAGAGATTTTTTTGGCCAAAAAGCAACACGACAATCATGCCTCAGCCACCACACTGCCCCTTGCGACTTTTTCCTGTTCCCAAAACTGAAGAGACCTACGAAAGGGCGAATATTTTCGACGATTGAAGAAATAAAAATTGCATCGCTGGACGTACTCGAGGCTGGACCAGAAAGTGCTTATGAGAAGTGCTTCGAGGATTTAGGGAAGCGTTGGCACAAGTGTATTGTATCTGAGGGGGATTGCTTTGAAGGGGACAAGTTGAATATTGAAACTTCCTGGCAGATTAAAACTCTCCTGCGCAGGAGAGCTTCTGTAAAGTTTGGAAGGTAGGAGACGGGGTACTGGGGTAGCTCAGATGGTAGAGCACTTGCCCGCGAAAGGCAAAGGTCCCGAGTTCGAGTCTCGGTCGGGTACACAGTGTTAATCTGCCAGGAAGTTTCATATCAGCGCACACTCCGCTGCAGAGTGAAAATCTCATTCCGGAAGCATGACTATTGATGGATAAATAAATATTGTTTCATAAAATATAACGTCACCTTACTTTTTGAACACACCTCGTGCAGATGCCGATACAACTAATGTCGTATGGAAGTGAGAGGTGAGTAAATAAGAAGGAAGATGACAGAAAAGTGCAAGCAAGTGGCAGGTGACTATGATGGTGGGGCGCGCGCTCAACTACGCGGTCCTCAGCGCACGTACACATTCCCAATATGGACACAGTCCAATCTATCCACTATCTTGAATGACGATGGAATGATGAGGACAACTCAAACACCCAGCCCCTGGACAAGGAAAAATCCCCTATACGGTCAGGAATCGAACCCGGGAGCCCGTGATCCAGAGGTAGCAACGCTAGACACTAGACCACTAGCTGCGGACACAAGGAGCAGAGGTAAACGAATGAAACAACAGCTTTTCCCTTATCAGTTTTCCCGCCACGTGTTTCAAAGGTTTAAGTCACCATTATCAGGTGGATTTTTGTATACCGTACTATTGTCCGATTCACGACCTATGGCGGTTCGCGCATGTCGAGACACGGACGGGGATCGCATTATTGACGGTTCCAAGAGACAGTTGTTACGCTTTCCGCTTTAAGAAAGCGTATGTCCTGCAAATTACTGCTCTCGCTTGCTTATGTAGAATTTACCACTTACCACTACGCTCAGCTATGACAACTCGCAGCAAATGCAATATGTTGTTCTTGTTGTTGTTGTGGTCTTCAGTCCTGAGACTGGTTTGATGCAGCCCTCAATGCTACTCTATCCTGTGCAAGCTTCTTCATCTCCCAGCACCTACTGCAGCCTACATCCTTCTGAATCTGCTTAGTATATTCATCTCTTCTTCTCCCTCTGCGATTTTTACCCTCCACGCTGCCCTCCAATACTAAATTTGTGATCCCTTGATGCCTCAGAACATGTCCTACCAACCGGTCCCTTCTTCTGGTCAAGTTGTGCCACAAACTCCTCTTCTCCCCAATTCTATTCAATACCTCATTAGAAATGTGATCTAACCATCTAATCTTCAGCATTCTTCTGTAGCACCACATTTCGAAAGCTTCTATTCTCTTCTTGTCTAAACTATTTACCGTCCATGTTTCACTTCCATACATGGCGACACTCCACACAAATACTTTCAGACACGACTTCCTCACACTTAAATCTATACTCGATGTTAGCAAATTTCTCTTCTTCAGAAACGCTTTCCTTGCCATTGACAGTCTACATTTTATATCTTCTCTACTTCGACCATCATCAGTTATTTTGCTCCCCAAGTAGAAAAACTCCTTTACTACTTTAAGTGTCTCATTTCCTAATCTAATTCCCTCAGCATTACCCGATTTCATTCGACTACATTCCATTATCCTCGTTTTGCTTTTGTTGATGTTCATCTTATATTCCCCTTTCAAGACACTGTCTATTCCGTTCAGCTGCTCTTCCAAGTCCTTTGCTGTCTCTGACAGAATTACAATGTCATCGGCGAACCTCAAAGTTTTTATTTCTTCTCCATGGATTTTAATACCTACTCCGAATTTTTCTTTTGTTTCCTTTACTGCTTGCTCAATATACAGATTGAATAACATCGGGGAGAGGCTACAGATGTCACACATAGTGCATTTTGAAGAGAAACTCTGAAAGTTTTTTTTCTTTCTTTTTCTTTTTTACAACCATTCGATGTGAGAACCACAAGTGACCCGGCAGACGTCAATACGGTAATGGAATTCTTGCCGTACCCGTCCCAGCACGGCATCGTGGACTGTGGCAGTCGCTTCCCGTATTCTCTCCCGGAGCTCTGCTAAGCTCTGCAACATCACGCGGTAGAGGCGGTACATACACCAGGTCTTTAATGGTCCCCACACAAAAAAGTCACACGGAGTGAGATCTGGCGATCAGAGAGACCATTTCGTGAAACAGCTGTCCCCTTCTGTAGCACGGCCGATCCATCGATGCGACAGCTCCGTGTTGAGGTACCCACGAACTTCACGATGAGAATGGGGTGGAGCCCCATCCTGCTGAAAGATGGACGGAGAATCCGATTGCATTCGAGGTATCAGCCATTGCCGCAACATGTCCTGGTAGGAATATCCAGTGACAGTGGTCTCTGCGAAGAAGAATGGCCCGTAAGGTTTCCGCCGTGACAAGGCACAAAAAAACATTTACCTTTGGGGAGTCACTGTCAATTCATTCGTGTGAACGCTTTGTATCCCATTCGACAGTTATGCCTGTTCACTTTCCCATTAGTGTGAAAAGTGTCTTCGTCGGTGAAAATTAAGCGATAAACAACGCCATCCCCACCCTGATTCAATTGTTGGAACTGTGAACAAAACTCCAAACGCTCGTCTTTGTCGTCGCCATTGAGCCCCTGCACCAGCTGCAGTTTGAACGGTTTCACAGACAGCTTCCTTCGCAGGACTTAACACGCTGTCGTTGGAGCCATTTCGAGTTCACGGGATGGACGGCGCACCGATATCTTTGGACTCCTTGTGAATGTGTCTCGTACGCGCTTCACATTCACTTCACTCACACTGGGACGTGCGCTTGTCTTTGCCTGGAACAAGCAACCCGCCGTGACGAATTTGTTGTACCAGTAGTAAATGGCCTTCCTTGTTTGTGGCTTCTTACTGTACTTGGCTCTGAACATCCATCGAATAGCTGTAGCACACTTGTGTTTTTGTCGAACTCCAACACAAAGGAAGCTCGCTCTGCACCTGAACTCGCCGTGTTTGCGACTATTGCTGACTATCGGCAAATTACCAAACTACGCCGTGGCGATATACATGAAAAATACTTCCAGGGTTTCTCTTCGAAATGACATATGAATGATATCTGTACACTGTTTGATTCTTGTGCAACAAATAATTGAAGTGTTCGCAGACTTTTGTGTCGCACACAAAATTACCCATCACTCAACTGTATCGATGTGTGTTTTGGAACTATTTCATGTAAATGTTGGAGTTTACAGAGTGTAATCGAGAGGGTGCTTGGGAATAGTCAGACCAGCCTCACCAACAGATTAATGCTGAACTTTCACTACAAAATTCCAGCGAAGTCCATAACAGATGAATGAAACGTCTTGTTACTGCAGGGGTTGGCAGAAAATACGTAAAAACCGCGAGAAATGCATGTATGAACATAGACTGCAGCGCCAAGGAAACTGGTATAGGCATGTGTATTCAAATACAGAGATTTGTAAACAGACAGAATACGGCGCTGCGGTCGGCAATGCCTATATAAAACAACAAGTGTCTGGCGCAATTGTTAGATCGGTTACCGCTGCCACAATGGCAGGTTATCAAGATTTACGTGAGTTTGAACGTGGTGTTGAAGTCAGCGCACGAGTGGTAGGACAGAGCATCTCCGGCTTAGAGATGAGGCGGGGCTTTTCCCGTGCGACCACTTCACAAGTGTACCGTGAATATCTGGCCCGCCCGGTTGGCCGTGCGTTAGGCACGAATCCGCCCGGCGGATTTGTGTCGAGGTCCGGTGAGCCGGCCAGTCTGTGGATGGTTTTTAGGCGATCTGCCTCGCCGAATGCGAGCTGGTTTCCCTTATTCCGCCTCGGCTACACTATGTCGGCGATTGCTGCGCAAACAAATTCTCCACGTAAGCGTACACCACCATTACTCTACCACGCAAACATAGGGGTCACACTCGTCTGGTATGAGACGATCCCGGGGGGGTCCACCGGGGGCAGAACCGCACAATAACCCTGAAAGAGTGGTTCGGTGTGGGGCGGCGGAGGGGTGAAGTGGACTGCGGTAGTCGTCGTGGGGTTGTGGACCACTGCGGCTGCGGCGGGGACGGAGCCTCTCCGTCGTTTCTAGGCCCCCGGTTAACATAAAGTAACCGTGAATATCAGGAATCCGGTAAAACACCAAACCTCCGACATCGCTGCGGCCGGAAAAAGATCGTGCAAGAACGGGAGCCTCGACGACTGAAGAGAATGGTTGCTCGTAACAGAAGTGCAATTCTTCCGCAAATTGCTGCACCATTTCAATGCCGGGCCGTGAACACGTGTCAGTGAGTGAACCATTCGACGAAACATCATCGATATGGGCTTTCGGAGCCGAAGGCCCACTCGTGTACCCTCGATGACTGCACGACACAAAGCCTTGCGCCTCGCCCGGGCCCGTCAACACCTACATTGGACTGGTGATGACAGGAAACGTGTTGCCTGGTGGGACGAGCCTCGTTTCAAACTGTATCCAGTGGATGGAAGTGTACGGGTGTGGAGACAACCTGCATGTCAGCAGGGGACTGATGAAGCTGGTGGAGGTTATGCAATTGTGTGGGGCGTGTGCAGCTGGAGTGAAATAGGACCCGTCATACGTCTAGATACGATTCCGACAGGTGACACGTACATAAGCATCCTATCTGATCCATTGTGCATTCCGACGGACTTGGACAATTCCAGCAGGACGATGTTAGACGCCACACGTCCTGAATTGCTACAGAGTGGCTTCAGGAACACTCTTCTGAGTTCAAACATGAACATTATTGAGCATATCTGGGGTGCCTTACAACCAGTCGCGTAGCGTGAGGGGAGACTTGCAGACTTAGTCTCCCCTGTATTCGAGCTTAAAAAAGATGCAGTAGTGGTTCATAACAAAAATATAAACAACTTTCTTGTAAGAGCACTAAATGTGCGAAGACACCAGTTTTGTAGCCCGCGCCGCCGCACCCTGAGTATTGGTGTGCCTGCCTGCTTGAGACTCGACGGCTCCCAGTCTCTGCCTCCCTTACCTTACCTGTCTGTGTGCGCCTGCACCCCCTCCTCTTCCCCACTTCCACGAAGGCCGGTGCGCTGCACTTGCTAGCAGGTATCGATACTAGTCTCTGCCGCTTCTATGCTGGCTTTTAACACGGAAGTGAACAGTCGCGCGGTTTGTGTTCACAGTCATTCTTGTGTGATTTTAGTGCATATTTTCGTTGTGTCGCCAATATGAGTGAGCCAGCAACTGTACACCTCATAGAATTTTTGTTAAAAACGCCTTTTTCTACACTAACGTACGAAAAAAAGTGTGAATTGAAGGACAAACGACCTACTCCTATACTCAGTGTAGTTTTAAGTGAAGCCAAACAAAAACGCACTTTTGAGACAGTCTGGAACGAAAAGTATGCTTGGCTGACTGCGAATGCAGTTAATAATAGATTATATCGTTAAATATGTCTTCTGTTTGGTGGTGAAAAGCAATGCTGCAGTGAGGGCATTTCTACAATAAAGAACTTTGACAGGAAAGCACAAAAACATCAGACATCAAAACGTCACCTGCAGAACAAAGAATCATTTCAGTTATTGGGCAAAAGTAGAACTGAGCACGCCCTTTCTGAAGCCGCTGATCTGACAGCAATAAAATACAACGGAAAAGTTGCATACAGCAGAAGAGTATTGGCTCGTCTTATTCAGGCAATTGTATTTCTTTGTAAACAAGAACTAGCCTTTCGCGGCCATCGAGAAAACGAATCCTCCAGCAACAAAGGTAACTATTTGGAATTGTTGGATTTACTAGCTCAAGGAGAGCAGTTAAGCCGGGACCATCTGTCATCATCCTCAACATTTAAAGGAACGTCTACCGATATGCATATTGATGTAATAGAAATGATAACTCTGGCACTTAATGAGAAAATAAAATCTGAAATTCAGAACTGCAATTTCATTTCTATTCAGGCTGATGAGACATTAGATGTATCACGTAAGAGTCAAATGAGTATAATATTCAGGTACTGTATTGCAGACAAAATTGAGGAAAGATTCGCTCGATTTTACGATGTTTCTGGAGATAAAACTGCTGAAGGTTTGTCAAACATTGTTCATGCAGTATTGAAAGAATGGAATGTGGAAGTCAAAGTGGTTAGTCAACCATATGATGGCGCTACAGTAATGGCGGGCAGAGAAAGAGGACTGCAGCAATTGGTGAAACAGTTCTGTCCCTATGCGTTGTTTCTTCAAATGGTTCAAATGGCTCTGAGCACTATGGGACTTAACATCTATGGTCATCAGTCCCCTAGAACTTAGAACTACATAAACCTAACTAACCTAAGGACATCACACACAACCAAGCCCAAGGCAGGATTCGAACCTGCGACCGTAGCAGCAGCGCGGTTCCGGACTGAAGCGCCTAG
This sequence comes from Schistocerca serialis cubense, assembly GCF_023864345.2. Classification (NCBI taxonomy): domain Eukaryota; kingdom Metazoa; phylum Arthropoda; class Insecta; order Orthoptera; family Acrididae; genus Schistocerca; species Schistocerca serialis. The sequence goes on along the minus strand of NC_064649.1, from coordinate 189,478,614 downwards.
AACCGCTCGGTCACAACGGCCGGCTGCTGTTTCTTCATTGTTACGCACACCAACTGAATGTGGTACTGTTACATGCCTCCAAAATCTTACAAGTACGCATGTTTGTAAGTGATCTTCCTGCATTCCATTCGTTTTTCAGCAAATCATCAAAACGAACTGTATTGCTAACTGAGACAGGATTTAAACTGCCACATGCAAGCAACACTCGCTGGAACTTTCGTTCCAGGGCAGTTTCAACATCTAGTCATTTCTCAGGACAATCTAGTTTTTTTTTTTTTACTATATATTTGATGATACAGACTCTCAGTGGGACCCGGAATCTTTGAGCTGTGCTTTGGGAATGAAACGACGGATAGATGATCCTACGTTTGTCTGCTTGCTTTGCTTCTACAGAGGGTGCTTTGTTTATGTTGATCATCTCTTTAATGTTATTCAGTCAAAATTTGTCAGTATAACTGCTTGCCACGACGAAATAAGAACTGTTTTGAGAAACGTACGAAATTAAGAACGGAATCATTCGTTGATGAATGCATTAAATGCAGCTTGTGTTTGAATGGCAATTTATCAGTCTGTGACAGTCAAGAGACATCTCTCAGCTCACTCACTTACGAGACACTGGATTTGCAAATGGTTCAGATGGAAAGAGGGTTTCAAGACTTTCCCCAAGTTCAGTTTGTTGGACTTTTGAACGAAAAGTGTTTCCCGAACTATCAAAAAGAATTCCCAAAGTTGTAAGTGAAATGTGTAACATATACGCTGATGAGGAAAAACACTTATTTCCAGGAATCCTCTTAAAGTACATCGTCAATGATTTAGATTCCGTTTATGAAGAAACAAGGAAGTTCCTGCGTTTGGTTTTCACCCTACCCGCAACTACAGCAAGCAGTGAACGAAGCATAAGTACTCTTAAACGAGTGAAGAATTGCTTAAGGAATTCAATGTCCAACATCCGGCTGTCGTGTTTGAGCACGTTAGCAATAGAAAAGTCACTACTTGGAGAGCTATCCAGTGATGAGATCTTTGTAGACAGAGTTATAGACTTATTCGTGGGAAGAAAAGACAGGCGCATTGCACTTGTGTACAAGAAAATGTAAGTGCTTCTTCTCTTGCTGCTGGAGTTCTACAAATTTGTCATCGTTTCTTGAACAAGTTAGTTATTATTATAATTATTATTATTTGTGGCGGTGGTAGTGGTAGTAGTAGTAGTTGTTGTTGTTGTTTTATTCGATGCGTTTTGTTTCATTTGTTTAAATTATTGTTTATTGAACTATTTTGTTTCCCTATAATAACTGCAGAGTCTCCCCAACCTTTCCAACCACGCTACGCCACTGCTTACGACATGCTGTTCAGAAGGGATCTCCGCGCCCTCGTACTCTTACGGATTTATGGACTGCCCTGCAGTGTTCATGGTGTCAGTTCCCGCCAGGACCGAGCGTGGTGGCGCAGTGGTTAGCACACTGGACTCGCATTCGGGAGGACGACGGTTCAATCCCGTGTCCGGCCATCCTGATTTAGGTTTTCCGTGATTTCCCTAAATCGCTCCAGGCAAATGCCGGGATGATTCCTTTGAAAGGGCACGGCCGACTTCCTCGCCTGTCCTCCCCTAATCCGATGAGACCGATGACCTAGCACTTTGGTCTCTTCCCCTAAAAACAACTGTTCCCTCCAGCACTACTTCAGACATTAGTCGAGTCCGTGCCACGTCGTGTTGCGGCACTTCTGCGTGCTCGCGGGGGCCCTAAGCGTCATTCGGCAGTTGTACGAGTCCCTGTAGTATAAATGTAGATGCCAGATAGGTCTGCAAGTCACTGCAGAAATGGATGTCTCACTTGCGGAACCTTTCATCTCAAAAAAAAAAAAAAAAAAAAAAACACGGAGAGAGGTTCAAAAGCAGGGTATTACAGGGTGAGCCAGAATTCTAAAATTTTGTACATGGCTGCACGTTCAGAGACCGTGAATAGTTACAATTGAAAGAGAACAGCCCTCGGTTACTAATTTTTAACGAATTAACCGGGTTCAACTGTGCTACGAGTGTCTTCCTCAGAATTTAAACCAAACGATGGTCACAGAATTATGACTAAAACGTATAATACGAATTATAAGTACGGAATTATCGTGGAAAACTGGCGGTACTTATACGTCATTTATAAAATAATAAATATGCATAAAAGGGCATTAGTCACAAAGATATTTAAGATAAAAGAAAAAACTGTTTTTTTAAAGGACTTCTGTTTACAACCTGCACCACGCAAGTAACGAGCAGCCCTTAGTGGCTCGCCATCACAGTTTTTTTATCTTAAATATCTTTGTGACTAATGCCCTTTTGGCATGTTTATTATTTTATAATTGACATATATGTACCGCCAGTTTTTCACGATAATTCCGTAATTATAATTGTATCATACGTTTTAGTCATAATTCTGTGATCATCCTTTGGTTTAAATTCTGAGGAAGACACTCCCAGCAGTGTTGAAAGCCGGTTACTTCGTTAAAGATTAGTGACCGAGGGCCGTTTTCTTTTAATTGTAAGATTTCTAAAACCATTCACGACTGATGCAAATGCCCGTAACAGGAAAACGTGCTGGTGAAGCCATAAAATGTGGATTGTGCGGCAATAGCGGAGAATCATGAGGCTAGATGAATCTCATTTCACACTATTTGAAACTTCCGGTCGAGTTTGCGTTCTAAGAGAGAAACATTACGTGCATTCGGTAATTATTTTGGCAGGCACATCGCGGTATTCTAGAAGCCTCTCGTGCAGGGTGGCGCCATCCCCAAGGATTATGCGACTGATCAGGTCTGCTCCGTGGTTCGGTGTTCGTTCCCCAATGGTGGTGCTGTTTTCCAAGACGACAACGCCCCTGTTCGCGTTGTCCAGACAGCCACCAAAACAAGCACAAATAGAACACGAAGTGACACACATGTTAAATATAGAAGAAAAATTTCAGCTGACATATATAGAATACAAAGACACAAATACAGACATTAGACCACTCTTGCATAGACCACCAAATAACCCACAAGTGGAAACAACAATAACAACTATCAACACAATCGTACACAACAAAATAAATGAAAATACAACTATGGAAGAGTTACAACTACAGATTTCTATAGGAGCACTCACTACACTAAATATACACACTAGGCAGAGATCAGAACCAACCAACACACAGAAGAAACCCACAACACCAGCATGGCAACACAGGTTACAGATCAGAATAGAAAAACTGAGAAAAGACATCAGACAGCTAACACAATTTACAAGAAATGAAATATCAGACAAATAACGAAAAAGGTAAAATCTCACAACAAGAAGCGATTGAGCAATTAGTTGAAAAGAAGCATAGATTACAAGCATTGGCCAAACGACTTAGAAGATACAAAAAAAGTGAAAATATAAGCAAACAAAACCAAACATTCAACACAAACCAAAAGAAATTTTACCAGACAATAGATAACACACACATTAAAATACATAATCCACCAAACATAACAATCATGGAACACTTCTGGAGCAACAAATGGTCAAACCCGGTACAACATAACAGGCAAGCACGGTGGATACAAGCAGAAACAGACACATACAAGATGATACCACAAATGCCTGAAGTGATAATTTTGCAACATGAAGTCACCCAAGCAATTAATTCTACTCACAATTGGAAAGCCCATGGAAAAGATAAAACAGCAAATTTCTGGCTAAAGAAGTTCACCTCAACACATTCACATCTAACTAAATTATTTAACAGTTACATTGCAGACCCATACACATACCCTGATACACTTACACATGGAATAACTTATCTGAAACCTAAAGATCAAGCAGACACAGCAAACGCAGCTAAATATCGCCCCATAACATGCCTACCAACAATCTACAAAATATTAACTTTAGTCATTACACAGAAATTAATGACACATACAACACAGAACAAAATTATAAATGAAGAACAAAAAGGCTGTTGCAAAGGAGCACGAGGATGTAAAGAGCAACTGATAATAGATGCAGAGGTGACATACCAGGCTAAAACTAAACAAAGGTCGCTACACTACACTTACACTGATTACCGAAAAGCTTTTGATAGTGTACCCCACTCATGGTTACTACAAATATTGGAAATATACAAAGTAGATACCAAATTGATACAGTTCCTAAAAATAGTAATGAAAAACTGGAAAACCACACTTAATATCCAAACAAATTCAAATACTATCACATCACAGCCAATACAGATTAAGCGTGGAATATACCAAGGAGACTCATTAAGTCCTTTCTGGTTCTGCCTTGCTCTGAACCCACTATCCAACATGCTAAATAATACAAATTATGGATCCAATATTACTGGAACATACCAACACAAAATCACACGTTTGCTATACATGGATGATCGAAAACTACTGGCAGCAACAAATCAACAACTCAACCAATTACTAAAGACAACGGAAGTTATTATTATTATTATTATTATTATTCTTTCTTTTCTCAGACGTCATGTCTGGTCAAAAATGGAAAGTGACGTGGACCTTGATCAAGTGTGACATCCTTTTAACTGTACGGTATATGTTACATTCCATTTAGGAACTTTCGGGTAATTGAACATGTACCAATAATTACAGATTTCTGTAGCTGTATATATAAATTTGGATGTAGCTGTATTGCGTTGATGTACTGGTGGATATTGTGTGGTATGACTCCTGTAGTTGATAGTATAATTGGTATAATGTCAACTTTATCCTGATGCCACATGTCCTTGACTTTCTCAGCCAGTTGGATGTATTTTTCAATTTTTTCTCCTGTTTTCTTCTGTATATTTATTGTATTGGGTATGGAATTTCGATTAGTTGTGTTAATTTCTTCTTTTTATTGGTAAGTATGGTGTCAGGTTTTTTTATGTGGTGTTGTTTTATCTGTTATAATGGTTCTGTTCCAGTATAATTTGTATTCACCATTCTCCAGTACATTTTGTGGTGCATACTTGTATGTGGAAACGTGTTGTTTTATTAGTTTATGTTGTATGGCAAGTTGTTGATGTATTATTTTTGTTACATTGTCATGTCTTCTGGGGTATTCTGTATTTACTAGTATTGTACATCCGCTTTTGATGTTATCTAACATTTCTATTTGTTGTTTGCAAAGACTGCATTTATCTGTTGTAGTATTGGGATCTTTTTATTATTATTATTATTATTATTATTATTTCTTTACTTTCTCAGACGTTAAGTCTGGTTAAAAATGGGAAGTGACGCGGACCTTGATCAAGCATCACTTCCTTTTAACTGTACGGTATATGTTATATTGCATTTAGGAACTTTCGGGTAATTGAACATGTATCAATAATTACGGATTTCTGTAATTGTATATATAAGTTTGGATGTAGCTGTATTGTATTGATGTACTGGTGGATATTGTGTGGTATGACTCCTGTAGTTGATAGTATAATTGGTATAATGTCAACTTTATCCTGATGCCACATGTCCTTGACTTCCTCAGACAGTTGGATGTATTTTTCAATTTTTTCTCCTGTTTTCTTTTGTATATTTGTTGTATTGGGTATGGATATTTCGATTAGTTGTGTTAATTTCTTCTTTTTATTGGTGAGTATGATGTCAGGTTTGTCGTGTGGTGTTGTTTTATCTGTTATAACGGTTCTGTTCCAGTATAATTTGTATTCATCATTCTCCAGTACATTTTGTGGTGCATACTTGTATGTGGGAACGTGTTGTTTTATAAGTTTATGTTGTAAGGCAAGCTGTTGATGTATTATTTTTGCTACATTGTCATGTCTTCTAGGGTATTCTGTATTTGCTAGCATTGTACATCCACTTGTGATGTGATCTACTGTTTCTATTTGTTGTTTGCAAAGTCTGCATTTATCTGTTGTGGTATTGGGATCTTTAATAATATGCTTGCTGTAATATCTGGTGTTTATTGTTTGATCCTGTATTGCAATCATGAATCCTTCCATCTCACTGTATATATTGCCTTTCCTTAGCCATTTGTTGGATGCGTCTTGATCGATGTGTGGCTGTGTTAGATGATACGGGTGCTTGCCATGTAGTGTTTTCTTTTTCCAATTTACTTTCTTCGTATCTGTTGATGTTACGTGATCTAAAGGGTTGTAGAGATGGTTATGAAATTGCAGTGGTGTAGCCGATGTATTTATATGAGTGATTGCTTTGTGTATTTTGCTAGTTTCTGCTCGTTCTAGAAAGAATTTTCTTAAATTGTCTACCTGTCCACAATGTCGGTTTTTCATGTCGATGAATCCCCTTCCTCCTTCCTTTCTGCTTAATGTGAATCTTTCTGTTGCTGAATGTATGTGATGTATTCTATATTTGTGGCATTGTGAACGTGTAAGTGTATTGAGTGCTTCTAGGTCTGTGTTACTCCATTTCACTACTCCAAATGAGTAGGTCAATATTGGTATAGCATAAGTATTTATAGCTTTTGTCTTGCTTCTTGCTGTCAATTCTGTTTTCAGTATTTTTGTTAGCCTTTGTCTATATTTTTCTTTTAGTTTTTCTTTAATATTTGTATTATCTATTCCTATTTTTTGTCTGTATCCTAGGTATTTATAGGCATCTGTTTTTTCCATCGCTTCTATGGAGTCACTGTGGTTATTCAATATGTAATCTTCTTGTTTAGTGTGTTTTCCCTTGACTATGCTATTTTTCTTACATTTGTCTGTTCCAAAAGCCATATTTATATCATTGCTGAATACTTCTGTTATCTTTAGTAATTGGTTGAGTTGTTGATTGGTTGCTGCCAGTAGTTTTAGATCATCCATGTATAGCAAATGTGTGATTTTGTGTGGGTATGTTCCAGTAATATTATATCCATAATTTGGATTATTTAGCATGTTGGATAGTGGGTTCAGAGCAAGACAGAACCAGAAAGGACTTAATGAGTCTCCTTGGTGTATTCCACGCTTAATCTGTATTGGCTGTGATGTGATGTTATCTGAATTTGTTTGGATATTAAGTGTGGTTTTCCAGTTTTTCATTACTATGTTTAGAAACTGTATCAATTTAGGATCTACTTTGTATATTTCCAATATCTGTAGTAACCATGAGTGGGGTACACTATGAAAGGCTTTTTGGTAATCAATGTATGCGTAGTGTAGCGACCTTTGTTTAGTTTTAGCTTGATATGTCACCTCTGTATCTATTATTACTATTATTATTATTATTATTATTATTTATGACTTTCATTGGACCACTCTAGTCAAAAATACAAATTTCTAAACAAGTTGTTACACAGGGATACAACTTGGCTCAAAAATAACTTAATATGATGTTTAGGTAATATAGTTATTAGAGTGCATTCTTATATGAAAGGTGTTTTGCTCTTCTGTCTGCCCAATATTTCTTCATTCTTTCAGATATTTTCTTTCTTTCTTCATGTGAGACCACTCTTCCTGTACTCCTTTTATTGATTTTCATTTGTAGTCTGGTTTGTGGGTCTTGCAGTATTCTGGTTTTCTCTGTCTTGTTTTTTAGGTCATCTACTGTAATTTGAAGTTCTTTTATATCTTCCTTAATTTCTGTGATCCATTTAATGTCGCTCTTGCTGTTCCACAATTTTTGTATTATTTTTTTACTAATTCTGTTTTCTGGAGTTCTCATCAGATGTCCAAAGAATGAGATGCGTTTCTTCCTGATTGTGCTCATGACTGGTTCTATTTTCTTATATACTGTTTCATTTGATGCTATTCTCCAATGTCCATTTATTTTATATTGTTTATTTATACATGTCCTAATTATTATTCTTTCTATTTTCAGTATTCTGTCAATTTCTGCTGTATTAGTTGTTTTGAGGATAGTTTCAGCTGCATACATTATTTCTGGTTGTGTAACTGTTTTATAGTGTTTTAATTTTGCATCTATAGATAGGCCTTTTTTGTTGTATGTAGGTTTGGTAATGTGATTTGCGTAGTTCAGTTTTTTTACTCTATTCTGCCATGATAGCTTCTTATTTAGATTGTATGTTATTATTTCGCTTAAATATTTAAATTTATCAACAATTTTTATTTCCTGTTCTCCAATAGTAATTTTGTTTGCAAGTGGTGGATCAGTTAGCATGATCTCCGTTTTTTCAAATGATATTCTAAGGCCTACTTTTTCTGCTATTTCTTATAGTGATTTCACTTGTTGCCTGGCTAGGAGAGCAAGATCACCAGCGTATCCCAAGCAGTTTAAGCTAATATCTTTTGCACTTCCAATTCTTATCCTCTTTGGATTGTCCTTGTACCATTCCTCATTATGTATTCCAGTGCACAGTTGAACAGTAATGGTGATACGCAGTCACCTTGTCTTAAGCCTGTTTTTATGAGGAATGGTTCCGAAATTTCTCCTCTAAACTTCACTTTTGATTTCGTGTTGGTTAGAGTGAGTTGTATTATTTTAATTATCAATAAGATACGTAATACATAACTGGAACCTACTTCCGAGAGCGGAACAACAACAGTGTACGAGAGCTACGACTGCTGACCAGACACCGCGTTTGTGTTTGTTTACGTCAGGCTTATTCTTATGATGAACGGAGTACAGTTCGCACAGTAAAAGCAGGCAGGCGCTGGCGTGTGGCGGCCTCGGCCTCTGTGTGTCGACGTCCGAGCGCCGCGTCCGCAGGCAGGTTCAGACAGGGCAGCGGCCACGCCAGCACGTGCCGCGTGCGGGGGCAGGGGTGGGTGTCCACGGCGGCCTGCCGCCGCCTCCCCCTGCTGCCGCATCCCGAGCCTCGGCGCCTCTGACGCCTCCTGACGCCTCACAGACGTTAAACGTGGCGGCGCGCCGCGGCGGCTAAAAATGACTCCCCCTCTCCCTGCACGTCTGTCGCTGTCCACCGAGTCCCGCTCGGCGATTTACGATCCTCCGGTAGCGCTGCGCGCGCGCTGGCGTGTGTGTCACGTATGACGGGCCTGGACCGCATAAGTGATGGCCGCGCCGTTCGGGGAACACCAAACACACAGACACACAGTAGCTGCCCCATCTACAGGGCCGGGAGTAGTATGAAGCTGTACAGACCCGGTACAGTACAGTGTAGGGTTGCCATAATTTCTGTCTGACAAACCAGAACACTAAACGACTAAAAATGTGCGTAGTTTGGGTAACACGAGCCGCGACAAACAGGGACACTACTCTTACGCTTAAGAATTCAATTAATTCATGTGAATATTTTCTCGTCTTGCTAAACACTACCGTCTACAGGGTCAAAAGTATTTAAATCGACAAACTCTTGGAGGTTGAAGGGGACATCGAAACAAATATTATTCCGGATTGTCATTTTTTCCTATGAGGATTGTTTAAACCAGTGTAGGCCGTATTATGCTCTTCAGTTGTTAGAAGCCGCATTACGCTCTTCAGTTGTTAGAGGGCGTATTACGCACTTCAGTTGTAGGCAACTGCTGTCCACCAGTGTAGTAGTGCATTGTCTCTGTTTATTAATGGAGCGATACACCTGGAGTGAGTACACTGATGTGGTTGGTGCGTACTACGTAGCGCACCACAACGGACGAGCTGCACAGCGGGTTTATCAACAACAATATCCTAATCGCCGTATCCCGCATCATACGACCTTTGCTGCTGTGTACCAACGTCTGCGTGAGACCGGGTCATTTAGCAGATTACCTGGACAGGGACGCCGTCGCACGGTAAGAACGCTGCAATTTGAGGAAGCTGTCTTGCAGCAGGTGGAGAGGGATCCTTCAATCAGCACTCGTGCAACTGCACATAACATGGGGACTAATCACACGAATTTAAGAACAGTCCTTCGAGAGCAGTTGTTACGTCCATTTCACTTACAGCGTGTCCACAACCTGGAACCAGTTGATTATCCACCCAGAGCACAGTTTTCGCAGTGGTACCTGGAACAGTGTGAAATGCATCCTACATTTCCATCCTCTGTCTTGTTTACCGATGAAGCAACGTTCGGGCGTGATGGGGTCTTCAACATGCAAAATTCGCATGTTTGGAGTGGGGATAACCCACATGCCATAGTCTCTAGCGCTCATCAAGTGCGGTTCTTCGTTAATGTGTAGGCCGGTGTCGTTAGGGACTGTTTAACTGGGCTGTATCTGCTACCTAGGCTATTAAATGGCAGGCTCTACTACAGCTTTCTCGCCAGAGCATTGCCAGAATTGCTGGAAAACGTCCCGCTCCCTACAAGACAACACATGTGCTTCCAACATGACGGGGCGCCAGCACATTTCAGTCGTCGTGTGCGCCGATTCCTGGACCGACGGTTCCCAGAAACGAGGATTGACAGAGGTGGTCCTGTACCGTGGCCTGCTCGATCCCCAGATATGTCCCCTCTGGACTTTTTTGTGTGGGGAGACATGTGCACCTCCTGTTGCATCAGAAGAGGATCTGGTTGCCCAGATAGTAGCATCAGCAGGAACAGTTAAGGATACTCCTGGGGTTTTTGCCTGTGTCAGACAGAACATGATCCGACAGTGTAAGCTTTTTTTACATGTCAATCGAGGCATTTTTGAAAATCCACTGTAATTGAAATTGGGTTGTGTTAATGTGTTGTCTCTTGGTCATAAAAAATGGAGAAGTATTTGTTGGTTTAATTAATTTGCTGCCAGAGAAATCTTCCTCTACCAGTTTCAATACTCCTCATAGCAAAAAATGACATTAGGGAAAAATATTTGTTTTAATCTCCCCTACAACCTCCCAGATTTTGTCAGTTTAAATACTTTTCACCCTGTATACGAAACCTTCAAAAGATCAACTCATATTTGTTTGATACTGTCACTATTCATTTTGTTCTGCCCAATGTCACATTATGTTGCTCCTTCGGAATCTTTAAAAGTTCGGAGCTTAGCTTGGAAGTAGAGTCCACTCCACTCATTTCAATTACATTTAATGTTTAACAGTGTGACATCGCTAATGCTGCTGCTGCTACTGTGCTGGCAGAAGCTGTCGGTGTGGTCGGCTACGTCGCGCAGAGAGCGATCAGTAGGTGTCGGGTCGGGCGCGCCTAACACGAGAGAGGCCAGAGACACACCAGCAAGCAACGCGCCGCCAACACTCTCTCGACAGCACGTGTGAAGGCCGCCGCCGGTGATCGGGGAGCGGGCTCTGTGACTCGACTCCCTACTCCAGGTTGGCGTCTGCCATTCATTCGCCAAGTGGCACAGCTCACCACATGCTACGCCAGTACACAGCATCCAGTTTTGTGTATACAGCACCATTACCGATATTGTCTGCAAGAGCAGCATTACTGATAAGCTTGCACCACACAACATGGACTCTGTTCTCAAGAAAGGACCGTATCACGACCGTCGTTCACTAAGTAACGCTCCACTTTTTTTTCTCAGAACTTACTTATTGTTAAGGGTCAGAATTTGATGACAATACACATCGACATGTCTTGTCCATGCGCTTTTTTTCAACATGGTATCTATCACGTTTTGTGGCCATGCGCCAACGTTGTGGAAGGGTATGCACTTCTTGCTGGCAGAACCTCTTGTCTTGTACGCGTAGCCATATTTCCGGCGCAAAGTGCTGCTCCCAGCTTTCGTCCCCCGTAGCAACGAGTGACACAAACGCCTCTCCGTCGGTCGCAAAACGCTCCAACAATTCAGATGAAATGGCCTTTCTTTGAATCTTGTGGTCCACTGTGAGCATTCGTGGAACCCACAGTGAGCACCTGTTTGAATGTCCGAGAGTCTCGATCATTGCAGACGTACACTTCCAATGCTGAGCGACAAATGTAGAGACAGTTGCCGTGTTGTGATGCGCCGGTCGACACGAATAATGCCATCCGCACGAATCAGCACGTCTGGAGCAGTGGCTGTGACAGGACGTCCCGAGCGTGGCTGGCCGTGGAGCTCTGTTTCTGCAATTCCTCAGGCTGTAACTTTCTCTACCCGTCACCCAACCGTACTCCTGTCAACTGCAGCATGGCCATACGCTGCAAACAGACGTTTATGTATTTTCGCCACGTTTTCTTTTTCTGCACATAACAATTCAATAACAGCAGGCTGCTTGTAGCGTGAGTCGTATGAAGACGCTATTTTGACGCTGTACTACGGCACTGCCATCTGCCAGGTCCTTTCGAAACTTCACCGGCGCACAGGACAAACATGAAGTGACTGTAGGAGGATACAAGATGACTTGGACAGGATTTGTGATTGGTGTAAAGAATGGCAGCTAACTCCAAATATAGATAAAAGTAAATTAATGCAGATGAATAGGAAAAAGAATCCCGTAATGTTTGAATACTCCATTAGTAGTGTAGCGCTTGACAGTCACGTCGATTAAATATTTGGGCGTAATATAGCAGAGCGATATGAATTGGGACAAGCATGTAGTGGCAGTTGTGGGGAAAGCGGATAGTCGTCTTCGGTTCGTTGGTAGAATTTTGGGAAGATGTGGTTCATCTGTAAAGGAGACCAGACCGCTTATAAAACACTAATACGACTTATTCTTGAGTACTGCTCGAGCGTTTGGGATCCCTATCAGGTCGGATTGAGGGAGGACATAGATGGAATTCAAAGGCGGGCTGCCAGATTTGTTACTGGTAGGTTTGATCATCGCGCGAGTGTTACGGAAATGCTTCAGGAACTCGGGTGGGAGTCTCCGGAGGAAAGAAGGCGTTCTTTTCGTGAATCGCTACCGAGGAAATTTAGAGAACCAGCATTTGAGGCTGACTGCAGTACAATTTTACTGCCGCCAACTTACATTTCGCGGAAAGACCACAAAGATAAGAGACAAATAGGTAGTCATTTTCCCCTCGTTCTGTTTGGGAGTGGAACAGGGAGAGAAGATACTAGTTGTGGTACGAGGTACCCTCCTCCACGCACCGTATGGTGGATTGCAGAGTATGTATGTAGATGTAGAAGTGTGAAGCACCAACAAGGACATTTCTCTATGTATATTATGGCTTTTTAAAAAAAATGTGGGGTATTACTTGCTGAACGACCCCAGTAATCCACTTGTGCATTTGTGATGTAGAAAGAGGATATCCATGACCCATGACAACATCCTCTTCCTTGCTTCCTTGCAGTCCAAGACTCTGCAGTTACTACACTGAAGAGAAATATAAACACACCACGAAGGAGTTGTGCGACACGAACAGAAGTTGGGTTGTTTGGGGAAGGAGACCAGACAGCGAGGTCATCGGTCTCATCTGATTAGGGAAGGATGGGGAAGGAAGTCGGCCGTGCCCTTTCAGAGGAACAATCCCGGCATTTGCCAGGAGTGATTTAGGGAAATCACGGAAAACCTAAATGAGGATGGCCGGACGCGGGATTGAACCGGCGTCCTACCGAATGCGAGTCCAGTGTGTAACCACTGCGCCACCTCGCTCGGTACGAACAGAAGTTGCAAGGCGTGTTTGTACATCTGAAAAGATGTCTGTTTATACTCCGCGGCGGTCGCTCAGGACGAGCGCTGGTTGCGCCGATATGACGAAGCAGGTCGGGTTTGCTTTACATGTGCACTGCAATGGACTTGAGCGTTCGTCACCTTTGAGAATCGGCGTGGTGAGATGATGTTAGTCAAGAATGCCCTTAAGGGGGATGGAGGGGGGGGGGGGGGTAGGACGTCAAACGGGCCGACTTGGAGCAGGAGAGACACCACAGGACATTTTAATTTCTACTGTCTATACTTTTACAAATAAATTCACAAAACTTTGTCAGTATGACCAGGAAGGATTCAGGATTCACACTCGTAGCAGCGGAAGTTCAAAATCATAACAAAATAATTTTTTTTACATGTGAAATTTCATCATTTTTTTCACTTACCACTGGCTGCATTTGTTGCTATAGGTACACTTTTCTTCAAAAGTAAGACTGTTCTATGAATTTTACACAGCATACAAACCATACTTACAGGTGTCTGAAACTCTAGAGTCTATGTAATTTATGAAAAAATGAAGGAGCTGTTACGTTTTAAACTTCATGAAGAGAAATAAATCAAATTTTGTAGTTAATTATCTCAATTTTTACCACAGCTTTTAACAGATTTGGAAAATTCTGGACTTTCATACACCTGCAAGTACGGTTTGTATATCAGTGCAGAATTCATCAAAGAAACACTCTTACTTGTGAAGAAAAATGTACCTATAGCAACAAATGCAGCAAACAGTAAGTGAAAAAATGATGAAATTTCATATCTAAAAAAATTAATTTTGTTATGTCTTTGCACTTCCACTGGTATGACTGTGAATCCTGAATCCTTCCTGGTCATGCTGACAAATTTTTATGAATTTGTTTGTAAAAGTATAGACAGTAGAAAATAAAATGTCCTGTGGTGCCTCTCCCGCTCCAAGTCGGCCCGTTTGACGTCGTACCCCCGTTAAGCGGCATTACGAACACCTCACTGAGACTGCACAAGGTCGCGTAATGGGGCTGCGAGAAGCTGGGTGTACCTTCTGCAGTACTGCAGAAACACTCGGCGGGAACGCAGCCACTGTAGACGACTGGTGGCGCCGGTGTTCACGAGCAGCCACGGCCACAGGACGGCGACGTGGCACTACCGAGAGTGGAGGGCTCTGACAACTTCAGCACCAGTTGGCGCGACAGTCACACAGCCAACTGTTACAAATCGGTTACTTTGAGGACAGCTCTGAGCCAGACGCCCTGTTCCACTGGCCACATACGACCGCCATTCGCGACTTCGGTGGTGTCACGCGAGAGCTAATCAGAAGGCAGCCCGCAGGTTTGTTGTGTTTCCTGCTCAAAAGTGCTTCGTTAGGAGGGCAGTTGCTGGACTGCGACCAACATCCCTGTGTGCTAGGCGCACTGGAGTTACTTCGTGTGACGGCAGGAGCGCTCTCGTAGCCCGAGTGCGAGACTGTTGTGCTGCCAATCAGGAGCAGCACTGCAAGTGGCGTTTTCCAACAGGATAACGCTCGTCAGTCTACCGCTGTTCTAACACACTGTAGAGAGTGACGACATGTCGCCTTGGCCAGCTCCATCAACAGGTAGGTTTCCAGTGGAGACCATCAGACGACAACTCCTGCGTCATCCACACACACACACATATATACACTCCTGGAAATTGAAATAAGAACACCGTGAATTCATTGTCCCAGGAAGGGGAAACTTTATTGACACATTCCTGGGGTCAGATACATCACATGATCACACTGACAGAACCACAGGCACATAGACACAGGCAACAGAGCATGCACAATGTCGGCACTAGTACAGTGTATATCCACCTTTCGCAGCAATGCAGGCTGCTATTCTCCCATGGAGACGATCGTAGAGATGCTGGATGTAGTCCTGTGGAACGGCTTGCCATGCCATTTCCACCTGGCCCCTCAGTTGGACCAGCGTTCGTGCTGGACGTGCAGACCGCGTGAGACGACGCTTCATCCAGTCCCAAACATGCTCAATGGGGGACAGATCCGGAGATCTTGCTGGCCAGGGTAGTTGACTTACACCTTCTAGAGCACGTTGGGTGGCACGGGATACATGCGGACGTGCATTGTCCTGTTGGAACAGCAAGTTCCCTTGCCGGTCTAGGAATGGTGGAACGATGGGTTCGATGACGGTTTGGATGTACCGTGCACTATTCAGTGTCCCCGCGACGATCAACAGTGGTGTACGGCCAGTGTAGGAGATCGCTCCCCACACCATGATGCCGGGTGTTGGCCCTGTGTGCCTCGGTCGTATGCAATCCTGATTGTGGCGCTCACCTGCACGGCGCCAAACACGCATACGACCATCATTGGCACCAAGGCAGAAGCAACTCTCATCGCTGAAGACGACACGTCTCCATTCGTCCCTCCATTCACGCCTGTCGAGACACCACTGGAGGCGGGCTGCACGATGTTGGGGCGTGAGCGGAAGACGGCATAACGGTGTGCGGGACCGTAGCCCAGCTTCATGGAGACGGTTGCGAATGGACCTCGCCGATACCCCAGGAGCAACAGTGTCCCTAAGTGGCGGTGCGGTCCCCTACGGCACTGCGTAGGATCCTACGGTCTTGGCGTGCATCCGTGCGTCGCTGAGGTCCGGTCCCAGGTCGACGGGCACGTCCACCTTCCGCCGACCACTGGCGACAACATCGATGTACTGTGGAGACCTCACGCCCCACGTGTTGAGCAATTCGGCGGTACGTCCACACGGCCTCCCGCATGCCCACTATACGCCCTCGCTCAAAGTCCGTCAACTGCACATATGGTTCACGTCCACGCTGTCGCGGCATGCTACCAGTGTTAAAGACTGCGATGGAGCTCCGTATGCCACGGCAAAGTGGCTGACACTGACGGCAGCGGTGCACAAATGCTGCGCAGCTAGCGCCATTCGACGGCCAACACCGCGGTTCCTGGTGTGTACGCTGTGCCGTGCGTGTGATCATTGCTTGTACAGTCCTCTCGCAGTGTCCGGAGCAAGTATGGTGGGTCTGACACACCGGTGTCAATGTGTTCTTTTTTCCATTTCCAGGAGTGTATATATAGGGTGTTACAAAAAGTTACGGCCAAACTTTCAGGAAACATTCTTCACACACAAATAAAGAAAAGATGTTATGTGGACATGTGTCCGGAAACGCTTAATTTCCATGTTAGAGCTCATTTTAGTACATACCATCAACAGGTTATTGTTCATCACGAACGTGGTTTTGCAGTCAGTGCAATGTTTACAAATGCGAAGTTGGCAGATGCTGCCCATTTGATGTACGGATTAGCACGGGGCAATAGCCGTGGCGCAGTACGTTTGTATCGAGACAGATTTCCAGAACGAAGATGTCCCGACAGGAAGACGTTCGAAGCAATTGATCGGCGTCTTAGGGAGCACGGAACATTCCAGCGTATGACTCGCGACTGGGAAAGACCTAGAACGACGAGGACACCTGCAATGGACGAGGCAATTCTTCGTGCAGTTGACGATAACCCTAATGTCAGCGTCAGAGAAGTTGCTGCTGTACAAGGTAACGTTGACCACGTCACTGTACGGAGAGTGCTACGGGAGGACCAGTTGATACCGTACCGTGTACAGCGTGCGCAGGCACTATCAGCAGCTGATTGGCCTCCACGGGTACACTTCTGCGAATGCTTCATCCGACAATGTGTCAATCCTCATTTCAGTGCAAATGTTTTCTTTACGGATGAGGCTTCATTACAACGTGATCAAATTGTAAATTTTCACAATCAACATGTGTGGGCTGACGAGAATCCGCACGCAATTGTGCAATCACGTCATCGACACATATTTTCTGTGAACGTTTGGCCAGGCATTGTTGGTGATGCGTCGAATGGGCCCCATGTTCTTCCACCTTCGGTCAATGGAGCACGTTATCACGATTTCATACGGGATACTCTACCTGTGCTGCTAGAACATGTGCCTTTACAAGTACGACACAACATGTGGTTCATGCACGATGGAGCTCCTGCACATATCGGTCGAAGTGTTCGTACGCTTCTCAACAACAGATTCGGTGGTCGATGGATTGGTAGAGGCGGACCAATTCCGCGGCCTCCACGCTCTCCTGACCTCAACCCTCTTGACTTTCATTTATGGGGCATTTGAAAGCTCTTGTCTACGCAACCCCGGTACCAAATGTAGAGACTCTTCGTGCTCGTATTGTGGACGGCTGTGATACAATACGCCATTCTCCAGGGCTGCATCAGCGCATCAGGGATTCCGTGCGACGGAGGGTGGATGCATGTATCCTCGCTAACGGAGGACATTTTGAACATTTCCTGTAACAAAGTGTTTGAAGTCACGCTGGTACGTTCTGTTGCTGTGTGTTTCCATTCCATGATTAATGTGATTTGAAGAGAAGTAATAAAATGAGCTTTAACATGGAAAGTAAGCGTTTCCGGACACATGTCCACAAACATATTTTCTTTCTTTGTGTGTGACGAATGTTTCCTCAGAGTTTGGTCGTACCTTTTTGTAGCACCCTGTACACGCGGTAACCGTTCCATCTGCAGGGAGAGGGACGACACGCTACAGTAGAGCAGAGCGTACCGTTACCAAAATTTCTGTCTTACAGAACTGGGTTATTTCTCTTAACTGACTGAAAATGGACGTAGTTTGGGAAGCAGAAAGCGGAACAAACCGGTCACTTCCTGTAAAAACTGATTCAATTAATGAAACTATTTTCTCGGCTTTGTAAATACTACAGTCCGTAGCTATACCAAATTAACGGGTTTTTGAAAAATTATCGGACACTCTTTTGGCAATCTCGTGCGCTAGCACAGATTTCAGAATGAATCTATGAAAATCGCGCCCAGTGAGATTCGCGCCCAACACCTGCTCCCTTTGTGCCGGGCTTACCGGGCCGTCCTAATCACGCTAAACTACCTGCTGCCTGCTCCTCGGACACAGGGACCTGCCCCCTCCCCCGGCACTGGGCACAGCCGGCGACTGTCTGGTACACAAACACAGCCTCAGTGCCGCTCTGCCTGTGGCTGTCCAACAGTTCACATCGCGCGATTCGTGTATTTTTGACACAGTAGTTCAGATGTGGAATTTTCAACCACTAATCACGGTAAGGCATGTTGCGACTACGAAGGTTATTCTTACATAGTGAAGAGAACTGAAGAAGATGGAACAGTGACGCGGCGCTGTTCAACACAGACAGCCGGGGAAAGCTGGAAACGAAGGATTCGACAGTGCTGTTTTCATTCGAGCATCAATGTGGACCACCGGATGTCGCTCGGTTGGAAGTAAGGAAGACTTTGAACCACGCAAAGAATGGGGCGAGAGACAAAGAGACGTCTATTTCAAAAATACATTCGGAGGAGCTGGGTTGCCTGCATAATCGAGGCTATGATTTTGTCACTGAAACGCCACAGCAGCAAACGACGAAGAGAGCTTTGTACTACCAGCGGCAAAATCACAGGGAAATGAGAGAGATCCACCGACAAGAGAAGAAATAGACCTAATGGCAGATTTACTAGCTATGAACGACGGCAGCACTTTTCTGTTGAGCGACGACAAACTAGGAGAGAGGATAATAGTTTCAAGCGGAAGGGCAGGAAGGGAGGCTCTAAGGAGTAAACGAGACTTTTCTATGGATGGTACGTTCAAGGGCTGCAGCAAACAGTTTTCGCAACTATGCACCATTCACGCCGACTTTGGGAGTACATATAATGAGACAAACATCTATCCAGTTGCCTTTGCAGTACTGCCAAACAAAAGAAAAGAGACGTACGTCCGTCTTTTCCGAAATTTGATGGAAAAAATTCCAGAATGGAAACCTGCAAACGTGACCGTAGACTTCGAATCAGCTGCGATTTCAGCAATTAATGTTGTATTTCCGACAACTTGTAAGAGGTCCATGATTGAGGAATTTCTCGCTAGCGCACTCGAGCAGATGTAATTTCGATGGATTGCTCACACACTGCCTGCGATATGTAAGCTGTAAGAGAATCTCAGACCAGAGAGCAGTGTTGTCTGCAGTAGGAACTGAGTGGCAGTAGGAGTAAGTGGTAGCTAGCAGTCGTGTGTGTGGAGTTGGCTGGGCCACTCGTGGGGAGCGATGGCGGTGCCTGAGACATGTAGTATAAGGTAAAAGCAGACTCGCGCATATGTACTATTGTTATACCAAGTCCCATGTAAAATGTTTTAGAAAATCTCTTATTAATCTTTCTCATAAAAAATTAACTTTTGACAATTATTCATCTCAATTTATAGAATTTTACTAATTTCTCCAATCCATTATTGTAAAGAAAAATCAGTGGTTTCTTTCTGTACATGACAAACCTATCGGCCAAAAGTGCACAGGACTGCGCCAGAAAACTTTAGTTTCATATAGGAGCAGATATATACGCGTTATCTGGCGAATTGACTGAGGTAAGAATTTTCAATTTATTCAGTATGATCTTTCAGGGCCATGATGCAGCACTGCTGACGTCCAAAATTCACCAGTTTAAATTCACAGTCAATTATTGAAAGGTTATAAGTGAGTCACATTTTTTATTGAGAGATTAGTCACATTCTATTGTTGGTAAGTTACAGAATTTATCTGTTGGGCAGTTACACTGAATGTGAATGAAATATATAATTATATTGTTTTTACTGTTGGGAGGTTACGGAATTTTCTTTTTGCGGGAGGTTACACTAAATGTGAAAGATAATTGTATATTTTTACTGTTGGGAGGTTACAAGCTGAAGTGCACGGATGTTATTCTCCATACGAAAAGGTGTCTCTGGAGAAAAGTTCAAGAGCTAGGACTTACTCGTGATTACAAAGAAAACGAAGAAGTGAGACAACATGTTCGCACGTGTGCTGCGCTGGCGTTTCTACGGCCTGAAGATGTATGTGATGGTTGGCTGGAGATACATTCACATGTACCGGACATCCCCAAACTCTCTGAATTTTTTGACTACTTCGTAGATAGATGGTTGGAAAATGAAGAAACCCCTTCCAACCTTTGGAGCTGCTACAAACGGCGCCACCGAACAACCGACGCTGTAGAAGTTTGGCGCCACAAAATTAATAACATGCTTGCTAAACCAAATCCGAAAGTTAATGAACTTCGAAATAATTCTCGCCACTGCTGCATTTGTCAACGGACCTTACCCGTTCGAATCTCCTTCCTACGGCGATAGGATCGTAACGCTGAACTGGCACATTCCCCATTCTGATAATACAGCTTCACTAAAAGCGCCTTTTCAGGTAACGTCAACATGCTGCGACTGCTGGCGCATCTGATTCTCTCTCTCATTACAGCTCCTCTTATTAATCAATTAATCATCGACTCAGGAAGGCAACACAGCACTTCTTTAGGACATTACAGTGTCAGAACTTTCGGATGCTAACTATCAGAAGTGGAATACTACACACTCTGAGTTGCCAGATTTCCTACAGGAGTTAGACAAAGCAAGATACAATCAATGTCGTTGCAAAATTATGTGACTGACTTGATGGATAATTGACCAACAAAAAGCAGTACGTTGTGCTGGACGGTGAACGCTCCGCAGAAACGAAAGCGAGAGCGGGCGTGCGTCAAGGAAGCGTAAAACTAGATCTTACGTTGTCAATATACTGGGTGATCAAAAAGTCAGTATAAATTTGAAAACTTAATAAACCACGGAATAATGTAGATAGAGAGTTAAAAATTGACACACACGCTTGGAATGACATGGCGTTTTATTAAAACAAAAAAAGCAAAGTTCACAATGTGCGACAGATGGCGCTCGACAGCAAAACGTCAGTGACTGCGCATGACAATCGTGTATAATACCAGCTGTGCTTATAATCAAGAGAATTACGCAATAGTTGGCCGGGGTGGCAGAGCGGTTCTAGGTGCTACAGGCTGGAATCGCGCGACCGCTATGGTCGCAGGTTCGAATCCCGCCTCGGGCATGGATGTGTGTGCTGTCCTTAGGTTAGTTAGGTGTAAGTAGTTCTAAGTTGTAGGGGACTGATGACCTCAGCAGTCAAGTCCCATAGTGCTCAGAGCCATTTGAACCATTTGAATTACGCAGTAACAGACACGATAACAAATGTTTACTAAATGTTTTGAATGTCATTTCTCTTCTACTCATTCCGATCTACACTGAAGCGCCAAAGAAACGGATAGAGGCATACGCACTCCAATACACACGTATGTAAACAGGCAGAATACGGCGCTGCGGTCGGTAACACATATACAAGACTAAGTGACTGGCGCAGTTGTTAGATCGGTTACTGCTGCAGTTCAAAGTGTTCAGCATGCACTGAAAGCAACATTTGTAATTGCTGGTGTACAGGCTGTAAGACGTCGTGTTCTCCTGACCTTCATTGCCTACATATTCCACCCTCACAATCATATTCCGCACATCAAGACGCTTCATTCGAACCCGAACTTGATAAGATAAATTCAGTGTTGTATGACTCCATGTAATCAATGTGCAAATAACTAGTAAATCGCAAGCGCGCACCGAGATTGAAATACTCGAGGCTTGCGTACACACACACATTCAAGACATGACGGTCACACTGGCTTTTAGTTCGGGAGAGGCAAACCGCACGCCGGGGGGCCGGTCCCTTCTGAGGATGAGTCAACCTATCCATGTCGACGGGCGACCGCCTGTAGAGCAGACAGTGTTTGCCCGAGTGAAAGGGAGAACGACCCCGTGTTCGGCTTAAAAGCAAATTCCGCTACATTGTGTGGGAGCGCCCAGCCTACGCATTCTTTACCAACGTAGCACGCAGTTTCAGAGGTTTTCACAGGGAGACAGCAAACGCCAAATGCCGATGCTACAGATTCCCGTTTTAGAAGAGCAATGCTGATTGGCAGATGATATTTCTGACGCCTTGAGTTGAGGGAGTGGTGGAAGAGACTGAAAGATATACCCCTTCACGTCTGTTGTGGAGAGGGGCCGTTCCGTTGTCGCTCGTGGAGTGAGAACACGTAACGAGAGCGAGTGCGTTCCTACGTGGACTCGAAAGAGCGAGGAACAAGTCTCTCCTCAGTACTTCACTGGGACAGCACCTCTGTCGAGAGCGAATCGGTGTGCGACTCTGTATTGAGTCCTCGCGATTAAGCGTCATTCACTGCGTTGGCCGCCACACTTATTGTACAGTGTGAACGGACGGAGGTGTAGTTAAACGCCTGTGAGCGAATTTTGACTGGCATCGTGGTGGACTGGTTATCTGACTGGTCTACCACGCCAATAGTTAGACTAGGGGCAAATAGGAATCCTTGACTTGATCAAGGCGTAGGGAGAGTTTGACTGGCGAAGGTCAGTCCAGATAGAACGAGAGTTATCTTATTTGTCAGCAGCGAGCGGCGCAGACAGCAGTCATCGTAGCTTACGGTATTGAGCCCCATATTTCCTCCACAACAGTACACTTCACTGCATTTCACACGCGACAGCCTCGACCGTATCTAGCAACATCCTAAACTAAAGGACAGTTATTCAAGTTGAGTAGGCACGCCTCTCAGCCATTCTGCCAAGTCAATAACAATCTTAAACTTTGTGTAGAAATTTCATTAGCGAATCCTATCCTTGAGAGGTAACTTCACATTCAGAAAAGAACCAGGATATAACTTGTTCAATTCATAACTAAAAGTGCCACTGTGATTTCTCAGAATTTTTGAAAAATAAATAATTGTAGTTAGTTTCATGTTTTTTCTTACACTAACCATCACTACTCCAGTACCCAAGTATCCCACTAGTTACGTAAGAAATTTTGTGAATTTTTGTGTCATTTCCTTACAGCGGACAACTCCAGAAGATATTTATTGCTGAAGGTTTTTCAGGCATTTCTCTTTAGAACGTTAGGAGCGTCTGTCTGTCTTCTGTAGTAGTGTGGGGGTGGAAATTGCATCTTGCAGGAGTCACAGCGTAAAGGGTACATCTCAGATTAATCCGTTGCACAGAATGACAGAATAGCACCGACACGTCGCTCACAAGGTGTATGGTAGAACATGCACTGGCGGTTCGACGACACACGTCGTCTGGCGCAGTTGGGGCTTCGTCACAGACTGCACCTTAGAGAGTTCCCCAGAGAAAGAATCTGAGAGTCAAATGGGGGGGCCTCGCAGGCCACCTGAGAACAGAATTTCGTCCTATCGAACGTCGAGGAAAGTTCTCGTTCAGTATTTGGTTTGCAACACGGGACACGCGAGCTGCTCGCCCGTCGTGTCGCAGCCGCGTGCGCTGTCCAGTAACCGGCGGTAGCCCCTCCAGAAGAGCCGGCAGAGTGTCCGTCACAAAGTGTGCGTGCGAATGTCCAATTAGGACGCCTGGCACGATGTGAGGCCGCCCAACGTAATTCCCTACGGTGCCGCACCGTATGTTTACGCTCCACTGCCGCTGATGTTGCACCTGAGCAAGCCAGTGTGCATTTTAGGCGGCCCAGCACTGCATGGTTGGTAAAGGCTGCTTCATCGGTAAAGAGCACACTCTGGAAAAACGTGGAGTCATCTCTCAGCTGCTGAAGGGCAAACCGACAAGATTCTGCACGACGTTCGAAAGCATGCTCGTCGAGGGCCTGATCATGTTGAAACGTCCCCTGAGAAAAATGTATGAATGACTGTGCTGATAAACCTCTTACGTTATTTGATTTTCAAACAGCTGAGCAGAACTGAACGTACTCAGATATTTCTCTCTTTACTCATTCTGATCAATATTTTTAGCGCAACGCTATCTGACTTTCAATAATCCCTACAAAAGAATGGTCCTGACTAACATTAAACTATACCTTTCACAAATCACTTACCTCACAAAAATCTTCGTTACTCGAAATACAGCAATACAGCGAGCGCCACTACTGCCAGCTAAATAAAAGATTCAAACTACTGAAGGCACTAACTACTGATAAGCATAGTTAGCAAATGAAAGATTTTGACAGAGAACAAACAATGTATTTACCTTAACAGTGTTCAAAAGTCATTATATATATATATATATATATATATATATATATATATATATATATATATCAGTTCATGACCTCCAGTCACAAATTTACTCTTTCTGGCGGACACACGTTCAGATCGCCCGTTCTGAAAACTCTGCCGCCTCTCTCCCCACATCCACCACTGCTGGAGGCTCACCTCCAACTGCGCAACTCTACTCGCTGTTAACATCCAACTGCCCAACACTACAATATAGAATATTTCAACAATGCCAACCAGCCACAAACTGCACACAGCACAGCCAGTGATTTTCATATACAGCGCTATGTGGCGTTACCAACATAAAAACCTAAACAGCCTACTTACAATGTGACAGATGACAGTGATGGACATTCTGTCGTCTGGCTGATCACACATTCCGTGGCAATACGTCTCGTTCCGCTGTGCGCCGTAGCCAAAACCGCTTCGTCGTGTTGTCAGATGCACTTTTCTTTCTTGTCTTTCTGGCGTTCAAGCAGCCTATCCGCAATAGCGTCTTAACAGCCTGGCGTGTCGCACGTTGGTGATACGGATATATGGCCCTATAGCGCTGTACTGTTTTTACGGCTTCTCTTTTATATTCACCGTATAAAAGTAGTATATCCAACCACTCCTCACTGGTGTCCATGTCTGTACGGAAGGAATGTTGAAGCAGAAATAAGTGGCCTGCAGCGCAGACAAGTAAACAGGCTGGAAAAAAGCGCAGGTGACGCCTGTATATACGAAGGGTAGAAGGACGGAGCCTCAAAATTACAGACCAGTATCCTTAACATCGGTTTCTTGCAGGATTCTCGAACATATTCTCAGTTCGAATATAATGAATTTCCTTGAGACAGAGAAGTTGCTGTCCGCGCATCAGCACGGCTTTAGAAAGCATCGCTCCTGCGAAACAGAACTCGCCCTTTCTTCACATGATATCTTGCGAACCGTGGATGAAGGGTATCAGACGGATGCCATATTCCTTGACTTCCGGAAAGCGTTTGACTCGGTGCCCAACTGCAGACTCCTAACTAAGGTACGAGCGTATCGCATTGTTTCCCAAGTATGTGAGTGGCTCGAAGACTTCTTAAGTAATAGAACCCAGTACGTTGTCCTCGATAGTGAGTGTTCATCGGAGGTGAGGGTATCATCTGGAGTGCCCCAGGGAAGTGTGGTAGGTCCGCTGTTGTTTTCTATTTACATATCTTTTGGATAGAGTGGA
This sequence comes from Schistocerca serialis cubense, assembly GCF_023864345.2. Taxonomy (NCBI): domain Eukaryota; kingdom Metazoa; phylum Arthropoda; class Insecta; order Orthoptera; family Acrididae; genus Schistocerca; species Schistocerca serialis. The sequence continues at coordinate 189,453,109 of NC_064649.1, read as the reverse complement.
TAGCAATGTGCGGCTGTTTGCTGATGATGCTGTGGTGTACGGGAAGGTGTCGTCGTTGAGTGACTCTAGAAGGATATGAGATGACTTGGACAGGATTTGTGATTGGTGTAAAGAATGCCAGCTAACTCCAAATATAGATAAAAGTAAATTAATGCAGATGAATAGGAAAAAGAATCCCATAATGTTTGAATACGCCATTAGTAGTGTAGCGCTTGACACAGTCACGTCGATTGTGGTTCATCTGTAAAGGAGACCGCTTATAAAACACTAATAAGACCTATTCTTGAGTACTGCTCGAGCGTTTGGGATCCCTATCAGGTCGGATTGAGGGAGGATATAGAAGCAATTCAGAGGCGGGCTGCTACATTTGTTACTGGTAGGTTTGATCATCACGCGAGTGTTACGGAAATGCTTCAGGAACTCGGGTGGGAGTCTCTAGAGGAAACGAGGCGTTATTTTCGTGAATCGCTATTGAGGAAATTTTGAGAACCAGCATTTGAGGCTGACTGCAGTACAATTTTACTGCCGCCAACTTACATTTCGCGGAAAGACCACAAAGATAAGATAAGAGAGATTAGGGCTCGTACAGAGGCATATAGGCAGTCATTTTTACCTCGTCCTGTTTGGGAGTGGAACAGGGAGAGAAGATGCTAGTTGTGGTACGAGGTACACTCCGCCACGCACCGTATGGTGGATTGCAAAGTATGTATGTAGATGTAGATGAAGATGAAATCTGTTGACACAGCGTAGCACCAGACCTCTGCTTGGCGGTGTTTGCACCGCCGATGCATTCTGCCCACTAGGTCTCTTATTAATTTGTCGATATCAGTTCCTTAAAACATCGACTCATATATTAAATAATCGATGTACACCTGTAAAATCGATTTGTTGCTATCGAATTGGCAATACTTTTATTTCATATTACAATTTTTCGCAGTTTGCGGTAAATAATTGCTTTTTTCAAATTTTAGTAGAACATAATTAACTTTCATTTTGTGAAGGAGTCTCACTACTTTTTGACCTTTCATTACGTGCAATATTTGGCTTTGTCTGTGTGAAGCAAATATAGGTAGCACAGAGGACAATGCCGATTCCACTAGGGGGTGACGGTGTGAAAGGAACAACAAGATTTACTTTGTGAAGAAAGGCAGCTAGTGTGTTATTTCTTCATTTCGTTACCAACACAAATTGCAAGGTTCAGCTTCACCACGCAGTTTTACACTACAGCTGCTAGGTCGCTGGCATTTGCAGAAATGGAAGAAAAAACAAAAAACAAAAAAAAAAAAAACAGGCAAGTCGACATGAAGTGTTCCGGACAAGTCCGTTATATGACGAAAGCGAACGACTTACCCATCGGACTCCTTTTATTGTGCCACTTGCATGCAGTTACCATTGCTGACAAAGTGGTTATCGCCAAGCGTGAACGTGTATCGTTTTCCTTACGGTTCTTGCTCTCAGGGGGATAGGCAGGCTGCTAGCATGTTGATGTACAGAATATCCAGTAATAAGTCAGTACTTAAGTATACAGCTCTAAAACCAGCATTATATTTACCTTGTGCAGCCGATATTCTTGTTGTTTTTGTTGTTGTTTTCTTCAGTCCTGAGACTGGATTGATGCAGCTCTCCATGTTACTCTATCCTCTGCAAGCTTCTTCATCTCCCAGTACCTACTGCAACCTACATCCTTCTGAATCTGTTTAGTGTATCCATCTCTTGGTCTCCCTCCACGATTTTTACCCTCCAAGCTGCCCTCCAGTACTAAATTGGGGATCCCTTGATGCCTCAGAACATGTCCTACCAACCGGCCCCTTCTTCTGGTCAAGTTGTGCCACAAACTCCTCTTCTCCACAATTCTATTCAATACCTCCTCATTAGTTATGTGATCTACCCATCTAATCTACAGTATTCTTCTGTAGCACCACATTTCGAAAGCTTCTATTCTCTTCTTGTCCAAACTATTTATCGTCCATGTTTCACTTCCATACATGGCTACACTCCATACCAATACTTTCAGAAACGGCTTCCTAACACTTAAATCTATACTCGATGTTAACAAATTTCTCTTCTTCAGAAACGCTTTCCTTGCCATTGCCAGCCTACATTTTATATCCTCTCTACTTCGACCATCATCAGTTATTTTGCTCCCCAAATAGCAAAATTCCTTTACTACTTTAAGTGTCTCATTTCCTAATCTAATTCCCTCAGCATCACCAGACTTAATTCGACTACATTCCATTATCCTCGTTTTGCTTTTGTTGATGTTTATCTTATATCTTCCTTTCAAGACACTGTCCATTCCGCTCAACTGCTCTTCCCAGTCCTTTCCCTATATTCTTATAGGGCGGCAAGTCGGTATTTTCGCCGTCGATACATCGATACTCTTTTCGATGTATCGGGCACCGAAACGATACATTTTATATATCGATACATCGGTACTCCCATATTTTTTAAAATATTAGCAGTCCTACCGGCCAGCGTGCTCTATAATCCTTGGACATTTCCTGATTTTTTTTTATTTTTTTTTTTTACAGTTTGTTTCATCGTCAACACTAACGAACGGTATGTCACTCTAACTGTCTTCTCAGGAGCTCTTGAATTCAGTTATCGAAACTATACGGTTTCATTTAAGAAAACGTACTTTCCTAGGTATCGCCATTGGTACCAGCGCTAAAAACGTTAACCAAACAAAACAAGAATAAACAAACACTGTTTGACCCTCGACATTTGCCGAAAACCGCGTTTCGATATGTGTCCCAGGTCACTGAATGAAAGGGGTGCTACTTATTACGTGACTCACACCCCACATAACTGGAGTTCAAAATTTCCAACGGTTTGTTCCGTAAGTCTCGTGTTGAACAGAAAAGCCACCTCGTGAGTTGTGGAGTGTTATACGATACGGCTGAGCACCAAACTTGATTGAGGCCGCAGTTTGACGTAAAAGAATACGCGGCAGCACTTGGAGTCGACTTGCATGCACGCACGGAGCGGTCATTTCCACTGCGACTCAAAATTACTATGGGCCTCATTTCAGTCGACGGCGCTTTTAGCTCGGGGATTCCAGCCCAGCTTACTTGCTGAAGAGCATTCCGGTACGGCAGCCGACAAACTCTTATCGTCCACGTAACCGACAAACGTGTTTGACAAAATCGCCGTTATCTTGCTGCGCTTTTCCCAAGCAAGTCCGTTCACGTTTAAACAATGTCAGTTTAAACAATGTTGTCACTATAAACAACGTTCGTCAGTTTAAGCAATGTTCGTCAGTTTAAGCAATGTTCGTCAGTTTAAGCAATGTTCGTCAGTTTAAGCAATGTTCGTCACTTTGAACAATGTTCGTCACTTTGAACAATGTTTGTCAGTTTGAATAATGTTTGTCAGTTTGAACTCACTCTGAAGCAGACGCTATTCGTGTTCGTGTGTGCTTTGCGAGTAGTGAGAACGGCGACAAATGCAGAAAAAGCAGTCTTGGCATTGAGTTTCGCACTGTGTCTGAAGAAGAACAAGGAAACAAGACTCTGGTCCAGGGAATGGCGTAAAATGATTTACCCGTTGATACGTGTTACAAACCGGACACAATAGGAAGGACCAGGCCCCTTTGCTTTTTTCTTTTATCACTCGTTTATTACATTAGAGAAATACACATTTTAAGACAAAATTTAACTACATGAAATATTGCTCCCAGTAAAGGTTAACATATGCAGTGACAAAACTTAGTTCTCTTAAGGGTTTCTGTGACAACAAATTTTGAGAAGGCAATGTAAGGTTTATATCCATTCAGCTCAAACACGTAGCTAGTGATTGAATCACGACACAGACACTTTAACAATTTCGGCAACAAACAAATAGCGTGAATTTGTATTCACAGTAACCAACCAATCCACAGCCTTGCCATTGAATAAGTGGTAGGCCATTTGGAACGAATTAGCAACACCCCGCAACTAGGGGAGTTAATACCAACAGTCTTTGAATGTCTTGCTCCCCATTAAACAAACAAACTTACAGTAATTAAATGAATAACAAATGAAACACACTACGCTCCACTCGAACTATTCAGTGGAAGCCAAGCCATAATGAAGATTCCATTAACTGACTGGCGCTGAAGTCACACTAAAGCTCATCTCTGTGTTCCCAGAGACACATGGGGCAAACTTATACAAGACAAGATTTTGAAGGGAGCACATCAGTAAAACCGGTGGTGGAGCTAACTCGTGCCACAGAAAATTAAGGTAGCAGACCAGGGCGCAAGGTGGTATACAATGAGGTTGCCTTAGTGCTATACTGCGCTCCAAAATATTAATTCTAATGGCCTATTCAAAATTAGGTACACATAAACCAGCATTAATTAACTAGGAGTGACACCAGGTCGCTCGAAGGGAAGACAAATGCCGGAAGCGGCAGTAACATCAAACACCTTCTGCGAGTTTTAACCAGGAGTCACTTCCCGCTATACAAGTAAACATTTAACCGAGCACAAGGAAGGAACCTCAAAGAGAAAATTCAAATAAAAACCCCAATAGATTATAAAGGACAGGGAACCCCAAGTACTGAAATTTAAAAGAATTAGCTCTCCCCAAAGGCAGTGTAAACGCGAAGGCCACACTTAAGAGGCCACCAAAATTGGTCACAAAACGTCTTATACATTTGTTCCTTTTCTTTAAAGAAACACAAGGCTGCTTCACTTCTGCTGCACGTCCAGTACGGCTCGTGTAGGATACACCAGGCAGCAACCCAAGCTAAGGCGGTCGCAAGGCACGGCGAGCAAAATCAGGAGAGCAGACAGGCAGGCAGCCAACACGTATCCTCCATGCTGAACCGGCAGACCGCGTACAACCGACTCCACATATACGTGGATACTTCCCACCTCGTACCTCGCGGCGCCTCAGCAGGTAGCCCGAGCAAACGTCAACTGCCACTCGCCCCGCGAATGCGGAAAACAACAAGCCAAGCAAAGATAAGAAACATCGAAGGATGGATAATGGACATCCAAGAGACTGGCGCGCCAGTAACGAGCGCCACGGCTCACCCATGAAAATGTGCGAATGGAATATTACTCTCAGAAACCGGACGATTACATCGACTTTCTTCGAATGGACAACCAACACGTCGCTCATAAAAGAGCAAAATTGCCTGTGAAGTTGGCTCTTGACACGGATGCGTCAAACAAGGTCGTACACACACTAAGAAAGTTTGTCAATTTAACCTTACTTTCGAAGCAGACGCTTTTCGTGTGTGCTGTATTTTGACACTTCTGGAAATGGCTACAAATGGAGATACAGCATTCCTAGCGCTGCCTGCGCCACTGTGTTTAACAGAGAAGAAAAGACGACGCCGGTCCGTGGAATGGTTTAATATGACCTGTATACGACTGGAAACATGTTAATGAACACGTTTCACTCAGAACCTAATGACTACATCAACTTTCTGCGGATGGACAGTGAAACATTTAACAACTTGTTTAGCGTTACTCCACCCTCACATTGAAAAAAGAGGGCCGGCCTGTGTGGCCGAGAGGTTCTAGGCGCTTCAGTTCGGAACCGCGCGACCGCTACGGTCGCAGGTTCGAATCCTGCCTCGGGCATGGATGTGTGTGATGTCCTTAGGTTAGTTAGGTTTAAGTAGTTCTAAGTTCTAGGGGACTGATTTCCTCAGATGTTAAGTCCCATAGTGCTCAGAGCCATTTGAGAAAAAGAGGACGCAAGTATGCGAAAATTTATTCTCTTCTACTTGGTCCTCTAATCGCAGGTCATTATAATACCGCAACTTGGGAACATACAGGTCAATAATTATTGGACCATATGAAATAAAGTCGTAATACCTCCTGTACGGTTCGCGTTAGGACTTCCAAAGTGCAGGGTTGGCCGCGGGGCGTAATGGGAATTAGTGTGGTTTCGCTTACCGACGAAGCCCACTTTCATTTGGATCGGTTCGTCAATAAGCAAAACCGGCGCGTTTGGGGGCCGAGAATCCGCAATTCGCGACCGAGAAGTCTCTTCACCCTGAACGGCTGACTGTGTGTGTGGTGGCGGGAAGTTGCTGTGGACCAAACTGCTGAGGTCACACCTACACACTACTTAAGCCAACTCAAACTAACTTGTGCCAAGGACATCACTGACACCCATGCCCGAGGCACGACGCACCTCCCACGGGAGGGAACCGTGCGAACCGTGGGAAGGCGCCAAGACCGCGCGGCACCTTACATCTCCTTTTTTCTGACACACTCTAGCAAAGATACTAATTCAGTTGCAATTATGATAGAATCCAATAACGATGTTGAAGAAGATCAATGGAACTAAACACAGGCAGATAAAATAATGAAGAAAATTCAAATGGTTCAAATGGCTCTGAGCACTACGGGACTTAACTTCCGAGGTCATCAGTCGCCTAGAACTCAGAACTACTTAAACATAACCAACCTAAAGACATCACACACATCCATTCCCAAGGCAGGATTCGAACCTGCGACCGTAACGGTCACGTGGTTCCAGAATGAAGCACCTAGAACCGCTCGGCCACACCGGCCGGCAAGAAAATTCACAATGACGTTATTTCTGAGATATTGATCGATGAATGGATACTCGTAAACGTGAATACCAAGATAAATATGTGATCTGTTCATTATTTTACTGCAAACATGCACTAAAAATGCAATGAATATCCGATAAGAACGGAACATGGGTGCCGGATGTACTACAATTTCCTGCAACGTGTGACAAAGGGTTCTGTACCACTTACAATAATGGTATCCATTCCTTTTCACCTGATGAATTAAGCCACACGGTCGCCTTGGACAATTACGTAACTTGAGAGAGTAGTACATCACTAAAAATAGAACAGTAAACATTCCATTTTGAGTAAGCATTGGTCTAAAACGAATTTCTGGATAGTGTGACAAAGAGTCGGCAGTAGCACATTATTTTCTTATTATATATCAGGCAAATTTACAGGTACAACTATCGAGAATAACCGTCACATTAATTGCACGCATAAAGGGAAATGCGTATGACCGCCATTACTCTGTTTTATATAATACAACAAATTTTGCTGTGTCGCAAAAGCACTTTACCAACCTCAAATACAAAATAATTCGAAATTACATCTCTATTATCGTGGGAACATTTATTCTTCTTTTAGCCAAGATAGTGCCAGAGTAAAATCCTTTCACAGTAAATGCGTCCTCAGTTTGATACCCATGCAGAACAAAACAAAGTTTTGTTATGTCGACAGCAAAATAGAATTTCGCGTTCATTGATAGGTGAAACACGCGGCGTTTATTTGAAAACATATCCGAAGTAACATCAACGTACCTACGGGCCATTGACAAACGGTAGTTGAAATTCTTTTCTCACGCGACAATGTGATCGTAGAACGTGCTCTGAGGCCAAATGGTTCCTCACCAACGTACTCATACGGCGTAACTACCTCACTAGCATTTGACAAGTCAGAGGCCCCTGGTTTTATAAAATGTATTTTCGTTCAGACGGTTGCACAACACAGTCTCGATCTTTTGCATACGAGTCAATGTCGACGAAAACAAATTTGTAATATGAATTGGCCAGTGCCGGAAAAACAATGGAGAAGAAGTCCTTTTTTTTCCTGTCATGAGTCTTCTGACGGTTTCATGCAGCCGGGCACGAATTCCTCTCCCGTGCCAACCTCTTACAATTGCAAGCTACGTCCTCTATTATCTGCCTGGTGTATTCCAGCTGCTGTCTTCCTCTACAGTTTTTATCCTGTAGTACAATGGAAGCTATTCGACGTTGTCTTAACAGCTGTTCAACCATCCTGTTCTCCTTGTCAGTGTTTTCCACATACCGTATAGCTTTCCTCGCCGATTCCGCGCAAAATCTCCTCATTCCTTACCTTATCAGTCCACCTAATTTTCAACATTCATCTACCTCATCTGAAATATTTCGATTCTCTTCTGTTGCGGTTTTCCCCATAGTCCATGTTTCAGTACCGTACAATGCTGTGCCCCAAACGTACATCCTCAGAAATGTCTTCCTCCAATTCAGGCCTATGTTTGGTACTGGTAGACTTCTCTTGGCCGGGAATGCTAGTCTGCTCCTGATGTCCTCCTCCCTCCGACTGTCACTGGTTATTTTGCTGCCTCGATAGCAGAATTCCTTAATTTCATGTGCTTCGGCATTACCAATCCTTATGTTAAATTTCACACTGTTCTCATTTCTGCTACATCTCATTTGTTCTTACTCCATATTCTGTACTCATTAGACTCTCCATTCCATTCAACATGTCCTGTAACTGTTCTTCAGTCTCACTGAGGACAGCAGCTTCGTCAGCGAATCTTATCATTAATAACGACGCTCCACCTTGAATTTTAATGGTACTCTTGAACTTTTCTTTTATTTCCGGCATTGTTGTTTTGATGCAAGGATTGAACAGAAGCGGAGAAAGATTACATCCGTATCTTACACCCTTTTTAATGAGAGCACTTCGTTCGTGGTTTTGTACTCTGTAGTGTTTCCTTTCCTCGGGGTTCTGCCGTGAAAATACAAAATAGAAAATCTGATTGGGGTTTGAATTTTGCTGGAATAAGTTACGGATAAGGCGCACTTCGTATTACTGATTGAGATAGTGCTGTAATTTGACCGTGAATGGCAGATCGAGTCGGCAACACTACAAATAGCGACTGTAAGGAAATAGCATCAGAAATAAGTTGTAATTTACCTTATAATTCTGTCAGAAACGTAGTATCTGAAACTTCCTGGCAGATTAAAACTGTGTGCCCGACCGAGACTCGAACTCGGGACCTTTGCCTTTCGCGGGCAAGTGCTCTACCATCTGAGCTACCGAAGCACGACTCACGCCCGGTACTCACAGCTTTGTCCATTATAATTATCCGGGCTGTTATGCCGTGGTCGGTTGATGAATTCTATGGTGATTCCCAACGTTTCGTCTCCGACTGTGGGAGACATCTTCAGGGGGGTCCGTAGCTCGATGGAAGGTCCAACACACACACTGGCTCGCTACTGACTGTAGCGAGTCAGTGTGTGTGTTGGACCTTCCATCGAGCTACGGACCCCCCTGAAGATGTCTCCCACAGTCGGAGACGAAACGTTGGGAATCACCACAGAATTCATCAACCGACCACGGCATAACAGCCCGGATAATTATAATGGACATGATATTTCCGGCCGTGAAATTCTACATTTTAGTAACTCACAGCTTTACTTCTGCCAGTATCTCGTCTCCTACCTTACAAAGCTGAGAGTACCGGGCGTGAGTCGTGCTTCGGTAGCTCATTTGGTAGAGCACTTGCCCGCGAAAGGCAAAGGTCCTGAGTTCGAGTCGCGGTCGGGTACACAGTTTTAATCTGCCAGGAAGTTTCATATCAGCGCACACTCCGCTGCAGAGTGAAAATCTCATTCTGGAAACGTAGTATCTATTATAATATAGTCGGCGTGGCTACATCTGGAATATTTCTTTATTTTCTTGTAGGATGTCCTTTTTATTGGGGCCGGCCGTTGTGGCCGTGCGGTTCTAGGCGCTTCAGTCTAGAACCGCGTGACCGCTACCGTCGCAGGTTCGAATCCTGCCTGGGGCATGGATGTGTGTGATGTCCTTAGGTTAGTTAGGTTTAATTAGTTCAAAGTTCTAGGCGACTGATGACCTCAGAAGTTAAGTCGCATAGTGCTCAGAGCCATTTGAACCATTCTTTTTTTTTTTTTTCATTCTTCGCGGTCCTCTTGTTCTCCGTCTGATGAAAATTTCTTGAAGTTCTCACTGTCTCGATTAACTTATAAATTTGGCGATAACCATTGCGAATCACTACTGAAATAACTTGAAGACGCCGTGTGTTCGTTTCGTAATATAGTTTTAATTTCCACTTAAAATCATTCTTTAACATCAGCGCCAAAAAATACTAGTTTTAAACGTATGAAGACAAGATAACAAGAGAGTAATGAACTAGTTGTTAAAACAAGCACCTACGCAAAAGTAAAAGAAGATCAAAATTGCTTATGAAAATCTGTTGCTGGCGCAGCGCTCTTGTGCGTGCGCGATCGTAAACCACATCTTTGCTATGGCGGAGGCGCGGCCCTCGAAGTACCGTTACAACTCTTACTGCCCCTTGTACATATTGTACATTACCAGTCTTTCCCTACAGCGTACTCCAATACTTCTCAACATTTCGAACATCTTGCACCATTTTATGTCGTGGAACGTTTTTTTCCGGTCGTCAAATGCTGCGACCGGGTTTGATTTTTCTGTAGTCTCGTTCCCATTGTCAACGGCAAGGTCCTAACTGCATGCCTCTCTGGTGACTTTATCTTTCCTAGAGCGAAACTGATCGTCATCTAACACATCCTGGATTTGATTTTCCTTATAAATCAGTGAGCCACTTGTCTTTGGGTTCAGCAGCCGTATTCGATTAGTGCCACGCAGTTCGTGACATTTGGTGGGTTTGGAATCCGTCTGGAGTGTCGGCTGTCGCAGACACTTTGGACGCCTACAGTCAGAATCGCACAGCACACAGTTCTGACTCTCTCAGAGTTGACTTGCCAATTCTCTACGTACTGTGCAGCTCAGCCAAGTAAGGACAAGTAGCCAAATAACAAAGATACAAAAACATTATTAGCCATTAATTATATAAAAGATTTCGAAGTTAATGTCAATTTTCTACTTCGTTCTTTATTTTCTTATGTACGGCAGACAGCTGAACGAAAGTGAAAAGCATTAGTAAATAATGTCGGAATTAGAGAAAGAAAGTTAAAATACCTGGCTCAGAAGCAGTGTAAACATTATAGTACGTGCATACTGTTTAACTGGGGTTGTTTTAGAAGCGAGAAATTGAGTTAGAAAGGCGGAATAAAAGACGGGGTACGGCTTTTGGAATGATCTCTGCCAGAAGCCAACACCGACAATCAAGTAACTTCAAAAAAATGGCTCTGAGAACTATGGGACTTAACTGCTGAGGTCATCAGTCCCCTAGAACTTAGAACTACTTAAACTAACTAACCTAAGGACATGACACACATCCATGCCCGAGACAGGATTCGAACCTGTGACCGTAGCGGTCGCGTGGTTCCAGACTGTAGCGCCTAGAACCGCTCGGCCACTCCGGCCGGCTCAAGTAACTTCAGGTGACACCTTAACATTTGAGCAAACTTCTACAGGCTGATCAGTTCTGCAAAAGTAAATAACAATAATAAGGCCGAAACCTAACGTCGAAGCTAAATGGCGCAAATTCCTGCATATGTCTTCAGTTTCTTCTCCTTCCCCTGGAGGACGAAGATAAAGTGCTTTTAAATTCCCTGTTGCCCATTTTGCGTACGTTTGATCGGAAACCTGGATCGGCGAATGTCAGTTTCTAGTTTGTCTATTGTCAAACCACAATTTATGAAGGACTAGCTGACCCGGCGAACTCTGTTCCGCCTTAAAGCCAATAAATAATTAGATTTTGGATGTTAAGTTCAGTTTTTTATTAGGACAAATAAAAATTAAGTATTTTAATGATTCTTTATGTTTTTTGGTGCATAGCTTCCACTCTTCAATTCAGTACCTTGTGATACACGACATTTTTTGTTTTATTATCAGGCGCAAGAACAAACAACGCATATGGTCTTCCGACCCGTGAACATGCCACATATAATTGACCATTTTAAAAATATGGATATTCCAGATTTAAACCACAAACTTTCAAGGATTGGCCTTGTGATTTGTTAATGGTCATGTCGAATGCAAGACGGATCGGAAATTGAAATCTTTTAAACTCAAACGGCACATCGGTTGGGACCATCGGGATCCTCTGAATGAGAACTTCTCACCCTCGAATTTTCCTTTGAGTATCGTCGCGTAAATAACATTGGTCATCAATTTACTTACCTCAAAACGTTTACCGTTGCACAGTTTTGGTTGGTTTATGTTTCGAAGCATGATTACTACGGAGCCAACTTTTAGGCGTAAATTGTGCGGTGGTATGTCAGGCACATCCTAAGAGTTTAAAAATTCAATTGGATAGTTGGTGGCTTCATCTTCATTTGTTACACAGTCAATAGATTTGAATGAATGCATTTTACCAATGATCTCATTCTGAATTATGTAGTTTAGGTCATCTACATCTTTATTCTTAGCCGCTAAAATTGCTCGCTCACTCAACCATTCATTACTTTTGTAGTTAGTAATGATGTCTGGGAATACTTTGTTGATAAGTTCGTCTTTCGATGAGACAAAGTTACAGAAATTATGAGGAAATGAAATCAATCCGCTCGATTCTTCGACAGGTACTCGACCATTACCGATAGTCAGCAATTGCTCAAAGAAATCTTCAGCGGATGTATCATTAAGCAATGCAACTCTCATGTTTGTTGTCAGTTAAAGTTTCTTCACAAAGCGCCATAGATTCGATGATTTGAGGCAAGCATTTATTTCATCTGCAGCCATTGATCTTCGAACTACTGGCAGTGTTTGGCGGAATTCGCCAGACAGTAAAATCATTGCTCCTCCAAAACATCTCGAGTCATTGCGTAGATCTTTCAATGTTCGGTTAAGTGCCTCTAAAGCACGTTTATGAGCCGTTGCGCATTCGTCCCAGATCTTGGATGCTGATAAAACTTCGGCCACTGCTGAGTTTTTTGTAATATTACATGTTGGTTATTCAGTAGCTTGAAGATTTAACGGTAATTTTAATGCTGACTGAGCCGTACGGCATCTTTCTAACAATGTGTCTGCTATTCCGGAAGAACCAACTGGAACCGCAATGTTGGATCTCGCACGAACAGTGGCTAAAACTACTGACATGAGGAATGTCTTGCCAGTTCCACCAGGGGCATCCAGGAAATATAAACCACTATTTCCATCATCAATTGCCTTCATTAATGTATCATAAACTTCCTTTTGTTGGGGGTTCAACAGGGGTGCATTCGTTTGAACTACTAAATCTAATTTGCGTTTTGTTATTCCACGCCAGATGCGTTTCTGTTATACTACGTTTTATAGCGGTCGAACGGGATAAAAAGTATCCTATGCCCGTCTCCTGGTTCTAAGCTACCTCTCCACCAATTTTCAGCCAAATCGGTCCAGCCGTTCTTCAGTTATAAATAGTGTAACTAACACGACTTTCTTTTGTATATATAGATTAAGTATTCATTACACATTTCTGAACGCACGCGTAATATTTTTCAATCTTTTTTAAAAAAAATACACATAATAGTTTATTCATCCATTTTAAATAGTTTATGAACGGATGCATAAATTTCAATCATTACTTACAGATTTTGACAAAAAAATTTGACAGCTCCGAAACTAAAGAACTTTTAGGGAAAATGACGCATTTTTCAAGTATTCGTCAATTTTTCATTATTTTTAAGATGTATTCTGCTATTCGGGGCGGAAACAAATCCAACAAATCACAAACCATGAAAATTGGTCCAGCAGATCTCGAGTTATAAGTGTTGTAACAAACCCGACTTTATTTTATGTATATAGATGTTTATATTTTATTAATAGGATTAAGTAGGAATAATTAATATCTGTCACGTTGGAAATAATTGTAGTAGCAGGGAATGTCTGCACCAAAGTATTGTTGACAAGAGAGAGCGCAAATTGATATAATTTTAAAAAAGGGGGGGGGGGGAGTGACAGCGTATGGATACATTTTAAGAAAAGAGCGGGAAAAACCGCGCATTGATACATTTTCTAATGGTAGCAGCGACTGTCTGCACCAGAAAGCATTGTTGGCAGGAGAGACCGCACTTTAGCGTTCGTAGGAAGTCAGTAGTAAGCGAGAAGTTAAGCGAGTCGGTAGCGGGTCTGAAGCGAGAGGTTGAGAGGAGCGGTGTGTCTGCCAGCCACCAGCTATGGTTTACAAGAGATTATACACGGATGTACAGAGACAGCAGCTAACTATTATCATGAGAGGAACTAACATTATTGAATTAATTTCTTTGCGAAACTCAAGGCTACTGAAAGGTATGTTTGCGCAATGCTAGTTGTAAGGTTATTGTAAAAAGTAAGACCCATTTGAACGTTTGTAAAATCATTTCATTACCAGCAGTAAATATTTGAGGAAACGTTTTCAGAATACAATTAACTTTTGCCAGCAATGTTGCATTACTGATTATCATCCATCCCAAAAACCATCAACGTAAAACTTTGCAAAAATTTTGTTGTTGCCAAGAAAAAGTGTAACTATGAATTACGTAACTTCAGTCAAATTAATTAAAGAATAACGTCAGCTTTGCTATTAAAGAATACCGTCAGCTTTGGTAATAAACACAGCTATTTATTATAACAGCCCACCAGCAGCTAATAGAGTATAGTAAACCAGAGTAAGTATATTCATGTCGCAGTTCGATGTAGCAGTCAGATGGCGATCCAGTAACAGTAAAAAAGGTAAGGAACAGTTTTGGGTTATTGCAGATAACGACTGAGGGCCACGACGACGACACACTCTATGTTTCGTCGAAATAATCAGAAAATCACTTTTAATAAGCAGCAATTACATTTGTATGCGAAGATTGAGAAAGAGAATAAATTTCAAAGGGAATATTTCATTTCTTATTATTAAGCAAGAGATAGAAATCCTAAGGAAAGGTTTCATAGGTTATTGTAGAAGGGAACAAAAGAGATATAGAGGAAACGGGAAGGTTTCAAGTTTTAAAATAAAAATAAGTCTTAGTGCAATGTTAACTTGAAATGTAACTCAGGAGACAAAGTACCGCACCGAGCGAGCTGGCAGAGTGGTTAGCACACTGGACTCCCACTCGGGAGGACGACAGTTCAAACCCGGGTCCGGCCATCACAATTTAGGTTTTCCGCGATTTCCCTAAATCCCTTCAGGTAAATGCCGGGATGGGTCCTTTAAAAGGGCACAGCCGACTTCCTTTCCCATCCTTCCCTAATCCGACGGGACCGATGACCTGTCTGGTCCCATCCCCCGAATCAACCGGCCACAACAGCTCGCCGCCAGAAGCCACAGTGGGGAGTGTGGCGTGCCGTAGTGCATTGCGACCAAACGCCAGTACACGTCACTCATGTACTGGGGATTGGAAAGAAATATGGCTCTCCTTCCAGCGTTAAAACAGTTTTGATATGTTAGCTACATTTGGAACGCAGCACTGTATGTTCTAAAATCCGCCTCACGTAAACTGACCTGTGATACCTTTTTTTTTTCCTGCAAACCTTTCAAAATAAATGGTTCAAATGAAATTAGACTCACTTAAACCTAACTAACCTAAGGACATCGCACACATCCATGCCCGAGGCAGCATTCGAACCTGCGACCGTAGCGGTCGCGCGGTTCAAGACTGTAGCGCCTAGAACCATTCGGCCACTCCAGCCAGCCTACTTTTTGGATCTGACTATAAGGTAATGCAGGTTAATACAGCCATTCACCCTCGTGGGTCCCCATCTGGCAGTAACTGACGAAAAACCGATTTTGGAATTCTGTATGGCACTCAACAGCGTTAAAAAAAAAGTCCCGGTGCATAGCCTGTGTGGTGTAATTGGTAGGATAACGTATTCACATGCAGCAGGTTGAGGGTTCAAACCCTGTCAGGTGTACTTAACTTTTTCATTTTTAAATCTTTATCGAAATTACTTCGATCATTACTTTAATGAGTAAATTGGTGTAAACGTAATTTTTTATTTCTATTCCTGTGTCACATCATTTTAATCACCATACGAACTTTTTCATTTGTTTCATTTTTCTTTATGTCATTCTTTTGCCAATCGCGATTTTTGTAATTATGGATTTAATTGTATTCATCTATTATATTATTCAATCATTTGAAAATTCCAATCTACGAGATAAAAAAACAAAAAACGAAGTAATCTATTTATATTCACTATGCACTTGTGTGAAAAACGTATTTTTCCCTACCCGATATGCATTTTTTTTTTTTTGCACAGTAATCGTCATTTAAAACATAACCTAAATACGCGTTGCACTACGGACAAAAATAACGGGCAGCCGGAGTGGCCGAGCGGTTCTAGGCGCTACAGTCTGGAACCACGTGACCGCTACGGTCGCAGGTTCGAATCCTGCATCGGGCATGGGTGTGTGTGATGTGCTTAGGTTAGTTAGGTTTAAGTAGTTCTAAGTTATAGGGGGCTGATGACCTCAGAAGTTAATTCCCATAGTGCTCAGAGCCATTTGAACCAAAAATAACGCAGATGAAAATTTTAATGAAAGACAGGGTTCTAAGTAAAACGAAATTGAAGCAAAATGAGAAATAGATATAACGAGCCCAATAATGTGGCAAAAAAAACAGGCTGATAAAACAAGAGAAATTAAATCGAAATTCATACGTAAAATTAGTTAAAAACACGTGAACAAAGATTTCGGGTGGAGAAACAATCATGGGAAGAAAAATGAGGGCAAACGAAGAAGTTAGCATTATGATTAAAATTATGTGACAAAGGAATGGAATTAAAAAAAATAGATCTAAATCAATTATTTTTGGACAACGTGGTTGTGGAGAGAAGCAGCGATTAGTATGATTAATCAATAATTCAAGAACAGTCTTAATCGCATTTATTATTGTTATAACACCGCCAATCGGTTTCAACCCGACGTAGGGATCTTGTATCAAAGTATTATAGTTTCCTGCCGTTATGTAGACAGGAGTGACACCATTAGCAGTCGAACAGTGGTGTAAACGCCCAGAAGATAACCCCTACGTCGGGTTGAAAGCGGTTGGCGGCATTATAACAATAATAAATGCGATTAAGACTGATCTCGAATTATTGATTAAATCAATTAGTTGAATACAAATGATGATCAAAGTCTTTTTGGTGAAGAAAATAAAAAAGAACGTGACAGCACCTCACTAGATTCGAGCGGACAACTCCCTCCCTGCACGCCGAGGTGTTATCCTGTCCATATCACCGTGCAACCGGGCTGCATAATCCCGTTTCTATTGTCGCTATTGAGTGTCATACAAAATTCCAAACATTTTTTTTGTCAATTATTCTCAAACTAGGGTCGGCCCGGGATTTAATCTACATCACCGTGCAGACAGCTTCAAAAAGTCGACCGTTCCGTGGCTGGGGGGGG
This sequence comes from Schistocerca serialis cubense, assembly GCF_023864345.2. Lineage (NCBI taxonomy): Eukaryota > Metazoa > Arthropoda > Insecta > Orthoptera > Acrididae > Schistocerca > Schistocerca serialis. The sequence continues at coordinate 189,436,098 of NC_064649.1, read as the reverse complement.
GGGGGGGGGCGGGGCGGGGGGGGAGGGGGGAGGCGGGGGTCTCTCGTTAGGCCGATATTACACTATCAAATTTCTTTGTCAAATATCTTTGTCCAAAATCTTTGTCAAAGATATTTGATGGTGTAATAGGAACTTTGTCAAATGTCGTCCAATATCTGATCAAATCTAGGGCCTCGCTGTAGATTTTATCAAAGAAGTCACTTGCCTTCTGTTCACTGCAATGTGACATGTTACCACATGGAGCGCTAGAATCGCTGCAGCGTTCTGTCGTCTATAGTGTTTTCATAAACATTGCCGGTAAGTACAGTTGGTGTGTGCCGACAACTAGAAAATTAATAGTGATGTATGAAGCTGATGAGGCGCTTTACAACGTGAGGCACGCTGAATAGAAAAATAGATTAAGAAGATTGGAGACCTGACCTGACCTGACCTGACCTGACCTGACCTGACCTAACATAACATAACATAACATAACCCTCTCCTGTAGCAAGGAATCGGAGTGTTACAGTGAGCCTGTCTTCTGCAGATGTGGCAGTTCTTAAGTGAGTATTGTGTTTTGTGATATGAGGATACACTTCATTGAGCACATGCAGAAATGTATGCTCATCCATTCTTAAGTAATTGATGTACGACTTGACGTCTTCCACTGTAAGCTCACGTAACAAGTTTTGTTGAATGCTTTTATCGTGTCGTCGTAAAACCCACGGCTTCACCCAGATTTTCGTTCCATAGATCCGTGCTGAGGAGATCCTCGTGGATGTGGAACATGTCAATTTTTTTAAGCTGAAATAACAATACTAATAGTATGAATAAATACAATACATCATTTGTTTCTATTAAAAATTTCGTCAATGGAGTAGAAGGAGTTGGCCACTAGTAAGTCTTTCAGGCTCCTTTTAAACTGATCTTTATTCGTAACTAAAATTTTTATGTTGCTGGCAAATTATTGAAGATGAGTGTTCCTGAGTAGTGGACCCTTTTTGAACTAAAGTAAGTGCTTTTAAGTCCTTGTGTAGATCATTTTTGTTCCTGGTATTGTATGTATGAAATGAGTTGTTTGTTGGAAAAAGAGATATATTATTTACGACAAATTTCATTAAGGAGTAAATATACTGAGAGGCAGTAGTTAGAATACCCAGTTCTTTGAAGAGGTTTCAGCAGGACGTCCGTGAATTTACTCCACATATAATACGTATTACACGCTTTTGGACTATGAAAACTTTTGTTTGACTTGAAGAGTTACCCCAAAATATTATACCATATGACATTATGGAATGAAAGTAGGCAAAGTATGCAAGCTTTTTCACTTTTATGTCGCCTATATCTGCTGACACTCGAATTGCAAGTACAGATTTGTTAAGGCGTATCTGCAGTTCTCTGGTGTGGTCCTCCCAACTGAATTTATTATCAAGTTATAATCCCAGGCATTTAAGACCGTCAACCTCGTTTATGTATGGTTCCATTTTTCCCCACTTCTTTTCCGCATTTGCACAATGCAATTGGGGTACGTGCAACTGCTGCGGTTAATAACAAGTTGTTGTCAGCCATCTTGAACTTTGCCGCAAAATTTGATGACAGTGTAATACCCCTTCTAGAGCTACGTCAAAGATCTTTGTCAAATATATTTGACGGAATATTTGATCACATCTTTGATCAAATCTTTGACAAAGAAATTTGATAGCGTAATACCGGCCTTGTCAACGCCTCGCCGCCCACCGCCGACACACTCCCCATCAGCGTGGCCCCTCCCCCTCCCCCCCCCCCCCCCCAGCTACGCCTACACCGCCGCACCCGCGCGAACACCTGCGCCAGCAACGGTGGTCCCCATTCGACCAGTGCACTGCCCTCCTCTCTGTCTATGAAACACTCGCCACCACACTGCGAGCAAAACTACTGTCCAACCGACAGTTCGCCGAGCGGCCGCTGCAGTGCCGACCGTACTTAAGCTGGGCCGGTGGGAAGCACCACAGAAAACACCGCCCCTTACGAGTTACATTTTCGTCTTGTGCCATGAATTTCGCAACAACTCACAAAACTCAAAATACCCAGACAATGAAACCACCACCACCACCAAAAGATACAAATTTGGTTGCAGCTTACCCATCACTCTGCGTGTTCTGCGTCCGACAGCTGGGAAACGCGGCTTGCACCTCTGTCGCTGGAACTTTCAGATGACTTCGCAACGGCAGTAATTCAGAAACTCTGTCTTCCAATACGCATTCGTTCTTCCACACTCTCTGAATAACACCTCGTGTATGTGCTACAATACTGCTTCCGTTTTCCACAGTTACTTCGGAAACAGCTTAATGAACCGTCCTTCCACTTGTGAGAGCGTGTACTTCTTGTTTTCATGTGCTATGTGCCCCTAGATTTGGGCCCATACGAGCTCTAGAGCATTAAAATGACAATGGTAGGGCGGTAAATTTAACTACAAAATGTCGACGCTTGTTGGCAACTTCGCCCACGACGCACGCCGACTGTCGTGGCTCATATCGTGCCGGAACTTGTGATAGTTCCACTTTGTCATCTAGTCATCGAATTTCGTATTCTTTCGTCGTAACAACTGTGTGATTTCTTCTTCCTTTGAATATGTCGTTGTGGCTTCGTGCGGTATGGCGCATTCTCAATAATAATGTACGACGGTTTCTCCAAATTCGGTAACAGCAAATTTTCAAACCACAGTAAATAGGTGGTAAGGTTCATTTTCTCATGAAAATCCTATGTTTCCTTTGACCCGAAAACGTGTAAACAGCCAGAAGCAAGCCAAAGGGCTGCACCTGCATGAACAATAATTCTGTTTTTTTGCCAAAAGGTATTGCCATTCCTTCTTGTGATCCGTCAGACCAACCGGTCTTCAGTAAATGACCAAAATTCACAAAATCATACAAATCAATGTCCTTGACCTGCCGCAAAATTCGGCACCACCATGCACCAATATCTTGTCGTTCCAACAGTACCTTACGACCAGATACTTTTTCGTAATTAAGCACCAGGATCCGTAATAGACGGCCGGGGTGGCCGAGCGCTTCTAGGCGCTACAGTCTTGAACCGCGCGACCGCTACAATCGCAGGTTCGAATCGTGCCTCGGGCATGGATGTGTGTGATGTCCTTGGGTTGGTTAGGTTTAACTAGTTCTGAATTCTAGGGGACTAATGACCACAGAAGTTAAGTCTCATAGTGCTCAGAGACATTTGAACCATTTTTTGATCAAGGAATACCAGCCTGAGAATGACTTAGAGCCAATAAAAAGGACCAGCTTCTTTCACCGGTACACGCAGCTTTCGTAACGTTTGATGCTCTCTACGGTGAAAATATGCATACAAATGTCTGCGAATCGCACGCTGTTCAAAAGAACCCAGATTTGGCACACGTTTCTCGACGCATCTTTTTTTTCCGGAGTTGCCAGACATAAGATTTGATGGTCCGATTCAGTATTTCTCTTCGCTCCTTGCCTGTATTTATAACGGCTGCTTCTCACTCTTAATGCCGCCGACTTCCTCACTAATGCAAATAAGAGGCGCTACATCCTCTCTTTGCATCTGAAAATATCATCTTACGTTGTCGACGTATTCACGCGATTGTCCTCCCAACGGATTGCCTTGTCCGGCTTTCTTCAAAGCTGATTTCGGACTGCGGATTCCAAGACGACCCCGCGTTTTATTTTCGGACAAGTCACACACACGCAACGGAAACAGACGAAAAGTACACGCTAAGATAACGAAGTTCACACGACACGACGCGCACGGAACCAGGGGTTAGCAGCTACTGTCCGCTAGGCTGGGTGAGGGGTGCTGAACCCCAGCGTGTGATTGGCCAGCGCTTTCTCAAGGTCACGCGTTCGGGTAGCTGGCGAGTGCAAAGTAGTTCTAATCGCGCTACACAGTGCGCTTGGCCACGCCACACACACACACACACACACACACACACACACACACGAAAATTGCGCCATCGCAAATTTGGACGACAAGTTCCGTGAACATTAAACGAATACGGCTCTATTTACACTGCTGTTTGGAAATACTAAAGCACCAAGACCGAAAGATGTGATCGCAATGAAATTCATTCCACACAAATGATTTTCGGTACAGACCTGTGACTGTGGAAATTCAGTACGGGGCAGCGCCAGCCACTGCACGCCGCAACACATCAGGTGGCTGAATACGCTGCGGGGGAAGGCGGTTAGGGCGCGTCCAGAGAGCGAGGACCCGAACGACCAAGTTGCCGGTCGGCCAGATCTCAGATATGTTCGATGCGCGACATGTCAGGCGAACGGGCGCGCCGGGAAAGCGGCGGTACTAGAGATGGGCAAACTCGTTCATCCTTGGGAACCAGTTCACTGCTGATCTTTCTTTTTTGGGAACTGTTCATTTTTACTCGTTCACCATTCATTTGTGCACGGTACATTGTTCTTAGGAAAAACTGAAAGCTAGTAGTGTAGGTGACTGAAGGATGGAGGGCACCAAGAGGGGGCACTTGCCTCCGCCCCTGGAGTACAGAGTTTTTATTCATTACAGAACTCTTACACACTTTTAGAACTAATTTCTATGATTGTGCAGAACCTCTCGTTCAGCCAACTGTAGCGTTGTGTGGCTGATCGCAGGGAAATAATATAGGGTGGCGCACGGAAAACCGGCCCCGAGTACAGACTGCTCGCCAACTAAACGGACGATGTGTTGCCCGTTACGAGCAGATACAACAAACAGACAAACATATAATAATTAGGCAGTGAAGAAATAACAAGCTAATGCAAGCAACAACTGCAAAACAATCGATGTCGATGTGTAGAGAGCTGGAGAAGACAACATGAAAATCTCACACGACGCGCATGGGCTATAGCACATGTAGTCTTGTAAACCTGTTGGTGGCTGTTTCCCAACTTAACAGACCACAAGTGTCTTCTATAAAATTCTTCGTTTCGACTTCCACTACATAGCTATTCTACGTCGTAAACAATAATCGTTTACACCCTATACATACTTCACGTTGTCTCTGAGTTCGTAGGCGAAGTAGAGATTTTATGGTAGCATAAAACCTGGTTTTACTCATACTTGCGTCACGCGCTTAGTAAAAATTGGGTTTTTATGTTGCATTATTAAAGTTAATGAGCAATAATAATAATGATAATAATAATAATAATAATAATGAAGTTCGCAGTAATAAAGTTTTTGGTTCGAAATCTCCTTCTGAACAAATGTTTTTGAGATAATAAGTAAATACGATTTTATGGCAAACTATGTCTTTTCAAAGGGAGAGGCACCGCTTTCCCTACTGAGCCAAAATGACCCACAACCCACTTTTTTTTTCCAAAGGAACCAAAGTAGCAGGTAATGCAAATTGGAAACAACCAAACTTAAAAATAATTAGAGCCTTCCTAAATGTAACCAAAAATAATATGAATAACAAAAAAAACTTGCCCTGTTATAAGTATGTCTTCTGCTGTTTATCGATATAATGAAGTGAGCTGATATGCCCTTTTGTTACTTGAAAGGACGTACCTATTACATACAACGTAATTTTTATGTAATTTACGTAACTATAAAATACTTTTTGATTACCGGTCGTGGACGCTGAATAGCCAGAAACAAGTGCAAGAACAGTGTGGAATACATGTAAAATGGGCGAGCGCAGTGAACGAAACGAGCAACTGGATACTGAACTAACTAGGAGCAGTCGGCGTTGGAACTGAGACAGGTGGTCATGCGAAGAACGACGAGTGCGGCCGAGGGAGACCGAGACTGAGGCGAGCACGCAACCGAGGCTGGAACGAGAACTGCCCAAGTGACCGCCGCGGCCGAAGTGAACTAGTGAACTATGAACCGATATCGTTCCTCGGTCCTTTCGTTCATCTTGGTGAACCGTTCCTTTGGACCCGTTCGTTCGCGAACTTCCCATCTCTAGGCGGTACCCCTCGTCGAAGAGGGCTCGTACATCGCTCGCCACATACGGCCGGTAGTTGTCCTGCTGAAAGATGGCGTGTGGGTCGGCCCGCAGAAGGGGCAGTGCCTCGGGCTGTGGAACGTCCCTGACGTAGCGGCAGACTGCCCTCAACACGTGGCAGGCGAGATCCCGTGTTACAGGCAATGACATCCCAAACCACTACAGTTGGCAATCAGAGGTAAAGTGGCGAACTGCAACCAGAACTGGAGGGAGCGCCGAACATATGGCCAGTGTAGAGGGCAGCACTCTCCATCACGTGACGTCGGCCACGAGATTATCTCCGGTCAAGCCAACAGTTTCGATTGACAGTAATCATTCTTATGTTGCAATGTTCACCCCCAATTTTTATCTAATTTAACACCTTCCTCTTTCACCTTGTTGGATTAGCCGAGCGGTCTAGGCGCTGGTCCCGGCGGAGGTTCGAGTCCTCCCTCGGGCATGGGTGTGTGTTTGTCCTTTGGATAATTTAGGTTAATTAGTGTTTAGGTTTAGGGACTGATGATCTTAGCAGTCCCATAAGATTTCACACTCATTTTTTGAACCTTTCTCTTTCCTGTCAAATTTGTTAAGGTGTCAATACATCTCAATAGACTCTCTGTACATACGTGCACGATAATGCGATGTTTTCGATGTGTCAATCAATTTCATTTCGTGATCGCCCTCTTGGTAAAGATGTTCCGTTGCGGCCGATTTATCCCAGGCGGCGATTCCTCTTGCGTTCAGCGACAAGCGTTTTAACACTTCTTTTTTGCGGTACCAATATAAACCAGTCCACAACTCAAAGCAATTTCATATTCATCCGTTGTAGCCAAAGGATGTAGTATATTTTTTGCCGAACTTAAACATTATTTTTTCTTCCTAATGGGTCTGAAGGTAGCTTCCACACCATACTCGCTCAACACTTTCCCAAGGAGATCTGCAGCCGTACAGATCAACAGAAGGAGAATTTTCCCTTTGGGCGGACGACGTTCGTCGTTGGTCCTGATTCTTTTCCTCTATGCAGTTTCGAATTATGAATCACTTTTCATATCACTGTGACTCTCTATAGCGAAGTTCATGAAGTTGAAACGTGAAGTTAATTCTTGGAGGTATGTACCGTTTACGCAACCAGTTGAAGGCAGTTTGTTTGTTGCCGTAAGTGTTTCGCTTAATTTATTTGCTAACCATTATCAGTGATCTGTAATACATGTCTCCTTTTTTATATACAGTAAACGTATTATGTGGTAGATATGATATGCTCCTATATTACATTTTGTCGTGTCTCTGGCATGTTTTTTTAGGTTAAAATGAACTTTTGTAGCACAAAGTTCGTAATGTGAACTTATCGTACTGTGTTACTTACACACACACACGAGTTAACAGCGCTGGAAATCGTAAGTAACAACGGATGATAACGTCACATTACGAACTTTGTGCTACAAAAGGTCATTTTAACCTAAAAAAAACATGCCAGAGACACGACGAAAGTAATATAGCAGCAAATTATATCTACCACATAAAGCGTTTATTGTACACAAAAAAAGGAAACATGTATTACAGGCCACTGATGATGCTTCGCTGCCTTCAATTGGTTCCATAGACGGTACAAACCACCAAGAATTTAAAGCAACTAAGGGAATGATGGAAAACAGAAAAAAAACTGTAGTTAATTAGTTGAAATGTTGGATTCTGAAACAAACCATGATGTCATTACGTACACCGGAATTAATGTCTTCACTGATTCTTTAAGAAACTCAGATCTAAATAATCGTCCCTTAAGATACATCAAGAAGGCCAGGTGAGATGCAAGTACTTCCAAAAATCAAGATGAGCAGTAAAAATCTTTCTGGACAGTGCAACAACATTTATTGGAACTGAGATTCGACAGTGCTGTTTCCCATCTAATTCCATTCAGCATTTACAAATCAGGCAGTTCTGATATCAAAGTGCTGGAGCGGTCTAAAGGTATGGTGATTCTCGTGTACGACTGTGATGGTGTTATCCTAACGCATTACGTTCCTCCACGGCAGACTGTCAATGCACAGTATTACTGTTCGTTTTTGGAGCATCAGCTGCGACGAGGTTTGCGAAAGAAGCGGCGACACTTTCTGCGCAACCCAGCCATCATTTTGCACGACAATGCGCGGGCGCATACAACGCGAGATGTGGCTGCTCTGTTTGGTCGATGGGACTGGGAAGTACTGAACCACGCACCCTACTCCCCGGACTTAAGTCCTCTGTGACTGTGATTTGATTTCGAAGATGAAGGAACCACTTCGTGGCATTCGCTTCAGAACTGTTGCCAGAGATTCGACAGGTAGTAGACCGCTCCATGTGCACCATCAACAGAAGAGGCCCTGCTAAGGGTATACTACGCCTTCCACATCGCTGGCAACGGGTTCTACGCAACGCTGGTGACTACTTTGAAGGACAGTAACAGGTGCAAACATGTAACTCTTTTGTATCGGTTGTGAGTAAATAGTTGCCACTATTTAAGTTCAAACCCTCGTAAATTACATTAGTGGCCAATTTAGGATTAGACAATTATCAGACGTCTGCAGCATAATACCAAAGGTACAGAAAACAGGTAAGGCACGTCAGTGAACAACATTATACTTCCGTATTACAAATGTTACTTGAATTACTTACATGTTGTTGGTGATGTGTGTGTCACATTTAAAAACTTATTTCGCGTTATGTCGGGATAGCCATTGGTCCCCAAACATACGAGGTCTGTTCAAAAAATTCCGGAACATTCGTAATTTCGAGCCACTGGTGTGGCATTCCTACACACGCCTTTGTTTTACATGCAACAGGTGGAAGTTTCAAAGTTGTATGTCAGTTATTGTTCAGTGCTGTATTGAGGAGAAGTTCGCGAATTTCGAGATGGCAGAGGAGCAACGCGACTGCATTACATTTTGGGTGACACTCGAGAAACCCTTTATAGAGACACACAACATGATGCAGGAAGTCTACGGCGATGAGTGGTTAAGGCGTACTCGGTGTCACGAACGGTTCACACGGTTTACAAATCGCCGGACGGAAGTTGGAGGTGACCCTCGTTCAGGACGGCCCTCTACGTCCACCGACGACGCTCACGTCAAGAACAACAAAATCGTGCGAGCCAATCGCCAATGGCACTCACAGCGTCACCCCCTCCTCCCGACACGAGGTCTGTTCAGAAAGTAACCGAACTACACTACTGGCCATTAAAATTGCTACACCAATAAGAAATGCAGATGACAAACGGGTATTCATTGGACAAATATATTATACTAGAACTGACATGTGATTACATTTTCACGCAATTTGGGTGCATAGATCCTGAGAAAACGTACCCAGAACAACCACCTCTGCCCGTAATAACGCCCTTGATACGCCTGGGCATTGAGTCAAACAGACCTTGGGTGGCGTGTACAGGTATAGCTGCCCATGCAGCTTCAACACGATACCACAGTTCATCGAGAGTAGTGACTGGCGTATTGTGACGAGCCAGTTACTCGGCCACCACTGACCAGACGTTTTCAATTGGTGAGAGATCTCGAGAATGTGCTGGCCAGGGCAGCAGTCGAACATTTTCTGAATCCAGAAAGGCCCAGACAGGACCTGCAACATGCGGTCGTGCATTATCCTGCTGAAATGTAGGGTTTCGCAGGGTGCGAATGAAGAAAGAGCCACGGGTCGTAACGCATCTAAAATGTAACGTCTACTGTTCAAAGTGCCGTCAGTGCGAACAAGACGTGACCGAGACGTCTAATCAATGGCACCCCATACCACGACGCCTGGTGATACGCCAGTATGGCGGTGACGAATACTCGCTTCCAATGTGCGTTCACCGCGATGTCGCCAAACACGGATGAGACCATCATGATGCTGTAAACAGACCTGGATTCATCCGAAAAATGGCGTTTTGCCATTCGTGCACCCAGGTTCGTCGTTGAGTACACCATCGGAGGCGCTCCTGTCTGTGATGCAGCGTCAAGGGTAACCGCAGCCATGGTCTGCGAGCTGATAGTCCATGCTGCTGCAAACGTCGTCGAACTGTTCGTGCAGATGGTTGTCGTCTTGCAAACGTCCCAATCTGTTGACTCAGGGATCGAGACGTGGCTGCACGATCCGTTACAGCCATGCGGATAAGATGCCTGTCATCTCGACTGCTAGTGATACGAGGCTGTTGGGATCTAGCAAGGCGTTCCGTATTACCCTCCTGAACCCACCCATTCCATATTCTGCTAACAGTTACTGGATCTCGACCAGCGCGAGCAGCAATGTCGCGATACGATAAACCGCAATCGAGATAGGCTACAATCCGCCCTTATCAAAATCGGAAACGTGATGGTACGCATTTCTCCTCCTTACACGGGGGCATCACAACAACGTTTCACCTGGCAACGCCGGTCAACTGCTGTTTGTGAATGAGAAATCGGTTGGAAACTTTCCTCGTGTCAGCACGTTGTAGGTGTCGCCACCGGCGCCAACCTTGTGTGAATACTCTGAAAAGCTAATGATTTGCATATCCCAGCATCTTCTTCCTGTCGGTTAAATTTCGCGTCTGTTGCACGTCATCTTCGTGGTGTAGCAATTTTAATGGCCAGTAGTGTACGTACTTTAAAGGTCACTATTAATTTTACAGATTACTGCTCCTCGACTCTTCGAAAGTACTCCCCTCCTTTTTCTACTTAGCGAAGCAGTCGACGGTAGCTTCATTTGAGACGGACTTTGAGATCTGCGATGAATTTGTTTTGACGTCGTCACTACTCTGAAACCGGCGTCCTTTCAGCACTGACTTTAATTTCGCAAGCTGGAAGAAATGGCAAACAGCCACACGTAGCGCGTAAGGAGGCTGCGAGAGAACAGACTCCTCACGTCTGGCACAAAACTGACGCAGCTGAACTCGCGGGCGCGTTGTCGTGCTGAAACATCTCTCGCCACATTTCTTCTCTAGATTTTTTTTTCGCAAAACAGTTGCAAAACGTCTCAATAGTTCACGCAGTATCCTGTTTCGTCTCGAGACAGGAATCGAAAATGGACGAGTCCACTGAATTCGAAAAGAAAAAAACATTTAGCGTCCCTTTGACATGGGACTGAGACTGACGCCGTCTCCCGCGGCGTGAGGATGCCCTGCCAATCGACTGGGATGAGTCATCTTCTGCCTGAATGTCGCAGCCGTAAACCCAGCTCTCGTCTCCCGTTACGATTCTTTGCACGAATGTTTCAAAAAATGTTCAAAATGTGTGTGAAATCTTATGGGACTTAGCTGCTAAGGTCGTCAGTCCCTAAGCTTACACACTACTTGACCTAAATCATCCTAAGGACAAACACACACACACACACACACGCCCGAGGGAGGACTCGAACCTCCGCCGGGAGCAGCCGCACAGCCCATGACTGCAGCGCCTCAGACCGCTCGGCTAATCCCGCGCGGCACCAATGTTTCACCGTCGCTGGCTCGGTCAGGCAGTTCCCGACAAACGTCCACCTGATCTTCTTTCCGTTGTTCTGTCATCGGACGAGGAATAACTTTTGCCGCAACTAGACGCACGTTCAGTTTCTTCGTGAAAATTTAGTGGCGCGGCTCAGTTGATGTGGTAGCCTGTTCTGAAATTTTTCTGAGTTCCTGAACATGAGAGACGTTAGGTGTAAAGCGAAAGGCTATCGTGGTCGAGCATCAACTGACTGGCCACCACTTTCAAATCGCGAAAAACGCGTTTGCGTACGACCCAGAGTATCGTCTCTGTAAGCTTGTACAAAAGCTGAATGTCCAATTGCATTCTTCTGATTGCTTTTATTTACAGATACAATGGATCTGAAGACTCGAATTGGACGTTCTTGTTTCCGCAACACTTTTCCACGGTTTGAAGGAAAATTTTTACTTTGCTCTAGAAAATGGCACGTTTCAAAAATCGCCACTAACAGACACACACGTTGTACTATAAGATTATCACGAAAACTAAAAGAGATACAGGGTGATAATTCTTGAAGTGTATGAAATGAAATCGCCACTAACAGAGACGCACGTTACACTACAAGATTATTACGAAAACTAAAAGAGGTAGAGGGTGATAATTGTTGAAGTGTATGAAATGAAATCGTCAAATTGTGAACAGCTTGCGTGGGGACGCTCAAACTGCACGGTTGGCCGCGGGGCATGACGGGAATTAGCCAGCACAAGCTCTCGCGCCTCTCTGCTGTCGGCCACTTTCTTTCGGACGGGTTCGCGAGTAAGAAAAATTGGAGCATTTGGGGGACTGAGAATCCACACTTCGAGATCGAGAAGTCTCTTCACTCTCCACGGCTGACTGTGTAGTGTGCAGTGTCCAGTGACGGAATAACCGGACCGATATTCCTCGATGGCTCGGTCGCTGCCGAACGGTACGTGAAGGTTTTCGTAGACGATTTCATTGCCATCGTCCAAGTGACCGCGGTGTCTCCAAGACGCGCTTCATGCTCCGTCGAAGCAGGAGAGTGTCTGAGGACTTTGGTTCACAGGCGTGGGCCTCGACGGGCCGCCATGTTCTCCGGATCTGAACACATGCGACTCCTTTTTGTGGGGCTGTATGAAAAACCAGGTGTACAGCAATAACCCCAAAACCACTGCTGAGCAGAAAATACCCATTCAAGATGTCATCGACAGCATCGCTATTCCCTATTCGTCTGCGCCACATCATCGCCAGTGATGGCAGGCATATCGAACGTGTCATAGCCTAAATCCGAAATCTGTAGTGACTTTAACATGGTGAATAAAATGTGTGTGCACGCAGTAGTGTGTAACTAATGCAGGTTTTATTTTCATGTACAGGGTGTCCGAAAAGTCTTTCCCTGATTACATAAATTGATAACTCAGGCTAGATGTAAGATACAAATATGAAACTTCTGTCGAATTCCAGAATGAGATTTTCACTCTGCAGCGGAGCGTGCGCTGATATGAAACTTCCTGGCAGATTAAAACTGTGTGCCCGACCGAGACTCGAACTCGGGCCTTTGCCTTTCGCGGGCAAGTGCTCTACCATCTGAGCTACCGAAGCACGACTCACGCCCGGTACTCACAGCTTTACTTCTGCCAGTACCTCGTCCCGAGTTCGAGTCTCGGTCGGGCACACAGTTTTAATCTGCCAGGAAGTTTGTGTCGAATTGTTTACAACTATCAAAGTTTTTTTTTTCTGTTTTAGGTTCGCAGGACGTAACTACTAGATGAGGTGCAGTGCCTAAGAAGCCATGTTAACCAATCAGGAGAAGGCACAGTGTGTCCTGTGGTACCATGAGACACGATCACCAACCACAGTGCAGAGACACTTCCAGACAACATTTGGAAGGAATCCACCTGACGTCGAGAGCATTAAAGCCTGGTATGAGAGGTTGAAGAACACAGGATCGGTTGCTGACCTTCCGAGGTCTGGTCGACCGAGAACCTCAGCAGACAGGGTGGAAGCTATAAGGCAGTCTTTTCTGCGAAGTCCCAAGAAATCGGTGCGGTGCGCAGAGCCTCACGTGAATTACAGATGCCAAAAGCCTCTCTCCATGACATTTTACACAAACGTTTATTGTTTCGTGCATACAAAGTGCAAATCGTTCAGGCCTTGTTGCCCAATGACAGTACACGTCGATATGACTTTGCGGACGAAATGCTGTCACGTATTGAGGACGATGATGGTTATCTCAGACGAATTGCCTTTTCCGACGAAGCGACCTTTTTTGTCAGTGGAGTAGTGAATCGTCATAATGTGCGCATTTGGGGTTCACAGCCCCCTGGCGAGGTCACGGAGTGCACCAGAGGCAGTTCAATGGTGAACGTTTGGTGCGCTCTATTGCACGATGTAATTATCGGGCCATTCTTCTTCGCTGAGGCTACCGTCACACCTGCAGTGAATCTGGACGTATTGCAACTGTATGCTGTTGCTCAGCTGCTTCAGTATCACCCCGATGTCTTGTTTCAGCAAGACGGTGCACCGCCTCATTGGGGTTTGGACGTCCGTGCCTATCTCGATATGAACTATCCTGGGCGACGGATTGGTCGTGATGGGCCAACGGTGTGGCCTCCACGCTCTCCTGACGTAACCCCATTAGACTTCTTTTTCTGGGGTTATGTCAAGGACGAGGTCTACCGAACACGTGTACCAGATCTCGAAACCCTGCGGCAACGGATAACCACAGTCGTTGAATCGATCCCTCCAGTGATGTTGGCTAGTGAGTGGACGGAAATTCAATATGGAGTAGATGTGCTACGTGCTACGAAGGGTGCTCATGTGGAAGTTTACTGATGTGCTAAAAAAACTTTGATAGTTTGTAAACAATTAGACACCAGTTTCATATTTGTATCTTACTTCTAGCCAGAGTAATCACAGAAAGACTTTTCGGATACGCTGTAGTTTAGTATTTGTCACCCAATATCACCCCTCCAGAAGCACGTCGCTACAGAGGACGTAATATGCAAGGAGGCGCTGCCGACCGCGTGTGAGAGCGAACGAAATGTTCACTCCGCAGGGGAGAGTGCGGCGCTGTGTTGAAACTTCGTAGCTCCGTCAGTAGAGCACTTGCTCGCGAAAGACAAAGGTCTCGAGGTTCGAGGCTCGGTCGACAAGCTGTTGTAATCCGCCAGGAATTTTCAAACGCACTGTATTGTACGTTCACCTGGGGCCTAAGAGGCTCCGTCCCCGCCGCAGCCGCAGTGGTCCGCAACCCCACGACGACTACCGCAGTCCACTTCACCCCTCCGTCGCCCCACACCGAACCCAGGGTTATTGTGCGGTGCTGCGTCTCACACCAGACGAGTATAACCCCTATGTTTGCGTGGTAGAGTAATGGTGGTGTACGGGTACGTGGAGAACTTGTTTGCGCAGCAATCGCCCAGGCGGAATAAGGGGAACCAGCCGGTAATCGCCGAGGCGGATGGGAAAACCGCCCAAAAGCCATCCACAGACTGGCCGGTTCACCGGACCTCGACACAAATCCACCGGGCGGATTCGTGCCGGGGACCAGGCGCTCCTTCCCCGCACGGCGAACCGGGCTGGCTCATCAAACGCGTACCAGACAACATCTCCAATGCGCGTTGCTGAAAACGTTCGATTACTTTCTGAACGGATCCCGCAATGGCGGCCGCCCCCCCCCCCCCCTCTCTCACTCTCGCTCTCTCTCTCTCTCTCTGTCTCTTCAGTAGGCCGTGAAAGCAGCGTCCGCCAGCGTCTCAGCTCTGTCACCTCTGGGCGCCGTCGCTTTGAATACAGATGACCCCACGCGGCCAGCATCGGAAGCAGCCGCGTATTAACATCCAGACCGCAACCGCCACAACGCCACGCTGGACAACATATTCTCGTAAACGTCTCGCTAAGGCGGCAGGCGAGCCAAGACGGCAGCTTTAAGTAAACAAGCGTGCCGTGTGTGTGTGTGTGTGTGTGTGTGTGTGTGTGTGTGTGTGTGTGTGTGTGTGTCCTCCAGAAACCGACCACGCGCTTCGCCGCGCCTCTCCACTTCACAAGCAGAGACGCCTGGTGGGAGCGGTTGCACTCACTGGCGCTCTGCAGCGTGTCCGAGGAGCCCTGGTCAGTAGTGACAAGGCAACCTCCCCATCGCACACCCCTCAGATTTAGTTATAAGTTGGCACAGTGGATAGGCCTTGAAAAACTGAACACACATCAATCGAGGAAACAGGAAGAAGTTGTGCGGAAACATGAAAAAAAGAAGCAAAATATACAAACTGAGTAGTCCATGAGCAAGGTAGGCAACATCAAGGATAATATGAGCTCAGGACCGCCGTGGTCCCGTGGTCAGCATGAGCAGCTGGGGAACGAGAGGTCCTTGGTTCCAGTCTTCCCTCGAGTGAAAAGTTTAATTTTTTATTTTCAGACAATTATCAAAGTTCAAGCACTCACACATAATCAACTTCGCTCTCCAAAATTCCAGGCCATGTTCAGATTTCCTTCGACATATGCAGGATTTGACGGTCTACACACGGAAAAATTTGAAAACGTTACAAACATATGTTTTGACAGAGCACAGGGAAAACTGTGCGACTGTAAACCTGTTGCATTCATTTGTTGCAGTTTATGTGACAAACTCTTGCGTTTTCATCACTTTTTTGGGAGTGATTATCACATCCACAAGAAAACCTAAAACGGGCAACGTAGAAGAATCTTTTTACCCATTCGCCAAGTGTGCAAGTTAGGTGGGTCGACAACATATTCCTCTCATGTGACGCACATGCCGTCACCAGTGTCGTATAGAATATATCGGACGCGTTTTCCTGTGGAGGAATCGGTTGACGTATGACCTTGTGATCAAATGTTTTCGGTTCCGATTGGAGAGGCACGTCCTTAGGTCTACTAATCGCACGGTTTTGCGGTGCGGTCGCAAAACACAGACACTAAACTTATTACAGTAAACAGAGACGTCAATGAACGAACGGACAGATCATAACTTTGCGAAAATAAAGAACGTAAACTTTTCACTCGAGGGAAGACTTGAACCAAGGACCTCTCGTTCCGCAGCTCACACTATCCTTGGTGATGCCTGTCTTGCGCATGGACTACTTAGTTTCTATATTTTGCTTATTTTTTTCACAGTTCCACACAGCTTCTTCCTGTTTTCTCGATTGATCTGTGTTCAGCTTTTCAAGGCCTATCCACTGTGCCAACTTACAACTAAATCTGAGGGGGGTGCGATGGGGAGTTTCCCTTGTCAGTTCTGAGGGAAATGACAGGGACTGTCATCCGAATCAAAAACGTCCAGTAAACATGAGCTTTAGGGTAGGTAGGGGGAAAGCCTTGTGTGGGGTAAAAACCCCCACCGATTACTTCACCTGGCTGTTATTGACTCAGAAGGTAGCAGGCTAGCGTCATTATGACTTATTGCGAGTCCCGGTTGGTCACTCCAGACGTGAAAAATAAGGGCAGTCTGTTTTTTTACTACTTACATCTACATGTCAAGAGCTCATATGCAAACCCAGTTCTAAGCAGACAAGGGAAAGAAGAAAGGTGGAAGGAGTGTATAGAGGGTCTATACAGGGGCGATGTACTTGAGGACAATATTATGGAAATGGAAGAGGTTCAAAATGGTTCAAATGGCTCTGAGCACTATGAGCCTTAACTTCTGTGGTCATCAGTCCCCTAGAACTTAGAACTACTTAAACCTAACTAACCTAAGGACATGACACACATCCATGCCCGAGGCAGGATTCGAACCTGCGATCGTAGCAGTCGCGCGGTTCCGGACTGAGCGCCTTAACCGCGAAATGGAAGAGGATGTAGATGAAGATGAAATGGGAGATACGATACTGCGTGAAGAGTTTGACAGAGACCTGAGTCGAAACAAGGCCCCGGGAGTAGACAATATTCCGTTAGAACTACTGACGGCCTTGGGAGAGACAGCCCTGACAAAACTCTATCATCTGGTGAGGAAGATGTATGAGACAGCCGAAATACCCTCAGACTTCAAGAAGAATTTAATAATTCCAATCCCAAAGAAAGCAGGTGTTGACAGATGTGAAAATTACCGAACTGTCAGTTTAATAAGTCACGGCTGCAAAATACTAACGCGAATCCTTTACAGACGAATGGAAAAACTAGTAGAAGCCCACCTCGCGTAAGATCAGTTTGGACTCCGTAAAAATCTTGGAACACGTGAGGCAATACTGACTCTACGACTTATCTTAGAAAATAGATCGAGGAAAGGCAAACCTACGTTACTAGAATTTGTAGACTTAAAGAAAACTTTTGACAATGTTGACTGGAATACTCTCTTTCAAATTCTGAAGGTGGCAGGGGTAAAATACAGGGACCGAAAGGCTGTTTACAATTTGTACAGAAACCAGATGGCACTTATAAGAGTCGAGGGACATGAAAGGGAAACAGTGGTTGGGAAGGGAGTGAGACAGGGTTGTAGCCTCTCCCCGATGTTATTCAATATGTATATTCAGCAGGCAGTGAAGGATACAAAAGAAATATTTGGAGTAGGGATTAAAATCCAGGGAGAAGAAATAAAAACTTTGAGGTTCACCGATGACATTCTAATTCTGTCAGAGACAGCAAAGGAATTGGAAGAGCGGTTGAACGGAATGGACAGTGTCTTGAAAGGAGAGTATGAGATGAACATAAACAAAAGCAAAACGAGGATAATGGAATGTAGTCAAATTAAATGAGGTGATGATGGTAATGAGACACTTAAAGTACTAAAGGAGTTTTGCTATTTGGGGAGCAAAATAACTGATGATGGTCGAAGTAGAGAGGATATAAAATGTAGACTGGCAATGGCAAGGAAAGCGTTTCTGAAGAAGAGAAATTTGTTAACATCGAGTATAGATTTAAGTGACAGGAAGTCGTTTCTGAAAGTATTTGTATGGAGTGTAGCCATGTATGGGAGTGAAACATGGACGATAAATAGTTTGGACAAGAAGAGAATAGAAGCTTTCGAAATGTAAGGTTACAGAAGACTGCTGAAGATTATATGGGTAGATGACGTAACTAATGAGGAGGTATTGAATAGGATTGGGGAGAAGAGGAGCTTGTGGCACAACTTGACTAGAAGAAGGGATCGGTTGGTAGGACATGTTCTGAGGCATCAAGGGATCACCAATTTAGTATTGGAGGGCAGCGTGGAGGGTACAAATCGTAGAGGGAGACCAAGAGATGAATACACCAGATTCAGAAGGATGTAGGTTGCAGTAGGCACTGGGAGATGAAGAAGCATGCGCAGGATAGAGTAGCATGGAGAGCTGCATCAAACCAGTCTCAGGACTGAAGACCACAACAACAACAACATCTGCATTGTATAATGTAGAGTCCCAAAAGAAGAATCGACGAATTACTCGTTGACACTGCTGCAGTTAAGCTTCACTTTCGCGTGGAAAAATTTGTTTCAGTCGATCCCCATTCCAACAATTTCGCATTTGTCAGAGAATGACGCAACGATGTATCTTCGATTTGCTTGTTAGCCATTTGTAACTTTCACAGAAGCCTCATCAGTGGCGAATTTTGAGTAAAACCTACACGTTTCTCTGGTTGCCATCTCAAAATGTGCTTCTTTTCCCAAAACACAACAGGCTTTACACTGTCTGGCCTCAGCAACATGTTGTGCAGACACAATTGCGAGAGAATTCTGAAACAGCGGTTTGCTAAGGGAGGAACTGAGGAAAAGTGAAGTCAGTAGCTTATGAAAAGGAAGTATGGGAATTAACATCTGAGGTCATCAGTCCCCTAGACATAGAACTACTTAAAGCTAACTAACCTAAGGACATCACACACATCAATACCCGAGCTAGGATTCGAACCTGCGACCGTAGTAGCCGCGCGTCCCCAGACTGAAGCGCCTAGAACCGCTCGACCAAAAAGCAAATAATCGGTTATTGTGGTCTTCAGTCCTGAGACTGGTTTGACGCAGCTCTCCGTGTTACTCTATGCTGTGCAAGCTTCGTCATCTCCCAGTACCTACTACAGCCTTCATCCTTCTGCATCTGGTTAGTGTATTCATCTCTTGGTCTCCCTCCACGATTTTTACCCTCCAAGCTGCCCCCCAGTACTAAATTGGTGATCCCTTGATGCCTCAGTACATGTCCTACCAACCGATCCCTTCTTCTAGTCAAGTTGTGCCACAAGCTCCTCTTCTCCCGAATTCTATTCAATACCTCATTAGTTATGTGATCGACCCATCTAATTTTCAGCATTCTTCTGTAACATCACATTTCGAAAGCTTCTATTCTCATTTTGTCCAAACTATTTATCGTTCATGTTTCATTACCATACATGGCCACACTCCATACAAATACTTTCAGAAACGACTTCCTATACTCGATGTTAACAAATTTCTCTTCTTCAGAAACGCTTTCCTTGCCATTGCCAGTCTACGTTTTATATCCTCTCTACTTCGACCATCGTCAGTTATTTAGCTCCACAAATAGCAAAACTCCTTTACTACTTTAAGTGTCTCATTTCCTAATCCAATTCCCTCAGCATCACCCGACTTAATTCGACTACATTCCATTATCCTCGTTTTGCTTTTGTGGATGTTCATCTTATATCCTCCTTTCAAGGCACTGTCCATTCCGTTCAACTGCTCTTCCAAGTCCTTTGCTGTCTCTGACAGGATTACAATGTCATCAGCGAACCTCAAAGTTTTTATTTCTTCTCCATGGATTTTAATACCTACTCCGAATTTTTCTTTTGTTTCCTTTACTGCTTGCTCAATATACAGATTGAATAACATCGGGGAGAGGCTACAACCCTGTCTCACTCCTTTCCCAACCACTGCCTCCCTTTCGTGTCCCTTGATTCTAAAAATCGGTTTCACATACATTGTTGCAAAACGCATAGCATTTCTCGTTTCACCAGCTATCGATGGCCCTCCTTAACAAATATACTTTCATCGAAAAAGTCTGTAGTTAGTGAAATAACACAGTACATAATGAATTTTTGCATGGGAAAATACTTTCCTCTTTGCACGCTACCATATTCCGAAATCTCATTTGGACGCCTCAAACCGTTTATGAAATAGGAGGAATAGTGCGGGTATTCCAGTCTGGTTTTATCACTGCCATGGCGCCATCGAAAATGATTGCACTGCATCAGGTAAATTTTCTCGAGACTGGTGACCTCCACCGAAGTCTAATGAAAAATTTAATGTTAGCTGAATTTCATACACAGCAATATGTAATATGCACAACGAGCAAAATCATAGCGACCCCTAGTTTTCCTTGCAAACTTTTTCGAATTTCGCATAGCGTCTTGCTGCCACGAATTTATCACAATTAATATGACCATTGAAATGATGGACCTGACATATAAAGCTACAAGTAACGGAAAATGAATTTTGTCAACGAATAGTTTCTGTGTAATCGTTTGTGAAACATTGCAGTGTGCGCGCCTGCCTTCGACCATAGATACTGGTAGACTGGCCTTGCTGTGCAGAAGCTATGGGGCTGGTGTGGCTCCAACATAAACCAGGTGACTGTTGGCAAAGCGTGGCGGGATTTCAAAGCAGCGGTCTGCCATCCTATGTCCGTATCGCATTTTCCCCACATTTCTCAATTGACTGCCAAACGCTTCCAACAAAAATTGCTTTTTTATTTGCGAAAAATTATGTCAGAACTACATTTGACCTGGATTTGTTCACAGTACCATTTATAAAATCTAACAAATACATCGAACGCCCCTCTGGTGGGCAGCGGGACGAAATTACTATAAACTATCAATTAAAGTAAAATGTCGTTAAAATTCTTTTAAACGGTAAGAGTGGGCTCGTGTCCAAACTTTAAACATTGGATTCGCCACGTTTTGAGCTCTAGTCACTTATAAAAGAAAATGGGATATGGGAATTATGTCAACTATAGGTGCCAAAATTGTCGACTTTAGGAGCAGGTCCGTTTTAGA
This sequence comes from Schistocerca serialis cubense, assembly GCF_023864345.2. Taxonomy (NCBI): domain Eukaryota; kingdom Metazoa; phylum Arthropoda; class Insecta; order Orthoptera; family Acrididae; genus Schistocerca; species Schistocerca serialis. The sequence continues at coordinate 189,414,828 of NC_064649.1, read as the reverse complement.
GTATCAATTTTAGGTGCACTTCAAAGGTTCAGTTCCCACTATTTTTACAAAAGTTTAAACTATCAGTTTAAAGAAAATGATTTTTTAGATGAAAGGTGAGACTTTGAAGTTTTAGAAAATAATTTTGGAGCCTACGTTTATTTAATAGTGTTAGAAGGTAGAAAAAAATTCTCTTTATGTGTCGACTAGAGGTCCTCTTACCTTATTATAATCTCACTTGTATGTACAGAAAGGCGCGTATGTGCAGATGGCTTAAAGTTTTTTCCGTTTCAGGGCCTGTATCCAAAGCTGCCTTTGCTTTTCATCCTTAGGAAACCCATGAGTAGGAACGAGAAACAATTATACTTACTTCTGTAACCGAGTTATCACAGATAGTTTCCAAAATGTAATATGAGTCTGACTTTACAGGCATCACTTTCAACACTTTAATTTACGTGATACTCTATTTCGAGTGTAAAAAACATATAAAAGTCACTTCAGCAGATTTCAATAAACGCATCTGCACCATCATAGAAACACGTACACGTGAAATCTGTGGCGTCACCGCCAGACACCACACTTGCTAGGTGGCAGCCTTTAAATCGGCCGCGGTCCGCTAGTATACGTCGGACCCGCGTGTCGCCACTGTCAGTGATTGCAGACCGAGCGCCGCCACACGGCAGGTCTAGAGACTTCCTAGCACTCGCCCCAGTTGTACAACCGACTTTGCTAGCGATGGTTCACTGACAAAATACGCTCTCATTTGCCGAGACGATAGTTAGCTTAGCCTTCAGCTACGTCATTTGCTACGACCTAGCAAGGCGCCATTACCAGTGTATATTGAAATGGAAATTATGTACAGTCAGCAGAGATGTACACCGATTGTGGATTGAAGTTAAGTATTCTACCAGTACCTCCTGTTTTGCTAGTCTTATTTCTCTGACCTGTTCCAGACCTCACGCCAGTCTGCGTGTAATTAAACGCGTGCATTTCGGCCTCCTCTAGCAACACGGTGTTGGCTCTTCTGCCAACACATCAAAATGTAATTCCATTTCCCCCGACAAAACACTGAGTACAGCCATAAGCGCAACACGAAACAATGTGGGGGTTAATTCAAGTGTCACCCGTTAGCGCTTTGAAACATACCGTTTTCCACCTACCGTGACTTCAGCTCAGAGATGCTGGAGCCACGAAAATGACGTCAGGGCCAGTCTATTATATTTATGGTCGAAGGCGCCTGCCCTTCCAAACAAACAAACGAATGACGTCGCCCAGCGGTTTGGACGAAAACTGGCCGCTGCGCATCGCCCACCGTGCCCTGCACAAGCTGCACGTTCATACGTACTAGAGCTGAGGGGATTTTGAGGAATAAATTTCAATATTTGAGAGCTGTACTTTGTCATGGAATATGAATACAGGGCGTTCAGTTTATCGGAAGGTACTTAAATATCTCGAGAAGCACACGTCCGATCCAAAAAACTCACAGTTAAAATCTGTTCGTCTTGGAGGGGAGGACATCAAACAATAAAGTCAACCGCCTTCCCAAACCATATGTGAGGGGAAGAGGGGGTCAACTCTGAAATCCTAAATGGGAACCTCCATTTCTCATGCAGATTTGAAGTCTATACACAAAAATACGTTTCGCCAGAATTTTTTATTTTTTGAGTTTCGCGAGAGATGACGCTGTATTCGTACAAATCAAAATGGGTAGAAAATCCTACGTTTCAAAATGCTATCCAATTTCACTTTCATTAACCGCTACATTCCAAGTTGCGAGGGTAGGACAGACAATTATTTCGCAACTTGTAATGAAAAACCGCATTCTCAGCGCTGTACTCCTCTGACAAAAAGAAAAGGGGACTGGCGTGCGCGCCGCCGTGGCCGGCTACCCAACTAAGCTACGGCTTACTGTAACGGGTACTGCAGTCGCATTAAAAGATAGGAAGGAACTGCTTGTCCGGACGTCACACAGTGGATGTGGGGGTTCATTCAAGTGTCACGGGTTAGCATTTTGAAACATTCCGTTTTCCGCCTACCGTGATTTTTCCGATTACAGCCCCATCTGTCATGTAACGAAAACAATGTTTCAGACCATATTTATGTACACTACTGGCCATTAAAATTGCTACACCAAGAAGAAATGCAGATGATAAACTGGTATTAATTGGCCAAATATATCATACTAGAACTGACATGTGATTACATTTTCACCCTACTTGGGTGCATAGATCCTGAGAAATCAGTACCCAGAACAACCACCTCTGGCCGTAATAACGCCCTTGATACGCCTGGGCATTGAGTCAAACAGACCTTGGGTGGCGTGTACAGGTACAGCTGCCCATGCAGCTTCAACACGATACCACAGTTCATCAAGAGTAGTGACTGGCGTATTGTGACGAGCCAGTTGCTCGGCCACCATTGACCAGACGTTTTCAATTGCTCAGAGATCTGGAGAATGTGTTGGCCAGGGCAGCAGTCCATTTTCTGTATCTAGAAAGGTCCGTACAGGACCTGCGACATGCGGTCGTGCATTATCCAGCTGAAATGTAGGGTTTCGCAGGGATCGAATGAAGGGTAGAGCCACGGGTCGTAACACATCTGAAATGTAACGTCCCGTGTTCAGTGCCGTCAGTGCTAACAAGAGGTGACCGAGACGTGTAACCAATGGCAACCCATACCATCACGCCGGGTGATACGGCAGTATGACGATGACGAATACACGCTTCCAATTTGCGTTCACCGCGATGTCGCCAAACACGGATGCGACCATCATGATGCTGTAAACAGAACCTGCATTCATCCGAAAAAATGACGTTTTGCCATTCGTGCACCCAGGTTCGTCGTTGAGTACACCATCGCAGGCGCTCCTGTCCGATGCAGTGTCAAGGGTAGCCGCAGCCACGGTCTCCGAGCTGATAGTCCATGCTGCTGCAAACGTCGTCGAAATGTTCGTGCAGATGGTTGTTGTCTTGCGAACGTCCCCATCTTTTGATTCAGGGACCGAGACGTGGCTGCACGGTCCGTTACAGCCATACGGGTAAGATGCCTGTCATCTCGACTGGTAGTGATTCGGGGCCGTTGGGATCCAGCACGGCGTTCCGTACTACCCTCCTGAACCCACAGATTACATATTCTGCTAACAGTCATTGGATCTCGACGAACGCGAGCAGCAATGTTGCGATACGATAAACCGCAATCGCGATAGGTTACAATCCGACCTTTGTCAAAGTCGGAAACATGATGGTACGCATTTCTTCTCCTTACACGAGGCGTCACAACAACGTTTCACCAGGCAACGCCGGTCAACTGCTGTTTGTGTATGAGAGATCGGTTGGAAACTTTCCTCATGTCAGCACGTTGTAGGTGTCGCCACCGGCGCCAACCTTGTGTGAATGCTCTGGACAGCTTATCATTTGCATATCACAGCATATTCTTCCTGTCGGTTAGATTTCGCGTCTGTGGCACGTCATCTTCGTGGTGTAACAATTTTAATGGCCAGGAGTGTATTTTTTCGTAGAATTCGAATCTGCGATAAAAGGCCGGCCGCGGTGGTCTAGCGGTTCTAGGCGCTCAGTCCGGGACCGCGCGACCGCCAATCCTGCCTCGGGCATTGATGTGTGTGATGTCCTTAGGTTAGTTAGGTTTAAGTAGTTCTAAGTTCTAGGGGACTGATGACCACAGATGTTAAGTCCCATAGTGCTCAGAGCCATTTGAATCATTTTTGCGATAAAAATGGGGCTTTCTGTTCAGGATTCTACAGTTGCACTCCACACAGGGTGGTGTGGTGTGTTGAGTTCGGTATCGTTGCATGTCCGTCTTCGAGACGAACAAATTTTAACTGTATATTTTTTTGGATCCAATGTGTTGTTTTCGAGATATTTCAGTGTCTTCCGTTAAAATGAAATACCTCTACGAAAGAGGCGAAGACGGGTCCGTGACGGAAATGACAACGTCAGTCTATGACTTCTCCTAGTATTCATTTTAAAAGTCTACACGGGAATCACGACACGCACGAGCGCGGGCCTGTGAAATAATAAGCTGCGAGAAGATACAGGCAGATGTGAGACGTGTGTGTGGGGGGAGGGGGGGGGGGGAAGGGAGGCAGACGTGAGTCATGTGGGGGTGGAGGGGGGGAAGGGGGGAGATTTGGTCGGTCCAAGGAGCGTGTTCTGGTGGCACTGGTGGTAGGACGACCTCTGCCGGTAAGCTGGAAGTCGGGGATCGAGTCCCGGTCCGACACAAAATTCTCGTGTATCACTTTAGATGGTACACCTACAGCTATAGGAGTTAAGCTGAAGTTTACGAATAAAGGTCGGGTAATTCCGTGGCAGCAATGCGCCCCTGCAGAGTAGCTGTGGGACCCGCAGAGTACCAAGACGTGGCTGGCTGCCAAAGGCACCGCCGAACCCTCGCCACGTTCCACTCTTGGGACGTACAACTCGGCAAGGAGGCGGAAGCAGTGCGCTATTAGAGTCTTCCATGAGCTCAGCAGTCCGCGATTTGCGCTACGTCACCACCTTCCCCTGTTACGGTCATTTGCCTCACTGATGAGAGGTTTCGGAATTCCAGCTGGCCCTGCAACTCTCTCCACTATTTATTTATTTATTTATTTCTCAGCTCAAGTGAAGACCTGCTGCCTGTTGTTCTATAGCAGGTCTACATTGATGATCAAATGTGTGTGTATACAGATATAACTTTTACATACATTTCTACTTTTTTTACATATCTATCATGTGTTATAATCTATTTATCCTATATATATATATATATATATATATATATATATATATATATATATATATATATACTCCTGGAAATTGAAATAAGAACACAGTGAATTCATTGTCCCAGGAAGGGGAAACTTTATTGACACATGATCACACTGACAGAACCACAGGCACATAGACACAGGCAACAGAGCATGCACAATGTCGGCACTAGTACAGTGTATATCCACCTTTCGCAGCAATGCAGGCTGCTATTCTCCCATGGAGACGATCGTAGAGATGCTGCATGTAGTCCTGTGGAACGGCTTGCCATGCCATTTCCACCTGGCGCCTCAGTTGGACCAGCGTTCGTGCTGGACGTGCAGACCGCGTGAGACGACGCTTCATCCAGTCCCAAACATGCTCAATGGGGGACAGATCCGGAGATCTTGCTGGCCAGGGTAGTTGACTTACACCTTCTAGAGCACGTTGGGTGGCACGGGATACATGCGGACGTGCATTGTCCTGTTGGAACAGCAAGTTCCCTTGCCGGTCTAGGAATGGTGGAACGATGGGTTCGATGACGGTTTGGATGTACCGTGCACTATTCAGTGTCCCCTCGACGATCACCAGTGGTGTACGGCCAGTGTAGGAGATCGCTCCCCACACCATGATGCCGGGTGTTGGCCCTGTGTGCCTCGGTCGTATGCAATCCTGATTGTGGCGCTCACCTGCACGGCGCCAAACACGCATACGACCATCATTGGCACCAAGGCAGAAGCAACTCTCATCGCTGAAGACGACACGTCTCCATTCGTCCCTCCATTCACGCCTGTCGAGACACCACTGGAGGCGGGCTGCACGATGTTGGGGCGTGAGCGGAAGACGGCATAACGGTGTGCGGGACCGTAGCCCAGCTTCATGGAGACGGTTGCGAATGGTCCTCGCCGATACCCCAGGAGCAACAGTGTCCCTAATTTGCTGGGAAGTGGCGGTGCGGTCCCCTACGGCACTGCGTAGGATCCTACGGTCTTGGCGTGCATCCGTGCGTCGCTGAGGTCCGGTCCCAGGTCGACGGGCACGTCCACCTTCCGCCGACCACTGGCGACAACATCGATGTACTGTGGAGACCTCACGCCCTACGTGTTGAGCAATTCGGCGGTACGTCCACCCGGCCTCCCGCATGCCCACTATACGCCCTCGCTCAAAGTCCGTCAACTGCACATATGGTTCACGTCCACGCTGTCGCGGCATGCTACCAGTGTTAAAGACTGCGATGGAGCTCCGTATGCCACGGCAAACTGGCTGACACTGACGGCGGCGGTGCACAAATGCTGCGCAGCTAGCGCCATTCGACGGCCAACACCGCGGTTCCTGGTGTGTCCGCTGTGCCGTGCGTGGGATCATTGCTTGTACAGCCCTCTCGCAGTGTCCGGAGCAAGTATGATGGGTCTGACACACCGGTGTCAATGTGTTCTTTTTTCCATTTCCAGGAGTTTATATATATATATGTGTGTGTGTGTGTCTGTGATTTTACGTGTTATATCATACAAACTTGCTTACCGCTAGTAGATTTTTTGAGAATTTTACAAAATGAATAAAAAAGAATATTTTTATGTATTTTTTATTTGTTATATTCTTTTTCATTCATTTTGTAAAATTCTCAAAAAATCTACTAGCGGTAACCAAGTTTGTATAATATAACACGTAAAATCACACATTGTAGACCTCCTGTATAGCAACAGCCAGTAGGTCGGTAGTTGAGAAATAAATAAATATTAAATAAATAAATGTACTGCTAGTATCGTACTTGAATGGCGTTTAGCTGTTCGACATGCTGGCAGTAGTTTCGGAGAGGGTGGGCGCCCCTGGGCCCATGTTACTGCGCACTTTGCGCCCCCCCCCCCCCCCCGCCCAACCCCACCCCCCTCTCCACCAGGACACGGCCACTCTCACGTGCGTCTGTCCCGGGCGACACGTGTTCGACACGCGATGGCGCGGCCGCGGAAGGCGCGCCGGCCGCCGTCTTTTTCCGGGCGCGGACGGATATTCTGGGACGCATTTACGGCTCGTATTTACGTCAGCCGGAGAGATAAATTCTCCTCGCTTTGTCAGAGACAGCGCCCTCTTGTCTCTCTCACCGGAGACTGCCGGGCAGAGATATTATTTCCGTGGGACCGCCCCGCTACATCGTAATAAAAAGGAGGCGAGAGACTGTCGGGGGTGCCCTTTGTCTCCCAGATACTGATGGGTTGATTTGTGTGCGCGACGCCGCCAGGCCTCTCGTGTGCTTTTCCTTTTTCGAGGCGGACGCGCTCATACGAGCGAGATGATGCAGTAAATGACGGCGCGGGTATTCACGGGACGTGGTGGGGCATAAGCCGAAATAACGGCCGCTCAGTCGCTACTGGGCGCGCCTCGCTGCAGCGGTGGCGGCCTGAGGAGGACGGAGGGAGGGAGGGAGAGAACAGCCCAGTGCGCGGTGTATCTCGGCGTAAGCGGTGCGGCAATGGAAGCGGTGGACGCGAATGGCCAGCGGACGCAGTCTGTGGCGGCGAGAAACGAGGAAAGCGCGCTGTTTACCTGCTCTGTCGATGTCGACTACGCCGACAAAACACGAGAGGTTCTCCTGGGCACTTCCCGAGTACTTTGTTTCAAGTGACACGTCGTCTGCAGTGGCTCGTCACAGAGCAATAGTGTAACTACAACAGTTACTCTTTTCCCGTCTTACTTCGTTGCTCACTTCTTCCACAGATCGTATTCACCGTAAACACGGTGATGTTTCTATGTGAAACACACTCCCACAAACACACACTCTCAAAATTCTTTGTGGCACATTTTGTCAGTGCGGGTTGCCTACATCAGGGGCAAACCTATTGTTCTTCTTTAATTGACAGGTACTTAACCTATTGTTCTCCTGCGATTGACAGCTGCTTAACCTATTTTTCAGTTAAGTGCTTTTCCATGTCATCCCACTTCCTTTTGACTCACAGGAAACCTTACGTCCCCACCACCCCCTCCCCCTCTCCAACCCCCTCCCCCCTGGTGGTACAGGTACACTTTCAGGTCTGAGCTACTGGAATAGGCCCTCCTCTCACTCTTATGAATTTGATTGATTACTTAATTAAATTCATCAATTAATTAACCAATCTTGTGGGAAACAACCCCCCCTGGCAGGAAGTTCAAATTACATCAGGACAATGCAACCCTAACAAAATGGCAGGAAAATAGGTGACTTAGGCTACCTCCACTAACCTGAGTCATCCGACCGCCACCTCACCCTAGGAACTGGTGGGGAGTTTGAATTTTGGAGAGAAGATGGGTCAATTCGACTATCTCTACTAACCTAAGAAAATGGCAGGAAAGAAAGGGCACTTGGGCTACCTCCTTTAACCTAACCCATCTGACCACCACCTCTTCCTAGGAAATGGTGGCAAGAGGACTTGATCTGTGCTTGATATAAGTCTTAATTTTGCAAGCACTATTTATTTAAACAAACAGAGGCACTACCTCCATTCAGTGTGTTAGTCAAGAGGGCACAAGTCCAACTGATCTAGTACAAACTACTGCCACCAGAGGATGCTGTCGTCCCTTCCGTGACGTAATCAAAGATGGCGGTCAGGTGGGGGAGAGGAAGGGTCTCGTATCAGGAACTTCAAGGGTATACTGTTTATTTATAAACAAATCAGTTTGTCGAGGTTGGACATTTCGTGCTCATCACTCTCTTCTGTTTGGAAACATGTAGGTCTTGTAAGAAGTAATTACATGGAGCAAACATGTTGCATAACCTAATGTTCAGAACTGTACCCTGGGTGCTTAAGCTAATGTTTGGCCCTTTGTCAGCACTTAGCCTATTGTTCTGTTAAGTGGTTTTCCTGATAATCCACATTTCCTTAAACTATTCTACCGCCTTTGATACCAAATTAAGTAATTAGCTATGTCCTCACACCATTTCCTGGTACACTTTTCGATTTTCAGATGTTTTTCAACGCCATTTCTGGCTCATTCTTCTTTGTCACCCAAATCCTTAAACTATTGCACTGCGTTTTACATAAAAATTATGCATATTAACCTAGCGTTCTGTGCTTAACCTGCTGTTCTGCTCCATGTCACTCACTCACACACACCCTCCCCTTGTACCGCAAACACCAAGTAGATATAAAAAATTTATGCAAATTAATTAAGTCGATATTTTTCACATGTATGGGGGAGTTTTTTCAATTCACATCATCCTTTTGGTCGGTGAAATGGACAGAACACAGTTTAAACAAAAGATAGCTACTAAAAAACACATCCCTCCACTCGACACCCAATGCCACCACCACCCCCGCTGCTGCCCCCGGACTCGGCAGCCACAGAATCGCTCTGGCGTCCACGGGTCGCCCTCCCTCAGGCTAGCAGGTTAGGGCTGCAGCAACCAGGCTGATCGCAGCAGCCCGATTCTGCAGCGTCCCCTTCTCCGCCGTCATGTCCTCCACGTCACTTGAGGTACAGCACGCACACCTGTCCACCTCACCACAGAACTCAGAGGCATGCTCACACAGATCCCATATGCAAAACGCCTCTGGGCAGCACGTGTGTTTACCGTTGCTGATGCTATACCTGTTGACACTGATGTCACACATTGCGGTACAGAAATCCGTTCCAGAATAGCACAGGCTGCCTTCTCCCTAGCTATCCGAACAGGACATACAAGCTGCGTCCAGCCATGCTTACCTATCCCAGTGCAACTGATGCTGTGACACGTTACGTCTGCATGGCAACTCACCATCTAAAAGGTTCTCAATATTATATTGACGTCACATGGCTATGTGAAATAAGAGCCAAGTCGACCTCTCAGAAATTGTATACTGTCCCAGAAATACTTAATGGTCCCTTTTGTTGGAGCTTTTATGATCTCTCAACTTCTCCGCATGGAATTTCTTGTGTTAACAGAACCTGTTTACGAAAATAACGTGGAATAACGCCGAATGCATTCTTCCTGGTAGTCTAACATGGCACCCCATCCATCACGCCTTACCCTTCATGCTTTCAACATACACAAAAGTTCACACTGCTGTGTAGAGACTCCTATATCCCAGCACAAAGGATGTGTTGGGAATGAATGGGGACTATGATTGGTTCTTATCGAATTTACCTGCCAAATTAATGATGCTGCCAGTGTGGAAGAATGGTCCGCCTATTTACCTTCTGTCTGCAGACGAGACTATCAGACATAAAATCCATATTATACAGATAGCCATATTGCACCCACAATTAAACCTTGCAAAGTACCCTACATTTCGTCAAATATGGAAATACTCCTACTTAATTACACTGCATTCACACCAAGGACAGGAGCTCGAATGTTAGAACATGAAACCGATCTCCGACCCATCAATAATCACCATGTACCATGTCGATCTACTAAACATACAATGTGTATCCTGCGCCGTATAAAATCAGGCCTTTAACATCATCCGTACACTTACCGCAGAGACAGACACTCCAACCAGCACTAGATATTTCACTGCGAGGTTGGCGGTCATCCACACCCGGTGGGTGACCAGAGCACCCTCACTGAATGGAAGTCGCTCTCACAACAGTTCTACAAATTCAGTTCTTGCTTGCTTTTCTACACCCATCTCCACACTCTGGGATTACAAGAACACATGTATTATCGCATGGTCTACCATAATATTATCCCATTTTCGCGCTGCTTCTCGATATCAAGCACACACCAGTATCATATGGATCGCTGCACAATTCCGACGATATAGACTGGAAATTATTTCTCTACAAACCTAAAACTTTAGCTAAGTGGGATATGCTGTAAATCACTGACTAACTAGAAACTTGTCACGCCTCTGAAGACATTTACGTGGAAACTCGAAAAGAAAAATAGAGAAAACTGATTTCCACTCGCAAATACCGATCTCAGAGATGTAGCAGATTCCAATTCATCCCTATAATTCACAAGGTCAACTAAGGTGTTTCTCATGTCTAGAGAACCACATGCTAGATGCACGCACTGCAGTCGATCTTCTCTCAACTAAATAAGGCGCGAAATGTGTAGAATCAGTCAATTTACATGGGAGGGAATAACGGTCCAGTGCAAACACGCCTCCATATTCAATCTTCTCCAATTTCCACACAATCACGAAAGCTACTTAACACATACTAAGTATTAGTTCGCTATTCGGTCGTCTAGAGGTCAGTACTGTTAAGTCCTACACTCCAACAGCCCTCTCCATTCGGACAGCTCCTACAGTTAACATGAAACGTGAACCATCCCCACACAGGTCACCGGCGCTGCATGCAGAGCACATACAGGTAGAATCAATCATCCTAAGAAATCAATCTCACATTTATATTTTATCCTTGTACCTACAACTAAATGTTACAGTTGCGGTCTGAGTTGAACGACATTCGACAACGATCGAGGTAGCGGAAATACACCCAGTTGCCCTCTATGGCTCTGGAAATAGAAATATCGGTACCAGTCTTATGGCTTGACACACTCTTCCCTTTGCTATCACAGTACTGGACGTCAAATCCATACCTTCCTTATGAATGGACATAGTCATTTCCTTTGTACATATCAGAACACAAACACACACTTTATAAGCCTGATGCTCAAGGCAAACTTATCGCGCACCTCGTACTACTATGTATAATACTTCTTGAATAACTGATTGCTGGCGATACGAGATAAAACTGAGCGAAAATCAACTGTGGGTGGACATGTCTGATAAGTTTTTCTCGCAAGTGTCACCAACGTGTCTTAGAAATAGTTGTTTAATCGTCTTACAAACTACCAGATGTTAATAAAATCCCGATCCCAACAACTACTGTATGTTACTGTCACAAGCCGTCTTGGTTCTATATGTGCACACAAGCACCCATGTTAAAAGCTATTCTGGCTTTATAAATCTATGTATGGCGTTACCTACAAATCATGTGGTTTTTCCAGACAAATACGGATGTGGTAATCGCCGCAGTGTATAGTATCAGACCAATACGTCGCCGATGGTGCAACCTCATGGTAAAAGTACCGCATTTTGAAAGTGGTACGGCTAAGAAGTGTGGTATGAAACCGGTAATTGCAACTACCTCACGCCACTTCCGCTAGATATTTCTCCTGTATTTGTAATGCATTCTGTCTCAATGCCATGCAGAGTTATCAGTGATGATTGATTGCGAAGCATCACAAACAGTAGTAGATGGTGTGATGATTGAGGTCGTAAGAAATATACACTAGCTTTTCAGATCTCTAGTGCTACACTTTCGGTAGAAGTGATGTCTATGATTTCGAATCAAGTCTTTCCATTCAATCACATACCTGCATTGGATCCTATTGAGAAGCCCATTAATGATTACAGCCACTAGTGAATCATATTTCTGGATCACTCATATCTCGAAACAAGTCACCTCTCTGGAATCTATCTGCAACAGTAAAATTCCAACATGGTTTTAGGTAGCCCCTATGCATCTTGCAACTACCCCTCAGACTCTGCGCTACCGTCCCCGCAGCTATTCGCATGTGATTTTTCCAATCTAAGTCGGAACTGAGCAGAAGTCGGTGGAAGCTACATCTACCACCTTCTGCAACCCGTGTAGAAACAGGCGAAGCTCGGTTACTGCGACAGAACTGTGTTTGGACCAGTCGTCAGAAACAAAAACTGCTCCTGCAGCAAAAGGTAATATAAAAGTAGTTTGGGAACTGGGGGAAGGATGTGGATTTTGTTACTGCATTGTGGTGCCTCTCGAAACTACGAGCAGATCCACATCCCTCAGCGGTCATTAATGTCCATCACCCCAACATTCTATCATCGTTATTCTGTACACTGCACCAGAGAAAAATTACGAAAAGCTCCACTAACTTCATCCGATAGAGAACTCGATAAGATTTTTACCACATCTTTGTCCTCCAATATAGCGAAAACAAATACCGCAGGTGTGCTGATTCGAGCACAAGTGACAGATCGTATTAAAGATGCAGGTATTGATCCACTGCACAGGCCAGTGTAAAGTTTCATCACCCATACCTTGGGAGGATGACCATATACCACAGACCAAGTCGCAAGAGTCGTTCCCTGTGATCCTGTGTCATTGTTTTCTTTCTGCTCTAACACGCTTTGTACATTTCCATTAATTTTGTTTTCCCGCCAAGAGTTCGTGGTCTGTGTCAGGTTCTAAACTGGCATTAACACGTTCTGATCCATTGCCTCTCGCAGAACACTAGGTGTCGCATAGTGTAAACGATGTTGTTACTGTGCCTATCATAACATTCCGCACACACTGGATTATTTAAAAAATAAAAGACAGTTACAACATAAGGAAACTGGAAGAGTTTGACTGCATTGTTGAGTTTCCAAACTGCTGTCCCAAGGTGAATGCCTACATCTACATTTAAGTTCATGTGTCAATGTGACAGAACAGCTGATAGCTACGTATTCCAGTTCGACTGATTCCTCATATTGCAGTCATGAACGCGATCTCTGCTTCAGTTCTATCCGTCCCCAGAAGGTGTTGTCCCTCCACCAAAACTCTTTCTCCTACTCAAACAAGCGATGTCAGTCAGTCATTATGTGATAACCAGCAGCATACCAGTGGATGGAAGGGATGGAAAAGGCACCCACGATGTAGTGACATAATAAGCATTGCCTTGATTGTGAGAAAAATTTTACGAATTTTAAAGTAATTTTCAGACCAACCAATGATGGGACAGCATGTTTCCCAATTTCAGTGTCATAGCTACCTCAGCACTACCCCACTTTGCTATTATCATTGCAAACGTGGATAGATGACTGTGCAGTCTGTCCATGCATTGTTAATTCTCGAACAGGTCCACCGTCAAAGTATATCAGACGGCGCTCCACATATTTCTAAGACTACGAACATAGTGCTCAATTTATGATGTATCTCCATTCTGATGGGGAGTCATAGCGCATTCTCACAGTCTTGGGGTAAAATTAGGTACTGAAAGATCCCCCGGACTGTCATTGGCCAACCCACCCGCCAGTACCAAGTTAACCTGCAATCGACCAGAAGTAGACCACGCTACATTCCACGTCTCGTGAATGAGTGGAGCTTGCCAAGTCCTTTCCCATCCAAGAGCACAAGATTTCTCGAGATGCGCCCATGTTGAGGAGGATAGCACTCCTTATCAGAGTATAGTGTTAGATTTGAAAGTGTTGTGATGTAATAGCAGACAGTGAATAAGAACAAGAAAGGGGTGATTTTTATGCGCAGTGGAGCTCCAGACTGATGGAGTTCGAACCATCGTAAATCAACGAAGCAATCAGTTTTAAAGTACATGGTGATTCAAAAAGAATACCACAACTTCAAAAATGTGTATTTACTGAAAGAAACGTAATATAACCTCCTGTTATACATCATTACAAAGAGTATTTAAAAAGGTTTTTTTTTCACTCAAAAACAAGTTCAGAGATGTTCAATATGGCCCCCTCCAGACACACGAGCAATATCAACCCGATACTCCAACTCGTTCCACACTCTCTGTAGCATATCAGGCGTAACCGTTTGGATAGCTGCTGTTATTTCTCGTTTCAAATCATCAATGGTGGCTGGGAGAGGTGGCCGAAACACCATATCCTTAACATACCCCCATAAGAAAATATCGCAGGGGGTAAGATCAGGGCTTCTTGGAGGCCAGTGATGAAGTGCTCTGTCACGGGCTGCCTGGCGGCCGATCCATCGCCTCGGGTAGTTGACGTTCAGGTTTCATAACTAACCTTTTTCGTAGGACTCTCCATACAGTTGATTGTGGAATTTGCAGCTCTCTGCTAGCTCTGCGAGTCGATTTTCCTGGGCTGCGAACAAATGCTTGCTGGATGCGTGCTACATTTTCATCACTCGTTCTCGGCCGTCCAGAACTTTTCCCTTTGCACAAACACCCATTCTCTGTAAACTGTTTATACCAACGTTTAATACACCACCTATCAGGAGGTTTAACACCATACTTCGTTCGAAATGCACGCTGAACAACTGTCGTCGACTCACTTCTGCCGTACTCAATAACACAAAAAGCTTTCTGTTGAGCGGTCGCCATCTTAGCATCAACTGACGCTGACGCCTAGTCAACAGCGCCTCAAGCGAACAAATGTACAACTAAATGAAACTTTATAGCTCCCTTAATTCGCCGACAGATAGTGCTTAGCTCTGCCTTTTGTCGTTGCAGAGTTTTAAATTCCTAAAGTTGTGGTATTCTTTTTGAATCACCCTGTATTATTGCAGAGTCTACGATCAGTACCTGGAACGTATTGGTAAGAGAGAACATAAACACACGCACTCCTAAGGCTAAAATGTTCTGCACTTAAAACGACTATAATGTAAGATCGCTTGTGTTTCCGACCTATCAGACGTATGAAATATAGCGCTGTTAATATTTCGATGTAAGAAATATATTTCAAGCACATGACATACATCCATCTTCCCGGTTTCTCCACGATAAACTATGTTATAGAAACGTAAAACGAAAAACCCACTACCAGAAAACATTTGCTCTGAATCATACGAGTACAATATAGCTATCATTAATGGACATCTCAGTAGGATCCAATGCAGGTATGTGATTGAATAGAAAGACTTGATTCGAAATAATAAGACATCACTTCTACCGAAAGTGTAGCACTAGAGATCTGAAAAGCTAGTGTATATTTCTTACGATCTCAATCATCACACCATCTACTACTGTTTGTAATCCTTTTCAATCAATCATCACCTATAACTCTGACATGGCATTGAGACAGAATGCATTACAAATACAGGAGAAATATCTAGCGGCGGTGGCGTGAGGTAGTTGCAAATACCACACTTCTTTGCCGTACCACTTTCAAATTTCGGTACTTTTATCATGAGGTTGCACCATCGGCGTCGTATTGGTCTGATACTGTACACTGCGGCGATCACCATCTCGCTATTTATCTGGAAAAACCACGTGATTCGTAGGTAACGCCATACATAGATTTATAAAGGAAGTATAGCTTTTAACATGGGTGTTTGAGTGCACATATAGAACCAAGACGGCTTGTGACAGTAACATACAGTAGTTGTTGGGATTGGGATTTTTTTAACCTCTGGTGGTTTGTAAGACGATTAAAGAGCTCTTTCTAAGACACGTTGGTGACACTTGCGAGAAAAACTTATCAGACATGTCCACCCATAGTTGATTTTCGGTCAGTTTTATCTCGTTATCACCAGCAATCAGTTATTCAAGAAGTATTATACATAGTAGTACGAGGTGCGCGATAAGTTTGCCTTGAGCATCAGGCTTATAAGAATTGACTGACAGCTACTTAACCTATTGTTTTCCTCTGATTGACAGGTAGTTAACCTATTGTTCTGTTCAGTGCTTTACCATGTCACCCCCATTTCCATTTTATTGACAGGCACTTAACCTATTGTCCCCACTGCCCCCTCTCCCTCTCCAAACCCCCTCCCCCCTCACTGCTACAGGCACTCTTTCAGGTCTGAGTTACTGGAATAGGCCCTCCTCTCACTCTTATCAATTTGATTGACTACTTAATTAAATTGATCAATTAATTATCCTCTCTGGTGGGAAAGTGCCACGCCCCCCTGCACGCTAACCTGGTGGGCAGATCAAATTCCATCAGGACAATGCAACTAACCTAAGAAAATGGCAGGAAGATAGGTGACTTGGGCTACCTCCACTAACCTAAGTCATCCGACTGCCACCTCTCCCTAGGAACTGGTGGGAAGATTGAATTTTGGAGGGAAGATAGATCAATTCGTCCATCTCTACTAAACTAAGAAAATGGTGGGAAAGAAAGGGCACTTGGGCTACCTCTTCTAACCTAAGCCATCCGACCACCACCTCTTCCCAGGAAACAGTGGTAGTAGCACTCTACCTGTGCTGGACATAAGTCTTCATTTTGCATGCGCTATTTATTTAAACAATTAGAAGCAGTACCTCCATCCAGTGTGTTAACCAAGAGGTCTGGAGTCCGACTGACGTAGTACACAGTACAACCACCAGAGGGTGCTGTCGTCCTTTCTGTGACATAATCCAAGATGGCGCTCAGGTGGGGGAGAGGAAGGGTCTCATAACAGGAAATTCAAGGGTATATTGTTTATTTATAAAAACATCAGTTTGTGAGAGTTGGATATTTCTTGCTCATCATTCTCTGCTGATTGGAAACATGTAGGTCTTGCAAGAAGTAATTACATGGAGCAAACATGTTACATAACCTATTGTTCAACACTGTACTCTGGCAGCCTTAACCTAATGTTTTACCAGCCGTTGTGGCCGAGCGGTTCTGGGCGCATCAGTCCGGAACGCCGTTGTTGCTATGGTTGCAGGTTCGAATCCTGCCTCTGGCATGGATGTGTGTCTTGTCCTAAGGTTAGTTACGTTCAAGTAGTTCTAAGTCTAGGGGACTGATGACCTCAGATGTTAAGCCCCATAGTGCTCAGAGCCATTTTATCCTAATGTTTGGCCCTTTTGTTGGCACTTAACCTATTGTTCTGTTAAGTGGTTCTCCATATCATCCCCATTTCCTTAAACTGTTCTACCGCCTTTGATGCCAAATTAAGTAATTAGTTATGTCCTCCCACCATTTTCTGGTACACTTTTCGAATTTCACATGCTTTCGAACGCCATTTTTAGTTCATTCTTGTTTGTCACACACCTCCTTAAACTACTCTACTGCATTTTACATAAAAATTATGCAAATTAACCTAGTGTTCTGTGCTTAACCTGCTGTTCTGCTCCACGTCACTCAATCACACACACCCTCCCCTTGTACCCCACGTTGATATAAAAAAATTATGCAAATTGATTAATCGATATTTTTCACATGTATGGGGGAGTGTTTTTAATTCACATCATCCTCTTGGTCGGTGAAACCGACGGAACACAGTTTAAGCAAAAGATCGCTACTAAAAAACACATCCCGCCACTCGACGCCACATGCCGCCGCCAGGCCTTTCAGCGTCTGAGCGAGACAGGTACCCTCGCACCTCGGAAGACTAACAGTGGAAGGACCCGCACAGTCCCTACGCCTAACAGGCAGGGGTGTGTGTGGTAGGTTCAGTGTTAGAAACCCCTGGAGCCAGTGTGCAGCTATTGGCAGCAGCAGAAGGCATATCTCTCACTCTCATCTGTGCGTGTTCGTGTGTGTGTGTGTGTGTGTGTGTGTGTTTGTGTGTGTGTGGGGAGGGGGTGGGGGGTAGTACTTCATCAACAGTTGCTGTACCCATATCATCTGCAGTGCGATCAGACTCTAAGGCCACAGGATCATCGTGGCAAACAGCTGATTTGTCAATGGCTGTTGCAGAATTCTGCCGCGGACCCACTGTCCACCATTTACTGATGAGGCATGGTTCGCAAGATATGGAGTGAATTTCCGTAACCAGTATTTATAGGCAGATGTAAATCCCTAAGCAACTGACGAAAGAGGGCATCAAAACCGATTCACAATCAACGTATGGGAGCGCGTACTTGGTGATAAATTAGAAGGGTCATACGTGCTACCACATACGTTAACTTGATCGCGTATCTGGACTTTCTCATTAATGTACTGGCTGGAGGCTGTGGTTCTCGCATGATGGGGCACCGGCACACTTTCGTCACAATGTGCGCGAAAATATGACGCAGACATTTCAGGACTCCTGGACTGGTCGTGGGGCCCCACACCTTGGCCTGCTCGTTTCCCAGACCTGAGTCCCATAGACTTCTGGTTATGGGGACACTTGCAGGAATTTCTCTACGCGACGCCAATCAACGGTGTGTGGACACTACAGGGTTGCGTCTTCAATGTGTTCCATCAGGTACAACAACAGCTGGTTATACTTCTAAGGGTTGTAACGTATAAATTTATATATATAAATTTTCGGTGCATACAGTGTCACGTCTTTGTGTCACACAAATTTTTATTTTTAAAGGGGATCACTTAAGACTATTTCTATCGGTTCGCCTCTCAAATTTCTCCCTCGTATCACAAAATTGTCGTCTGATGTAGTACAAACTGAAAAAATAAATTCCTTTTAAGTTTAGTATATAAATTATATTCAAAACCTTACACCTGTGTCACAGAACAAATCCTACACCGAGACTACTTTACACAAGTTTAATGGAAGAAATGGCTCTGAGCACTATGGGACTTAACATCTGAGGTCATCAGTCCCCTAGAACTTAGAACTACTTAAACCTAACTAACGTAAGGACATCACACACATCGATGCCCGAGGCAGGATTCGAACCTGCGACCGTAGCGGTCTCGCGTTTCAAGACTGAAGCGCCTAGAACCGCTCGGCCACCAGCGGCCGATAATTATTACAGTATTTAAAGAACATCAAAATACGGACAGATTGAAATGAATAAACAGTACAATTCAACTGTAAAAAGCTAAGGAGCGTATTATTAGCAAAATGAGAAATATGCAAAAGTGATATGCCAAAATGAGTACTTCTCAATTGGGAGTAAATCAAAGCAATCAGAATGGCTGAAAGAGAGCACAATAACATGAGCCATAAACGAATAAGAGCTAAGCAAATAAGAGGATAGGCAAAAATGAGATGCCAACAAAATGAGAGCTGGCCGAACTCACTTATATACGGTTGCGCTCGTGGCGGCGTCTAGCGGCCCGTACGCAAGTTGTGCGACTGCTGTCGCAGGTCGACCCTTAATCTATGATGTTGCAGGGTGCTTCATTTTTTACTTTGGAGGGTCAGGAATGTGTTTTGTTATGAATGGACGCCACGTTGAACACCTCCTATAAAGACGTGTTTATCGCAGAAAATATCGATTTCCGGACCCATGTTTATTGGACTTTTGTCAGCAAGCATGCACCTGCAGACCTATGTTTATTGGGCTTGATTTTCTTGTCTCAAAGTGTGGTGTCACCGCCAGACACCACACTTGCTAGGTCGTAGCTTAAATCGGCCGCGGTCCATTTAGTACATGTCGGACCCGCGTGTCGCCACTGTGTGATCGCAGACCGAGCTCCACCACAAGGCAGGTCTCGAGATACGGACGAGCACTCGCCCCAGTTGTACGACGACTTTGCTAGCGACTACACTGACGAAGCCTTTCTCTCATTTGCCGAGAGACAGTTAGAATAGCCTTCAGCTAAGTCAATGGCTACGACCTAGCAAGGCGCCATTAACCATTTTAAGATAGAGTCTCACTTGTATCATCAAGGAATGCTGTATTCACATGAAGGATTAAAAGTTAAGTATTAAAGCAGCTACGTACTTTTGTTGCTACCATTCAATACGTATCCTGTTTCAGACCTCTCTTTAGCCAACGTGAGATTACGCGTGCCTTTCGGCTACTTCAGTATGGCGTAGCTGTCTTGTTACGCCTCAACACAAAGAGTACTACCACATCTCAAAGTATTCGGTCTTTTTTTTTTGTTGATAACCCTGTATAATTTTGCACAAATATTATGTACACAACAACATGCTGTTTTGTTTTCTTCTCCGCAGTCTGCTTAAGACGAAATAGTTAAGTTGTATTTGTCGTTAACTTCGTAATCCTATCGCTTCACAGATTATAACTAAGCGAAATACTGTCATTCAAGCTAGCAATACGGATTTACCTACCGATTTTAAGATATTTGAATTCGCATTTAAAATTTCCTTTGCAATAACAATATACAGAGCTCAAGATCAGAGAGAGAGAGAGAGAGAGAGAGAGGGATAAGATGACAGACAGAGAGGGGAGGAGGAAATGGAGAGGGGAAAGGAGGGTGTGAACAGAGAGAGGGGCAGCAGATGGAGGGACAGTAGGGAGGAGGGGATTAAGAGAGAGGGGGGGGGGAGCAGGCGATGGAGGGATACAGGGTAGGAGAAAGGGGGAGCAGGGCGTGGACACAGGCAGGGAGGGGAAGGTGACTAGGACGTGTATACACTTAGCAGTTAGCAGTCACTGCTGGGCTCTTTAGTCTGAATGAAAATTCAAGAGATATATACTAATTAACAAATATCTAACTGCCATCTTAATGAAAAATGCGTGTCGTCTTATTTCTAATTGCATATTGCACACAAAAATCAATTTTTCACAGCAAATACAAATTCGTAATCACCAAGAAGATTAATAATAAAGATTGATTAAATTAACAAAATAACTACAAATGAAGTTGTTCTTCTTTATGTATTTCATTCTCTATACAAATATTCTGGAGATGGCAGGGGTAAAATACAGGGAGCGAAGGGCTATTTACAATTTGTACAGAAATCAGATGCCAGTTATAAGAATCGAGGGGCATGAAAGGGAAGCAGTTGTTGGGAAGGGAGTGAGACGGGGTTGTAGTCTCTCCCCGATGTTACTCAATCTGTATATTGAGCAAGCAGTGAAGGAAACAAAAGAAAAATACGGAGTAGGTATTAAAATTCATGGAGAAGACATAAAAACTTTGAGGTTTGCCGATGACATTGTAATTCGATCAGAGACAGCAAAGGACTTGGAAGAGCAGTTGAACGGAATGGACAGTGTCCTGAAAGGAGGATATAAGATGAACATCAACAAAAGCAAAACGAGGATAATGGAATGTAGTCGAATTAAGTCGGGTGATGCTGAGGGAATTAGATTAGGAAATGAGACACTTAAAGTAGTAAAGGAGTTTTGCTATTTGGGGAGCAAAATAACTGATGATGGTCGAAGTAGAGAGGATATAAAATGTAGACTGGCAATGGCAAGGAAAGCGTTTCTGAAGAAGAGAAATTTGTTAGCATCGAGTATAGATTTAAGTGTCAGGAAGTCGTTTCTGAAAGTATTTGTATGGAGTGTAGCCATGAATGGAACTAAAACATGTACGATAAACAGTGTCGATAAGAAGAGAATAGAAGCTTTCGAAATGTGGTGCTACAGAAGAATGCTGAAGATTAGACCACATATCTAATCAGGAGGTATTGAATAGGATTGGGGAGAAGTTTGTGGCACAACTTGACTAGAAGAAGGGATCGGTTGGTAGGACATGTTTTGAGGCATCAAGGAATCACCAGTTTAATATTGGAGGGCAGCGTGCAGGGTAAAAATCGTAGAGGGAGACCAAGAGATGAATACACTAAGCAGATTCAGAAGGATGTAGGTTGCAGTAGGCACTGGGAGATGAAGAAGCTTGCACAGGATAGAGTAGCATGGAGAGCTGCATCAAAACAGTCTCAGGACTGAAGACCACAACAACAACATACACATGCTCCCTTCATTCAAAAATTTATTACAGTCGGGAGTCGATCCCCTGCCACCGACACGATAGCCATGCATTGTACCACAGATACACGTGGCCCATCGGAAAAACGCAAACTTGCTTTAGGAAACTGAAGGCTCTCGGGAAACTTGGAACTCGATTTTCCTATGTGAGACTGACGTTTGAGTTCCCATCTTCACGTATCATCTGCATATACAAAAGGCAGCGTCACGACTGACTGGTCAGGGATTTTCTCTGCCTCGTGATGGCTGGGTGTTGTGTGGTGTCCTTAGGTTAGTTAGGTTTAAGTAGTTCTAAGTTCTAGGGGACTGATGACCACAGATGTTAAGTCCCATAGTGCTCAGAGCCATTTGAACCATTTGAACCACGACTGACTGGATGACTCACCAGCGCCCAGACCAAACCGCTAAAGACAGGAACTTTGGAGAAGGCATAGGTCTTTTAATGGAGCCGTCGTTTACGAAGGTATTTTTCGTAATTCCAAACCCAACGGGATGAAATAGGAATGATGGTTCTTTTTAATGTCGCTATTAAGGGAATTTTGACGCTAGAACTACGAAAACTAGTATTTGGTTACTCGGTCAGATAATAAAAAATATGTGTTTCACGATTCTCGGTATTCAATCACTAATGGGTTAAATTAGGGGGTGAACGTTGTTTTTGAAAATAAATAATCAACAAGTACTAAAGGAATTTTAAGGCTACATCTGGTATTTACCTTCTCAGTTAGAAACAAAAATACATATTCCAGTGTTGCTGGAGTACAGCCCTTAAGGTAGTGCAATAGGGGATAAATAATTTTAAGAAACTATTCCGTTACATTAAATAAATTTTGAAGCTAGATATACAAAAATTAGATTCCACATCTTTGTTTAATATAAAGAAATATTCGTCAGGGGACGACAGTTGCCATGGAAATATGTCCATAAGAACGCGAAAGGCATGAGTAACGAAAACTTTGGACTCCAGCTACCAGAATCCCTTTTTGGTCAGGAAAACATTCGTAAAGATCACGCTTATGTGGTCTTCTGGCAACAGTATTACAGATTTGATGTTTTACTGGATTCGTGATATTTACGATACACTCTTGAAATGAGTTCACGGGAAAATCCCCACTTCGTGACTACCTCGGAGATGCTGTGTCCCATCGCTCGCGAGCCGACTACAACACAAAGTTCAAACTCACTTAAATCTTGATAACCTGCCACTTTAGCAGCAGTAACCGATCTGACAACTGCGCCAGACACTTGCCGTCTTATACAGGCTTTGCCTACCGCAGCGCCGTATTCTGTATTTTTGTATAACTCTGTTTGAATATGTATGCCTTTGGCGCTTCAGTATATACAGGGTGTTACAAAAAGGTACGGCCAAACTTTCAGGAAACATTCCTCACACACAAAGAAAGAAAAGATGTTATGTGGAAATGTGTCCGGAAACGCTTACTTTCCATGTCAGAGCTCATTTTATTACTTCTCTTCAATTCACATTAATCATGGAATGGAAATACCCGGGACAGAACGTACCAACATGACTTCAAACACTTTGTTACAGGAAATGTTCAAAATGTCCTCCGTTAGCGAGGATACATGCATCCACCCTCCGTCGCACGGAATCCCTGATGCGCTGATGCAGCCCTGGAGAATGGCGTATTGTATCACAGCCGCCCACAATACGAGCACGAAGAGTCTCTACATTTGGTACCGGAGTTGCGTAGACAAGAGCTTTCAAATGCCCCCATAAATGAAAGTCAAGAGGGTTGAGGTCAGGAGAGCGTGGAGGCCACGGAATTTGTCCGCCTCTACCAATCCATCGGTCACCGAATCTGTTGTTGAGAAGCGTACGAACACTTCGACCGAAATGTGCAGGAGCTCTATCGTACACGAACCACATGTTGTGTCGTACTTGTAAAGGCACATGTTCTAGCAGCACAGGTAGAGTATCCCGTATGAAATCATGATAACGTGCTCCATTGAGCGTAGGTGGACGAAACTAAAATGAGCTCTAACATGGAAATTAAGCGTTTCCGGACACATGTCCACATAACATCTTTTCTTTATTCGTGTGTGAGGAACGTTTCCTGAAAGTTTGGTCGTAGCTTTTTGTAACACCCTGTATACTGGGTGGTCAAAAAGTCAGTATAAATTTGAAAACTGAATATATCACGGAAAAATGTAGATAGAGAGGTACAAATTGACACTCATGCTTGGAATGACATTGGGTTTTATTAGCACCAAAAAAATACAAAAGTAAAAAAATGTCAGACAGATGGCACTTCATCTGATCGGAATAGCAATAATCAGCATAACAAAGTAAGACAAAGCAAAGATGATGTTCCTTACAGGAAATGCTCAATATGTCCGCCATCATTTCTGAACAATAGCTGTAGTCGAGGAGTAATGTTGTGAGCAGCACTGTAAAGCATGTCTGGATTTATGGTGAGGCATTGGCGTCGGATGTTGTCTTTCAGCATCCCTAGAGATGTCGGTAGATCACGATACACTTGCGACTTCAGGTAACCCCAAAGCCAATAATCACACGGACTGAGGTCTGGGGATCAGGGAGGCCACGCGTGACGACAGTGGCGGCTGAGCACACGATCACCACCAAACGACGCACGAAAGAGATCTTTCACGCGTCTAGCAATACTTCGTTTTTTTTTTTTTGTTCTAATAAAACCCCATGTCATTCCAAGCATGTGTGTCAATTTTACCTCTCTATCTACATTATTCCATGGTTTATTAAGTTTTCAAATTTAGACTGACTTTTTGATCACCCGGTACTTAAACTCCAAAGAAACTGGTATACGCATGCATCTATATATATAAAATCCGACTGGCTTGTAGGGCCTCCTTTCCACACTCCTGCACTCGCAGAACAACAGCGGTGAGGCAGCAACGTGGCGGGGCAGTGAAGTGACGGCGGCGCCTTGACGCCTGGTCTATGCAACCCTCAACACTGCACTCCTAGTCTTGCTTAGCCCGGTGCCTCTGCTCCCCGGGGCTGCAGGCTCGCTGAGCAGTGTTACGGACAGAGGCTCAGGCCGCTGTCCAACTCCACAGCTCACACTGCTCAGATCCTCGTAAACAGCGGCGGACCCTCGCCCGTTTTTATTATAATTTTAATTTTTTCTCGGCTCTGATTGGTCGCATGTGTCGCTGCCGCAGGCGGTGATAAGCGGCCGTTCTGATTTATCGCCAGGCCGGAACGCTGCGCCCGAAAACAAAACAGCTGCCTTTCGTTTTTTTTCTTCTGTTCTCTCTTGTGTGACTGGCTGCGTCGCTTAGACAGCGCTGCTGATATCCTGTGGCATCAGCCCTGTGAAGAAGTTGTGGACGAGCGCTGACGGGTCAGAGGTACCGAGGGCTCGGACACGGACCACACTGTTAAGAGCGATCTCATTTCCTTCTCTTGGTTCTGATTTACTGCTATTTCACCTTCCACTTTGCTTCCAAAGGGGACTTCACACGCTCAAATATTTGTTGCGCAATGGCGTCGCTTATCGTCTACTAAAGTCATCAGCAGATCAAAAGCAATTGCAAAACAATTTAGATAAGATATCTGTATGGTACAGATATTAGCAATACACTCGAAATAATGAAAAGTGTGAGGTCATGGGCACGAGTGCTAAGAGGAATCCATTAAACTTCAGTTACACGATAAATCTATCAAATCTAAGAACCATAAATTCAACTACATACCTAGGAACTTCAATAACAATCAACTTAAGTTGGAAACAAGACAAGAAAATGCTGTGAGGAAGGTGAACCAAAGATGGCGATTAATCGGCAGGACACTTAGAAGATGCAACAGCTCTAGTAAAGATACTGCCTACACTACACGCTGCGAAGTATTGCATTTTCGGGCAACAACGAAGTTATATTATGTAGCAGGTGTCATTAGAGCACAGTCAATAAAGTCATTTCTTGGAATAATGGATAAACTACGCATTCATCTTTTCGTGTTTCCCACGCTGGTCTCGTTGTGAACTCATGGCTCAATCGTCGAAAATCTAGGTAGTGATGATTCCAAGCTCGGATGCAAAGAGGCCTGGGTGTTATTCTGCGATATTAAAACGTTTTATAGATGTGTTTCATAAACCATTCTTGAAGATTAAACTTTTGCAAGTTAGGACAGTGGTGATGTAAAAAAGTAAGCAGCACTCCGAATTTAAGTTACACTTCATTTTTATTACTTTTATTGCAACATCATAATATAAAACATACTTGAAAATATCTTCCTCACTGTTGAAGTTCACATTTCATAAACTGACTACAATTTGCGTCTTTTCAACATGACGACCAAGACTTGACTCTCTAACAACCGCTTACGTGCCCAAAAATCAGACTTACAAGTACGTCAAAGATCATAGTGGCAAAAGAAAGAATACACATAAGAGTAATATCATTGCAATATATACATATAGATGTATCGAAGTACCTCTACATTAATGAAATCAAATCTGAATGTGGTCACAGAAATATGTTAACTATTTTACAGAAAAGCAGTAGAATGTTGCTGGTATCGAGAGGTTGAGGTGAGGTGCCGTAATGGTTACGTAATTCAAGTACCATTACAAGTGCTGCTAAAAACCATCATCATAATGAAACAAGGAAAATTCGAGCACGCACAGAAAGATACATGTACTCGTTTTATCCGCGCTGATTTAACTGTTTTCCCCGTACGGTGAGCCTATGAAGACTCTGCTGCTTTACAGTACATGGCTGCGAGCGGCCTCACGCAATGGGAATGCAACGCACGAAAGAATAACAGCTGGCGCTACCTGCTACCAAGGCTCCGTGTGAGAACACCTCTGAGCGCGGGAATCTTATTTTAAAAGGAGATTTTAAAACCGGTCAATTTCTGCAAAAAAATTTCATCTCGACAATTTTGACCTTCTTCCGTAAACTACTTTAGATCCCCTCAAGTTGTTGCCTACAGTTATTTGTTTGTACATTTGAAAGTTCTTAGCGTCACGGTTCCGATGGTTGAATCGGTAGGTCATAGGTGCGTTGTCGCTGGTTCAAAGCTACGAACTGACTTTGTTTTTTTTTTCCATTTGTGAAGCTGAAACCGGCTCCAAAGTGGCTTCGTTGAGAAAAACGTATCAACGGTACTACGAAATTTAACCGTCCAACACTATGCACTTCCCACTCATTTTTCTTTTAAATATTCTTTTAAATATTTCTAAGACGTGGCACCAGTTTGTTGTTTGAGCGCCCAGGTACTCTTTCGGCAGGTAGGGACCTACCCACTAGCAGGTGCAAGCCAGTCTGATGAAAAATTCACAGTAAAATATGGGAAGATTCTCAGTACATGATACATACGAGGCAATTCCATACGCGTCTTCTTTTAAATATGCCCGGGAAACCAGAGTGCCATGTGGAATAGACTGTACGTCACTTTAGAAAGGGCCGTACAACTCCGGAAAGCGCACAGAATAACACGGAACCACTGCAACGAACGACTGACAGACACATCTCACCGTTTTGTTTTGGCTGAAGCATTACATGCGAGAGAAACTCTCGTCTCTAGGAGGCCACTCACAAATTGATGAACCTGGGAACGAAAGACGAGCAAAAAATTTTCAGAAAAATGTATGGTCCCATTAATACCAGTCGCGTAAGGGTTGAAAGGAAATTGAAGAGCTATACATAACAGTTCAGTGGTGCAATACGCAGACGACGCTTAAGTTCTATGCTCATGTCTGCAGTATGGACAGCAGTAGTTTAACTAAAAACACCTACTTAATACAATAAATTCAAAGGTGTACAAATCACTTGACTAGAAGAGATTAAGCAATACATAGGATAAATGAATGCCACAGAAGATAATCACGAGGGAACGGAAAGCATTTGGAATCCTAATAGCAAATTACGCAATCGTGAAAAACGTACAAAGACCACTCGAAAACAATGAAGAGGTCTTCGTGAAGAAAATAAGAAAATTCAGTTGTCAGACCAAGCTAACAAGTTCAAAGGCGTACTTTAATTTAACGTCAACTAATAATAATAGTAGTGGGCCTATAATTATAAATTATACTTATTCAAGACATTACAGATTTTTATTTTATAAATCTGATCGGTTGAAAACTGCGATGTAAGTATTGCCTAAAGAACAGGGGCTCAAGATACTTTAGTGTGCAGAATAAAGTGATGCTCTAGGAGCAGGCGAATATGGAGAGCAAGATGAGTGTGGCATTGAAGAGGATGTGGTAGTCGCCGATGAATTGGTGTCTGATGAGAAGAACGTGACGTTGCACCTCCACAATCCACCCCAAAGGTTCCCACTACCAGAAGACGACAACGCTCTGTTCGTCCCAGTAATGACGGGAGGGGGAGAGGCAACGGCTAGGTGTAAATAACGTAACCGATTTATTTACTGTTCACGTAAAGCTCTGTGTAAATTATCACGTGAAAAAATTATTTTACTACTCGTTGAGTTGTTTATAATAATTTAGTAGCGATAAGAAATGAATTTCTATACTAGAATAGTTGTTTTATTTATTTTTATAACTCGGTTACGAAATTCTCAACATAGTGTTCTCGGATAATGCGCTGGTCCACTGCGCTGACATTTCATCCAAGACGTTTCATTGTGTATATAGTTTGCGTATATTATTTGTCAAATTAAACACCTACATTAAAACCTCGAATGAAATAAAACCATATTAGGATACTCGCTATTTATAGGATGCAGAAAATAAAGGAGATTCAAATTTCGAACCATTCCTTGCTACATGAAACGGGCGCATGGATCTCTTATTTATTTATTGGTTTTTGTTTTATCACCACATACCCAATCGTAGGTTATACATCAGTAACAACTGTCAGTTTTGAGTATTATCTATGTAGAGATTTAAGTCCATTCACAGCAAAAGAAGTAAAAATTTTATGAAATTGGTGTGTTTGCACTAGGATTATTTATATAGGAAATTTAAATTAAAGTCAGCTACAACAAAACGTGTATTATTGTTAACAAAATAGATGTGTAGAAGCACGCTTCACGTTATGTACGGAGAAAAGCCACTGCCCTTTGTGGTTGGTGGGCAGACGCGGAGTGCAAATGGCGACAGCGTAATTGGTGAGTCTTGTGAAGATGGCGCCCGATGTTCGAGAAACATTTTTTTCTGAGTTTGTTACAGATATTCCACAGTTATTTGAGCAGAAGTTGAATAATTGTGCAAATTTCTGCAGAGAAACCGAAAGTAGTCGGAAAAATTTTACTCCTGTAAGAAAATATATTCGCCAGTTTGCGAAAAACAATTATGATCGCAATTCTGAATAGCTTTCCAGGAAACCTACAGAAAAACCTTACTGATATTTTTCGCGCAAGCGACAGTTTATGAGGCAGTTTTAGTTAAGAGGGACACACTTCCACTGCACAAAAAAATTTCGTACAACACTTCTGAACAGTGCCCCAAGAGTTCTACTGAAAACGGTCAGTTAAGCCCTTACTCGAAGTCGGGAAAGTTTCTTCTCAGATAGCAGGGTGGCTCTGGTCCAACCTACTCGTTAACCACCTGCGGAAGACTATACGGTGCTACGCAGTCTAACATGAGTCAGCGGTTTAAAGTAAAATCGTGGCAGAGGTAGATTTTGCAATGCTTTTTTAAAGATTGTGGTAGCGTACATTTAATTTGCAGTGCAAAGCGTTGTAGATTCTGAAGTACTACGGAGATACTGTGCTGTTCTCTTAATTCATTTACTGGAGGTAGCGGAAACTAATTTTGACGTCTGGAAGGCGATCGTGACCACGAACCAGTTCCAGGATACTTATTGAACAGAGGAATGTCTTTGCGTTCTGTTAAGAGGAAAGGAGAACATTTGGACGACATGTGTTTAAAGCTTACTCGTAAGGAAGTAGCTAACAACCAGACAACAAAGGAGTACGTTATTAACTATGAAGTGGTTGGTTCAAATGGCTCTGAGCACTATGGGACTCAACTGCTGAGGTCATAAGTCCCATAGAACTTAGAACTACTTAAACCTAACTAACCTAAGGACAACACACACATCCATGCCCGAGGCACGATTCGAACCTTCGACCGTAGCGGTCGCGCGGTTCCAGACTGTAGCGCCAGAACCGCTCGGCCACCAGTGGCCGGCAACTATGAAGTGTGTAAGGAGTACAGGCAACAGCTCGCTTGAACAGTGTGGTTATGGTCGTTCAGTTGGGTGGGGCTGCCACGCAGTCGCCGCTATAGCTTAACCGATGTTTACGAACCGTAACTGCCACAAAAATGTACAATCTACCGGGATTGAAACGTCTTCTCGGATTGGAAGAATACGACGACAGAGACATTACCTTCACTCCGTCTCATCCCGTTGCTGTCATCGCAACTCCACTGCGATTTTGTTTTGTGTGGTGAAAGCGGGTCCCTCATTATTGCGATTATCTCATAAACCAGTTGTTGTTGTTGTCGTCTTCAGTCCAGAGACTGGTTTGATATAGCTCCCCATGCTACTCTATCCTGTGCAAGCTTCTTCATCTCCCAGTACTTCCTTGGTCTCTCTCTACGATTTTTACCCTCCGCGCTGCCCTCCAGTACTAAATTGGTAATCCTTTGATGCCTCAGAACATGTCCTACCAACCGATCCCTTCTTCTAGTCAAGTTGTGCCACAAACTACTCTTCTCCCCAATCCTATTCAATACCTCCTCATTAGTTACGTGATCTACCCATCTAATCTACAGCATTCTTCTGTTGCACCACATTTCGAAGCTTCTATTCTCTTCTTGTCCAAACTATTTATCGTCCATGTTTCACTCCCATACATGGCTACACTCCATAGAAATACTTTCAGAAACGACTTCCTGACACTTAAATCTATACCCGATGTTAACAAATTTCTATTCTTCAGAAACGCTTTCCTTGCCATTGCCAGTCTACATTTTATATCCTCTCTACTTCGACCATCATCAGTTATTTTGCTCCCCATATAGCAAAACTCCTTTACTATTTTAAGTGTCTCATTTCCTAATCTAATTCCCTCAGCATCACCCGACTTAATTCGACTACATTCCATTATCCTTGTTTTGCTTTTGTTCAAATGGTTCAAATGGCTCTGAGCACTATGCGACTTAGCTTCGGAGGTCATCAGTCGCCTAGAACTTAGAGCTAGTTAAACCTAACTAACCTAAGGACATCACACACATGCATGCCAGAGGCAGGATACGAACCCGCGACCGTAGCGGTCACTCGGTTCCAGACTGTAACGCCTAGAACCGAACGGCCACTCCGGCCGGCTTTGCTTTTGTTGATGTTCATCTTATATACCCCTTTCAAGACACTACCCATTCCATTCAACTGCTCTTCCAGGTCCTTTGCTGTCTCTGACAGAATTACAATGTCATCGGCGAACCTCAAAGATTTTATTTCTTCTCCATGGATTTTAATACCTACTCCAAATTTATCTTTCGTTTCCTTCACTGCTTGCTCAATATACAGATTGAATAACATCGGGGAGAGGCTACAACCCTGTCTCACTCCCTTCCCAACCACTGCTTCCCTTTATCTCCCTCGACTCTTATAACCGTCATCTGGTTTCTGTAAAAATTGCCGGCCGGAGTGGCCGTGCGGTTCTAGGCGGTACAATCTGGAACCTAGCGACCGCTACGGTCGCATGTTCGAATCCTGCCTCGGGCATGGATGTGTGTGATGTCCTTAGGTTAGTTCGGTTTAATTAGTTCTAATTTCTTGGTGACTGATGACCTCAGAAGTTAAGTCGCATAGTGCTCAGAGCCATTTTTTTGTACAAATTG
This sequence comes from Schistocerca serialis cubense, assembly GCF_023864345.2. Lineage (NCBI taxonomy): Eukaryota > Metazoa > Arthropoda > Insecta > Orthoptera > Acrididae > Schistocerca > Schistocerca serialis. Next base: position 189,383,206 of record NC_064649.1, on the reverse strand, counting down.
TAAATAGTCTTTCGCTCCCTGTATTTTACCCCTGTCACCTTCAGAATTTGAAAGAGAGTATTCCAGTCAACATTGTCAAAAGCTTCATAAACCAGTTGTTGTTGTTGTGGTCTTCAGTCCCGAGACTGGTTTGATGCAGCTCTCCATGCTACTCTATCCTGTGCAAGCTTTTTCATCTCCCAGTACCTACTGCAACCTACATCCTTCTGAATCTGCTTAGTGTATTCATCTCTTGGTCTCCCTCTACGATTTTTACCCTCCACGCTGCCCTCCAATACTAAATTGGTGATCCCTTGATGCCTCAGAACATGTCCTACCAACCGATCCCTTCTTCTGGTCAAGTTGTGCCACAAACTTCTCTTCTCCCCAATCCTATTCAATACTTCCTCATTAGTTATGTGATCTACCCATCTAATCTTTAGCATTCTTCTGTAGCACCACATTTCAAAAGCTTCTATTCTCTTCTTGTCCAAACTATTTATCGTCCATGTTTCACTTCCATACATGGCTACACTCCATACGAATACTTTCAGAAATGACTTCCTGACACTTAAATCAATACTGGATGTTAACAAATTTCTCTTCTTCAGAAACGATTTCCTTGCCATTGCCAGCCTACATTTTATATCCTCTCTACTTCGACCATCATCAGTTATTTTGCTCCCCAAATAGCAAAACTCCTTTACTACTTTCAGTGCCTCATTTCCTAATCTAATTCCCTCAGCATCACCCGACTTAATTAGACTACATTCCATTATCCTTGTTTTGCTTTTGTTGATGTTCATCTTATATCCTCCTTTCAAGACACTGTCCATTCCATTCAACTGCTCTTCCAAGTCCTTTGCTGTCTCTGACAGAATTACAATGTCATCAGCGAACCTCAAAGTTTTTATTTCTTCTCCATGAATTTTAATACCTACTCCGAATTTTTCTTTTGTTTCCTTTACTGCTTGCTCAATATACAGATTGAACAACATCGGGGAGAGGCTACAACCCTGTCTTACTCCCTTCCCAACCACTGCTTCCCTTTCATGCCCCTCGACTCTTATAACTGCCATCTGGTTTCTGTACAAATTGTAAATAGCCTTTCGCGCCCTGTATTTTACCCCTGCCACCTTTAGAATTTGAAAGAGAGTATTCCAGTCAACATTGTCAAAAGCTTTCTCTAAGTCTACAAATGCTAGAAACGTAGGTTTGCCTTTCCTTAATCTTTCTTCTAAGATAAGTCGTAAGGTCAGTATTGCCTCACGTGTTCCAGTGTTTCTACGGAATCCAAACTGATCTTCCCCGAGGTTGGCTTCTACTAGTTTTTCCATTCGTCTGTAAAGAATTCGTGTTAGTATTTTGCAGCTGTGACTTATTAAGCTGATAGTTCGGTAATTTTCACATCTGTCAACACCCGCTTTCTTTGGGATTGGAATTATTATATTCTTCTTGAAGTCTGAGGGTATTTCGCCTGTTTCATACATCTTGCTCACCAGATGGTAGAGTTTTGTCAGGACTGGCTCTCCCACGGCCGTCAGTAGTTCCAATGGAATATTGTCTACTCCGGGGGCCTTGTTTCGACTCAGGTCTTTCAGTGCTCTGTCAAACTCTTCACGCAGTATCATATCTCCCATTTCATCTTCATCTACATCCTCTTCCATTTCCATAATATTGTCCTCAAGTACATCGCCCTTGTATAGACCCTCTATATACTCCTTCCACCTTTCTGCTTTCCCTTCTTTGCTTAGAACTGGGTTTCCATCTGAGCTCTTGATATTCATACAAGTCGTTCTCTTATCTCCAAAGGTCTCTTTAATTTTCCTGTAGGCGGTATCTATCTTACCCCTAGTGAGATAGGCCTCTACATCCTTACATTTGTCCTCTAGCCATCCCTGCTTAACCATTTTGCACTTCCTGTCGATCTCATTTTTGAGACGTTTGTATTCCTTTTTGCCTGTTTCACTTACTGCATTTTTATATTTTCTCCTTTCATCAATTAAATTCAATATTTCTTCTGTTACCCAAGGATTTCTACTAGCCCTCGTCTTTTTACCTACTTGATCCTCTGCTGCTGTCACTACTTCATCCCTCAAAGCTACCCATTCTTCTTCTACTGTATTTATTTCCCCCATTCCCGTCAATTGCTCCCTTATGCTCTCCCTGAATCTCTGTACAACCTCTGGTTCTTTTAGTTTATCCAGGTCCCATCTCCTTAAATTCCCACCTTTTTGCAGTTTCTTCAGTTTTAATCTACAGGTCATAACCAATAGATTGTGGTCAGAGTCCACATCTGCCCCTGGAAATGTCTTACAATTTAAAACCTGGTTCCTAAATCTCTGTCTTACCATTATATAATCTATCTGATATCTTTTAGTATCTCCAGGGTTCTTCCATGTATACAACCTTCTTTTATGATTCTTAAACCAAGTGTTAACTATGATTATGTTGTGCTCTGTGCAAAATTCTACCAGACGGCTTCCTCTTTCATTTCTGTCCCCCAATCCATATTCACCTACTATGTTTCCTTCTCTCCCTTTTCCTACACTCGAATTCCAGTCACCCATGACTATTAAATTTTCGTCTCCCTTCACAATCTGAATAATTTCTTTTATTTCATCATACATTTCTTCAATTTCTTCATCATCTGCAGAGCTAGTTGGCATATAAACTTGTACTACTGTAGTAGGTGTGGGCTTCGTATCTATCTTGGCCACAATAATGCGTTCACTATGCTGTTTGTAGTAGCTTACCCGCATTCCTATTTTCCTATTCATTATTAAACCTACTCCTGCATTACCCCTATTTGATTTTGTGTTTATCTCATTTTTGAGACGTTTGTATTCCTTTTTGCCTGTTTCACTTACTGCATTTTTATATTTTCTCCTTTCATCAATTAAATTCAATATTTCTTCTGTTACCCAAGGATTTCTACTAGCCCTCGTCTTTTTACCTACTTGATCCTCTGCTGCTGTCACTACTTCATCCCTCAAAGCTACCCATTCTTCTTCTACTGTATTTATTTCCCCCATTCCCGTCAATTGCTCCCTTATGCTCTCCCATAAACCAGTACCTGCACAAAAAATGTCATTATGGTTTTCTGCAGACGTCTCGAGGCGCTATTCAGAATTGTGATTTTTTTTTTCGAAAATTGGGAATTACGTTTATTGTTACAGACTTCAAATTTCCCAGGAGTGAGGAACGCAACGCTACGAGAGTAACGAAACGCGATGCTTGCCAGTTATTCGTCTCCGGGCGATGAGTGTTAGCACCAGGTGCAATACGAAAAGTTAACGATTCGACGGGAATCGGGTAGGAATTTCCCTGCAACGAGACGTTGCGGGGAGCAGCGGATCGTTACTTGGAGCTGCGCGGAACACTCGTTGTTGACGGACGAATACGTACGAGAAGCAGCGGGCCTTCCGCGCGCTGAATGAAACGAAGACACGCGTCAGCCTGACTCACAATCCGGACTGATTCAGGTTGCACCCCTGTCAGAGTGACGCGACAGTCGACTGTTTTAAGCAGTCGATTAGCCAGTCGAATCTCTTCTCGTTCAGTCGGTGCTATCAGTGGAATGAAACAACCGAATGTATCTAGTCTCTTTGGCCACCAACTGTACGAACGTTTTTGACTGACTCTGCGTTTTAGTCCTGAATGACATTTTCACTCTGCAGCGGAGTGTGCGCTGATATGAAACTTCCTGGCAGATTAAAACTGTGTGCCGGGCCGAGACTCGAACTCGGGACCTTTGCCTATAGCGGGTAAGTGCTCTACCAACTGAGCTACCCAAGCACGACTCACGCCCCGTCCTCACAGCTTTACTTCTGCCAGTACCTCGTCTCCTACCTTCCAAACTTTACAGAAGCTCTCCCATGAACTAGCACTCCTGAAAGAAAGGATATTGCGGAGAAATGGCTTAGCGACAGCCTGGGGGATGTTTCCAGAATGAGATTTTCACTCTGCAGCGGAGTGTGCGCTGATGTGAAACTTCCTGGCAGATTAAAACTGTGTGCAGAAGTAAAGCTGTGAGGACGGGACGTGAGTCGTGCTTGGGTAGCTCAGTTGGTAGAGCACTTACCCGCTATAGGCAAAGGTCCCGAGTTCGAGTCTCGGCCCGGCACACAGTTTTAATCTGCCAGGAAGTTTCTGCGTTTTTGTGTTTTCACGAAAGTGCTCGTACAGACTCTTCGGATGTACATGAGCCATGACTAGGGCTGCCGACTTTTTGCCGCACAAATTACGTACTCTATTTTGAGGAGTGCTAAATAAAAAGTATAGCTGAAGTATTTTAAAAATGTATGTATTTACTTACTTGAGACGAACGTTTCGTACTTCTGGAGTTAAATATCAGTATTTGGTTCTGTTGCAAGTGTAATTAGTGGTGCTGCACTGGAAAAATATCTTTCAATAAATGAAGAATTAATTTTAGGATTCCGTGGCTCAAACTGTAAAACGGAAGCCTTATAGGATCGCTTCGTTATGAGTCTATCTGACTGTAAAGAATCATTTTTCGTAGGAACAGGCGGACGAATCACACTCAGATTTATACCACGTGTTCGAAAGAACATAATCGCCTTAACTGTGGTCGGCCTTGGGGCGGATCCAGGATCTCGGTCAGGCGGGGGGGAGAGGGGGGCCAAATTTTTTGGTACCTGCCTTCCAAAAAATTAATTCCAAATAAAACCATTAATACTCTACACGCGCGCGCACACACACACACACACACACACACACACACACACACATATTATATATATATATATATATATATATATATATATATATATATATAAATATATATAAATGGGAGATAGGATACTCCGTGAAGAGTTTGACAGAGCACTGAAATACCTGAGTCGAAACAAGGCCCCGGGAGTAGACAACATTCCATTGGAACTACTGACAGCCTTGGGAGCCAGTCCTGACAAAACTCTACCATCTGGTGAGCAAGATGTATGAGACAGGTGAAATACCCTCAGACTTCAAGAAGAATATAATAATTCCAATCCCAAACAAAGCAGGTGCTGACAGATGTGAAAATTACCGAACAATCAGTTTAATAAGTCACGGCTGCAAAATACTAACGCGAATTTTTTACAGACGAATGGAGGAACTGGTAGAAGCCGACCTCGGGGAAGATCAGTTTGGATTCCGTAGAAATATTGGAACATGTGAGGCAATACTGACCCTACGACTTATCTTAGAAGCTATACTAAGGAAAGGCAAACCTACGTTTCTAGCATTTGTAGATGTAGAGAAAGCTTTTTACAATGTTGACCGGAATACTCTCTTTCAAATTCTGAAGGAGGCAGGGGTAAAATACAGGGAGCGAAAGGCTAATCCATGGAGAAGTAATAAAAACTTTGAGGTTCGCCGATGACATTGTAATTCTGTCAGAGACAGCAAAGGACCTGGAAGAGCAGCTGAACGGATTGTGTCTTGAAAGGAGGATATAAGATGAATATCAACAAAAGCAAAACGAGGATAATGGAATGGAGTCGAATTACGTCGGGTGACAACAACATAATTTATGAAATCCCTTCTTACAAGTTATTTAGTTGTTAACAGGACCCCAGCAAACTCGTTTTTATTAAATTCATCGTTAGTGACAATTAGCTATGGCCCCTGCTGGTGCATGCTGCTGAGAATTGCTGTAAACGACGTGGAAAAAGGCAGTCATCTAAAGAGGCGAGTGCAAAACGTAGCGCCAAAACAGACACACACACACGCCACAACAAGTCATGTACTCTAGTCCAGTAAATTCCGTTGCACAAGCCACATTCTGTATCACTTGTAAATACTTATTCAAATACGCATTCACATAGCTTCTGGAAATATTAGTTTTAAGTTTTTCGTGTAACGATCTGTTGAGGGCTTAAATGACAGTGAAACTGACACTCATTGAACACGCACACAGTGCTGTGAAGGTCGGATTCCGGTTACTGACGGCTCAGGTCGCTTACGGAGTCCATTTTAAAATTGGCCTCGCGGTCGCGTTGTCGCTTCCCGAGCACGGTGTCCCGGGTTCGATTCCCGGCAGGGTCAGGGATTCTCACCTGCGTCGAGATGAGTGGGTGTTTGTGTTGTCATCATTTCATCATCATTCACGGAAGTGGCGAGACTGGACTGAGCAAAGGTTGGCACTTTGTGCGGGCGCTGATACCGGCGCAGTTGAGCGCCCCACAAACCAAACATCACCATCATCATCATCATCCATTTTAAGAGAGGGGCATAGGCTTGTTGTACGTACGATACAGTATTAATAGTTATGGCGATTATTTTTCAAGTAATAAACGGTTTAATTACTTTTTTCCGCTGCCTCGGTTTCATTTGACTGCCCCTTATAGCAGTGGAGTGGGACTTGTTATCACCTGCTGGAATGCTTCCAGTTACAGTTTACGTTGGGTAGGCTACCGCTCGGCTCTTTTCCTAGTCCACATTTATCGAGAACCAGGGAACAGACCTGTAGGCCAGAAAAATATCTTCGTTCACTCTTTTGTATGGAAAGAGTATAAAAATTGCATGCACAAAATTGTCGAACAATGCGACTTACTCCCGCCTGTTGCAACAATCCTTGATCATATTCTGAGCTCAGACATCACAGAGTTCCTCCAGGAAAACCACTCTCCGACAAACAGCGCTGATTCAGCGAGAAATAAAGGGAAAAAAAGCCGCTCGTGTGGAAAGCAGTTCGCTGTACTGACGTACGACATCTCGAAGTGCGAGTGTACGCAACGTGAACAGCCAGACTTCTGCAAGGCGTTCCAGGCTGCGCAACATCGTCGACTACTCGACAAGACACTATCGTAAGGAGCAACTTTGCGTACACGTGGGTGGCCCGAGGAATATCTGACTTGCTGCACGCAGTACCTTGTGCTGGACGGCCAATGTGCCATAGAAACGACAGTGACAACCGGTGTGCTCCAAGGAAGCGAAGTAAGACGTGGAACGTCGACAGTGGGCGGGAACGACTAATCAGACAGTCTCAGCAGCACTGCCATATTGTTCGCTGACGCAGTGGCCTCAGTTGCACAATCGTAGAGAACTGAGGAAAGACTTGGAAAAAATTTCCACTTGGTGAGAATGAATGGCAACTCTCTTGAGATGTGGATGAATGTAAGGTAATGCCTATGAGGGAGACGAGGAATCTGATTAGGAAGTTGGTGGTGAACATTTTGAGCACGTCACATCGTGTAATTTTTTAGATGTAGGCTATAATACTAAGAGGCGATATGGAATGGGAAGATTCGCCTTAAAATGCCGCTTCCGGGATACGAGGCGACCAACCTACGCAATATCGAATTCGCCTCGCGGACTTAACGATCAGGCGAACCGGCCAGTCTGCGCGTGGTTTTTAGGCGGTTCTCCGCGGGAATACTGGACTCATTCCAACATCGCGCTTCTGATCTTTTAGTTTAACAAATGATTAACGCAGGAAAATCGTACGAACGTACGGTCATTTGATCGTCTGGAGGACATAGTAAAAGGCATCCCTGGCGAAAAGAAGCACCTGAAAGACTTGGAAACAAGTAAGTCTCAGGTCCGGATGGAATCCGAAGAATAATACTCTACAGCACTCGTCCCTTACTTAGCTTGCATGTATCGCAAATCTCTTACCCAGGCCAAACTCCTAACACTGGGTAAAAAAACCGCATGTGGCTCCTGTATATAACAAGAGTAAGAGAACGAAACTGAAAATTACAAACCGACATCCTTAACATTGGTTTGATACAGAATTCTTTAAAGTATTTTTAGTTCCAATATAAATAAAAGTCCTTGAGACTGAGGTGCTTACGTCCATTAATCAACAGGGTTTAAGAAACCATCGCTGCTGCTGCGAAACTCGGCTCGCCTTTTCCTCACACATACTTCAAACCATGTATGGAACAGCAATAGGAAAGCATTTTAAACGGTGCCCCACCGCACGGATGTCGGAGCATACGGAATAACTTCAAAGATCTGTGAGTGGTTCGAGGACTTGTTAATTAATACAACGCAGTACAGTGACCTCGACAGCCAGTGTTCGTCAGGGAGAAGCGTAGCGTGAGGTGTGCCCTAGGCAAGTGTGACGGGACCGCCGTTGTACGTCTATACAGGGTGTCACAAAAAGGTAAGGCCAAACTTTCAGGAAACATTCCTCACACACAAGTAAAGAAAAGATGTTACGTGGGCATGTGTCCCGAAACGCTTAATTTCCATGTTAGAGCTCATTTTAGTTTCGTCAGTATGTACTGTACTTCCTCGATTCACCGCCAGTTGGCCCTATTGAAGGAAGGCAATGTTGACTTCGGTGCTTGTGTTGACATGCGACTCATTGCTCTACAGTACTAGCATCAAGCACATCAGTACGTAGCATCAACAGGTTAGTGTTCATCACGAACGTGGTTGTGCAGTCAGTGCAATGTTTGCAAATGCGGAGTTGGCAGATGCCCATTTGATGTACGGATTAGCACGGGGCAATAGCCGTGGCGCGCTACGTTTGTATCGAGACAGATTTCCAGAACGAAGGTGTCCCGACATGAAGACGTTCGAAGTAATTGATCGGCGTCTTAGGGAGCACGGAACATTCCAGCCTATGACTCGCGACTGGGGAAGACCTAGAACGACGAGGACACCTGCAATGGACGAGGCAATTCTTCGTGCAGTTGACGATAACCCTAATGTCAGCGTCAGAGAAGTTGCTGCTGTACAAGGTAACGTTGACCACGTCACTGTATGGAGAGTGCTACGGGAGGACCAGTTGATACCGTACCGTGTACAGCGTGTGCAGGCACTATCAGCAGCTGATTGGCCTCCACGGGTACACTTCTGCGAATGATTCATCCGACAATGTGTCAATCCTCATTTCAGTGCAAATGTTCTCTTTACGGATGAGGCTTCATTCCAACGCGATCAAATTGTAAATTTTCACAATCAACCTGTGTGGGCTGACGAGAATCCGCACGCAATTGTGCAATCACGTCATCGACACAGATTTTCTGTGAACGTTTGGGCAGGCATTGTTGGTGATGTCTCGATTGGGCCCCATGTTCTTTCACCTACGCTCAATGGAGCACGTTATCATGATTTGGTACGGGATACTCTACATGTGCTGCTAGAACATGTGCCTTTACAAGTACGACACAACATGTGGTTCGTGCACGGTGGAGCTCCTGCACATTTCAGTCGAAGTGTTCGTACGCTTCTCCACAACAGATTCGGTGACCGATGGATTGGTAGAGGCTGACAAATTCCGTGGCCTCCACGCTCTCCTGACCTCAACCCTCTTGACTTTCATTTATGAGGGCATTTGAAAGCTCTTGTCTACGCAACCCCGGTACCAAATGTAGAGACTCTTCGTGCTCGTATTGTGGACGGCTGTGATACAATACGCCATTCTGCAGGGCTGCATCAGCGCATCAGGGATTCCGTGCGACGGAGGGTGGATGCACGTATCCTCGCTAACGGAGGACATTTTGAACATTTCCTGTAACAAAGTGTTTGAAGTCACGCTGGTACGTTCTGTTGCTGTGTGTTTCCATTCCACGATTAATGTGATTTGAAGAGAAGTAATAAAATGAGCTCTAACATGGAAAGTAAGCGTTTCGGGACACATGCGCACATAACATATTTTCTTTCTTTGTGTGTGAGGTGTGTTTGTTGAAAGTTTGGCCGTACCTTTTTGTACCACCCTGTATACTTGTAAATGATGTGGCTGACAACGTGGCCAGCAGTCCGCAGTGGTCCAAGTTGAGTGACTGTAGGAGGATACAAGAAGAGTGGTAGCTAGTTGAATAGTAGCTAGTTCCAAATGTACAAAAATGTTAGTTAATACGGATGAGAAGGAGAAACAAACCTGTAATCTTCAGATAGAGTATTACTAATATATCTGGGTACAGCGTTGCAAAGCGATATGAAATGGGACAAGCGTGTGAGGATTATGGTAGGCAAGGCGAATGGTCGAATCCGGTTTAATGAGAGAATTTTCGGAAATTGTGTTTCGTCTGTAAACGCATAGAGGAGTTTGTCAGTGAGTTGTGACAGGACAAGCATATAGCTGCTGGTGTCACTGATCGAGTGTTTGGGATCGCATCGAAGGAAGACATCGAAGCTGTCCAAGGGCGGGCTGCTAGGTTTGTTACCGGTGGGTTCGAACAACAGGCAAGTGCTACAGAGATACTTCGGGAGCTGAAGTGGGAAATTCCTGGAGGCAAGGCGATGTTCAGAAGATTTAGAGAACCGGCATCTGAAGCCTAATGCCGAACTATTTTACTGCTGCCAACACACATTTCACGTAAGAATCACCAAGGTGTATTTCCGAGTGCAAGACGCAAGAAAATGACCGGTGTTGGTATAGCGTACCCTGCGCCACGCACCGTGCGGTGGCTTGCTGAAGAGTAATGTGTAGAGACACTCTACGCAAACATTTACTCTGAAGCGCCAAAAAAGCTGGTATAAGCATGCGTATTCAAATAGAGAGATGAGTAAACAGGCAGAATACGGCGCTGCGGTCGGAAACACCTATATAAGACGACGAGTGTCTGGCGCAGTTGTCAGATCGGTCACTTGCTACAATGGCAGGCTATCAAGATTTAAGTGAGTTTGAACGTGGTGTCCTAGTCGGCGTACGAGCGATGGGACACAGCATCTCAGAGGCAGCGATGATGTCGGGATTTTCCCCTTCGACCATGTCACGAATGTACGGTGAATATCAGGAATACGGTAAAACTACAAATCTGCAACATCGCTGCGACCGGAAAAAGATCCTGCAAGAACGGGACCGACGACGACTGAAGAGAATCGTTCGACGTGACAGAAGTGCAACCCTTACGCACATTGCTGCAGATTTCAATGCTGGACTACCAACAAGTGTCAGCATGTGAACCATTCAACGGAACATCATCGATATGGGGTTTCGGAGCCGAAGGCCCAGTCGTCTACCCTTGATGACTGCACGGCACAGAGGTTTACGCCTCGCCTGGGCCCGTCAACATCGACAATGGACTGTTGATGACTGGAAACATGTTGCGTGGTCGGAAGAGTCTCGTTTTAAATTGTATTGAGCGGATGGACGTGTACGGATGTGGAGAAAGCCTTGAAAGCTCTCTGTTGGATTCCTTTCATGTTAATTTCTTAAATCTGTTGTCATTTACGGCAGAAATTCCTCTTCTAAATTTACTGTGGTGTTTCTGACTATCTGGGAGGAGACCAAGCAGTGAAACGTGTTACTTTTACACATAAACAAGAATGATCTGTCACACTACTACACTTTAAAACACAGTTTATATGTAATTCATGTCACAAAGTCTCATATGGAACCTACATCCGCTTTCTTTTATATACTGTATATGATAAGATACTGTCATCCCCCTTCCCTTCTGTGTGAGAGGATAAATGAGCAAATGTATTTCTAGTTGCATGCTTGAGGGTAGCAGACAAGCCTGTCTGCTAGAGAACAGTAGGACCAACGTCGGAACAGGTAGCTACGCTTCCTAAAAGCAGAGAGGTTTCTGTTCTTAGTATGGTCCTGTCCGTCCCTTGTCATGTTGGTGTAGGAAGCTGCCTCTCTGGCCACTTCCGCTTGTATCTGTTAAGCACGCTCGGTAGGAGCCCAGGTCAGTCTGTCCGCGGCGAGCGTCTGAAGTGGTAAGATCTCCGGCTAAGAGCGTGTCTGCCAAGTCCTTAGGACAATGGATTTCTTACGTTCAGCCTAACTGAAAATTTAATCACCTTTATTTCAGGTTTAGCTCTAAAATATCTAATGTTATCTTAAATTGCAACGCAGTGTAATTCGAGTGTGAAGTTCAGAGTATCTTCCCGTAGTTGCTTTGTCACTACTTTGTGAGTAAAGTGGAACAACGTGTTGATCCGTAACTCTAAGATCATCAATCTTAAATGCGAATGTGCGTGAGATTATAACGTCCCGTCGTGACAATATTTTTCAATGTAGCAACTTTTCTTTATCTTCAACCCACGTGGGATGTACTTCGTGAGACCAGTACCACGTGCTTATACAACTGTTTGATCCATCAGGTTAATAGTAAGACGATAGTAACCAGTTCGAGGTTTTTCTTTTGTAAATTGCTTTTCGATCTAATTTATTTTAATTATCGAAATTATTGTGGAGTTATACTCTTTCTGTAAACCAAGTTGACCACGTGAAGCATGTGGTGTAATCATCAAAGTAGCCCTCAGCTATTCTTTTCGGGAAGATTTCACAGAGAGTTAGTATGAATTTAGTATACCAGTGTGTGGTAATTACATGACGGACAGGATTGTGCTACGAACGTAACTTCTTTGGGTGAAAATTGAATCGGTTGGTTGTGGTTAATTTCCTCTTGCATATGTTTCAACGTTCTTCATGTGTTATTTTATGAATGCAGTGTTGTATGTAGTCTCCCAATCTTGGCTCCCTATTTGATGTGTTCCGTAAGATTACAAACTCACATTTACACAATCCTAAATAAGGCACCAATTTAGTTATGAATCAAGTTTGATATGCTGAAATTTTAACGGAACAATGATCAATGTTAAAATAAATGTCCACATATAAACTGATTTATTTCTTTTTATTTAAATTGTCTTTTTACATATATATCACCGGTTATCGTAAGATGAATACTAAAACATCATAATTAATGTCAGTCTGGTTGGGAATTCGGTAAGCTATACTGGATACCTGGTGAAACAGTTGCGCAGTAATGCAAGGTTAACTTCCTCAGATAGCTCACAGCTTCTAACCCACTTTTATGGTCTTGAACATCAGCACCGCTTTCAGAACAAATTAATGTAACAACATTACAACCTCACAAACCCGTGGCCACTGCACCTCAGTGGGGTACTGTTCAAGCTGGTGGAGGCTTTGTAATGGTGTGGTGCGCGTGCAATTGGAGTGATATGGCACACCCGATACGTCTAGATACAACTCTGACAGATGACACATACGTAATCAAATTTGGGAAACATTTTTTTGGAACAGAGATCAATAGAATATTATATTTTAAGTTAAGTTCAGTCTTGATCACAACACTTATGTCTCAATAACATAGGTGACCGGTTTCTGTTATATTTATATAACCATCTTCAGACCTGTGAATTACTTTTAGAAAATACTAGAGACCAATCTTAAAATAAAATGAAAAGTGTCTAATGACGACAAAATTTTTTAACAAGATAAAATAAAGCTTATCATACCCATGGCTTCCTTGGAGGATTGTAGGCGGAGCTCTCTTCAGCTGCTACGAAGTCAACTGATGGTTATGAGTGCTGAGCATGAACTTAAATATGCAGAGGCTCCGCCTACTTCCTCTCACACTACTTCACAACTGCCAATCAGCGTTCACAATACGACGCTATCGTCAAAATATAAAAGTACGAAATACACTAATAACATAAAATTGATTCATTTAAAATGTCTGATAAACAGATAGTTAGTATGTGTAAAACTTATTTATATTTTAGATAAAAACGGTAAACTACGATGTGTAATAGCCGTGCCCTCTATGGGCAACCTTAATACTATTAGAGTTTCAGTTAAATCAAAGACGTAAAAGTCCCATGAGTTGTGGTATATATCGATTATACCGAGTCGCCTACATCACAATTGCATCTTTGATGGATGTTGCAGAATCGTCTTACTTTAACTGTAGTTTTCATAGTGACCTTCTTTATAACAGTAGGGTAGCAGCCAAGAGTACGTTCCGCATTATGTATGTCTGAATAACTGATTAGACCGCTGATTAAATATTTAAAACTCATCGATCTAATAGATTATATAATAATCTATCACAATGTAATAAAAATTTTATATGTTGTATAGCATATTGTTCATACATAACTTTTTCCATGGGTATAGCTAATCTTATATTTTAAAACAAAAGAGTAGGTGCATCTTCATTATAAAATTTTGTCGAAAAGGTCATAAAAATATTTTTCACGAAAAATCTAATTGTTCATTGAGCAGCATTGATGATTTGGTTTTCAAATGAGCATATATATATGGATTTCTTGTAAGATATTCATAAGTAAGCCTTTATTTGCATAACGAAGAACTTGTAGATTCTGCTCTGCTGTCCCCTCAGCATGGTTATTAAATGTTATGTGATGGCCGAATACAGATTTTGTTCGTGAGGTACCCGACCTATGTTCTTTGTACCTTACTGCAAAATTTCGATCTCTTTGGCCGATATATATTTTCTTACGGTCTCTACATTAGATCTTATACACTCCCGATTTGGTAAATTTTTCGTTATCTTTACTTATGGTATGTCTTAGTTTTTTGTTGTAAAGTATTGTCAGTTGTGAATGCTATTGTTATTCCAGAATTTTTGAATAAATTAGTAATTCTATCTGAGATGTTACCCATATATGCCATCTTCATATATTCTGGATTACCTGGAGTACATTGTGATTATTGCACTTTATTAAAAATGATATCTACCTGTCGTGTGTCGAAAGAGTTGCTTTTCGCAATTTGTTTTAAGATGGTCATTTCCTTTTTGATCTCACTAGCTTCCAGCGGTGATTTCATTTTATTTTAAGATTGCTCTCTAGTATTTTCTAAAATTAATTCACAGGTCTGAAGATGGTTACATAAATATAATCGAAACCGGTCACCTATGTTATTGAGACGTAAGTGTTGTGATCAAGACTGAACTTTAGTTAAAATATAACATATCTAATCATCCTGTCTGATCACCTGCATCCATTCGTGTCCATTATCCATTATGCTTTCCAACGGACTCGGGCAATTCCAGCAGGACACTGCGACGCCCCACACGTCCGGAATTGCTACAGAGAGGCCCCAGGAACATTCTTCTGAGTTTAAACTCTTGCGCTGTCCACTCAACTCCCCAGAGGTGAATGTTATTGAGCATTTTTGGGATGCCTTGCAACATGCTGTTCAGAGATCTCCACCCCTCGTTGTTGTTGTTGTTGTCTTCACTCCTAAGACTGGTTTGATCCAGCTCTCCATGCTACTCTATCCTGTGCAAGCTTCTTCATCTCCCAGTACTTACTGCAACCTACATCCTTCTGAATCTGCTTAGTGTATTCATCTCTTGGTCTCCCTCTACGATTTTTACCCTCCACGCTGCCGTCCAATGCTAAATTTGTGATCCCTTGATGCCTCAGAACATGTCCTACCAACCGGTCCCTTCTTCTTGTCAAGTTGTGCCACAAACTCCTCTTCTCCCCAATTCTATTCAATACTTCCTCATTAGTTATGTAATCTACCCATCTAATCTACAGCATTCTTCTGTAGCACCACATTTCGAAAGCTTCTATTCTCTTCTTGCCCGGACTATTTATCCTCCATGTTTCACTTCCATACATGGCTACACTCCATACAAATACTTTCAGAAACGAGTACCTGACACTTAAATCTATACACGATGCTAACAAATTTCTCTTCTTCAGAAACGCTTTCCTTGGCATTGGCCGTCTACATTTCATATCTTCGACCATCATCAGTTATTTTGCTCCCCAAACAGCGAAACTCCTTTACTACTTTAAGTGTCTGATTTCCTAGTCTAATTCCCTCAGCATCACCCGACTTCATTCGACTACATTCCATTATCCTCGTTTTGCTTTTGTTGATGTCCATCTTATATCCTCCTTTCAAGACACTGTCCATTCCGTTCAACTGCTCTTCCAAGTCCTTTGCTGCCTCTGACAACTACAATGCCATCAGTGAACCTCAATGTTTTTATTTCTTCTCCATGGATTTGAATACCTACTCCGAATTTTTGTTTTGTGTCCTTTACTGTTTGCTCAATATACAGATTGAATAACATTGGGGAGAGGCTACAACCCTGTCTCACTCCCTTCCCAACCGCTGCTTCCCTTTCATGTCCCTCGACTCTTATAACTGCCATCTGGTTTCTGTACAAATTGTAAATAGCTTTTCGCTCCCTGTATTTTACCCCTGCCACCTTTAGAATTTTAAAGAGAGTATTCCAATCAACATTGTCAAAAGCTTTCTCTAAGTCTACAAATGCTAGAAACCTAGGTTTGCCTTTCCTTAATATTTCTTCTAAGATAAGTCGTAGGGTCGGTATTGCCTCACGTGTTCCAACATTTCTACGGAATCCAAACTGATCTTCCCCGAGGTCGGCTTCCCCTCGTAGTCTTACGGATTTATGGACAGCCCTCCATCATTCACGGCCCCAAACCCCTCCAGCAGTGGTTCAGACATTAGTCGAGTCCCGGCCGTGTCATGTTGCTTCATTTCTGCGTCCTCGCGGGGCGCTACACGGTATTAGGGGGTGTACTAGTTTCTTTGGCTCTTCAGTATAGCAGACGGTCTCAGACATGCGATCTACTGCAAAAAAATGGTCTAAATGGCTCTGAGCACTATGGGACTTAACATCTGAGGTCATCAGTCCGCTAGAACTTAGAACTACTTAAACCTAACTAACCTAAGGACATCACACACACCCATGCCCGAGGCAGGATTCGAACCTGCGGCCGTAGCGGTTCCGGACTGAAGCGCTTAGAACCGCTCGGCCACGATCTACTGCAGGCGGAAACAGGTGGGCTACACAGATTCCGTCCCGGTAGTGAGTGGGAAGAGCCCACACACTGCCACAAACAATGCCGACCCCGTAGAGAAAGGCGGAAAGGGGAGTGGAGGATACGTGCGGTCGCAGTGGTCTGCGGCGTCATTCCGACTCTCCTGCCTCTGTCGGCACCCTGCACCGTGGACAGCGCCTGAGCAAGTGCGGTGCTGATCCAGTGGACACTAGGTGGACAAACGACCGGTACTCGCACAACGCTTCATTGAGCACTGTACACAAGGTGGACAATATTCAGTTGGGTTCATTTTGGATACGCTCTGCTGTGTCAGATTCTGACGGTAGGGGCGAAAAGTTTTGTACAACTGGTACAGAAAGCAGACGGCTGTTAACGAGAGTCGAAAGACATGTAACACACGCTGTGTCTGAAAACGTAGGGATCGGAAAAACCGTCCGGTTAAAAGCGATACCGGTAGTTCAGTTCTGAATAACAGGTATTTTTCGGCATCTGTTGGGTCTCGGTTATAGCAGTTGTTCTTTATTTAGTAACAAATAGAAAAAAAATCGTAGTATCAATTAGCTGTATTAGCGGCTGTAAGATGTTTCGTCTTAAATTTAAAAAAAAAGAGTAATTTTTACTCGTAAAATTCGTATCGGTTTCAATTACTGCGTTATTATACAAAATGGCGAAAAGCGATGAGTGCTATTTTACAAGAGTGCAGACAGAAACGAGCGACAAACACATGGCACAGCACTGCTGAGACAATGATGCCGCCGTTGCCGTTGTGTCGCGGTTAGAGGTAGCTCTCTCGCAGTCTCCGACGAATATGTGTCGTGCTGCAGAAAGGTGCCAACCCTAACCCAGAAATATTTTTACAAAGTGACCTAGCAACGAAGCGCAACGCTTCATTTGGTTTAAGAGATTAAAGATTTGTCTGCCATTTCCGTGAAATAATAAAAGAGGATGGAAATTACGGCAGCAGTGACGAATTAAAAACTGTTGCCTACAACTGTTCATTCGTAGTACGCAGTAAAAATAGAAAATAGTTCATGTGTTGCCTGTGTCTACATAATATGCCTGTATCTGCTTGTAGACCTTATAAACGGACGTGTTAACACGAAAAACAGAGTTCTTCAACCCCAATTTTTCCACTTTACCACTGAATATTCGCAACGCCGAAATGATGCTATAATCACCGATTACAACATGATTTTGAGCAGCGCTTCAAAAAATTAGAATCAATAATTACACCAGTGATTTCTGTAGAATTCAGCCACTTATTACATTTCGAGGAAATCTCTTATTTACCGACCGTATCTAATTTAATATTTTGATTCTACGTATCTTGAAACTGAGAGTCAAAATTTTTTGAGTCTTTCTTAGATTTCTAAGATTATTACAGGAAATAATAAGGATAAAAAATAAAAAAATCGGTTATTTAACAAACCATTAATTTTGGGTGCTTTTAACAGTCACATTAAACTGGCATCGGAAAAATAATTATATTAGCGTGGTTTCAGCGGTAACCTCTATCCCTACTGAGAAGGGAGTGAGACAGCATTGTAGCTTCTCACCAATTTTATTCGATCTGCGCATTGAGCAAGCAGTAAACGAAATCAAGGAGAAAGTTGGAAACTCCATTAAAGTTGAGCGAGCCGATTATGTGAAGGGACAGCAGTGGACTTACAAGAGCAGTTGAACAGAACACATAGTCTTCAAAAGAGGTTAAAACGATTATCAATGAAAGTAAAACAAAGATGATGGAAAGTAGTTGAATTAAACCCAGCGATGAAGAGGGAATTACGCAAGGAAAAGGAATTCTAAAAGTAATTGATTAGTGTGGCTATTTGGATGGCAGAGTAACTGACATTTGCGGAAGCAGAGAGAGTACAGAATGCAGGCTGGGAATAGCAAGAAAATCGTTTCTGAAGACGAGAAAGTTGTTCACATCGAATACAAGTTCAAGTGTTAGGAAGTCTTTTCTGAAAGTACTTGTATGGAGTATAGCCATGTATGGAAGCTAAGCATGGACGATAAATAGTTTAGACAAGAAGAGAATAGAAGCTTTTGTAACGTCGTGCTACAGAAGAATGCTGAAGATCAGATATGTCGATCTCGTAACTAATGAGGAGGTACTTAATAGAATTGGGGAGAAGAGGAATTTATGCTAGGGATTGGTTGGTAGGGCACGTTCTGAAGTATCAAGGGGTCACCAGTTTAGTACTCGAGGGAAGCGTGGGGGGTAAAAATAGTATAGGGAGACCAGGAGATGAATACAATAAGCAGATTCAGAAGGATTTAGGTTTCAGTAGTTACTCGGAGAGAGTTGCACAGGGCAGAGTAGCGCGCATAGCTGGATCATACCAGTTTCTGGCCTCAACATGACAACAGGCTTAAAACGCAACAGAAAAGAAAACTTCAGCGATAAGTCCCTACTCTTTAGACTCAAGTTGATAGGTTTCCCTGTCTCAAACGTCTAGGCGCTCCCGAGTTCCTCGCAGTACTAGTGACCGTTTCTCCGCAATCAGTTTTTAGTAAAAATTCTCTCAATTGTTTTCCTCTTTCAATAACTCGTCAGTCCCTCGAATTTTCTGAGCATTCTGTGAACAAGGTGCTCACTCGTTCCGTGGCGAAGAAGACTAGATTCGAGTGTTGGCACTAACCTGACAAACAGATAATTAAGTTAGGTACCACAGTAAGCATCCAGAGTTAACCTTACAACTGTTCTAACATGTTTACAAAACACCAGATAGTTGCTTCTGGAAAGTTAGTTTAGTCTGCCGCATTGAGCCATTACGAATGCTGCACATTACGTAGCAGGCTATTACTCACGATTACGCTGCGTTCATATTGCCCATTTGGCCTCAACTAACCTAGTATGTGTCTTATCAAGCTCTCCATAACATTAGTTTCCAAGCAGATTTTCCATGCCGATAAAAATCTGCCGTATGCCTTTTAAGATTGCTGTATCCTCTGCAAAATGCAATATGTAGCTTTATCGCAGACGATGGTCAACAAACTACAAGTCCCGCAGAAAAACAGACTGTCTGTAGAGATTGACTTGATAGTTTGTGTAGAGAACGCATTCCTGTCAAGATTGCAGCAGCACCACCACCAGAAAGTAAAGGTACGAAGTGCAAATATGAAAAAAAAATTGCTATGTTTGGTCACCAGTTCCAACGCGTACGGTATTTTTAAGAATCGGACTTAAAAGAAGAAATAAGTGACTAGCGGCCAACTGTTCAGTTAATTTTGTCAGCCGCTGGGATTAGCCGAGCGGTCTCAGGCGCTGCAGTCATGGACTGTGCGGCTGGTCCCGGCGGAGGTTCGAGTCCTCCCTCGGGCATTGGTGTGTGTGTTTGTCCTCAGGACGATTTAGATTAAGTAGTGTGTAAGCTTAGGGACTGATGACCTTAGCAGTTAAGTCCCATAAGATTTCACACACATTTGAACATAATTTTGTCATAATACTTCCAGGCTTACGCTTACAATCGCACTGTATTCTTACAACTATTATTAATTTTGCTTTATAATTAAGTGAGAAGTATAGCCTGAATATAGCAATTCGAAATTTATTCGACATTTCACCAGTAATATTATGAAACTCAGTAGGAGATGAAATTTTGTCATTCTAAAATTTTGTAAGAGTAAGTACGTATGTATTGGGAAAACATAACTGCTATTTTATAAAACAAACAGTATAATCATTGAAAATGCCAGAGAAACGTGAGTAGAAAAGTAAGAGTAAACATTTACGATCCTTTTTCGTTAGTCTTTCTCGAGACAGTCTTCTCGCTTGTTGTAGCGAATGCGTGAGCCGAGCAAAACTCCTGACTTGTATGGAAAAACGGAAGGTAGTTTTATATAAATCACATCCAAGATATATAGTATGAAGTGAAGAAACGTTTGTGCGCTGATTAATCATTACATATACTAAGATAATTCAGTTTTAAGTCAAGACCTAGCAACGAAAATATCCGATTCGCCCCTGTTATGACTAAGAGGGGAATAACTATTGAAAGAAGCAGCGACTTAACAGGCCTCCCAAGAATTACAAGAAAACGAGGGGTAAGAAGTTTGAACTTGACACCATTTCGCACACTGGAGTGCGTGGCAGCGTCAGCGAAAGGGCATAACAGATTTTCCTAAGATAGACGGGCTCACCTTCATAATAATACGTACAAATTAACATATCAATACGTAATTACATAACTGTCTCTCTCTCTCTCTCTCTCCCTCTCTCTCTCAAACACACACACACACACACACACACACACACACACACACACATCCGTCGCTTCGCTCACACAGACTGTATGTTGTTCAGAAACCACCGTCTTGGCTTTTCACTCTAATTAAGACCATAGAAGCATGGTCTTATCCGAATGTAATTACAGAAAGTAGTTCTAGTAGCTGGAGTCCATTAATCATACCTTTTGGATTCTTCTGGCAACTTTCATGCCCTAACAAACATTTCTTTATATATGCAACCTAGAAGTGACATACCAACTTTCATAAATTTAACTGTAAATTTTTTTAATGTAACAAAATATTTCCTTAAAACTTTTATTCCCCTATTGCAATCTCTAAGGGGGAAACACTGAAACAGGTACTTTTTTATTTCTAGCCGAGAAATCAAATACCAGTAGTCACAGATACACCTCGGATTTTAGATAAAAACTTATTTTGTTCCTCATTAAATAAATGCAATAAAAGTTGTACATACGCAATTTACGCCAATTTATGATCGAAAACGCTAGTATTATAGCACCTAAAAATACCTGATTTTCGGTTAGTACCTGATTGTAGCTGTTGATGTTGTGGTCTTCAGTCCAGAGACAGGTTTGATGCAGCTCTCCATGCTACCCTATCCTCTGCAAGCTTCTTCATCTCCCAGTACCTAATGCAGCCTACATCCTTCTGAATCTGCTTAGTGTATTCATCTCTTGGTCTCCCTCTACGATTTTTACCCTCCACGCTGCCCTCCAATACCAAATTGGTGATCCCTTGATGCCTCAGAACATGTCCTACCAACCGGTCCCTTCTTCTTGTCAAGTCGACCCACAAACTCCTCTTCTCCCCAATCCTATTCAATACCTCCTCATTAGTTATGTGATCTACCCATCTAATCTTCAGCATTCTTCTCTAGCACCACATTTCGAAAGCTTCTATTCTCTTCTTGTCCAAACTATTTATCGTCCATGTTTCACTTCCATACACATACTTTCAGAAACGGCTTCCTGACACTTAAATCTATACTCGATGTTAACAAATTTCTGTTCTTCGGAAACGCTTTCCTTGCCATTACCAGTCTACATTTTTATCCTCTCTACTTCGACCACCATCAGTTATTTTGCTCCCCAAATAGCAAAACTCCTTTGCTACTTTAAGTGTCTCATTTCCTAATCTAATTCCCTCAGCATCGACCGACTTAATTCGACTACATTCCGTTAACCTCGTTTTGCTTTTGTCGATGTTCATCGTACCTAAATTTTAAAATTCGAGTCAAATAAAATTTGTATAACTAAACGTACTGTTCTGGTCCTCCCGGCTACTTAGAAAACAGTAACTGAATGATGGCTGTGGACCGTCAGATGGGCCGGCATGGCCTGCCTGACTGTTCAAAACACCTCCACAATCTCCATTTAGTCGTTCAGCGTGCTGCTCGGCTGTGGCGAAATATTTCACATAGACAGTGTGTTTGTGGAAAGCGAGCCGTGCTGAACCATCTCTCAATCGTCAGCGGTTACAAGAATTTCCTGATTTCTCTACAGACAGAAGAGTTATTCACTGCAATGTGTGCGACAAAGACATAAGTAAAATGCTAACCTTTTATCCGCTACGCCCACTCAGTGATACCACTGTCTTTCGCGAGTTAATATTGTTTCTAAACCCTTAATGTAGGTTAATGTCGCTAAGTAGGTCTCGTCCACAAAATATTTCTCAATTTTTTTATTTAGGAACGTTAAACAACGGGCAAATTTAAAGAATAAATAAAACTTGAAACAAACGCTAAACCAAATCCAACAAACAGAAACGAATTTCATCTTGACCTGTGTTAGGCCATTGTTACAGCAGACATACCATTCAGTGCAGTTGAAAATAGCCAGTTCGGAAGTTTTCTAGCATTTGTAGACTTAGAGAAAGCTTTTGACATTGCTGACTGGAATACTCTGTTTCTAGTTCTGAAGGTGGCAGGGGTAAAATACAGGGAGCGAAAGGCTATTTACTATTTGTACAGAAACCAGATGGCAGTTATAAGAGTCGAGGGGCACCAAAGGGAAGCAGTGGTTGGGAAGGGAGTGAGACAGAGTTGTAGCCTCTCTCCGATGTTATTCAATCTGTATATTGAGCAAGCAGTAAAGGAGACAAAACAAAAATTCGGAGTAGGTATTAAAATCCATGGAGAAGAAATAAAAACTTTGTGGTTCGCCGATGACATTGTAATTCTGTCAGAGACAGCAAAGGACTTGGAAGAACAGTTGAACGGAATGGACAGTGTCTTGAAAGGAGGATATAAGATGACCCTCAACAAAAGGAAAACCAGGATAATGGAATGTAGTCCAGTTAACTCGGGTGATGCTGAGGGTATTAGAATAGGAAATGAGACACTTAAAGTAATGGAGGAGTTTTGCTATTTGGGGAGCAAAATAACTGATGATGGTCGAAAGAGAGGATATAAAATATAGACTGGCAAAAGCAAGGAAAGCGTTTCTGAAGAAGAGAAATTTGTTAATATCGAGTATAGATTTAAGTGTCAGGAAGTCGTTTCTGAAAGTACTTGTATGCAGTGTAGCCATGTATGGAAGTGAAACGTGGACGATAAATAGTCTGGACAAGAGGAGAATAGAAGCTTTCGATTGTGGTGGTACAGAAGAATGCTGAAGATTAGATTGGTATATCACATAACGAGGAGGTATTGAATTGGATTGGGAAGAAGAGAAGTTTGTGGCATAATTTGACTAGAAAAAGGGATCGGTTGGTAGGACATGTTCTGAGGCATCAAGGGATCACCAATTGAGTATTGGAGGGCAGCATGGACGATAAAAATCGTAGAGGGAGACCAAGAGATGAATACACTAAGCAGATTCAGAAGGATGTAGGTTGCAGAAAGGACTGGGAGATGAAGAAGCTTGCACAGGATAGAGTAGGATGGAGAGCTGCATCTAACGAGTCTCAGGAGTGAAGACCACAACAACAACAGTGACCGCACCATTCCATGAGAGTCCACGCTGACAAATAACTATTTAGATACTTCATATGAAGATACGTTGGCAGGGTAAGGGAAGATAAAGGCGATTCTTACGTGTAGTTCTATGTCGATGAGGCATCTGACAGACAAGGTCGATGTGTGGCTAGTTTGATTGTTGCAAAGTTAGATCCTGACACTCGATCTGTACCTCATCTGATGTGCAGCAAGGAGTTAAGAAAGACTAACCCGGAAACAGTTGCTCACTTTGTTAATAAATAACGTAGTTTCTGCCATCAAAGAGTTTTTAGTAAAGCAGTTACAAGAGTCCAGTCATTTCGGTAGGAACTTCCCAGCGTACCACCTCCACCAGAACCCATACTTACTGGCTGGGGAACGTGGCTGGAGGCCGTGGAATACAACAGCGAGCATTTGGAAGACATTAAGAACATTGTTCTTAAATTGCGGGAGGAGCCGGTGGGCATTACTTCAGCTTAAGATTTTCTAAAGCACCCTACAGTTTCCAACGACGATACATACATAAAATCTCATTATGCGTTTCCGGTCCCTATCATTAGAGTGTTCAGGGAAACCGGTCTACACGCACCTGAGATGAAGACGTGACAGAAGAAAATCAACTTGGTCCCAGATTCTATTGGTATGAAAGTTAGTGAGAAACTAAAGACTGTGCTGAAAAAGACCACGACTGTCCAGTCTCTGAACAGTGGCTGACACCGTGTCAGGTGAGTCAACAGAACACGAGCGTGCGGTCCCAATCCGTCACGGCGACATCTGTTGGCGTGGAACGCTCATTCTCGGCATATAAGATTCTATTAACAGACAAGAGATGCAGTTTATCAACGGAAGAGCTGCAAAAAGCCTTAGTTATTTACTGTGACTGTAATTATGGACATGGACAATAATATAATGTGAATTTTTGTCAATCTATTTATCTTTCTAGACAATAAAATGTCAGAGTTTGGTCACCTATTTCGTCATTTTTGTAACCAATTTTTGTATGTGATAGAACCTATTGTAGATACCTACTTTAAGATTTTCAGAACCTAAAAGTCCGAGGTCTAGTCGTAGATGCAGCCTTAAAATTCCTTTAGTAATTGTTTATTATTTATTTTCAAAAAAGCTTTCACCCACTACCATTCCTTTCGTAAAACACCCTAACAATGATGATGATCGTATGGCATTGTTGGCCGGGGCAGTTCGGCCGCCGTATTACAAGTTCTTTTTAGTTGACGCCACTTTGGCGACTTGCTTCGTCAACGATGATGAAATGATGACGAATGACACACAACACCCAGTCATCTCGAGGCAGAGAAAATCCCTGACCCCGCCGGGAATCGAACCCGGGACCTCGTGCGCGGGAAGCGAGAACGCTACCGCAAGACGACGAGCGGCGGACACTATAAGATCCACATCCTCTCCAAATTTCAAGTTTCTGTCCTTCGCGGTCAGCGTCCAAATCGAACTACGCGCTTTAAACACGCGATGAAATATTTTGAGTTTTAACATCGTGCACCAACCGTGGTACTGTGTTTTATTTCTACATCCCAAAATGGCCTCCTACAGCAGACGAAATGGTTGTCACAGTTTAATAAATAAATGTGTTCTGCACTCTTTTTCGAATAACTATAAAACGATCAGTATCAACGTCCAAAGACAAACTCTTCCGAACTTATTTTTTCTACACAGTAAAATGTCGGTAACTGGGGTGGTATTACACAAGAGAAATTCGAAAACATCTTTAGGCAGTGGTGTACAGTTTCAACGTGTGTAACGTGCGGCATCACAAATGCACCAGAAGCTTCTGTGACAGTACTCATCCACGGAGAACTGGTCCTGGCCGGGACACCATTTTCGACACACGGACTAACGCTACAGTTCATCCAAGTTTCCATGGCGCCATACGCATGAGTACTGGTTCGTTCTTACAATAGAGTAAAAATAGCAACCGAGCACAGCTTTCGTAAGAATTAACGTGTATTTCCACACAGCCAGCGTCCGGCCATGTCAGTGTTCGACAAAAGAACGCAAACGAGTAACTCTTTTTGTGTTGCAACGTACAACACATATATCTTACTCATTTTATTTGGAGACTGATAACAATAGAGAGAGAGCACACCGACACGCGTGCAGCCGATGACGGCGCCACTAAACTGGACTTACTGAAAACTGCTTTCTGAAAATCGCTCACCAAAGGAGATGTAGTAAATATTTCAGAATTACAATCAGCAACAGCTGCCAACACGAGTAATTAAGGGAGGGAATCACATTAGGAGTCTATTTGAAGCTGATTTTTTTATTGTTTTCGGCGGGAGGAATTAATTAGAATTTAATCAAATTTTGACATCATTTCATTCAAATTTCGAAACGTTTTTGAGAATTTTTTTTTAATAATTTCAGCTAAAAATGACATAATCACACTGTGATGTCCGCTGAAGGTTGTGAGTATAGTTCTCCAATTGCGTGCAGTATAGCCATTCCGATTTTCATCTAAAATGAAAAGGGTATTGATTTTACATTAATAACTTATTATCTAAGAATATGAACCTCGAGGCAACGAAAAGAATGAAAATTAAAATTTTGCAGGCATTGGAAGAATTTACTTCCATTTTCACGATTTTTCTCTAATTATGCAAAGAAAAGTACCCTTGAAATCATTGTATCACCTGACAAGTTCATATAATTTGTAATTTTATAAATAATCGTACTATCAATTTTGATGATGATCGGTTGTATACTTCTTGAGTTGGACTGTACGCAAATATGAAGAAAGTCATTTCGAGATAAGTACGTTTGAAAAATAAATTCTCGGAAACTAGAAATTCTAGGAAGTTAATAGTAATGTAAAATGCTTGCCGATTAATCTGCGATTCCAGCACCTTCTTCTTCCTCACAGGCTTCGTTTTGCGCTTCCAGCAATACTTTCCGAGCTTTCCGTTCTTCCTTCGATTCCTGTGAACTACGTCTATTCTGCCTGGTTATTCACGTGTTCGGTGTAACTAAATCTCTGCGTGCCTACTGCAATTCCTGCCCCGTTCGTGACCACAGAAGGGGTGAATTTCCTTCATTGAATAAACCCGCTGCTAAATACGCACGTGTTCGGTGTAACTAAATCTCTGCGTGCCTACTGCAATTCCTGCCCCGTTCGTGACCACAGAAGGGGTGAATTTCCTTCATTGAATAAACCCGCTGCTAAATACGATGTCAGTTCAACGAGTTTTAGTTCGGAGTGCAAGTGTTTAGGACCTAATCGCCAAATAGTGTGATTGAAATTTTTATTCGCGTTTTGTATGTGGCCACCTAAACATCTCTCCAGTAATTCATCCCTCGATAAATCTTCATATACTGGAAGAATTTCCTTCTGTACGTCGGGATGAACTCGGTTCTAGGCTCATAGAATCCAAACGAATGTGAATTTCGTTTTGGAATTTTGACAGCATATGCACTCCCTGTTGTGCGCTAGTAGGTAGCACACCGGTCTCAGGGCTACAGCACCAAGTCACGACACCTGAAGACGGGCTTGTAAGAGCCCGAAACCGGTCGTGTGATAGTAAAAGAACTTTACAACTGGAGCGGTACTTTCAACGCCTGGTAGTCATGAATAGTTAAGCTAACGATTTATGCAATAAAAAAATGAAATTTTTTGAACCTCCTAGTATGGTTTACAGCTTAAGAAGTGTACTCGGGACCCCGTGCACGGGAAGCGAGAACGCTACGAAAGATCACGACCTACGGTCTTTGGATGTTAAGAGGTTCATTAATTTAAAATCAGCCTTGAGCTGTTTTTCACAGTATGCAAGAAAAAACTTACTGTTGTCATTTATGCCCATATTTCATTTTTTCACTTACACTTCTCTTACAATTTTTTTCCAAACGTATGCTTGGATTTGCAGCCAACAGTGAAAATCCTGCACCTCCCGAGTGTGTATGTGCAGACTCAGCAACCTCTTAGCTTTATGATAGCGGCGCTGTGTACAGTACTGCAACGCGTTA
This sequence comes from Schistocerca serialis cubense, assembly GCF_023864345.2. NCBI lineage: Eukaryota > Metazoa > Arthropoda > Insecta > Orthoptera > Acrididae > Schistocerca > Schistocerca serialis. Next base: position 189,355,527 of record NC_064649.1, on the reverse strand, counting down.
TCCAGATTTGCGCAGAATGGAGGTAGCGACTAAATATTTTGATGTTTTTTTTTCTATTCAGTTAGTTAGGTCATTCAGGGACAGTTACATTTGCTGTATTGTTTATCAGCTTTAGTTATTGGATCTGTGATCAGTTTTGCAAAACTAATTATCGTAGGTTTACGCAGTTTTTACTGATCAAAATTCTTGCAGTCAGACTGTTAACTTTTACAGTATGAAAGACTTGCCTTTACATTACGAGAATTAATTATTCTTACAGTGCAGCCATGCCTTCACATTATGACAGCACGAGTTTCTACTACGCTTCAATATTACTTCTGCACAGCTTCTACTACTCTCCTAAATCGTTCACAGCGCAGGGCCTGCTACACTTCCACTGGAAACAGCAGGTATGGCTTGTGTCTTGCTGGGCCACCTTCCGTCTATCACTGCCAACTGTCACCTCTCCAACAGGAAGCTGCGAATCCAGTCGCACAACTGAGACGATACTCCATAGGGGCGCAGTACGATTAGAAGGCTCTTGTGAGGTTGGGTGTCAAAAACTTTCTTACACTCTAGACACGTGCAATCAATTTAAGATGCCCTGTGTGGCAAAAGCGCTCTTTACTTCGTGCAAATTAAGAGCTATTTGTATTTCAAATGAACGATATTTTCAGAATCCGCACTCATTATGTGTCAATAGGTTGTTTTCGTCTATGTATTTCAGAACGTTTAGCTTCAGTATACGTTCAAAAATACTACACACTAACGGTGTGGGTCTACAATTCGGCGGATAAATTCAATTTTCTTTAGGATTAAAAACAGCCGACCAGTTGCAAAGGATAAAGTAACCTTTACCTAGTTTTCGATAGATTTAAATCTGTCTACTTCAGAAGGCCGCCTTCTGAAGAAGATAGATTTAAATCTATCGAAACCTAGGTAAAGATTACTTTGCAACTGGTCGGCTGTTTTTAATCCTATTACGTGGAACCGTTGCTGTTGCGCAGCTATGTTTAAAATACTCAATTTTCATTCTTATGTATTGGTGGACACTCGAACTGCTGTAGCGAAGGAAGCATTGAGCAAAGAGAGGGAATTGTTATACGGAAAAAGTAGATAAAAAAATGGTCCAAATGGCTCTGAGCACTATGGGACTTAACATATGTGGTCATCAGTCCCCTAGAACTTAGAAATACTTAAACCTAAATAACCTAAGGACGTCACACACATCCATGCCCGAGGCAGGATTCGAACCTGCGACCGTAGCAGTCGCGCGGTTCCGGACTGAAGCGCCTATAACCGCTTGGCCACCGCGGCCGGCGAAAAAGTAGATAATGTATAATAAATGCAGTTGTGAATATGTTCAACCGGCAGCTGTGTAAAGGAATGCGGACACTGAATAAATTCGAGACATGAAGAGGGAGTACTAATTGCGAAATTGTATCTACTATATAAAAGTTTGTCCGTCTTCTATACCGTTCACGCGATAGCGATGAAAGTCTCACGAGTTATTGGGCGGACGCCAGCGATATCATAGGGGTGCGGGTGGAAAGGGGTTCACATGAAAACTTAAGTCACAAACGAATGCAGCAATTTATGTCAAATTTTTGTACATGACTCGTTATTTGTATAATAACGCTACATGAGTTCTGTACCCCAGACACCCCTAGGAGTGGCAGTGGGGAGGTGGGGGTTGGGGGCAGGTAAGAAGCCACTCACTCACTCCGTCTTCAGGCGACGAGTGGCATACCGGGCCCATCCGACCGCCGTGTCATCCTCAGAGGAGGATGCGGATAAAGGAGCGTGGGGTCAGCACACCGCTCTCCCGGTCGCTAAGGTGGTATTCTTGACCGAATCCGCTACTATTCGGTCGAGTAGCTCCTCAGTTGGCATCACGAGGCTGAGTGCACCCCGAAAAATGGCAACAGCGCATGGCGGCCTGGCTGGTCACCCATCCAAGTGCCGACCACGCCCGACAGCGCTTAACATCGGTGATCTCACGGGAACCGGTGTATCCACTGTGGCAAGGCCGTTGCTGGTAAGAAGCCACAATATGTGAAACATTCGATAACGACCGATACTTGTATCAAATTCATAGTTCTCGGGGTCGCCAGACATATTGATGACAGTCACGAAGACGTTTCGTCCCTAGAACTGGGGGTAGTGTAGATGCCAAGGCAGCGCAGTATCAGGACAAAACGTGTAGCGCCCGAAAGAATTTCCACCGATGTTTACTGCGATTCCCACTTTGTACGCGCATAAATATACTGAGACAGTAATAATGTGGGGCGGCAGATAAGTTTTGTAAAACATTTACTGTTGTATCCTTCTTTGAATGTTGTAATATTTCCCGGCCGATGCACCATATGTGGGGCGGCGGATGCAGTTTGTGATAAATAATCTAATCTGATTGCTGGATAAACGCTTGCATGTAGATTCAGTTTCTGGCTTTTAGAATGTTGTTAATGTTGTCTTTCGCCATTCTCAATACTGGCTCTCTATTTACTTCTTGGCACCCACAAAGTGATTTAATAAAACATGGAGCCAGTAATTAGAGATCCTAGTGCCCACTTCAATTGAGATACCATTATAGCTGCAGCTTATAGCTCTGAGGAATTAGGAGATTGTCCGGGATTTCTAATCAAAAACGGTTTTCCAAAATAGTTGAGTATATTCTGAAATTCACTGATAAAAAAAACACAAGTATCCCTACAACCTAACTAACAGAGCAGTTCAGAGTCTAATGCGCTGATGCAACTATAAAGTCCGAATTAAATGTCACAAAGAATGCTCGCCATAATTTGATGAAAGTATTTCATCAAACGCCACGCTAAATATTTGGTAGAATGTCTGTCCCGCGACGGCACGTGAAAATACGACAATACGCAAACTGAAGCTAGATAATGAAAATCATTCCAGAATTAACACTTCACATAAAATGTTTTCATGGTTCCGCGTATCTCTAGTAACTTAATACGGCACCCGAGGCTGTTTGTAGCAGTGACACTGATGCGACGCGGCTCCCGACACAGATGGCGTGTCATTCAGCGTCTGGAGAGAACTGGGGCCTTCCTTCCTCGCGCAGCGTCCTTATATATAAAGCCGCGGTGCGGACGGCGAAGGGAACGCCTGATCTTTTCGGCTCTCTCGACTAGCCGCTGGGCTAGTAACGCACCACTTCAAGTTACATAATAATTTATAGCTTCTTTTGCTGATGGCCGATGAAGCTCTTAATTTAAACGTGCATTCAGCACGCAGGTAAGTATTGATAATAAAATTTTGACGTGGCTAAGTTAAATAATTTGGGCGAGAGAATTAATTAAATTACACTGCATGCAGTAGATGAGCTCTGAACTGGCCCTCTTGAGATCCGCTATCGCTATAATTTTATAGGTATTCAAAAGAAACTTTACACATCTTCATAGTCATAGCGGACCTCCAACCTATTTAAATCTAAACATCCTATCCTTATTTACTAGCCTACTTAATCTATCTTGCTTCCTTCAGTTTTGAGATGAAAACCAGAAAATCATGAATTTCCACTAAAATCTTAATTTGTGAAATCCAAAGTACTATTTTTATTAAATCATTATGAAAGATGAATCTAAATATAAATTTTGAAGTCTCTAGCTCTTTTCTGTTGCGCCAATGATTTCTCCAGAAAAACGCCCAAATGTCGAAAATGGCTGAACTTATCGAACTGATATTTAACACACATTAATTTAGTATTATTCCTGACATGCTAGAAAAGTTTTAGGTCATTTGCTTGATTTTTAAGGTATTGCGCAACATTTATGACGTCAGAGCTAGTTACAGCAGACTGGCTGGCACACAATGGAAACTGATGTGAATTTACAACAGCGTGAGTAGGCTGCTTCCCTACATCACCCTCTACTTAAATTTTTTGTTTATGAATGTTAATGAATGAAAAAAAAATTTAATTACAAAAAGGGAAGCAAGAGTACAGTTTAACTCCCTATGACAATCAAAATTGAAATATAAACCTGTAGAAACGTTAAAGAAAAGTGATTACCTACATTAATTATTTAAATTGTGGGCATGTTCACTGCCTTTTAAACAATGTCATTACTCAAAATTTTAAGCAAAGTCAATGAAATATTTTGGCATACATATTGCCTTAGACAAAGACATACAAATTGAAAAATTATGAAAATCTTAAATCCATTAAATACATGAAATACATTTTTACATACACAAATTCAAAGAAAATAACATGACACATAAACAGATGATTATCTCTTAGCAGTCTTTTCTAAACCTGAAAGAAAAGTTCACCAATAATTTTTACACACGTGGTTGTAGCCGCTTTGGCTGGCGTCCTACACTTCCATTCACAAGGGTAGAGGAGGGGAAGTTGCTATGGTGTGCGTCCTTCACGTTCTCTCTAAATTACATGGGGGAAAGGGGAGGGGTCACTGTGAGTTGTGTCCAAGTCACTCCACGCTTTCACGCAGCTACCAGGCTGCCATTATCTGGTTTGTCCTGTAGAACAAACAAAAAGAGTGCCTCAGACTCTGTTCACTTAATATCTAAGGGTGGGTCACAATGAAATGGGGATATATACATTTTCTCTTCCAATATGTTACTGGAACGAAGTTAACAGAACTTTTTCAGTATTGCTCTCGCGGTTACTTAATTGTCATAAAATCGGTAAACAAATCTCTCAAAACGCCGTTAGTCACGTACTAGAGAAAATTTTATGCTCAAGGCATATAATCATAAATCCTATTTAATCTGAATTTATTATTTCTGGGCCGGAACACTGAACCAATGCTCGGTACATTCCTGACACATTTGTATTTTAAGCACTTAACTGACTCATCTTTGATTACCTTATTCTTAGAGATAGTATGAGTATGATTAGTGGTTGTTTTCTCAGCTTCGTTGTACATGTGAGTAACTTTTGGTAATAGTACAGTTGTGAGTGTTCAAAACACACTACGTTTAGTTGACTACTAAATCCACTTATTGGTCCTCTGCTGTTGTCAGTTCCACATCTGCAATTAGGTACTTACTTACTTTGAAGTGTATTTATGCTGAGCTAAAATAATGTTTCACGTCTGTCAGTATGGTATTTATTTATTTTGCTAGTGTATGTACTTATTTAACACTCACTATTAATATTTAAAGCATAGGACAGCATATTTATTTCATATCCATAGTGTACTGCAACTGATTAGTTTGCTCACGTGGCAATCCATTTCCACTCGATCGGACGCTGAAACCTCAGGTAGTCTCTCTCAGACCTACCACTAATGTGCATCAAGTAATTATGGATGAGCGTAATGCTAAATTCCTGAAACCTATAGGACACCATGAGCTGCTCTGTCTCATCTAACATAAGGGTACCTATGGTCGCATTCACACCTCCAACTCATAACCTCAATACGTGTAGGTGTATCCTGTCACACACTACACCCAAAATAATGGCCAGTTCCAACCTTATAAATACTTCAGGGACGTGTCCTTCACGTCTCAACCACAAACACTGTTCAATTCTATTATACTGCAATTCCTTGCTATACCAGGTGAGTTTAATCTTACAACTTATCTGCATATTTTTCCTAACACTAAGCAATCTCTTTTACTATTTCTTAATTAGCTCTAATGCATACACTAGGTTTCACTACCACTTCAGATCCTGCTTGTACATGAATTCATATATCTTTTTAAATTACTGTTGGTGGACCATTTCCAATACAACAACACTTTGTAGTTACTACATTACCAGGCTACTATACATAATTGTTACTCAAATACATTTTATATCTTCATTACGTCATACTTCTCTACTGTTTGTCACTATTAGGTTTGTCACATTAGGTATTTTTTTTTCACTAATCGGTAGATAGAATTGTTACATAACTCATGGCTTGATAGCCATGACAGAAAATTTTCATGTCTGGAAAGAAGAGGTCGAAATTTTTGTGGACAGGAAAGAGGAAGAAAGAGTGAGACCTGAAAGGGAAAGAAGATCTCACACAGCTGGGACTGCACAGCTGCCACACTGTGTAGAGGTTACAGAACAACCTCCTCCCTACAGCATTCATACATAACCTTTGACCACGCCACGTCGATCTGAAAATACTTTATGATGCCTTTTTAGAACCTGTCGCAGTTCTTCCTTTTGATTGTCTGAAATCTTATAGATTTCCTGCAATTTAGCTTTTATTTTGTCTAAAATAATTGCTTCTCCTTCTTCTGCTGTGTTCAGCTTACTGTTACTAAGATTACCACCTTCGTCCCAATACCTCCTATTTTTCAGAACTCGTATAGGCAGCTCCCAAGTTTCATCATCAGTTACTACATGTTTATCACTAAAAGGGACTGTAATTACTCCGGTTATTGGCAAGACCATTTTTAACTGGCTTCTTTCAAAGTCAACAACACTCTGATATTTTGACAAGAAATCTATGCCAATTAAAACCTCAATATTGAGATTGTTTACAATTAAACATGGATGATCAATTAAATTACCATTAATGTTAAAGGGCAGTAAAGCTTCTTGCTTTACCGTTTTTGACACCTTGCCAGTAGCACCAATTATTCTTAGTCCTGATACTCTCATTACTGTAAGCTTGTCTTTACCAGGTAATGCGTCAAAGAAGGACTGAGATATTGCACTCACCTCACTTCCACTGTCTAAGAGACAACGTACATTGATACCCAACATATTCACTATTATTATAGGGTGGCTTATTCTAGGTTGTACAGGTGGTTCCTCAAATTCATCTAGTAGTTCCTTTTGGATTTGTCTCCAACTAAAGTGATCGACATCTGTCTTCATTACATTTAGGTCACAGTGTGTAGGGGTTTCCTGAATTACATTTTCAGCTGCCTTTTCCAGTCGGTCTATTAATTTTAAATCGAAACACCGCACGACTTCATTACATTTAGTTTGCTGAACATGACCCAAATTACTGTAGTCTGAGCGATTCTGCGTCTCCAGACCGGGCATAACACTAGTAACAGCTAAACCACTTTTACCATTATCGTCGGTTTCCTTCTCAAGTGACAACTGGTCACAGCTACTGGGTTCATCGACCATCAACAGCCTACCCTCTACATTTTCACTTATCTCCTGTCCTAAATCTATTAGTACATTATCAACATCCTGCACAGGCACTTTAGATAAGAGCACATCATTCTCATCGTAAATATAAGCATGAATTTCTTCTGCTTCTTCACCTGACAATTCAGTATTTTGTAGCTCGTCCCTATCGTTACACTGCTGCGCCTTCTCTTTCTCTTCCCACTTAGAAAGCGTCTCTAACACAGTATCTATCAAATACTGTGAGTGATCTAATATTTCTGTTGTATCCTTAGATGCTACCGACACTTCATCCACATGTTCAGTTTGAGTATTCTGATATGTCTTACCAATTCCCCTAACTACTGGCTTAGGAAAAGTAACCGCCTGGTGAGCGCCAGTGTCCTCATAGACGGGAACTAGTTTTCCTGCCTCGGCCTACTACTGTTTCCTTTATTTTCATTATAGTTGACTGGCACAGCATTACTTTCCGTACTGTTGTTTACATGCATATTTCTGTTTGGAACAAAATTATTATCCCTTGGATGCCATTGTTGGTTCTGATAATTATTTCCCCAATTCCTACCTCTCTTAGGATGGCGAACACCTACTGTTCTGATGTTTACATTGCCATTTTGCTCGTTCCTAAAATTACTATTATTATTATTGGCATTTCTGTTATTACGTGCTTGCTCCTCATTGGCAGCAACACGTACTACACGTTCCAAATACTCAATGAAACGATCCAGATTATCTCTAGGGGCAGATATAATTCTAGTTTGCCAATACCATGGCAGTTTGGCTTCCAGACCTAGTATAATCATTTCTGGTTTTAGTTTTTCGTCCAAATGTGACAAACGTGAAATCCATGACCTAGCAAATTCTTTAATAGATTCCTTGCCTGCATTGAAACGTTTCCCACTCCAAAATTCTCTCAACACTTCATTTTGCTTATTGCTAGACCAATACTCATTAATGAAAGCTGTTTTAAACTCCGCTAATGTTTTACACTTCAACATAACATCAGCTGACCAACGCATGGCGTCACCTGCTAAATGGCTTCTAATAAATGAGATTTTCTCTCGCTCAGACCAAGTTGGTGGAATCACATCTTCAAAATCGTTCCAGAAATCTAGCGGATGGATATTTTTATCTGGATCGAACCGCAAGAACTGCCGACACCCGATAAAAGTGGCGTTTGCAGCTACAACGTGTTGTACATTACCATTACCAGAAGTTACTGAAGCTACTTTACTCTCAATGTTAGCAATGTTAGTACTAATATTTTCTACTTTCATTTCAACATTATCTACTCTTTGTACAATATGAGTAGTATCAGTTTTGATTGCATCTACGTCTCTTTGACGTATGTTTACTTTTATATTAACATCTTTAAACCTATCGGAGCACAGTTCAGATTCCGCCTCGATCTTTTCTGTTAACTTGTGTTCCAGCTTCGCATCTTCCATTTGGAAGTCTTTGCGAACATCAGCAACTTCGGATTCTATAGTCTTATACATTTCAGAAAATTGTTGAGCAACCTTTTTCTTAATATCCTCATGATTGTAATCAATTTTACAATTCAAACTGTCTAGATCCTCTTTCAACTTATTGCAACCAGCCTTGAAGGTATCGTCCATTGCCTCAAACCGTTTATTAAAATTTGTTTGGCAGGCCACAATCCTGTTATTTACTTCAATTATATCAGATTTTAAATCAGCTGTCATTCTAGCATTACTGGCAGCTATTGCTTGTAATATAACATTTAAATCAACAGCCCCAGCATCTTTGGGTTGCTCACTAGCTGGCTTTTTATCACACTCAGGTGACGAAAAACTAGCTCCAACACCAGAATCATCAAAACTAAATGAAACTTCTGTCTGATTAGTCATATCTAGCTTCTCCTTCTTAAACTCTACCATCTCTGATGACTGCTTCATTTTTAATTCATCAGAGAAACTATCATCCAATAAATTTACAATTTCTACTTTCCGCTTTACTACAGGGGTCTCTATTATTGAATCATTGCCCCATTTTACACTACGGTCAGGAGACAATACTTCATGTTTCACCTTAACATTACTACTTTCATGCATATTTACACTCGAACCGTTGTCTGGATTTACATTTCCCTCAACAGACATAGGTTCTGATATAAGTTTAATCTCAGTTTCTTTTGGCGGTTCCATCGCCGACAGTCTTTTAGTGCAGGTTAGTAAAATTTTTAACAGCTTTTCACTTAACTTAGTTCCTTCTGCACGACGTATGGCGTTGCCGGCTCGGCTCCTGATGCGACGTGGCACGTGGAACTGCAGACGGCTCTCCGACGGCTGTTGTGTGTTTGCGTGGCCCGCAATTGCAGGCTCTGCGCCGGCTGCTCCAGCGGACGACTGCGGTGCGGCAAGACTGGCTTCTCGCGATGCCGGCAGCACCGCTAGACTCAGTGCCAGCTCCGTCAATCCAGATGCGTTGTTAATCCAATTGCGTCGTCCACATGCACACGTAACACATTCACTGTTCTATACTCAGTTGCGTGTCGCATTTCACTCGCGAATCCGAACAGTTAAAAATCACTTTCACTTAGTTGATTTCCCGGCCGATGCACCATATGTGGGGCGGCGGATGAGTCTGTAGAAAAATTACTGTTGTATCCTTGTTTGAATGTTGTAACATTTCCCGGCCGATGCACCATATGTGGGGCGGCGGATGCAGTTTGTGATAAATAATCTAATCTGATTGCTGGATAAACGCTTGCATGTAGATTCAGTTTCTGGCTTTTAGAATGTTGTTAATGCTGTCTTTCGCCATTCTCAATACTGGCTCTCTATTTACTTCTTGGCACCCAGAAAGTGATTTAATAAAACATGGAGCCAGTAATTAGAGATCCTAGTGCCCACTTCAATTGAGATACCATTATAGCTGCAGCTTATAGCTCTGAGGAATTAGGAGATTGTCCGGGATTTCTAATCAAAAACGGTTTTCCAAAATAGTTGAGCATATTCTGAAATTCACTGATAAAAAAAAAACACAAGTATCCCTACAACCTAACTAACAGAGCAGTTCAGAGTCTAATGCGGTGATGCAACTATAAAGTCCGAATTAAATGTCACAAAGAATGCTCGCCATAATTTGATGAAAGTATTTCATCAAACGCCACGCTAAATATTTGGTAGAATGTCTGTCCCGCGACGGCACGTGAAAATACGACAATACGCAAACTGAAGCTAGATAATGAAAATCATTCCAGAATTAACACTTCACATAAAATGTTTTCATGGTTCCGCGTATCTCTAGTAACTTAATACGGCACCCGAGGCTGTTTGTAGCAGTGACACTGATGCGACGCGGCTCCCGACACAGATGGCGTGTCATTCAGCGTCTGGAGAGAACTGGGGCCTTCCTTCCTCGCGCAGCGTCCTTATATATAAAGCCGCGGTGCGGACGGCGAAGGGAACGCCTGATCTTTTCGGCTCTCTCGACTAGCCGCTGGGCTAGTAACGCACCACTTCAAGTTACATAATAATTTATAGCTTCTTTTGCTGATGGCCGATGAAGCTCTTAATTTAAACGTGCATTCAGCACGCAGGTAAGTATTGATAATAAAATTTTGACGTGGCTAAGTTAAATATTTTGGGCGAGAGAATTAATTAAATTACACTGCACGCAGTAGATGAGCTCTGAACTGGCCCTCTTGAGATCCGCTATCGCTATAATTTTATAGGTATTCAAAAGAAACTTTTCACATCTTCATAGTCATAGCGGACCTCCAACCTATTTAAATCTAAACATCCTACCCTTATTTACTAGCCTACTTAATCTATCTTGCTTCCTTCAGTTTTGAGATGAAAACCAGAAAATCATGAATTTCCACTAAAATCTTAATTTGTGAAATCCAAAGTACTATTTTTATTAAATCATTATGAAAGATGAATCTAAATATAAATTTTGAATTCTCTAGCTCTTTTCTGTTGCGCCAATGATTTCTCCAGAGAAACGCCCAAATTTCGAAAATGGCTGAAGTTATCGAACTGATATTTAACACACATTAATTTAGTATTATTCCTGACATGCTAGAAAAGTTTTAGGTCATTTGCTTGATTTTTAAGGTATTGCGCAACATTTATGACGTCAGAGCTAGTTACAGCAGACTGGCTGGCACACAATGGAAACTGATGTGAATTTACAACAGCGTGAGTAGGCTGCTTCCCTACAATAAGACACCCCAGCACACCTATGGATGAGGGTCGGGCGGAAACCGGTACCTACGTAGATCGAGAAAGAAACATTCTACAGCATGCCAGGCGAAGCTAGTACGTAATAAAAATGAGCAACTACAACGAAAAATTGTCCGGCTCTTATCATTTCTAGTCACGGTCAGGTAGAATTGTGTGACTGATTACGCTGTCGCCATTTGGCTTTTATTTCAAATCCTCCCGGATACAAATACTGCAAAAAATTGCTCTGAGCACTATGGGACTTAACATCTGAGGTCATCAGTCCCCTATACTTAGAACTACTTAAACTTAACTAACCTAAGGACATCGCACACAGCCATGCCCGGGGCAGGATTCGAACTTGCGACCATAGCAGCAGTGAGGTTCCAGATCTAAGGGCCTAGAGCCGCTCAGCCACAGCGGCCGGCACAAATACTGCAATAGCATTGTAGCCAATGGGAAGTGATTCTTTACTGTCCTTTCGAAATTAATGTCTCGTGAAGCGTTTCAATCCCAAAGAAAGCAAGTGCTGACAGATGTGAAAATTACCGAACTATCAGCTTAATAAGTCACAGCTGCAAAATACTAACGCGGATTCTTTACAGACGAATGGAAAAACTGATAGAAGCCGACCTCGGGGAAGATCAGTTTGGAGTCCGTAGAAATGTTGGAACACGTGGGCCAATACTGACCCTACGACTTATCTTACAAGAAAGATTAAGGAAAGGCAAACCTACGTTTCTAGCATTTGTAGACTTAGAGAAAGATTTTGACAATGTTGATTGGAATACTCTCTTTCAAATTCTGATGGTGGCAGGGGTAAAATACAGGGATCGAAAGGCTATTTACAATTTGTACAGAAACCACATGGCAGTTATAGGAGTCGAGGGACATGAAGGGGAAGCAGTGGTTGGGAAGGGAGTGAGACAGGGTTGTTGCCTATCCCCGATGTTATTCAATCTGTATATTGAGCAAGCAATAATGGAAACAAAAGAAAAGTTCGGAGTAGGTATTAAAATCCATGGAGAAGAGATAAAAACTTTGAGGTTCGCCGATGACACTGTAATTCTGTCAGAGACAGCAAAGGACTTGGAAGAGCTGTTGAACGGAATGGACAGTGTCTTGAAGGAGGATATAAGATGTACATCCACAAAATCAAAACGAGGATAAAGGAATGTAGTCGAATTAAGTCGAGTGATGCTGAGGGAATTAGATTAGGAAATGAGACACTTAAAGTAGTAAAGGAGTTTTGCTATTTGGGGAGGAAAATAACTGATGATGGTCGAAGTAGAGAAGATATAAAATGTAGACTGGCAATAGCAAGGAAAGTGTTTCTGAAAAAGAGAAATTTGTTAACATCGAGTATAGATTTAAGTGTCAGAAAGTCGTTTCTGAAAGTATTTATAAGGAGTATAGCCATGTATGGAAGTGAAACATGGACGATAAATAATTTAGACAAGAAGAGAATAGAAGCTTTCGAAATGTGCTGCTACAGAGGAATGCTGAAGATTAGATGGGTAGATCACATAACTAATGAGGAGGTATTGAATAGAATTGGGGAGAAGAGGAGCTTGTGCCACAACTTGACAAGAAGAAGGGACCGCTTGGTAGGACATGTTCTGAGACATCGTGGGATCACCAATCTAGTATTGGGGGGGGGGGGGGCAGCGTGGAGGGTAAAAACCGTAGAGGGAGACCAAGAGATGAATACACTAAGCAGATTCAGAAGGATGTAGGTTGCAGTAGGTACTGGGAGATGAGGAAGCTTGCACAGGTTGGAGTAGCATGGAGAGCTGCATCAAACCAGTGTCAGGGCTGAAGACCACAACAACAACAACAACATGACCGGAAGACAGACTGTGAGCGCAGAACGGAAGTTGTAGCTACACGCATGGGGCATTCCGTCTCGGAAATCGGTAGGAAATTCAATATTCCGACATCTAGAATGTCAAGGGTGTGGCGAGAATAGCAAATTTCAGGCGTCACCTCCCACCAGGGAAAAAGCAGTGGCCAACTGCCTCCATTTAACGGCCGAGAGGAGCGGCGTTTGCTTCGGTTGTCAGTGCTAACAGACAAGCAACACTGCGTGAAATAACCGCAGAAATCCATGTGAGGCGTAGGACGAATGTACACGTTGGGACAGAGCGGCGGACTTTGACGTTAGCGGTCCTTGGCAGCAGAATAAACGGACGCGAGAGCCCTCTGCTGACACCACGACGTCAGCTGCAGCGGCTCTCCAGGGCTCGTGGCAGTAGCAGTTGGGAAACCGTGATCTGGACAGATGCGTCCCGATTTCAGTTGACATGAGCTGATGAGGTTCGACTGTGGCGCCGACCACACGAAGTCATGGGACCCAAATGTTGTGGTGGTTCGATAATGATGTGATCTGCGTTTACACGGAATGGATTGAATCCTCCGGTGGAACTGAACCGATCATTGACTGGATGGTTACCTTCGGCTACTTGCAGACCATCTGCAGCCACTCATGGACTTCAAGTTCCCATGACATGTGATTTCGCCACCCAGGTTGCCCGGCAATTGAGAGGCCATTCCGAGCACAAGATCGTGCAGCGACAATCCTTTCGTAATTATACTCGACTGTAGAGGCAGTACGGCTGAATATTTCTGCAGGGGACCCGACTACTTGTCCAGTCCACGCCTCGTCGAGTTGCTGCAGGTAGGAGGAGGTCAGGCAAGACGTCAGCTGGTACCTCACGGCTTTTGTCTGCCCAGTGTACATTTGCAGCTGGAAGATCAGTCTAGGCTACAATGGCAGCAGAAGCTTTCTGGGCACGTTTAGGAAGTGCGGGTAAATTATTAAGCAAAAACTCAAAAAATTTTGTATGCAAAAGTAAAAGGATTTTAAAAAACCTCTCGCCTAGACTAGCAAAGGAAAGGCAAATTGTAACCGTGAAGAGACGAGCATTCCTACATTCGGCAGCTACAGTCATGGGCTGTGTGGCTGGTCCCGGCGGAGTTTCGAGTCCTCCCTCGGGCATGGGTATATATATATATATATATATATATATATATATGTGTGTGTGTGTGTGTGTGTGTGTGTGTGTGTGTGTTTGTCCTTAGGATAATTTAGGTTAAGTAGTGTGTAAGGTTAGGGACTGATGACTTATGCCGTCAAGTCCCATAAGATTTCACACACATTTTTGAACATTCGGTGGATCATGCACCTATGCTGAGATAGGACCACACTCCTCGTCTTGAAATGTACCTACTGGAATACGTGAATGAATGACCACGTATGCACACGCTACGTAATAGGGGAAGGCAGGAAGCTGTAAATGCAGCGGAGGGAAGTAAGAATAAAGTTAAATGCGTAACTTCCTGGTGATATATGCTGATAGAATTCCCTCGTACTTCCAGCTCAGTCAAGTGGTTTTTAAGGTTCTCGGCCATTGTCCGGTGTTGGCTCTCGAATGTCACCACTCGACAACGGCTCGTGCGTTTTAAAACCACCTGACGCGGCTGGAAGCATGGAAATGAAAAACTGATTTAAAATACGTGACAGGAGTAGACGATTACAGAAGCAATAAGGTAGGGAACACATGGCGCGTTCTGTCAGCATCAGGAGTAAAGACAAGACTATGTAAGAAATAGCACATATTACTGCACTGTGCAAAGCAGAGACAAAATACCGGGTGATCAAAAAGTCAGCATAAATTTGAAAACTGAATAAATCACGGAATAATGTAGATAGAGAGGTACAAATTGACACACATGCTTGGAATGACATGGGGGTTTTACTGGAACCAAAAAATTACAAACGTTCAAAAAATGTCCGCCAGATGGCGCTTCATCTGATCAGAATAGCAATAATTAGCATAACAAAGTAAGACAAACCAAAGATGATGTTCTTTACAGGGAATGCTCAATATGTCCACCATCATTCCTCAACAATAGCTGTAGTCGAGGAATAATGTTGTGAACAGCACTGTAAAGCATATCCGGAGTTATGTTGAGGCACTGGCGTCGGATGTTGTCTTTGAGCATCCCTAGAGATGTCGGTCGATCACGATACACTTGCGACTTCAGGTAACCCCAAAGCCAATAATCGCACGGACTGAGGTCTGGAGACCTGGGAGGTCAAGCATGACGAAAGTGGCGGCTGAGCACACGATCATCACCAAACGACGCGCGCAAGAGATCTTTCACGTTCTAGCAATACTTTGTTTTATTTTTGGTTCTAATAAAACCCCATGTCATTCCAAGCATGTGTGCCAATTTGTACCTCTCTATCTACATTATTCTGTGGTTTATGAAGTTTTCAAATTTATACTGACTTTTTGATCACCCGGTATATAGAATCTGAACTTTAGTTTCCTGTTAGAGTGCTTCTGTGATTCTTCTGGTACAATCATACCGCTTCTTGCGCCAACGTTTAATGCAGAATAGGTTTCGACGCATTAACGCTGATTACATCACTGGAGATGGAGCACAAACGCGGATTTGGGGGGAGGGGGATGGGGAGTAGGGGGAGGAGAGTGCGCCGTGACTCGCCACCACGCGTAACGCTCAGTGTGGGCGGTCATCCCGGGATTTGAGGAAAAAAAATTGTAAATTTGTGGTGAGATCTTATGCGACCGAACTGTTTAGGTCATCGGTCCCTAAGCCTACGCACTACTTAATCTGTCTTTAACTAACTTACGCTATGGACAACACTGACACCCATGCCCGAGGGAGGACTCGAACCTCCGACGGGGCAGCCGCGCGGACCGTGAACGATTCCATATTCTGCTAACAGTCATTGGATCTGGACTAACGCGAGCAGTAATGTCGCGAAACGATAAACCGCAATCGGGGTACGCTACAATGCGACCTTTGTCAAAGTCGGGAACGAGATGGTACCCATTTCTCCTCCTTACACGAGGCATCACAACAACGTTTCACCAGGAAACGCGGGTCAACTTTGAATTTCGCCGCGCTACACTCGTTACCTCGGATATAAATTATACCGTCGCAGCTGTATGAGCGCTCGACGGCAGAGAAAATATTTATAAGAAAATGAAGGTACAAAACCTGTAAGTCTTTTTATTTTCTACCCGCTATTGTCTCTTGAGAGCGAAGGCTTAACTTCATTTATTAGTTAGTCTTGGAATGATTAAGACGTAAAAACGTATTCGTTAGTCTTGGCCTGATTAAGACGTAAAAACTTATTGATGTGCGGACATATATAGTATTGTGGAAGCTTCTATGAAATTTGGAGGATGGAAGCAGCCGTAAAATACATTGCATTCAATATCAAGATGGTTTTAATTTGCAGACATTAGTAATTCCTGGACGATGAAATTTACTGCAAGATTCTGGAGTAGCTACGACCTTTTCATGCAGAAATGAAGCAGGAGATTGTTGGAGAACAAGTCCTGAACGCCGCACGAGAGAAGACATATTAACGTGGTAATGAATGAACTCTTATCTACGCCATTTCCCCCTGTTAATCGCATTTTGTTATTCTCTGTTCTCTTTCAAATAATTTTTGTAGTGGAAATTGGTTTTACTTTTGCTCAGAAACGCCACAAGGACTACCCCGACAACAGCTTTTCCGAATCACGAAGTCCGACGACTTTTCTGTAATACGAAGTCCGATTTGTATTTCATTCTTTCCCTTTTTCACGGTCATTAACAATTTTAAAACCCCTTTTTATTCACCATTTCTTCCCACATTTTCAACCTTTTCTTTTCTTCTCTTTTTTCTTTTTCATTAACCACTACAAACTGCTGTCTGTATATGAGCCGGCCGCGGTGGCCGTGCGGTTCTAGGCGCTTCAGTCCGGAACCGCGGGACTGCTACGGTCGCAGGTTCGAATCCTGCCTCGGGCATGGATGTGTGTGATGTCCTTAGGTTAGTTAGGTTTAAGTAGTTCTAAGTTCTAGGGGACTTATGACCTCAGCAGTTTAGTCCCATAGTGCTCAGAGCCATTTGAACCATTTTTTTTGTCTGTATATGAGAAATCGGTTGGAAACTTTCCTCATGTGAGCCCGTTGTAGATGTCGCCACCGGCGCCAACCTTGTGTGAATGCTCTGAGAAGCTAATCATTTGCATATGACAGCATCTTGTTCCTGTCGGTTAAATTTCGAGTCTGTAGCCCGTCATCTTCGTGGTGTAGCAATTTTAATGGCCAGTAGTGTATACACATGTTTAGTCTTAACGTTAATGAACAGATTTTTTTTTTCTAATTTTTTTGCAACGTTTTTCCAGGAAAAATAGCGATCTTTACCATATTCTCATTTGCTTCAATACACACAGTCGTGATCGCATGTCAGTTGTTTAATTTTACGCAGGCAAGTGCTTGGTACAGTACTTGCCCGCGACGGCAAACGTCCGAGTTCGAGTCTCGATCCGCCACACAGTTTTAATCTCCCAGGAATTTCAGTAACGGTCCTATCACACTTCCCTGGGGTACTCCGGAAACTGCCTTTACGTGCGTTGGTTATGTTCCTTTAAGAGTCGTGTCTGCAACGAAGACCACAACGCAGTAGGACGGCCGGTAGCCTTGTGACTTGCTCTCAGGGTGCCGTGCGTCCGGGTCAACTGACGTTCGTTTTAGCTTTTTTTTTGTTTAATTTTAAGTTACCTGGGGAGAACTAGCAGCACGTACCACACGAGAGAGGAGGCATCCTGCATTCCGAGAGAACAGAGCAGAGTCGCTATGCCTGTTTGCTGGACGACGCAGCTCATTTACCCAATACGTCTGAAGACATGTCACACACAAACTGTAGTGTTCACGTGTAATTATCTTTAGTTGAAAATAATACCCCTCCTAATGCAACTGCAGTTAATTTAATTTATGCACACAGACGAGCGTAGTGTATGGGTACAAATTTCATAATATTTGTATCCCTTTTGCTATAAATGGATTTCGGTGTTGTGACAAGTTGAAATTATGATTGACTCTGTACCCATGATACCAAAACCCTACAAATAAAAGAAATTGCTCCTCCAAGTCCTCTGCCGTCTCTGACAAAATTACAGTGTGAAACGTCCCCTCAGAAAAATTTATGAATTACTATGCTGGTTAACCCCTTACGTTATTTCAACGTACTCAGACATTTCGCATTTCGCTCTTTACCTATTCTGATCAACACTAAAATGACACACAATATTTTTAGCGCAACGCAATCTGACTTTCAATCATCCCTACAAAAGAATGGTCCTGACTAACATTAAACTATACCTTCCACAAATCATTACCTCACAAAAATCTTCGTTACTCGAACTACTGCAATACAGCGAGCGCCAATACTGCCAGCTAAATAAAAGATTCAAACTACTGAAGGCACTAACTACTGATAGTCACAGTTATCAAATGAAAGATCTTGATAGAGAACAAACAATGTATTTACAGGGTGTTTCAAAAATGACCGGTATATTTGAAACGGCAATAAAAACTAAACGACCAGCGATTGAAATACACCGTTTGTTGCAATATGCTTGGGACAACAGTACATTTTCAGGCAGACAAAATTTCGAAATTACAGTAGTTACAATTTTCAACAACAGATGGCGCTGCAAGTGATGTGAAAGATGTAGAAGACAACGCAGTCTGTGGGTGCGCCATTCTGTACGTCGTCTTTCTGCTGTAAGCGTGTGCTGTTCACAACGTGCAAGTGTGCTGTAGACAACATGGTTTATTCCTTAGAACAGAGGATTTTTCTGGTGTTGGAATTCCACCGCCTAGAACACAGTGTTGTTGCAACAAGACGAAGTTTTCAACGGAGGTTTAATGTAACCAAAGGACCGAAAAGCGATACAATAAAGGATCTGTTTGAAAACTTTCAACGGACTGGGAACGTGACGGATGAACGTGCTGGAAAGGTAGGGCGACCGCGTACGGCAACCACAGAGGGCAACGCGCAGCTAGTGCAGCAGGTGATCCAACAGCGGCCTCGGGTTTCCGTTCGCCATGTTGCAGCTGCCGTCCAAATGACGCCAACGTCCACGTATCGTCTCATGCGCCAGAGTTTACACCTCTATCCAAAAAAAATTCAAACGCGGCAACCCCTCAGCGCCGCTACCATTGCTGCACGAGAGACATTCGCTAACGATATAGTGCACAGGATTGATGACGGCGATATGCATGTGGGCAGCATTTGGTTTACTGACGAAGCTTATTTTTACCTGGACGGCTTCGTCAATAAACAGAACTGGCGCATATGGGGAACCGAAAAGCCCCATGTTGCAGTCCCATCGTCCCTGCATCCTCAAAAAGTACTGGTCTGGGCCACCATTTCTTCCAAAGGAATCATTGGCCCATTTTTCAGATCCAAAACGATTACTGCATCACGTTATCTGGACATTCTTCGTGAATTTGTGGCGGTACAAACTGCCTTAGACGACACTGCGAACACCTCGTGGTTTATGCAAGATGGTGCCCGGCCACATCGCACGGCCGACGTCTTTAATTTCCTGAATGAATATTTCGATGATCGTGTGATTGCTTTGGGCTATCCGAAACATACAGGCGGCGGTGTGGATTGGCCTCCCCATTCGCCAGACATGAACCCCTGTGACTTCTTTCTGTGGGGACACTTGAAAGACCAGGTGTACCGCCAGAATCCAGAAACAATTGAACAGCTGAAGCAGTACAACTCATCTGCATGTGAAGCCATTCCGCCAGACACTTTGTCAAAGGTTTCGGGTAATTTCATTCAGAGACTACGCCTTATTATTGCTACGCATGCTGGATATGTGGAAAATATCGTACTATAGAGTTTCCCAGACCGCAGCGCCATCTGTTGTTGAAAATTGTAACTACTGTAATTTCGAAAGTTTGTCTGCCTGAAAATGTACTGTTGTCGCAAGCATATTGCAACAAACGGTGTATTTCTATCGCTGCTCGTTTAGTTTTTATTGCCGTTTCAAATATACCGGTCATTTTTGAAACACCCTGTACCTTAATAGTGTTCAAAGGTCATAATATATGTATCAGTTCATGACATCCACTCTTACAAATTTACTCTTTCTGATGGACACACGTCCATATCATCCGCTCTCCAAACTCCGCCGTCTCACTCCCCACATCCACCACTGCTGGCCGCTCACTTCCAACTGCGCAACGCTACGCGCTGTTAACAGCCAACTGCCCAACACTACAATAGCATATTCCAACAATGCCCACCAGCCACAGACTGCACACAGCTCAGTCAGTGATTTTCATACAGAGCGCTACGTGGCGTTACCAATAAGAAAATCTAAACAGCCTACTTAGACCTACTTAGAAGTGTCATCGGCAAACCTCAAAGTTTTCATTTCTTCTCCTCGAACTTTAATTCCTCCTGCAATTTTTTTCCTTGCTTTCCTTTACTGCTTGCTCAGTATGCATACTGAATAATATCGGGGATCGGCTGCAACCCCGTCTCACTGCCTCCTCAACCACTGCTTCCCTTTCGTGGTCTTCCATTCTTAAGACTGCCGTCCCGTTTCTGTACAAGTTGCAATTAGCGTATCCGTCTCTGTACATTACGACTGATTCTTTGAGAATTTCAAAGAGTTTGTTCCTATAGTCCGTTCATCCTAAGAATAGACGTGATGTACACAAACACAAACGCGACGATTGGTTAGCAGCCGGTAGCTCTCGTACGCTGGTGGCGTTCCGCTCTTGGGTGAAGTAAGTCCAAGTTTCAGATATCTTACTACTGCGTCACCGCAAATCAAACTTCAAAACGTTCTGGTGTATTACCAGCCATCAACGTTTTCCTTAATCATACTTTAGCTACGTAATTTTTATTTCAAAAATCGTGTCCATTCACAGTCTCCGTACGCGCTACTTCTGCTCCGGCTGTCCCGCTTTCACACGTGCCGTGAAACATGCGCGCAGAAAACGGTTAACGGCGGAAACAAGTTGTTGTATAATGTTTTTCACAAGATTACAAGCAAAAAAATTACCTTTGACGTTTTTCGACAAAAACTATGTACAAAAATTAAGAAACAGTGATGTAATTATACGCTTGGCGTAATTAATAGCACCGTACATTAGCAGTGGTTCAAATGTTTCAAATGGCTCTGAGCACTGTGGCACTTAACTTCTGAGGTCATCAGTCCCCTATAACTTAGAACTACTTAAACCAGACTAACCTAAGGACATCACACACATCCATGCCCGAGGCAGGATTCGATCCTGCGACCGTAGCTGTTGCGCGGTTCCAGACTGTAGCGCCTAGAACCGCTCGGCCACTCCGCCCGGCTTAGCAGTGGTACGTGCGTGTGGGCGACGGTCCGCAACCCGTTGGTGTCTATAATTTTGTGTGTTAGGTTTAAACACCTAAATCATTTAAGTACGAAATTCATCAACTATATGTTAATTAACTCACTCTTAACCATCATTACTCAAGAAAATGCACGTCTCCTAGTTTTTAATTACCTGTCGCACATAAAATTCTGCTTTTCGCTGCAAACAGACGTTGTTAATAATCGATATTTTACAAAAGACCTATAAAGATTTTTGAAGTTAAGAATACATTACTCAACTACATTTTTTGGAGAGAAATGAAAACGAAACACTCTTTGTTTGCATATGGCCATTGCTTTGTAGGACAGATGTGGTCTCACGCGGGCCAGAGTGATAATTGTCGTAGGAATACGGAAAGCAATTTTCGCGGCGTCGAGCACGCCGTACACACGCTGCCACCTGAAACACTGCAGTCTCAGTGCATTTTTACAGTCGCCACCTGAAACACTGCAGTCTCAGCCCAACGGAATCGATCTGGAGCCAAGCTAAGGGATTTGTCGCGAGAAATAGCGAGACACTGAAGCTGCCAAACGTACTGGAACTAATCCACGAAACCTTGCGACACGTCACTGCCGAACAATAGCCAAGTGCAGAACAGGGCATCAGAAAAGGAGGAGGAAGTGTGGGACTTGTGGTGGCTTCGCATTCTGTTGCTGATCGCCTCGTTATCAACGTAGCAGTACCGAAATGTATTTCTCAGAGTCCGATACGAAAGGAGTTCAGGCATTATCAGAAGACTGACTGTAATGCCTTCAGTGGCTTCAGTATTTAACTACACGGGAAAAAAGCAGTGCGCTTTTGCGCTACACATAGCCGATGCAGAAAAACTACCATTGTTAATGTCAGGGATTTTTATCGCTCTTGTTTTTCATTACAATACTGCGTTAGGTAAGATCGAGAGCGTGTTGTTTCCCTTCCGATCGCGTAACACGCGTATCGCTTGTGTTTCACCATATACTATTTTCCTCTGTTTAAAAATCAAATGGCATTCGAAGCTACATTGTTTCTCCGCTCGTCTCTTTTCACGCCTTCCCTGTAGCTGCCGTCCAGATGAAGTGCGTCGCCGAGTCGGTGTGCGTAACGCACAGCACAAGGCGTGTCCTCTCTCACGACCGTACCTCACGTCGGCCCCCGGTAGCTGAGTGGTCTATATGGCTCCACATAAGAAAAAAGATAGCGAGCGTCACCACAACTACGCCCAACGCCGTTACGCCTGCTTAATTTTTAAACCCTGACAGTATACCTTGCCCTAAAACAAAACGAAACGCAATCAACTGGTTGAAAGGCCAACCGATGCATTACATCCCAACAAAACAATCAAGCAATAAGGAGGACTTCTGGGTATACCTTACAACTGAGCACCACAATTTGATGTGTACTAAAAATTACAATGTAAATTACGCAAATTTTTTAGCTAAAACAGTACCGTAACCAATAGAAGTGCGTAATTTACATTATACATCCCAGCATTTCATTATTAGATGAATGCTTTGTGGTACAAAGTTGTACTTCACGTAGCAGGAGGCGGATTTCCAACAGCAAGTAATCAGACATCATCAATATAGACCAGTTAAGCCTATATGGACAGGGTGATCAAAAAGTCAGTATAAATTTGAAAACTTAATAAACCACGGAATAATGCAGATAGAGAGGTGAAAATTGACACACATGCTTGGAATGACATGGCGTTTAATTAGAACAAAAAAAACAAAGTTCACAAAATGCCCGTCAGATGGCGCGTGGAAGATCTCTTGCGCGCGTCGTTTGGTGGTGACCGTGTGCTCAGCCGCCACTTTCGTCATGCTTGGCCTCCCAGGTCCCCAGACCTCAGTCCGTGCGATTATTGGCTTTGCGGTTACCTGAAGTCGCAAATGTATCGTGATCGACCGACATCTCTAGGGATGCTGAAAGACAACATCCGACGCCAATGCCTCACCATAACTCCGGGCATGCTTTACAGTGCTGTTCACAACATTATTCCCCGACTACAGCTATTGTTGAGGAATGATGGCGGACGTATTGAGCATTCCCTGTAAAGAACATCATCTTTGCTTTGTCAACTTTGTTATGCTAATTATTGCTTTCTGATCAGGTGAAGCGCCATCTATCGGACACTTTTTGAACTTTTGTATTTTTTTCGTTCTAATAAAACCCCATGTCATTCCAAGCGTGTATGTCAATTTGTACCTATCTACATTATTCCGTGATTTATTCAGTTTTCAAGTTTATACTGCCTTTTTGATCACCCGGTGTACATTACTTTGTTTTGCGGGAAGCATACGACACATTGGTGTCACCGCCAGACACCACACTTGCTAGGTGGTAGCCTTTAAATCGGCCGCGGTCCCTTAGTATACGTCGGACCCGCGTGTCGCCACTATCAGTGATTGCAGACCGAGCGCCGCCACACGGCAGGTCTAGAGAGACTTCCTAGCACTCGCCCCAGTTGTACAGCCGACTTTGCTAGCGATGGTTCACTGACAAAATACGCTCTCATTTGCCGAGACGATACTTAGCATAGTCTTCAGCTACGTCATTTGCTACGACCTAGCATTATCAGTTGCTATTGATCTTGTTAATCATGTACCGTCAGACCGACGTTCACCATTAATGGATTAAAGTTAAGTATTCCACCAGCTACGTCCGTTTTTTTTTAAAAGTCTAATGTCCCTGTCCTGTTCCAGACCTCACGCCAGTCTGCGTGAGCTAAAACGCGTGCCTATCGGCTTCCTCTAGTTGTCCTGGGTTGGCTCTCCTGCCAATCCACAACAGGAACCTCCCCATCGCACCCCCCTCAGATTTAGTTACAAGTTGGCACAGTGGATAGGACTTGAAAAACTGAACACAGATCAATCGAGAAAACAGGAAGGAGTTGTGTGGAACTATGAAAAAAATAAGCAAAATATACAAACTGAGTAATCCATGAGCAAGATAGGCAACATTAAGGATAATATGAGCTCAGGACCGCAGTGGTCCCGTGGTTAGCGTCAGCAGCTGCGGAACGAGAGGTCCTTGGTTCAATTCTCCACTCGAGTGAAAAGTTTAATTTTTTATTTTCAGACGATTATTATCTGTCCGTCCGTCCTTCCGACGCGAGGTAACTGCGTCGTAGTATGGGGACGCTACGCCTAAACATTATATTTTGGTAGCGCACAGGGAAAACTGTGCGACTGTTGCATTCATTCGTTGCAGTTTATGTGGCACACACTTGTGTTTTCATCACTTTTTTGGGAGTGATTATCACATCCACAAGAAAACCTAAATCGGGCAAGGTAGAAGAATCTTTTTACCCATTCGCCAAGTGTACAAGTTAGGTGGGTCGACAACATATTCCTGTCATATGACGCACATGCCGTCACCAGTGTCGTATAGAATATATCACATGTGTTTTCTTGTGGAGGAATCGGTTGACCTATGACCTTGCGATCAAATGTTTTCGGTTCCGATTGGAGAGGCACGTCCTTTCGTCTACTAATCGCACGGTTTTGCGGTGCGGTCGCAAAACACAGACACTAAACTTATTACAGTGAACAGAGACGTCATTGAACGAACGGACAGATCAAAACTTTAGGAAAATAAAGAAAGTAAAGTTTTCACTTTTTTTTAAATTTCATTTTGTTCTATATTGTTCGTTGACTTTGTTCGTTGCGGACGTCCGATGACACTCGTTCTGGTTGTTCGTTGATCCGTTCACTCAGTTTTTTTATTACAGAAGGTAGCTGAACCCTCTGACCGAACACGCTGAGCTACCGTGCCGGCTTTCACTCGAGGGAAGACTTGAACCAAGGACCTCTCGTTCCGCAGCTGCTCACGCTAACCACGGGACCACGGCGCTCCTGAGCTCACATTCTCCTTGATGTTGCCTATCTTACGCATGGACTACTCAGTTTGTATATTTTGCTTTTTTTTTCCTAGTTCCACACAACTTGTTCCTATTTTCTCGCTTGATCTGTGTTCAGTTTTTCAAGGCCTATCCATTGTGCCAACTTATAATTAAATCTGAGGGGGGTGCGATGGGGAGGTTCCCTTGTTAGTCTCTTTCTTTCCTTCCTTCTTTTCACAGGAAGACATATTTATGTTATTTATGTGTAAAATCAAGCAGCAGAAGCCTACTTTAATTCATTACCTTTCTGAAGAAGAGAATTTTACTTATCGGCAATAATGAGTTTGCTTCTTTCCGTTTTTCCACGCACGGAGAAAGAAAGTTATAGATGCAGTTACGTTTCCATAACAATTATGTGAATGCCTTCTCAATGGAATTTACATTTATTTTCATTCAAGCGCCGGCCGGAGTGGCCGAGCGGTTCTAGGCGCTACAGTCTGGAACGGCGCGACCGCTACGGCCGCAGGTTCGAATCCTGCCTTGGGCTAGGATGTTTGTGATGTCCTTAGGTTAGTTAGGTTTAAGTAGTTCTAAGTTATAGGGGACTGATGACCTCAGCAGTTACGTCCCATAGTGCTCAGAGCCATTTGAACCATTTTTTATTCAAGCCATGTTGCAAATAAAGGCAGCAGAAGGGGCATACTTAGTTAGTCGTAAAGAAGAAGCGCGTTTCCACATCAACAAGTTAAATTTAAAAAAATAAATAAATAAAAAAGAAAACAGAAAAAAAGAAAAAATAAAGCAGAAAAAATAAAAAATAAAAGAAAAAATGAAAACAGATGGATAGAAAAAACAAAACAAAAACAAAAAAGGAAAAAAAGACGAAAAAAGTGGTCAGCACTACAGACTGTCAATCCTAAGGGCCCGGGTTCAATTCCCGGCTGGGTCGGAGATTTTCTCCGCTCAGGGACTGGGTGTTGTGCTGTCCTAATCATCATCATTTCATTCCCATCGACACGCAAGTCGCCAAAGTGGCGTCACATCGAAAGACCTGCACCAGGCGACCGGTCTGCCCGACGGGAGGCCCTAGTCACACGACATTATTATACCGTACTTGACGGTACTCGGGCCAGCTTGGCTCCCGCTCCACGTGAAACGGAAGTCAATGAGATTACAACAAACACGGGACAATGTACAGTGTAGTGTTTATTCTTACCACGAACGGAGTATATCAATGTCGTCACAAGCCTTCTCTAAACCTACAAAATCTATAAACGTAGCTTTGAATTTCTTCGGTCTGTCTTCTGAGACAGGAATTAAAGATCGGTAATGTTCAACTGACTCGGACGCTCAAGTGTGTTGACATGTTATTAGAGTGTGACAGACAACATTCATTTGACTGTATAGCGGAAAATGACAATGAGAACTACCGGCACGGCACGGCACGGCAGAAACGCGAGGCTTTCCAGTGGACACCACTTCGGCGGATTGCGTGTGAAAGGGGAGCTACAGTTCACCGTAGACTCACTGGGAGGCCAGGGCTGCGTTAAGACAGAGACTGAAAACTCCGTGGTGCGACCTCTGGCGTTTCTAGGCACGCGCTTTGCCGCTGGACCACCACGTACGTATCTTTTCATTGCACTGACATCGGTGCTTTAATTTCTTTACACCTTAGTAAATTTCAGTTTCATACCTCTACCCGTTCTTCAGAAAATGGCGTCGTAATAGATGGACGAAGAGACAGACGTATAACAACCGGTAAAAACTATTTTATGCGATGTATTTACAGATTAGCGATTTTCGGAGTTTTTTCGTTCACTTGTACTGTGAAACCTTGCCAAATTTTATCATTTTGGGTGAACGGGAAGCAACATACACGTTCCGATGGGTGAGTTTGTATCAAAATATGTGACGTAAATGGCCCTATTTGTTAACTGATTTCATCTGGTTTTGATTTGATTTGATTTATTGCTCATTTAGAGACCTGTTGCCTTATATTTTGTAACAGGTCGTTCATTTTACAGCTTTTCATGTAGATTACAACACATATTCCATATTGCAAACACAATTATTGTTTTCAAGAATTATAAAGGGAGTAACAATAAATTAAAAAATACATTAGAAATTGAAAGATAGAAAACACGAAAAAAAGATTTTAAGAAGATATGGTGCTAGATGATAGGAAAGACGGATAGTAACAGAGAGAGAGAGAGAGAGAGAGAGAGAGAGAGAGAGAAATGGCTCTGAGCACTATGGGACTTAACTGTTGAGGTCATCAGTCCCCTAAAACTACTTAAACCTAACTAACCTAAGGACATCACACACATCCGTGCCCGAGGCAGGATTCGAACCTGCGACCGTAGCGGTCGCGCGGTTCCAGACTGTAGCGCCTAGGACCGCTCGGCCACCCTGGCCGGCAACACTATTCACAAAAACACTAAACTATTATGCACATTGTGGGAAGCGCAGTGGCGTATGAGTGTAAATTACGTTATTTATTGGGTTTGTTAATTAACCTACAGTTCCTATATTATCTGTCTTGAATTTTACCTGTTATGTTGCTCATACACTAAGCGTTCAGTTTCAAGTATTACACCCCAACAGCGGTGTAACGGCCTTGGGACGGGTATGCCTGCTGTCTACATTTAAGCTGGAACAGGTTTACACGTTTGTTGACTGCATTGGCTTACAAGCTTAAATTTGTTTCATTGCCAAAAGACAGTACGTGACAGATTTCAGCTTGATATGTCTACCCGTTCGTGAGGAAAAAGGGGCAGGAGGACGAATAAGTCATTCCATAAGGGTCCCGTTTTTCACATTTTAAAGTGAAAGGAAAACAGAAACAGAAAAAAAAATTAGGTTATCATTTCCCGAAAGCGAACTGGAAGCAAGTGATGTGAAGAACACTGTAGGGGAACAGACCTGCTTGCCGTTTGTCTATCGCTATTGTTTTGTTTATTTCGGACTCATCGATTTGGGGCAGTGTCGCCCATCTTGCGATGACTTCCCACATTCAGGTCCAGAGCAGCCAGCCATATTTGAAGAGTAATGATTTCAGTTTCAGAGAACGTCAGTGAAAATAATAGTATTTCTTTCGGACTGATTACTCAGCAAATAATCTGAAGATAGGCGACACTGCCCGAAACTGGTCAGTTCGACTAATAAAACCAGCGATTTAAAAACGGAAGTCGTGTCTATTCTCTACAAATAACGATTTCGGAAGTTTTCTGTCGGTAAGTATTTCCATTTTTGTAGCAATTCTGTGCGTTTTTGAGTGTAGCTTTATAAAAAAGCTGTCACTCACCAGGAAGCAACTCGCAGCTAATTCAGTGAGCTACCAGGTGTGACGTGCACCCGTGTTTTCTAAAATATTAAATACCAGTTTTGGGAAAAGACGTGTATTTCCGATTCTACGTGTCTTGTTTTCAGTTGTCCCCCGTATGTGGGATCCGTTTTCGCCGGGAAAATAGGCAGATATCTGAATTTGTTCCTCTAGCACGGCGAATTTTTAGGCCAACAAACTTCTATTGTTTCAGACACTTACCAAACTGCAGTATTCGAAAAGCGATTTCAGAAGTTACTGACTCCTCCTGTGCCCCCAATATTGCCGAAAACAAATCTTTGTAACAAATTATGCAAGCTCTACAAGTAGTGTATTCTAATAGAAGAGTTGTTCCCAACCTGGCGTAATTACCACCTCAGGACTAAAATGTAATTCTCCGGAGGGTAAAAAACATGTCAGCCTTGTAACAGACTGTAACAGGCTGCCCCATGTCACCAACATTATTTAAAATCTACATAGATATGAGTCTTAAGACATGGTCTCGTAAAAGCAATGGGGTGGGGCTAGAAATTAAAGATGGAGTTTGTTCACATCACCTACGATTTGCCGATGATCGTGTTGTTATAGCACAAGACGGGGAGCATCCAAATTATGTGTGTAACCAATTAGCAATGGGATACAGAAAGTGGGGATTGAAGATTAATTACCAGAAAACAGAATACCTCACTAACTATCCAGACGACAAAAAGGGAAATAAAATTGAGAAGGTCAATTACCTTCTGTTATTTGGGGTCAATTTTTGAGTTACACTGAAAATCAGAGGTAGAATATCCTGAAATGGGAAGGAAGAGAAGAGAAGAAGACGCCCTTTGGTTTCCTGACTCCAAAATGTACGATTAACAATGAGAAGACTTGGCGCAAGGGAAGAAGACATAAAAGGTCGAAAAAGCCTGAGGGACATCATGAGGAGATACATTAAGATCTTATGTAAAAGATGTAATAACCTTCATATAAAGGAAAATCTCAGAAAATAATAATGAAAAAAAAAACAGGGCAGGTTTAATTGTGGTTCGGGCAAGAAAATACATTACTTTTTAAAGGTATCCTCACTATTATCACTATTTTGCATTATTTTTCCTTTCAAATAGTAACATTAATTTACGGCAACCGTCTTCCTGACACCCGCTATACTTGCTAACATGCGTGTACGACAGTAGAAGTGAGACGTGTACATTGCATATGATGAAATATCTCATCAAAATGCCTCCTCAGAGTTGTAGACGGGTCCCGCAGCAGACTAGAAACTGCTTTGTTATTGACTTCAAAACAATAAGGGAACTAAGTGATAGCACAGCACGCCAGTAAGTATCGAACGGCAACTAGACTGCTGGGGGGCTTGCACGTTACTATTACTGTTTCTTTCCTTCCTCAGACGTTACGTCTGGTTAAAAATGGAAAGTGACGCGGACCTTGATCAAGCGTGACTTCCTTTTAACTGTACGGTACATGTTACATTGCATTTAGGAACTTTCGGGTAATTGAACATGTATCGACAATTACAGATTTCTGTAGTTGTATATATACGTTTGGATGTAGCTGTATTGTGTTGATGTACTGGTGGATATTGTGTGGTATGACTCCTGTAGTTGACAGTATAATTGGTATAATGTCAACTTTATCCTTTATCCTATTACTATTATTAATATTAATGAAGTCGAGAATGCTTTGCAATTGCTAATGTGCTTCACCCCATTCCCTTCCCGGTCCACCTCGACTTCCTGCCCTTCTCCGTGACTTTGATCCTTGTTATTGAAAGTTCAAATTACGTAGTAGTAGTAGTAGTAGTAGTAGTATTCTAATCATAAGCCGATAGGCCACAGCCGGCCTCTGTGGCCGAGCGGTTCTAGGCGCTTCACTGTGGAACCTCGTTGCTGCTACGGTCACAGGTTCGAATCCTGCCTCGGGCATGGATGTGTGTGATGTCCTTACTTTACTTAGGTTTAAGTAGTTCTAAGTCTAGGGGACTTAAGTCCCACAGTGCTCTGAGTCATTTTATGAGCCACAAACGCAACTTCGCTGTTTTCTGTGAAAGCCAGCTGTGAGGAGGAAAACAAAACACCGCATTCTCGTGAATACAACTTTCGTTTAAAAATATGTACAAAATGGGAAAGAGTATAAATGGGAGAAACAATTTGTTTAGTGATTTAAATACCTGATGACTAATTGACAACCTCAGCTGCCGACAGGTGTTGTTGATATACCTCGATGTGGACAGCTGAAAATGTGTGCCCCGACCGGGACCCGAACCCGGGATCTCCTGCTTACATGGCAGACGCTCTATCCATCTGAGCCACCGAGGACAACAGATGAATAGCGCGACTGCAGGGACTTATCCCTTGCACGCTTCCC
Organism: Schistocerca serialis cubense; assembly: GCF_023864345.2. NCBI lineage: Eukaryota > Metazoa > Arthropoda > Insecta > Orthoptera > Acrididae > Schistocerca > Schistocerca serialis. Next base: position 189,324,526 of record NC_064649.1, on the reverse strand, counting down.
GTGAGACTCACATTCCCAACTGTCCACAATTCTACGTATGTATTGTACCTTATAGACACTTGCCCACCCACTCATTACTCGCGCACGCTTTGGCGATTCCCGTAAGAGTTTGGGCAACCTGTGCGCGTTCGCACAGACGAAGATGGATAGAGCGTCTGCCATGTAAGCAGGAGATCCCGGGATCGGGTCCCGGTCGGGGCACACATTTTCAGCTTTCCACATCGAGGTATATCAACAACACCTGTCGGCATCTGAGGTTGTCAGTTAGTCACTATTTATTCCAGAGAAAAGCTGCACGGTCATCAACAGTAACTGTTCTTTCGAGAACAAGTTACTGTCTTCGTATATATATTTAAATACCTTCCTATCGTATTTAAAACTGACAGCGAGGAAACAAAACGCACACATTTTCGCAGAAGAGCACAGCAAAGCATTTTTCGAAGTCGGTTTTAACAGAAAACCCGCATATTATTGTTTTGAAAGTTAAATGTTTGGCTACATTAATAAGCTTCCAATCTTCCGGGTCCGACCAGAGTTTTCGGGAGGCTTACCATCGTTGTAAGACATGTGCCGGAAATGCCAAGCCCCCTCCATTTATTCCCAATCGGATACCCCACCTACACCCCAATATGGGCCCCTCCGACAATTGGCTAAACGTAACCGCGTTCTCGAACAGCTCGCTCCACTCCTTGGAGTGAGGAATGGAAACGAGAAACACGTAGCCCCAGTCATACACAGCCTCTGTCATACGTTCATCGCATAAAAATTCCAAGTAGATCGGTCAACAACTTTTGTAACAACGCTTCCCCCGTACACGTTCCTTACTTATTTATAATTTATATATTAAAAATGTTTAGGTACATACTACGTCCATCCGAATTAGAACTTTATGTATGTATGTATATATATACGTACTGTACAAAGGGGAAGTGTGCTATATATATGTATAGGTCCATCCTATGTCCTGAATGTTCATTACAGTATCGTCAAAGCATCCGAAGTAAATCTGTAAATAACTTGAGGCTTTTGGTAACAGTATTTCTCTTTACGTATGATATATATTGATAAATACAAGCATAATGCCCTAAGAATGTTCGTCGTTTAAAAAGTTGAAGCAAATCGGTCAGCAACTTTTCCAGTTCGTTGATAACAACGTTTCCACTCTGTATATATTACATACATGTTATATATCCGTGTAAAAGTTTATCACATTACTGCTTAAAACTCTGAAGTAAATCGATGAAGGTCTCACAAATTTCGACATTTTTGGTAACAACGTTAAATAACGACTCGCCTTTATATACTAGTAGGGTATAGATTACATAGGTCTGCAAAAAAAATATTTTTTGAAAGTTGTTTGAAATTTGATAACTGACTTTTATGTACTTTTCAACGCTGATTTAAAAAATGCAATCGATTTTTTTCTATCTGGTCAGGTTTTCCCACAACAAAAGGAGTATTTTTGGGCATAATAACAAAATTTAGGCAATTCATCAGATTTTTTTCCAACGTTATAAAACTTTATTTTACTGAACAATGGGACCCAATGATTATCTTCTTCACCTAACTTTATACCAAAATACGCGAAATATACTTTTTCAACAAAATTGGAAATGTTTCTTTGTTGCATTTTAACGGTATAGTTACCACAAATGTAGCAGAAGCAATCTGACGAGTTTATACATCCTCTGGTAGCCATTGTCCACTGTCCCTAAAACAACTTCACAACACACAACAGTCACTACTTTAAAGCACCAGAAACAACACGCGAGCAGCAGAGAGTGAAGAGGTGCTGTGAACTGAGGACAACAGCAGAAGCTCACTGCTTGGCGGGGGAAGGGGCAGCGCGACTGACACGAAAACACTGCTGGTTTCTCCTAATCACTCTTTACTTTATGCGTATCTAGTACAAAAACGGCTAAACAACGGTTTATGGAGATCATAAAAACCAAAATTCAAACTCACTAAAGTGATGAAATATCGAAAAAGGTAAAACTAGACAAGCAGTTCGTGAAATAACTATACGTGATGGAATTTTTTCACTATTTTTCCCGAAATCAGTGTTGAAAACACTATAAAAATAACTTAATAAATTTGAAACCATTTTTATGTCGCAGACCTGTGGTATTATTTTTATTATTATTGGCGAAATCTCGCCAGAAATGGAAGACGTTAAGCAAATAACGCGATCAGTTTTTCTTTGAGTTGTTCTTGTTCTTCTACTACTTGTTTACGCTTATCCGACTACTTTGGTCTGTGCTGTTGCTCTGATATAACTTCCCATTTGTTTACTTTGTGTCTGAAGGTCTCTCTCTCTCTAGAATGTCGGCTGGCCTTATGTATGCCTAATTTATGTCCTTTGGAATTTCATCTAGTACGGTGTGGAATTCTTAAGTGAGAGTACATAATCTATTACTCCCTTCGCCAATCGATTTTCTGCTAGTCGGCTGAGATGACCAAAGAATTTCATTCGCCTTTTCCTAATATCAATTTAGATGTTTGAAAACTTTTCTGTTTTAATTGATCGCAGCCTGTAACTGTTCGGGTATGTCTTCGGCCCAGAATTTTCCTGATGATCTTTGTCTCTTCTTTTTTGATGTCTTCAAGTTGTTCTCTGTTAAGTGTTAGGGTTTCACTTGCGTAGAGGATTGCTGGTTGTATGACAGTATTGTAGTGTCCAATTTTTGCCCCTCTTGTCATTGATTTTTTGTTGTAGAGATTTTGCTTTAACCCTTAATTCTTTTTAATTTTTTGGAGGCGATGCTGCTGTGAGATTTTTTCAATGCCTGCCGGTTCGATGAATTCTCCAAGATATTTAAAGAATGGGGATTCGCTAATTTCACCATATTTTGTTTTGAAGCTTGCAATTTCTGTGTTTGAACAAAGGAATTCAGTTTTCTCAAATGAAATTTGTAAACCTGATTTTTCTGATATTCCTTGAGTATTTCCAGCTGTTTGACTGCAATCTGCTCGTCCTCTCTTAGTATTGCCAGGTCGTCCGCAAATGCTAGATATGGTTGGTTTGTGGCTATAGATTATTATTATTATTATTTCTTTCCTGTCTCAGACGTTATGTCCGGTTAAAAGTGATCAAGCGTGACTTCCTTTTAACTGTACGGTATTGCGTTTAGGAACTTTCAGGTAATTGAACATGTATCAATAATTACAGATTTCTGTAGCTGTATTGCGTTGATGTACTGGTGGATATTGTGTGGTATGACTCCTGTAGTTTATAGTATAATTGGTATAATGTCAACTTTATCCTGATGCCACATGTCCTTGACTTCCTCAGACAGCTGGATGTATTTTTCAATTTTTTCTCCTGTTTTCTTTTGTGTATTTGTTGTATTGGGCATGGATATTTCGATTAGTTGTGTTAATTTCTTCTTTTTATTGGTGAGTATGATGTCAGGTTTGTCGTGTGGTGTTGTTTTATCTGTTATAATGGTTCTGTTCCAGTATAATTTGTATTCACCTGTTGATGTATTATTTTTTCTACGTTGTCATGTCATTTGGTGTATTCTGAATTTGCTAGTATTCTACATACGTTTGTGATGTGATCTACTGTTTCTATTTGTTGTTTGCAAAGTCTGCATTCATCTGTCGTGGTATTGGGATCTTTAATAATGTGCTTGCTGTAATATCTGGTGTTTATTGTTTGATCCTGTATTGCAATCATGAATCCTTCCGTCTCACTGTACATATTGCCTTTCCTTAGCCACGTGTCGGATGCGTCTTGATTGATGTGTGGCTGTGTTAGATGATACGGGTGCTTGCCATGTAGTGTTTTCTTTTTCCAATTTACTTTCTTCGTATCTGTTGATGTTATGTGATCTAAAGGGTTGTAGAAGTGGTTATGAAATTGTAGTGGTGTAGCCGATGTATTTAGATGAGTGATTGCTTTGTGTATTTTGCTAGTTTCTGCTCGTTCTATAAAGAATTTTCTTAAATTGTCTACCTGTCCATAATGTAGGTCTTTTATGTCGATGAATCCCCTTCCTCCTTCCTTTCTGCTTAATGTGAATCTTTCTGTTGCTGAATGTATGTGATGTATTCTATATTTGTGGCATTGTGATCGTGTAAGTGTATTGAGTGCTTCTAGGTCTGTGTTACTCCATTTCACTACTCCAAATGAGTAGGTCAATATTGGTATAGCATAAGTATTTATAGCTTTTGTCTTCTTTCTTGCTGTCAATTCTGTTTTCAGTATTTTTTTTATTCTTTGTCTATATTTTTCTTTTAGTTCTTCTTTAATATTTGTATTATCTATTCCTATTTTTTGTCTGTATCCTAGATATTTATAGGCATCTGTTTTTTCCATCGTTTCTATGCAGTCGCTGTGGTTATCCAATGAGTGTGTTTTCCCTTGACTATGCAATTTTTCTTACATTTGTCTGTTCCAAAAGCCATATTTATATCATTGCTGAATACTTCTGTTATCTTTGGTAATTGGTTGAGTTGTTGATTTGTTGCTGCCAGTAGTTTTAGATCATCCATGTATAGCAAATGTGTGATTTTGTATTGGTATGTTCCAGTAATATTGTATCCATAATTTGTGTTATTTAGCATGTTGGATAGTGGGTTCAGAGGAAGGTAGAACCAGAAAGGACTTAATGAGTCTCCTTGGTATATTCCACGCTTAATCTGTATTGGCTGTGATGTGATATTATTTGAATTTGTTTGGATATTAAGTGTGGTTTTCCAGTTTTTCATTACTATGTTTAGGAACTGTATCAATTTAGGATCTATTTTGTATATTTCCAACATTTGTAGTAACCATGAGTGGGGTACACTATCAAAAGCTTTTTGGTAATCAGTGTATGTGTAGTGTAGCTACCTTTGTTTGGTTTTAGCTTGATATGTCACCTCTGCATCTATTATCAGTTGCTCTTTACATCCTCGTGCTCCTTTGTAACAGCCTTTTTGTTCTTCATTTATAATTTTGTTCTGTGTTGTATGTGTCATTAATTTCTGTGTAATGACTAAAGTTAATATTTTGTATATTGTTGGTAGGCATGTTATGGGGCGATATTTAGCTGGGTTTGCTGTGTCTGCTTGATCTTTAGGTTTCAGATAAGTTATTCCACGTGTAAGTGTATCAGGGTATGTGTATGGGTCTGCAATGTAACTGTTAAATAATTTAGTTAGATGTGAATGTGTTGAGGTGAACTTCTTTAGCCAGAAATTTGCTATTTTATTTTTTCCAGGGGCTTTCCAATAGTGCGTAGACTTAATTGCTCGGGTGACTTCATGTTGCAAAATTATCACTTCGGGCATTTGTGGTATCATCTTGTATGAGTCTGTTTCTGCTTGTATCTGTTGTGTCTAAACAAGACAGCCTAGACACAATGAGAGGAAGCCAAAAGGCACGCGCTAAGCTAAAGCCGGATGCGTGAGGTCTGAAACAGGATACGTAATGAAGGCTATAAAGAAAAGTACGTAGCTTCTGGGATACTTAACTTTAATCCATCCTTTTGGTACATCTGGAGATTGTGGCGATACAAGCGAGACTCTTTAGATACATGCAATGTTACTAATGGCGCCTTGCTAGGTCGTAGCCATTGACTTAGCTGAAGGCTATTCCAACTATCGGCTCGGCAAAGGAGCGAGGCTTCGTCAGTATAGTCGCTAGCTACGTCGTCCGTACAACTGGGGCGAGTGCTCGTCCGTATCTCGAGACCTGCCTTGTGGTGGCGCTCGGTCTGCGATCACACAGTGGCGACACGCGGGTCCGACGTGTACTAATGGACCGCGGCCGATTTAAAGCTACCAAATAGCAAGTGTGGTGTCTGGCGGTGACACCACAGTATCCACCGTGCATGCCTGTTATGTTGTACCGGGTTTGACCATATGTTGCTGCATTATTATTATTATTATTAGTGGGAGTGGTCAGAGACGAAGCACTGGCAGTCTGAAGTCTTCCAGTTTCTTCCACTTCAGAAGCAAGCAGTGTAGAAGTCAAGTTTACAGAGACTGAGTGTAGTGCACGCATTTCAACTCTGCTGCTTTTAAACGGGGGTTGAGCTTGTGGGTGGAGCGTGAGGCCGGCAGGGGGAGCGCGTTTTGTGACGAACGGCTGGCCGCGGTGTGGCTACTCGGCTTCCTTTTCTGACACAGACTTGGAGGTAGCACTCGCGATGCGCGCATAACTGATTCATCATTCTTTAAAAAAAAAAGGTTGCTAGAAATAAGCGCGCCAACTGTCTTAATGGCTCATTATTTTTTGCTTTCATAAAACACCTACAAAAACTAAACGATCATTTGACATTCGTCATAAAAAAAAAAATGGTTCACATGGCTCTGAGCACTATGGGACTTAACTTCTGAGGTCACCAGTGCCCTAGAACTTAGAACTACTTAAACCTAACTAACCTAAGGACATCACACACATCCACGCCTGAGGCAGGATTCGAACCTGCGACCGTAGCGGTTGCGCGGTTCCAGACTGTAGCGCCTAGAACCGCTCGGCCACTCTGGCCGGCGTCATTTTAAAAATGAATATGTTCAATGCAATTTTTTCTTCGTTGATTGTGGAGGGAGGACGGGTAGTAGCACGCTGGAGAGTGCTCTCATAACCACTCTACCAGAACAACCACCCGCTCGTACCTGAAACACGACTAAGTTTCAAAAAACCACGAAACTTTTCTTTCATATTGCGATTTTTATGCAGAAGGTGAACCCGAAACGCGGCTACAAACTTTCGCAGCTGGTTCAGCAATAGTTCCCAAATACTTTGCTTTGAGGCACCGCTATTCTCCGATAGCTGGTAACTGAGTAAATCCACTTCTTGCGCCGCGCGGCTCTACACCTGTATTGCTTTGAAAATACCTGCGCAGCAATGCAAATATGCACCGTGTACGCTGCGTGTCTAGTTTGGAAACAAACTTGTTTCCATTCATTGGCGCTACTTGCCGTTGACGATGCTTAATTGTATTACTAGTGAAGTCTTGGCCAGTATGTAACTGAGCTCGTGTGTGACTTCACTCAACGCAGTGCAAGAGCAGCCAGCACAACGGCATCGCCCTGTGTTTTGTGCTACACCGTTTGAGCGCTCTCATATTACAGCCTATTCAACTGCTGTGAAGGTACTTTCGCAGAAAAAAAGGTAATTTCGGCAGAAAAACGAAGAATTCCTAATTACATTACTACTCTATAGCTAGCTACCCGACACCACGGATCCTTCATAGCATCACATTCTGAAAACATCGCTCAGCAACCTCCGAAATTTTGTCAGTGAGTTTCGGCTTGACCCTCGTCTTTTGGCTGTATGCCGTTACTATGGCCTGATACGGATGCCAAACACTGTCACAGCAGACGTACACAATAGTCTGAAATGGAGAGACTTCAATTCTTTCACCATTTACGTTAGAGAAATTTTATTTCTTCTCCGATATCAGGCACATAATGCCCTTCTTCACAAGATTGGAATTGTGGCATTATTCGCGAGCGTCATAAAAAACAGAAATGCCTGTGTCCGTCCGAATGGTTTTTAGAGTACAGAGATCTACAAAAGCTCTTCACCGATTACTTCCAATTTCTACACCATACTCTGATAGCCATTCAGACGCAAATAAGCATATCCCTTTAAAAGAAAAAGAAAAAAGAAAAAACAAAACAATGTACAGGTTTTAAGTTAAATCCAATAGTCTAATAGTCTAAAAAAATGCTGTCCTATTCTTTGAAAATGTGTTTATTCGTTTCCTTTCTCGCAGTCCTTTCTTAATACGGTATCGTGACTAACGGCTAGATAAATTGTTTCTCCCATATACATTCTTTCTCCTTAAATATAAAGAAATTGTACACACAACAGTGCGTTCTTTTATTTTCCTTCTTTCACTCGGTTTTAACAGCAAAAAGGAAAGGTCTATTTATTGCTCATCAGCTTACAATTAGAACAGCCGTACACAATGTGAATCACTCGAAACTTGGTAAAGAACCCTCTTTGCAGATTAAAACTGTGCGGAACACTGCCATTGAAGCTACTGTGTTTTCCTCACAGATCTAGGAGCTAGACAGGTCTCTCATTACCCAATAAACAAATATCAGAAAGAGAGGGGAAGAGAGTGTAATAAAATAAGATTATCATTTTCATTTGCAAATTAGTTAAATACCAAACCACTGAATAACCCAGCGAACGCCACACTGGCGCCCAACGTGGGGCCACCAATGCACATTTATTCATTTTAATAATTGAATTGTGATCTATTACAGGTGCGGGGTTCCAAAACAAACTATTAATAATTGTTTATTTACTTGTTTCATGAGCACTGACATCTTCCTACCGAACTGCTGTACGAATCTGTATCTGCACTGGTGCCAGACACACGAGTAACTTCACAAAAGCAGTGCAGTCCACTACTGTCAATCAGTTCAGGTAGGAACAGATGTGCATATTCGGTAACTGATTTCGGGGGCGTGAGAGATCAGGACGTGCGTCTGATTCCCACAGGTATTCGGAAACTGTGCAGCAGTGGCGGGCTTGCTAATACGGTGTGAGGGCGTGGAAGTCGTACAAGAACTTGCGGGATGCCTGCACTTGTTCGGTGTCCACATATGTTACCTGCACGTTCTAACAACCCTACCACAACAAACGTCAAAATTTAATAATGATTGTGGTGTTACTCACGCTGCTAAATACTGAATTTTCGGGCAACAACAAAGTTATTGTGTGGCAGGCGTCATTAGAGCACAGTTAATAAAGTCATTTCATGTAATAATGAATAAACTAGCCACTCATCTTTTCGTGTTTCCCACGCTGGTCTCGTTGTAAAATCGTGGCTCAATCGTCGAAAATCTAGGTGGTGGTGATTCCAAACTCGGATGCAAAGAGGCCTAGGTTTTATTCTGCGATATTCAAAAGTTTTATAGATGTGTTTGACAAAACATTCTTGAAGATTAAACCTTTGAAAGTTAGCACAATGGTGATGTAAAGAAAGTAATCAGCACTCCGAACTTAGTTACACTTTCTTTTTTATTGCTTTTGCTGTAGTATCACGTAACACACAAAACATCACTTCACAATACAAAACACACTTGAAAACATCTTCCTCACTGTTAAAGTTCACATTTTATAAGCTGACTGCGTTATGCGACTTTCCAACATGACGTCCAAGACTTGACTTTCTCAAGGTCCGACTGTCTAACAACTAATAATCTCTTACGCGCCCAAAAATCAACCGGCCGCGGTGGTCTCGCGGTTCTAGGCGCTCAGTCCGGAACCGCGCGACTGCTACGGTCGCAGGTTCGAATCCTGCCCCGGGCATGGATGTGTGTGATGTCCTTAGGTTAGTTAGGTTTAAGTAGTTCTAAGTTCCAGGGGACTGATGACCTCAGATGTCAAGTCCCATAGTGCTCAGAGCCTTTTGAACCACTTGAACCTGAAACGACCGGTTCCGCAACTTACTCTTGCACCCTAAGCTACACACCTGACTAGAAAAAGAAATGGGGAAAGTCCAAGTTTCAAATGAAGGTAATTACTAAGGCGCGAATATGACTTGGGCGCTGTTGGTTCTCTTGCTTTCTGTCGCAGCATCCCTTGCTATGTGGGGTGGAGAGCTACTCACTTCTCTGACTATCCTCCTTCCCACGCACGTCTTATTTTGATTCGACTGAGAATGTCACGTCGTCCATTTACACGAACTCATTGTGAGCACTACATTTTTTAATACCTAGAGTATAGGCAGTACTATTCTTTTTTCTCAATTTTTAAGGTTCCGTTGCTCAATCGGAAAAAAAGGAGTCTTTATACGATAGCCTTATTGCCCCCCCCCCCCTCTCTCTCTCTCTCTCTCTCTCTCTCTCTCTCTCTCTCTCTCTCTCTCTGCTCTCTCTGTCTGTCCAACTGTTAGAAGCCCACTCTTTCAGGAAAGTATAGACTTATCCAGTTGAATTTATATTACACACGAAGGCCTACAGTCTCTTAATGGTGGAATAAATTGAAGCTTGTAACTCAATGCACTCAAAAGATCGGGCTATTTAAGTCACGCATTTTGATACTAACAACCTCACTCATCGAAACCGTTAACCTAGAATCACGAAATCTGGCAAGCACCAAGATTCCATAGTACAAGTAAAGGGAAAAAAAATCCGACAGTTCATAATTTGCAATTATTTCACACGAAAAAATATTTCTTTTGCAATTTGTTATCCGGTGTCAAACTTGAAATTTAAGCAATCATTAGTTCTATATTCAGACTGACTGGGTCGCAATGGTAAAAGTCAGACGTCAGGCAAGGAATGACTTCATTGGTCATATGACGCGTTTCGGAATTTATCCTTCATCAGATATCCAGGAGCAATTGCAGCACTGTGAATGTTTGTTTCACTTTAAATGCCTTATCTACGTGCAGTAATCGCTCCTGGATATCTGATGATGGATAAATTCCGAAACGCATCATATAAGCGATGATGTCCAATAATTGTCTGGCGTTTGACTTGTGTCATTGCCACCCAATCAGTCCGAATGTAGAACTACTGATTATAATGATAATAATAACGGCCGCCCTATAAGCTGCAAAACCGGTCATTTTCATGAAGAATAATTTAACAGTACTTGCGGTTCTTCATTTATGAAGATGTGTTTCCACAGCTGTGGCTGCCTAGAGCACGAAGAATCCTGCACTAAGTAACTGCCGATCCCTTGACGGTTCAGAATGGGTCCGGATAACTGACACCTTTCTGTGAAGCAGTGCCACATATATTTCAACCCCCTCCCCCCCCCCCCCCCCCCCTCCTCAGTTCGATGCACATTCTTCTCTAGCGCCACAATTGAGAGGCTTCTTCACTTTGTTGTCTGAAATGCTTCTCGCGTGTTTCAGTTTCGTTCGTGCTACTTTCCAGACGAAACTACAAAAAAACTTCCTGGCACCCCGGTTTACCTGCGATGTTAACAGTTTTCTCCGTTTCAGAAACGCCCTTTCTGCTTCTTCATTTTACATCCCCTCTATTTCGGCCACGGTCACTAGTTTTGCTGCCCAAAATAGCGAAACTCGTCCACTACTTTTCGTGTCTCGTTTCCTAATCTAATTCCGTCTGCATCATTCTACTTTAATTCGATTACATTTCGTTGTAAAAGTTGCAGATATGTTGATGGTCCTTTTATAAACTCTTTTCAAGACGCTGTAAACGTGTATAACTGTAAAGTAGGCATATTTGACAGACACCGTTGTGAAAATAATATCTATAAGAATATACAGCCTACAGTTGCAGGTTAACTTTATCGTTTACCTAGTTTTCAACGTTAGTAATAACGTCTTCTTCAGAACATAAAATATTATTTAAATGTTTGCCTAAAACAAGCCATTAGGCAAACATTTAAATAATATTTTATGTTCTGAAGAAGACGTTATTACTAACGTTGAAAACTAGGTAAACGATAAAGTTAACCTGCAACTGTAGGCTGTATATTCTTATATAAACAATATCAGTTTCTTTCGCTGCACGAAAATGTTAAAAATTATGAAAATTAACTGCGCCAGTCGGTTAACTGAAGCTCGAAGGACTGGAGAAGTTATGGAGAAAGAAAGGTGCTCAGAAGTAACTACATCGCCTATTGTGCTGGTAGGAATTTTTTAATTTACAATTCGCGTTTTCCAGCAGATGCTACACGCTTCATAGTGACTATTTCTGGTATTGCAGGGGTTTTGTACAGCTGCAACCAGGCAGCATATATATTATAAGCTTGAACGTGGCGATATATATCTACAAATGCTTGAACTTGGAGTTATTTATGTGATAAAGTCGACTTGCTGGCATTATTGAAGGTTTTTCTGCATCCGTGGGACTGATTCTTGTGCTCAAATCGCCTCGGGAAACTTTTGTGTGTTTTCACGTTGCAGTTATGGCGATAAGTACAGTATGGATACCAAAAATTATGTACAAGGCCCCGCCATAGGATATGTTTTGACTCTTCATTAAGAACAGTCTGTCATTTAATGGCGAGTCGCCAGGCAGCTATAGAGCGGTAACTGTAACAAAAAAAAAAAAAAAAAAAAAAAAATTGGAACCGTCACGAAAGGTGACTGGTTGGAGTCATTTTTGGAAAGTTTTATTCAGCGCAGAGGCGGTGTTGAACGTCCGTAGTGGATAAGAACCTTAAAAGAAAAAGAAATGTTGCGCGCTGATCCTACCTTCGCGGCTGCAGGGACTTTCCGAGCGGCGCCAGCGGCCAGATTCGAACTAGGAGACTTCCAACTGCAGATCCTCGGCAGCAGGACGAATCACACTGAGGTCGCTTCTTCGTCTTGATGCTGTCCAAAGCAGGTGACGCGAAAGAAGAGGCGACGGCCGACGGATGATCTTGTGTAGCTGTGTTTAGCAGACTGAATCACACGCCACACCTCCCTGGCACTCACACTAATCCGAAACACCTTTGCGAGCAGCCTTTATTTCTTTGGGACCCTGCGGCTCGTGCGAGGAGTGGCGGAAATTCTGACCTTTGCCGAAGAAACGAGACCTCGGCGTCGGGACCTACTCCCACACGTTTATCTCTACACTCCACCGTGTTCTGGGATTGGCCAGTCGTTCCTGAGGTGACCGACAGTCTTCACATTAAGCTGTAACCGTAATACGTCGCACTTGCGCAAACGAATGAATTCGTCAGCTGCTTCGTATGTAACTGCCTGTGAAATTCAACTAACGTCGTCTCTCGTAAAACCAGATGCTGTTCTCGATTGGGGGGAAATCGAAGTGTTCCGAATTTGTGGCGATTTTAGTGGTGGTGGTCAAATGAATGCTCGTCTGTGGAGCACTGACGAATTTTGTTCTGTGCAAGGTGTTTATCTCTTGTTCCTTTTTATGCCACGGGTTAGGATTATTAAATATCAGTTCAAGTATATTTATTCACTCAGTCGTAGAAAACCAGATTATGCCGGAGAAAACATACAGAGCTGTTTCTTTTAAAGGCACTGAAGGAGCGGAGATGGAAGAGTGCGGTATTTATTAGCCGAGGTTACGGACGTGTAGAGCGTTATGTTGTTGTGGATACTGGGTTACCGTTGTAAGAGAATGTGACAGATTTCCGCACGTCACTGAGTAAACATGATGTCGAAGAGAGGGCAGAATCGTCGCCGTGGAGGGAACATTGCCGCACAGCACACGTGCAAGCGCCGGACACAAAGCCAGGAGCCGGGCAGCCACACGTACAGACGGACGCACTCGGCGGGGTAAGCGCGCCGCGGCCACTGGTAATAGAGACGTCTGGCGCGGCGCGCGCTGCCTAGGCCACGCCTCCCGCTCCCCCCACCACCTCGCCACGGCCCGCCCCCCACCACGCGCCGTGCGCGCGCGCGTGCCCGCCGCCAGCACGCTCTGGCGGCGACGGCGGCAACTGGCGGCTCGGAGCTCCGCGATGGGCAGCGAGCAGAGAGCAGCAACAGGTGGCCATCTGCTGCGTCCCGGCCCTAATATGGCGCGGGAGTCGGCGTTCCCGGCCAGGGAGGAGGGCGCGCTCTGCTCAGCAGAGTCAGGATCGGCTACTACGGTTTCTGCCCGTTCCATTCATAGTTCTGGTTTTCAGTCCGAAGACAGCTCTCCCCTCTACTATATCCTGTCCAAGCCTCTTCATTTCCTAATAACCACTGTAAATTACACTCTCTTGAATCTGCTTATTGTATTCATCTACATCTACATACATTGTCCGAAATCCACCACACGGTGCGCGGCGGAGGGTACCTCGTACCACAACTACCATCTTCTCTCCCTGTTCCACTCCCAAACAGAACGCGGGAAAAATGACTGCCTATATGCCTCTGTACAAGCTCTAATTTCCTTTATCTAATGTTTGTGGTCTTTCCGCGAAATGTAAGTTGGCGGCAGTAAAATTGTACTGCATGACTGCTGGTTCTCTAAATTTACTCAGTAGCGATTCACGAAAAGAAAGCCTCCTTTCCTCCAGAGACTCCCAGCTGAGTTCCTGAAGCATTTCCGTAACACTCGCGTGATGATCAAACCTCCCAGTAACAAATCTAGCAGCCCGCCTCTGAATTGCTTCCATGTCCTCGCTCAATCCGACCTGATAGGGATCCCAAACGCTCGAGCAGTACTCAAGAATAGGTCGTATTAGTGTTTTATAAGCGGTCTCCTTTACAGATGAACCACATCTTCCCAAACTTCTACCAATGAACCGAAGACGACTATCCGCCTTCCCCACAACTGCCATTACATGCTTGTCCCACTTTATATCGCTCTGCAATGTTACGCCAAAACATTTAATCGACGTGACTGTGTCAAGCGCTACACTACTAATGGAGTATTCAAACATTACGGGATTCTTTTTCCTATTCATCTGCATTAGTTTACATTTATCTATATTTAGAGTTAGCTGCCATTCTTTAAACCAATCACAAATCCTGTCCAAGTCATCATGTATCCTCCTACAGTCACTCAACGACGACACCTTCCCGTACACCGCAGCATCATCAGTAAACAGCCGCACATTGCTATCCACCCTATCCAAAAGATCATTTATGTAGGTAGAAAACAACAGCGGACCTACCACACTTCCCTGGGGCACTCCAGATGATACCCTCACCTCCGATGAACACTCACCGTTGAGTGGGTTCTATTACTTAAGAAGTCTTCGAGCCACTCACACACTTGGGAACCAATCCCATATGCTCGTACCTTAGTTAGGGGTCTGCAGTGGGGCACCGAGTCAAACACTTTCCGGAAGTCAAGGAATATGGCATCCGTCTGATACCCTTCATCCACGGTTCGCAAGATATCATGTGAAAAAAGGGCGAGTTTCGTTTCGCAGGAGCGATGCTTTCTAAAGCCGTGCTGATGCAAGGACAGCAACTTCTCTGTCTCAAGGAAATTCATTACATTCGAACTGAGAACATGTTCGAGAATCCTGCAACAAACCGATGTTAAGGATATTGGTGTGTAATTTTGAGGATCTGTCTTTCTACCCTTCTTATACAGGGTGGTACAAAAAGGTACGGCCGAACTTTCAGGAAACACTCCTCACACACAATGAAAGAAAATATGTTATGTGGACATGTGTCCGGAAACGCTTACTTTCCATGTTAGAGCTCATTTTATTACTTCTCTTCAAATCACATTAATCATGGAATGGAAACACACAGCAACAGAACGTACCAGCGTGACTTCAAATACTTTGTTACAGGAAATGTTCAAAATGTCCTCCGTTAGTGAGGATACATGCATCCACCCTCCGTCGCATGGAGTCCCTGATGCGCTGATGCAGCCCTGGAGAATGGCTCCATCGTGCATGAACCACATGTTGTGTCGTACTTGTAAAGGCACATATACTAGCAGCACAGGTAGAGTATCCCGTATGAAATCATGATAACGTGCTCCATTGAGCGTAGGTGGAATAACGAAACTAAAATGAGCTCTGACATGGAAAGTAAGCGTTTCCGGACACATTTCCACGTAACATATTTCCTGTATTTGTGTGTGAGGAATGTTTCCTGAAAGTTTGGCCGTACCTTTTTGTATCACCCTGTATACAGGCCTCACCTGCGCTTTTTTCCAGTCGCTCTGGACTTCACGCTGGGCAAGAGATTCGCGATAAATGGAAGCTAAGTACGGAGCCAATGCAGTAGAGTACTCTCTTAGTCTCTTAACCTACCGCCCCCCCCCCTCACGCCTCCCCCACCAGCTACTCCCTCCCACACATCTTTTCCTCCAACACTAAATATGCCCTATCAACCTATTCCTTCTTTTAGGCAACTTGTGCCACAAATTTCTTGTCTCCCCAATTCTATTCACTACCTCCTCATTAAAATACATGACCGAAATAGAAGTCTGTAAATGTGAAGAGGTTGAAAAATCAGCCAACCAGTTGGAAACAAAGATTTAGTAGTCCTTGACCAAGGTTTCGATATTTGTAAAAATACCTTCTTCAGAAGTAGTGGGTCCTGTTACATCACGTTTACTAGTGATGGCCATTTACTACTGACCAGTCACTCTGAAGTTTTGTTCTTGTGGTATTCAGTCCTGAAACTGGTTTGATTCGGTCCGCAGCTCGTGGTCATGCGGTAGCGTTCTCGCTTCTCACGCCCGGGTTCCCGGGTTCAATTCCCGGCGGGGTCAGGGATTTTCTCTGCCTCGTGATGACTGGGTGTCGTGTGACGTCCTTAGGTTAGTCAGGTTTACGTAGTTCTAAGTTCTAGGGGACTGATGACCATAGAAGTCCCATAGTGCTCAGAGGCATTTGAACCATTTTTGAACTGCTTTGATGCAGCTCTTCATGGTACTCTATCCTGTGCAAGCTTCTTCATCTCCCAGTACTTACTGCAACCTACATCCTTCTCAATCTGCTTAGTGTATTCAACTCTTGGTCTCCCTCTACGATTTTTACCCCCCACCCTCCTCTCCAATGCTAAATTTGTGATCCCTTCATGCCTCAGATCATGTGCTACCAACCGGTCCCTTCTTCTAGTCAAGTTGTGCCACAAACTCCTCTTCTCCCCAACTCTATTCAGTACCTCCTCATTAGTTATGTGATCTACCCATCTAATCTTCACCATTCTTCTGCAGCACCACATTTCGAAAGCTTCTATTCTCTTCCCCTCCCATGAACCATGGACCTTGCCGTTGGTGGGGAGGCTTGCGTGCCTCAGCGATACAGATAGCCGTACCGTAGGTGCAACCACAACGGAGGGGTATCTATTGAGAGGCCAGACAAACGTGTGGTTCCTGAAGAGGGGCAGCAGCCTTTTCAGTAGTTGCAAGGGCAACAGTCTGGATGATTGACTGATCTGGCCTTGTAACAATAACCAAAACGGCCTTGCTGTGCTGGTACTGCGAACGGCTGAAAGCAAGGGGAAACTACGGCCATAATTTTTCCCGAGGGCATGCAGCTTTATTGATTAAATGATGATGGCGTCCTCTTGGGTAAAATATTCCGGAGGTAAAATAGTCCCCCATTCGGATCTCCGGGCGGGGACTACTCAAGAGGACGTCGTTATCAGGAGAAAGAAAACTGGCGTTCTACGGATCGGAGCATGCAATGTCAGATCCCTTAATCGGGCAGGTAGGTTAGAAAATTTAAAAAGGGAAATGGATAGGTTAAAGTTAGATATAGTGGGAATTAGTGAAGTTCGGTGGCAGGAGGAACAAGACTTCTGGTCAGGTGACTACAGGGTTATAAACACAAAGTCAAATAGGGGTAATGCAGGAGTAGGTTTAATAATGAATAGGAAAATAGGAATACGGGTAAGCTACTACAAACAGCATAGTGAACGCATTATTGTGGCCAAGTTAGATACGAAGCCGACACCTACGACAGTAGTACAAGTTTATATGCCAACTAGCTCTGCAGATGACGAAGAAATTGAAGAAATGTATGATGAAATAAAAGAAATTATGCAGATAGTGAAGGGAGACGAAAATTTAATAGTCATGGGTGACTGGAATTCGAGTGTACGAAAACGGAGAGAAGGAAACGTAGTAGGTGAATATGGATTGGGGCTAAGAAATGAAAGAGGAAGCCGCCTGGTAGAATTTTGCACAGAGCACAACTTAATCATAGCTAACACTTGGTTTAAGAAACATGATAGAAGGTTGTATACATGGAAGAACCCTGGAGATTCTAAAAGGTATCAGATAGATTACATAATGGTAAGACAGAGATTTAAAAACCAGGTTTTAAATTGTAAGACATTTCCAGGGGCAGATGTGGACTCTGACAACACTCTATTGGTTATGACCTGTAGATTAAAACTGAAGAAACTGCAAAAAGGTGGGAATTTAAGGAGATGGCACCTGGATAAACTGAAAGAACCAGAGGTTGTACAGAGTTTCAGGGAGAGCATAAGGTAACAATTGACAGGAATGGGGGAAAGAAATACAGTAGAAGAAAAATGGGTAGCTTTGAGGGATGAAGTAGTGAAGGCAGCAGAGGATCAAGTAGGTAAAAAGACGAGGGCTAGTAGAAATCCTTGGGTAACAGAAGAAATATTGAATTTAATTGATGAAAGGAGAAAATATAAAAATGCAATAAATGAAGCAGGCAAAAAGGAATACAAACGTCTCAAAAATGAGATCGGCAGGAAGTGCAAAATGGTTAAGCAGGGATGGCTAGAGGACAAATGTAGGGATGTAGAGGCTTATCTCACTAGGGGTAAGATAGATACTGCCTACAGGAAAATTAAAGAAACCTTGGGAGATAAGAGAACCACTTGTATGAACATCAAGAGCTCAGATGGAAACCCAATTCTAAGCAAAGAAGGGAAAGCAGAAAGGTGGAAGGAGTATATAGAGGATCTATACAAGGGCGATGCACTTGAGGACAATATTATGGAAATGGAGATGAAATGGGAGATACGATACTGCGTGAAGAGTTTGACAGAGCACTGAAAGACCTGAGTCGAAACAAGACCCCCGGAGTAGACAACATTCCATTCGAACTACTGACGGCCTTGGAAGAGCCAGTCCTGACAAAACTCTACCATCTGGTGAGCAAGATGTATGAAACAGGCGAAATACCATCAGACTTCAAGAAGAATATAATAATTCCAATCCCAAAGAAAGCAGGTGTTGACAGATGTGAAAATTACCGAACAATCAGTTTAATAAGCCACAGCTGCAAAATACTAACACGAATTCTTTACAGACGAATGGAAAAACTGGTAGAAGCCGACCTCGGGGAAGATCAGTTTGGATTCCGTAGAAATACTGGAACACGTGAGGCAATACTGACCTTACGACTTATCTTGGAAGAAAGATTAAGGAAAGGCAAACCTACGTTTCTAGGATTTGCAGACTTAGAGAAAGCTTTTGACAATGTTGACTGGAATACTCTCTTTCAAATTCTAAAGGTGGCAGGGGTAAAATACAGGGAGCGAAAGGCTATTTACAATTTGTACAGAAACCAGATGACAGTTATAAGAGTCGAGGGACATGAAAGGGAAGCAGTGGTTGGGAAGAGAGTAAGACAGGGTTGTAGCCTCTCCCCGATGTTATTCAATCTGTATATTGAGCAAGCAGTAAAGGAAACAAAAGAAAAATTCGGAGTAGGTATTAAAATCTATGGAGAAGAAATAAAAACGTTGAGGTTCGCCGATGACATTGTAATTCTGTCAGAGACAGCAAAGGACTTGGAAGAGCAGATGAACGGAATGGATGGTGTCTTGAAGGGAGGATATAAGATGAACATCAACAAAAGCAAAACGAGGATAATGGAATGTAGTCGAATTAAGTCAGTTGATGCTGAGGGAATTAGGTTAGGAAATGAGACACTTAAAGTAGTAAAGGAGTTTTGCTATTTGGGGAGCAAAATAACTGATGACGGTCGAAGTAGAGAGGATATAAAATGTAGACTGGCAATGGCAAGGAAAGCGTTTCTGAAGAAGAGAAATTTGTTAACATCGAGTATAGATTTAAGTGTCAGGAAGTCATGTCTGAAAGTATTTGTATGGAGTGTACCATGTATGGAAGTGAAACATGGACGGTAAATAGTTTGGACAAGAAGAGAATAGAAGCTTTCGAAATGTGGTGCTACAGAAGAATGCTGAAGATTAGATGGGTAGATCACATAACTAATGAGGAAGTATTGAATAGGATTGGGGAGAAAAGAAGTTTGTGGCACAACTTGACCAGAAGAAGGGATCGGTTGGTAGGACATTTTCTGAGGCATCGAGGGATCACCAATTTAGTATTGGAGGGCAGCGTGTAGGGTAAAAATCGTAGGGGGAGACCAAGAGATGAATACACTAAGCAGATTCAGAAGGATGTAGGTTGCAGTAGGTAGTGGGAGATGAAGAAGTTTGCACAGGATAGAGTAGCATGGAGAGCTGCATCAAACCAGTCTCAGGACTGAAGACCACAACAACAACAACAACAACTATTCCGTTCTTGTGCAAACTATTTTTCGTCCATGTTTCACTCCCATACATGGCTACACTCCATAAAAATACTTTCAGAAACGACTTCCTGACACTTAAATCTATACTCGGTGTTAACAAATTTCTCTTCTTCAGAAACAATTTCTTCGCCATTGCCAGTCTACATTTTATATCCTCTCTACTTCGACAATGATCAGTTATTTTGCTCCCCAAATAGCAAAACTCCTTTACTACTTTTCTGAAGTACGATACATATAATGTGGCTGCTGTCTAAAGCCACGGCTTGGGATAATTCTTGTTTTGACAATTTTTTACATGACAAGGTTTCATCTAATCATGTGATCCCACTCTTTCTGAAGAAGATATTTTTAGAAATATCGAAACCTAAGTGAGGGCTAATAAACCTTTGTTTGCAACTGGATGGCTGATTTTTCAACCTCTTCACCTCCTCATTAGTTTCATGACCTGCTCATCTAATGATCAGCATACTGCTGCAGCACCGTATTTCAATAGCCTGCTACTTTGTCTCCTCATCAAATTTGATCACCATCATCTGATTTAAGTCTACTGCATTCGATTATCCTTGTCTTGCTTTTGTTGATGTTCACCTTATATTCTTATACACTGTTCATTCCGTTCAACTGTTCTTCCAAGTCCTTTGCTGTCTCTGACAATTTCAAGGTCGTCGGCAAACCTCAAACTTTTTGAAACTTCCTGGCAGATTAAAACTGTGTGCCGGACCGAGACTCGAACTCAGGACCTTTGCCTTTCGCAGGCAAGTGCTCTACCAACTGAGCTATCCAAGCACGACACACGCCCCGTCCTCACAGCTTTACTTCTTCCATGGAGGACCGGGCGTGAGTCGTGCTTGGTTAGCTCAGTTGGCAGTCTGCCTTCGGCAGTGACACAGTGCGGACCGTGTTGCCTGCCGGCCGCGCTGTGGTGCGAGCGCCTGTTTGTTTACGCCGGAGCAGCTTCGCGTGTGCGGTGTTGTGAGTCTAGAACGAGATGGCACACTCGTACAGAAAAACGACTTTGAAGTTCAGTTTTGCGAACGACTATACACGACCAAAGGCACACGAGATTGAACGTTTCTTCAGAGAAGAGGTAAAAATCGATCCACAGGAAATCGTGGGAATCAATTTATCGCTCGTTTCAAGCGTCGTCTATGTCAAGCTTGTTGACGAGGCTGCTTGCGAAAGACTTCTACAACGATCACCGAACGGGTATCGTTTCTGTCATGCCGACGGGAATGTTGGCGCGGTTACAGTCGATCACGCGGGAATGGGGATCCGCACTATACGAGTCTTCGAACTTCCGTTTGAAGTCCCGTCTGAACTTGTTACCGACGCCTTTCGACCATACGGTACAGTTCTATCCCATGTGGCCGAAAAATGGACGAGTTTTACCACGTACCCTGTTTTAAATGGGGTGAGACAAATACGGATAGAACTGCGCAAGCACGTCCCCTCTTATTTGTACATAGGAGGTTGTCGAGCGATTATAATTTATGATGGGCAACCTCGCACTTGCTCTGGGTGCGGGAAAGAAGGTCACGTCCGCTCGGAATGCCTCCAGCGACGTTTAGTGCAAACTCCACGGGATGACGTTCAGGCGCCACAACCGACGTCTGTCTTACCGTTGACCTTTGTGGAAGCCCTGAGAGGCGACGTGAGGGAGACTTCCGATGGGCACCAGCAGCTGCCCCCTATAGAGAACATGGACACCAACGGGCTGGAACTCCGACCACCGGTTCCACCACAGCAGACACAGAACACCACGGAAGAGATGCAGCTGACGGCCGCTCCAGGCTCATCCGTGGTGGCTGCCAGTGCTTCCACCGAGAGCGTGATAGGCCAGGCCCAAGGCGGAGGATACGCAACCCCAACAGCCGATGCGGAAGCAAGGCAACGGAAACAGCGTTCGCCGAAGAGAAGAAAGAAGCGTCGACTGACTTCTGCTGACGATAGCCATAGTCCCGAGGGGACAGTGGACGACAACGACAGTATCGACCTGAGACCAGTGGATTCAACAGATACCGAGATGACGATGCAGGAACTACACAGCGACGATAACTTGAACTCTCCTTCTGGTGACCGGAAGGCGGAAGTGGAGATGACAACTGTCCAACATCAGAGCGATGACAACGTTGCCTCCCATCCTTCGACCAGTTCCGGAAATATGCTGGGGGACTGGGCGCAAGAAATGGACCAACAGGAACAGGATGAAAATACGAAAGCGACGTTTGAGGACAGTCCTGGCCAGAGGCCGGGAGGGGTCAGGAAATGTTGACCAACTTAGTGTGTTGAGGAGCGCCGGGGGTGCAGATGGACGCTTAATGACAGCGCCCTACAACTGATGAACACAAGCCAGGCGTACCGCATTGCCACGATAAACATTAATGGCATACGGACACCGCTTAAACTTCAAATGCTGAAAGATATGTTACGCGCTGCGGACGTGGATATTGTACTCCTACAAGAAGTGCGTTTCACATCGCCGCCAGAGTTCTACGGTTACGAGGCACATTATTCAGTGCACGATGAAAGTGGATGCGGTGTGGCGATTCTCACCAGGGAAGGAATAGGAGTGGAGGACGTCAGGTCTCTCCCTTCGGCACGCGGCATAGCGATCACTGTCGACAGCGTTCGTTTCATCAATTTATACGCACCATCTGGCTCCACAAAACGACGAGAAAGGGCGACTTTTTACACCGAAGAGATAGCACCGTTGTTCGCTGGACGCTTTGATAACTATGTAGTGGGCGGCGACTTTAATTGTGTCGTCGACAAAAAGGACCAAGTACCTCATTTTGTGCCATGCATGGAACTGCGTGCGTTGATTACCGAAATGGCGCTTCTGGATACCTGGGAACTGCAGCATGGTGACAGACCGGGTTATACGTTTGTCACGGGACACTCGGCGAGTAGACTTGATAGAGTGTACGTGACACGAGCTCTACGGACGACGATACTGGATGCCGAAATCTGGCCAACGGCTTTTACGGATCATATGGCGTACGTCTGTACGATTTCACTAACGCGTCAGAAGATATGGCGAAGTAAAGGTCCCTGGAAAATGAATTGTGCACTTTTACGTGACACTGAATGTCACCGGTCGATAGAGGCGGCCTGGGAGACCTGCGTTCGCCGCCAACGAGCATACACCTCGGTTCTCCAGTGGTGGATTAAATGCGCAAAACCAACGTTACGGAGAACGTTGATACGATACGGGCAGGACAAATCGCAGTGGAACCGCACAACGGCTGATTTTTATTTTACAGCCCTGAGGGAGCTGATGACCCAACAACCATCGCCGGAAAGGCACACGGCCATGCGCAGGATAAAAGCCAAGTTATTACAGCTGACGAGACTAAGAATGGAAGGTATAACGGTCCGGGCGAGATTGGCGGACACAGTTGCTGCCGAAACCCCCTCCATGCACCACGTGGTACGTGAACGCCAACGACGACGCAGGACATTGATCAGGGAACTAATCTCTGAAACTGGCCAGCAAGTTGTGCACCAGCGTGATATTGCGCATGTGTTTACCGACTATTTCCGCCAGTTATATGGACCTGTACATGTGAACCACGAGACACTACATGATGTCATCTCGGAAATGCCAGATAGAGGACCACCACTGGATGCAGAGACTTTCATCACAGCGATAACAGAGGTCGAGCTGACAGACGCAATTGCCAGGGGGGCTCCGAACAAGTCCCCAGGACAGGACGGCTTCCCAATTGAATTTTACCGCGCCTTTGCATACCTCATGGGAAGGACCTGGATTCAGATGTACAACGAACTCCTGTTACCGCAGACTGAGATACCTGCCGAATTCACAGAGGGTATCATCATCCCAATACCCAAACCACGCGGTGGCAGAAATCCAGGAGATTATAGACCACTCACTCTCCTGAACTGCGACTATAAGATTTTCGCGCGCATCCTTGGGGCTCGCCTGCGGTCTTCACTTTCTGATAGACTCCTCATAGATCAAACTTGCCTCGGCGGTAAGAGCAACGTACATACGGCGCTCAGTGACTACCGAGATATCATCGCATTAGCGGCGGCATGCCGAGTGCGTGGGGCACTCGTCGCTATTGACTTCGATCATGCATTCGACAGAGTGGATCATACCTTTTTGCATGCGGTGATGGGCAGATTGGGAATCCCACAGGACTTCATCCTAGTGATCATGCGACTGTTACACGGCGTACGATCAAAGGTCTCGGTGAATGGGCGGGGCACTGACTACATTGTTATTTCAAGGTCAGTTCGTCAAGGTTGCCCCCTTTCGATATTTTTGTATGCAATGGCTTTGGAACCCTGTCTATATGGTCTCCGAAGACGGTTGGAGGGAGTGCCGTTGCCACAACTGACCTTTCATTGCCGCGCTTATGCTGACGATATGATGCTGGTGGCACGGACAGGCGAAGAAGTACGTACGGCGTTAGCATGGATACAGCGATATGGGATGGCGGCAGGAAGCGTGCTTAATCTACAAAAAACACGCTGCATGAATGTCGGTCGAGGATTACAACCGGGGGAGGAAGGCCCGCTCATCTTGGTTAAGACCATAAAATGCCTAGGTATTACGTTCCACACGGATGTGCAGCGGACAGCAGCGGATAACTACCGACGCATATTGAAGCTGATGCGGACAATGGTGTTGTTACAGAAATTAAGAGCGTTGGATATGATTCAGAGGGTGACCTATGTTAACGTATACCTAGCACCGAGACTCACTCACGTAGCGCATGTCCTGCCTTTAACGCGCACAATGGCGTCACGGATACAAGCCACTTTCGGAACCTACGTGAGTGTGGGACACCTGTTTAAGATCCGATACACAACGCTTACGCTACCACCTGGAGAGGGTGGACTTGGTCTAGTGAACGTATATGAAAAGGCACGGGCGTTATTCGTCAGTACGATTTTCCGACAGTGGCGAGGTCAATTTCGCAATATCTCGGATGCGTTGGACGATGTACTAGCGCCCACTTCAATGCTGCCCCCAGTCGATGTGGGCCATATTTCACCGAAGCTGTCACATTTCAAGTCTTTTTTTTTGGAGCTTAGCTATGTCAGAGATTCCTTCCCAATAACACGACTACCGACGACGCGAGACGTATACCAACTCTTA
This sequence comes from Schistocerca serialis cubense, assembly GCF_023864345.2. Classification (NCBI taxonomy): domain Eukaryota; kingdom Metazoa; phylum Arthropoda; class Insecta; order Orthoptera; family Acrididae; genus Schistocerca; species Schistocerca serialis. The sequence goes on along the minus strand of NC_064649.1, from coordinate 189,299,564 downwards.
CTGCGCCGGTGCCCCAGAAATACCCTGGAAAAGAAGCACCCAGACAAGAACTGGCGACAGATATGGCGCGTTATACGGAACGTTTACCTCCCAACGTCGGTACGCTCAACATGGTATGTGGTGATAAATAGGAAGTTCGCAACAAATCAACGGCGGCACGCGATTCATTTGGCAGACACTCCACTATGTTTAGGCTGCGCAACAGTGGACACTGATGAACATCGTTTAACATGTAGTGGGACGGCTCCAGTGTGGCACTTGGCACAACAGATATTGGCGTTCCTGTTACGCTCGGCCCCTCACACAATTTCATCAGACACACTTTTTTTCCCCCAAGAATATTATTTCCCGGTCCAAAAAACCAATGCAGTGACATGGGTGCGGGGAATGGTGGTGGGCTACGTGTATAACGAATCGGAAAAGGACAAAATTGATTTTTGGCATTTTCTCCTGGATGGACACACGAAGCTGCAACAGCATAATAAATATAGACAAGACTTCGCTAATTACTTGCGACTTACATTTACCGACCCGCCGGCCAGATGGGGTGTGACGGGTGAGAGATGAGATAGACGAAGAAGCCGAGATAGACATAGATCACACTTACGGACCCTTAGTTAATTTCGAGAAGACGACCCAGTCTTACACCAACGTCTGGAGAACGAGTCGATAGATGGCTCTCTTGCTCTATCGAATGTCGGGTCGTGAGCAGGTGTCGCCCCCGACACGAATTTCATTTCATTGCTACAGGAGCATGTTTCTTTTGTATTTGTACTATCCGCAATGTCTTCATGTCTTTCATTTGGGAATTTTCAGTTTTATTCATTTCCTTAATTACTTAATTTTCTAATTAGCCACTATTTGTCAACATATGGATTTTGTAGACACTATTTATGCGATAGTACAACAACATGTATGTCAGCAAAGGGGTAAGCCTGACATTGTATATATATATATAAAAAAAAAAAAAAAAAAAAAGTTGGTAGAGCACCTGCCCGCGAAAGGCAAAGGTCCCGAGTTCGAGTCTCGGAAAAAAAAAAAAAAAGAAAAAAAGAAAAAAAAAAAGTTGGTAGAGCACTTGCCTGCGAAAGGCAAAGGTCCTGAGTTCGAGTCTCGGTCCGGCACACAGTTTTAATCTGCCAGAAAGGTTCATATCAGCGCTCGCTCCGCTGCAGAGTGATAATCTGATTCTCGAAGTTTTTGTTACTTCTCCCTGAAAATTAATTTGGATTGCTGATTGCAAAAACCTCCTAAGTCCACTTTTGACGAAGACTCAGTCAAAGGCTAAAATGTGTATTCTGCATGTAGCTCCACCAGACTGTGCACGAAAACAGCCGTAGTTATCGTCTGTTGCCGTTCAAACAGGGGTAGGAAGTTTGAGCTGAGGGCAGAAACATCCGAAGTCCAGGACTTGGCTTATTTTCCTTCTCAACTATTGGCACAACAGTGAAGTGCGGTAGAAATGTACGGAAGAAACTGCCATTGTTGATTTTGGTATTCTTGTAAAACTGGATGAAGTGGTGTGTGCCAGCAGTTATGAGAAAAAAAGGGTGAAACATGCTTCTGAATATCAAAGAAATATTACGAGGAAAGCTAAAATTCATGGAGAGGAAGACGTGAATTGTAGAGGCAAAGCAATTCCGAAAACGGTTGCAGGAGAAGACTGCAAGTGTTGAAGAAGCCGTTTCAGCGTTATTGCAGAAGACAACAAAACTCAAGCTTTAGCACATTTTCTGAACATGGAACGCAAAAATGACCAGCACCTTTTCCTGCAAGGACTGATCACAGCTGGTGAGAAGGGATGCAGCAGTGAAAAATCTTTTAGCTACTGTGTCCAACAAACTATACGCAGAAAAGCTTTTCTAAATATTTATGCAGTAAACTGATGCGAGAATTAAAAGAATCCGCAAACTGCTGTGTTGTGGACAGACACGGAAACGGAAGAGGGAAATGAAGGAGTGTTAATGCTATGCCGTCAGAGGAAATTGTCAAATTTCCAGGTCACGTCAGATCATTCCCCATTAAAGAAAGTCATTATGATAACAGCACTGTGCAGTACTTTGACTGTGAACTATCTGTGAAAAAAAAAATGCACCAACTCTTTATTGCCAAACATCCTAACTCGCCAGTGAAATACGAGTACTGCAATAAGACTTTGCGTGAAAAATTTTCACTTGCTTTCAGAAGACCTGAAGCAGACGCTTGCTGCACCAGCGAAGAGTTGACGTTAAAGATGAAGTCAGAAACACTCAGTGAGGTGGCAAAGCAAGCAACAGTAGCAGGGAAGATTGTCCTTATCCGAAGATCTAAGAAGTTTTGTGATGCTCTGAAAGACGGCAAAAAACAGTCTGAGACTAATCCTAGAGCTACTGCTTGATGCTTCGACTACATGCAACATGCTCAACTTCCTCGTGTCCGGGTGCAAGAGCTGTTATACTTGCAGTATTTTGTATAATTAGAGAGAATGTACACAATCCATGGAGCTTATAGTAACTGCAAAGTGTGCATTTGGTGGATGGAGACGAAATAGTAGACTTCAAGAAGACTTGCTTTTCTACTGAAACATCGAAACGAGATATTCCAAGGGCTGGCAAGGTACCACTAAATACGAATATTTCAAAGATGCATCATTTCCGTTATAAATCATCATTGCCAGGAGTTGTGGAAGCAATGGAATTCGTTAATGGGCTTCAGACCAATAACTTCTCCTTGAAATTTGGCCTAAGGAGGAAACCACAGTTGCCAGATGAAAAATGTTACAAGGATGCGAAAGTACCTGTCGGGGTGAAGAAAATGGGAGACATAAGCAATGTGTACGATTTGTTCCTAACAGCGAAAGTGCGCCGTCCTTCTGGAATGAAATATTAACTTGGCCCACAGCAAATATGCGAGAAACGTCTCTACTGTAAACGTTAAATACTATTTTGTTTTTTACCTGTTTTCCTTTTGTAAACAATGTTAATTAGCGAAAGCATTCAAATATGTCGTATTACAACTCTGAAAAAAAACCATAAGAACAGTGTACCGTATTCTAAATAAAATAGTTAATTTGTTTGTATATTTCTGAAATTTTTTAATCATCAAATGCATTGATTACAAAAACAGTCTAAATCCACAGCAAAAAACTTTTTTGCAATGCAAACGGGTTAGCATGTAGTTGAGAGATGTTGACAATAAATCATTTGAGTGCTACTTTATCTTCAGCTTAAGTTTCATCTTATTCTAATAATTTATATAGTACTTATATTGTTTTTCTCACTTTCCTTAAAAATAAGTGAATGTGACAGGCTGTTTTTGCAATGAGCGATTCATTTCTGCTCCAAATATTTCTTTCGTTTCCTTTACTGCTTGCTCAACGTACAGGTTGAATAACAACAGGAATAGGCTACAACCCTGTCTCACTCCCTTCCCAACCACTGCTTCCCTTTCATGCCCCTCGACTCTTATAACTGCCATCTGGTTTCTGTACAAATTGTAAATAGCCTTTCGCTCCCTGTATTTTACCCCTGCTACCTTCAGAATTTGAAAGAGAGTATGCCAGTCAACATTGTCAAAAGCTTTCTCTAAGTCTACAAATGCTAGAAGCGTAGGTTTCCCTTTCCTTAATCTCCCTTGTGAGATAAGTCGTTAGTTAACTGATCTTCCGCGAGGTCGTCTGTGAAGAATTCGTGACTTATTAAACGGATAGTTCAGTAATTTTCACATCTGTCAACACCTGCTTTCTTTGGGATTGGAATTATTACATTCTTCTTGAAGTCTGAGGGTATTTCGCCTGTCTCATACATCTTGCTCACCAGATGGTAGAGTTTAAACAGTGTCGAAAGCTTCTCTAAGTCTACAAATGCTGTGAACGTAGGTTTGCCTCCCTTGAATCTCTCTTCTAAGATAAGTCGTAGTGTCAGTATTGCCTCGTGCCTTTCTGCATTTCTACGAAATCATAACTGATCTTCCTCGATGTCTGCTTCTACCAGTTTTTCCATTTTTCTGTAAAGAATTCGCGTTAATATTTTGCAACCACTAGTTATAAAATTTATACTTCAATAATTTTCACACCTGTCAGCAACTACTTTCTGTGGAATTGAAATTATTACAGTCTCCTTGAAATCTGGGGGTATTTCCCCTGTCTCTTGCTCACCAGATGCGAGTGTTTTGTCATAGCTGCTTCTCCAAATGCTATCAGTAGTTCTGACGGAATGCCGTCTATTCCATCGGACCTTTTTCGACTTGGGTCTTTCAGTGCTGTCTCAAATTCTTCTCGCAGCATCATATCTTCTATCTCATCTCCATTTCTGTAATACTGCAATCAACTTCATCTCCATTGTATAGGCCCTCTATATATCCCTTCCACCTTTCAGCTTTCCTTCTTTGCTTAGAACAGGATTTCTATCTGAGTCCTTAATATTCATAGTGGTTTTCCCGAAAGACTTCTTTCACTTTCCTTTAGGCGGTACCTATCTTTCTTCTAGTGAAATATGCTTCTAAATGCTTACTTCACTGTTTAGTCATTTTGCACTACGTGTCATTCATTTTTTAGACGTTTAATTCCCTTTTATCCGCTTCATTTGCTGCATTTTTATATTTTCTCCTTCCATCAATCAAATTTAATATCTCCTGTGTTGTCCAAGGATGTCTACTAGCCCTTGTCTTTTGACTTTTTTGATCCACTGCTGCCTTCACTATTTCATCTCTTAAAGCTACCCATTGGTCTTATAGCGTTCTCTTTTCGCCTGTTCTTGTCAATCGTTCCTTTATGCTCCCCCTGGAACTCCTAACAACGTCTGGTTCTATCAACGTATCCAGGTTCCATCTCATTATTGTCCTCCTTTTTTGCGGTTTCTTCAGTTGTAGATTACTACAGTCCACAATCAGTAAATTGTGGTCAGAGACCAAATTCCCCTGGAAATGTCTTACAATTTAAAACCTGGTTCCTAAATCTCTGTCTGATCATTATATAAACTATGTGAAACCTTCCAGTATGTCCAGCCCTCTTCCACGTATACAGTCTTCTTTTATGATTCTTAAACCAGGTGTTAGTTATGATGAAGTTATGGTCTGTGCAATATTCTACCTCTTTCATTCCTTATCCCCATTCCACATTAATCTACTACGTTTCTCTTTTCCTACTATCGAATTCCAGTCCCCCATGACAATTATGTTCGTCTCCCTTCACTATCTGAATAATTTATTTTATCACATCATACGTTGCTTCAATGACTTTGTTATCTGCGGAGCTAGTTGGGATCTAAACTTGTACTACTGTGGTAGGCGTGGGCTTCATGTCTATCTTAGATACAATAAAGCGTTAGCTATGGTTTCGTACTAGCTTAGCCATCCTCCTATTTTCTAATTCATTACTAAACCTACTCCTGCGTTACCGCTATTTCATTTTGTATTTGTAGACGCATATTCACCTGACCAGAAGTCTTGTTCCTCCTGCTACCGAACTTCGCTATTTCCCACTATATCTAACTTTAATTCATGTATTCCCCGTTTTAAGGTTTCTAACCTACCTCTCCGACTAAGGGATCTGAGATTCCACGCTCCGATCCGTACAACGCCAGCTTTGTTTCTGCAGATAGCGACGTCCTCCTGAGTAGTCCCCGCCCGGAAATCCGGAGTATTTTACAGAAGAGGACCTTCATCTTTTAGTCATACAGTAGAGCTGCATGCCTTGGGAAAAATTACGGCTGTAGTACCAGCACAGCAAGGCCGTTTTGGTTTGTGTTACAAGGCCAGATCAGTCAATCATCCAGACTGTTGCCCCTGCAACTACTGAAAAGGCTGCTGCCCCTCTTCAGGAACCACACGTTTGTCTGGCCTCTCAACAGATACCCCTCCGTTGTGGTTGCACCTACGGTACGGCTATCTGTATCGCTGAAGCACGCAAGCCTCACCGGCCGTTGTGGCCGAGCGGTTCTAGGCGCTTCAGTCCGGAACCGCGCTGCTGCCACGGTCGCAGGTTCGAGTCCTGCCTCGGGCATGGATGTGTGGGATGTCCTTAGGTTAGTTAGGTTTAAGTAGTTCTAAGTTCTAGGGGACTGATGACCTCAGATGCTAAGTCCCGTAGTGCATAGAGCCATTTGAAGCACGCAAGCCTCTTCCGTCAACAGCAAGGTCCATTGTTCCTGGCGGTGGGTGGGAGGGGGGGGGGGGGAGGGAAGTGGATGTACCGGGTGATCAAAAAGTCGAATTGACTCACATGCTTGGAATGACATGGGGTTTTATTAGAACCAAAAAAATACAAACGTTAAAAAAATGTCCGACAGATGGCGCTTCATCTGATCAGAATAGCAATTATTCAAATGGCTCTGAGCACTATGGGACTTAACATCTCTGGTCATCAGTCCCCTAGAACTTAGAACTACTTAAACCTAACTAACCTAAGGACATCACACACATCCATGTCCAATGCAGGATTCGAACCTGCGACCGTAGCAGTCGCGCGGTTCCGGACTGCGCGCCTGAACCGCTAGACCACCGCGGCCGGCAGCAATTATTAGCATAACAAAGTAAGACAAAGCAAAGATGATCTTTACAGGAAATGCTCAATATGTCCACCATCATTCCTCAACAATAACTGTAGTCGAGGAATAATGTTGTGAACAGCACTGTAAAGCATGCCCGGAGTTATGGTGAGGCATCGGCGTCGGATGTTGTCTTTCAGCATCCCTAAAGATGTCGGTCGATCACGATACACTTGGGACTTCAGGTAACCCCAAAGCCAATAATCGCACGGATTGAGGTCTGGGGACCTGGGAGGCCAAGCATGACGAAAGTGGCGGCTGAGCACACGATCATCACCAAACGACGCGCCCAAGAGATCTTTCACGCGTCTAGCAAATTTTTTTTTTTTTTTTTTTTGGTTCTAATAAAACCCCATGTCATTCCAAGCATGTGTGTCAATTTTTACCTCTGTATCTACATTATTCTGTGGTTTATTAAGTTTTCAAATTTATACTGATTTTTTGATCACCCGGTGTATGGAAACTGAAGGGAGGTAGTTTCGTGAGAGATTTGCATTATTTGACTCTCTAATATGAAAACACTTCATCTAGTTATATAGATCATATTAATGGGATCAACTACTAACAGAAATGTAATAATTTTTATGTGACAAGTGGAATTTTAAATGATGATCAGATACCAGAGACTTTGGCAGGTAATTTCGTGATATGGATAGTTATTTCGTGACACGTGTAAGGTAACTTCGTGATAGTAGATGATTAGTGGAGTACAGCTAGGACAGCAACATCTGCCAACAGTGGTGTCCAAAGACACTAGCAGCCCAAGTAGCGCGCCTTGCCCCTCGCAGAGTCGTGGTCGCAACAAGTTAACAACAAGCCATCACGAAATTATCATGAAAATACCTCACTTTACTTGATGTTGTCCGACATTTCCCAGAAAGTGCTCTCTCGAAATTTCGATAGTAAACCTCTCCGTGATGCGCAACGCCTCTCTTGTAACGCCTGCCAGTGGTGTTTGTTTTACGAGCGCCTGTGTAACGCTCTGGCGCCGGCCGACTAATCCCGTGACGAGGCGGTCCGCTCTCCGTTGGATCTTCCCCATCTGTTCCATCAGCCCGACCTGGTAAGCGTCCCATAATGATCAAGAATAGTCAAGAGTCGGTCGAACAAGCGCCTTACTTTGTGGACGAGTTACGTATGTCTCCTTAAGATTCTTCAAATGAATCTCAGTGTGGCAGGTGCTTTTTCGGTGTTTGTTTTGTGTCATCGCTACACTTCAGGTCCGTCCGGATATATACTGATAGACGTTTTGTGATAGAGACTGTTTCCAGCAGTTGTTCATCAATAGTGTACTCGTACAGTAGTGGGTTTCTTTTCATATTTACGAGTCATATGCTACATTTATTTACGTTCAAGGTATACTGCCAGAGGATGCACCATTCATCAGCTTTCTGCACCTCATTCTGCAAGTCTGTACTGTTGTGCCGGCCGAAGTGGCCGTGCGGTTAAAGGCGCTGCAGTCTGGAACCGCAAGACCGCTACGGTCGCAGGTTCGAATCCTGCCTCGGGCATGGATGTGTGTGATGTCCTTAGGTTAGTTAGGTTTAACTAGTTCTAAGTCCTAGGGGACTAATGACCTCAGCAGTTGAGTCCCATAGTGCTCAGAGCCATTTGAACCATTTTTTTTTGTACTGTTGTCTGGCGTTGCTACTTTGTGACAGACAACCGCGTCATCTGCTAACAGTCTTGGAGCAGGAGAGGCACCACAGGACATTTTAATCTCCACAGTCTATACTTTTACAAGTAAATTCATAAAACTTTGTCAGCATGACCAGGAAGGATTCAGGATTCACCCTCATTGCAGTGGAAGTTGGGAAAGATACCAAAATAATTTTTTTTTTTTACGTGTGAAATTTTATCATTTTCTCACTAATGGCTACATTTGTTGCTATAGGTACAGTATTCTTCATAAGTTAGATTCTTCGAAGAATTTTGCACAGCGTACATATCATACTTACAGGTGTCTGAAATTATAGAATTTATTTAATTTATGAAAAAACAAATGATCTGTTGTATTTTAAACTTCATGTTTAGAAAAAACAAATTTTGTAGTTAATTACCTCAATTTTTACCACAGTTTTTAATAGATTTCGAAAATTCTAGAATTTCATACACCTTTCAGCACAGTTTGTATGCTGTGTAAAATTCATCGAACCATCTCTCTTACGTATGAAGAAAAGTGTACCTATAGCAACAAATGCTGCCATTAGTAAGTGAAAAAAATGATGAAATTTCACATGTAAAAAAAATTATTTCGTTTTGTCTTCGAACTTCCACTGCTATGAGTGTGAATTCTGAATCCTTCCTGGTGATGCTGACAAAGTTTTACGAATTTGTTAGTAAGAGTATAGAGAGTGGAAATTAAAATGTCCTGTGGTGCATCTGCTGCTCCAAATCGGCCCGTTTGACGTCCTGACCCCCTTAAAGAGCTTCCGACCCTTCCTATTAGATAATTTTTGCAGGGTGATTCAAAAACAAAGATCAGATTTCAGTCGTATCTTACAGACAAACTGTAGAAGATGGAAACACATTGCGTGTCACTGGACGGAGTAAGGTTCGAAGTTTTATGTTCGCAAAGACAGTATGCCGTACACTTAAAGTGAGCAACAGGTGTTGCTCGAGAAACATGGAAACGGTGCTTAATTCCATTGCACAGACGTAACAACATATCCCCGTTTACTGAATGAACAGCTTCAAGAAATGGAAAAAACTGAAGAGTAGGCGCCACAGGTTCGACAAGGAACCTGTCTTTTGCGTAGCCCCACCTGGCAAAGTGCGAGGTCTGCTGACCTGGGAGGCCGAAAGCGAGGAACGAGACCCCGTGGTCGCACCTTCCAGCGCAGCCTCGCCAGACGGTGTCGCTGAGGTGACGCCGTCACGCACAAAAACCAAATCGTTGAAATCTTCGTGAATCATCAACATCATCATTTAAGTCTGATTATGCCTTTCAGAGCTCAGTCTGGAGCATAGTCCCCCTTATAAAATTCCTCCATGATCCCCTATTCAATGCTTGCAATGGTGCCTCTTCTGATGTTAAGCCTTTTGCTTCAAAATCATTCTTAACCGAATCCAGGTACCTTCTCCTTGGTCTACCCCGACTCCTCCTACCCTCTACTGCTGAACCCACGAGTCTCTTGGGTAACCTTGCTTCTCCCATGCGTGTACATGACCCGACCATCTAAGCCTGTTCGCCCTGACTGCTACATCTATAGAGTTCATTCCCAGTTTTTCTTTGATTTCCTCATTGTAGACACCCTCCTGCCATTGTTCCCATCTACTAGTACCTGCAATCATCCTTGCTACTTTCATATCCGTAACCTCAACCTTGTTGATAAGGTAACCTGAACCCACCCAGCTCTCGCTCCCATACAACAAAGTTGGTCAAAAGATTGAACGGTGCACAGATAACTCAGTCTTGGTACTGACTTCCTTCTTGCAGAAGAGAGTAGATCGTAGATGAGCGCTCACTGCATTAGCTTTGCTACACCTCGCTTCCAGTTCTTTCACTATGTTGTCATCCTTTGAGAATATACATCCTAAGTACTTGAAACTGTCCACCTGTTCTAACTTTGTTCCTCCTATTTGGCACTCAATCCGTTTATATCTCTTTCCCACTGACATTACTTTCGTTTTGGAGATGCTAATCTTCATACCATAGTCCTTACATTTCTGATCTAGCTCTGAAATATCACTTTGCAAACTTTCAATCGAATCTGCCATCACAACTTGTAAGTAGGCTGTTTAGGTTTTCTTATTGGTAAAGCTACGTAGCGCTCTGTATAAAAATCACTGGCTGTGCTGTGTGCAGTCTGTGGCTAGTTTGCATTGTTGTCTGCCATTGTAGTGTTGGGCTGCTGGATGTGAACAGCGCGTATCGTTGTGCAGTTGGACGTGAGCCGCCAGCAGTGGTGGATGTGGAGAGAGAGAGGCGGAGTCTTGAGAGCGGATGATCTGGACAGAGACAGTAAATTTGGAAGACTGGATGTCATGAACTGATTTATATAATATGACTTTTGAACACTATTAAGGTAAATACATTGTTTTTTCTCTATCAGAATCTTTCATTTGCTTACTATGCCTATCAGTAGTTAGTGAGTTCAGTAGTTAGAATCTTTTATTTACCTGGCAGCAGTCGCGCTCACTGTATTACAAGAGTTTGAGTAACGAAGATTTTTGTGAGGTAAGTGATTTGTGAAAGGTATAGGTAAATGTTAGTCAGGGCCATCCTTTTGTAGAGATTATTGAAAGTCAGATTGGGTTGCACTAAAAATATTGTGTGTCATTTTAGTGTTGATCAGAATAAGTAAAGAGAGTAATATCTGAGTGCGTTCAGTTTTGCTCAGCTGTTTGAAAATCAAATAACGTAGAGGCTTACCAGCACAGTAATTCATTAAGTTTTCTAAGGGGACCCTTAGCCGAGGATACCTCACTGGAATCTTCTGATTTTTTCTTGTAGTTTGTGTAATTAGTGTAGCTATTGTTTATTGCTAGCGCGTAATTGTAGAGAGAATCTTCTTTGTAGTTGTAGTTTTTCATTGTTGTACAGTAAAACACTTGTGCCATGCATGTAGATTTGCACCTAGTATTTTGCAGCTGCGCTTGCAATTAACTAGATATTATTTTCAGTGCTATGTTAATGTGTTTTCTAATTTTTCTCTTCAAATTGTGCTTTTCTGTGTTATCGTGTGAAATATTGTGGCAATAATGGCGAGTGAAAAACGTAACACTAGGCTCCAAAGTAAACTGAGAAATGACAGTGAAGACGAAAGCAGTGTGTTAGCGCCACCGAGTAATGAATTAAGTAATGTTCAAAGTAGTAATTTGGTAATTCTGCATAGGGAAATGGAGCGGGCGGCAAATAATGGTGTAGACAGTGAAACAATTAGTGAACAGGGAAGCATTATCGATCGATCGGTCGGCAACAGCTCGCCTCAGGAATCCGAAATGACAGGACACAATCTTGCAAATACTGTAGATTCAGGTTTTGCGTCCTCACCGTTTTCTCAAATAAGTCAAGACACATTTTCTGCTTGTCAAAATGTGAATGTTGCCGGTCAAAATGCACTCCCAAAAAGCATAGAGAAACAGATTCCAGACACTATTACATTATTGTTGCAATTCATGCAACAAATGGAGCAAAATCAGAGAGAAACACAGCAAAAGCTTCAAAAGTTGGACACCATGCTTGAACAAACACGTGAAGATTTAACTGCAGAGTTACTTAAAATCGAATATAAATGTCGAAAAGTCTGTAATGACATAAAAATACAAATTTGTGAGTATTTTGAACCAATTTTTTCATTACAGAATCACGAAGCAGCCATAAAAGAACTGCAAACTATTGTTCATGAAAATCACGACACCTTGCAAGCTAAAATTGACTCAGCTGCATCTACTGATTCGGTTACACAAGTTGCAAAAACTGAGGAAAACTTAAAGGACACAGTAGATACGATTTCAACACAAATGGACACTCTGAAACTTGGTTCAGAAAAACACACTGAGGAAATAAGTTCACTGTCGGAGAAAGTAGCCGAACTTTCGGATCAGTTCACTAACTTATCTGCAAAGGTGGATGATGATCTGAATGACACAAGACCCGTAGCCTTCACTGACACTGAAGAGTATGAACAAATTAGAAAATTCAAACAACATCAAAATCAAATCAATACAGAGTACAAAAGAGAAATCCAGGAAGTACAAGATCAGTAGAGACAGGTAATAGAAGAATTACATATTTCAGAGGAGTCTCGCGCTCCAACATGGGAAGAGGGACTTAGAAATACGGAAAAGTCACAAAATAATAACACAGGGTATTTCGAAAATTATGAAAGAAGTTGGCAAGGCGAACTGAATTTTGAGACTGAACCGCCGAAACGGAGTAACAATGACCGATATGCGACTCGCCGACAAGATGATTTGACTATAAGTTGTTCATTACTACACGTAAATTCAAAACATTTAAGAGTTCTGGCAACGACATTCATCCACAAGCATGGCTTCATCAATTCTCTCATTGTTTTCCTCCCAACTGGTCGTTAGAACACAGATTAGAATTTATGTGTGGGTACTTAGAGAATGAACCAGCTGTAAGAATGCGATCGGTCATTCACGATTGTCACAGTGAAGGAGAATTTTATCACGCCTTCCTCTCAGCATATTGGTCTCAAGCCACACAAGACCGAGTAAAACATAGCATCATAATGATGAAACATTTCGAACAATGTGAATTTTCCAGTCTTGTCAAATATTTCGAAGACATGTTACATAAGAATCAGTATCTTTCAAACCCATGCAGCCCCTCAGAACTCATCCGCATTTGCTTAATCAAATTGCCTAAACATTTACGACACATTATTTTGGCAGGACGTTGCAAAGACGACATTGAAGCTTTTCAGGGACTCTTACAAGAATTGGAAATTGACACTGACAATCGCAGGACGCGAAAACAGGAACACAACAAATACAGGTCACATCCGTTACAATTCCGCGACGACAGAAATAATGAATGGACACGACAAGGCTATTCTTACAACGTAAATCGTGAGATCAGACACCACCCATATGACAACAGCTGGCAGAGTAGTAATAATTACAGGGAAAGATCACCTCTCCGCAGTAATGACTATCACAGAGACAACCATAGAAACAGACAATATGGGAACCAAAACAATTATTACCACGGGAGACAGAATAACTTCAGACGCAACAGTTCAGCGCGCAGTTACAATTCAGGGAGAAATTCTCCACCATGTGACCGGCAAGAAATAAACTATGGAATCTACCGACATGACGACAGACAATAAATCGTAGCGACAGACCTGAATTTCATCAGAACTGGCGGGATTCAAACAGGGCAGGGCCTTCTCGACAAGGTGAATTTGTAGAAGTTAGGTCTCCTAATCCCAGTAACGATGCGCACCAACAAAGAGACAGACAATGACTCGCACCGCAGGCAGCCACGTGCGCCGGCTGGCTCAGAGAAAAATAACATAGACGCTAACCTTGAGAAAAATTTTGGCATTCCTTACCAATGTATACCGCATGGTAATTGCGTTCAAGTTGAAACTCTGCGTGGCCGGCCTAAGTGGCCGAGCGGTTGTAGGCAATACAGTCTGGAACCACGCAACAAATACGGTCGCAGGTTCGAATCCTGCCTCGGGCATGGATGTGTGTGATGTCCTTAGGTTAGTTAGGTTTAAGTAGTTCTAAGTTCTAGGGGACTGATGACCTGAAAAGTTAAGTCCCATAGTGCTCAGAGCCATTTGAACCATCTGATTTGAAACGCTGCGTACTAGGAAGAGTAAAGGATTGCACCACATTTCACATGTAAAAACGTTTATTGAAAGATAATCTGCTTTTTAACTTAGTCTTTGCCATAAAATTTTTCACTTCACGCTACTAGTACGCGCTGTCACACTGAGAAACTGTTATCTTGCAACAATGTTTTGAAGCTAACTATCCAATCTAGAACCTAGGGAACATATTTAGAGAGTAATTACCACTGCATTGTGATAGTGAACAGACGACACAGTGTTAGTGTGTGTGTACATTCTTGCTTGTTAGTTGCACGATTACGTAACGACTATAAGGCTTACATACTTAGAACATATACTGCTAATGAGGTTTTAATGCAACATTTTGGTTTACTTGAAAAGACATTCTTTATTTGAAGTACATTCTGTGAGATTAAAGATGACTTAGTATTTGGTTTCTTTGACAGCTACATGATTATATCACGACGCTACTAATGTGTGACACAATTTACATTGTTGCTTTTGTGCTGTATCTGCTTTATATCTGCTCAGTTTTTCTGAATTCTTCTGGAAAGTAAAACATGTTTTAGTGGTAATTTTTGTGGTATAGCTACAATGAGACAGCGCAACAATACATTACAGTATAGTACTTTCTTGATCACGGTACTGTACGTAATAACTACGATATCTATACGCATAGCATTTCGCTTTGTTTATTACGAGGTAAGTACATTGACTTCCACAGAACTTTGCTTACGGACGACGATAATTACGACACTTGGCACACTTTTTACCCTTAAGTAATGACAGAGATTATGTTACAACAAGACGCACAATTTAGTGGATCAGTACACGTATTTGAGTGATTAATTTTGTACTTAAAACATTTATTTTTAAAGATTTTTGAAATACAAAGAAAGTTTTCCGTGATACATTTCATTCCATTTCTGTAATCTGTAACACCTGAGGGTATAAATACATTAATCCTCAGGGGGGTACATGCCTACTTTGTGTACCATGTGTTTGGAAAGCACAAGAGCCCTAGCTAATATGGTATTTGCATATACAACTTTACACATCGGCACCATATTTCTCTAACACAGAATTACCCAGCTATCTGATTATTTAACAGGGGAACAAACATTTTTTTTTACGACGTCAGTGACACATGTTTACGCAATTACACAGTTGGGTAACTTCACCCTTATGAAATTGTATTTTGTATGTACTTTGTGAACTGTTCATATTTTTTCAGAACCATTGTGATACTATGAGAGCTTTGAATGATGTATTTGGTGTGGGATCATAATTTTTGAAGTAAGTTTGAGGTAGATGACTTTATTGAAGGTCTTGAAATTATTGAAAGAAGCTGCGATGATTTTGAGATGTGATTGATCTGTTATGATATTATTACGACGAAGATGTGTATTATGCTGTTGAGGTATGTTTATGATCAATAAGATGATGCTACCGTATATGAGGAATGTGATTACGTGTTTATATGTATATGTGTAATAAGGTAAGGAATAATGAGTAGTGGTTATGGACTCTGGTTTGTGAAAAAGGTTGTTGGAAACCAAGAATCGTACTTCAAGAGTTATGAAATGTATGTACATGCGTGAATGTATCACACTGCCGGCGAAAATTTTTTGGACCCTGTTATATTTACAGAATTTTGTTTCTACACATTGGTAACGCAAATTCTCGACCTCTGAATTTTTTTTTTATATGAGACTGTCACTGTAGCGCAAACTGCTGTCGTAAATATTTCGGTAAGGAAGCTAAGCGACCCAGGTGGCGCCCAGGTGTGCCAGTCGCCTGGAGAAAAAGCCATTAGGTAAAAAAAAAATAAAAAACAAGGCCATTATCCCCGCTATTGACATTTCTTTGTAGAAAGCATCACAAATACGACACGATCAAACTTGAAAACGTGATTACACTGTGGAGCTCTTAATTTATGATATTTACTGAAATGCCTAATGAAATTACGAGAAATATTTTATGTCTATACACCTGATTATGACTACCGTCTTTCTAGTTGAGAGATTTTTTTACTGCCTTATGAAATGCCATATGGCTAGTGAATGATGTTTCATGCCTTCCTTTGTACATATTTGCTCATTTTGTTTAATATCCAGTTTACAGCTGCACTGCAGCATTGGTTAAAATAATATTTAGTAGATGTACTAATATCACTATTTTCTGTCTACAGACCCAGTAAAGAATAATTTTATGATGTACTTTTGTAGAAAAGAGAGGGCTAGTGAATGATGTTTCATGCCTTCCCTTGTACATATTTGCTCATTTTGTTTAATATCTAGTTTATAGCTGCACTGCAGCATTGGTTAAAATAATATTTAATAGATGTACTGATATCACTATTTTCTGTCTACAGACCCAGTAAAGAATAATTTTATGATGTACTTTCGTAGAAAAGAGAGCACAAATAGACATTTCCCTTCACAGGAATTGCAAAACTAATTTTTTAACGGTTTGGTAACTTGTCTGCTAGAGTAAGTCAAGGTTATGCATCACTCTAGTGTCAAGATGTGACATAGGTATTAGACATGGCCATATTTACTGTAATATTGTTTCTACTTGAGCTTTGTCACTATTAGATATAAGTTATTGCATTTGCTGCTGCTGCTTGCGAGGCATAGTACTATTAAATTTCACTTTGTATTACTCTGTTAAGCCAGTTTTACTACAGATTTTTTTTTTTTTTTTTTTTTTTTGCTGCACATTGGCTCATATTAGTGATAATGTTGCATTTGCTTTGCTAAGTTATATATATTGCTGCTTGCTTTGCCAATTTGAATTTTTTGTCATTGCTGTTTGTGGTAATTGTTTTGTGCTGCTCCATTGCCTCGTCCCTTAGTTTAGCATCTGAGCTCAGTAGGTTTAAGTTAGCTTAAGATGGGGTAGGCTGTATGAGAGAACGAGTTGTGATGAATTGGAAGAAATGAGAAGCTATAAGAAAATGGTTTGGCAAAAAAGTATTTTGAAAGAGGATATGAACAAAAAAGTAGGGTTTAGGGACAACAGGTTAGGTAGGATTTTCTTGGAAATAAATGATGAGGTAAGATAATGGAAAATAAATAATGAGGTAAGAAATATGTGAACATATAAATACATGCTTGGATTGGTTTTTTTTGGTGGAAAAGAATGTTGAAATAAGACGAAAGATATATGGAATGAAGTTTTGGGTAGGACTGCAGTACCAAATGTTACACTGAAAACAAACCCTGCCCTTTCCTCTTGTGTTATTCTGCTATGTGTTTGTGTACCCTTGTGTATTTGTGTTTTTCCTGTCTACATGTGTTTAGCTGATGAGAGTTATGTTGTAGAATTTTTCTAATACTTTGTTATTTGCTTTGTAAAGATGTTTAGACATTATTTATCTGTTCTGTTTTGTTGCTCATGTGTGAAGTTGATGTTTCAAAAGTTATTCTGATCCTTTATGTATGTACTTATGTCATAATTCCTGTAACACTGATGTATATGTTATTTCGATTCTTTTGTAAAGCCTGTATTACTAAAAATGTTATCTGTATTGTTATGTTCTTTAATGATGTATTTTGTACCTTTGTTATTGTATTCTCGTGTTATGAAATTGTAATTGACACCAGTTCATCAAATTAAGTAACTTGTAAGCATTCATTTCACTGCACATGTTTCTGTTGGTCATAGTATATGCACAGTATGTGAAAAAAAAGGAGGACTGTTAGTGCTTGGAAGTGTGTTGATGATTCAGCAAAGGACTGATTAACAGCATTGCTAGTTCTAAGGACAATTCCAAAAACTTTGTGCATGCACAAGTGGTGGTTATGGACTTGCTACATTATCCGCAAGACTTTTCAATGGTGATTGTGCATCTGCACAGTCACAACAGATGGCTGCTGGCCATCTCTACAAGGACTACAGTGGGTCTGCATCTTTGATGACCCACCAATACCATTATTTCTATAAGGACTGCAGTGGGTCTGCACCTCTGGTGGCCCACCAATACCATAATCTCTGCCAGGACTACAGTTGGTCTGTGATGACCTACCTACCAATATTCTTCAAAACTTCGACTGACTCTGCTGTGGGTTTCCTCTGTTGTGGCCCATTACCTGTCTGCATGTCGAGAGTCAGCACTGTCTTTCCGTTGGAAGGTCAACACTACTTCTTCAAGACTGCATGGAAATCCACTACTTCCGTGTGCATTTTCTTTTACTGCTCAGACTTGAGAAAAACACTGCAATTTTACTGTGATGAGCGATCAGGACTATCTTTATAGACTGTGAGAAAATTTTAGCTTTTGACCAACATTCTATCAATAAGTGTGTGCATTTGATTTCTTTGTTATTGTAAATATGAAAAATTTTTTCAAATCTGTATTGGCCAATGCCCAAAACAATTTGTAAAATTTTTTGCGCGGAGTATGGAGGCTATGTAAGTAGGCTGTTTAGGGTATTATATTGGTAACGCCACCGCCACCTAGCGCTCTGTATGAAAATCACTGGCTGTGCTGTGTGCAGTCTGTGGCTAGTTTGCATTGTTGTCTGCCATTGTAGTGTTGGACAGCTGGATGTTAACAGCGGGTAGCGTTGCGCAGTTGGAGGTGAGCCGCCAGCAGTGGTGGATGTGGGGAGTGAGATGGCGGAGTTTTGAGAGCGGATGATCTGGACAGAGACAGTAAATTTTAAGACTGGATGTCATGAACTGATATATATAGTATGACTTTTGAGCACTATTAAGGGAAATACATTGTTTTTTTCTCTATCAAAATCTTTCATTTGCTAACTATGCCGATCAGTAGTTAGTGCCTTCAGTAGTTATAATCTTTTATTTAGCTGGAAGTAGTGGCGCTCGCTGTATTGCAGTAGCTTGAGCAACGAAGATTTTTGTGAGGTAAGTGATTTGTGAAAGCTATAGTTTAATGTTAGTCAGGGCCATTCTTTTGTAGGGATTATTGAAAGTCAGATTGGGTTGCGCTAAAAATATTGTGTGTCATTTTAGTGTTGATCAGAATAGGTAAAGAGCGAAATGCGAAATGTCTGAGTACGTTCAGTTCTGCTGAGCTGTTTGAAAATCAAATAACGTAGAGGCTTACCAGCACAGCAATTCATTAAGTTTTCTATGGGGACGTTACAAACTAAGTCATCCACATAAGCGAGACTGCTTATTTTATGTTCACATATCATAATCTCACCCAGCCAGTCTATTGTTTTCAACATATGATCCATAAATAATATGAACAACAGTGGAGACAGGTTGCAGCCTTGTCTTACCCCTGAAACTACTCTCAGCCATGAACTCAATTTACCGTCAACTCTAACTGCTGCCTGAGTATCTATGTAAAGACCTTTAATTGCTTGCAAAAGTTTGCCTCCTATTCCATAATCTCGTAGAGCAGACAATAACTTCCTCCTAGGAACCCGGTCATATGCATTTTCTAGATCTATAAAGCATAGATACAGTTGCCTATTCCACTCGTAACACTCTCCATTATTTGCCGTAAGCTAAAGATCTGGCCCTGAGAACCTCTAAGAGGCCTAAACCCACACTGATTTTCATCCAATTTGTCCTCAACTAATACTCGCACTTTCCTTTCAACAATACCTGAGAAGATTTTACCCACAACGCTGATTAAAGAAATACCTCTGTAGTTGTTACAATCTTTTCTGTTACAACCTTTTCTGTTTCCATGTTTAAAGATTGTTGTGATTGCTGCTTTCTTCCTGTCTGATGGAACCTGTCCCGACTCCCACGCCATTTCAATTATCCAATTTAAGACCTGACATTCCACTGTATTTGATGAGTTCCGACTTAATTTCATCCACCCAAGCCGCTTTATTGCACTGCAATCTATTGACCATTTTCTCCACTTCCTCAAATGTGATACTATTTCCATCATCATTCCTATCCCATTGTACATCTAAATCTGAAACATTACTGATGTCATGAACTGATATATATATATAATAATGTTTTGACCTACATTGAGCAACTCTTCAAAATATTCCCTCCATCGGCCCAAGGCATGAACAGGATTCACCAGCAGTTTTCCTGACCTGTCCAAAATACTTGTCATTTCCTTCTTACCTCCCTTTCGAAGACAGATAATTACACTCCAGAATGGTTTTCCAGCAGCTTGACCCAAAGTCTCCAACCTGTTTCCAAAGTCTTCCCAAGATTTCTTCTTGGATGCTGCAATTATCTGTTTGGCTTTATTTCTTTCTTCAACATAACTTTCTCTGTTTACCTGAGTTCTAGTATGAATTTCGTGAAGTTCAGCAAAAAATTAATTTTTGTAGCTTATCCACATATACATTCTTATCACAGTTTACTCCGATAAAAAAGGAAAGGTACGTAATCATTGCGAACAGAAACGGCGGGAGATAGATTCGGTTTTCGGTGAGACTGTCTTCTGTACGTTGGCGGCCCCTGGATTTTGTGGCCGCCAAATCCTTACGTTATGGCGGTTTAGTCTACCAGATAGATTGAAAGGGTACAGTACCACCCCACATTGAATATAGGTACAACATTCTTCGTTATTCTTGCAGAACAACATATTTTTTGTAGTAATAACTGAATTTTACTTAATACTCCGAAGCCGGATACCAGTGTAGGAAAGAAGGACAATTTATTTATTTAATTGATCACATGTGCACTCCCACAAAATGAATCCCTACATCCAATTTGGTGAGATCTGTGAAATAGATGAATGTATGGTGTCTGCTAACCGCAGATAGTGAATGTGCAGTGTATGATCATATTTGAGACGGTCCTTTGGTGACCTTTGGTGGAACTAAATAGATGAAATTTACCTGAGCTTTGAGCGCCTGAAATGTGGCTGACCAACACGGTAGCATGGTGCGCCCCCACCTCGACGGAGGTGCGAGCTGACCTGAGGAACGGCCATTTTTCTGCACTCGGGCGCTGGATCTTGTGTTGGTAAGACCTGTCTTAGGTGTGCTCTGTAAAGACAAAGGAGTGGATAGAATGGTATGCATGTGGAGTAGTTTGGAATAATAATTTCTCTATTTCACGAAATTTTGTGGGGAGAATTAAATGTCAGGCAGGTAATATTAATGGGATCGTAGTAATCTTCGGAAGTGACCAACGGTCACAATGAAACCACGTGTAGCAATAAGTTGAAATATTTGCAAGTGCTACTACTAAGTTGAAATATTTGCGAGTGCTAGTACTAATTTGAAACACCTCCCAGTGCTAAAGTTAAGCTGAATTACTGGCGTTTGTACTAGAAGTTGGAAATATTTAAGAAACGGTGTGTGCAGGACTTGAAATTAGAGACGAGTACTTCCGCGTGGTGAGTACTGTGTGAGTCTCAATCTGTGTATGAGACAAAGGATAAAGAGAAGTACTCGTCCATGGTATCAGTTGAGGACTCGTGTGTGTGACGAATATGATCTTAATATTACTTTGCGTGTTATGATTCCGTGTGACGCTTGATTCAAACTATAACACTCTGAGAGTGAAGCAAGGTGAGTCAGCCGTCTATCCAGCAACGCCACTTGGCTTGCATTGCACAGGAAGGCATGCATATATCCTCCAGAGTTCATAGTAGGAAAGAAAAGTTACGAAGTGGGGCAGTGTCGTGTGAAACTGGGATGAATACTAATTGAAGTGGGAAACCTAAAAGTGATGTGATTATAACGCTGTGACTATTCTTTGTGTTGTACTGTGTGTTGCCAGTGTGAGGTATTTCATGTAATATGTGTGGTTTGCATTGGAGAGTAGCAAGATAGGTTCAGAGGCAGTGGGTTATGCGTGTTCCTTTTGTACCGCTCGGTCTGGAGGAAATTTTCGTGATGATGGGTGTGAGAGTCGAAGTGTGAGATATAGCAAAAGATCCACCATCCTATCCAGAAAGTGCAGTGTAAAGCCATGCCCACTGGGCGGAGGTTTTCATGTGTAATTGTTGTAGAAAATGTAATGGTGTGTTTAGGTTATAGAATTTATCGGAATAAAAAAGATAGTGAAAAGAAAAAGATTGGTGGCCTTTTTCTTCGAATAGTATGTTGTCATGATATCCAGAATTTATAATGTGTGCGCCATTCATATTCAGTGCGGTGGCCACGTGTTGATAAAAGCCGTTGGGTAAGAAAGAAAATGTGGTATTGCCAGTGCGTAGTGAACAGTCAGAGTTGTGTAAATTACTAATAGTCAGATGTGCGTTATCTGTTTCTGTTGCGTAATATTCAAACAGGAGAATAATTTGTAACTTAATTGTGAGTACTAGAGCTCATGTTACTCGATAAATAAGAATGAGTCCACTCGCTTGGCAGACCACTCATCTTGCAGGCCTGACTGCTTGATGCCACAGTATGAGCAAGGCATGTGGGTGCCTCTCAAGATGCAACGTGCTCTGACATATCCTGGAGAACTGAAGAGCGAAATTCGCACCTCCTGTCACGGTCGCCACGACGCAGTCGCTGCACTAAACTGCAACTTGTAAGGCTTCGTATGCAGGCGTCCGTCCGAAGACGCCACACCGTTGTTCGAGGAAGTCGAAGAAGTTCCCGGCCTGCGGCCTGCCTTGTGGACTGCCGACAGTTCCGTGTGAACGCACCTAGCACACGCTCGACGTTTTTCAGCTGACGTGCGTGCCCAAACAGTGCTCTTCACTTTGTACACGCAATCACTATCCGGGAATTTTGCCACCCTGTCACAAGTGCGCTTCAGCCGGGGCGGCTTCTTGCTCAGTAGACAGCGGAATGCACTTTGCACCTTCACAATGTGTGCTGGCGTGTCCCACCAGTCGGCAAAGAGGAGGCGCGAGGATCGGTGAGCAGACACCGGCAACGCCGTCTCGACAGCACTCACTCAGTCACCCGCTCTGCCGTCTGTCAGTTCACTCGCACAGCGGCTTCAGTTCGCCACAGCACACAGCGACCACATTAGTGACTGCAGCTGGACCACTTTACCTCAGCCACAATCGTACTTTACTAACAGTGAGAGACAAAAGTTTGTAACAGCCAGATTTCATCACTCTGCAAGAGGACTACTACTGATGACCCCGTACCACACACACGGACTCTACTCTAGTAAATGTTCCCACATCATGTTGTAAGACGTGTGTATTTCTATTGTCTGTTGTCAGACCACAATTTATGAAACATGTTTATATTTTATTAACAGGATTAAGTTGTTGTTGTGGTCTTCAGTCCTGAGACTGGTTTGATGCAGCTCTCCATACTACCCTATCCTGTGCAAGTTTCTTCATCTCCCAGTACCTACTGCAACCTACATTCTTCTGAATCTGCTTAGTGTATTCATCTCTTGGTCTCCCTCCACGATTTTTACCCTCCACGCTGCCTTCCAATACTAAATTGGTGATCCCTTGATGCCTCAGAGCATGTCCCACCAACCGATCCCTTCTTCTAGTCAAGTTGTGCCACAAACTCCTCCCCAATTCTATTCAATACCTCCTCATTAGTTACGTGATCTACCCATCTAATGTTCAGCATTCTTCTGTAGCACCACATTTCGAAAGCTTCTATTCTCTTCTTGTCCAAACTGTTTATCGTCCATGTTTCACTTCCACACATGGCTACACTCCATACGAATACTTTCAGAAATGACTTCCTGACACTTAAATCAATACTAGATGTTAACAAATTTCTCTTCTTCAGAAACGCTTTCCTTGCCATTGCCAGTTTACATTTTATATCCTCTCTACTTCGACCATCATCAGTTATTTTGCTCCTCAAATAGCAAAACTCCTTTACTACTTTAAGTGTCTCATTTCCTAATCTAATTCCCTCAGCATCACCCGATTTAATTAGACTACATTCCATTATCCTCGTTTTGCTTTTGTTGATGTTCATCTTATATCCTCCTTTCAAGACACTGTCCATTCCGTTCAACTGCTCTTCCAAGTCCTTTGCTGTCTCTGACAGAATTACAATGTCATCAGCGAACCTCAAAGTTTTTGTCTCTTCTCCATGGATTTTAATACCTACTCCGAAGTTTTCTTTTGTTTCCTATACTGCTTGCTCAATATACAGATTGAATAACATTGGGGAGAGGCTACAGCCCTGTCTTACTCCCTTCCCAACCACTGCTTCCCTTTCATGCCCCTCGACTCTTATAACTGCCATCTGGTTTCTGTACAAATTGTAAATAGCCTTTCGCTCCCTGTATTTTACCCCTGCCACGTTTAGAATTTGAAAGAGAGTATTCCAGTCAACATTGTCTAAAGCTTTCACTAAGTCTACAAATGATAGAAACGTAGGTTTGACTTTCCTTAATCTTTCTTCTAACATAAGTCGTAAGCTCAGTATTGCCTCACGTGTCCCAATATTTCTTCGGAATCCAAACTGATCTTCCCCGAGGTCGGCTTCTACCAGTTTTTCCATTCGTCTGTAAAGATTTCGCGTTAGAATTTTGCAGCCGTGACTTATTAATCTGATAGTTGCGTAATTTTCACATCTGTCAACACCTGCTTTCTTTGGGATTGGAATTATTATATTCTTCTTGAAGTCTGAGAGTTTTTCGCCTGTCTCATACATCTTGTTCACCAAATGGTAGAGATTTGTCAGGACTGGCTCTCCCAAGGCCGTCAGTAGTTCTAACGGAATGTTGTCTACTCCGGGGGCCGTGTTTCGACTCAGGTCTTTCAGTGCTCTGTCAGACTCTTTACGCACTATTGTATCTCCCATTTCATGATCTACATCCTCTTCGATTTCCATAATATTGTCCTCAAGTACATCGCCCTTGTATAGACCCTATAATAATTAGCAAACATTAATATTTGTCATGTTGGAAATAATTGTGGTAGCAGGGAATGTCTGCACCAAAATATTGTTCGTAAGAGAGACCGCACATTGAGTAATTTTAAAAAGGGCGGGACTGACAGCGTGTGGTTGGTTCAAATGGCTCTGAGCACTATGAGACTTAACATCTGTTGTCAGCAGTCCCCTAGAACTTAGACCTACTTAAACGCAACTAACCTAAGGTCACCACACACATCCATGCCCGAGGCAGGTTTGGAACCTGCGACCGTAGCGGTCGCGCGGTTCCAGACTGTAGCGCCTAGAACCGCTCGGCCATCCAGGCCGCCGGCTGACATTCAGCTAGAAATTAGCTGAACAGTCGTTGAGCTCCGATAGCGGACAAACGAAACAGCTACGATGTTAATTGTTCTTGCAAGAACTGAGAGGGCATTGGAGTATACATGCTGCACCATCTATGCACTTGTATATGGCCATAATTTCCAGACTAGGGATGAGTGCATGCTTTCTCGCCTAACGACAAACACAGGACAGTTTCAGCTGATAAAGATTTGCATCAGCTTCTTATAGTGTTTTCAGAGGGCGAGAGCACGCAGGCAGCCGATAGCTCTGGTAATTTGCGCTGGCAGACGCGTAAACTTGTTGGTTCAGCAGCTTGTGTCCACTGTAATCCCGAGCAACCTCGAGTAATCTTTTGCTCATCTTTTCACAAAAACTAACGATCCTCCTTAGACTTGATTGTCATCCTAAATAGCACCGAACGTAGAACCAGAATCGGATGATTTGTCGTAATATTGGCCAACTTCAACTTGTAGAGAACCTACGATTTAAATTTGGTATTGTTGTGTTGAGGGTTATTTCTACTAAACAAGACGTAATACTTTATACTGACAACTGTCATGGTCACAATCTACACTACTGGCCACTAAAATAGCTGCACCACGAAGATGACGTGCTACAGACGCGAAATTTAACCGACAGGAAGAAGATGCTGTGATATGCATACGATTAGCTTTTCAGAGCATTCACACAAGACTGGCGCCGGTGGCGACACCTACAACGTGCTGACATGGGGAGAGTTTCCAACCGATTTCTCATAAACAAACAGCAGTTGACCGGCGTTGCCTGGTGAAACATTGTTGTGATGCCTCGTGTAAGGGGTAGAATTGCGAACCATCACGTTTCCGACTTTGATAAAGGTCGGATTGTAGCCTATCGCGATTGCGTTTTATCGTATCGCGACATTGCTGCTCGCGTCGGTCCAGATCCGATGATTGTTAGCAGAATATGGAATCGTTGGGTTCAGGAGGGCAATACGGAACGCCGTTCTGGATCCCAACGGCCTCGTATCACTAGCAGACGAGATGACAGGCATCTTATCCGCACGGCTGTAACGGATCGTGCAGCCACGTCTCGATCCCTGAGTCAACAGATGCGGACGTTTGCAAGACAACAACCATCTGCACGAACAGTTCGACGACGTTTGCAGCAGCACGGACTATCAGCTCGCAGACCATCGCTGCGGTTACCCTTGACGCTGCAACACAGACAGGAGCGGCTGCGATGGTGCACTCAACGACGAACCTGGGTGCACGAATGGCAAAACATCATTTTTTCGGATGGATCCAGGTTCTGTTTACAGCATCATGATGGTCGCATCCGTGTTTGGCGACATCGCGGTGAACGCACATTCGAAGCGTGTATTCGTCATCGCCATACTGGCGTATCATCCGGCGTGATGGTATGGGATGCCATTGGTTACACGTCTCGGTCACATCTTGTTCGCATTGACGGCACTTTGAACAGTGGACGTTACAGTTCAAATGTGTTACGACCCATGGCTCTACCCTTCATTCGATCCCTACATTTCAGCAGGATAATGCACGACCGCATGTTGCAGGTCCTGTACGGGCCTTTCTGGATACAGAAAATGTTCGACTGCTGCCCTGGCCGGCACATTCTCCAGATCCCTCATCGATTGAAAACGTCTGGTCAATGGTGGCCGAGCAACTGGCTCGTCACAATACGTCAGTCACTACCCTTGATGAACTGTGGTATCGTGTTGAAGCTGCATGGGCAGCTGTACCTGTACACGCCATCCAAGCCCTGTTTGACTCAATGCCCAGGCGTATCAAGGCCGTTATTATGGCCAGAGGTGGTTGTTCTGGGTACTGATTTCGCAGGATCTATGCTGTTACGTCGTGAATCACAATAGAGCAGCGATTAGCAGTCCAACAACACTTTATTCCATAGTCACAGAACATACAATATAACAAGTCAAAGATACATTGTCCTAAGAGTAAACAAACAGTCTCTCACTTGCGAGAAGTACATCACTCTGTAACATCCTCCCCACCCTGGTCGACCTCCAAAGGTACGGCCAGCTGCACAGGACGACTAATGATGTGACCTTCTGGTGTCCGGAGTATTATCGTCCTTACCCTGCCGTCTCTTCCTGGTAGTACCTTTTCTATCCTGGCCTTCTTCCACATATGTCGCGGACGAAGGTCCTCTTGGATCAGCACGATGTCGCCAGGGCGAAAGGGGATGACTCGTCCCGATGGGCGTTTAACTTCATGGTAGTTCCGGAGCTCCAATAGGTATTCTTTAACCCAACGGTTCCAAAATCTGTCACAGAGTTGCTGTCTCAGTCGGAATTCCTTTGTTAAATTCGTGCTCGCTGAAGGCTCTGGTCCCGTCGGAATTGTCGTAAGTTTTTCTCCCGTCAGAAAATGGGATGGTGTGAGTGCATCACAATCATCTCCTGGTGTGATGGGCCTGGAGTTCACCGCGGCTTCAATACTGATCAAGGTGGTGTTCAGTTGTTCCTCAGTGAGCTTTGCGAGTCCCAGTACCTTCCGTAGGCCACACTTTATAGTGCCCACCATTCTTTCCCACCATCCTCCCCACCAAGCCGCACGGGAGACAATGAATTTCCAAGTAATACCGTGGTGGGCGAGGAACTGATAAGATTTTGTGGTGGTTAATGCCTTCCAAAGTTGGGCTAGTTCCATATTCGTGGCGTGGAATGTTTTCGCGTTATCTGTATATATCGTGTGGGGTAGTCCGCGTCTTCCGGCGAATCGCTGAAGTGCCATAAGAAACTTGTCCGTTGACAAGTTTGTACAGAGTTCGAGGTGGACAGCTCGTGTGGTAGCACATGTGAAAAGAGTGATATATGACTTGTGCGTTTCCTTCCCCACTTTGATGAATAGTGGGCCAGCAAAGTCTATTCCGGTTACCGCAAATGGTTTGGCAGGTGAAACTCGTTCAGGTGGCAGCGGTGCTTCGATCTGTTGCCCTCGTGGATTCTTCAAGATCTTGCATGCGAGGCATGAGTATAGGATTCTTTTGATTGCCTGACGAGCTCTAAGGATCCAAAATTCGGTTCGCAGTTCGGATAGTACAGAACGAACACCAAAGTGATGAAGGCGGATGTGTGTCTCTCGAATAACCAATTGTGTGAAGTGGTGGGAACCGTCAAGGAGTACAGGATGTTTTTGTTCCCTATTTAGGCTAGTGCACTGCAGTCGACCTCCTAGACGTATCAGTCCATCTTCTAGGAAAGGATTGTATCGTGCGATTTTTGACTCTCTTGGCAGTGGTAAGTTATTCTGAAGTGCATGTAATTCGTTGGGGAAGGAATCTCTCTGGCCCACTCGAATCCAATACATTTTGGCAGCTGATAATTCGGTGGCTGTAAGTTCTCCTGAAGATTTATTCTTCTGACGAATGTTGTGTAGGAAACGGAGAGTCCATGCTGTGATACGAATGAGCTTCCAGTACGAGCTGAATTTAAGTAAGTTCAAAAGGCCGGTTGGCGTAGATATCGACAAAACTTGGCTCTGGGTTTTCTTCCTCTTTTCTTCGGGAGGAAGTCGTACCATCGTTGGAGTATCGTCGTTTGGCCAGCATTCAGGGGGGCGTGTAAGCCAAGGCGGCCCATGCCACCAAATGTCCAAAGAATTCATTTGGTAGCCGAGGAGTCTACGTGAGAGGTGGTCAGCAGGATTGTCTGGTCCTGGGCAGTGTTTCCATTGCGTGGGAGTCGTGTGTGTTTGTACCTCAGTAACACGATTACAAACGAAGGTCTTCCATCTGTTAGTATCACAGCGAATCCAACTTAGTGTTATTGTAGAATCCGTCCACAATATCGCATGGGCAATTTTAAAGTCTGTTGCACGGCAAAAGTAACACAATAGTCTGGTCCCAACTACTGCCGCTAAAAGTTCGAGTCGAGGCAATGTCACCTTCTTAATAGGAGCAAGTCTGTTCTTGCTACAGACTAAATGGGTTACGACGTCATCATCTAAGACAGTACGAATGTACAAGGCTGCTCCATATGCCTTTTCCGAGGCGTCACAGAATACGTGCAGCTGAGAGTCTCTTCCATGAGCTGTAGCAATCCATCTAGGGACACGTATATGTGACAATGAAGGTAAGCTAGATATCCAAGCGCGCCATCGTGCCCCTAAGTCCCAGGGCATAAGTTCATCCCAGCCAATTCCTCGGCACCATGTGTCCTGGAATAGCAATTTCCCAACAAGAGAAACTGGGGAAAACAGTCCGAGTGGGTCATAGAATTTAGCCGTACACTGTAAGAGAAGTCGTTTGGTGGCTGGCTCTTCTGACGACCTTCTGATGATTTCGCTAGGATCGATGCAGAAGTAGTCACCTGCGGTGTTCCAGTCTACACCTAAAACTTGAGTCTGGGTGTGGAGTTCTCGCCCTTCTGCCCTCCAGATAGTGTGGAGTTGTTCACAGTTGGTAGCCCATTTTGATAAGGGGAGACTGATCAATTTCATTAGGGTTACAAGTTCATAGTATATAGTTATCACCAAATTATCACCTTCTACTGAGATCACAAAGTCGTCCATGTATGCAGTCTTGTTTATAAGTGGCGCTACGGTGGGAAATGCTGTCATACACTTGTCGGCAAGTTCTCTTAGTGTTGCAGAAAGTAAAAATGGGCTGCAGGTCAGGCCGAATGGGAGTCTGTTAAAACGGTATTCTGTTAGTTCGTCCGTCGTTTGAAGATTTCCTGTTTGATCCTGGCTAATCTTGAACCAGAAAAATCTGGTCAAGTCTTTGTCCTTTTCGTTCAAGGTTAATTGAAGGAAAGCTTGTGTGATGTCCGCGACGATAGCCGTAGAATATAATCTGAAACGCAGTAAAATTTCCAGAATCTCTGGTAATAGGTTCGGTCCTGCTTCTAATACCTCATTCAGAGAAGGTGCATTGTTTTCGTGAGATGAGGCGTCAAAGACTATTCTCCACTTAGTGGTTCCGTATTTCTCCTTCCTCACTGCATGATGAGGGAGATAAAATAGCTCCTTTCCTGAGAGTGGGGTGGGAGCGACCTCTACTTGCCCCTTCGTAATGTAGTCTAGCATAAGATCGAAATACATTTGCTTAAATGTCTCTTGACGTTGAAATCTTTCCCTGAGGTGCTTGAATCGTTTTTCCGCGATAGGTCTGTTACTCGAAAGCACTTTATGTTGCATTTTGGGAAGTGTAACGACTGCTCGATGATCCTTTATAGAGAAAGATGCTCTAAACTCTTCAAGAAGTCTCGTATCCTTGTTGTTCACAGGTAGATCCTGATCGGCAGTAATCCCTATAGTTTCCAAGTCCCAAAAGCGTCTGAAATCATTGTCAGAGTGCAGAGGAGATCGATCCGTCTGAGCAAAATTTACCACGGTTGCATGCACACAGGCTTGTGACTTGTTACCACTAAGTATCCAGCCAAACAGAGAAGGAACTAACACTAAGGTTTCAGAGATGCGTATGGGCGAATTGTGCTTCACTATCTTCCAATAAAAATCGCCTCCTACAAGAATCTCCACGGGAAGATCTTCTGTTGAATCGGTTTTCGGATCTGCTAGCGTAATCTTACGGGCATCTGGTAAACTCTTTATATGTTGTGGAACTGAAGGCTGGTGAGAAATAACGTGAGTACTTTCGAAGGCAGTAAGTGGCACTGAAGAATTCTGCCAAAGCCCCTTCATACTAAACTGAACAAGCCTGCGGTGGCGTGGGCGTGTAGGGTTTGATTCAAAGGAACAAACAGTTAGTTCTTGTCGATCTATCGTTTCCAGTTTGAGATCATCAATCAGCGATTTTGCTATGAAGCTGGACTGACTGCCTGCATCCAGTAGACATCGCGTTGTCCTGCTCAATCCTGTAGGTCCTGAGACGCATACTTGGGCTGTCTGAAGGTACGTGTAACCGTGGGGAGCGACAGATACCTTTCCAACGGAAGTAACGTTTGTCTGACCCGCAGGGCTCCTAATATCCTTTCGTTCCTCACAAATGGACTTATGATGCAGTCTTTTACAGTTAACACACCGAGCCTTTTCTTTCTTTTTGCAATTTGACACTTTGTGCCCACGTTGAAGACAAAGAAAGCATCTGTTTGCTAGTTTCAGTTTATCTATTCGATCATTAACGCGTACGATCTTCTTACAGTCTTGCGCCCAATGACCGTCAGATTCACAAAAGACGCAGAATGGTTCCTTTACGCTGGTATCCTTCGGAGTCGATCTTTTAGATTTCGCGTGTACGTGAAGTGTGGACGCTGTGGGAAGGTTACTAGAAGTGCTTGAAAATTCACCGCGTATCTTCTGCGTGGTAAGCGCCCCGTCGACTTCCTCGTTCAGAAACTCCATCAGTTGCAAAATGTCCCCTTCGGATATTCCTGTACGCTTGGCGTGAATTATCCAGCGGCGGCATATATCATCCGGAAAAGCGCGTAAAATTTTCGGCGCAAGGACACGGCCGTATCCGTTCACGTCTTCCCCAAGTGCCCGGAGAGCTTGAATACGTCGCTGGCATTCAATGAATGTTGAATTAAGTTCCTCTGGGGTGGACAGCTTAATTGGTTTTATGGCTTCGAGATAATCTAAGTGGACTTGAATTATTCGATCCTTGTTGCCATAACGCGCTCGGAGAATCCTCTTCGTTTCTGCGTACGTCTCGGCCGTCACCGCAATACCGTCCACTAAATGCTTTGGTTCTCCCGAGAGATAGCCGCGAAGAAAAATGTGTTTATTGATTGTAGTTACCGTCGGATCTTTGTCAACCGACTGCTCAAACTGCTCCCAGAATCGCGCCCATGTCTCAATATCGCCTGAAAAAGGCTCAAGTTTGATCGGCGGAAGTTTTACTGAAGCTGCGGGAACACTCATTGTTACAGATTGTGCCGGCGGATTGTCGGGAATCTTTATGTCTGCTACCGATTTCGCAAGCTGTTTCTCTATTTCGTGAGACAATCGGGAAATTGTGAGTTTCGCGGTGTCTATATAATCTTCGCATTTAGGAACATCTTCTTCGTATTCGCCATCGTCTAACAACTCGTGAATATCCTCATCTAATTTAACGATGCGGTCCAGAACGCTTCCCAATCTGTCATTGTAATATTTATAATCCGCGATTTCCGATGTGTCGGGCAACCTTGCAACTTCCGCCACGAGTCGCGTAATGTTTGCTCTTTCTCTCATACGCTTTCTCTTTAGAGAGTGTAATTGCGCTTCTGGTTTGTGGTCTGGCACGTCCATTCCGTCCGATTACTTGAAAGTTTAAAGCAGTGTCGGCTAGCGATCAGCTGGTCCTAGTAAGGCGTTATCTTTGGATCGCTAGTCGAAGTAGTTCAATTGATGGTCGCTAGATGGCAGCACTAGTCATAAACAATCTACAGGCGTAGCGTAGGATCTGATAATTCGTTAAAGCGCTAATCGAACAGCTACAATAGCAGTACACAGCGGCATTAATGTAATCAGTTGCCTTTACAAATGGCATTACAAAACATGTTGCGTGATAATTCAATTGAACTTAGCTGTGTATGATGGCGGTTGTCGTCGAAGAGCTTGTTGCGTGGTGTAACAAATCGCTGCAGTAAACCCCGTCGTAGTATTGCCGCGTGACGTGCGTCCAGAATTCCGTGCACTACAACAATCGTGGAATTGTCTCGGGCAAAGTCTTTCCCGGGTTTCGGCACCAAATTGTTACGTCGTGAATCACAATAGAGCAGCGATTAGCAGTCCAACAACACTTTATTCCATAGTCACAGAACATACAATATAACAAGTCAAAGATACATTGTCCTAAGAGTAAACAAACAGTCTCTCACTTGCGAGAAGTACATCACTCTGTAACATATGCACCCAAATTGCGTGAAAATGTAATCACATGTCAGTTCTAGTATAATATATTTGTCCAATGAATACCTGATTATCATCTGCATTTCTCTTGGTGTAGCAATTTTAATGGGCAGTAGCGTATGTGAATTCGTGTACTTCTTTGACGATAATTCCGAAATTAAGCAAATTGTGAAGAGCTAAACACCGATCTGCTCTGTCACAGAATAAGGGTCATTTACTCTGTAGACGCTAACGCACTCACAGGGTGTCTTCGCTGATGTGTGACGAACGTGAAAAGGAGTGGAGCGTCAGGAGGACAGGACGCGGGTGTCAGCCCGCGCACCTGTACTGGCTCAAGATTATCCCGTCTGGAGACACTGCGATAAGGACACAGTGGCAGTGACGGATCTCGACCACGTAATACTGGCATGTTCCAAGTGCACGACTGCACTGTCACACTTGTACAGGAAAGTATTTATGATAGGTTAATGCCTCCCAACCAATGTACCTGTTTCACTCCACCATCTTGATAAATATAACTTTCTCACAGAGTATTTGAAAGGCACCGGCATCCAAATCTAATTTATCAGTTGCCGAGGTCTTCATTTCCAAATGGCATCACCCCGGTTCGTAATCGGGTGCTTCAATTTGCGTCTACGTGATTACTCTGCTATTCACAATAAAGTGCCTGGCAGAGGGTTCACTGAACCATCTTCAAGCGGTCTTTCTACCGTTCCACTCTCGAACGGAGCGCGGGAAAAACGAGCACTTAAATTTTCCTGCGCGAGCCCTGATTTCTCTTATTTTATCGTGATGATCAATGCTTCCTATGTAGGTGGGCGCCAACAGAACGGTTTCGCAATCGGAGGAGAAAACTGGTGATTGAAATTTCATGAGAAGACCCCGACGCAACGAAAAACGCCTTTGTTTTAATGATTGCCATTCCACTTCACGTATCGCATCTCAGGCACTATCTCCCCTATTTCGCGATAATACAAAACGAGCAGCCCTTCTTTGTACGTTTCCAATGTCAGCCGTCAGTCCCACCTGATGCGGATCCCACACCGCACAGCAGTACTCCAGTATAGGGCGGACAAGTGTGGTCTAAGCAGTCTCTTTAGTAGAACTGTTGCACCTCCTAAGTGTTCTGCCAATGGATTGCAGTCTTTGGCTTGCTCTACCCGCAATATTATCTATGTGATCGCTCCAGTTTAGGTTATTTGTAATTGTAATCCCTAAGTGTTTAGTTGAATTTACAGCCTTCAGATTTGTGTGACTTATCGCGTAATCGAAATGTAACGGATTTCTTTTAGTACTCGTACGAATAACTTCACACTTTTCTTTATTCAGGGTTAATTGCCACTTTTCGCATCTTACCTCAATCATTTTGCAAGTCGTTTTGATCATCTGATGGCTTTACAAGACGGTAAATGACAACATCATCTAAGACGGCTACTCAGATTGTCTCCTATATCGTTAATATAGATCAGGAACAATAGAGGGCCTATAACAGTTCCCTGGGGAACGCGGGATATTACTTCTGTTTCACTCTATGACTCTCCGCCTATTACTACGAACTGTGACCATAATACTGTGGTCGTGTAATGATCAGTATATCTGCCTAGTAAGCAAGAAGACCCTGCCACAGCACGAATTTTAATTCGCTTCTTCAGCTTCAAATGTTATTGTGACCTTTCACGAATCCAGTCGCACAAGTGAGTCGATATTCCATAGGCGCGCACTTCGGTTAGAAGACGCTTGTGAGGAACGGTGTCGAAAGCCTCCTGGAAATCTAAAAATATGGAATTAATTTGACATCCCCTGTCAATAGCACTCTTTACTTCATGAGTAAAAACAGATAGTTGTGTTTCGCAAGAACGATATTTTCTGAATCCGTGCTGACTATGTGCCAATAAATCGTTTTCTTCGAGGTACCACATAATGTTCGGACACAGTATATGTTCCAAAACCCTACTGCAAATCGGCGTTAGTGACATAGGCCTGTAATTCAACGGATTATTCCTACTTCCCTTCTTGGGTATCGGTGTGATCTGAGCAATTTTCCAGTCTTGAGGTACGCATCGTGATGTGAGCGAGCGGTTGTACATAATTACTAAATATGGAGCTACTGTGTCAGCATACTCTGAGAGGAACCTGACTGGTATTCAATCTGGACCAGAGGCCTAGCCTTTATTGAGTGATTTAAGCTGCTTTGCGCCACCGAGGATATCTACTTCTATGTTTCTCATCTAGGCAGTTGTTCTTGATTGGAATTCAATAATATTTACTTCGTCTTCTTCGGTGAAGGAGTTTCGGAAAATAGTGCCACTGAAGCAGAGTTATTAAACACTGTCATCAGTGACTTCACCGTTGTTATCGCGCAGTGAAGGTATTGATTTCGTCTTCCTACTGGTGTGCTTTATGAATGACCAGAATCTCTTTGGATTTTCTGCCAGATTTCGAGACAGAGTTTCGTTACGAAATTATTAAAAGCATCTGCATTGAAGTACGCGGTATACTTTTGTAAAATTTTGCCAGTATTGGTAATTTTGCGTTCTTTTAAATTTGGCATGCTTTTTTCGCTGCTTCTGCAACAGCGATCTGATCCGTTTTGTGTACCATGAGGGATCAATACCATCACTAATTAATTTATTGTTGTCGATACTGTTTCTTTGAAATCATTCCACAACTTTTCTTCGCTTACATGCCCAGATCGGAAAGAGTGAAGACTGTCTCTTAAAAAGGCGTTAAGAGCATTTTTATCAGTTTTTTTTTAAATAGATATACTTTGCGTTTCTTTTTGATGGTTGTAGGTGTTACGGCATTCAGCCTAGCAGCAACTGCCTCGTGGTCGCTAATCCCTGTATTGGTCACGATACTCCCTATTTGTCCAGGATTATTTGTTGCTGAGAGGTAAGTATTCTCTCGCAACCATTTAACGCTTCGAGTGGGCTCGTTAACTTAATGTTCAAAATAATTTTCTGAGAAGGTATTCAGTACAATTTCGGATACCTGCCTGTAATATTAGTAATTTTCACCTCACAAACATTAATATACGCTCAATAGTAAACGCCTGAAGGCCTGAAGTTCAGCGACAGAACCTATTATTCTTTATCTTTGCCGTTCTTGCGCGGTGCCTGTAAATCTCTATCTACATGTATCGATTAACGATATTAAAAAAGAATTCTGTTGTTTCAAGACAAATGAGGCATTGGGCGCCTCACCTTTTACTGGCTCTGAGCACTATGGGACTCAACATCTATGGTCATAATCCCCTATAACTTATAACTACTTAAACCTAACTAACCTAAGGACAGCACACAACACCCAGTCATGACGAGGCAGAGAAAATCCCTGACCCCGCCGGGAATCGAACCCTGGAACCCGGGCGTGGGAAGCGAGAACGCTACCGCACGACCACGAGCTGCAGACTCACCTTCTACTGTTTGTATTCCATGAAAGGCGGACGCGGACTTGCTGCGTTCCGCATCGGTATTTCATATTTTATGTGAAAATATTCACTAAATACGTTAATTGTTATTTTTCCAATCAGAAAATATGTAGTTTCTTGTAATTGATTACGAACAGACAGCATCAAGAAAACATTTTGACTGTTATGTATAAAGTATTTATCCACAATGGTCATCTATTGTAATTTAATATGAAAAGGTACGTAGCATTAAGAAAAACGCGTGTTAAAGATAAGTGTACTTATTTTAGTAAGTTAACCTTGATGATTTCCATCTCCTCATTTACTTGAATGTTAATTATTTTGTGTTAGTTCATCACCAGAAATTACGATCACGCTAGTGGGCCGAACGCAGCATGAGGCAGAAGGAACATTATCGTTTTCCTGTTATTTGTGAATCAGCTCCTTTTTTTAAATTGTATAGTGTTGCATTTCTTTTAAAGTCTATAAATCTTCTGGTCCATTAGTGTTGTTCCGGGTATGACTACATCGCGACTATAAAAATGCACAGAAATGATAATGTTTCTTCGGAACGATCTCAAATAAATCAAGCTGCTGCTCTTATTCAGGTATTTAATGGTCAACGTATGTTATTATAATAGTGTAATCAATCCCTGATTCTGTTGCCAAGTGGCCCACCAAAATATTCAATTTTTCGACATTTAAAAAAAAAAAAAAAAAGCAGTTCTTTCTCTTTTCGCCTCCCAAGAGCAGCTCTACATGCCGCCGGCTTTTCCAGCATATCGAGTGTAGATTGAAGTCACCATCGACTATAACTGTATGAGTGG
The DNA here is from genome assembly GCF_023864345.2 of Schistocerca serialis cubense. NCBI lineage: Eukaryota > Metazoa > Arthropoda > Insecta > Orthoptera > Acrididae > Schistocerca > Schistocerca serialis. The sequence goes on along the minus strand of NC_064649.1, from coordinate 189,262,644 downwards.
GGTACCTATTTGAAACGAGCCTCAAGTTTTTGTTCAAATTCAAATGGCTCTGAGCACTATGGGACTTAACATCTATGGTCATCAGTCCCATAGAACTACTTAAACCTAACTAACCTAAGGACGTCACACAACACCCAGTCATCACGAGACAGAGAAAATCCCTGACCCCGCCGGGAATCGAACCCTGGAACCCAGGCGTGGAAAACGAGAACGCTACCGCGAGACCACGAGCTGCGGACGCCTCAAGTTTTCCTTGAACTGTTCAGCAAGCATATTTTCTGAGTCAGGGAGTCAGTAAAACGATCCAATTATCAGTTTTTTCTCAGGAACTATCGACCTGAATTTCACTACAAGGCAAACTACTCCTGACATCAATAAATACTGCACCAACAACTGTATTTAGTCCATCCTGTCTGAACACTGTTAGATCGTTTGAAAAAATTCCGGCTGAGCTTATTTCGAGCTTTAGCCAGATTTCTGTACCTTAACTATTTGAGCTTCAGTGCTTTCTATTAGGGCTTGGAGCTCTTTCTGCGGTTCCTGAGACCCTCTAACCTAAAACACCGTCCAGTTCCGTCCACACAGCCCCCGGTACCCGTGTAGCTGCTTCCTGTGTGAAGTGGACTCCTAACCTATTAAGCGAAACCCGGAAACCCACCAGCCGATGGCGCAAGTCAAGGGATCTGCAGCCTACACAGTCATAGAACCTGTACTCGGCTCTACACCAAAGGACGACAGTCACTTCTATTGGCGATGTTGCAGATGGAGAGCTCTGCCTTAATCTCGCAAGCAAGACTGACAGTCTTTACCATTTGTGCTAGCTGCCCGAAACCAATCTCCTCTGATTTAAAGCGACACACATTGGTACCAACATGAGCCACCACCTGCAGTTGGCGGCACCCTGTACTCTTCATGGCATCCTGAAGCAGCCTTTCCACATCCGTTTGACTGCACTGGTATGCACAGGGAGTGCACGCTGGCTTCCTTCCCCCGCTTGGCAGCCACGTTCCAAAGGGACCCCATTACGCACCTAACGTCGGAGCTCCCAACTACCAGCAAGCCCAACCTATGTGAACATCCAGAGCTTGTGGGCCTAGAAGCTTCCTACGGAACAGGGTGAAGGACTACATCCGGCTCAGAGACATCATCAGCCACAGATAACGCCTGAAAGCTGTTGGTCAGAAGAACCGGGGAGGACCTACGATCGGCCCCTCGGAAAGCTTTTTCGCTGCCTGCCAGAATTTGGAATGGTCTCCCACTCGACCACGGGTGAGGGGTCAACCTTACTGCAGGCAGTACCCGGGGCGGCCACAGCAGTGGAGGACCGATCAGGGGACAGGTGGGTCGTGCCCCCACAGTGACGCCCCCTGGCAGCAGCCTCAAGCTGTGTGTCGGAAGCCAACGCAGCCTGGAGCTGTGAGTGAGGGGTCGCCAACTCACCCCACATCTGTACACAGCAGTCACGTGTTTCGCGACCTGAGCGCTCTCCAGCGCCGCTTTGCGGCTGCATCTGGCACACGAATCGCGCGTTTCTTCACAGAAACGGAAGCGGGTGCAATACCTGCGTCTGTTAGCGACTTTCGGGGCAGGCGGGGAAAATCGAATAGGAGACTGTGTACTTGTCCGTGGCTTAATCAGCGAATGGCTGGTAGAGGAACGCTGCCTAATGTTGCGCAACGATCTCTGTTCATCATAAGAACAAACCTTGTGTAAATGTTACGCCATGTATTTTTCTGCATCTGCTTGAATCTCATTGGATTTCGTTTCAGGTGGAGTGGAAGCCAATCTGCGTCCAGTACAGTCAGGTGCGATCATAAGGACAAGTTTTGTGCTGTGCATTACTCGCACATCGACTGAGACAACAGCTTTACAGGCGCATTAAACATGGACAGCACTGGCCATCCAGCTGTTCCAACTATCCTTCAATGATGTGAGCAGCTGGTGTTCAGACATGAAAAGTGACGAGCAGGGAAACAATACAGCTTCGAATGTCGCCTAATATTTAAACACAATGAAATAATATTTGGCAGGTCTCGAGCAGTACCTCACGCTTCTTAGGTGACCAGACAGAAAGCGTAAAATGTTCTCGTTCTCATCTAACATAGTATTCTAATTACAAACAAGCGTGAAGAAAATTCCCAACTTAAAGATTCGGTAATGTTTCTGAGCAAGCTATGTGTGATGCAAAAGCATGCTGCAGGGATTTCACTGTATTGTTGAATACTGAGGACACTGAAGGTATTAATTAGTCAGTCATCTGGTAATCTCTTAGCTCTTTCCTTATCCGAATCCGAGCAATACATTTCAGTCATGGAACTGTCATTTGCTATGTCGATAATGAGTCGATCTACAACAGAATCCACAAAGCCACCCAGGCGCCACGTTTCCTCCTCTTCTTTCGTGACGTTGAGAGATTGCAGGGCACTTTCACTTCTGATTCGGTGTCATGCCGCTTCATGTTCTTAGGGAAAATGAACTTTATTGCAAATTTTGACTTCATACTGAATCCTTTCCCGTCTCCTCTATACCTCTTTTGTTTTTACGCAATAACCGTCTTCTCTATATCTCTTTTGTTAATGATAACCTTCCCTTCTACAATAACCTATGTAACCTTTCTTTAGGATTTCTATCTCTTGCTTAATAATAAGAAATGAAATATTCCCTTTGAAATTTATTCTCTTTCTCAATCTTCGCATACAAATGTAATTGCTGCTTATTAAAAGTGATTTTCGGATTATTTCGACAAAACATAGACTGTGTCGTCGTCGTGGCCCTCAGTCGTTACCTGCAATAACCCAAAACTGTTCCTTATGTTTTTTACTGTTACTGGATCGCCATCTGACTGCTACATCGAACAGCGACATGAGTATACTTACTCTGGTTTACTGTACTCTATTAGCTGCTGGTGGGCTGTCATAATAAATGGCTGTGTTTATTACCAAAGCTGACGGTATTCTTTAATAGCAAAGCTGACGTTATTCTTTAATTAATTTGACTGAAGTTACGTAATTCATAGTTACACTTTTCCTTGGCAACAACAAAATTTTTGCAAAGTTTTACGTTGATGGTTTTTGGGATGGATTATAATCAATAATGCAACATTGCTGGCAAAAGTTAATTGTATTCTGAAAACGTTTCTTCAAATATTTACTGCTGGTCATGAAATGATTTTACAAACGTTCGAATGGGACTTACTTTTTACAATAATCTTACAACTAGCAATGCGCAACCATACCTTCAGTAGCCTTGAGTTTCTCAAAAAATTAATTCAATAATATTAGTTCCTCTTTGATAATAGTTAGCTGATGTCTCTGTACATCTGTTTGTAATCTCCTGTAAATCATAGCTGGTGGCTGGCAGACACACCGCTCCTCTCAACCTCTCGCTTCAGACCCGCTACCGAATCGCTTCACTTCTCGCTTACTACTGACTTCCTACGAACGCTAAAGTGCGGTCTCTCCTCCCCAACAATGCTTTCTGGTGCAGACAGTCGCTGCTACCATTAGAAAATGTATCAATGCGCGGTTTTTCCCGCTCTTTTCTTAAAATGTATCCATACGCTGTCACTCCCCCCCCCCTTTTTTAAAATTATATCAATTTGCGCTCTCTCTTGTCAACAATACTTTGGTGCAGATATTCCCTGCTGCCACAATTATTTCCAACATGACAAATATTAATTATTCCTACTTAATCCTATTAATAAAATATAAACATCTGTCATGAAATGTGATTTGATAATAGACAATAGAAATATACACGTCTTACAACACATCATCATGATGGTGGGCAGTAGTTAATGCTCTTTTTTCCGTGTTCTAGGGAAGGAATAATAGTAAGCTTTACCCGCATTCAAAGGAATAGGGTGCCGATTTCAACGACTGCAGTAAAAGCACACGGTGACGGTGGGCCGAGGCAAGTGCTTTTCTCCTGTGGAACCTGGGGGGAGGAGGGGGGGGGGGGGAGGCAGTTCCGCGGTCTCGTTCTCCAGGCACTTTGGTTGGCGCCGGTCGGGAGGCAGCCGCGTCCACGTGGACTGAGTAGCGCCGAGGAGTCGCCGCTGCAATGGCCGGCGCATTGTGGACTGGCAGCGGAGCACAGGAGGCGCCCTTGTTGGGCTGGAAGACGACAAAACAACTGAGAGCGTTCTGCGAATTTCTGTGGGACACTGGAGACTAGATGTCCAGACTCTGTTACAAAACATACAGGGTGTCCGAAAAGTCTTTCCCTGATTACATAAATTGATAACTCGTCTAGAAGTAAGATACAAATATGAAACTGGTGTCTAATTGTTTACAAACTATCAAAGTTTTTTTTAGCACATCAGTAAACTTCCACATGAGCACCCTTAGTAGCACGTAGCACATCTACTCCATATTGAATTTCCGTCCACACATTAGCCAACATTGGAGGGATCGATTCAACGACTGTGGTTATCCATTGCCGCAGGGTTTCGAGATCTGGTACACGTGTTCGGTAGACCTCGTCCGTGACATAACCCCATAAAAAGAAGTCTAATGGGGTTAAGTCAGGAGAGCGTGGAGGCCAAACCGTTGGCCCACCACGACCAATCCATCGCGCAAGAAAGGTCATATCGATATAGGTACGGACGTCCAAACCCCATTGAGGAGGTGCACCGTCGTGCTGAAACAAGACATCGGGGTGATACTGAAGCAGCTGAGCAACAGCATACAGTTGCAACATGTCCAGATACACTGCAGGTGTGACGGTAGCCTCAGCGAAGGAGAATGGCCCGATAATTCGATCGTGCAATAGCGCGCACCAAACGTTCACCTCTGGACTGCCTCTGGTGCACTCCGTAACCTCGCCAGGGAGTTGTGAACCCCAAATGCGCACATTATGTCGATTCACTACTCCACTGACAAAAAAGGTCGCTTCTTCGGAAAAAGCAATTCGTCTGAGACAACTATCATCGTCCTCAATACGTGATACCATTTCGACCGCAAAGTGATATCGACGTGTACTGTCATTGGGCAACAAGGCCTGAACGATTTGCACTTTGTATGCACGAAACAATAAACGTTCGTGTAAAATGTCATGGAGAGAGCTTTTTGGCATTGTAATTCACGTCAGGCACTGCGCACTGATTTCTTGGGACTTCGCAGAAAAGACTGCCTTACAGCTTCCACTCTGTCTGCTGAGGTTCTCGGTCGACCAGACCTCGGAAGGTCAGCAACTGATCCTGTGTGCTTGAACTTCTCATGGAGTGATGTAGTTCCATCCTGGTCATGTTGTTAGCAAAAGACACGGCAAACGTGTGGGAAAGAGGCTGCGAAGCTGAATCTTTTTTCCTTTTCTCCCAATTAACTTTAGTCTCTGATTGGTCAAATCGGTATATGCAGGGCAACGGCTACTCTCCCAGCTTCGAACGCCACGCTCTAGTTAGTCATTGGCTTGTGCTAAAGTGGGGGAAGTCTAAGATGGAGTTATGATTTGCTACCGAGCTGAGGAGGAAGCGAACAGAAAGAGAAAAAAAATGGTTCAAATGGCTCTGAGCACTATGGGACTTAACAGTTATGGTCATCGGTCCCCTAGAACTACTTAAACCTAACTAACCTAACGACATCACACAACACCCAGTCATCACGAGGCAGAAAGAGAAGAGTTCTCACTCTTGTACTGGTGCTTCGCTAGTGAAGAGCTGTAGGTCTCTACCTAAACAGTGAGACTTGTGTCCTTTGCTAGTGTGCCACTTAGAGCCAGTGCCAGTCACCTTCTGAACCGTCAGAGGTACTGCTTCTAGCATCACGCACACAACAAGTGATGCGTGGGTGTACTTATTTGTCTTGAGTCGGCCGTCTAAACATTTGACACATTCTGTCATGCATAGTCATGGCACTGTTGTGTACATAGTTCCGCGTAGTCAGCGCGTGCACAACTTTCCCACTAGAGCGCGCCCCACTAAGCACAACAGCGCAGGCGCAGCGCTCGTCTGTCTCCGCACTACGAGATGGCGCTGCCTTAGTGACGGACCAAATTCTGCTTCCGCCGATCCGCGTATTAATATGTCACGCAACCAATGAGATTGCTGCTAATGTAGAACCTTTTCTCCTCGCGGATCACACTTGTGCAGTGATACCTGAATGCGTGAGGTATTATAACGAGTGTACAGACCTCTGATTACTTCTGCATTAGTCTGCATTTGTCTGCATCAGTCTATGGTCAAGTTTCAGTCTGCACCTAATAAGATGATCATATTCCTGTACATAGCCATGAAGATAAATGTATAGACACGTTGTCAAATATCAGAGATATGTGAGAATAAGATTAACGTACCAAGACCAAAGGAACTTAAGATTGTCAATTGTAAACAGCATCCAGAATCAAGTTACATATATATCTATGAATTTTATTCTTTTAATAAATGTGTGTGAAAGTTAATCAAGTTCTGTTTAAAGTTGGTCACCGTCAATCTGCTACTCTAAGCGTGCAAGTGGCATTTCTATCGTCTGACCTAACGGCAGAAGATAAACACGCCACGATAAGACCATGAGACATATTGCTGACACTCGCCTACTTCGTTAGAGCGACAAGTCAAATAATCTGATGGTGTGTGTACCGAAGGTCTTACAGTACGCACACCACAGGCACAGAGTCAAATTGGTTTGGCAGACCAGCAAATGGGTCCACCTGCACACTGCAATCCACCGGGGTTTCAGAGGCTCATAGGCAAGTACCTGCATTCCGAATTAACCGAACGCGAGACCACGTACTTACATTTTCCGGGCGCGCGCCATTAACAACAGATTGCGGCCATCAATGACTTCAGTCGCCGAATGCATCGTGGTGTGCCACTTTGACCAGCAGGAGGGTTAAGTATTAGCCGCTATGGCGTAGGGCTCCAATATACAGGGTGTTACAAAAAGGTACGACCAAACTTTCAGGAAACATTCCTCACACACAAAGAAAGAAAATATGTTATGTGGACATGTGTCCGGAAACGCTTACTTTCCATGTTAGAGCTCATTTTATTACTTCTCTTCAAATCACATTAATCATGGAATGGAAATACACAGCAACAGAACGTACCAGCGCGACTTCAAACACTTTGTTACAGGAAATGTACAAAATGTCCTCCTTTAGCGAGGATACATGCATCCACCCTCCGTCGCAAGGAATCCCTGATGTGCTGAAGCAGCCCTGGAGAATGGCGTATTGTATCACAGCCGTCTACAATACGAGCACGAAGAGTCTCTACATTTGGTACCGGGGTTGCGTAGACAAGAGCTTTCAAATGCCCCCGTAAATGAAATTCGAGAGCGTGGAGGCCACGGAATTGGTCCGCCTCTACCAATCCATCGCTCATCGAATCTGTTGTTGAAAAGCGTACGAACATTTCGACTGAAACGTGCAGGAGCTCCATCGTGCACGAACCACATGTTGTGTCGTACTTGTAAAGGCACATGTTCTAGCAGCACAGGTAGAGTATCCCGTATGAAATCATGATAACGTGCTAAATTGAGCGTAGGTGGAAGAACATGGGGCCCAATCGAGACATCACCAACAATGCCTGCCCAAACGTTCCCAGAAAATCTGTGTTGATGAAGTGATTGCACAATTGCGTGCGGATTCTCGTCAGCCCACACACGTTGATTGTGAAAATTTACAATTTCATCACGTTGGAATGAAGCCTCATCCGTAAAGAGAACATTTGCACTGAAATGAGGATTGACACATTGTCGGATGAACCATTCGCAGAAGTGTACCCGTGGAGGCCAATCAGCTGCTGATAGTGTCTGCAGACGCTGTACACGGTACGGAAACAACTGGTTCTCCCGTAGCACTCTCCATACAGTGACGTGGTCAACGTTACCTTGTACAGCAGCAACTTCTCTGACGCTGACATTAGGGTTATCGTCAACTGCACGAAGAATTGCCTCGTCCATTGCAGGTGTCCTCGTCGTTCTAGGTCTTCCCCAGTCGCGAGTCGTAGGCTGAAATGTTCCGTGCTCCCTGAGACGCCGATCAATTGCTTCGACCGTCTTCCTGTCGGGTCACCTTCGTTCTGGAAATCTGTCTCGATACAAACGCACCGCGCCACGGCTATTGCGCCGTGCTAATCCGTACATCAAATGGGCATCTGCCAACTCCGCATTTTTAAACATTGCACTGACTGCAAAACCACGTTCGTGATGAACACTAACCTGTTGATGCTACGTACTGATGTGCTTGATGCTAGTACTGTAGAGCAATGAGTCGCATGTCAACACAAGCACCGAAGTCAACATTACCTTCCTTCAGTTGGGCCAACTGGCGCTGAATCGAGGAAGTACAGTACATACTGACGAAACTAAAATGAGCTCTAACATGGAAACTGTGCGTTTCCGGACACATGTCCACATAACATATTTTCTTTATTTGTGTGTGAGGAATGTTTCCTGAAAGTTTGGCCGTACCTTTTTGTAACATCCTGTATGTTTCTCAGCACCCTCTTCTTTCTAACCATATTTTTCTTTTTGGAATGGTAGAATATAGATGCTTGATGGTGGCGTAGTTTTGTGCCATAACCCGGATTCACGTGTCTGAAGTCAGATAAAGCGATTAGTGTTCCGGTTAGTGTACTGTGTCAATCCCCAAGCTGGTCACTTTGTCCACCACAGACCCTATGTTAGTGAAAGCGTTTGTCAAATAAAAATGTTTGTGTGACGTTTCTTTAATAATTTTTGTTGTCTTGTGATGTTAAGGATGAAAAAAATCTATTATCGTTTAGATCACAACTTCTCCCTGAATTCTGATTAACAGTAACTTGCCATTTTATTATTTAAGTCTACATTTGAAACGTAAGTAGAAGATTTTTCAATTGGCGTCCCCAACCAGGATCTCTTACTTTATTAGCGTTATCATTCAACGTGCCGTTCTATATCCCGCCAGCGTTCGGCAGTGACGTGAGAAAAAGGTGCGTGCGTTAGTTCCAGTAAGTCTGGCAGCCTAACAGTCTTGTTATTTCTCATGGCAAACCCCTTAACTTGGCTCCAGATCAGTTCTCTTGGCTTCTTATTGTAATGGTAAAGTGGCAAATCTAAAAACGCAGCATTTGTATGGTGTTCTCGATGCTGTTAAAATGATTGTTTTTGCTTTTTAATTCCAGTCTCCGATCACAATATGAATTCTTTAGACGATGACCGGTTTCAGTCTGTAATGACCATCCTCAGATCTTTTTTGCACCATGTCATAAAGTGATACAGCCATAATGGCATCGTCAAAACATATAATCAGCATAGCATCGTCACATAGATTTAAAATATGGTGTAGAATAGGCCATGTTTCTACGATACATCACTGTGGTTCGTGTGAGACTACATCACTACATTTGTGGTATAAAACAATGGACATAGTCCAAATAAAGACTATTTAATTTTTCATTTTTGCCCTAACAATTAAATTGTTATGTTTTCTTATTTAAAGCAACCTTTGTTAACAGTCTTTCACAAAATGTCGGTAATTAAGGATTTATATTTGAAATGAAAACAGGAATTTCGCGTCAATATGTAATCATAAACAAGAAGATGTGAATTATTCTTAAAAAAATGATGATGAATATTACAATTATGGGATGTTTGCATTTCAAATTGCACAAAAAATAAAAGGATGACGAAGGCAAGACCTGAGCCAGCGATTCACGAACTGCACCACATTGCCAAACCACTACCCTACCGATTCCGCAATACACTAGGTGTGTATTTGTGTCTTAACTGTCGAACTGTAAATTTCTGAAAGACGTTAAGAACAACGTATTTCTCGTCACTTTTTAGCCGTGTTCTTCACGCGTGTTTCACTACGGAACAGTAAGCAACCTCAGACGTTTTCTTGCTGCTTATTATCAGCGCGACAGAGCAGAGGCTGTGACTAGTCGCCAGTTTTGAAATAGAAATTATGTAGCTAAAGCGTGATTAAGGTACTCAACTGTATTAGCAACTATCAACGGTTTTCTTAAAGTTTCATTTAACATAACTTAGTAATAAGCTACCTAATACATAAGAAGGACCTACTTCCAAGGCCGTAACAACACCAGTGTACAAGAGTACTGGGGCAACCTGCGTTCCACGGCAAAGTACCGTTATCCAAGATGGTGGCGTTGACGTCACCCAACTCCAAGGTGGTTTCTACGCCAAAGTACTGTTATCCAAGATGGTGGAGATGACGTCATCCAAGATGGCGGCGTGTAGACTTGGCAACACTGCATGACGTAATCCAAGATGGCGGCCGTTACGTCAGCTGATGACGCAAGTACCATTATCCAAGATGGTTGATTTTGGTGGGAAAGTGCCATGCCCCCTCCCCTCCCCCAGAAAAATGAGGGGAAGTTCAAATTTCAACAGGATAATTCATCACACCACTGTTGTCTCTACTGACCTAAGCAAATCGCAGGAATATTGGTCACTTCGGATGCCTCCACTAACCTAAGTGACCCGACTGCCACCTATTCCTAGGAACTGGTGCCAAAATTGAATTTTGGTGGTAAAGAAAGGTCAATTCGCTTATCTCTTCTAAGCTAACAAAATGGCGCGAAAGACTGGACACTTGGACTACCTCCACTAACCTAAGTCATCCGACGGCCACCTCATCCTAGGGATTGGTGAGAAAATGAATCAGGCTGCACTGGACTGGTGGAGAGAAGAAGGAGTGTAATTTACTTATTTTGGAACAATTTATTTAGGGATGGAGTATATTTATTACACTGATACAAAACACGCACTCTGACATGCTTGGGGTCACATCACACAGCCTACAGACATGCGAACCACTAAAACATTGTGCAAACATGCTTGCTAATCGTCAACTGTCGAAATCATGCACCAGTCTTTGTTTAAACAATTAGAGACACCACCACCATCCAGTGTGTCCGCCAGGAGGTCCGCACTCCAACTGATGTAGTACACACAACCACCAGCAGAGGACGCTGTCGTCCACGATGGCAGCCATGAAGTCAGCTGATGACGCAAGCACTGTTATACAAGATGGCGGTAAACAGAGTGTTCACCACGAGGTCTAGACCTACTACACAGTACCACCACCAGAAAGCGCTGTCATCTCTTCAGTGACGTAATCCAAAATGGTGGGGCGAAATGGTGGGAAAACGACTCTGCCTGTGCTGGACATAAGTTCTTATTATGCAGGCAATGTCTCCACCACGAGCGGCAGGAAGGGCATCTGGCCACCCCTTAAAATTAACCATGCGAAATCCGTCCTTAACACTGCCGACCCTGCGCAAAATGTGGGATAAAGGCAGTAGCAAAAGAAAGAATGAATGTCTCCACCACGAGAACTAGACTCCAACTGACCTATAGTTCAATTCTTTTATCTTGGTTGCTCGCGCATGCCCGCCCAGACGCGGGAGATTGCTGCGTTGCCAGTTGCACGCGACGCACGCGCCGAGAGAAGCAGCGCCATAGTATAGCATAGTTGGCAAGCTTACGTTTAGGGAGGAGCGCGCAGTTCATGAAGTGAAGCCACCACGGCCGCATTAACCCTTTCGCTGCTACAAAGACGTGCTCCATGCATTCCACGCTGTGCGCGATTTTGTCACTGCACTGCTCGCCTGTGCAGACACATCGTGTTCCGACTGCTTTGACACTCTTATCAATCGATTTCACAAAAACTATTTGGCCCAAAAATTAGAGTTTTACACATTTTCTTGGCTAATACCTTCCCCCCCCCCCCCCCCCCCCATAAATGACTTAATTTTGTTTCGATGTTCAACGCAGTTATTATTCAGCATTAAATATGGTAAACCATTGCACGAAATTTTGAAGAGTTTGCAGAGGTAAACGTCCATAGAGTATACTTTCCGTATGGTCGATTTTAGTTGCCACAATGTTGAGAATGAAATGTGGACAAGATACCTAAATTTCATATAAAATTTACTGTATAACAATAGCTCATTTAAATACCACATAGGTGTCGTATGTAATATTGAGAAATATTCCGTCTTTCGGGACTGTAACAATAGTTTTATTTACACTGAACACGTTTGGCTTTATTTTAAAGCACTTCAATCAATCAAAAGGAAGTAGACAAAATACATTAAATAAAACTGTGGACTTACAAAAACATTAGGACTTGAATATACCGTCTATCAGTGAAGTGCTCTGAGCTATGTCAAATATAATTTTTGTGTGTGGCACACACAAACATAATTTATTTGCTAAAACACTGATCTGCCAACACAAACGTTGAATATTGTGTTACAGCAGCACAAAACTACGAAAGGTGACTTGGCAATGGAGGAGACAAAATACTGTCCACTGAAGATGCTTCAAAAGAGAGAAACGCGTCTGGTCTAAATAAGTCCCTTATTACAGTTGCAGAAGAGGAATATATTTCAGTACCATTGGTAAAACTGCGACTGTGGAACAAAAACAAGAAAGAGAACATGAGTACCATTGTGTATATGCCATACCTTTCCTTGATTGAAGTGCTTTAAAAAAAAGCCAACCGCATCCGGTGTAAATAATACTTTTATTACAGTCGCGAAAGACGGAATATTTCTCAAATTAAATGAGATATTGTTATACAGTAAATTTTATATGAAATTTAGGTATCTTGTCCACATTTCATTCTCAACATTGTGGCAACTAAAATCGACCATACGGAAAGTATACGCTATGGACTTCTACCTCTGCAAACTCTTCAAAATTTCGTGCAATGGTTTACTACATTTAATGCTGCATAATAACTGCATTGAACATCGAAACAAAATTAAGTCATTTATGGGGGGGAGGTATCAGTGAAGAAGACGCGTAAAAATCAAATTTTTGGGCCAAATAGTTTTTGTGAAATCGAATGATAATTGTGTCAAAGCAGTGGGAACACCATGTGTCTGCTCAGGCGAGCAGTTCAGTGATGACAAAATCGCGCACATTGTGGAATGCGGGGAGCACGTGTCTGCAGCAGCGAAAGGGTTAATGAAGAGACAAAGTACCAGAAATTTCAAAAAATTGCATTCAAAGGAATATAATTCGTGAAGTAAGGCACTTCGATATTGTTTTTAAATAATGAAAATATGAAGCACCACACATGGTTTGAACACATAACTTTTAGCATAGCAGCCCAACACCTTAACCGTTACGCTAACGCACCTCGTTTCAGTACATAACGCCATGAGGGCTATAACTCGTCACGCAAAATACTGACAAACACTGTTGGTATGACTATGAATTACTCACGCTTCGTCGAAGTACAATAGGAAATAAACAATTACCACTGTTCTTTATTGCGAGAAAGCGGTTCGTCAGATGATACAAACACCTTTCCTTGCTATCGCCTGAATTAGGAGTCTTATTGCTTGTTTTATTTAATTAATTAATAGAATATGAAGCAATTGGTAATGCTTTTTTCAAACTTTCTATAAAAGAAAGTCTGCTATCAAGACATTGCTTTTGTTCTATTATTTTATTTATGACTGAACGTTTCTAAAACTGAAGACACTCGTCAATGCTCTGCACTGCAGTCGAGCTCTGGCAATGTCGTTCTCTGTTCATTGGCTGACTGTGTTTTGTGACGTCAGATGCGCAGAACGAACCTAAACTCGGCCGCCAACATAAATGACGCGCACTTTAGTACACAATACTGCCACCAGAGGGTGCAGTCATCCCTCCTATGACGTAATTTCAGATGGTGGTCTGAAGGGGAAAATGGGGCAAAAATGACTCAGACTGCCCTGGGCAGCTGGATAGAGTACGAAAGACGTGTACTATATTTATTTTGGAACAATTTATTTAGGGATGGAGTATATTTGTCACACTGGTACAAAACATATGCTGGGGTCGCTCCACACTGCCCACAGACCTCTAAACTGCTCCTAAATAATGCAGAACACTGATGTGCAGGCACGAAATCATAATCTGTCCAAATAACGCATAGCACAGCCTACAGACCTGCTCACAAAATAATGCAACACACATGTAATCAACAAACGCAAGCACAGCCCCCCACACCTTGTCCACTGGACCGCACAGGAGGTTAGCGGCAGCCCCCACGCAGTGATGCAGCCGTCAGCTGTCAAACCACACGCAGATGCCTGCATGCACGAGGCGGCGACATCCCTTTCATGCTTGATATCTGAGAAATTCCTCTCGAAATACATGTTCATCGAGGCACCGTTGCTGACGCGAAAAGGCGGGGGGTGCAGACGCTCCAGGGACACACGCACCGCCACAGCCACGAGCCGCCGCCGGACGCAGGTGAAAGTTGCCTCCATTTTTGGATATACAGTCAGTGTTATACTGATGTCACAGAATTCCAGTGGGTGCTCATGCTGCTCCTATATGTGAGACACCTCAGGGCAGGACGTGTCTTTACCGCTGATGACAGAGTAGCACAGGGCACATTGTTCCCAGCGCGACATGAGAGACGCGTCTAACTGTGCTTAACTGCAAATAGCGCAGAATAACATCGAATGCACTCTTCCCAGCGGTCCTAACCCCAGTCCATCACATGTTACCCTTCTCACTTTCAACACCCACAAACGTCCCCCCCTCTGTGTAGAGGCTCCTATATCCCAGCACAGAAGATGTGAACGAATCCAGCACTGTGATTGGCTCTTATCGTATTTACCGCCGAATTACTGTTGCCGTCCGTATCGAGGCTCCATCCACATTTTCTTTATTTCTGCAGACAGGACATTCAGCGGTAAAATTATTTTTCACAGTTCACTAAAGTGCATTCACAGTTAAACCCGTAAAGTTGTCTACAGATCATCAAATACATACGAGAATCACAAGAATATTGGAAGCCAGGAACATATTTACCAGTGTAACTACAATTAAATATTACGATTGCTGCTACTGTCTGACACCAATTGATGTCTCCTCTTGATGGTTGTGCTTTTGGAACGAATCTTGGTACCTATAGTGCACATAATTTTTCACGTAAAAAATCTCTCTCATACCCTTGGGGTTATCGATGTGCTGAATCTATACGTCCCTCACGAGAGGACACACAGTCATCCTCTCTTGCCATGCCACATCATAAACCACACAAACTTTACAATGCAATATATA
Source organism: Schistocerca serialis cubense (assembly GCF_023864345.2). NCBI lineage: Eukaryota > Metazoa > Arthropoda > Insecta > Orthoptera > Acrididae > Schistocerca > Schistocerca serialis. Next base: position 189,247,624 of record NC_064649.1, on the reverse strand, counting down.
GACATTTTACACAAACAGTGCAGTTATCTTTTGTATCTTTTCTATACAAGCCCGAAACTTTAGCTAGGTGGAGCGTGCTCTAGACCACTGAGTAACTAGAAACAAACAGATGAAAAAAGATATTTCCACCCTCGAATACCGATCTCGGTAATTTAACAGATTCGAGGAAGTACTTGTGAACCTTCTGGTTAGCGCCGAACAATTTGTACATGGGAACAAATATGTGGAAACAATGGGAATCCCAGTAAACGTCGACATCGAAACGAAGGGAGTCAGGGAGGCAGTCAATTTTTTTCCGTCGGGGCAGCATTATACTATTTGTCTATCGAGGTATCAGTGACGCGCGCGAGTTGACTACTGTATTTGATGCTTTTCAGAAAGACCGAGGACCATTCACCTCTAAATTTACTTGCATCTGCGTTAAAGGATAACAGAGAGTGGACAGGGTGATCGATTGAGATGGAGCTGTAACGACGTACGTTTTAATGGTTGACTGATGCATTCTAGAGAAGGAGAAGTCGCTGCAGGTCAATTTTTCCACTGTTCTGCCCGGATGCATCAGTCACGTGACATAGCCTGCTTTCTACGAGTATACAGCCACGTGTTCTCTATGTGGTTTAAAGCACTGTCTACTTGCGATCGTTAACGGTAAACCTGCCTGTCATCTGAGGACATCCATCTCATGTGTGATGAAGCTTGACACATTCCTCTAAACGAGCTTTGGTTTCTGCAATGTACTCCATCCATCCTGTTGCATCTTGGGTGTACAATCGAGACTTCAGCGTCATAACTAAGTTAGCGATAGGTGCTTTTGAGGAGCTGCAGTCCCCGTGTACACATTTGCCAGGCAGATGTGTTGTTTACAGAGTTAGCGACGGAATGACTTGTAATTTTCACTTGTTGGACGCTGCTGCTATGCGTTTCTGTGTTTCCTTGCAGTAAGTATCCCCCGCTACTAACGATCATTTTATATAGACCTGATGCAGGCATCGTATAATTTCCGATCCGCGATCGGATGTGAACAGTGGACACTATACATCTCTGGAAAATTATATTGTGCATATATCACGCATAGCCAGTGTTTTAAGGAAGTAGTTTTTTCGTTTTGCGGATCGATACCACAGATTATCGTAGAGAATCTGCGAAGAACGATGTATGTCCTGCGCTTGAAATATATTTGTTAAATTGTAATATTAACAGCGCTACATTCCATACAACTGATAGGTCGGAAGCGCAGGCCATCTAACATTATAGCCTGTTTTAAAATAAGTGCAGACCGTTGTAGCCTTAGGGGTGTGCGTTTTTATGTTCTCTCTTACCAGTACCTTCCAGGTATCAATCCTAGACTCTAGAACAATACTTTAGAATTGATAGCTTAGTCGATTTACCTAAAAATGTGTCGAACTCCATGCGTCTGGCGCTCCATCACGCATAAAAATCATTCGTTTCTTGTTCTTCTTAACCGTCTGCTATGACATCATGACAATTTGAAATCTGTTACTACATATCGATACGGATTGCTAAGCTCCTCGACATGGATGCATCTATAGAAATCTTGGGCACTTGGATGGACAAGGACTCAGTTCAAATGGTTCAAATGGCTCTGAGCACTATGGGACTTAACATCTTATGTCATCAGTCCCCTAGAAATTAGAACTACTTAAACCTACCTAACCTAAGGACATCACACACATCCATGCCCGAGGCAGGATTGGAACCTGCGACCGTAGCGGTCGCGCGGTTCCAGGCTGTAGCGCCCAGAACCGCTCGGCCACACCGGTCGGCTGGGACTCAGTAAGCTGCATTCACTCGCGAGACGCGGAATGTAGCGGCCTGTTTCTGGTCGGATGCAGATTAAATCGGTAGCGGTGCTGCAGAGTGGGCTGGTCAATGACAGTGCGACAGGGTCTTTCACCATCTAGTTTTACCCTAAGAGAGCGAGAATGCTCTGTGACTCTCATCAGCATAAATTAGCCACTATGCTTGGGGTGTTAGAAATATGTAGAGCGTTGTCTGATATACTTTAATGATGTTTGTGTTTGAGAATTAACATTGAATGGACGTACTGCACAGTCATCTATCTAGATTCGCAATGATTCTCGTAAATTGGAGAAGGGGTCCTTTAGCTATGATACTGATATTGGGAAACATGCTGTCATATGAAATTAGCGTAAAATTGCTATAATTGTTCGCACTATCAACTGTGATGATTATTATTAGATTAGATCGATGTTGTATTTTCCATCCCATTTGCCCAGTGGTATGCTATTGCTTACCACATAATGATTGACTGACATCGCTTGTTTTGTAAGGTGTCAGGCAAATCCAACACCTTCCATGAAAACCCTGACATGATAGCAAATCCGGCAGTATGTCACATAGCTCCGAATAAATCCTGACATTAAATTAACCAAAGTAATACGATCAACGAGTGAGCAAATGGAATACCACACACTAAGACAAGAACGCCTAAATGCATGTCATACCTTCCCACCGTGAAACAGACGCAGTTCCGAGGGGAGAAACGAGAACAGAAGCCGAGAGCAGAATCGTGTAGGCTAGGAGGCCCTACGATAAGGGGCGGACGCCCACATCGCCGGCTGACGGTCAAAACTACCCCCCAGCCCATGTTAAAAGATAGAGCCCTCCAGAAGAACAGTATAGATCTTACGATAACACTAAAAGGACCACACCAGCTGCAAGTTTTAGCGTGAAACTTTCTCGCGTCTCTGTTACGTTACAAACGTTAAAAACATTGCCCCACCACGAAAAGTATAACGTTTCTCATTGGATAGACAGAATTTTGTAGGCGGAGCTTAAGGTTAACATTGAGACCCTGATTGGTCAGTTGAAAACACAGCCAGATAGATTTTTTTAAACCAACTAAGGTAAATTGTAGTAAGGAGAAGTTAGAAGAGAGTTGCTACCGAGACGGCGAGGTGCGTGGAGCTGCGACGCCCGACGCCCCCTGACGCTGCCTAAACACTGTCAAGGTAATGAACGCACGCGATGCCGCATAGCGGCGCATAAAGCTTCACTCAGAACTGCAGAAGTCTCATCTGTTACATCCCCTTTTTACGTAATACTAGTGTCGACCGTCAATTAAATCTCATGGTGTTCACATTTGCTACTAGAAGTCAAAATCTGAAACGCGATGATTTTTCTGTTATATAATTATTGAGAAGCCACATCAGCCACTGTAATTTACGACAAGTTAGATAATTAATTAAAGATAATTGAGGGTCACTGTAAACCATTTGATAGTTTTCTTTTTTATGAAACTTAACTTAAATCTAGATTATAGATGTGATATGTCATAGGTCATCCTTCGATCCATTGTAGAACTTGGAAACCCATTCAGGGAATATTCGTTCACATTTTTGTTGAACGCAGTTGGTTTTTATCATCCTGTATTAAAATATTTCCTTTTATCAATAGTGCAATTTATAAACAATGTTTTGTGAGTAGAATAAAATTTCCAATGGTAAACTTAACTGCTTTTTCGACGTTATTTTACCAGCTAACTAAAAACAGGAAAGCCTTAAACCCCTTCCACTAAATATAGTTAGCATTAAGATTCTTTTACAGGGAGTGCAGTGGAGCTGACGCTGAAATCATTAAGTATTTGGTTATATCATCGCTAGTCTCACTGAACTCTTCTGGATTCTACATGTCATGTGTGGTCTGGCGTCTCCTTACCAGCAACAGGTCCCAGGTTTCAGCTAGTCAATCCCCTAAAAAACACGCTCAGAGCGTCGTTGCGCGAAAGTGGTAGGGAGACACGACTTAGAACAGACACCACGCAGAATGTTAGAGTTTGAGATGGAGAGAGTTTTCCCGACACGGCTATAACTTCTGGAGTGGATAGCACCGAAGTAGTGATCGCGTACATGACTGCAATATGATGAATCACTCGAAACGGAACGCAGAGTTATCAGCTATTCTGTCAGTGTGAGAGATGAGTCTAAACGTCGAGCTCGTGAACCACCTTCAGACTGTAGTTTGGAGACTCTACACAACGCGAGCAAACTCTTCCGGTTTCCTTATGTTGTAACTGTCTTTTATTTAAAATCAGCCGATGTGTGGGGTGCTATGGTATCCCCCGTAAGAACATGATTTAGACTGTGCAATGTATAGTTTCCTGCGAAAGACCGTTGATCAGAACTTCTTAATGTCTGTTTAGAACCTGGCACAGGCCTCGAAGTCGTGGCAGAAAAACGAAATGTTTGGCATTGTACAAAAGCGTGGCCGGCCGAAGTGGCCGTGCGGTTAAAGGCGCTGCAGTCTGGAACCGCAAGACCGCTACGGTCGCAGGTTCGAATCCTGCCTCGGGCATGGATGTTTGTTATGTCCTTAGGTTAGTTAGGTTTAACTAGTTCTAAGTTCTGGGGACTAATGACCTCAGCAGTTGAGTCCCATAGTGCTCAGAGCCATTTGAACCATTTGAACAAAAGCGTGTTTCAAACAACTATATATGACCAGAGTGTATGGGATTCAATCATTCGCCTAGAGTATAGGTGATCGGACTTTAAAGTGGCCTCTGCAGTGCCTGTATATTTAATAGGGTCGCCACACAGACGGCAGTAGCAGCAGCAGTTTGAGGTGCAGATTCGGTGAGGGACTGGGTATACCGTTAGGAATGCTTGGAGGGCTGTACCCTGCGCTATTCTGGGAAGCACTGAGAAATCTCCTTCTCCGTGCTGGAGCCCCACGGCAGCTTCGCGTCAACACGCAAGCAATGGTGCGTTAGTGAGTTCTGTATCAGATGAAGTTAGTGGAGCTTCTACAGTTCTTCTTTTTTCTCTGGTTGGGGGTAGAGAATAACGATGATAGCATGTTGGGCAGATAGAATTGAATGGACGCGGATCTGTAGTACCTGTATCTACTGGGTGATCAAAAAGTGAGTATAAATTTGAAAACTGAATAAATCACGGAATAATGTAGACAAAGAGGTACAAATTGGCACACATCCCTGGAATGACATGGGGTTTTGTTATAACCAAAAAAATACTAAAGTTCAAAAAATGTCCGACAGACGGCGCTTCATCTGATCAGAATAGCAATAATTAGCATAACAAAGTAAGACAAAGCAAAGATGATGTTCTTTACATGAAATGCTCAATATGTCCACCACCATTCCTCAACAATAGCTGTAGTCGAGGAATAATGTTGTGAACAGCACTGTAAAGCATGTCCGGAGTTACGGTGAGGCATTGGCGTCGGATGTTGTCTTTCGGCATCCCTAGAGATGTCGGTCGCTCACGATACACTTGCGACTTCAGGTAACCCCAAAGCCAACAATCGCGCGGACTGAGGTCTGGGGACCTGGGAGGCCAAGAGTGACGAAAGTGGCGGCTGAGCACACGATCACCACCAAACGACGCGCACAAGAGATCTTTCACGCGTCTAGCAATATGGGGTGGAGCGCCATCCTGCATAAACATCGTACGTTCCAGCAGGTGTTTATCAGCCAGGCTGGGGATGATTCTGTAACATATCGGCGTACCTCTCACCTGTCACAGTAGCAGTTACAGAATCAGAATCACGCATTTCCTCGAAGAAAAAAGGCCCGATAACGGTAGATGTGGTAAATCAAACTCATACTGTGACTCTCTCATCGTGCAGTGGACTTTCCACAACAGTTCTAGGATTTTTGGTAGCCCAAATTCTGCAGTTGTGGGCGTTGACAGACCCTACGATCGTAAAATGAGCTTTGTAGGTCCACAACACGTTACTCAAACAATCGCCACCTTCCGCCATAGCATCGGAGGGTACGCGTAAGTGCCAACCAAACAGTAGTGTATGGAATGCCGGTGCGACGTGCGACTGCACGAGCGCTGACTTCCCCATGCGTAGACGAACCCGCTACGGTCTCCATTTCTTCCTGAACTGTCTCAGCAGCATTACGCCTTGTGCTCGGTCGGCCACTACGGGGTTTACCGTCTAAACAACCCGTGGCTTCGAACTTCGAAATCATTTTCGCCACAGCTGCATTTGCCAACGGACCTTTACCCGTTAGAATCCCCTTCCTATAGCGATAGGATCGTAACGCTGAACTAGCACATTCCCCATTCTGATGACACAGCTTCACTATAAGCGCCTGTCAACATACTGCGACTGCTGGCGCATCTGATTTTCTCATTACAGCTCTTTTTATACACGATTGTCATGCGCAGTCACTGACTTTTTGCTGTCCAGCGCCATCTGTCGCACATTTTGTGAACTTTGTTTTTTTGGTTTTAATAGAACCTCATGTCATTCCAAGCATGTGTGCCAATTTTTACCTGTCTATCTACATTATTCCGAGGTTTATTAAGTTTTCAAATTTATACTGACTTTTTGATCACCCGGCAATTCGAGGACGCCCCACAATGCGCACATCTCCACCGAATGGTCAAAGCATGCTCCTGCCTCACTAACTCAGGTCGCTGTGTTTATACACGGGTTGCAGAAGGTGGTGGATATGGTTTTCTCCGACTTATGCTCAGTTACGACTTAAAATGGAACGATCACATGCGCAAAGTTGTAAAATAGGACCAGTTGCAAGATGCATAGGGACTGACTAAAACCAGGTTGTAATTTTACTGTAGCAGACAGGGTCGGGAAAGGTGACTCGTTGCGACATATGAAAGTGCCAGAAATATTATTCACTTGTTACTGTGATTCAGAGCATGTATGTGGTTGATTGGGAGAACTTGATTCCAAATCGCAGACAAAATTTCTAGCGGATAGCGTAACACTAGACATCTGAAAAGCTAGTGTACATATCTTTCGACCTCAATAAGCATACGATTTACTACTGTTTGTGATCCTTCTCAGTCGTCACCTGTAACTCAGTGGATATATAGCAGAACCTCTGACACGGTATCGAGACAGAATACGTTACACATACTGGATAAATATCTGGCGGTGTGAGGGCGTCGCAAATACCTGTTCCTTAGCCGAATAACTTTCAAAATTCAGCAATTTTATCACGAGATTGCGCCGTGGGCTACGTGTAAGCGCGCTGCTAGTCTAATAATATACACACCAGCGATCACCGTCTCGGTATTTGGCCGGATAGAAAAACCACCACATTCAGAGGTAATGTCGTACCTCGATTTATAAAGACAGTATAGCTTTTAACATGGATACTTGTGTGCACCTGTAGAACCATGACCGCTTGTGACAGTAACATACTGTAGTTGTTGGGATCGAGTTTTTTTTTAACATCTGGCTGATTACGTCTCTCTTTCTAGGACACGGTGGTGGCACTCACAAGAAAAACTTATGAGACATGTCCACCCATGCTTGATTTTCTTTCAGCAGTATTTCATATCGCCACCGATAAGTTACTGACGAAGTATTATACTTAGTAGTAGGGGGTGCGTGATATATTGCATTTGAGCATCAGGCTTATAAAGTATGTGTTTGTGCAAAGGAAATGACTGTGCAAAGGAAATGACTATGTCCAGTCGTAAGGAAGGTATGGATTTGACGTGGAGTACTGTGATAGCATGGAAAAAGTATGTCAAGTCAAAAGAGTGGTACTGATATTTCTATTTCCTGAGCCACAGCAGTCAATAGAGTGTATTTCCGATACTTCGCTCATTGACGAATGTCGTTCAACTGAGACGCCGATTGTAACATTAAGTTGTAAGGACAGGGATGAAATGTATATGTGACCGATTTCTAAGGACGACTGATGTACGTGCTCGGCCTGCAGCGCCGGTGAACTGTGCGGGAATGATTCACGTTTCCCTATAACGGTAGGAGTTGTCAGAATGGAGAGGCCTGTTGAAGGGTAGGAATGTAGATGAATTAAGGTGTTGTCCTCTAGACAACCGAACAGCGAACTAGTACTTAGTACGTGTTGGATAGCTTTGGAGATTGCATGGAAATTTGAAAGTGAATATGGAGGTGCGTTTACGTTGGACTGTTGTTCCCTCCCGTGTAAATTGTTCGGTTGACTGCTTCTGCAGGTTTCGCGTCTTTATTTAGTTGAGAGAAGATCGATTGTGGGGTGTGCATTAGCATGTGGAAGACACGTTTGCCGGTTCTCTAGACATGAGAAACATCTTACTTGACCTTGTAAATTATAGGGTTGATTTCGAATCTGTTTCACCACCGAGATCGGTATTCACAGGTGCATATATAATTTTTTATGTTTGTTTCTAGTTACTTGGTGGTCTACAGCACACTCCACCTAGCTAAAGTTTTGGGTTTGTATAGAATTAATTCCGTCTGTATCTATGGAATTATGTTGCGTGAGAGATCGGTGGGATACTGCTGTGTGCGAAGCACGTGAACTTAGATATGTTCTTGTAATCCCAGCGTCTGGAGATGTGTGTAGAAAAGTGAGCAAGCAAGGAAGCAGGTTCAGACCAGAAATAGTAACGCATTTGTACCGAGGAAGACGGGGGGGGGGGGGTAAACGAGCCAGTCTTTGCACAACAGTTCTGAGAGTGACTTCGATCCACTGACGGCTTTCTGATGTGAAAGGGGTGATTTTGTAAGGTGGAGGCTATGAATTGTATGTTTACTACATCCACATGGTACGTGGTGATATATTTCTGGGTTGGAGATCGGTTTCACGCACTAATATTCAAGCTCCTGTCCTCAGTGGGAGAGCAGTGTAATTGAGTAAGTCTCTTTCTGTATTTGACTATATGTATGTCATTTTGCAAGGTTTGGTTGACGCTGCAATATAGCGACCAGTGTAAAATAGTTTATTGCTGCAGAATGTCATGTCTGTATAAAGAAAGCAACGTTGATGAGGACGAGGACTGAGGAGCATCGTGAGATATAGCCAGTATGAGTGTAGGCTTACCATAATTTTTTTGGGTGCCATACAGATACACTCCTGGAAATTGAAATAAGAACACCGTGAATTCATTGTCCCAGGAAGGGGAAACTTTATTTACACATTCCTGGGGTCAGATACATCACATGATCATACTGACAGAACCACAGGCACATAGACACAGGCAACAGAGCATGCACAATGTCGGCACTAGTACAGTGTATATCCACCTTTCGCAGCGATGCAGGCTGCTATTCTCCCATGGAGACGATTGTAGAGATGCTGGATGTAGTCCTGTGGAACGGCTTGCCATGCCATTTCCACCTGGCGCCTCAGTTGGACCAGCGTTCGTGCTGGACGTGCAGACCGCGTGAGACGACGCTTCATCCAGTCCCAAACATGCTCAATGGGGGACAGATCCGGAGATCTTGCTGGCCAGGGTAGTTGACTTACACCTTCTAGAGCACGTTGGGTGGCACGGGATACATGCGGACGTGCATTGTCCTGTTGGAACAACAAGTTCCCTTGCCGGTCTAGGAATGGTAGAACGATGGGTTCGATGATGGTTTGGATGTACCGTGCACTATTCAGTGCCCCCTCGACGATCACCAGTGGTGTACGGCCAGTGTAGGAGATCGCTCCCCACACCATGATGCCGGGTGTTGGCCCTGTGTGCCTCGGTCGTATGCAGTCCTGATTGTGGCGCTCACCTGCACGGCGCCAAACACGCATACGACCATCATTGGCACCAAGGCAGAAGCGACTCTCATCGCTGAAGACGACACGTCTCCATTCGTCCCTCCATTCACGCCTGTCGCGACACCACTGGAGCCGGGCTGCACGATGTTGGGGCGTGAGCGGAAGACGGCCTAACGGTGTGCTTCATGGAGACGGTTGCGAATGGTCCTCGCCGATACCCCAGGAGCAACAGTGTCCCTAATTTGCTGGGAAGTGGCAGTGCGGTCCCCTACGGCACTGCGTAGGATCCTACGGTCTTGGCGTGCATCCGTGCATCGCTGCGGTCTGGTCCCAGGTCGACGGGCACGTGCACCTTCCGCCGACCACTGGCGACAACATCGATGTACTGTGGAGACCTCACGCCCCACGCGTTGAGCAATTCGGCGGTACGTCCACCCGGCCTCCCGCATGCCCACTATATGCCCTCGCTCAAAGTCCGTCAACTGCACATACGGTTCACGTCCACGCTGTCGCGCCATGCTACCAGTGTTAAAGACTGCGATGGAGCTCCGTATGCCACGGCAAACTGGCTGACACTGACGGCGGCGGTGCACAAATGCTGCGCAGCTAGCGCCATTCGACGGCCAACACCGCGGTTCCTGGTGTGTCCGCTGTGCCGTGCGTGTGATCATTGCTTGTACAGCCCTCTCGCAGTGTCCGGAGCAAGTATGGTGGGTCTGACACACCGGTGTCAATGTGTTCTTTTTTCCATTTCCAGGAGTGTATAAAAGATAACTGCACTGTTTGTGTAAAATTTGCATGCATTGCATTGTAAAGTTACTGTGACTCATGCTGTGTAAAATATGTATAGTAAAGTTGCTGTGGTTTATGTTGTGGCATGACTAAAGAGGATGACTGTCTGTCCGATCATGAGGAACATATAGATTCAGCACCTCGATAACCGCAAGGATATGAGACAGATTTTTTACGTGAAAAATTATGTGCACTATTGATACTAAGATTCGTTCCAAAAGCACAACCATCAAGAGGAGACATCGATGTTTGTCAGACAGTAGCAGCAATTATAATACCTAATTGTAGTTACACTGGTAAATATGTTCCTGGCTTCCAATAGTCTTGTGATTCTCGTATTTATTTGATGATCTGTAGACAAATTTACAGGTTTAACTGTCAACACACTTTAGCGATCTGTGAAAAATAATTTTTCAGCTGAAAATTCTGTCTGGGGAAAGAAAGAAAATGTGGATGGTGCTTCGATACCGACGGCAACAGTAATTCGGCAGGTAAATTCTATTAGAGCCATCATAATGCTCGATTCATTCACATCCTTTGTGCTGGGATGTAGGTGCCTCTACATAGAGGTGGAATCGTTTGTGTGTGTTGAAAGCAGGAAGGGTAGCACGTGATGGACTGGGGTATCACGTTAGGACCGCTGGGAAGAGTGCATTCGATGTTATTCTGCGCTTTTTGTAGTTAAGCAGTTGGACATGTCTCTAATGTCATGCTAGGAACAATGTGCCTTGTGCTATTCTGTCATCAACGGTAAAGACACGTGCTGCCCTGAGGTGTCTCGCATATGGGAGCAGCGTGAGCGCTCATTGGAGTTCTTTGGCATCAGTGTAACACTGACTGTATACCCAAAAATGAAGGCAACTTTCACCTCTGGCATGTGAGTCCGTCAAGTGTTGTCGGTAGCGTCAGCAACGGTGCATAGATGAACACGTATTTCGAGTGGAATTTCTCAGGTATAAAGTATGGAAGGGATGTCGCCACCTCATGTGCATGGTTTGACATCTGACGGCTGCATCACTTGGTGGGGACTGCCGCTAACCTCCTGTGCGGTCCAGTGGACAAGGTGTGGGGGGCTGTGCTTGGGGTCGTTGCTTGCATGTGTGTTGCATTATTTTGTGAGCAGGTCTGTAGGCTGTGCTATGCATTATTAGGAGAGTTTATGATTTCGTGCCTGCACATCAGTGGTCTGCATTATTTAGGAGCAGTTTAGAGGTCTGTACTGAAATTAGTTCGGTAAATAAATAGTTGGTTTTGTGTCTGCAGAGCATTATTGAGGAGTAGCGTACAGGTCTGTGGGCAGTGTGGCGTGACCCCAGCATGTGTTTTGTACCAGTGTGACAAATATACTCCATCCCTAAATAAATTTTTCCAAAATAAATATAGTACACTTCTTCCTTAATCTATCCAGCAGCCCACGACAGGCCGAGTCATTTTCGTGCCATATTCCCCTCCAGACCGCCATCTGAGATTACGTGACAGGAGGGATGACTGCACCCTCTGGTGGCAGTATTGTGTACTAGGTCAGTTGCAGTCCAGATCTCGTGGTGGAGACATTCTTCCTTTCTTTCTTTCTTTCTTTTGCTACTGCCTTTACCCTGCATTGTGCACAGGGTCTGCAGGGTTACGTATGGATATGACGTGGCTAATTTTAAGGGGTGGCTGGATGCCCTTCCTGCTGCTCGTGGTGGAGACATTGCCTGCATAATAAGAACTTATGTCCAGCACAGGCAGAGTAGTTTTCCCGCCATTTAGCCCCACCATTTTGGATTACGTCACTAAACAGAGGACAGCACTTTTTGGTGGTGGTACTGTGTAGTAGGTCTAGACCTTGTGGTGAACACACTGTTTGGCGCCATCTTGGATAACGGTACATGCGTCATCAGCTGACATCATGGCTGCCATCCTGGATGACAGTGTCCTGGTCATTGTGTGTACTCCATCAGTTGGAGTGCGGACCTCCTGGCAGACACACTGGATGGCGGTGCTTTCTATAATTGTTGAAACAAAGACTGGTGCATGATTTCGACAGTTGACGATTAGCAAGCATGTTTGCACAATGTTTTAGTGGTTCACATGTCTGTAGGCTGTGTGACATGATCTTAAGCATGTGTGTTTTGTATCAGTGTAATAAATATACTCCATCCCCAAATAGATTGTTCCAAAATAAGTAACTTCTTCTTCTCTCCACCAGCCCAGTGCAGCCTGAGTCCTTTTCTCACCAATCCCTAGGAAGAGTGGCGCCGGCCGCGGTGGTCTCGCGGTTCTAGGCGCGTAGTCCAGAACCATGCGACTGCTACGGTCGCAAGTTCGAATCCTGCCTTGGGCATGGATGTGTGTGATGTCCTTAGGTTAGTTAGGTTTAAGTAGTTCTAAGTTCTAGGGGACTGATGACCACAGCAGTTGAGTCCCATAGCGCTCAGAGCCATTTGAACCATTTTGAAGAGGTGGCAGTTGGGTGACTTAGGTTAGTGGAGGTATCCCAAGTGACCTATGTTCCCATGATTTTCTTAGGTTAGTAGAGATAACAGTGCTGTGATGCATTATCCTGTTGGAATTTGAACTTCCTGCTATTTTTCTTGGGGGAGAGGAAGGGAGCGTGGCACTTTCCCGCCAAAAGCCGTCATCTTGGATAACGGTACTTGCGTCATCAGCTGACGTCGCGACCGCCATCTTGGATTACGTCATGCGCTGTTGCCAAGTCTACGTGCCGCGATCTTGCATGACTCTTATCACCGCCATCTTGGATAACTGTACTTTGGCGTAGAAACCGCCTTGGGGTTGGGTGACGTCTTCGCCGCCATCTTGGTTAACGGTACTTTGGCGTAGAACAAAGGCTGCCCCAATACTCACGTGTGCTACGGTTTCTGACCAATCATCACGTTAGTGTTTTTTTCATCAGGTTCATTCTTATCATAAACAGAGTGTAATAGAAGTAATACCTTAACTCAGTTGAATTCCTATCACATTTTCGGCATTAAATTGAATAGAGTTAAAGTATAGTGTTCAATGTAAGTCTACAGCAATATTGTCGACGTTACGTTGACTACCATCAATCTGAGATAACATACTGCATTAAACAGATATCAAGATCAAGCCTCCTTTCGTTTTTAATTTGAATGAAAGATACATCTGAAGCTCGTAGGGTGACTGGGTTGGTATTTGTCCATTTATCAGCGGCCTATGACACTGCCAACCACCAGGTACTACTACTCAAGGTATACATTGTGACCAAGGATTTTAGTTTAGCTGGGTTCATCGCAGAAATTCTGCAAAACCGCAGGTTCTTTGTTTATTTTCAAAGGCAACACAGTCGATGGAGACTACAGGAAATAGCTTTCCCCAAAGAATAGTGTTGGCTCCAATACTATTCAACATGTATACAAATGCGCAAACTATAGCCCCAAACATCAGGAGTTTCTTATATGCTGATGATATTGCTCTTGCCACTCACAGGTCAGACTCTGAATCGCTGGAGAACTCACACCCTCATGAATACTCAGATTATCAAGATTCTTTCACCAAAGAAGACGAAGTAAATATTCCAGAATTCGAATCATGAAGAGCTGCCAACATGAGTAACATAGAAGCAAATATCCTCTGAGTAGTGAAGCAACTTAAATCAGTTAACAAAAGCAAGTCTTCCTGTCCAGACAGTATGCCAGTTAGGTTCCTTTCTGAGTATGCTGATACAATAGCCCCATATTTAACAATCATATACAACCGTTCACTCGACGAAAGAGCCGTACTCAAAGACTGGATAGTTGCATAGGTCACACCTATATTGAAGAAAGGTAGTAGGAGAAACCCACTAAATTACAGGCCCATATCATTAACATCGACATGCAGCAGGATTTTGGAACATATACTGTGTGCGAACATTATGATTAGCTTGAAAAAAATCCCCTACTGATGCAGAGTCAACAGAGTTTAGAAAACATCTTTCTTGTGAAACAGAACTAGGTCTTTACTCATATGAGTGTTATTGACAAGGGATTTCAAATTGATTCCGTATTTCTGGATTTCCGGAAGGCTTTTGACATTGTACCACACTTGTGGCTTGTAGTGAAATTATGTTCTTGCACAATGTTGTCTCAACTATGTGACTGGATTCGTGATTTCCTGTCACAAGTCGCAGTTCATAGTAATTGACAGAAAGACATCGAGTAAAAGAGCAGGGATTTCTGGCGTTCCCCAAGGTAGTGTGTAAGGTGGCTGTAATTTCGCACCTATCCACATACTTTTCCATGATCTACAAACACAATTAGGTATCATGTGATAGGTTGTACATCGTATATATGAATATATAAAGGAGACTGACATTGTCAGGTACACCTTGTAAATAATTGTTAACGCTTACTGCATGAAATATGGCAAAGTGTCTTTATTATTAGAATGGCATAGTGAATGATTGCCTATACTAGTAGAGGCTGGAACAACAGTGGAAATTAAATGGCAGGCGGAACTCAAGCCCTGGGTGGAAGGTCCACGCAGGTGTGTTGGTCCTGCTTAAACACAGGAAATAGCAAGACAGACGTTGGGACACCTGAGAACTGGAGCACAATAGAGTCGCGACCGGCCGGTGTCGCAGCCGGATGGGAACGATTAGACTTCAGAAACTACGAAAAGCTTGGACAAAGGTGAGACGAACGAGGAAGCGTCACCTTGGTAATCACGCAGGCGGGGTTATTTAAGCGGATTTTTACTCAGAAGCGTACCATTGTATGAGTATATATGTTTCCTCGCAAACATTCCACGTTGGACGACAAAAGACTAAAATATGGTTGGGCTCCAATCGGAAGATTCTGTAGAGAGGGAGAATATTCCGTGGTTTCAGGAATATGATTCGTTTTCGGAATTACGATGGTGGGGAGCCGAGCCTTGCTGGGAAGCCAGCGGTGGAGAGACGGACTTCCGTTGTGAGCGCCCGTGTGTGACGGTCGCTCGATATCAGCTTTTTTGGTGCAGACGGACTTGCTATCTTTGCTCTCAGGAGAGTTTATAGTTAGAACAGTTAGGCACTGTACTGTTGCGAACCTACACGATTCAGGACTTCACCTCCAGGTTGGAAGTCGTCATTGAGTATGCATCGTTCAGTAATTGAGAGCACTTCTTCTGCCTATACTTATGTTGAGGCGTTATCTGAACTCTGTCCTTGTGGCTGGGAGCTCACGTTTCTCATCTGTGGAACACAGAGAGGAGAAGACAGTATTATAGCAGTCGGAGGACACCCTTCTGCCGTCCTAGTGTTTGAAAGAATTTTATTTTGTGGCTGGAGTTCTTCCATCGGCGCAGACGTGTACGAGAACTAGCATGCCAACGCATCAGACGCAATACATATGGTGATATCGCAAATTGCTTCAGATTATTAGGGCTATGAAGCTAAACAGCTATTATCACGATAGTTTATTTCTACTAAGGTTCCACAGCACTGTAGAATTTTTTTGAAAGTAGTGTCTTCTAGTGTTTGGTGCGTAGATGATGTCAGTCATTTCGCGTTATTTATGTTAGATTGTGTGGCCTTAAAAAGGGGCAGAGTGGGCAATTGATCTGCAATTTTAGTTAGGAAACACAGAGAATTGTATGTACTTAAAGGGTTGATTTTAATCTATAATAAATATATTGTGCAACATCGTTTATCATTTAGTAGTATTAGTTGCCTTCCTCATTCATTTATGTTGAGATTGTAATTTATATCTTAAAAAGAATTAAGAGATCTTAAGATCTGCTTCAGGGGGTAGTGAGACAGGGCCAAATTATCTTTTTAGCGTTTATTATTTTCCATTGTGCACATTCATTTTACACCTTCCTGGAGTAGCATCTTGGATATGGCGACCCTGCCAGGATTCTACTCAGACTCTTCTGATAGTATGCATAAAGTGGTTTGTAGCCTTAGTAATTTTCAAAATTTTTTCCCCATTTAACGTTTAGCTGCTGATAGTGACCACCAGCTTGTGTGTATAATTTGCACTCGAAAAAAGTCGCACAATAAAACCAAAAATATATTTGTGTATTTTATTGTAATTTTTTTTTCAGAGGCATTGCGCTTCAGCCAGCAGGCTGCAATTTATTGATTTTTGCAATGTTATTTATCATTGCATTTTTCTTGTATTGTAATAATACTACTCGTTCACGATGTTGCCATTAGTTTAGGTTCTTTGTTGTAGATATTTTATGTTACATGTCCATTATGTAATAAATGTGGGTACTGTAAATTGTGTACCTTTAAGAGGGATCAGTCCATGTTCACTAGGGCGAAATCTCGCTTAGTATCATAACAGAGCACTAGTTGTAACAAGATAGAAATGGAAGATACTCGAGGTAGTCAAGAAAGCCTGTGGGATGAGAAAGAGTTAGCTATGTTAGCAGCACAAGGCACTGCTGTGGGGAACACTGATCCAAGGGAATTTTGTGAGGGTGACGGACACAGTCGAGCCCATGGTGGACAATCTGAAAGCGAAGATGAGGAACAGCGGCACACCGAGGCAATCGTAAAGATACGGGAATGTAACGTAGGGAGTCCAAGTGTATGCAAAACAATGAAGAACTGTGGTGGATCACCGTGAGTGGCATTGTCACGAGGCAGTATATCAGGGGCACGCGGTGATGACTTCCTTGAATACCAATAAATGGAAAGGGAAAAGGGGAGAAGATCACCTAAGAGTCGAGGAAGTCACAATAGGAGAGATGATTTAGATAACACAGGTGTGTCGGACATCCTTGCACATCTAAAAGAAATGGGGAGTAATATTCAGGAGGTCTGCTCACAAAGGGAAAATAAAGTTCAAAAGATCAGCACTGAATTGGGAGAGCAAATAAAAAAGGAGAATGATGAAGTACCCACGGAATTGGGAAGTAAAATTCAAACGTTAGTGCTGAAATGCATAAGGTCAGCTCAGAAATGGGAAGTAAAATTCAAAACTTTAGAGTTTCCCCTGAAATGGGAAGTATAATTCAGAATGTTTGTGTCTGAATACAGTCAATAAAACATGAGAAGAGGGAAGTGAAATATGAGGTTGTGACGCTCCGAACAAAACTAGAACAACACGAAAAGTAGTCTACTTTCCATATTTTCATACGCTTATGTCATATGGTTTTTTTTTTTTTTTGGGGTAATTCTTCTGATTCAAAAAGGGTATTTTTGGCTCAAAAACGGGCTGTTCGAGCTAGGTGTGGTGTAAGTTCGAAAACCTCTTGTCGACCTCTATTCAATAGTCTGGGAATTTTGACATTGCCCTTACAGTATATATTTTCTTTAATGTCGTTTGTTGTTAGCAATATTAGCTTATTCCCAAGAGTTAGAAGCTTTCACTCGGTTAATACTAGGCAGAAATCAAATCTGCATGTGGAATGCACTTCCTTGACTGTTGTGCAGAAAGGAGTACAGTATTCTGCTGAACCCATTTTCAATAAGCTACCACAAGAACTCAAAAATCTTAGCAGTAGCCCAAACGCTTTTAAGTCCAAACTCAAGAGTTTCCTCACGGCTCACTCCTTATATTCTGTCGAGGAGCTCCTGGAAGAGCTAAAAAATGAAGCAAATTCCAGTGTTACATTCTTGATTTTCTTTATTTAAACTAACGACTTGTCGCCTGAATATGTTTCTTATATTTCATTTTATCTGTTTCTACAATCTACAACTGAATATGTTTCTTATATTTCATTTTACCTGTTACTACAATCGTGTTATAATTTCATGTATTGACTCGTTCCATGACCATGGAGCCTTCTCCTTAATGTGGTCCCACGGAACAATAAATAAATAAATAAATAAAAATAAACAAGTGATTGCGGAGGTCAGATGAACCGTGAACGAGGCGCGATTACTGGCGAGGGGCGCAAAGCGGATTGCTATTGAAACATTAGAGAAAACATAAAATACGCAAATTACGAATACAGAGAAAAGCTACGAAATATTACATATGCATAATTGTTACCCAATAATGCGCACCACGGAACGTTTTTCCACTGATGAGAACGTAACAGGGAGTAGAAGAGAGGATGCCCAAAGTAACGGTAGACAGGGAAAGTTAGCGCCAAGTGATAATATGGTAGGCCGAGTGAGAAGAGACTGTAATGAAATTTTAGGTTTTAAGCATTTTATCTCTGTACGAAAATTTCACCATTACAAAGAGGAGGGTAATGTTTTGCACCCGAAAAGTTCCAGTGGACAATTTGATTTATCATTAGCTCCTCACTGGCCTCTGATGTATAAACTGGACTTCGTATGTTCACATATCGAGGGAACAACGGCCGAATGCATGTGGGACATTGCAAAAATTTGCACATAATTCAAAGAGTTTCGTGACGCATTTTTAAACAAATATTGGTCCAAGGAGATACAGGATAGGATCAAGCAGGAAATAATGATGAACAGAGACTTGGAGAGATCAGGGTTCCGTAGAACGGTGAAGTTTTTCGAAAACTTGACCACAAAAAAATCTGTATTTGGACGACCTATGCATACCGGCTGAGATCATGAGAGTGTGTTACATGAAGTTGCCAATTTCCTACTAGCAAACGCTCGTCGGTCGATGTGGAAGTGATGCAGAAGTGTTCAAAGGTATCCTAAGAGAGTTGGAGTTCGCTTTCAACGAGCAGCAGGTGCGAGAAAAACGCAGGCAGAGAGACGTGCAAGGTGAAAGAAGGGAGAACAACGGAGGGAATAATAGAGGCCATAATTGGCAAAACAATGTAATTCGACCGCCTCACCAAAACATGGAACATAGACATGGTAGTGGGAACAATGTACAGTGGAAGAACTATGGCAGAGAATATAGGCAACAAAATTATCGCAGATGGGAGCCACAAAGTAATGGCGCATCATGGGGCGACAATAGAGAAACTCGTCAACGGTCTGACCAAGGATGGGGTAGAATGACAAACACCAGGAATCAGGAACAATCAATTGAGATTAGACCACCTAACACTGGGAGAGTACGGTAAAATGACACAGAATAAGTAGGGAGAATTTAAGGAGGCTTCTATGGCAAAAGTATAGTATTGTATATACTTAACAATTAAGTTAAGTATTACACTGAAGGGATCTGTAGATTTATCAAATTTTCTATAATATTATCATGTTAAAAGAGATACTACAGTACATAAAAGCGCAGGATGTCATGAGTAAGAATATTAGGGTATGTTTCTTTGTGTAGGCTAGAACCATGTGCACAGAAAGCTGAGCGTACAATTTTAAAAGGTGTTTACAGTTTAAGATGTGCTATCTGTCCATGAAGGAATCAAGCCAAATTGAGAAAATTGTGGTACTACAAAAATGATGTAAAGACTGTGAATAGATAAAAAAAAATTTTAACCAGTTGATGTGGAGAGAGCCTCAGTAGTTAAAATTGTGGAAATGAGTGTCTATTTTACATGTTTAGCAATGGGATCCTAAATGAGTGACTTGCTAATTGGGTTTGCGGTGACACGCAGGTGAGTCGTCCAAGTATGATTTGTCTCCATTGTTCAATAGGTGGCCAGCTCCACGTGTCTACGCGAGGGCGCACCGTTACTTATATGGGAATGTTGTATTTATGCTGTTCAAAGAAACGGAGTAATTGTGTACATGGTGGCCAGTTGTGCGGAATTCCGTATGAGAGCACCGAAATATTATTTGAGTGTTATAGCGACATGAAATGGAAGTGTAATAAGGGTATATAGACAAGTAAAATTTAATAAAGGAGAACAAAAATGCTGTACGTTCAAAGCACATGACATAGAGGGCAATACACTACTGGCCATTAAAATTGCTACACCACGAAGATGACGTGCTACAGGCGCGAAATTTAACCGACAGGGAGAGATGCTGTGATATGCAAATGATTAGCTTTTCAGAGCACTCACACAAGGTTGGCGCCGGTGGCGACACCTACAACGTGTTCACACGAGGAAAGTTTCCAACCGATTTCTCATACACAAACAGCAGTTGACCGGCGTTGCCTGGTGAAACGTTGTTGTGATGCCTCGTGTAAGGAGGACAAAGGCGTACCATCACGTTTCCGACTTCGATAAAGGTCGGATTGTAGCCTATCGCGATTGCGGTTTATCGTATCGCGACATTGCTGCTCGCGTTGGTAGAGATCCAATGACTGTTCGCACAATATGGAATCGGTAGGTTCAGGAGGGCAATACGGAACTCCGTGGTGGATCCCAACGGCCTCGTATCACTAACAGTCGAGATGACAGGCATCTTATCCGCACGGCTGTAACGGATCGTGCAGCCACGTCTCGATCCCTGAGTCAACAGATCGGGACGATTGCAAGACAACAACGATCTGCACGAACAGATCGACGACGTTTGCAGCAGCACGGACTATCATCTCGCAGACCATGGCTGCGGTTACCCGTGACCCTGCATCACAGACAGGAGCGCCTGCGACGGTGTACTCAACGACGAACCTGGGTGCACGAATGGCAAAACGTCATTTTTTCGGATGAATCCAAGTTCTGTTTACAGCATCATGATGGTCGCATCCGTGTTTGGCGACATCGCGGTGAACGCACATTCGAAGCGTGTATTCGTCATCGCCATACTGGCGTATCATCCGGCGTGATGGTATGGGATGCCATTGGTTACACGTCTCGGTCACATCTTGTTCGCATTGACGGCACTTTGAACAGTGGACGTTACAGTTCAAATGTGTTACGACCCATGGCTCTACCCTTCATTCGATCCCTACATTTCAGCAGGATAATGCACGACCGCATGTTGCAGGTCCTGTACGGGCCTTTCTGGATACAGAAAATGTTCGACTGCTGCCCTGGCCGGCACATTCTCCAGATCTCTCATCGATTGGAAACGTCTGGTCAATGGTGGCCGAGCAAGTGGCTCGTCACAACACGCCAGTCACTACTCTTGATGAACTGTGGTATCGTGTTGAAGCTGCATGGGCAGCTGTACCTGTACACGCCATCCAAGCTCTGTTTGACTCAATGCCAGTCGTATCAAGGCCTTTATTACGGCCAGAGGTGGTTGTTCTGGGTACTGATTTCGCAGGATCTATGCACCCAAATTGCGTGAAAATGTAATCACATGTCAGTTCTAGTATAATATATTTGTCCAATGAATACCCGTTTATCATCTGCATTTCTTCTTGGTGTAGCAATTTTAATGGTCAATAGTGTACATAAGGGCATGGCAGTCGTGTTGATGAGCAGTGATTTTATGTAATGTACTAAAATCTTTATATTTCCAGGTACCACCAGTAAAACAAAACGTAACTTTATTAAGATGAAAAGAAGAGACTGCCAGAGAAAGGTAACAGCAGCATATCCGAAAAAGGTGGACAGCGATACAGAAAGAAGTACTGAGTAAGACCATGAGAAAAGGTATGTGAAAGTGTGATTGAAGAAGCTATCAGTAGTTGCGGTAAACTTGCTATGTAGTTTGATTGTCCACAGGAAGCACGCCAGAAGCATGAAATGAAGAAGAGGCCCACCTAATCATTCATTTGTGTATGTTTGTGTGTGCTCACATGCACTTTATTGTTCACAGATATTCACTGCGACATCCATGACGAAACCAAGAGCAAGAGCAATGAGATACCCAACGACAGTGTAGCAGTTTGAATTGGATAGTAGTTAGACTTATATAAACATTGTACTGGCCAGTAGTTAACAATTAGTGTAACAAATAGTTTCTTAAGTAGTTTGCAATTATTAACATTGGGTCTGGTGATGAGGATTACAATGCTACTGTTATATGGACAATTAATGAACATGTATTTTTCATAGGTCTACATCTACATGTACACACACACTCAGCAAACCACCACACGGTGCGTGGCGGAGAGTACCTCGCACCACAACTAGCATCTTCTCCCCCTGCTCCACTCCCAAACAGAACGAGGGGAAAATGACTACCTATTTGTCTCTTATCTTTATGGTCTTTCCGCGAAATGTAAGTTGGCGGCAGTAGAATTGTACTGCAGTCAGCCTCAAATGCTGGTTCTCTAAATTTCCTCAGTAGTGATTCACGAAAAGAACGCCTCCTTTCCTCCAGAGACTCCCACCCGAGTTCCTGAAGCATTTCCGTAACACTCGCGTGATGATCAAACCTCCCAGTAACAAATCTAGCAGCCCGCCTCTGAATTGCATCCATGTCCTCCATCAATCCGACCTGATAGGGATCCCAAACGCTCGAGCAGTACTCAAGAATAGGTCGTATTAGTGTTTTATAAGCGGTCTCCTTTACAGATGAACCACATCTTCCCGAAATTCTACCAATGAACCGAAGACGACTATCCGCCTTCCCCACAACTGCCATTACATGCTTGTCGCACTTCATATCGCTCTGCTATATTACGCCCAAATATTTAATCAATGTGACTGCGTCAAGCGCTACACTACTAATGGAGTATTCAGACATTACAGGATTCTTTTTCCTATTCATCTGCATTAATTTACATTTATCTATATGTAGAGTTAGCTGCCATTCTTTACACCAATCACAAATCCTGTCCAAGTCATCTCGCATCCTCCTACAGTCACTCAACGACGACACCTTCCCGTATACCACAGCATCATCAGCAAACAGCGGCACATTGCTATCCATCCTATCCAAAGGATCATTTGTGTAGATAGAAAACAACAGCGGACCTACCACACTTCCCTGGGCCACTCCAGATGGTACCCTCCTCCGACGAACACAAGGTATACAGATGTCGACAGATATTTAATAATTACAGTACATAGGCTGAGAAATGTTCCTTTATAATTAAGATTGACTTGTACATGAAATTTTTATCGGAATAATAATAGTAAATAAGTGAGCGTCTTAGCTTATTGCACTACTAGAACTAATGTAGAGATAAATGACCTCACTAGTGAACGCATTAAAATATATATATATATATATATATATATATATATATATATATATATATCATATCAGATATTGTATAGTATTTGTTGTATATCGGAAACTAATTGTGGGCACTAGTGGGCACAGGATGCACAAATAAAAACTTTGTGAGACACACTGGAAGCAAGGACGCGAGGTGCGGACGGTATGGACCGGCATACATTGGCAAAGAGGAGGACTATTCATCCTGCCTGAAGACCTCGGCCGGAGACAACAGACGATGGCATACCCGGTAATGCGGCCAGCGCAGCAGAGGTGGTGTTTAAACGGCCGCTAATGACTTGTCTCCACTGTTGTACTACATGATGGAGACGAGACGAACCAAGATAAAACCTGCAGCGCAACTGCTGGTAGCTGTGCGGAACTATCAACTATGTTTACTCATCTTCTGCGATCCTCCGCCGGACAGAGGCTGAGAAACATCATAATCTGTAGCAGTCAGTCACCTGGCATCGACTCCTGAGGAATCTCAGTTCCATGTATAGTGTCACCAAACAGATAACCTACCTGTCCACAATTGGCGATATCCTCATCCAAAATACAATAGTTATATCGAGAGAAAGAAGCGACATGAAGAACAGAAGAGTAGGAACACAAACATAGTAAAAGAAGAAACACGAAGAACTGAAGACTAGATACAATTACACTTCTCTTAGCCGACGCAGAAGAATTCTAGGTGACGTTTAACGGTCCTACCTGACTGCACCTCCCTCATACTGTGCGCAAATTCGACAAAAACCTGGCGGTTTCAAAACATACACCCACTTACCTGGCTGTATATTACGAGGATCCTTCCACATCGTCAATTCCGCGAGAGACTCGTAACCTGACAGGATCAACAATGGGCTGAGGGTCCAAAGACTGACTTTTAATGGCAGCATGTCCGACTCAAATAATCTTCGCGTCCTAAACTTCACAAAAAAAAAAAAAAACTATAGCTTCCATCCCCGCAACAAATGAAGACGGCAGTGTGTAGTGAAATCCGAATCAGTGTGTTGTGACTCTTGATAAAAAAAAAGGTGCATAATGTCGCGAACACTGAACAGTTACACCCGCAAACTAACAGTTTCCGATATCTATCATTGTGTAAACATTTTGCACTTACTTTCAGGGTAGTCTTAAGAAAATATTTCTGTATTAATTCATGTAAAAGTATTGTTTGACATTCTCTTTGATAATGTTGGATGTCCTTCATTGTTTTTATATGTTTGTTTATTTTCAGAATTTTATGTGTGTATGTATTTATGTGAAATTATTCTTTGTCATTTTCTTTGTTAATGATGCTATGTGTTTATAATGTTTTTTATGTGTTAGATGTTACAACTGTGAAAAAACACATTAGTTAAAATTGGTGGCAGATCCAAACTCTTATTACAAATACTAGTTGTCACAGTAAATGTAAATGCAGTTTGACAAAGAACGCTTTAGTACATACGATTATTGAAATGTTTAAAGAGTATACACGTTAGTGAAACACTAGACTTAGTAAATCAGTTTGTGAAATGATGTTTGTTTTAAATGTAAGCCAAGAGCATAAATATGACCAAGTGAAATTACATAGGATGTTTCACAGAAATTTATATAACTGTATAATGACCAATAGATAAGCTCTTGAAAAACTGACGTAACTGCTTGTTTTGCATATTAATGGCTAAATGAAGCACATGTAATTTATTGGCTGACCACCTTGAAAAGCTTAGGATACATCACTTTAAGATTTCTTGCCACAACCTATGTCTTAGGGACGGATGAATGACAGAGAGCGTGGGCCTAAGTCTAAAGAGAGATGGGAACTGCCATTCTTGAAAGAGAATAAAAATTTTGTAATGTTAGTTAATTTCTTTTGATACTGTATATTCCAATTGTCACGTCTCAGAACAATGTTCCAAACATAGGGGGTAGACAGACTATAATAAACATGTAACAAGTAAATTTATGGCAGTAAACCCTTGAATGAATGCAGAATGACTGTGGAAGAACATATAATGATTCCAGTGTTCCTTTGCCATCGTATTCTTTTTAGTTCACTTGTACAGACAGTTGATGGTTATATGGTTTTGTACTGGATGAGATAATACCTACCCCATCCTAGTACAAAATAGTTTGTCAGGTGGGGGTTATTTCGTACCTTACAACCACTCATCCACAGACTTTTCCATGATCTACAAACATAATTAGGTATCATGTGCATCGTATATATGAATGTATAAAGGAGACTGACATTCTCATGTACACCCTGTAAATAATTGTTAACGCTTATTGCGTAAAATATGACCAAGTGTCTTTATTATCAGAATAGCATAATGAATGAGCCTATAGTAGTAGAGGTTGGAACAGCAGTCGAAATTAAATGGCAGGCGGAACTCAAGCCCTGCGTGGAAGGCCCACGCAGGTGTGTCGGTCCTGCTTAAACGCAGGAAGTACCAAGGCGGACGTTGGGACACAATAGAGTCGTGACTGGCCAGTAATATATCCGGACACGAAGGATTAGACTTCGGAAACTACGAAAATCTTGGACGCAGCTGAGAGGAACGAGGAAGCGTCACCTTGGAAATCACGCAGGCTGAGTTAATTACCCAGATTTTTACTCAGAAGCGTACCATTGTATGAGTATAGGTATTTCCTCGCAAACTTTCCGCGCTGGACGACAAAAGACTAAAATATGGTTGGTCTGCGTTCGGAAGATTCTGTAGAGAGGGAGAATATTCCGTGGTTTCAGGAATATGATTCGTTTTCGGAATTACGATGGTGGGGAGCCGAGCCTTGCTGGGAAGCCAGCGGTGGAGAGACGGACTTCCGTTGTGAGCGCCCGTGTGTGACGGTCGCTCGATATCAGCATTTGTTGGTACAGACGGACTTGCTGTCTTTTCTCTCAGGAGAGTTTATAGTTAGAACAGTTAGACACTGTACTGTTGCGAACCTACACGATTCAGGACTTCACCTCCAGGTTGGAAGTCGTCATTGAGTACGCATCGTTCAGTAATTCAGAGCACTTGTTCTGCCTATACTTATGTTGAGGCGTTATCTGAACTCCGTCCTTGTGGTTGGGAGTTCACGTTTTTCGTCTGTAGAACACAGAGAGGAGAAGACAGTGTTATAGTAGTCAGAGGTCCGCCTTCTGCCGTCCTGGTGTTTGAAAGAGTTTTTATTTTTGTGGCTGGAGATCTTCCATCGGCGCAGACGTTTACGAGAACCAGCACGACGACGCACCAGACGCACGTGCGTACGGTGATATCGCAAATTGCTTCGTCTTATTAGGGCTATAAAGCTAAACAGCTGTGATCACGTTAGTTTATTTCCACTGAGGTTCCACACCACCGCAGATCGTATTTGAAAGTAGTGTCTCCTAGTGTTTGGTGCGCAGATGATGTCAGTCGTTTCGCGTTATTTATGTTAGATTGTGTGGCCTTGAAAAGGGGCAGAGTGGGCAATTGATCTGCAATTTTAGTTAGGAAACACAGAGAATTGTACTTGAAGGGTTGATTTAAAAAAATGATTCAAATGGCTCTGATCGCTATGGGACTCAACATCTGAGGTCATCAGTCCCCTAGAACTTAGAACTACTTGAACCTAACTAAGCTAAGGACACCACACACATCCATGCCCGAGGCAGGATTCGAACCTGCGAACATAGCGGTCGCGCGGTTCCAGGCTGAAGCGCCTAGAAGCGCTCGGCCACTAAGGGTTGATTTTAATCTATAATAAATATAATGACCAACATCGTTTATGATTTAGTAGTATTTTTTGCCATCCTCATTCATTTATGTTGGCATTGCAATTTATACCTTAAAAAGAATCAAGAGATTCTAAGATCTGCGTTTATTATTTTCCGTTGCGCACATTCATTTTACACCCGCCTGGAGTAGCATCTTGAAAGTGTTATAGGGCCCGTTGGTGTTCCTCGTCTATATAAACGATTTAGGAGACAATCTGAGCAGCCGTGTCAGGTTGTTTGCAGATCGTCTAGTAAAGTCGTCTAGTAAAGTCGTCAGAAGACAAACAAATTGCAAAACGATTTAAATAAGTTTTCTGTATGGTCCTAAAATTGGCAAGTAATGAAAAGTATTAGGTCATACACGTAAGTGCTAAAACGAAGCCGTGAAACTTCGAGTATATGATAAATGTCAAATTTAAAGGTCATAAAAAAAATTGTTCAAATGGCTCTGAGCACTTTCTGAGGTCATCAGTCCCCTAGAACTTAGAACTACTTAAACCTAACTAACCTAAGGACATCACACACATCCATGCCCAAGGCAGGATTCGAACCTGCGACCGTAGCGGTCGCGCGGTTCCAGACTGTAGCGCCTAGAACCGCTCGGCCACCCAGGCCGGCAAAGGTCATAAATTCAACTAAAAACCTACGAATTACAATTGTGAACAACTTAAATTGGAAAGAGTACATAGAAAATGTTGTGGGGAGGCAGGACACTTAGAAATTGTAACACATTGTAGTGTTATAAAAAATATAGTGTTGAAGATATAATGAAATTTTGTGTGTAACTTGGCAACAGAATCAGAGTTTGACTGTATTGTCTTATCGTAACAAGTCACTATAATGATTATTTCACCTGATAAATATTTTTTAAATACCTGGCATTCTGTGGACATAGAGCAGCAGATTAATTTATTTGAGATTAGTAGGAAGCAACATTATCATTTCCGCGCATTTTCATGACCGCGATGCAGTCATACCCCGATCGACACTAAGGGACCAAAAGATTTACTGACTTTAAAACAAAAACAACGCTACACAATTAAAAAGGACTGATTCATTAAAGACAGGAAAACTATATGTTCCTCCTGCCTCAATGCTGCGTTCGATCCATCGACATGATCGTAAGTTCTGGAGATAAACTGATACAAAATGCTTAACATTCTAGTAGTGAGGAGATGGAGATACTTAAGGATAATTTGTCTAAATAACAACACTTCATATATAACACACGCTTTTTTAATGCTACGTACCTTTTTATATTACAGTTACAATAGCTGGTGCGTATTAACAAAAGCTTGGCACATAACAGGAAATACTAGAGATGAATGTCCTCTCGATGGTGCCTGCTCGTAATTAATTACACAAACATACATGTTCTCTGATTGCGAAGACAATTAGCATATTTACAGAATATTTTCCAGAAATTATAAAATACAGATTGCGAAACGTAGCAAATTCGCGTCCGCCTTTCATGATATAGAAACAGTGAAAGGTGAAGCACTAAAGGCCTCATTTGTGTTGAAGCAACAGAATTCTTTTTATATCGTTAATCTATACGTGTACATAGAGATTTACAGCCGCCGAGCAGGAGCGGCAAAGATGAAGAATACATTACAATTGTTTGATAACTTCAGGCCATCAGGCGTTTACTATTGACCCTATAATAGCGTTTGTGAGGCGAAAATTACCAGTATTACAAGATCTACTAGAATGACTGCCTACACTACGCTTGTCCGTCCTCTTTTACGATACTGCTGCGCGGTGTAGGATCCTTACCAGACAGGATTGACGGAGTACATCGAAAAAGTTCAAAGAAGAGCAGCACGTTTTGTATTATAGCGAATTACGGCGTGTCACTGAAAACAAAGGCGTTTTTCGTTGCGACGGAATATCCTCACGAAATTTCAATAACCAACTTTCTCCTCCGAATGCGAAAATATTTTGTTGACACCGACGTACGGGGGAGAAACGATCACCGTAATAAAAATAAGGGAAATCAGAGCTCGCACGGAAAGATATAGGTGTTCTTTTTTTCCGCGCGCTATACGAGATAGGAATAATTGAGAATTCTGTGGTTGTTCGATGAATTCTCTGCCAGGCACTTAAATGTGATTTGCAGAGTATCCATGTAGGTGTAGACGTATAGCACAAATCAGCTTAAAGCAAACCGCTCAAAGACTCAAGTGCGTGTTTTTCATTTGAGAAATAGGGTAGCTACTCGTAAGATGGGTGCATCACATAACTAACGAGGAGGTAATGAATAGGATTGGGGAGAAGAGGAGTTTGTGGCACAACTTGACTAGAAGAAGGGATCGGTTGGTAGGACATGTTCTGAGGCATCAAGGGATCACCAATTTAGTATTGGAGGGCAGCGTGGAGGGTAAAAATCGTAGAGGGAGACCAAGAGATGAATACACTAAGCAGATTCAGAGGGATGTAGGCTGCAGTACGTACTGGGAGGTGAAGAAGCTTGCACTGGATAGAGCAGCATGGAGAGCTGCATCAAACCAGTCTCAGGACTGAAGACCACAACAACAACAACAACAACAACAACAACTCGTAAGATGATGATAGTATGTTCAGGAATTCAGTTACAAACTCCAGATTATCTAAGAGTGACGCTGGACACATCTCTTACTTTCAAGAGGCTCTGCGCGAATCACAAGGTAAAAGTTTCCACCAGGAACAATCTGTTGAGAAAACTGGCCGCATCACAGTGAAACCGTGCGAACCTCTGCGCTTCCACTAGCTTACCATGCAGCAGAGTGCGCTTGTCCTGTTTGGTATAATTCGTCATCTGCCAGACACGCAAACGTAGCTTTGGACGACTCCTGGACAGTTATAACTGGTTTGTTGGATTTACCACCTTGCAGGAATAGCACCATTCCCCTTACGAAGAGAAATTACGGCGAATAAGGAACGAAAGATAGTGTAACAAGAACAAACCCATCCCCTTTATGGGCACAACCTGATTCGCAGCAACTGAAGTCAATCAAGAGTTTCCTTAGAACATCAAAGGTATTTACTACCGCTGCTGAAAATGCCAGAGTGCAACTGTGGAGGGATAAGACTTCCCTTCCTTGCGGTTGGAAAAGAGTTTCTGGAGCTCTGCTTCCAGCACACGACAAGGAACAAATGATCTGGAAACCTGGGGATACGCTGAGGTGAGGAGAGCGTAGGTGAAGGTTTAGTCTGGCAACATGGGGCTACAGCACAGAAAGCAGTATTAAGTGTGACTGTGGAGACGTTCAGAATGTCCAGCACTTGCTCCACTGTCGACTGTACTGCAGACGACCTCCATCGAGCGACAGAAAATGGACTGGAAGAGGCCAAATTTTGGCCGAGGACTGCATGACATGTTAACTGTGCACCTATGTATGTTTCTGACACGAGAATAAATTAATAAATTTTAATGGAACAGTAGACTTATTGGACTCTTCATTTGTGTGGCCGCGTTGTCAGTAGTAGATTAACAATTCTTGAGGGTATTTTTGTTCTGTCGTTGCAACTACAAAATTGCGTGTTCTTTTTTTTTCACCAGACACATTTCGCTTTATTAAGGTAAAGCATCGTCAGTGGTGTCAAATTAAGTTATATACATTTTGATTTGCTTTCACACAGAAAAACAGTTCGTTAAAAATGTGTTGGTTTCTACTTACGGTGATTTTCGCTGGATTTTTGGAACCTGCTCAGTATCATTGGTAAAGAAATTTACCAGCAACATACAAACAAGAGACAGTGTATAAAACAAGATACAGGAACATACATTTACATATACTTTCATAATAGCAAAAACTTACTTGTGTTTTGTTGTGTCTAGACAAGACAGCCTAGACACAATGAGAGGAAGCCGAAAGGCACTCGCTTAAACTAACGCAGGCTGGCGTGAGGTCTGAAACAGGATACGTAATGAATGCTATAAAGAAAAGTACGTAGCTTCTGGAATACTTAACTTTAATCCATAATTGTAGAACATCGCTCTTGATGATACATGCTTCATATAATAAATATCAATTGATTACGGCGCCTTGCTAGGTCGTAGCAATTGTAGCTGAAGGCTATGCTAACTATCGTCTCGGCAAATGAGAGCGTATTTGTCAGTGTGGCGTCGCTAGCAAAGTCGGCTGTACAACAGGGGACGAATGCTAGGGAGTCTCTCTAGACTAGACCTGCCGTGTGGTGGCGCTCGGTCTGCTATCACTGACAGTGGCGACACGCGGGTCTGACGTATACTAAAGGACTGCGGCCGATTTAAAGGCTACCACCTAGCAAGTGTGGTGTCTGGCGGTGACACCACATGTTTACCTCTTGAGAGACTGGCAGTCGCATTAAGATTTCGGACCATTGTGCAAACATTCCAGTGGTTGGCCTATGCGAAAAGAATTGCAGCAGATTCATTAAACATCGACAATAGCGGGAAACACTTCTACTAATTTAAGAAGAAAGACGCAGAATCTTTTACAAAATGAATGCGAAGAAATATACGTCGGAAGGATGCGGACGCGAACATTTTCGTTACAGCTCACGACTCTATGAACTACACTGTGACTTCGACATGGCAACCGGGTCCACGTAAGTCGTATACATTGCGAAAGGATTGTAACTACAACGGTCATTATTCGGTATTTAAGTGTGACAGATGTGACCAGAACGACGAGCTTTTGATACATCGTTCTGCCGTATCATAGCACACCAGTTATACGTTTACCGACTGATATGTAGTAATGGAAAAACTGGTAGAAGCCGACCTTGGTGAAGATCGGTTTGGATTTCGTAGAAATGTTGAAACACGTGAGGCAATACTGACCTTACGACTTATCTTAGAAGAAAGATTAAGGAAAGGCAAACCTACGTTTCTAGCATTTGTAGACTTGGAGAAAGCTTTTGACGATGTTGACTGGAATACTCTCTTTCAAATTCTGAAGGTGGCAGGGATAAAATACAGGGAGCGAAAGGCTATTTACAATTCGTAGAGAAACCAGATGGCACTTACAAGAGTCGAGTGACATGAGAGGGAAGCAGTGGTTGGGAAGGGAGTGAGACAGGGTTGTAGCCTCTCGCCGATGTTATTCAATCTGTATATTCAGCAGGCAGTGAAGGAAACAAAAGAAAAATTCGGAGTAGGAATTAAAATCCATGGAGAAGAAATAAAACTGAGGTTCGCCGACTACATTGTAATCCTGTCAGAGACAGCAAAGGACTTGGAAGAGCAGTTGAACGGAATGGACTGTGTCTTGAAAGGAGGATATAAGATGAATATCGGCCGGTCGGTGTGGCCGTGCGGTTAAAGGCGCTTCAGTCTGGAACCGCGTGACCGCTGCGGTCGCAGGTTCGAATCCTGCCTCGGGCATGGATGTGTGTGATGTCCTTAGGTTCG
Organism: Schistocerca serialis cubense; assembly: GCF_023864345.2. Lineage (NCBI taxonomy): Eukaryota > Metazoa > Arthropoda > Insecta > Orthoptera > Acrididae > Schistocerca > Schistocerca serialis. The sequence goes on along the minus strand of NC_064649.1, from coordinate 189,215,397 downwards.
TTAGGTTTAATTAGTTCTAAGTGCTAGGCGACTGATGACCTCAGAAGTTAAGTCGCATAGTGCTCAGAGCCATTTGAACCATTTTTTAAGATGAATATCAACAAAAGCAAAACGAGGATAATGGAATGTGTTGTGGCGTAACAAGACAGCCACGCCCCTCGGAGGTAGCCGAAAGGCACGCGTTAAGCTCACGCAGATTGGCGTGAGGTCTGGAACAGGACAATGTCTTGAGAATTGCAATAAAGTACGAAAATCGTGTAATACTTAACTTTAATCCATAATCGGTGTACATCGCTCTTGTACAGATATACTCTCCATTTTACTATACACTGGTAATGGCGCCTTGCTAGGTCGTAGCCAATGACTTAGCTGAAGGCTATGCTAACTATCGTCTCGGCAAATGAGAGCGTATTTTGTCAGTGAACCATCGCTAGCAAAGTCGGCTGTACAACTGGGGCGAGTGCTAGGAAGTCTCTCTAGACCTGCCGTGTGGCGGCGCTCGGTCTGCTATCACTGACAGTGGCGACACGCGGGTCCGGCGTATACTAAGGGACCGCGGCCGATTTAAAGGCTACCACCTAGCAAGTGTGGTGTCTGGCGGTGACACCACAGAATATAGTCGAATTAAGTTGGGTGATGCTGAGGGAATTAGATTAGGAAATGAGACACTTAAAGTAGTAAAGGAGTTTTGCTATTTGGGGAGAAAAATAACATGATGGACGAAGTAGAGAGGATATAAAATGTAGACTGGTAGCGGCAAGAAAAGCGGTTCTGAAGAAGAGAAATTTGTTAACATTGAGTATAGAGTTAAGTGTCAGGAAGTCGTTTCTGAAACTATTTGTATGGAGTGTAGCCATGTATGGAAGTGAAACATGGACGATAAATAGTTTAGACAAGAAGAGAATAGAAGCTTTCGAAATGTGGTGCTACAGAAGAATGCTGGAGATTAGAGCAGTAGATCACATGACAAATGAGGAGGTATTGAATAGAATTGGGGAGAAGAGGATTTTGTGGCACAACTTGACAAGAAGAAGGGATCGGTTGGTAGGACATGTTCTGAGGCATCAGGGGATCACAAATTTAGCATTGGAGGGCAGCGTGGAGGGTAAAAATCGTAGAGGGAGACCAAGAGATGAATACACTAAGCAGATTCAGAAGGATGTAGGCTGCAGTAGGTACTGGGAGATGAAGAAGCCTGCAGAGGATAGAGTAGCATGGAGAGCTGCATCAAACCAGTGTCAGGTCTCAAGACCACAACAACAACAACAACAACATCAACTACATGTAGTAACATACGCCGCGTTTTCGAGAGATCGCGAACGTGCTGCTGCTTTGAAACAGATGATATCCACACCACACATTCTAATAAAAAGAAAAAAAAACACCATATACGTCGTTCAATTTCTCGCAATATGGCGACTCCTAAATTCTGTTTGTGACGTGAAACAGATGGCGCACGTCATTGGCTTCCTTCATCTCCAGGAGGCAAACATCTGACACGTGAGACAGCGTAGTGGAACGCGGAATTTCACGCTGTGACGTCACCAACTGCTCGCTGACGCGCGCCTTTCGAGTCCCGTGGGAGGATGGCTTAAGCCGGTGTGGACTCTCGCCACGGCTAGAGAGTGAACTTGCCCAAGGGACACACTTCCATTTTCATCGGCTCCGAATGTTTTTTAGTGTAGAGCAAAATAAGAGACACATATTTTTTTATACGTGCCCGTACGACCTGTAAGTGGATGAAACACTCCCTGAAAAAAAAACGGAGATAAATTTTCTAAAACGGTAACAGAATATAAAACTTCTAATATACGTCCTATGGTATTTAATTTATGTTACAATGGTGCATCCTGATTTGTCGAAGAAGCGATTTTTTTCGAAATGCTCTTCCCAGCCCCACCATGTTGTTTTTCATTTGGAGATTTGACTAATAGTTATATAGCGTCGTTAATTCCAAATGCGATCATATATCATAAAGTGGTATTGCAATTATTCGATGAGGTTTCTGCGCAGAATAAAGGTGCAGTGCTCATTTTTCTTTTTTTTTTTTTTGACAGAAACAATTCGGCGCTTCCTCATTACTGCGCAGATTATTAATACTGTCACAACAATAATGTAGAAACAATTCCACACATAATACAATTAAATCTGAAAAGGTTACAATTTAAAAACAAAAAATTACATTAAATGTAAGAAGAAAACACAAATGCAACACACATGAAATTAAAAGAAAAAAATATATAGTACAATATATATAAAATATAGATTTAGAATACATTTTCCAGGGCAATACTTAGTAAACAACGTAATATGACAGTTGGCATTGAAGGGGACACGCTCTGGGCGCGCGTACAGCGATATGTCTAGCATATTTATACTGACAAATGCGTCTCTGGAATACCACTTCATCATATACGAGTATGACTGAATTTTGTGTTAACGATGCTGTACTTCTGCTAATAGACAAATGTCGAAATGAAAATAAAATACTGGAGAGGAGGGGATTTCTGAAAAAAAAAAAATTTTTCGACAGATCGGAGTGCAGCATTGTAACGTACTTTAAAAAACGTACAACTTTTATCTGAAGGTTTTTTTATATCCGTTACCATTTGAACGATATTTATTCAGAAATATTAAACTCAATTATTTCAAGGCGGTATTTCATCGTCTTAGCGGCCGTATGGACATGTATAAGAAAATGTGTGCCTCTTATTTTGTTCTTCACCACAGCGTATTCGATTCCGATCTAACTCGCAGTGTGTTCCTTGTGTAGGTTTACTTGTCAGAGCGGGACTTTGCCAGTGGCTGCGAAAGCTCCCAAGTGACAGAAGACAAGAAACGTTGCAAACTGCATCAGCATCTTGAAATACTGCATCTGCATGCACTTCTGAAATGGAAGTATCTGGACTAATCTGAAGTATTGGGAATATTGATGCGTAGTAGCAAGGGCAAGAATATTTAAAATACAAGGTGTATCTAAAAGAATCATCCAATTCAAAAAAAAATTACAGTAAAACTTCGTTAACACGAATCCGAAGGGACCGAAAAATCAGGAGTTTGTGTTAAAAAAATTCGTGTTACGTGAAAAACACAGATTTTAATAAGTATACATGTACAGCAGTACACTAATGTGTTGTAATACACTACACTATCAATCACGTTCTTGTCGACTTTTAACACTATAAAGTGATTGTAAAATCCAAATACTCACAAATTATGTACGTTACTTTCTTGGAAAAAATTCGGTCGTGGTTCGCTGACGTTCATGGGAACGATAATATTTTCTAATTTCACAACCAATTGTAATAATAGCGTCCGTAAACCCAGCAGTGGCGTCAGATGTTGAAGCGAACCGTTCTAAACAGTCCAAGGCTGTAAACATGTCCTGACGGGTAGGTGGAATGGTATCTGTATTCTGTTCCTTTCCACTTTCTTCTGATGGCCCTTCTTGCACCTCGTTCACAGCTTTTGGCACATCCGATTCCACAGAAGCACATACGGAAACATCGTCGTCTACACTAATGAATTCTTCGAAACGAATCCCAGGGTTCGCAACGTCCTGCAGAACTGTCCATTCATCAGGTGAAGCGGCATCTTCTAACTCGTGGACATCTTCAGTGCTGTTACGTCTCCAAGCTCTGTTAAAGCTCTTCCCTATACGATGCGGCGATACTGAGTTCCAGGCTGCTGCGATGGCTTTTATTGCGTCAAGCAGATTCCAATTTGGGGTTGAGAGAGATTATGCCTTGGTCCAAATGCTGAAGGCGGCTTGTGGCGTTGGGTGGAAAAAACTGTCCAACGTAAGAAGAACATGTCTGTTTTGAGCAACCATTCGACTGTTGAAACGAAGAAGCCACTTGCGAAATGATGTGCCATCGATCCAAGCTTTCTTGTGGTGAGAGTAGATGCAAGGTAAAGTGTCCATATTTATGTTTTTAAAACAACGTGGTTTCTCGGATTTACCGATAACCCAGGGACGAAACTTCTCACTGCCTTCAGCACTACAGCACAGTACAGCAGTCACACGTTGCTTGCTTCGTGCCCCACCGTGACACTTACCACCTTTTATCCCCAGGGTGTGATTTGGAAAAAGATTGTCGAAAAATGCAGTTTCATCCATGTTAAACACATCACACGAGGCATACTTTTCCCTCACTCGGTTGAATTCATGCAACCAGCTGTTCGCATTTTCTTCATCAACTTTATTTGCTTCACCACAAATTTGTACGGATGAAATTGAATTTCTCTTTTAGAACCGATAAAACCAACCAGTCTTCGATGCCCATATCTTTAGCAATATCATTGCTTTTGACTGAACCACACGGCCAGTTAAAGGTATGTTAGATGCACGCATATGATTTAACCTTTCTAGCAGTAACGCGTCGATGTCTCCATACTTGACGGTACAAAGTCGTTTAGATTTGTTTCCATTTTTTCTCGATTCTTAATAATCGTAGATAAAGTAGATTTAGGTATTCCAAATTGCTCTGCAATTGCTGTTTTCTCGGTACCACGGTCCACTTCATTTAGAATATTAAGCTTTAACTGTACATTTAGAGCTGTCTGTTTCCTCTTTGCCATTTTCGCGTGCTACGGTACCGGTTGTAACTGTAGTTTTTATTCAGTATTCCAACTCGATACGGCTACAACAAACAGAACACCTGTCAAATCTGGCACTGAGTACATTCCTAAATGCTGCTGCACACATTATTGAATGTCTTACAATGTACAGCAAACGCTGATTGTTGAGGTGATAATCGAAGCTACCGACCTACAATACGTTAAAAAAGAGTCAACAATAAGTATAATTAGCTTTGTAGCTGCATTTCCTACATTCATTTCAGGAAAAAAATTTACGCTTTAGAATACTCTAAGGTTGGAAGTTTGTGTTACAGTGAAATTTAAGTACGCTAGGAATTGAAACAGAGTTCGTAATTCACCTTTACCGAAATTTGTGTTAACCGATAAAACATACCATAAGAACTAATGTATTCCTGGCGGGACCAATATTTTTTTCGCGTTAACCGCGCTAACGAGATGATACTGTATAACTATATTATGGTTTGAGATATATGCGTGAACAAGGTACTGTCGGAAAGAGCGGAGTCTCGAGTTTTATATGGTTCCCGCTAGTTAGCAGCAGTGTGTGTACACTTCAGTTCTCGTACAAATACTGCCGGAATAACTGAAAGTGCTTTGTGTTCTACGTTTTGCGCAGTGCGAGTCAGTAATAACTGTTCAGCGTGACTTTCCTACAAAGTACGTGTGGATCTTCCTGCAGCTCAGAGCATTAGTCGATGGCTCGAGCAATTCCGTGAAACAGGTTGTTTGTGTGAAGGCAAATCGCTGGGCCGTCCCCGAGTGTCTGACACAGACGTCGAATGCATCCGCCGTAGTTTCATAATGAGTCCGCAGAAATCCGTTCGCCGTGCAACTGGAAAGCTCAGCATGTTTTTGATGTCCGTTTGGCGTGTGTTGCGTCGACGTTTACCGTACAAAATCCAGCTACTGCAAGCTCTTGGTGAAGGTGACACAACAACAACAACGTGTGGAGTTCTGTAATTTCGTTCTTGGCGAGATGGAGGATGACAGTTTTCTTCCACGCTTAGTGTTTAGTGACGACGCAGCATTACATTTAAATGGAAAGGTGAACCGTCATAATGTGAGAATATCGACCGGCCGCTGTGGCCGAGTGGTTCTAGGCACTTCAGTCCGGAACCGCGTTGCTGCTACGGTCGCAGGTTCGAATCCTGCCTCGGGCATGGATGTGTGTGATGTCCTTAGGTTAGTTAGGTTTAAGTAGTTCTAAGTCTAGGTGACTGATTATCTCAGATATTAACTCCCATAGTGCTTAGAGCGATTTTAAGAATATGGGGTACGTAACAACCACATGGAGTTGTACAATATGAGAGGGAACCTCCAAAATTTAATGTGTTTCGTGCAGTTTTATGTGAAAAGGTGTATGATCCATTTTTCTGTACCGAAAACACTGCTACAGGAAGCACATATCTCCACATGCTTGATAACTTTCTTTTCCCATAGTTGGAGACTGTTTCGAACGACTTCATTTATGAACAGGATGGGGCACCACCACTGCCATCTTGAAGTGCGGGAATTTTTAAATCGAAGGATTAGCGGACGATGGGTCGGTCGCACTGGACCGAATGATTCAGCCTTACGTTACTGGCCTCCATGGTCACCGGACCTGACTGTATGTGATTATTTCTTGTCGGGGTTTGTAAAAGACTCAGTTTATGTGGCTCCATTACCAACAACAATGAATGAACTGAGACATCGCACAACAGCAGCTGTGGAAGAGAAGCTGTAACTCTTATTGTTAGACATGCTCGCTACAGTGTGCGAACAAACTGAATACGGAACTGACTTAAGCCGTGCACCTCAAGGGGAGCATATTGAGCACCAATGAAAAGGTACGAATAAAAGTTTTTGACTTTCCCGTTCATCAAACAATAAAATTCATTGTATATATTTACTAATTTCAGAAATATAGACGTGCCAGATCGGAGGATTCTTTTCGATACACCCTGTAGTAGTGAGCCCTGGCATTCTCAGGAAGGAATGTGCGGTCTTAATGTAGTTTATCAAATGCATTTTTTGTAACTTTTTTTATGTCTGGATCGCAAATTTCAGTATGCAATTATAGCACGATGACTAGTTTCGGTTGTTTTTTGCTACAATGTTCAGGTCGCGCAGATCGTAAAAAATTGGAGAAAAAAATTATGATTAGCGGTAGTCATGCAATGAAATACATTCGTGTTGTGGGCCAACAAGACTATGTCAGCATGTAGCTAAAAACTTTTTCACGAGCGAGCCAGGTTGTAAACCATTATCTCGCAAGATGGCGGTGATAAAGAAGGAGAATTGCCAGTTGCATTAGTAGAAGTTGGATTACCTGCTGGTGAATTTGCGACTGTACTGTAGGCATTGTACGTCCCTCGTGGCCTCTCGGTAGCGTTCTCGCTTCCCGAGCACGGGGTCCTGGTTTCGATTCCCGACGGGGTCAGGAATTTTTCCTGCCTCGAGATGACTGGGTGTTGTTGTGTCGTCTTCATCATCATCATTCATTCCCATTGCGGTCGGAGGAAGGCAACGGCAAACCACCTCCATTAGGACCTTGCCTAGTAAGGCGGTGCGGGTCTCCCGCATCGTTCCCCTACGCTCTGTAAAGAAGCATGGGACTTCATTTCCAGTTTTTCACTGTAGGTATTGTAGGTCCACAAGAGTACAAGAAGTTACTTTTGACGTGACCTGCCTGGCAGGATGGACCTCTCGAATTTTACTTTTAATCTTCATCCTGTGCGCATTTTACACTGAAGAGCCAAACAAACTGGTACAACTGCCTAATATCGTGTAGGGCCCCCGCGGGCACGGAGAAAAGCCGCAACACGACATGGCATGTTTAATATTTTTGTGGGATCAAAAATTTAAAAACCTCTCTCACACCGGCCTGATTTAGCTTCACTGATCAGGATAGTAAAAAACATGCGTATATTAAGGGAATTTTCATTCACAAAGCAGGCTTATCACATTCACACAGTTCAATACTGTTCTATCCTGATTAAATTGAGCTTAACTTAAATTCCATAAGGCAGTGAAGCAATTTCGAAGTCTCGGTGCGACGAAAATTGTCAGTCGATCTCCTGAAAACATTTGTAATAATTATTAACTTCCGGTGATCACATGGGGAAGGCCGGAGATGTGCTGGTAAGACCGTGTTAGCCCATTTATTGGAAGTAATAAACTGGATATCTTGAGCGTACAAAACGGCAGGTTCGTCCAGTGTAAATCAGACGTTCCCCACTGATCCCGTGCAACACAGCATAGTAAGCAGACACTGTCAATAATAATCAGTTAAATAATACGCGAACACACTTCCTTTAGTTTAGTTCATGTATTACATTCCTTCTCATACAGAATCTCATCAAGATGGCGACTAGCTCAACAATACATACATATAAATCTTCTTTCTTTCACGGCTAATCGGCAAGAGCTCAATCCTTTTCATAAGAGAAAACATAGATAGCAGAGAAGCTATTCCATGGACTAAATGCACGCTCCAAGGAATAATAGGGCTTGAAACTACTTTGCATTGATAATCATCGTATATTGATGTTTAGGAATCGGTAAGATAAGAAGAGATATTTCGAGATATGTACTGAGTTACATAATTTATAAAATTTCTGAAAATATCGCAGAGAGACCGCTGCAAGAGACATTACACATGGACCCGAGTAATGTCTGAACTAGTGAAGGACCTGATACGGTCAATCGAGCAGGGCTGTTCATAGATCCGTACGCGTACGAGGGGGTGGAGATCTCTTCTGAACAGCAAGTTGCAAGGCAACCCGGATATGTTCAATAATGTTGATGCCTGAGGAGTCTGGTGGCCGGCGATTTTAAGTCGGAAAAGTGTTTCTGGGGCCAGTCTGTAGCTATTCTGGAAATGTTAGGTGGAATTGCCCAAGTCAGTCGGAATGCAGAATGGACGTGAATGGATGCAGGTGATCGGACAGGGTGCTTACGTATTTGTCACCTGTCACAGTTGTATCTAGACGTATCAGGGCTCACATACCACTGCAACTGCACACGCCCCTCACAGTTACAGAACCTCCACTAACTTGAAGAGTCCCCTGCTGACATGCAGGGTCCGTGAATGGCTCTGAGCACTATGCGACTTAACTTCTGAGGTCATCAGTCGCCTACAACTTAGAACTAATTAAACCTAACTAACCTAAGGAAATCACACACATCCATGGCCGAGGCAGGATTCGAACCTGCGACCGTAGCGGTCGCTCGGCTCCAAACTGTAACGCCAAGAGCCGCACGGCCACTCCGGCCGGTCACGGTCTACATCTACATCTACATCCATACTCCGCAAGCCACCTGACGATGTGTGGCGGAGGGTACCTTGAGTACCTCTATCGGTGCTCCCCTCTATTCCAGTCTCGTATTGTTCGTGGAAAAAAGGATTGTCGGTATGCCTCTGTGTGGATTCGAATCTCTCTGATTTTATCCTCATGGTCTCTTCGCGAGACATACGTAGGACGGAGCAATATACTGCTTGACTCCTCAGTGAAGGTATGTTCTCGAAACTTCAACGAAAGTCCGTACCGAGCTACTGACCGTCTCTCCTGCAGAGTCTTCCACTGGAGTTTATCCATCATCTCCGTAACGCTTTCGCGATTACTAAATGATCCTGTAACGAAGCGCGCTGCTCTCCGTTGGATCTTCTCTATGTCTTCTATCAACCCTATCTGGTACGTATCCCACACTGCTGAGCAGTATTCAAGCAGTGGGCGAACAAGCGTACTGTAACCTACTTCCTTTTTTTCGGATTGAATTTCCTTAGGATTCTTCCAATGACTCTCAGTCTGGCATCTGCTTTACCGACGATCAACTTTATATGATCATTCCATTTTAAATCACTCCTAATGCGTACTCCCTGATAATTTATGGAATTAAGTACTTCCAGTTGCTGACCTGCTACATTGTAGCTAAATGATAAGGGATCTATGTATTCGCAGCACATTACACTTTCTACATTGAGATTCAATAGCCATTCCCTGCACCGTGCGTCAATTCGCTGCAGATCCTCCTGCATTTCAGTACAATTTTCCATTGTTACAACCTCTCGATATACCACAGCATAATCCGCAAAAAGCCTCAGTGAACTTCCGATGTCATCCACAAGGTCATTTATGTATATTGTGAATAGCTACGGTCCTACGACACTCACGGTATACTCATGAAATGGTCGTACGGAAAGATCCTCACTTCATCGCTTCTTCGGAGATGCTGTGTCGCGTAGCTCGTGCGCCGACTGCAACACCACGTTCAAACTCACTTAAATCTTGATAACCTGCCATTGCAGCAGCAGTAACGCGCTAGACACTTGTAGTCTTATATGGGGTGAAAAGTATTTAAACCGACAAACTCTGGGAGGTTGTAGGGGACATCAAAACAAATATTTTCCTCTAATGTCATTTTTTCCTATGAGGATTATTTGAACCGGTGGAGGCCGTATTACGCTCTTTAGTTGTGGGCAACTGCTGTCCACCAGTGTAGTAGTGCATTGTCTCTGTTTACTAATGCAGCGATACACCTGGAGTGAGTACACTGACATGGTTGGTGCGTACTACGTAGCGCACCACAACGGACGAGCTGCACAGCGGGTTTATCAACAACAATATCCTAATCGCCGTATCCCGCATCATACGACCTTTGCTGCTGTGTACCAACGTCTGCGTGAGGCCGGGTCATTTAGCAGATTACCTGGACAGGGACGCCGTCGCACGGTAAGAACGCTGCAATTTGAGGAAGCTGTCTTGCAGCAGGTGGAGAGGGATCCTTCAATCAGCACTCGTGCAACTGCACATAACATGGGGACTAATCACACGAATGTAAGAACAGTCCTTCGAGAGCAGTTGTTACGTCCATTTCACTTACAGCGTGTCCACAACCTGGAACCAGTTGATTATCCACCCAGAGCACAGTTTTCGCAGTGGTACCTGGAACAGTGTGAAATGCATCTTACATTTCCATCCTCTGTCTTGTTTACCGATGAAGCAACGTTCGGGCGTGATGGGGTCTTCAACATGCACAATTCGCATGTTTGCAGTGAGGATAACCTACATGCCACAGTTACTAGCGCTCATCAAGTGCGGTTCTTCGTTAATGTGTGGGTCATGTGTTGTTGGGGACTGTTTAACTGGGCCGTGTCTGCTACCTAGGCCATTAAATGGCAGGCACTATTACAGTTTTCTCGCCAGAGCATTGCCAGAATTGCTGGAAGACGTCCCGCTCCCTACAAGACAACGCACGTGGCGCCAACATGACGGGCCGCCGGCACATTTCAGTCGTCGTGTGCGTCTATTCCTGGACCGACGGTTCCCAGAAACGTGGATTGGCAGAGGTGGTCCTGTACCGTGGCCTGCTCGATCCCCAGATATGTCCCCTCTGGACTTTTTTGTGTGGGGAGAGATGCGCAACCTTGTTTACGCAGCTCCTGTTGCATCAGAAGAGGATCTGGTTGCCCGGATAGTAGCAGCAGCAGGAACAGTTAAGGATACTGCTGGGGTTTTGCCCGTGTCAGACATAACATGATCCGACGGTGTAACCTTTGTTTACGTGTGTCAATGGAGGCATTTCTGAAAATCTACTGTAATTGAAATTGGGTTGTGTTAATGTGTTGTCTCTTGGTCATAAAAAAATGGAAAAGTGTTTCTTGGTTTAATTAATTTGCCGCCAGAGAAATATTCCTCTACCGGTTGAGATACTCCGCATAGGAAAAAATGACATTAGGGAAAAATATTTGTTTTGATGTCCCCTACAAGCTCCCAGAGATTGTCGGTTTAAATACTTTTCACCCTGTATAGTCGTTGCCGACCGCAGCGCCGTATTCTCCTGTCTACATGTCTCTGTATTTGATACGCATGGCTATACCAGTTTCTCTGGCGCTTGAGCACAGTTACACCACACTTCTGAGATGGATTGTAGAGCTGTCGGGAACTATCAGCGAGTGCTTCCTGTGGCGGCGCACGAAGCGTTGCTGGATACCCGCACCATTGAGAACTAGCGCTACCGACATGATCCCGTGTGCAAACGACAGCCAAAGGCGTGGCGTTAATCGTCTTCCCCGCCTTCCGAGTTTAATGTTATGTCGATCGTCTTTTGCTGTCGCTAGTAACTTGATCCATCGCGAATTTCTACCCGAGGTAGGCGGTGTAGGCGATGAACATCATGCCACTGCATGCGAGCAAATCCACGAGAAGTTTTCGCTGACATCTTCCAACAGTGTTTCCACTGTTAGACGTGTGTTGCAGCTAATGGTGATTACTTCGAACGCCACTAAAGGTATTTTGTTTTTGTAGCTCTCTCGTCCCTTATTTTCTAAAAATAAATGGTTCAAACGCCTCTGAGCAATATGGGACTTAACTGCTGAGGTCATCACTCCCCTAGAACTTAGAACTACTTAAACCTAACTAACCCAAGGACATCATACACATCCATGCCCGAGGCAGCATCGAACCTGGGACCGTAGCGGTCGCGGGGTTCCAGACTGGAGCGCCTAGAACCGCCCGGCTACTTATTTTCTCAGACTGTGACCTGAAATTGTCACATACCACCTGCGTGTGACATCTGGAAGTCACCTTATGGTGCCGGCCGGGGTGGCCGAGCGGTTCTAGGCGCTTCAGTCTGGAACCGCGCGACCGCTGCCGTCGCAGGTTCGAATCCTGCCTCGGGCATGGATATGTGTGATGTCCTTATGTTAGTTAGGTTTAAGTAGTTCTAAGTTCTAGGGGACTGATGACCTCAGCAGTTAAGTCCCATAGTGCTCAGAGCCATTTGAACCATCACCTTAAGGTATGACGTAACAGAATCAGCACAATGATGACGTAAAAGACAACAGTAAATAGACAAATAATTATCACTTATTACAACAAAAGAAATCCACTTCAGGAACTCTAAATATCAAAATGGACATACGCCATTTTTCTTACCTGAAGTCACAATTTTTTGAGCCTGCGAGAGTGGAAGCTGTCATCCAGGCTGAGGGTGGGCCAACACGATACTGAATTCCAGCATTACCGACGGAGGGCGCCACGAACTTGTAAGTCATTTTCAGTCAGGTGTCCGGATACTTTTGGTCGCATGGTGTATTTCTCATCCTCACGATGCCAGAAACTCTTTCCTTATACCAAACTTAAAAATGTCTTGCAATCCATGTTTCGCGTGTAGCAACGTCGCCAAAATCAACAATATGAAAACAAACTGATTTGAATTCCACCGACCGCCGTCCGAAGCCTGCAAGTTCTGCTGCTGAGACAGGTTGCACTAAGACCGAGCAAGTCACAGGCAGTGCTAACTTGGAAAGACCGGCCGCCCACGGCCGACGTCGGACATCGGCAGAACTTCACGTTTGTCTGCCACACACCAGCAGGCTGCGGAGTAAATGGCTGCGGTCGCAGTCACACCGGCGGCGGTGAATCCGGCCGACGACCGACATCGGCCGAACACGGGCGATCTTTTCAAGTCAGTACGCCCAGCACCTCATTGCCCGGGTGTACAGACCGTGGACGTGGTCGGCGGAATCCAGTCCGTTTCTTTTGTTGGTCATATGAGCCGATATGATACGAAACACGGACTGTGGGGTACCGATTAGTTTAGTCTAAGCAGGAGTTTATGGCATCCCGAGGATGAAAGATATTGTAGTCAGGATATACCAGGTGTACCGGTATGAAATGAGCGTTTTTGTGTGAAAATGAAACACTAATTTTGAATTGAAAAGTAAAAACATTTTATTCAAGGTACTTACCATTGCTTTCTATACATTTTGACCACCTTTCTGGCAATTTGTGGACACCACGTCAACAGAAATGTTCGTCTTTTGAAGCAAACCAATCAGACACCCAATTTTCGACTTCTTCGTAGGAATCGAAGTGTTCCTCAGCCAATGTGTGTCCCATTGATGAAAACAAATGGTAGTCAGAAGGGGCCAAGTCTGGTGAATACGGCGTTTGGCGTAGCAGGTCCCAGCCAAGTGTTTTGATTGTATTCTGAATCAGTTTTGCTTTGTGTGCAGGTGCATTGTCGTGTAAAAAAACTACTTTGCCATGTCTTCTGGCCCATTCTGGTCTTTTTTCGATCAATGCATAGTTGATCATTTGTTGTTTGTAGCGTTTAGTATTCACAGTTTCACCGGGTTTCAGAAGCTCGTGATACACCACACCTTTTTGATCCCACCAAACACAGAGCACTGTCTTCTTGCCGAATCGATCTGGTTTTGCAGTCGATGTTGATGATTGTCCCGGATTAACCCGTGATTTTTCCCGTTTAGGATTGTTAAAATAAATCCATTTTTCATCGCCAGTAACAATTCGATGCAAAATTGATTGTCTTTCATGTCTTTGAAGCAAAATTTGACAAACGGTTTTTCGGTTTTCCATCTTTCATTCAATTCATGTGGCTTTGAATTTAAGAGTGTCTTATTTTAAACTTTATGTTTGTCTTTCACAGGTATGCTGAATGACATTCGTTGAAGGTTAATTCACGGATGAGTCCACCGACTCCAAATAAATTCAGCAAATCAGAGTGCATATAATCTAACTTTTCTAAGTCAGCACGAATCATCTCGAGTTTGTAACACAACGTTTCTCCCTGCATCTGATATATTCTTAAAACTTGACAGGTAATTACAGAAACTGAGGGCAGACCGTACAGTAAACGCCACGTTGTTTTTTCTTCTTTCATGCATTCGGCGTGCTTAAATACCAAAACCGCACTGCAGCACTCGTCACCAAGCACACAGGCGCCGTGGTATTCGTTAGGACTGTTGATGTTTTTAAAAATGCCTGGCGTCCGATGTATCGATACTTGAAAAATATGATTATCAGCTCTAGATATGAAACTTCCTGGCAGATTAAAACTGTGTGCCGGACCGAGACTCGAACTCGGGACCTTTGCCAGGTTCGCAGGAGAGCTTCTGTAAAGTTCGGAAGGTAGGAGACGAGGTACTGGTAGAAGTAAAGCTGTGAGGACGGGGCGTGAGTCGTGCTTGGGTAGCTCAGTTGGTAGAGCACTTGCCCGCGAAATGCAAAGGTCCCGAGTTCGAGTCTCGGTCCGGCACACACTTTTAATCTGCCAGGTAGTTTCATATCAGCGCACACTCCGCTGCAGAGTGAAAATATGATTCAGCTCTAGATATATCGAAAAAAGGGTCCGATATATCAACGGAAAAAGTATTGACATATCTGCCAATAAAAATATCGGTTGTACATTGTATTTATATTGCCGGTTTTAGAGCTGTATATTCAAGTATTGATTTTATTATCAGATATTCTGTACATCAGCAAGCTAGCAGTCTGCCTGTCCCCCTTACAGCAAGAAGTGAAAAGAAAACGATGCACGTTCAAGCTTGGTGACAACCGCGTTGCTAACAATGGTAACTGCACATACGCGTCCACCCCTCGGTTTCGTCACGTATTGGATTTGTCCGGAACACTTCATGTCGACTTCCCTCTCTCTCACTTTTTTTTTTTGTTTTTCATTTCTGCCAACGTCAGCGTCCTGGCAGTTCTAGTCGAGGCTGAACGTTGCAGTTTCTGATGGTGGCGCCGAGCGCCGATTACGTCAGCATTTCCCCCTCACACGTCGTCGCCCACCGAAAAGACCAGTCTTGGCATTTATATCTTTGTTCTTCCTTTTCAGCAGCTGTTTTTGAAGAAATCCGATGTTTTGTAACGGAACTGGTGTGCTATTTCTTCACGTCGGAAATAATACTGTTCACACTGCAACCGCCTACTGCAATCGGACTACTTCTTTTGCGTCACATCAAAGAAAAAACTGGGACTTCACGAAAGCTCAAAAAGCAGTAAGTCTCCTTCACACAGTGAAAGTAAAATTATGTTCTGCTACAATTGCAAAAGAACAGTTTCTAATATTCACCGAAAATTGTGAAAAAAAGTAATATAATATAAAAATGTCGGCACTCGTTAATGCCATCTTGATATCGATATTTCGCTGACAGGTGCATAGCCGATACATAATGATACACGCGTGTATCGATATATAATCAGTAGCCCTAATACCCATGCCACCCTTGGAGGTTAAAATCTAACTTGCCTCCTCGACCATAAATATAATAGACTGGCCCTGACGTCATTTTCGTGGCTCCAACATCTCTGGGCTGCAGTCACGTGAATGTTGGCAAAACATGGTTGTTTCGTGTTGCGCTTATGGCTGTACTCAGCGTTTTGTCGGCGGAAATGGCATCACATTTCACGTGTAAGTGTTTCTATGATAGTGCAGATGCGTTTATTGAAATCTGCTGAAGTGACTTTTATATTTTGAAATAGAGTATCACGTAAATTAAAGTGTTGCAAGTGATGCGTGTAAAGTCAGACTCATATTACATTTTGGGAAAGTATCTGTGATAATTCGGTTACAGAAGTGAGTTTGACTGTTTCTCGTTCCTACTCGTAGGTTCACTAAGGATGAAAACCGAAGGCAGCTTTGGATACAGGCCCTGAAACGGAAAAACGTCAAGCCATCTGCACATACGCGCCTTTGCTCGAAGCACTTCGTGGGAAAGAGTTTTGATAGGTTAGTTATTATTTACACTGTATATGTATAATTTATATTTACAGTGTCTGTCATTTTTAAACCTAGGCTCCATAATTATTTTCTGAAACTTCAAAGGCTCGCCTTTCATCTAAAATATCTTTTTTTTTTTTAAACTGATAGTTTAAACTTTTGTAAAAATAGTGGGAACTGAACCTTTGAAGTGCACCTAAAATTGATACTCTAAAATGGACCTGCACCTATAGTTGACATAATTCCCATATCCCATTTTCTTTTATAAGTGACTAGAGCTCAAAACGCGGCGAATCCAGGTTTAAAGTTTTGACACGAGCCCACTCTTACTGTTTAAAAGAATTTTAACGACATTTTACTTTAATTGATATTTTATAGTAATTTCGTCCCGCTGCCCACCAGAGTGGCGTTCGACGTATTTCTTAGATTTTGTAAATGGTACTGTGAACAGATCCAGGTCAAGTGTAGTTCTGGCATAATTTTTCACAAATAAAAAAGTAATTTTTGTTGGAAGCGTTCGGTAGTCAATTGAGAAATGTGGGGAAAATACGATACACATATGGGATGGCAGACCGCTGATTTGAAATGCCGCCACGTTTTGCCAACAGTCACGTGGTTTATGTTGGAGCCACACCAGCCCCATAGCTTCTGCACAGCAAGGCCAGTCTGCCAGTATCTATGGTCGAAGCTTGCTTGCTTCACATATACACATTCTATTGTAACCTAACCTAACCTAACCCATGAAGCCCCGCCAGAAACAGACGAAGATGATCGGAGGCACTGTGACCAAGCTGCGGCCGATGTCATCGGGCTAGGTCTGGCGACATTGCCTGCGAACGCAGCCGTAAAGCTCACAGTACTATCTGCCGAGCAACGATGGCTGTCGATTCGGAGCTCGCGCGCTGGCTCGTCCTTCGTCCAGACAAGAGACGGGCAGATCTGGCGGGTCACCAACCTCCCTACCCCCTCCCACTCCCACTCCTCCACCTGCGCGGCCGGCCGCCAGGTGGCCCGGCTACCGCCCGCTGACCAATCGGCCGTGAGGGGGGCGTGGCTCGGCCTCGCGCGGGACACGCCCCCTCATTAGCGACGTGCCGACACGGTGCTTAAGTGCGGCCGGAATGCGACGGCGACTGCTTGCGCTGCGGCCAACGGCCTCCTAACTCCACACACGTCCGTGCGGCCACTCGCTTTCGCTGTCGCTCTTTTTCTTTGCGCTGTCAATAGCTCGACGCCTCCAGCTTGCGCATCGGTAACGGCTCACCCTCTTTGGTAACATCGACGACACTGCGTATCACTGAGGCCGCGGCGACAGCTAATAACCGAATAGGCCCTTTTAGGGAGTAATGAGGTCCTTAATGACATCGCGACGACTCCGATCTGTCGCTGGTTTCTTCCACTCTGTCTGCGCCGGAACGATTTATGGGGTACCTGTGCGTGTCCGAGGAAATGTATCATCGACTGTAAGACTGCGGTAACGTTTGACTGACTTGATAGATGGATAACGTTCTTTCTTATGACACGCATGGACAAAAATATGGAAAGACCAAAAGCAGAATACGGTACCGTGCCTGTTACGCAGTAGGAAAACTGTCGGCAAAACAAAGCAGCCTCCGGTCATCCCGGAATTTATACATTTATTGCTCATTTAGCCTGACCAGATTAGCGCCTTAAGGCGCTCTCTTACATGTGACCAGGAACAACACACACCAAAGATTTACAACAAAGTCCACAGTAATAATAAGCTCTTAAATCACTGTATATCTTTGACGATATGTTCTTCACGTAAGTAGTATTTGTTTTACTCTCGTTTACGTTAATGGAAACTTTTATTATATAAGATATTTAATCTGACATATTCAATTTAGGTAATTACCTTACCTTCTGATGAAGTCACCCTTAGAGGTGACGAAACCTGGTCAAGGTATGTAGAAACCCTATGCAACCAGTTGGCAGATTTTTACATATTTTTCAAAAAAAGTAATAATAATCATAATAATGGTAATAGTTGACACCAATAATAATCATAATGATTATGATAGAAATTACATAAATTATTTTAGTACATTTGAGTGTATGATTAGAGTTATTAGGAGTGAAAAAAATATAGATAAAGGAGAAGACTGAAATGACAGTGACAGAGGAAGACAGAAAACAATAAAATACAAAC
Organism: Schistocerca serialis cubense; assembly: GCF_023864345.2. Taxonomy (NCBI): domain Eukaryota; kingdom Metazoa; phylum Arthropoda; class Insecta; order Orthoptera; family Acrididae; genus Schistocerca; species Schistocerca serialis. The sequence goes on along the minus strand of NC_064649.1, from coordinate 189,197,114 downwards.
AGAGAACTCTGCTGATGGGAGGAGCGGGGGAATTGTGAGGGACAGGGAACTTGCGGCACAAAGTTACTGAGTATGGGATCGACAGCTATTGTGGCAGGTGGGCCATTAGTTGTTTATTTTATTTATTATTTATTTATTTATTGTTCCGCGGGACCAAATTAAGGAGAAGTCTCCATGGTCATGGAACGAGTCAATATATGAAATTATAACACGATAGTAGAAACAGATTAAATGAAATACAAGAAACGTATTCAGGCGACAATTCGTAAGTTTAAATAAAGAAAATGAACAATGTAACACTGGAATTTGCTTAATTTTTCAGCTCTTCCAGGAGCTCCTTGACAGAATAGAAGGAGTGAGCCACGACGAAACTCTTCAGTTTTGACTTAAAAGCGTTTGGGCTACTGCTAAGATTTTTGAGTTCTTGTGGTAGCTTATTGAAAATGGGTTCAGCAGAATAGTGCACTCCTTTCTCCACAAGAGTCAAGGAAGTGCATCCCACATGCAGATTTGATTTCTGCCTAGTATTAACTGAGTGAAAGCTGCAAACTCTTGGGAATAAGCTAATATTGCTAACAACAAACGACATTAAAGAAAGTATATACCGCGAGGGCAATGTCAGAATTCCCACACTATTGAGTAGAGGTCGACAAGAGGTTCTCGAACTTACACCACATATAGCTCGAACAGCCCGTTTTTGAGCCAAAAATATCCTTTTTGAATCAGAAGAATTACCCCAAAAAATAATACCATATGACATAAGCGTATGAAAATATGCGAAGTAGACTACTTTTCATGTTGAACTATTTCAGATACTGTTCTAATGGTACATAAAGCAGCATTTAGTTTCTGAACAAGATCCTGAACGTGGGCTTTCCACAACAGCTTACTATCTAACCGAACGCCTAGGAACTTGAACTGTTCCGTCTCGCTTATAATATGCCCATTCTGTCTGATCAAAATATCAGTTCTTGTTGAATTGTGAGTTAGAAACTGTAAAAACTGCATTTTACTGTGATTTAGCATCAAATTGTTTTGCACAAGCCACGAACTTATTTCATGAACTACATTATTTGATAATGTTTCAATATCACACACAAGATCCTTCACTACCAAGCTGGTGTCATCAGCAAACAGAAATATTTTTGAATCACCTGTAATACTAGAAGGCATATCATTTATATAAATAAGAAACAGCAGTGGCCCCAGCACCGACCCTTGGGGAACGCCCCACTTAACAGTGTCCCATTGGGACTGAACATCACTGCCACTCTCAATATTGCGGAGAATCACCTTCTGCATTCTGTTCTTAAAGTAAGAGGCGAACCAATTGTAAGCTACTCCCCTTACTCCATAATGGTCCAACTTCTGCAGTAATATCTTGTGGTCAACACAGTCAAAAGTTTCGTTAAAGCAAAGAAAACACCTAGCGTTCGCAACCTTTTATTTCACCCGTCCAAAATCTCAGAGAGAAAAGAGAATATAGCATTTTCAGTTGTTAAACCATTTCTAAAACCGAACTGTACATTTGACCTCAAATTATGTGAATTTAAATGTTCCAGTAACCTTGTATATACAACCTTCTCGATAACTTTAGCAAACACCGATGGCATAGAAATAGGTCTATAACTGTCAACATTATCCCTGTCTCCATTTTTATAAAGTGGCTTCACTACCGAGTACTTTAATCGGTCAGGAAACCGACCACTCCTAAAGGAGAAGTTACAGGTATGGCTAAGTACTGGGCTAGCATACATAGAACAATGCTTCAGCATTCTGCTAGATACCCCGTCATATCCATGAGAGTTCTTGGTATTTAGTGATTTAATTATTAACTCAATCTCCCTCTTGTCAGTATCATGGAGGAGCATTTCAGGTAACAGTCTCGGAACACTTTTTTCTACGAGCGCTATATGATTCCCTGTTGGCACTAGGTTTCTATTTAGTTCACCTGCTATATTCAGAAAGTGATTATTAAATACTGTACATATATGCGACTTATGAGTAACACGAACATTCCCACTACACACTAATTCTGTATCCTCGACCTGTTTCTGCAGAAGCTTGGAAAGGATTTAATATCTCTGATATTTTGTATCAGATTGTTCGAGACTCAAGTTGCTGACACGGAGAATGATACAGAGAATAAGGCAGTGTTATGTGATTGTGCAGAGAGGATTTTACTGTGTTGAGAGCTGGCGTTTGTGCTGTGCTGTTCAGATTGTAGTGTAAAAGTTGATAATAATGACAGGGACTGCAGTGACTGAGAATACGTAGACCAAGCATGGCGTATGATAGTCTCTACGCTTATTGGCATTGTTTGAGGCAGGAGTGATATGGCCGGAAAAGCGAATGTCGCAAATGTATCGTTCACAAGCATTCATCACCAGTTCCAACACGTGAAAACTTTCGTATGAAAGTCCTTGGAGAACAGCATCACCATAGGCGAGTACAGGGAGTCAATGACTCTACAGGCTTCTTTTTAAGCTCCAAAGGAAACATTTTGTTATATTTCTGTAGTGAGCGAAGATCAATTTGGATTCTGTAGAAATGTCGGAATACGCGAGGTAATACTGAGTCTACAACTGAACTTAGAAGATAGATTAAGGAAAGGCAAACCTACGTTTCTAGCATTTGTAGACTTAAAGCTTTTGACTGTGTTGACTGGAATATTCCCTTTCAAATTCTGTAGATGGTAGGGGTAAAATACAGGGAGCGAAAGGCTATTTACAATTTGTACAGAAAGCATATGGCAATTATAAGAGTCGAGGGGCACGAAAGGGAAGCAGTGGTTGGGAAGGGAGTGAGACAGAGTTGTAGCCAATCCGCGATGTTATTCAATCTGTATCTTGAGCAAGCAGTAAAGAAAACAAAAGAAAAATTTGGAGTAGGTATTAAAATCCATGGTGAAGGAATAATAACATTGAGGTTTGCTGATGAGATTGTAATTCTGTCAGAGATAGCAAATGACCTGGAAGAATAGTTGAACAGAATGTGTAGTGTCTTGAAACAAGGATATAAGATGAACGTCAACAAAAGCAAAAACAGGATAATGGAATGTAGTCGAATTACATGAGGTGATGCTGAGGGAATTAGATTGGGAAATGAGACAAAGTGACCGATGACCTCGCTGTCTGGTCTTCTTCCCCACAACAACCCATGAGACAAAGTAGTAAAGGAGTTTTTCTGTTTGGGGAGCAAAATAACATGATGGACGAAGTAGAGAGGATATAAAATGTAGATTATCAATCGCAAGAAAAACGGTTCTGAAGAAGAGACATTTGTTAACATTGAGTATAGAGTTAAGTGGCTGGAAATGTTTTTGAAAGTATTTATATGGTGTGTAGCCATGTGAGGAAGTAAAATATGGACGATAAATAGTTTGGACAAGAAGAGAATAGAAGTTTTCAGAATGTGGTGCTACAGAAGAATGCTGAAGATTAAATGCGTAGATCACATAACTAATAAGGAGGTATTGAATAGAATTGGGGAGAAGAGGAGTTTGTGGCACAACTTGACTAGAAGAAGGGTTCGATTGGTAGGACATGTTCTGAGGCTTCAAGGGATCACCAATTTAGTACTGGAGGGAACCGTGGAGGGTAAAAATCGTATCGGAAGACCAAGAGATGAATACACTAAGCAGATTCAGAAGGATGTAGGTTGCAGTAGGTACTGGGAGATGAAGAAGATTGCACAGGATAGAGTAGCATGGAGAGCTGCACCAAACCAGTCTCTAGAATGAAGACCAGAACAACAAGAACAACAGCGAGTGAAGTGACGCTGATACTTTCTTACAGACTGCAATTGTGTGTTCATTCCAGTGTAGGTGATGGTCCAGAACTATTCCCAAGTTCCTTACAGAAGAATAAAGGGTTATTTTTTTGCCGTTTAGGGATTAACGGTGGAAGAGATTCTCCGTATTGAGGGGTAATGAGCCTTTAATTAGCAACTATGATTGCTTGTGTTTTAGATGGGTTAACATTCAACCTAATTTGTGTGCCCAGTCTGAAAAGGCAGGTAAATAGGCATTTACATACTGGGCGGCTATGCACAAGTTTCTGGGGTTTGCACTTAGATATAGCTGGAGATCATTAGCGTAGAAGTTGTATTTACAGTGGGAGAGATCAGATGGGACGACATTAACATGTAATGAGAATAGTGAATGTACAAGCACAGGTGCAGCGTTTTTCAAGGAAATCAAAAAACGGTCAGTAATGTTGACGACTGCTGACTGCTGGCCAGGGGTGATGCGACAATCCGCCGTGGCGCTGACAACAGCAGCCCTGGGCGATGCGAGCCGTGTGGAGCCCCGTCGCCTCGCAAGCGTCGCCCTGCAGACGCCGGCCTGACCAGCCCAGCCAGCCAGCACGGCCTCGTGACGCTCGGCAGCAGCGCTGCCTTGTGGGCCGACCGCGAAGCCCGAGCAGTGCCGCGATGTGGCATCACTGAAGCCCCGCTCTTGGGACGTAAATTCGGCCAGAAACTAGAAACAACGTTAAACGAGATTCATCCGACCAAATGACATTCTTCCATTCGTCCTAGTCCACAGTCCTGGCTCGCGCTGCGATTCCTTATTCGTGGAGCGCCCTTCGTGTTGTTTTGGCGCTGACAGGGTACGTGAGCGCGACATTCAGTTTTGCCACAATCCTCTTCGATGATCATCCGTCACGATCACTCAACACATTCGTCCGCGCTGTGACTTAGAAGATGACGTATTTTTCTCTTTCCCTGTATGCAGCATAAATCTCCGACACGGTGCCCCTCGAAACACCAAACACTTCGGCTGCCTCGCATAGGGAATAACAAAAATGTGGAACATATTCTTAAACTTTGACCCATTTTCAGGGCCATCGTTTATGAGGGTGCTGCAATTAATCCACCCACTGCTACAACGAAGAAAACCAGATTCCTAATTTATGCCATTTACAGATGCTTTGCAAATTAAGTGCAGCATGTTTACTTTTCCTCAGATTTCTATTTTTTAAATCGATACCAAGAACAACATCCTGCGGTAGAGGATGGCACTGTATAAATAATGTAACTTAATATTTAGCCAATAATAATCAAATATCAAAAGTGGTACAATTAGGCAGCTTTCCCCTAACATGTTGTAACCTCTCCACAATGTTTGTCTCTAGCTGAAATTTAGCCCCAACTTTATAACACTTAGTGTGAACTGAACTGATCTGAATGCAGCTTGACTTTGTATTAAATGTGCAACGGAAGTAAAACAAATTATCCGCCCCTCAGCAAGATTTCCACGTACACTTTGTGATCAAAAGAATCTGGATATCTGGCTCAAAATAACTTACACGTCCGTGGCGCCCTCCATCGGTAATTCTGGAATTCAATATGGTGATGGCCTGCCCTTAGCCTTGATGACAACTTCAGTAGTGGCTCAAAGTGACGCTACCTTATATAAGATGGTGGCGATGACGTCATCCAAGATGGTGGTGTGTAGACTTGGAAACAGCCCATGATGTCATCAAAAATAGCTGCCATGATATCATTCGAGATAGTGGATTTTGGTGGGAAGTCTGAATTTTTGGCGGGAAGATAGGTCACTTGGGCTACCTCCATTAACCTAACCCCCCCCCCCCTCCCCCATAAAAATGTCGGGGGGTGGCCAAGATAGATGCAAAGGCCGCACCAACCACGGTAGTACAAGTTCATATGCCAACTAGCTCTGCAGATGACGAAGAAATTGAAGAAATGTATGATGAAATAAAAGAGGTTATTCATATAGTGAAGGGTGACGAAAATTTAATAATCATGGGTGACTGGAATTCGGTAGTAGGAAAGGCGAGAGAAGGAAACGTAGTAGGTGAATATGGATTGGGGCTAAGAAATGAAAGAGGAAGCCGCCTGCTAGAATTTTGCACAGAGCACAACTTAATCATGACTAACGCTTGGTTCAAGAATCATACATGGAAGAAGCCTGGAGATACTAGAAGGTATCACATAGATTACATAATGGTAAGACAGAGATTTAGGAACTAGGTTTTAAATTGTAAGACATTTCCAGGGGCAGTTCTGGACTCTGACCACAATCTATTGGTTATGAACTGTAGATTAAAACTGAAGAAACTGCAAAAAGGTGGGAATTTAAAAAGATGGTGTGGTGTCACCGCCAGACACCACACTTGCTAGGTGGTAGCCTTTAAATCGGCCGCGGTCCATTAGTATACGTCGGACCCGCGTGTCGCCAATGTCAGTGATAGCAGACCGAGCGCCACCACACGGCGGGTCTAGAGACTTCCTAGCACTCGCCCCAGTTGTACAGCCGACTTAGCCAGAGAGGGATCACTGACAAATACGCTCTCATTTGCCGAGACGATAGGTAGCATAGCCTTCAGCTACGTCATTTGCTACCAATATTATGAAGCATGTACCGTAACGAGAGATGTTCTACAATTGTGGATTAAAGTTAAGTATTACATCATCTACGTACTTTGTTTGCAATTCTCAAGATATTGTCCTGTTCCAGACCTCACACTAGTCAGCGTGTAATTAAACGCGTGAATTTCGGCCTCCTCTAGAAACACAGTGGTGGCTCTTCTGCCAACACTACAGATGGGACCTGGATAAACTGACTAAACCAGAGGTTGTACAGAGTTTCAGGGAGAGCATAAGGGAACAATTGACAGGAATGGGGGAAAGAAATACAGTAGAAGAAGAATGGGTAGCTGTGAGGGATGAAGTAGTAAAGGCAGCAGAGGATCAAGTAGGTAAAAAGACAAGGGCTAGTAGAAATCCTAGGGTAACAGAAGAAATATTGAATTTAATTGATGAAAGGAGAAAATATAAAAATGTAGTAAATGAAGCAGGCAAAATGGAATACAAACGTCTCAAAAATGAGATCGACAGGAAGTGCAAAATGGCTAAGCAGGAATGGCTAGAGGACAAATGTAAGGATGTAGAGGCTTATCTCACTAGGGGTAAGATAGATACTGCCTACAGGAAAATTAAAGAGACCTTTGGAGAAAAGAGAGCCACTTGCATGAACATCAAGAGCTCAGATGGAAACGCAGTTCTAAGCAAAGAAGGGAAAGCAGAAAGGTGGAAGGAGTATATAGAGGGTCTATACATGGGCGATGTACTTGAGGACAATATTATGGAAATGGAAGAGGATGTAGATGAAGATTAAATGGGATATACGATAAGGTGTGAAGAGTTTGACAGAGCACTGAAAGACCTGAGTCGAAACAAGGCCCCCGGAGTAGACAACATTCCATTAGAACTACTGACGGCCTTGGGAGAGTCAGTCCTGACAAAACTCTACCATCTGGTGAGCAAGATGTACGAGACAGGCGAAATACCCTCAGACTTCAAGAAGAATATAATAATTCCAAACCAAAAGAAAGCAGGTGTTGACAGATGTGAAAATTACCGAACTATCAGTTTCATAAGTCACAGCTGCAAAATAGTAACGAGAATTTCTTACAGACGAATGGAAAAACTGGTAGAAGCCGACCTCGGAGAAGATCAGTTTGGATTCCGTAGAAATGTTGGAACACGCGAGGCAATACTGATCCTACGACTTATCGTAGAAGCTAGATTAAGGAAGGGCAAACCTACGTTTCTAGCATTTGTAGACTTAGAGAAAGCTTTTGACAATGTTGACTGGAATACTCTCTTTCAAATTCTGAAGGTGGCAGGGGTAAAATACAGGGAGCGAAAGGCTATTTACAATTTGTACAGAAACCAGATGGCAGTAATAAGAATCGAGGGGCATGAAAGGGAAGCAGTGGTTGGGAAGGGATTAAGACAGGGTTGTAGTCTCTCCCCGATGTTATTCAATCTGTATATTGAGCAAGCAGTGAAGGAAACAGAAGAAAAATTCGGAGTAGGTATTAAAATCCATGGAGAAGAAATAAAAACTTTGAGGTTCGCCGACGACATCGTAATTCTGTCAGAGACAGCAAAGGCCTTGAAAGAGCAGTTGAACGGAATGGATAGTGTCTTGAAAGGAGGATATAAGATGAACATCGACAAAAGCAAAACGAGGATAATGGAATGTAGTCGAATTAAGTCGGGTGATGCTGAGGGAATTAGCAAAACTCCTTTCCTACTTTAAGTGTCTCATTTCCTAATCTATTTGGGGAGCAAAATAAGTGATGATGGTCGAAGTAGAGAGGATATAAAATGTAGACTCTGCAATGGCGAGGAAATCGTTTCTGAAGAAGAGAAATTTGTTAACATCGAGTATTGATTTAAGTGTCAGGAAGTCGTTTCTGAAAGTATTTCTATGGAGTGTAGCCATGTGTGGAAGTGAAACATGGACGATAAATGGTTTGGACAAGAAGAGAATAGAAGCTTTCGAAATGTGGTGCTACAGAAGAATGCTGAAGATCAGATGGGTAGATCACATAACTAATGAGGAAGTATTGAATATGATTGGGGAGAAGAGAAGTTTGTGGCACAACTTGATTAGAAGACGGGATTGGTTGGTAGGACACGTTCTGACGTATCAAGGGATCACCAATTTAATATTGGAGGGCAGCGTGGAGGGTAAAAATCGTAGAGGGAGACCAAGAGACGATTACACTAAGCAGATTCAGAAGGATGTAGGTTGCAGTAGGTACTGGGAGGTGAAGAAGCTTGCACAGGTTAGAGAAGCATGGAGAGCTGCATCAAACCAGTCTCAGGACTGAAGACCACAACAACAACAACATGAAATCCGTTGACAATAGCACTCAACACTTCATGTGAATAAAGAAGTTGTTGTGTTTCACAGGAACGATGTTTTCGAAACCTATGTTGACTGTGTGTCAATAGACCGTTTTCTTCGAGTTAATTTATCATGTTCGAACACAATATATGTTCCAAAATCCTGCTGCATATCGACGTTAACGATATGGGCCTGTAATTTAGTGGATTACTCCTACTACCTTTCTTGAGTATTGGTGTGACCTGTGCAACTTTCCAGTCTTCGGGTACCTATCTTTCGTCAACCGAACAGTTGTATATGATTGTTAAGTATGGAGCTAATGCATAAGCATACTCCGAAAGGAACCTAATTGGTATACAGTCTGGACCAGAAGACATGCTTTTATTAAGTGATTTAAGTTGCTTCACTACTCCGAGGATATTTACTTCTACGTTACTCATGCTGGCAGCTGTTGTCGATTCGAATTTTGAAATATATACTTCGTCTTCTTTTGTTACGGCATTTCGGAAGGCAGTGTTTAGTAACTCTGCTTTGGCAGCACTGTCTTCGATAGTATCTCCATTGCTATCGTGCAGAGAAGGCACTGATTGTTTCTTGCCGCCAATATACTTCACATACGACCAGAATTAATTTGGATTTTCTGCCAGGTTTCGATACAAAGTTTCGTTGTGGAAACTGTTATAGGCATCTCGCATTGAAGTCCGCGCTAAATTTCGAGCTTCTGTAAAAGATGGCCAATCTAGGGGATTTTGCGTCTGTTTAAATTTGGCATGTTTGTTTCGTTGTTTCTGCAACAGTGTTCTAACCCGTTTTGTGTACCAAGAAGGATCAGCTCCGTCGTTTGTTAATTTATTTGGTATAAATCTCTCAATTGCTGCCGATACTGTTTCTTTGAATTTAAGCCACATCTGGTCTACACTTATATTATTAATTTGGAGTGAGTGGAGATTGTCTCTCAGGAAGGCGTCAAGTGAAGTTTTATCTGCTTTTTTTGAATAGGTATATTTTTCGCTTATTTTTCGAGGATTTGGGGATTACAAAATTCAATCTCGCTACGACAATCCTGTGTTCACTAATCCCTGAATCGGTTTTGATGCTCGTTATTAACTCAGGATTATTTGTTGCTAAGAGGTCAAGTGTGTCCTCACAACCATTTACTATTCGCGTGGGCTCATGAACTAACTGCTCGAAATAATCTTCGACAGATTTGGTTTGAATCCGTGTGGTTCTAGGCGCTTCAGTCTGGAAGCGCGTGACCACTACGGTCGCAGGTTCGAATCCTGCCTCGGGCATGGATGTGTGTGATGTCCTTAGGTTAGTTAGGTTTAAGTAGTTCTAAGTTCTAGGGGAGTGATGCCCTCAGATGTTAAGTCCCATAGTGCTCAGAGCCATTTGAACCATTTGGTTTGAATGTTTATCTAACAGTTGGCAGATCATGGTCGAAGTGATTGCTATGGCAAGCAAAAATCTACAGATAGCAGAGATTCAATGCTGGCGCCTGTTTTGACCAGAACCGAGATGGAACTTGATTTGACATCCTGAAGTGCATGGATGTTATTTCCACATGAAAAAGTCTCTCTGGAGACAAGTGCAAGATCTAGGAATTACTCATGAGTACAAAGAAATTGAAGAAGTGAGACAACAAATTCGCAGGTCTACTAAAGCTAAATCTCTAACGATAACAACAGTCGGCGCGACATAAAACACGAAACGCAGAATTTTTTTCGCTAGGTTGTTACGACGATGAGTGAAGATATACTGAGCTGAAATTAAACACATCAGTGAAATGTAAACTTTGTTTCTGTGAGTGAACTGCCAGTCACTTTATAATGCTTCTAAGACACATAACACACACTTTAACGACAAAAGATAAACTCATGAGCTCGTGTATAAATGTTACTGAATATCTTGGGGATATTTGCTGCGATGAATTTCGAATTTCTACATAATTGTACAAGGAATTCTCTGTTTGGTTACCTACACATCAAATGTTTCACTCTGGTTCAGACTGGCGGTTACGCAGTGGTGTAGCTAGGTAGTTTGGTGTCCGGTGCAGATTTGTCCCCCCTCCCCCTCCCCCCCCCCCAACTGCGAACCTCACAAAAGCAGAGAATGCAACATTTGTGTGTAGGAGTTTTTCATATGCGTGACTATGTGATCAAAGCATAATTTTAACTACTTCGCAAACAGCTATTTATGCATGAAAACGAATAAGTAAAGTGAATTAAAAAACAGTTAACTTATTATTAAAAAAGCCGATCAAGTAACGGCAGTTTTCCGTACTGACAGGTGACTAGTACGTAGCTTAGAATTTCTTCACTTTTTGTTGGATTCAAATTTTGAAATTACCTCATCAATATCTATATCTTTAGGTAGCCCATTTTTATTGAGTAACTGCTAAATTAGACAGTCGAGTGTTACTCGTAGGGGACTCAAGGTAATTCTTAATAAATTTAACTTTTGAAAAAAAAAGAAGATTCTCTTACAAAAAGCTATCGAAACACACAAAGTTAAGAAAATCTTAGCACCAAAATAAAGTTTCTAAGAGCATCATTAAAAATCTTCTTAGTCGTGAATTTTGTACAAGGAATCTCATAATAATTGTCAACTCGTTTTTGTATAATCGTGGCAATTTCCGTTTCAGAAATTTGAATAAAATAATTAGTGTCTAAAACATCACCTGATACACGTTCCATGGTTTTGCAAGGCGTATCGTTTTCTTGTGCCCTCTTAACATTGGACTTCTCAGTTCGCAGTTTTCTACTTATACTGAAGAGCCAAGGAAACTGGTGCACCTCTGTAATATCGTATAGAGGCCCGCAAGCACGCAGGAGTGCGGCAACACGACATGGCATGGACTCGACTAATGTCTGCAGTAGTGCTGGAGGGAACTGACACCACGAATCCTGCAGGTTTCGCCGGCCGGAGTGGCCGAACGGTTCTAGGCGCTACAGTCTGGAACCGCGCTACTGCTACGGTCGCAGGTTCAAATCCTGCCTCTGGCATGGGTGTGTGTGATGTCCTTAGGTTAGTTAGGTTTAAGTAGTTCTAAGTTCTGGGGGACTGATGACCTCAGCAGTTAAGTCCCATAGTGCTCAGAGCCATTTGAACCAATCCTCCAGGGCTGTCCATAAATCCGTAAGAGTACTAGGGCTGGAGATCTCTTCTGAACAGCACGTTGCAAGGCATCCCAGACATGCTCAATAATGTTCATGTCTGCGGAGTTTGGTGGCCAGCGCAAGTGTTTAAACTCAGAAGAATGTTTCTGGAGCCACTCTGTAGCAATTCTGGACTTGTTGTGTGTCGCATTGTCTTGCTGGAATTGCCCAGGCCCGTCGGAATGTGCAATGGACACGAATGGGGGCAGGTGATCATGCGTAAGTACTTGTCACCTGTCAGTCGTATCTACAAGTATCAGGGGTTCCGTACCACTGCAGCTGCACACGCCCCACACCACTGCAGAGCCTCCACCAGCTTGAACAGTCCCCTGCTGACAGGCAGGGCCACGGATTCTTGACGTTGTCTCCATACCCGAGACTCGTCCGACCGGGCAACATGTTTTCAGTCATCAACAGTCCAATGTCGGTGTTGACGAGACCAGGCGAGGCGTAAAGCTTTCTGTGTGCAGTCATCAAGGGTACACAAGTGGGCCATCGGCTCCGAAAGCCCATTTCGATGATGTTTCCTCGAATGGTTCGCACGCTGACACTTGGTGATAGCCGAGTATTGAAATCTGCAGCAATTTGCGGAAGGGTTGCACATCTGTCACGTCGAACGATTCTCTTCAGTCGCCATTGGTCCCGTTGTTGCACGATCTTTTTCCAGCCTCAGCAATTCCGGAGATTTGATGTTTTACCGGATTCCTGATATGCACGATACAATCGTGAAATGGTCGCACGGGAGAATCCCCAGTTCATCGCTACCTCGGAGATGCTGTGTCCCATCGCTCGAATGCCCACTGTAACGCCACGTTGTAGATCACTTAAATCTTGACAACCTGCCACTATAGGTGCAGTAACCGATCTGACAACTGCGCCAGACACATGTTGTGCTTATACAGGCATTGCCGACCGCGGCGCCGCTTTCCGCCTGTTTGTTTCAGCAAATACTATCCTCCATGCATTTATCAGTGACTTGTCGATTATGTATATAGATTTGAAAGACGGGAGACAGATACATTCAATAGAGTGGGAGTCTGTAGTTGTCTTCGTATAATATGTGTGACCAAACCTTTTTGTTTACTATAAAGTTACAGTAGGAGACCATGTTAAGTGTGTCTAGGACATGGAGAATGATTATGTCTGATTTATATTTTATTTCCAGAAGGATGGACAACGAGTAAAGATGTGGCTCCAGAAAATAAGGAGGAGTAATTTTGTCTCTACGAAATATTCCAAAGTGTGTTCACAACACTTTGAAGAGGAATGTTTAGACAGAGAAAAATTTGGACGTGTGTGGCTGAAGGTAGATGCTATACCAACTATTTCTAATTTTCCGCAGCACCTACTACCAATTTCTGCATTCAGCTTAAATTCATTTTCTGCACAAATCAAATAAAAAACACAAATGTGTAGCTAATCAAAGTACACATTCATCTTCTTTGGTGTATTTTGCCTTCAATTTATTTTCTTCACCATTTGATTAAGAAGCGTAAAATATTAGTAAACATGTCCCCAAACTCTTTCATTTGTGTCACTTTCCACTTCCCTTAATGGTGTTATATGGGTTGAGTGTTACATGACCAACTGTATTTGCTTTACAGTACATTTATTCTCCGATCGCCTTTTTCCCCCCTTCTTACTCAGTCTACTATTTATTTAATAAACTGGGAGCAAGTACGTAAAATGCGTTAAATAAACACTTCAAAGTGTCACCTGTAAGAAAAATTGTGCTTTAGGTTGCAAAAACGAGAAAATAAATACGCAGAAATGGCAGAAAAAAGGACAAATTAGCAGGGACCTAATCGCTAATGTGTGGCAAATTCAGTGTTTGTGGGACACTTGCAAAAGTACTAGCGTACTGTCAAGTCGTTTTGCAAGACTATCACTGCAAAATTGTACGTCAGGCTCTGTAATACTATAAAGTGCCGTGTCATATCGAAAACTACCAAAAATTGAGTGCATCTGAACTGTGACACATATCGCAAAGAAGCAAAATGCAATATCAGTTGCCCTTAAAAGTTACGTAGCTGGTTTATTCCCGGTATCAAATAGATGCTGTTAAAATGTCTGCACAACATATGTAAACAATCCACGACACGTACGAAAAGAATCCGTCTGTACAGGGGATGTAGTGACATTCTAGATATACAGGACGCTATACGGACAAACACACGACGTCCCGAGATCACGTGACCGGGCTGGCATTGTATGTTGACAACACAAAATCTGTTCTGCGCATGTGAATGCTCTTCTTCTTCTTCTTCTTCTTATTCTTCTTATTCTTCTTCTTTAGTGGCCAATCCAAGGACTGGTTTGCAGCTTGTCTCCAGTCTATGCGTCTTTCAGCTTTTCTCTTCATTTCTTCATAGGTGTTACATCCCACACCTTTCACGATTTGATCCATGTACCTCAGTCGTGGTCTTCCTCTCGGTCTTTTTCCCTCGCCATATCCCTCTATGATTGTGTTCAGGAGTCCTTTATGTCTTAATAGATGGCCTGTAAATTGCACTCTTCTTCATCATCATCATCATCATTTAAGACTGATTATGCCTTTCAGCGTTCAGTCTGGAGCATAGCCCCCCTTATAAAATTCCTCCATGATCCCCTATTCAGTGCTAACATTGGTGCCTCTTCTGATGTTAAACCGATTACTTCAAAATCATTCTTAACCGAATCCAGGTACCTTCTCCTCGGTCTGCCCCGACTCCTCCTACCCTCTACTGCTGAATCCACGAGTCTCTTGGGTAACCTCGCTTCTCCCATGCGTGTAACATGACCCCACCATCTAAGCCTGTTCGCCCTGTCTGCTACATCTATAGAGTTCATTCCCAGTTTTTCTTTGATTTCCTCATTGTGGACACCCTCCTGCCATTGTTCCCATCTACTAGTACCTGCAATCATCCTAGCTACTTTCATATCCGTAACCTCAACCTTGTTGATAAGGTAACCTGAATCCACCCAGCTTTCGCTCCCGTACAACAAAGTTGGTCGAAAGATTGAACGGTGCACAGATAACTTAGTCTTGGTACTGACTTCCTTCTTGCAGAAGAGAGTAGATCGTAGCTGAGCGCTCACTGCATTAGCTTTGCTACACCTCGCTTCCAGTTCTTTCGCTATGTTGCCGTCCTGTCAGAATATGCATCCTAAGTACTTGAAACCGTCCACCTGTTCTAACTTTGTTCCTCCTATTTGGCAATCAATCCGTTTACATTTCTTTCCCACTGACATTACTTTCGTTTTGGAGATGCTAATCTTCATACCATAGTCCTTACATTTCTGATCTAGCTCTGAAACATTACTTTGCAAACTTTCAATCGAATCTGCCATCACAACTAAGTCATCCGCATATGCGAGACTGCTTATTTTGTGTTCACACATCTTAATCTCACCCAGCCAGTCTATTGTTTTCAACATATGATCCATAAATAATATGAACAACAGTGGAGACAGGTTGCAGCCTTGTCTTACCCCTGAAACTACTCTGAACCATGAACTCAATTTACCGTCAACTCTAACTGCTGCCTGACTATCCATGTAAAGACCATTAATTGCTTGCAAAGTTTGCCTCCTATTCCATAATCTCGTAGAACAGACAATAACTTCCTCCTAGGAACCCGGTCATATGCCTTTTCTAGATCTATAAAGCATAGATACAATTCCCTGTTCCACTCATAACACTTCTCCATTATTTGTCGTAAGCTAAAGATCTGGTCCTGACAATCTCTAAGAGGCCTAAACCCACACTGATTTTCATCCAATTGCTGCTCAACTAATACTCGCACTTTCCTTTCAACAATACCTGAGAAGATTTTAATCAGCGTTGTGGGTAAAGAGATACCGCTGTAGTTGTTACAATCTTTTCTGTTTCCATGTTTAAAGATTGGTGTGATTACTGCTTTTGGCCAGTCTGATGGAACCTGTCCCGACTCCCAGGCCATTTCAATTATCCTGTGTAGCCATTTGAGACCTGACATTCCACTGTATTTGATGAGTTCCGACTTAATTTCATCCACCCCAGCCGCTTTATTGCACTGCAATCTATTGACCATTTTTTCCACTTCCTCAAATGTGATCATATTTCCATCATCATTCCTATCCCATTCTACCTCGAAATCTGAAACATTACTGATCGCATTTTCACCTACATTGAGCAACTCTTCAAAATATTCCCTCCATCTGCCCAAGGCATCCACAGGATTCACTAGCAGTTTTCCTGACCTGTCCAAAATACGTGTCATTTCCTTCTTACCTCCATTTCGAAGACTGCTGGAAAACCATTCTGGAGTGTAATTAGCAGCTTGACCCATAGTCTCCAACCTGTTTCCAAAGTCTTCCCACGATTTCTTCTTGGATGCTGCAATTATCTGTTTGGCTTTGTTTCTTTCTACAACATAACTTTCTCTGTCTGAGTTCTAGTATGTAGCCATTTTTGATAGGCCTTTTTCCTTTTACAGGCTGCCTTGACTGTGTCATTCCACCAAGCTGTTTGCTTCCTCCTACTTTTACACACTACTGCTCCAAGACATTCTTTAGCCACCTAGTACTGTGTCCCTGTACCTTGTCCATTCCTTTTCCAATGACTGTAATTGACTACTTTCAACTAACTGGTACCTTTCTGAGATCGCTGTTATGTACTTGTGCCTGATTTCCTTATCCTGAAGTTTCTCCACTCTTATCCTCCTACATATGGACCTGACCTCCTGCACTTTCGGCCTCACAATCCCAATTTCACTGCAGATTAAATAATGATCAGTGTCATCAAAGAATCCCCTGAATACACGTGTGTCCCTCACAGCCTTCCTGAATTCCTAATCTGTTATCATATAGTCAATGACAGATCTGGTTCCCCTGCCTTTCCAAGTATACCGGTGAATGTTCTTATGTTTAAAAAAGGAGTTTGTGATTACTAAGCCCATACTGGCACAGAAATCCAAGAGTTGTTTCCCGTTCCTGTTGGCCTCCATATCCTCTCCAAATTTACCCATAACCTTTTCGTACACTTCTGTTCGATTTCCAATCCTGGCGTTAAAATCACCCATGAGCAGAACACTGTCCTTGTCCTTAACTACATCACTGAGTGCCTCATAAAAACTATCCATCTTATCCTGATCAGTCCCTTCACAATGCGAATATACTGACACAATCCTAATTTTCTTGCTAGACACTGTCAAATCTATCCACATCAGTCGTTCGTTTACATACCTTATTGCAACTACGCTGGGTTCCATTTCTTTCCTGATGTAAAGCCCTACACCCCATTGTGCTATTCCTGCTTTGACTCCTGACAGGTAGACCTTGTATTCTCCCACTTCCTCTTCTTTCTCACCCCTTACCCGAATGTCACTAACAGCTAAAACGTCCAGCCCCATCTTACTTGCAGCCTCTGCCAGCTCTACCTTATTCCCAGAGTAGCCCCCATTGATATTAATAGCTCCCCATCTCATTACCATTTGTTTGCCAAGTCGTATCTTTGGAGTCCCTGGTTTTTCAGTTAGAGGTGGGTCTCCGTCACCTCCAAAGGTCCGAGGCATTTTGCTCTGATTGTTGGCAGCATCATATTTAAAGTACCAGGGAAGCAGGTTGCTAGCCTTACTTGCCCCGAGTCCCATTGGGTTTTACCCCTAACGGCTGAGGGACTAACTGGTGGATTTGGTAGTCTTTGCCGTACGAGCACAAAGGTGGCCACGACTCAGAATATGTCCGAGATGCCCAGCCTTATTCCAAAGTAACTGGCATCCCGACTGTCGGGACCACTTACTTGGCCACTCATACGTTGCCCGTGGTTCATGAACTAGGACGTGACTACAGGAACCCACACCATGAACCACGCACTCTTCTTTTAACAATGAAACTCTAGAAGCTTCTCTTCTCACCTGCTCTTTCCAGAACCACTTCGCTTGTGACCTTGTCGATCCATTTTATTTTGAGCATGCGTCTATAGCACCACATTTCAAAAGAATTTAGCTTCTGGTCTTCCTCTGCCCCGAGAGTCCATGTTTCACACCCATAGCGTGCCACACTCCACACATACGATTTCAAAAATCTTTTCCTGATTCTAAGGCTGATGCTCTTAGATGTTAAGATCTTTTCTTCCTGTTAAAAGCAGCCGTTGCTCGAGCAATTCTACTTCTCACTTCTGCCTTTCTCCTTCCATCCCTGGTAATATTACTGCCCAGATAAGTAAATTTATCAACTTATTGTTCAAGCAGTTCATTGCCTACATGAACATGGACTTTCACTTTATCTTTTTTGTCGTATGCCATTACTTTTGTTTTTGCTTTATTAATTCTCATATTATATTCTTTCCCCATAACTTTATCCATTCTATTCAGTAGGACTACAATGCTCACTGCAGAGATATTTACTCTATGGTTGTACCTCGCTTTCCAGTCCTCCATCCCTCTGTATGTACGACCCCAGGTATTAAAATTTGCAGACCGATTTCAGCTCATCGTCCTGGATCTTGCAAGACCTCACCTGCCCATCCTTCAGTGCTAAATATTCTGACTTTGTCCTGCTAATTTTCATGTCTCTTTCTTCTAGTGCCTTCCTCCAATCCTCTAGCTTTGGCGCTTCAGTCTAGTACTGCTTGAAAATGCGACCCCGGAAGCCTGTAGGTAGCATCCCTCAGCTCTTCTACCCGACAGGGCAGGGGACTGGTGGACCCTTCCCCGACCGTTTATGGGAGGAAATTTCAATAGGCGCAGATTTCGGTACAGCAGCTGGGAGCCCTTACAGGAGACGAGCTGCGTATCGGTACGGAGGAAGGCGCGGCGATGTGCAGCGAAGGTCGCGTCCCGTTGTCAAACACCTCATAAAGTGGGCTCCGCTGGGATTCCGCTGCCATTGAGCTGTGATACTGCGAGCCCTGCACACCCGCTCTTCCTGTACCACT
This sequence comes from Schistocerca serialis cubense, assembly GCF_023864345.2. NCBI lineage: Eukaryota > Metazoa > Arthropoda > Insecta > Orthoptera > Acrididae > Schistocerca > Schistocerca serialis. The sequence goes on along the minus strand of NC_064649.1, from coordinate 189,178,387 downwards.
CCAGAGTTATGGCGGCCACGCGGCGGTACGGCCAGCACGCCCGGCTGGAGATATAAGAGGCAAGGCGCTCACGGAATGCTTCGAGGACGCGACGACAGGTTTGCCGATCCCACGGTGACAACCGATTAGCCCGGCCTGAGCTACACAATGGCGGTACGTGCACCCTCCCGCACTGGATTACGCGGAACACTGGCCGCACTACAATGGCCGCAGACCAGATGTCGCCCCGCCGATTCGTCGTCGCAGGTGACGGGTGTCGAGCGCGTTACGAGCGGTCGGTTCGCTGGAGCGGACGTCCGTCTCCCCTCCAGGGCGCACTGTACTCTTCAATTCTGACGACATAGTCTGCAGAGGGCACCGACCCACGCACAATTCGTGAATGGAACAGGGAAGGGGGGATCAGATAGTGGTACAATAAGTACCCTCCGCCACACACCGTAAGGTGGCTCGCGGAGTATAGATGTAGATGTAGATGTAGATGTAGACAGGCGAAATACCCGCAGACTTCAAGAAGAATATAATAATTCCAATCCCAAAGAAAGCAGGTGTTGACAGATGTGAAAATTACCGAACTATCAGTTTAATAAGTCACAGCTGCAAAATACTAACGCGTATTCTCTACAGACGAATGGAAAAACTGGTAGAAGCCGACCTCGGGGAAGATCAGTTTGGATTCCGTAGAAATGTTGAAACACGTGAGGCATTACTGACCCTACGACTTATCTTAAAAATGGTTCAAATGGCTCTGAGCACTATCTGACTTAACTTCTTAGGTCATCAGTCCCCTAGAACTTAGAAGTACTTAAACCTAACTAACCTAAGGACATCACACACATCCATGCCCGAGGCAGGATTCGAACCTGCGACCGTAGCGGTCGCGCGGTTCCAGACGACTTATCTTAGAAGAAAGATTAAGGAAAAGCAAACGTACTTTTCTAGCATTTGTAGACTTAGAGAAAGCTTTTGACAATGTTGATTGGAATACTCTCTTTCAAGTTCTAAAGGTGTCAGGGGTAAAATACAGGGAGCGAAGGCTATTTACAATTTGTACAGAAACCAGATGGCAGTTATAAGAGTCGGGGGGCGTGAAAGGGAAGCAGTGATTGGAAAGGGAGTGAGACAGGGTTGTAGCCGGTCCCCAATGTTATTCAATCTGTATATTGAGCAAGCAGTAAAGCAAACAAAAGAAAAATTCGGAGTAGGTATTAAAATCCATGGAGATGAAATAAAAATTTTGAGGTTCGCTGATGACATTGTAATTCTGTCAGAGACAGCAAAGGATTTGGAAGAGCAGTTGAACGGAATGGACAGTGTCTTGAAAGGAGGATATAAGATCAACATCAACAAAAGGAAAACAAGGACTGTGCAATGTAGTCGAATTAAGTCGGATGATGCTGAGGGAATTAGATTAGGAAATGAGAAACTTAAAGTAGTAAAGAAGCTTTGCTGTTTCGGGAGCAAAATAACTGATGATGGTCGAAGTAGAGAGAATATAAAATGTAGACTGGCAATGGCAAGGAAAGCGTTTCTGAAGAAGACAAATTTGTTAACATCAAGTATAGATTTAAATGTCAGGAAGTCGTTTCTGAAAGTATTTGTATGGACTGTAGCCATGTATGGAAGTAAAACATGGACGATAAATAGTTTACACGAGAAGGGAATAGAAGCTTTCGAAATGTGGTGCTACAGAAAATGCTGAAGATTAGATGGGTAGATCACACAACTAATGAGGAGGTATTGAATAGAATTGGGGAGAAGAGGAGTTGTGGCACAACTTGACTATAAGAAGGGTTCGGTTGGTAGGACGTGTTCTGAGGCATCAACGGATCACCAATGTAGTATTGTAGGGCAGTGTGGAGGGTAAAAATCGTAGAGGGGAGACCAAGAGATGAATACACTAAGCAGATTCAGAAGGATGTAGGTTGCAGTAGGTACTGGGAGATGAAGCAGCTTGCACAGGATAGGGTAGCATGGAGAGCTGCATCAAGCCAGTCTCAGGACTGAAGACAACAACAACAACGACAACAACTAGCCATCTTCAGAATTTCTTTGCCTTGCAAGGGTAGGAACAGCTAAGTTACAAACTATACTATTACACCCGGTCTTAAAATAGGTTACAGAAAAGCTGTAGCAAAAATAAACAGTACTATTGTATACAGGGTGAAAAGTATTTAAACCGACAAACTCTGGGAGGTTGTAGGGGACATCAAAACAAATATTTTCCCTAATGTCATTTTTTCCTCTGAGGAGTATTTAAACCGGTAGAGGAAGATTTCTCTGGCGGCAAATTAATTAAACCAAGAAACACTTTTCCATTTTTTTATGACCAAGAGACAACACATTAACACAACCCAATTTCAATTACAGTAGATTTTCAGAAATGCCTCCATTGACACACGTAAACAAAGGTTACACCGTCGGATCATGTTATGTCTGACACGGGCAAAACCCCAGCAGTATCCTTAACTGTTCCTGCTGCTGCTACTATCCGGGCAACCAGATCCTCTTCTGATGCAACATGAGGTGCGTAAACAAGGTTGCGCATCTCTCCCCACACAAAAAAGTCCAGAGGGGACATATCTGGGGATCGAGCAGGCCACGGTACAGGACCACCTCTGTCAATCCACGTTTCTGGGAACCGTCGGTCCAGGAATAGACGCACACGACGACTGAAATGTGCCGGCGGCCTGTCATGTTGGCGCCACGTGCGTTGTCTTGTAGGGAGCGGGACGTCTTCCAGCAATTCTGGCAATGCTCTGGCGAGAAAACTGTAATAGTGCCTGCCATTTAATGGCCTAGGTAGCAGACACGGCCCAGTTAAACAGTCCCCAACAACACCGACCCACACATTAACGAAGAACCGCACTTGATGAGCGCTAGTAACTGTGGCATGTAGGTTATCCTCACTGCAAACATGCGAATTGTGCATGTTGAAGACTCCATCGCGCCCGAACGTTGCTTCATCGGTAAACAACACAGAGGATGGAAATGTAGGATGCATTTCACAGGCCGGCGCTACAGTCTGGATCCGAGCCACCGCTACGGTCGCAGGTTCGAATCCTGCCTCGGGCATGGGATTTGTTTACTTTCCATTAAGAACGTAGAAGCGTTTCTCATTGTTGGCAGCCGTTACTGAGTTGTTTCAGTCGTTTCCTAACGTGGAAACGAGTTACTTTCCTGTATTGTTAAGTGAAATAACATAATCACAGCTGTGTGTTTAAGTGAAACCACATAGTAATTGTTGCAGTTTGTAGATTATTTATGAAGTAGGGATGTCTTTCAAATTTACGACTGACGAGTACGCCGATATGGTGTTTATTTAGGACAAATGTGATGGTAAAGCTACGGCTGCAATTAACAAATATCGCGTACGTTATCCAACTCGGAGGATTCCGAACGCACGAACCGTTAGCGGAGTATTTGGAATGTTAGGGGAGACAGGTTCTCTACCTAGCGTTCGTAATCAGTACGAGCGCTCGATACGTGAAGACGATGATGAGGATGTTATGGATGCTTTTCCACGTAGCCCGGGTACCAGAACACGACGTATCTCTCGACGATTAGGCATTTCGCAATCCAAGGTATGGCGCACACTGAAGTACAGTAATCTGTATCCTTACCATAAACAAAAAGTGCATCATTTACGTCCGGGAGGTACTGCCCTTCGCTTGAAGTTGTGCAACTGGTTAAATACTAATCGGCAGTTACACAAATACATTTTATTTACTGATGAGGCACAGTATACTTGAGATAGTATAAACAATTTACTTAACGAAATTACTTCTTCGCTTCTCTGGATGTTCTGGAAAACTACTGCAGATACACGTCTGGGACATGTTTTATTAGATTCACCAGGTCAATAACGACAAAATAAATGGAAATGGTGCTTTCCTTTACTCTCGTACAGTTTTGCGATGGCTTCATATTAGCGAAGTTGCTAAATTTCAGGCAAAACCTTTTATCAGCCGTAACTAAACATTTGCGGACCTATGTTTATATGAACTTTTTTCTTTAGTTTTACTTGTAGAATAACATATTAAAATATTTGCATATATTCGTCAATTACCGTGTATACTGGAGCCATAGTGGCGTCGTCAAGTGTTAAACACAAAATCAGCGCCCGCATCGTCGAATGTACAGGGTGTCTGCCACCTAAAATATCTCTGGAACAACAACAGGTATTTAAAAACGGTTTTCACAACTATGAACGTACGGCAGGGGTTTAGGAAACCAAATACAATGCGAAATTTTAAAACGTAGACAAATACTATTTTCAACAAAAACTTGTGTATTTTTAAATGGACACCTATTATTTCGTATGTAATCAGTAGCATGAAAAATCACAAAAATAATGGCGTTGGTTGCATTGCGATACAATTACATTCCGAGAAAGTGCGAAGCGAAGTTGACGCTTGAAATAAATGAAACGCACAGCTAGCGCACGTCCTGAGACTCGAGCGTGCGCCTCACGCTGCCGGTAATCGTGATGTGATGGACGTACGACGCCAGTGGAGTGTTACTGTATGGTGTGGTATTGTGTGACAACACACCATTGGTCCATATTTTATTGATGGCACTCGTAAAGGGGAATAGTTTAGCCCCTTCTTGAGCTGTACCTCACTTGAACCGGTGCACCTCATAACGTGTCAAATAATGTGGTATCAGAAACATGGATGTCCTGTGCATAATGATTATTGTTGCGAAATGACAACTAGACGTACAATTAGTGGTAACACACTTGATTTCACGTTTCGAAACCTCATAAGTTCTGAGATACGTGGCTTGTAAAGGATACCAACGGCGCCACAGTTTCTGACGTAATGTATCGCATGTGGTACCGTGCTCAGAGCAGGGGTTGCCTGCACTGCCGCCAGTATCCTGTCGTAAACATAGCGGTATCGCCACGGCACGCTCAACCTTCACTGTACAAGTGTCTCCTAATCTGGCCTGCTGAACTGCTCTCGTGTTGTTGTGGTCTTCAGTCCTGAGACTGGTTTGATGCAGCTCTCCATGCTACTCTATCCTGTGCAACCTTCTTCATCTCCCAGTACTTACTGCAACCTACATCCTTCTAAATCTGTTTGGTGTATTCATCTCTTGGTCTCCCTCTACGATTTTTACCCTCCACGCTGCCCTCCAATATTAAATTGGTGATCCCTTGATACGTCAGAACGTGTCCTACCAACCAATCCCGTCTTCTAGTCAAGTTGTACCAAAAACTCCTCTTCTCCCCAATCCTATTCAACATCTCCTCATTAGTTATGTGATCTACCCATTTAATTTTCAGCATTCTTTTGTAGCACCACATTTCGAAAGCTTCTATTCTCTTCTTGTCTAAACTATTTATCGTCCACGTTTCACTTCCATACATGGCTACACTCCATACAAATACTTTCAGAAACGACTTCCTGACACTCAAATCTATACTCGATGTTAACAAATTTCTCTTCTTCAGAAACGCTTTCCTTGCCATTGCCAGTCTACATTTTATATCCTCTCTACTTCGACCATCATCAGTTATTTTGCTCCCGTAACAGCAAAACTTCTTTACTACTTTAAGTTATTTCCTAATCTAATTACCTCAGCATCACCCGATTTAATTCGACTACAGTCCATTATTCTCGTTTTGCTTTTGTCGATGTTCATCTCATATCCACTGTCCATTCCGTTCAACTGCTCTTCCAAGTCCTTTGCTGTCTCTGACAGAATTACAATGTCATCGGCAGACCTTAAAGTTTTTATTTCTTCTCCATGGATTTTTTAATTCCTACTCCGAATTTTTCTTTTGTTTCCTTTACTGCTTGCTCAATATACAGACTGAATAACATTGGGGATAGGCTACAACCCTGTCTCACTTCTTTCCCAACCACTGCTTCCCTTTCATACCCCTCGAGTCTTACAACTGCCGTCTGGTTTCTGTACAAATTGTAAATAGCCTTTCGCTCCCTGTATATTACCCCTGCCACCTTCACAATGTGAAAGAGAGTATTCCAGTCAATATTGTCAAAAGCTTTCTCTAAGTCGACAAATGCGAGAAACGTAGGTTTCCCATTCCTTAATCTATTTTCTAAGATAAGTCAGTATTGCCTCACGTCTTCCAACATTTCAACGGAATCCAAACTGATCTTCTGTGAGGTCGGCTTCTACCAGTTTTCCATTCGTCTGTAAACAATTCGTATTAGTATTTTGCAGCTGTGGCTTGCTAAACTGATAGTTCGGTAATTTTAGCATCTTTCAACTCCTGCTTTCTTTGGGATTGGAATTATTATATTCTTCTTGAAGTCTAGGGGTATTTCGCTTGTCTCATACATCTTGCTCCGCAGATAGTACAGTTTTGTTAGTCCTGGCTCTCCCAAGGCTGTCAGTAGTTCTAATGGAATGTTGTCCACTCCCGGGGCCTTGTTTCGACTTAGGTCTTTCAGTGCTCTGTCAAACTCTTCACGCAGTATCATATCTCCCATTTCATCTTCATCTGCCTCCTCTTCCATTTCCATAATATTGTCCTCAAGAACATCGCCCTCTATATACACCTTCCACCTTTCTGCTTTCCCTTCTTTGCTTAGAACTGGGTTTCCATCTGAGCTCTTGATGTTCATGCAAGTGGCTCTCTTTTCTCCAAAGGTCTCTTTAATTTTCCTGTAGGCAGTATCTATCTTACCCCTAGTGAGATAAGCCCCTACATCATTACATTTGTCCTCTAGCCATCCCTGCTTAGCCATTTTGCACTTCCTGTCGATCTCATTTTTAAGACGTTTGTATTCCTTTTTGGCCGCTTCATTTACTGCATTTTTATATTTTCTCCTTTCATCAATTAAATTCAATATCCCTTCTGTTACCCAAGGATTTCTACCAACCGTCGTCATTTGCCTACTTGATGCTCTGCTGCCTTCACTATTTCATCTCTCAAAGCTACGCATTCTTCTTCCACTGTATTTCTTTCCCCCATTCTTGTCAATCGTTCCCTAATGCTCTCCCTGTAGCTCTCCACAACCTCTGATTCTGTCAGTTTATCCAGGTCCCATCTCCTTAAAATTCCGACCTTTTTGCAGTTTCTTCAAATCTACAGTTAATAACCAATAGATTGTGGTCAGAGTCCACATCTGCCCATGTCTTACAATTTAAAACCTGGTTCCTAAATCTCTGTGTTACCATTATATAATCTATTTGAGACCTTCCAGTATCGCCAGGCTTCTTCCATGTATACAACCTCCTTTTATGATTCTTGAACCAAGTGATATCTATGATTAAGTTATGCTGTGTGCAAAATTCTACAAGACGGCTTCCTCTTTCATTTCTCTCCCCCGTTCCATATTCACCCACTATGTTTCCTTCTCTCCCTTTTCCTACTCTCGAATTCCAGTCACCCATCACTATAAAATTTTCGTCTCCCTTCACTGCCTGAATAATTTCTTTTATCTCATCTGAATAATTTCTTTTATCTCATCATACATTTCATCAATTTCTTCGTCATCTGCAGAGCTAGTTGGCATATAAACTTGTACTACTGTAGTAGGCGTGGGCTTCGTGTCTATCTTGGCCACAATATTTCGTTCACTATGCTGTTTGTAGTAGCTTACCCGCACTCCTATTTTTTTATTCATTATTAAACCTACTCCTGCATTACCGCTATTTGACTTTGTATTTATAACCCTGTATTCACTTTACCTAAACTCTTGTCCCTCTTGCCACCTAACTTCACTAATTCCCACTATATCTAACTTTAACCTATCCATTTCCCCTTTTAAATTTTCTAACCTACCTGCCCGATTAAGTGATCTGACATTCCACGCTCCAATCCGTAGAACGCCAGTTTTCTTTCTCCTGATAACGACATCCTCTTGAGTAGTCCCCGCCCGGAGATCCGAATGGGGGACAATTTTACCTCCGGAATATTTTACCCAAGAGGACGCCATCATCATTTAATCATACAGTAAAGCTGCATGCCCTCGGGAAAAATTACAGCCATTGTTTCCCCTTGCTTTCAGCCGTTGGCAGTACCAGCACAGCAAGGCCATTTTGATTAGTGTTACAAGGCCAGATCAGTCAATCATCCAGACTGTTGCCCCTGCAACTGCTGAAAAGGCTGCTGCCCCTCTTCAGGAACCACACGTTTGTCTGGCCTCTCAACAGATACCCCTCCGTTGTGGTTACACCTACGGTACGGACATCTGTATCGCTGAGGCACGCAAGCCTCCCCACCAACGGCAAGGTCCGTGGTTCATTCAGGGGAGGGGGAGGGACTGCTCTCACACTGTAACGTAATTCACATACGTTGCCACATTAAAACCTGATTTCTTGTGGCTTGTTACATTTGCCGTCATCTATTCGATACGCTGGCCTTCAGTAATGAAGAAAAGCTAGATATTATTTTAATTTATGGCGAATGTCACAGAAATACAACCGCAGCTGTGACACTGTAGCTGAAGGTTAACCAGACCGGCAGTGTCCGTCACGTGACAGCATCAGGAAGACACTGGGAAACAGGAAGCTGGGCTCCCACAAAACGTCGACGTACAACGCCAGCGACTGGCAATGGAAACGAAACTCCTGTCCTGGCTGCTGTGGCGCACAGTCCCCAGGTGGGTGTACGAGAAATTGCACGAGGTGCAGGAATAAGCCGCAGTAGTGTGTGCAGAATCTTGCATCGGCATCGGTTTCATCCGTTCCATATCTTACTGCACCAAGAACCATCTACATCTACATCCATTCTCCACAACCCACCTGACGGTGTGTGGCGGAGGGTACCTTGAGTACTTCTGTCGATTCTCCCTTCTGTTCCAGTCTCGTATGGTTCGTGGAAAGAAGAATTGTCGGTATGCCTCTGTGTGGGCTCTAATCTCTCTGATTTTATCCTCACGGTCTCTTCGCGAGAAATACGTAGGGGGAAGCAAATATACTGCTTGACTCCTCGGTAAAGGTATGTTCTCGAAACTTCAACAAAAGCCCGTACCGAGCTACTGAGCGTCTCTCCTGCAGAGTCTTCCACTGGAATTTATCTATCATCTCCGTAACGCTTTCGCGATTACTAAATGATCCTGTAACGAAGCGCGCTGCTCTCCGTTGGATCTTCTCTATCTCATCTATCGACCCTATCTGGTACGGATCCCACACTGCTGAGCAGTATTCAAGCAGTGGGCGAACAAGCGTACTGTAACCTACTTCCTTTGTTTTCGGATTGCATTTCCTTAGGATTCTTCCAATGAATCTCAGTCTGGCATCTGCTTTACCGACGATCAACTTTATATGATCATTCCATTTTAAATGACTCCTAATGCGTACTCCCAGATAATTTATGGAATTAACTGCTTCCAGTTCGCTGACCTGCTATTTTGTAGCTAAATGATAAGGAATATATATTTCTATCTATTCGCCGCACATTACACTTGTCTACATTGAGATTCAATTGCCATTCCCTGCACCGTGCGTCAATTCGCTGCAGATCCTCCTGCATTTCAGTACAATTTTCCATTGTTACAACCTCTCGATACACCACAGCATCATCTGCAAAAAGCCTCAGTGAACTTCCGATGTCATCCACGAGGTCATTTATGTATATTGTGAATAGCAATGGTCCTAAGACAGTCCCCTGCGGCACACCTGAAATCACTCTTACTTCGGTAGACTTCTCTCCATTGAGAATGACATGCTACGTTCTGTTATCTAGGAACTCTTCAATCCAATCACACAATTGGTCTGATAGTCCATATGCTCTTACTTTGTTCATTAAATGACTGTGGGGAACTGTATCGAACGCCTTGCAGAAGTCAAGAAACACGGCATCTACCTGTGAACCCGTGTCTATGGCCCTCTCTGAGTCTCGTGGACGAATAGCGCGAGCTGGGTTTCACACGACCGTCTATTTCGAAACCCATGCTGATTCCTACAGGGTAGATTTCTAGTTTCCAGAAAAGTCATTATACTCGAACATAATAGTTGTTCCAAAGTTCTACAACTGATCGACGTTAGAGATATAGGTCTATAGTTCTGCACATCTGTTCGACGTCCCTTCTTGAAAACGGGGATGACCTGTGCTCTTTTCCAATCCTTTGGAACGCTACGCTCTAAATGGTTCAAATGGTTCTGAGCACTATTGGACTTAACATCTGTGGTCATCAGTCCCCTAGAACTTACAACTACTTAAACCTAACTAACCTAAGGACATCACACACATCCATGCCCGAGGCAGGATTCGAACCTACGACCGTAGCAGTCGCGCGGTTCCGGTCTGCGCGCCTAGAACCGCTAGACCACCGCGGCCGGCCGCTACGCTCTTCTAGAGACCTACGGTACACCGGGAATGACTTTGAATCCCGCATTGCATTCTGTCGTTTTGCACTTCAGCAGTTGCAAGGTAATCCAGTCACACACAAATCATGGTAATGCGAATCTGCGGAACATGCACTTCCGATCCGTGCAAAATCCCCACTGGATTCGCCAAGTTGCTCGTCAACGGCAGTAGAGTGTCAATGTTTGGTGCGGTATCATTGCTAACTGCATTGTAGGCCCCTATTTTTACCGCGGAACATTGAATGGACAGTGATATCCATCATTTCTTCAAAACACACTAGCGCTCCTCATGGAGGATCTAGGACTGGAAACTCGTCTATCAATGTGGTCCCAACATGATGGATGCCCCGCACGCAATGCAGAAGTTGCCAGAGACGTTCTAGATGCGACGTTTCTGTGCGACAGCCAGCACGGTCCCCCGACTTGACGCTATTAGACGTCTTTCACTGGGTAGCAGTGAAAGACAGAGTGTATCAAGAACCCCCAACGACTGTGTAGGATATGCAACATCGTATAACTGCGGCGTGTGCGGCAACATTTGTAGAAACTATACAATCTGTGCAAGACTCTCTCGTTTACCCGGCTGCAAGCGTGTATCGATGCAAACGGAGGGAACTTCGAACATACGTTGACGTGACACAGTTTCATCGGTCAAGATGTGGGTGTATTGTCTATGCTGAATCTAATCCACAACAATTCAGTTTCTGTGGGCAACAGAGCACTAGTAAATGTGTTTAGCAAAGTGAATTCAAGTGTGTTATCTCTAATTGTAGCTCTAGTTGTCATATTGCTAGAATCACCATATTTACAATTTGAAAAACATAACTTTGCGTTGGACGTGTTACTTGTTTATTTTTGTGAAATGTGCATACCTTCCCATTGCGTGAGCCCCTGACACAGGCAGCGTGAGGTGCACACTTAAGTTTCAGGACGTGCGCTAGCTGTGTGCTTCATTTATTTCAAGCGTCAACTTCGCTTCGAAATTTCTCGTGATATAATTGGCGTATTGCTATGCAACCAACGCCATTATTTTTTTGATTTTTCATGCTATTGATTGCATACGAAATAATAGGGGGTTTCTATTTAAAAATACACAAATTCGTGTTCAAAATAGTATTTGTTTACATTTTAAAATTTCTCATAGTATTTGGTTTCCTAAGTTCCTGCCGTGCGCTCATGCTGGTGGAAACCGGTTTTAAATACCTACTGTTGTCCCAGAGATATTTGAAGTGGCGGAGTTAGGTGAGTAACCCTGTGTATAAATAACGGCGTATGCAAGAGTCATCTTGTCGGCTGCACTGGTGTTCAAATCGAACTGGCACGAGATGTTTGCGTGGCAAGTTCACCATACGTCGCTGCTGTAGGCATACACATATTCTTCAGTGATTAATTGTACAACTTAAAATAAAGGGGATACAATCAGTTAAGTCTGTAATGGGCTTATAAGGTGTAAGAGGCATTACAGTAATAAAAAGCGATGAAGTAAAACAGGAAAAACGTTAGATTGTTAAAAAGGGGAAGAGTTAAGAGACAGAACTGCCAATATTATAGATATGACATAAACAATAAATAACTTTCCGAGTGCACAGAATAATATAAAAACTATAAAACAAATAGCTAAAGAAGCCTCAATCAAAGAAAACAGGCTGCCGCACATAATTAGCGCTCTCTGTGAACACTAACGCCAGAACGCCGCATAGGCGAGAATTGGTTAGAGGAACGTGACCACCAGAGGGGGGCCCTCGTACCCTGCGGCACGCCATTGCAAGAAGAAATAAACAGGTATTTATTGGACAAATATATTATACTAGAACTGGCATGTGATTACATTTTCACGCAGTTTGGTTGCATAGATCCTGAGAGATCAGTATCCAGAACAACCACCTCTGGCCGTTATAGCGGCCTTGATACGCCTGGGCAATGAGTCAAACAGAGCTTGGATGACGTTTACAGGTACAGCTGCCCATGCAGCTTCAACATGATACCACAGGTCATCAAGAGTAGTGACTGGCGTATTGTGACGAGCCATTTGCCCGGCCACCATTGACCAGACGTCTTCACTCGTGAAAGGTCTAGAGAATGTGCTGACCAGGCCAGCAGTCGAACATTTTCTGTATCCAGAAAGGCCCGTACAGAACCTGCAACATACGGTCGTGCATTATCCTGCTGAAATGTAGGGTTTCGTAGGGATCGAATGAAGGGTAGGGTCACGGGTTGTAACACATCTGAAATGTAACGTCCACTGTTGAAAGTGCCGTCAATGCGAACAAGAGGTGACCGAGACGTGTAACCAATGGAGCCCCATACCATCACGCCGGGTGATACGCCAGTATGGCGATAACGAATACACACTTGCAATGTGGGTTCACCACAATGTCGCCAAACACGGATGCGACCATCATGATGCTGAAAACAGAAACTGGATTCATCCGAAGAAATGACGTTTTGCCATTCGTGCACCCAGGTTCATCGTTGAGTACACCATCGCAGGCGCTGCTGTCTGTGATGCAGCGTCAAGGGTTACCGCAGCCAGGGTCTCCGAGCTGATAGCCCATGCTGCTGCAAACGTCGTCGAACTGTTCGTGCAGATGTTTGTTGTCTCGAAAACGTTCCCATCTGTTGACTCCGGGATCGAGACGTGGCTGCACGATCCGTTACAGTCATGCGGGTAAGATGCCTGTCATCTCGACTGCTAATGATACGAGGCCGTTGGGATCCAGCACGGCGTTCCGTATTACCCTCCTGAACCCACCGATTCCATATTCTGCTAACACTCATTGGATCTCGACCAACGCGAGCAGCAATATCGCTATACGATAAACCGCAATCGCGAGAGGCTACAATCCGACCTTTATCAAAGTCGGAAACGTGATGGTACGCATTTCTTCTGCTTGCACGAGGCATCTCAACAAAGTTTCACCAGGCAACGCCGGCCGGTGTGGCCGTGCGGTTCTAGGGGCTACAATCTGGATCCGCGAGACCGCTATGGTCGCAGGTTCGAATCCTACCTCGGGCATGGATGTGTGTGATTTCCGTAGGATACAACTACTTAAACCTAACTAAGTTCTAGGGGACTGATGACCTCAGAATTTGTCCCATAGTGCTCAGAGCCATTTAAACCAGGCAATGCCGGTCAACTGCTGTTTGTGTATGAGAAATCGGTTGGAAACTTTCCTCATGTCAGCACGTTGTAGGTGTCGCCACCGGCACCAACCTTGTGTGAATGCTCTGAAAAGCTAATCACTTGCATATCACAGCATCTTCTTCCTGTCGGTTAAATTTCGCGTCTGTAGCACGTCATCTTCGTGGTGTAGCAATTTTAATGGCCAGTAGTGTATATAAACAGTTGGTGAACTTGCCTGACAAACATTTTGTGGCTACTGTGCGGCAGTTTGTGTGAAACAGTAGTGCTGCTGACAAGGTGATTCTTGCATGTGCTGTTATTTACATATATTTTGTGTTTAACATTTGACGATGCTACTATGGCTCCAGTACACTAGGACATGTTTGCACGAAATGCGTCTGCTCCTTTGTACTTTCAGTCACATCCCCGATGTGTGCGATTGGGTTCAGACCTGGCAAGTTGGGGGCAAGCACACGAATTGGAATTCGCCACTGTGTTCCTCGAAGCACTCCATCACACTCCTGGCATCTTGTTGAAAAATCCCACTTCCGTCTGGAAACATGGGCATCATGAAGGGATGCGCGCGGTCTGCAATCACTGTTCGATACTCCTTGGCCGTCACAGTGCCTTGCAAGAGCTCCACTGGACCCTGAGTGCCCACATGTGAATGTTCCCCAGAGCGAATGGAGCCGCAGCCAGCCTGTCTCCGTCCTGCAGACGACACATTAGAACATGGTGAAGTCTGCGTAAGCAGAAGAAACTAACGATCAAAGTCCGAAAACAATTTATTGGACTGTTCAATTAACCAAAACAAATTCTCCAAGTATAACACCAACACAAAACAGTGATCCGTCTTCGAAATACAACTACATACAAGAATAATATAGAAAACAACTGAAATAATTTCCTACTAGTCTCCACCAGAGACTTCACCGATATACCGAGCCTAATCCAGAGATCAGCGAGAAGATTCAAGCCGGGCTGCTGGGGCGGCAGCTATCCACGTTTGCTGGCGGTCGATGAACTGCCGATGTGCGGCCGAGCGCCGGCCTTTATAGCCCTTCGGCGGATGAGTACCTCGGAACTATTTTCCATCACGTAGTTTGACGTGTGAAAAGAGTTCCGGGATCTGCAGCGACCTCTTCCTTTTGTTTATGTGGTAGTGGCCCCTGGTGGCCGCTGGTGTCTTTGCTGTGTTGTTGTTGTTGTTGATGTGGCCGTTCATCAATAGTACCTGTCGGTTGTGTAGTGCTTCGGTGCGCCTGCGAAGCGGGCAACCCGCGGCTGCAGGCTGTCAGATTGGTTGCTGATACTCTAGGCGCCGTGATGTCTGGTGGAGAAGGCCACAGCAGTCCAATGCCCGTAGTCACGCGCCCATTTCAGTCGTAGCTGCCGATGTCGCGCTGTTGACCCTGGCACATGCGCACGCCGTCGACTGCGGAGGCCCATCGTTAGGAGCGTTCGGTGCACAGTGTACTCTGCCCAGCATTAAAGTCTGATATTATTTCCGCCACATTTCGCCGCCTGTCCTGTCGCACCAGTGTGACCACCCTACGACATCCGATATGTGTAATGAAGGGTGGCGGCCCAACACCACAACGCCTGGACGTGGTTTCACCTCGGTTTTGCCACCTATTGCAACACTCACCACGGCATTCCTCGAACACCCGGCAGGTCGTGCAGTTTCCGAAATGCTCCTGCCGAGCCTCTGGGCCATCACACTGTGCTCTCTGTCAGACTCAAACTGGTCGCCTGCCTTCCCTTCTCTACACACGGACAGAGTGCTAACTGATACTATACGCAGTCATTCCTCGCCTTGTAAAGCTGTTATCACCTGGACGGGTTTTTATTGACACTTTGTCGGTTGTCATAATGTTCCAGCTGAACTGTTTACATGCTTTGAGGGGTGATAGGATAAGATGGGGCTAAACAAATGATTTCAATTTCTTGGACCCGAAATCGCAACACCTAAAATGTTAATGTAGAGTAATGAAATTTTGTGAATACTAATGTTTAGGTAACATATTTCAGTCATTAACATTGCAAGATCACAGGTTAATGTAAGCGCAAGATAAGCCATTGCAAGTGAAAAATGCTGGAACAATAATAAGTGATGTAGCTCTCAGAATGTTGAATGCAATCATGCAAACGCATGTGCATTCTGTTAAATAGATGCCAGATGTCAGTTTGTGGGATGGAGTTCCACGCCTGCTGTACTTGGTCGGTCAGTACAGTGTCGGTTAAAGCTGGCTGTGGATGACGCTGGAGTTATCGACATCTACACCTACATTTATACTCCGCAAGCCACCCAACGGTGTGTGGCGGAGGGCACTTTACGTGCCACTGTCATTACCTCCCTTTCCTGTTCCAGTCGTGTATCGTTCGCGGGAAGAACGATTGCCAGAAAGCCTTCGTGCGCGCTCGAATCTCTCTAATTTTACATTCGTGATGTCCTCGGGGAGTATATGTAGGGGGAAGCAATATATTCGATACTTCATCCAGAAACTCCCGTCTCGAAACCTGGACAGCAAGCTACACCGCGATGCAGAGCGCCTGTCTTGCAGAGTCTGCCACTCGTATTTGCTAAACGTCTCCGTAACGCTATCACGCTTACCAAATACCCCTGTGACGAAACGCGCCCCTCTTCTTTGGATCTTCTCTATCTCCTCTGTCAACCCGACCTGGTATGGATCCCACACTGATGAGCAATACTCAAGTATAGGTCGAACGAGTGTCTTGTAAGCCATCTCCCTTGTTGATGGACTACATTTTCTAAGGACACTCCCAATGAATCTCAACCTGGCACCCGCCTTACCAACAATTAATTTTATATGGTCATTCCACTTCAAATCGTTCTGCACGCATACTCCCAGATATTTTACAGAAGTAACTGCTACGAGTGTTTGTTCCACTATCATATAATCATACAGTAAAGGAATCTTCTTTCTATGTATTCGCAATACATTACTTTTGTCTATGTTAAGGGTCAGTTGCCAATCCCTGCACCAAGTGCCTATCCGCTGCAGATCTTGCTGCATTTCGCTGCAATTTTCTAATGCTGCAACTTCTCTGTATATTGCAGCTTCATCCACGGAAAACCGCATGGAACTTCCGACACTATCTACTAGGTCATTTATATACCAGGTGATCAAAAAGTCAGTATAAATTTGAAAACTTAATAAACCACAGAATAATGTAGATAAAGAGGTAAAAATTGACACACATGCTTGGAATGACATGGGGTTTTATTAGAAAAAAAAGTATTGCTAGACGCGTGAAAGATCTCTTGTGTGCGTCGTTTGGTGACGATCGGGTGCTCAGCCGCCACTTTCGTCATGCTTGGTCTCCCAGGTCCCCAGACCTCAGTCTGTGCGATTATTGGCTTTGGGGTTACCTGAAGTCGCAAGTGCATCGTGATCGACCGATATCTCTAGGGATGCTGAAAGACAACATCCGACGCCAATGCCTCACCATAACTCCGGTCATGCAATGATGGTGGACATATTGAGCATTTCCTGTAAAGAACATCATCTTTGTTTCGTCTTACTTTGTTATGCTAATTATTGCTATTCTGATCAGATGAAGTGCCATCTGTCGGACATTTTTTGAACGTTTGTATTTTTTGGTTCTAATAAAACCCCATGTCATTCGAAGGATGTGTGTCAATTTGTACCTCTCTATCTACATTATTCCGTGATTTATTAAGTTGTCATATTTATACTGACTTTTTGGTCTCCCGGTATATTGTGAAGGATCGAAGCCCCTCTGCGCTCGACTGGAGAGAGATCTGGTGACCGAGCATGCTGACGCACCATGTCGACACTCGGTAGAGGATGTTGGGTTACAATAGCGGTACGTGGGCGAGCGTTATCCTGTTAGAAAACATCTCCTGGAATGCTGTCCACGCATGGCATTGCACCGGGTCGAATCACCAGACCGAGGACAGTTTTGCAGTCAGTTTGCGTGGGATAACCACAGAAGTGCTCCTACGGAATCGCGCTCGAGTGTGTGTAGCACGCAGACAGGTTCGCTGTAGCCCCTCCCAACCAACAGTCGGCCATCACTGGCAGCGAGCAGGTCCAGCCTCCACCAGACCCCCACCCAGCCCTCCACTGAGCTCTCGCTTGACACCATTGTATGGCTGTGGTTTGTGGTCACTGGAATGCACCCTACACGTTATCGATTTGTAACCGTTCGTTGCATCACTGAGGAGCCAAATACTCCCAAAATGCTGCTGCAGATGCATACGGTGCGCCAGAGCCGTACGCCGAACACGATGGACTTCCTTCTCTGTAGTGCCACGTGGCCGTCCGCAGTCCGGTCTTCTTGGGACCTTACATTCACGTGATCACCGTTGCCAGCAATCACGTACAATGACCTTTTTTTTTTAGGGCGCAAAACTGCTACGGTCATTAGCGCCCGGTCTGTGACTTAGGAAAAGGTAAAAAAAAACGAAACTGGAAACCATCAGCAATGGGAGCGAAACTCAATAAAGTGGGAAACTAAAAACAGAAGGAAAACTTAAAAAACCACTATAGAAGGGGGATTGTTTGTCTCCAAAAAGAGCTTCAAATGACTGACGTCATCTCACTGGCACTAATAAACTCGAGAACGCGATCGACTGAGCGCGTGTCACATGCTAAAATGGAAGATATATCAGGCGACAGCTGTAGACGGCCGCGTAACGGAGTAAAATAGGGGCACTCGAGTAAAAGGTGTCTGACCGTCCACAGCTGAGAGCAGTGGGGACAGATGGGGGGCGGATCGCCACTTAAAAGATGTCGATGGCTAAAAAGACAGTGCCCTATCCGGAGTCTAGTTAAAATTATCTCCTCCCGACAACGAGTTCGGGAGGAAGAGCTCCAAGCACAGGGAAGAGCTTTCACGTCCCGCAGTTTATTATTGGGAAGTGTCGACCAATGTGCGTGCCATAAAAGAACAACACGACGACATAAACCGCTCCGTAGATCGGCGAAGGGAATCTATTGAATAGCTGGCCGAGGAAGAGAGACTGCAGCCTTGGCCGCAATATCGGCCGCCTCATTTCCACAGATACCAGCGTGTCCCGGGAGCCAGAGGAACGCCACCGAGACGCCCCCAGGAGGAGCAAGCGCAGACAGTCCTGAATCCGGTGGACCAGAGGGTCGGCAGGGTACAGGGCTTGGAGTCTGAGGAGAGAGCTTGAAACGACCCCTTAGAAAAATTATAAATGACTGTGCTTAAGCTGACACACAATATTTTTAGCGCAATGTAATGTTTCAAAAATCCCTACAAAAGAATGGCCCTGACTAACAATAACCTATACCTTTCGTGAATCACTTACCTCAAAAAAATCTTCGTTATTCGAACTACTGCAATACAGCGAGCGCCAATACTGCCAGCTACATAAAAGATTCAAACGACTGAAGGCACTAACTACTGATAGGCATAGTTACCAAATGAAAGATTTTGGTAGAGAACAAACAATGTATTTACCTTAACAGTGTTCAAAAGTCATAATATATATATATCAGTTCATGACATCCAGTCTTACAAATTTACTGTTTCTGATGCACACACGTCCAGATCGTCCGCTCTCAAAACTCCGCCGCCTCTCTCCCCACATCCACCACTGCTGGCGGCTCACCTCCAACTGCGCAACGCTACGCGCTGTTCACATCCAACACTACAATAGCGATTATTCCAACAATGGCAACCAGCCACAGACTGCACACAGCACAGTCAGTGATTTTCATATAGAGCGCTACATGGCGTTACCAACATAAAAACCTAAACAGCCTACTTACAAGCTGAGCGAAACTGAGCAGATAACATGCTGTATCCGCTGATGGCGACGGATGTGTTGGACAGCCGGGAGACCAGCGTAAAGCTCCGCAGTATAAACCAAACACTGGTCGGCAAGCAGAAATCGATTTGGGGTGTCGCCAACAATATAGGCACTCCCTACACCAAAAGATGTTTCTTAGCCATCAGTGTAAATAAATGTGGCATGCTTCATTTGTGCACATAGAGCAGCAAATGCCCGACGATAAACAAGTGAAGGCGTACCATCCTTGGGAAACTGACGAAGGTCGCGGAGCAGGCAGATCCGGGGAAGGAGCCAAGGCGGTGCTGTACCCCAAGTTGTCAAGAAGGTTTTAGGAAAGCGGAAGGAAAGAGAATGGAGCAGTTGACGGAAGCGGACTCCCGGTGGTAGCAGGGAGGAAGGGCGGCCTGCAAATCCTAAATCCAAGGAGGCGTCGAAAAAAATGTCGTGGGCCGGATTAGCGGGCATGGAAGACATAGCATAACGACTCAGAAGGACAGCTCGTCGATTGGACAGCGGAGGTTCAGCAGTCTCAGCATAAAGGCTTTCCACAGGGCTGGTGTAAAAAGCTCCAGACACTAAACGTATGTTGCTGCCAAATCTTTGTGCAGTATCCCAGATGGACATCCAGCATCTCCACGACCTCTTTCAAACTTAGTAAGACGCCGAAAATGGCGCCTTTGTCGCCTAGTGGGCATTCTTGACAAACATCAAATCGTCTCAAAGGTAACTGACGCTCACTACAGTTATACAGTAGCTTGTGTTTGCATCCACATAGTGGGGCTGGTAGCGCCACTGTTATGCACGTGGCGTGAACACTGAAGAGACGTCATCTCTCAGTTCTAGAATCACGTCTACCAACTTATGTCGCACAACTCACTCTCGGTGCTGCGATTTTTTTCCGTCAGTGTGTTGTATTAAGTATGTCAAGAATCACGTCTACCAACTTATGTCGCACAACTCCCTCTCGGTGCTGTGATTTTTTTCCGTCAGTGTGTTGTATTAAGTATGTCAAATTTTAATGGTGGGAAGTTCATAATTATAAGTTTTGTGTGATATAGATGCATTATTTCAAGATCTTTTGTTCTTCATTGTAAACAGATAATTTTGAAAAGTTGAAACAACAGAATATTCAAAAATTTGTAGGGCTGTTTGAATCGTCAATCATTGCGAAGTGTCATACATTTATACACAGTACGTAAAATTACGCTTTTTAACTGTTTCAGCTGTAGCTACACGCATTTGTCACAGCAGAATTGGTTACGACCAGCAGGCTCCACACAAATTTCGTGAAACCACATATTGCACCTATCACACCTGATCCATTCCGCTTCCTATACAGACCTAGGGTCGTAATATTTGATGCTGCGGAAAACACAAGGTATGTTTTATGTCTCAGCTTCAGCTGATGATGAAGATGAATCTTCTTCTCGATTTGAAGGTTTCTCTCGAACAAAATGGCTCTGAGCACTATGCGACTCAACTGCTGAGGTCATCAGTCGCCTAGAACTTAGAACTAATTAAACCTAACTAACCTAAGGACAGCACACAACACCCAGCCATCACGAGGCAGAGAAAATCCCTGACCCCGCCGGGAATCGAACCCGGGAACTCGGGCGTGGGAAGCGGGAACGCTACCGCACGACCACGAGATGCGGGCTCTCTCGAACATTCTGCGCATTTCTGCAGCTACTGACTTTCTTTCTTTGACGGTTTTAAAAATGCAACTTCGTCTTCCCTCTTTTAAGACTGGGATGAAATCCTGAAATCAGATGGCAAGTTGAATTTTTCTCTCTATGTGTGGTATCGGTTGTTACCGTTGGGGTTGGCAAACCAAAAGAAAGTGATCATAACGCGATGACGGTGTTGCTGAGCTCTGACTTTCCGAATTTCTTGGAGGTTAAGGAGGAGTTCCAGGGCGTCGATTTACTTCTGATTCCGGGGTACAGAACGGGTCTCGTCATTCAGGAATGTAGGCGAAGGAAGCAGTTAGCGTGACGGTATTTTCTTGGGGCTGAAGGGGAAAACTGCAGTGCTCTCAAATCCCTCCACAGCATTTCGTATATTTGCTTCATGTCTTCAGGCGGCGTCGAAAATTTTACCAAAGAGAAATTTTCTGATGAAAGCTGAGTGATTGTTGTGTATAGTCAGGATACGTAAACACTTTACTAAAGAAGAAATAACACATATCATATTCTGATTCAGAATGCCTCAAATTTATAATACATAGGCTGAGCAGGCATGGCTAGATGACAAATGTAAGGATGTAGAGGCTTATCTCACTAGGGATAAGATAGATACTGCCTACAGGAAAATTAAAGAGACCTTTGGAGAAAAGAGAACCACTAGTATGAATATCAAGAGCTCAGATGGAAACCCAGTTCTAAGCAAAGAAGAGAAAGCAGAAAGGTGGAAGGAGTATATAGAGGGTCTACACAAGGGCGATGTACTTGAGGACAATATTATGGAAATGAAAGAGGATGTAGATGAAGATGAAATGGGAGATACGATACTGCGTGAAGAGTTTGACAGAGCACTGAAAGACCTAAGCCAAAACAAGGCCCCCGGAGTAGACAACATTCCATTAAAATTACTGACAGCCTTGGGAGAGACAGTCCTGACAAAATTCTACCATCTGGTGAGCAAGATGCATGAGACAGGCGAAATACCCTCAGACTTCAATAAGAATATAATAATTCCAATCCCAAAGAAAGCAGGTGTTGGCAGATGTGAAAATTACCGAACTATCAGTTTAATAAGTCACGGCTGCAAAATACTAACGCGAATTCTTTACAGACGAATGGAAACACTGGTAGAAGCCGATCTCGGGGAAGATCAGTTTGGATTCCGTAGAAATATCGGAACACATGAGGCAATACTGACCCTACGACTTATTTTAGAAGCTAGATTAAGACAAGGCAAATCTACGTTTCTGGCATTTGTAGACTTAGAGAAAGCTTTTGACAATGTTGACTGGAATACTCTCTTTCAAATTCTAAAGCTGGCAGGGGTAAAATACAGGGAGCGAAAGACTATTCACAATTTGTACAGAAACCAGATGGTAGTTGTAAGAGTCGAGGGACATGACAGGGAAGCAATGGTTGGGTACGGAGTGAGACAGGGTTGTAGCCTCTCCCTGATGTTGTTTAATCTGTATATTGACCAAGCAGTAAAGGAAACAAAAGAAAAATTCGGAGTAGGTATTAAAATCCATGGGGAAGACATAAAAACTTTAAGGTTCGCTGATGACATTGTAATTCTGTCAGAGACAGCAAAGGACTTGGAAGAGCAGTTGAACAGAATGGACAGTGTCTTGAAAGGAGGATACAAGATCAACATCAACAAAAGGAAAACAAGGATAATGGAATGTAGTCGAATTAAATCAGGTGATGCTGAAGGAATTAGATTAGGAAATGAGACGCTTAATGTAGTAAAGGAGTTTTGCTATTTGGGGAGCAAAATAAATGATGATGGTCGGAGTAGAGAAGATACAAAATGTAGAGTGGCAATGGCAAGGAAAGCGTTTCTGAAGAAGTGAAATTTGTTAACATCGAGTATAGATTTAAGTGACAGGAAGTCGTTTCTGAAAGTATTTGCACGGAGAGTAGCCATTTATGGAAGTGAAACATGGACGATTAATAGTTTGGACAAGAAGAGAATAGAAGCTTTCGAAATGTGGTGCTACAGAAGAATGCTGAAGATAAGGTGGGTAGATCACATAACTAATGAGGAGGTATTGAATAGGATTGGGGAGGAGTTTGTGGCACAACTTGACTAGAAGAAGGGATCGGTTGGTAGGACACGTTCTGAGGCATCAAGGGATAACCAATTTAGTATTGTTGGGCAGCGTGGAGGGTAAAAATCGTAGAGGGAGACCAAGAGATGAATACACTAAGCAGATTCAGAAGGATGTAGGCTGCAGTAGGTACTGGGAGATGAAGAAGCTTGCGCAGGATAGGGTGGCATGGAGAGCTGCATCAAACCAGTCTCAGGACTGAAGACCACAATAACAACAACAACAACAACCGATAGTTGTTCTGTCGATCGACCCTGGTGCAGTCTGTACCACTGGTAACTGAGAGATTTATAATCTGCCTTCCTGCATTTCAACAATGGACCTTACATTAAACAGACTCACTATTGCATCGCGATTTGTCAGTACGTATACTATCTTACCTCTTTTATTTGCTTCTGGATGAGTCCTGTCTGGATTAAATATACATGATGTATAAAAAAGAATCATCCGATTTAAAAAAAATGTTACGTTATCCGAACTGCGCCACTGACGGTCCCAGGCCTGGGGCCTCATCTCTCAAGTGATGAGGAAGGAGGAGGGGGAGGAGGGGGAGGAGTAACACCTCGTAAAAAAACCTGCGTCCATCTGTCTCCGGATGGTAGGGCCCTAAAACCGAGCCACCGGTTCTCCGGCCAGCGTCTGTTGGCTCTGTGAGCTCGGCTGTGTTTGAATTTTCTGGAACTCAAAACTCAAAATTATGTGAGATCCTTTGTGATTTCACAAAAAAAACCTCAACACAAAGCAATAATCGTGACAGAACAATGACAAAGAATCCACTACCCTGGGCCCCAGTCGGCAAGACTAGGTAACAGACCGTGTCATCGGATTCCATAGGATCAGACACGTCATGAAGAGAAGAATCGGAGCTTCCAAAAAATCCTCAAGACGAAGAGAATATTTTACGTGGGAACACTCAACACAGACACACTACTGCAGGTAGGTAAATTAAAACAATTAACAAACACCATGCGCAGATGAGAACCACTTTGATTCGGAAAATTACAGAATATATAAGGGGAAACCAGCCATAACCATTCCAGGAATTAATCTTAAGCTCTTCGGAACAGGATTTGTAGTACATAAATTGATACTGGACTCTGTAATAGATTTCACCTCAAAATCAGAAAAAAATTTCAACACTCACGATACGATCTGGAAACAAAGCCTATACACTAAGTAGTGCACATGCCCCCACAAATAATTATAACAAGAAGAACCCAGAGATGATAGAGGAATTCTGGGAAGATCTGAAGGAAGCTATCAGCAAAATCCACAGGAATCACATAAAAGTGTTACTAGGGTATTTCAATGCCCAGTTAGGCACGGAAAGAAAATACCGAGACACGACAGGGAAACTCGCCCTTCAAGAGAACAAACAAAAATGGAGAGAACTTGATAAATTTCTGCAGGAAATTTGAGCTGAAAATCACGTCAATGCAATTCCAGAAACCACACAGAAAACTTGTAACTTGGAAATCCCCCTAGGAGAAATCCCTCTAGGAGAATTTCAGATAGACCACGTAGCAATATCCGTGAAAAACACTAGAGAAATAATGAACTGATGAACTAGGAAAGGAGTTTTTGAATCTGATCATCATCATCTCCAAATCAAAGCAAAACTTACACCCAACAGACAAATGAAGAGAACCAACAGACCTTTCACAACGGATCCAGAGTACCTGCAACTAAACAAGAAAGAAATAATAGAAGAAATTACGAACAGCAACAACCGGACAGAACTGTCGGAAAAAATGAGAGAACTGATAAAACTGGGGCAACTACTGAGAAAAAGGAAACATCGATGATAGAACATGACATGCAACAGAGTCATAGAAGACAGAAAAAAATTAACAGCCATAGAACACAAGAGAAATGGGAACAGTTCAACAGGATACAGGAAAACACTTCAAAAACAATCCGCAGAGATAAAAGAGGTTACGAAAACAGCAGGTTGAAGGAGATGGAAGAGGACTTAACCATAAACAACACACGGATTTTTTACAGAATATTCCGAGAAAATATGACAGGATATCAACCTCCAAGCTTATGCTTCAAAAGACAAGATGGAACACTGGAGACAAATCCGAAGAAAAACTGTGAAATATTAGCCAGATACTTTGACACATCACTCATCTGCGATGAACCAAAACAGAGATTACAGTTTACAAAACCAGAACCTAACCAGGACTCCAAACCCCCAACATACGAAGAAATAGTGAAAATAGTAAAATCATTGAAAAATAACAGAGCACCAGGAGGAGATGGACTGATTGCAGAAATATAGAAATTGGACCATGAAAACATTACACCCAAAACACAGAATAATCAAAAACATCTGGAAAACAGAAAAGGTGCCAGAAGAATGGAAGTCAGCCCAAATACACCCCCTCCACAAGAAAGGAGACAAAGCAGACCCTAGCCGGCCGCGGTGGCCGTGCGGTTCTGACGCTGCAGTCCGGAACCGCGGGACTGCTACGGTCGCAGGTTCGAATCCTGCCTCGGGCATGGGTGTGTGTGATGTCCTTAGGTTAGTTAGGTTTAAGTAGTTCTAAGTTCTAGGGGACTTATGACCTAAGATGTTGAGTCCCATAGTGCTCAGACCCATTTGAAAACAGACCCTATTAACTGTAGAGGAATTTCGTTACTGTCTGTGACATACAAAATTCTATCCAGAGCTCTGTTAAATTGCAGACAGATCCACATATCGGAGAGTCCCAAGCAGGGTTCAGGATGGGAAGATTGTGCAGTGGACAGATCTGGTGCCTGAGAACGATATTAACAACGAGAAAGTCCAGAAACACCACATTAACATCTTTCGATTTCAAAAAGGCCTACGATTCCATAGACAGAGAAACACTTTTCAGTACACGGGAAGAAATGAAGGTAGACAACAAGACCAGGAAACATTAACAAATAGAAAATCCGAAGTGAAGTTCATGGGAGAGATCTCAGAACCGTTTCGAAATCAAGACAGCACTGAGATAGGGAGATGGCTTGTCACCCATTTTATTTAACGGAGTTGTAGAGAAAATAATCAGGACATGGGACAAAGGAGTGAATGGGGTAAAGACGGGTAGACACAAAAGTAGAACCATCAACATAAAATGTCTGGCCTTTGCCGATGATATAGTCATCATAATAAATAACAGAAAAGAGCCAAAGAAGCCCTAGAGACACTACATGAATTCGCGGCCAGACCAGGATTAAAAATTTCGTATGAAAAAACGCAGCACATGGACACAAAATCCACAGACAGAAACCCATTGGTAGCATAGTACGGAAAGAAAGAACAAGTAGAGAGTTTCAAATACCTAGGAGAGATCATACAGAAAACAGGACTAAACTGGACAGCCAAAGAAGAAAGAGTTGCAAAGCTAAAAAAATGCATACAGACATACACGGAACCATTACAACAAAAGAACTATTTCCGTTAATGCAAAATTAAGACATTACAAAACAGTAGTCTTACCAGAAGCCTTGTATGCCTCAGAAACGACAGTAATCAGGGGAAGAACGAAAATCAAGGGAATGGAAAAGCTAGAGAGGAAAATTCTGAGAAAGATCAATGGGTCATTTCAGAGACAGGGGATCTGGATAAAATGACAGATGAAATAACTATACAAGCAGACACAGACAGTTAACAGATATCAGAAAAAGAAGGGCTATATTCTATGGGCACATTTATAGAATGAACGAAAACAGGCTGACAAAGAAGATTTTTAAAATAGTGATGAGTAATAGGATGAAAACTAACTGGGCATAGGAAACCACGGAAGACCTAAAGAAAATAAATATGTCCACAGGAGAAATAACGATCAGAGAAAAATGCAGAGAAAAAAATCAGGAAACAGAAATTCGAGAAAACACCAAAAAAAAAGAAACCAGGAAAGAAGTGGACAGAAGAGAGAAAGAACATACGCAGTGAATGTATGAGAGGTTTTTGGAAAGAGAAAATAAAGATACAAAAAAAAAGTGCCATGAAAATTGATTCTGTTTTAATGCTCTCCTAAATGGGGAATTAACGACAATAATAATTACGTTATTTGAGATATGTTCGTCAACAACGTACTGTTGGAAAGAGCTAACTTCCCGCTAGGTAGCAGCAGTGTGCGCCCACTCCAGTTCTAGTAAAAATGGTTCAAATGGCTCTGAGCACTATGGGACTTAACTTCTGAGGTCATGAGTCCCCTAGAACTCAGAACTATTTAAACCTAACTAACCTAAGGACATCACACACATCCGTGCCCGAGGCAGGATTCGAACCTGCGACCGTAGCGGTTGCGCGGCTCCAGACTGCAGCGCGTAGAATCGCTCGGCCACTTCGGCCGGTAGTACATATGGCGTCGGGGCAACAGAAAGCGTTTTGTGTTCCACGTTTTGCGCAGTATGAGTCAGTAATTGTTCAGCGTGACTTTGGTACTAGGTATGATGTGGATCCTCGTACAGCACAGAGCATTAGGCGATGGCACGAACAATTCCGAGAAACAGGATGTTAGGGCAAATCGCCGGGCCGTCCCCGAGTGTCTGACACGACGTCGAACGCGTCCGCCACAGTTTCACAAGGAGTCCTCAGAAACCCTTTCGCGTGCAGCTCGGCAGCTCAGCATGCCCCCCGATGTCCGTCTGGCGCGTGTTGCGTCTACGTTTAGACGTGGAACCGCACAAAATCCAGCTACTGCAAGCTCTTGGTGAAGGTGACAAACAAGAACAACGTGTGGAGTTCTGTAATTTCGTTCTTGGCGAGATGGAGGATGACAGTTTTCTTCCACGCTTAGTGTTTAGTGACGACGCAGCATTACATTTAAATGGAAAGGTGAACCGTCATAAAGTGAGAATATGAGGTACAGAACAACCCTATGAAGTTGTACAACACAAGAGGGACTCTGCAAAATGTAATGTATGTTGAGCAGTTTCACGGGGAAAGGCGTACGGTCCATCTTTCACCGCTGACAACACTGTTACTCGAAGCACATATCTCGATATGCTTAAGAACTTTCTTTTCCAACAGTTGGAGTCCGATTCGAACAACTTCATCTAGCAACAGGATGTGGCACCGCGACGCTGTCGTCCGGAAGATGTGGTGTTTTTTTTTTAATTATATTCTGCTCAAATTATTATTCTCTTGTGAAGATTCAGAAATATGTTGTGAGTTTTGCACCACTTATTGGCGGGAAGAGCAAAGACTTTTTAAAAAACGTAAGTACTGTAAGTGATAGTTTATATTTCACCTGAAATCGTTTGCAGAAGGCGTAGCGTTCTCAATATTAAGAACACAGTTCGCATTGCCACTTAATTTATCATGTTCGATCAAGACCGGATATGAGACACAGCAACTACGAACAGAGAAACCTAAGGGACCAGACAGAGCTGCTAATTTTCTTTGCTATACTACACCACACATTAAAAAAAGTTGGATTTAAATCACAAACAAGGTAAATAGCAGTGCGCATTCTGCCGTAACTATGACGTTTGCCGAGATGCAGTGGGTCCCTGGTAGCTGTATGAAAACTATAAACCCACCGTTATTTCTGTTGACATTAATAGGAGATGGATAGTATAGAAGTACTTTAAGTAATAAGCAGGCACTACAGCATTTGAGAGCACAATAAACCAATTTAATTACCTTAGTCAGTATTTCTAACAATAGGCTCCGTACATTTCAATTTTATATCTTGCTGGCTGTTTCTTTAAATAAAGTCCTTTAATATTTACGACATTTCATCTTAGCTGCACACATAAATTCTTACGTAGCACAGCACAATAGTAATATTTTATTATAACTAGTTAGTGATTGCGGACCACCGTCCGCCGTCTTTAAATAATATCACGACTGTGTTAAAAGAAGAGGATTAGAATTCTTCAGCTGTCAAAAGATAAGAAACACAAAATATCTCTAGCGATACAAATTATGAACAATTCGTATTCTGCGCCGTGGCGCGTAAGGTATTCTTTGAAATATCAGGTGGTCGCTGCTCAGCGACGATCTAAGAAACCTTTACACAGATGGGTTTTCGAACCTGCATGGTTAGATTATCGAATGTAAATTTATTTAAGTTATCGAAACAGATACTAATATTACAGTGCCTCCCATGAGGAGGGGAGGAATATCGTCCTCATGTCACTCGTAATATTAGTGGCTTTTAATACATGTCTATTGCTGAAATTGAGTGGTCATATAGTACTATACACTTGACGTTTCATAAAGTTACGGTACTAGAGAAAACAGTCATTATTAAGATCATCAGTAAAAATTGTCTTTGTGCACTTATTCTGCATCTGTGTTTTGGTCACATGGTTTCTTAACATCTACAACAACATGGGATGTATTACTATTCACAATACAGAGCTATATACATTAAGTGGACATGACAGGCATTGTCGCCGAAAAAAAATACATACACATAGAAGTACCTATATAATCCTAAAATGCAACAAACTATGAATTTGGCATGACATTTTCATTATTCTTTCACACGGTTTCCAAATTTTCAATGTCTCTACAAGCTCGATAGGCTCGTGTTTATTCCATCGTAATATTGTTTCTTATTTTACACACATTGTACATTGGTTCGTGGATCACACTGTGCCGTCGAGTTATTTGTCAAGAATCTCTCACGATGAGAGTCCCTTTTCCACCACTTCACTGAATGGAGTTTTCCATTCTCCGTCAACTCATGGAATATGGAACATAAATAGAGAATACTCTGCATTAGTATTACTTAAAATTATCGGTTTAATTACAATAGGTTCAGGATGGCTAAGGATAATTTCTTTCTTTCTTTCATTTCGCACTGATTTCTGCTCTTGTTTACGACAGCGGTTAAGGCAAATATAAATCTCGTTCTGACCGTGACTGAAATTTATTCTAGTAGTGACCGTATTATTATTTGCTTAGTGCAAATCGTTCTCTATCAGTCTCTAAAATATGATGTTTTCTATGTACATATAGAACAGTGTACTTCAAAGTAGTATGATTATTGCCGGAGCGAGCCACGCGGACCTGGCCATTAAAGTTTCCAATATCCATTATTTCGTCAGACGCCGCTGCGCGGCGATGTTGACAGACCAACACCGGCCAGTATGGCGCGCGCTATCGTAGACTGGGTGTGTGTCGTGTTGTCCGCCGACAACGTGCTGCGTTTAAAGCACGTTGTTTGAGGGCTGCTGCTGTTGCGTCACCGAGGGAGCCTGCACGAAGTCATCTCGTCGTACCACTCGCCAACTGTCTGTTAAGGACTCACAGGTAAGTGAATAGAAGTTATTTTGCTGGCTTGCGTGGGCTGCATGGCGAACGATACTTATTCACTGGCCGTTGCACACGTTAAAAATAAACTGATGCACACAAGGTGTGGTTTAAAGAGCCGTGACACAGACTCGCTTTTGGGCGCACAAATTTTCACTTTCACTTTGACAGGCGTTCGTCAACTAAACGTCGTCCTTCATCTCACTTTCTCTTTGCAAAAATAACACTTTCACAGAAGGATAACAAGATACCTTGCCTAACAATATTTACATAGTTTGTTTATATATACATATATATTCTTAATCTAATTGTCACGTCCGGTACAGAACTGCTGTCGATAAATCTCTTTATGGCTCTCTCTCTCGTCTACCAGTTAAAATTAACTCAGCTACCAGTTTCATTTATTCTTTACCGTCCAATTCTTATAAAAATTTTTAATTGTCTCAAAGACAAAGTAATAGACTTTCTCTTTGAGAACACGCCTCTTTTTATTACTCTTTTCATTTATGTGTCCATTAATTTGTGTTTACTGTGTTGTTTAAATTGAGGGCAGCCTCCATACAGAGAGACTGCCTCCTTTTCCATGCTGAATACTATTCGCTTCAAAATATACCGGCGATGACGGACTAATCGCTTGTTACAAAGACAACAAACTCAACTGCATGCCAAACAAGTGGCTTCACTCTAATTTGCTTCAACAAGCAAAATTTTACTTTTCATACGAGTTTGCTTCGCCTAGTACAAGTAAACCTCTACGAGCTGATCCTTGGAATAGGATGTTTGAAGGATTATCAGGGGTCGGTATTTTGGATAAGATTTTATAAAGGAACACAAAATTCAGCCTTTAAATAATGTGGACATTATAAAAATTATCATACTAAACAAGAAACATTTGTATGCGATCGCTTATGCTGCCTCAGTTGCTTTTTGCGTGTCATTCACTTAGAAAATATAACTGATTCATTTACATGCCTCTATGGATGTGCTTGTTTGACCAATTGTTTACTTGGTTACTTGACTCTTTAGTCTTCTACAAGAAGCTGTCATCCATTCATTTAATTTTTCATTTACTTTTTTTTTTTTTTTTTTGAGGCATCACTTTTTAAAGCATTGCGGACTGCTGTTATTAATCGCTACATTTAGTCTTGCGGCTGGCATTTCTCAAGTATAACATTTCCGTGGAACTTATAGTGTTATCTCTACCCCTTCTTTTACTTGCTACACCTTCGAATTTGCGTCAGCATAACTTATCTGCCATAGAATTTAAAACTCTGTTCCTAATTAAGTTTTCCCACATACATTACTTCTTCTAAGCATCCGATCTGACACATGTTCTTTAGCATATTATAATTTACTCCCTTTCTCTTTTACGTAATGTGTCGCTCTCATTACGATATCCTCTGTTATTCTTTGATTCTAGTGACGAAAAGTTATGACCCTTTATTTTACACAGGACTACAACTTGTCCTCCGAGAGACTTTAGTTTCTCAAAAAAAAAAAAAAAAAAAAAACACGGGCATGCATCATATACTTATGTACTAAGTCCTCTCTTTATTAACTGCTGGCTTGTCATTTTTCTTGAGTTATCATTCGACGTCGACGACTTACCTTGTTCTCTGATGATGCTTTGTAATCGCCTCGTACTACTAATACTTGTAAATTTCTTGTGTTAGCATTGTGGAATTTTCTGAAGTCACTCTGGTGGAACAGACCTTTAACGGTTCCAGTGACGGGGCCGGCTAGCAAGTAGCTTCCTGTGTGCGGCTTCCCGACAATAACAGATGGGCCTTCATAAACGCGCTGCCACTTACGATTTTTATTTCGCAGCTTCGATGGTTTAAAATGAGTCCTTAGTAAGATTCTCTCACCTTCTCCATATTCAATAACCTTATTTACCTTTTTGTCAAATGCTTTCTTACGGAGGTTTGTATACGTTGTCGGTGAAATCAACGCCTGCCTGATTTTGGTGTCAGCTTCTTGTGGAGGCTAAAAAATGCTGTTTCTAGTTTTCTTAATTGTAGTGGTTATCCCTAGCGGATATCGCCCTTAACGTCTCCTCTCTTTCGTGTTGGTGTTGTGACTGTGGCACGAAGGGTGCTGGACAAGGATCTTGTCCCGTGTTCGATCCACTTTGCGCATAATAGATTTCTGTAGTCCTTTGCCGTTTAGGCTTCGGATTTCCTGCATAATCATTTGAGGGACCGGAAAAATTCATGTTTGTCAGACGTCGAAATGTATTCTGGGCCATGTAGTGTATTGTGTTGTTATTATTAGCAAAATGTTGTTGTCTTCCACTTGTCCCATGCCATTTATGTGATTTCCACCCACGCGTCCTGTTAAAGACTGGTCCGCACTGATAATTTCCTTTGGTGGTTTGTTTCCGTACTGATTCTGTGGATTGTACCGTTGTCTATTACCCTTCGGTCGAAACTGTCCACTTCCGTGCGACACCTGTTGATTTCTGCAGCCGCCGGACGGTTGGCAGTAAGCGTCGCTTCCGCGCGCTCTTCCCTCATTGCCATTGTTGGCCGCGTAAGGCCGGTATTACACTGTCAAATTTCTTTGTCAAATATCTTTGTCAAAAAACTTTGTCAAAGATATTTGATGGTGTAATAGGAACTTTGTCAAATGTCGTCCAATATTTGATCAAATCTAGGATCTCGCTGTAGATTTGATCAAAGAAGTCGCTTGTCTTCTGTTCACTGCAGTGTGACATGTTACCAAATGGAGCGCTAGCATCGCTGCAGCGTTCTGCCGTCTGTAGTGTTTTCATAAACATTGCCGGTAAATACAATTGGTTTGTGCCGACAACTGCAAAATTAATAGAGATGTATGAAGCTGATGAGGCGCTTTACAACGTGAGGCACCCTGAATACAAAAATAGATTAAGAAGATTGGAGGCCTAACCTAACCTAACCTAACCCAACCTAAACTAACGTAACCCTCTCCTGTAGCAAGGAATCGGAGTGTTACAGTGAGCCTGTCTTCTGCAGATGTAGCAGTTCTTAGGTGAATATTGTGCTTTGTGATATGAGGATACACTTCCTGTGCACATACAGAAATGAATGCTCATCCATTCTTAAGTAATTAATGTATGACTTGACGTCTTCCACTGTAAGCTCACGTAACAAGTTTTGTTGAATGCTTTTATCGTGTCGTCGTAAAACCCACGGCTTCACCCAGATTAGATTAGTTTTTCATTCCATAGATCCGTGCTGAGGAGATCCTCGTGGATGTGGAACATGTCAATTTTTTAAGCTGAAATAACAATACTAATAGTATGAATAAATACAATACATCATTTGTTTCTATTAAAAATTTCGTCAATGGAGTAGAAGGAGTTGGCCACTAGTAAGTCTTTCAGGCTCCTTTTAAACTGATCTTTATTTGTAACTAAATTTTTTGTGTTTGCTGGCAAACTATTGAAGATTAGTGTTCCTGAGCAGTGGACCCCTTTTTGAACTGAAGTAAGTGCTTTTAAGTCCTTGTGCAGATCATTTTTGTTCCTGGTATTGTATGTATGAACTGAGTTGTTTGTTGGAAAAAGAGATATATTATTTAGGACAAATTTCATTAAGGAGTAAATATACTGAGAGGCAGTAGTTAGTACACCCAGTTCTTTGAAGAGGTTTCAGCAGGAGGTCCGTGAGTTTACTCCACAAATAATACGTATTACACGCTTTTGGACTCTGAAAACTTTTGTTTGACTTGGAGAGTTACCCCAAAATATTATACCATATGGCATAATGGTATGAAAGTAGGCAAAGTATGCAAGCTTTTTCATTTTTATGTTGCCTTTGTGTGCTAACACTCGAATTGCAAATACAGATTTGTTAAGGCGTTTCTGCAGTTCTGTGGTGTGCTCCTCCCAACTGAATTTATTATCAAGTTGTAATCCCAGGAATTTAAAACTGTCAACCTCGTATGTATGGTCCCTTTTTCCCCCCACTTCTTTTCCGCATGTGCACACAATGCAATTGCGGTACGTGCAACTGCTGCGGTTAATAACAGGTTGTTGTCGGCCATCTTGAACTTTGACGAAAAATTTGATGACAGTGTAATACCCCTTCTAGCGCTACATCAAAGATCTTTGTCAAATATATTTGACGGAATATTTGATCACATCTTTGATCAAATCTTTGACAAAGAAATTTGATAGTGTAATACCGGTCTATTAAACTCCACTGTTTCGGCTGCTCACTTCATTCGGAGCGCTACCAACATTTGCTACCGCATCTTTGCGAATCAAATGCAATGAGTCCAATATGGAAAGAAATGCTTCAGTATCGTCCTCTCCCTTATAGAGATGGGCAATTTAGTTTTCAAAATCATGATCGCGTCTTTATTTGTAATTGGCGAGTCCCAGAATTTAATTTTTGCTAAATATTTTTCTAAATATCTTCTGAGGCTGCCGTGTTTCGAACCGAACATTTCGGCATTGAACACTTCTTTTCTTAAGCGCTGCTGAACACCATCACTCCTAAATTTGTTCAGAAACATCATCTCGAATTCATTATAGGCTCTGCACTTGTCTGTCATTTCTATTCCCCATAAGGCGGCATCTCCTGTTATATACCTCGTTACGAACTGTATTCTTTGCTTGTCTGTCCAACTGTTCGGAATTACTCCAGATCGGGTGTATGACACGTTTTTGAGGGTGAAAGGTTGGAAATGTTTTGTTTCAATACACTTTCTTCCTGCATTTGGGTTATGAGTGTTGGTGGGCTGTTCACTTCAGTGTGGTTCTGCACTGCGTCTGTCGGACTGTGGTATGACGTGTCGCCAAGTGGAGAGCGGTAATGATTTGCCTATTGTCATTTCGGTATGGGGAGTGATTCCATGCGCTACCCATCGGATGTGAGGCACTTTCCACTTTGTTCTTTAGTGTCTGCACCTCTTCAGTGACCTGCTGCTTCCATTGAGGAAGGTCTTGTGCCAAAGTTCGCCTTATCTGTCCTAGCTCAGATAACGGGGTGTTTCACAATTTTCCTGGTTCCGCCAAAAGATCGTAAGTAACTTCCCTCACTACTTCCTACAGTTCTGTCTTTATCTTTTTTTCTATCAGATGGTCTTTGGTTTTTATCCACTCTGTGTAGTGGTCGGATAACGCTTCGGCGTGAGCCTGTACCGTAATTTTTACCTGCTCCTCTATGCCAAGGGATTCTACTTGTTTCGTCAAATCATCTGTCTCCTTTCCCATATTAATGACAACCAGTTTCACGGCGCTGACCTTCTTTGACATGGTATCACAATTACCCTTTAATGCTACAGTTTCGTTATGGTATGCTTCTACCGTGGCATTAACCCTTTCGTGGGCAAAATTATTGAGCTATTGTTTTTAATGAATGGAGAGCAGATAGTAGTTAACAGATAGGTATATTTATCATACAGAATATCAAATTTGCTCCAACTGTGAAAGTGAGGTCACACAACAAGGTGGGAAGTATTCTTCCCACTGCCCTTCCTTGGAGTTAAATGACAAAAACAACTTTTTCAATATATGTCATATTTATTTGATAAATTTACTTCTCTTGTTACAATGCTTATTCACAATTACATGCCATGAAATTTTCTGAAACTTGGGTCTATACAATGTAGTATTTGACAATATGTACAAACACAGCAAGTGCGCTTTTCCGCAGCTTTGGTACTACAATCATGCCACCTCCTGTAGGTTTCTCCTAAAATGGCTTGATGCTCCCCTACAGCCACATGACGAACATTTTCAGGTACTTTACCCCTTTCTGCCAGAAAGACATATTTTTGTCCACGCCTTTTTCGGGATGAGAAGCCAGCGATCAATTGTCTGGCTACATGGATCCTGTATGTGAGCTGATCATGCTGTCGACTTTCTCTTTTACTTATTTTCTACAGGATAAAACTGTTCACTACGGCAACGTCCACCAGGAAATACAACATTCTGTGCCACCATTTTACAGAACGTCTGCCAATAGCATAACTTTCTCGTAATCGATAAAACTTACCGACACCACCCATTATTTTGTTGTTTACAGCCACAACTTCAGGACAAGAAATCTCTGTACTAGTACCATCCTTGTTTTCCCTTTTCACTGTGGCTGTTGATCTTGGGTCATGAATTGAGGACAAGAAAGTAACTGGGCGGCTATCCATCCATTTTACTGCAGAAATGGCTCCTTTTGTTTCAAACTGGAATTCTCCTCGTTCCAATTTTACGTTTTCCTTCATAAATTTGGGTAAATCTTTCCTTTTGGTCTTCACTGTCGCTCATCCATACACACCCTTCTTCAAAAGTGTTGACATCAATTTCACGGTGGTGAAGAATCTGTCAAATGCAACTACATTATTATTATTATTTATTTCCTTTGTTAGATCTACAACAACCCTTTCGCCCAATGAAAAGTCACTATCTGCCTATACTTGCCTGTGTAAACATCAAAGTTCATTATATATCCAGTGAGTGAATCTGACAAGCACCACACTTTGTAGCCTCGTTTCACCGGCTTCATTGGCATATACTGTTTCACAGATGATCGTCCTTTGAAAGGAATCATCGATTCATTCACTCACATAAATGATGAGGGCTCATAATTATTCTTACAGCTCTGTAAAAGCTTTTCAATCAATGGCAATTTATGCATTTATCATATTCTGGACGATTTCTTGGCTTTCCAGTTTCGTTGTTATTACAGTGGACATTCTCTACAATCTTTTTAAATCTTTTACTTGTCATTTCATTAGCAATTGGCTCTACTTTTAGTATAGGGTCTGAACTCCAGAAGTTAGAGAGCAAGAAGTTGGTGAATTCCCATTAGAATAAGACATCCAAGCGCTCATTTCTTGAGTAGTTGTGTCCACCCAGGTGTTTGATTGACATATACTACCACGATTTTGTTTTTGCATACAAGTTTGTTTCATTTACAATAAGAGTGAAAGCATCGTCATCAAAGAACTTAGAAAAATAAGTGAGCTCCCGATCATTGGCACTACAGAGAAATTTTGGTTTTCCTTCCATTCGTGTTTCAAAGTTGTTCTTTCCATTGTTGAAGTAATAACAGTCGCCGTTGCATTCTTCTTCACTTTCTCTGTCCAACGTATCACTACTGGCAACAGTCGGAAGCACGAATGATTCACTGTCATGTTTACCACCATAAATGTCTTGTTCCACAGAAACATGCCTTGAATCACTGGTGACTGTGTTACCTAGAACATTCAGTTCATCTGCTGCACCTTCATCTCCTTCAGGTTCTGTCATCAGGTAATGAAAATAATATATTGTAAATTTCGTTAACATGTTTAGGATTGCTGAGGTCTAGGGAATGAGACATCTGAAAGGAAGGCAATGCAAATAAATAGAGAACTGGAGAGTGTAAAAAATACTATGACAGATTCAACGGAAGCAAGCACTTGGTTTGGTATGGTAAACTTGACATTCTTTAGTAACATAATGATCAGTGCATTATTTCTGAAACCCACTAAGTCAAAAGTGTCAAATAAATGTGGCTAAATATAGAAATATTCGTTCTAGAGACGTAAACCAATGGGCTACCAAAGAGGCGGTGGGACGGACACTTCCCACCAACAAAATCAAATATTACAAGTAAAGTCCACAAGTAATGTAAGTAAAACATGTTTTACAACAAACAGGGAACAGCAGATAATAAGACACCATAGCAAAAATCAAAAGTATCACAAAATGTCACGCAAACAGCACTGAAAGGATCCTCTACAGAGCAACACTCAGCTATACCAAGACTCTGCGCGAAGGTACAGCAAAAAAACAGTGGGAACTGTGAATCCCACGGGACTAGGAGCTAGTTCATTGTAGTGGGAAGCATGTTTCCCACGGATCACGAAAGGGTTAATTTCACCCTTGGCAGCTCCTAGTGCTGCATCAAATTTATTAGAGACAGATTATTTATTAGAGATCTCAGCCTCAACCTGTTTACAGATCTCAGTTTTTACTGCTTCGATTTGCCCACTTATTTCCGACTTGACCTTGCCCAATCGGGTATTCAGATCAGTTTTCAAGTCGGTAGTTATTTCAGTTTTTACCACTTCAAATTGTTTATTTAAATCGGTAAAAGCTCGCATTAGTTCTTTTTGTTTTCCTCCTCTCTTTCAGCTCTCTCTCTTGCTTTTCGTTCTTTTTCTAACCGCAATTGTCCCTTTTACCTATCATTATTTTCCATCCAATTTTGGATTTGAAGGACGTAGCATTCGTATCTACAGTTGGGTTGCTACCCGCAGGAATCGTTTGAATTGTTTGGTCTTTGTTAATCGTATCACCGGCGTTAGCCTCCGCCTCCACTCGCATGCTAATTGCACGTGAGCGCAACGAATATTGAGTGCTGTTCATATTGTCATTGTCACCTGCTGTCGGGATTAATTTCTGTTTACCCTCCTCCATCTCGCGGTGTCTGTTCGTCAACAGTATTACGTCAGCTACACGCGGTCTGCTACGCGGGTCGTCTGTCCTTTGCTTGTGACGTCAGGTCACGTGCTGTCTGTCAAGTATGGGAGTTGCACTCACCTAACAAGCGACTGTGAACTGAAGCGGACAAGACAAGATGGAAGACGGGTACACTAAACAACTGAATTAGCACACAGAGCTAGCATTTTACATGTAACACGACGCCATATTTAAACATTGACATCAAGCTCAACAATGGAATTCCGACACTACGTTGCAAAACCTACTAAATTCTGACTAAAAAAATAATAAGTTTAAGCTGATTGTATAAATGTGCTGATGGAAATAAAAGGAAGAATGGTAATGTAGCTCGAAAGACAACTGTACTACTGAAGCGTCACAACTGCATATGAAATTTTTTCTTAATTTACGTTTGATGTCTTGGAAGTCGGCAACTGGGTATAAAATTTCTCCTTTTTCCGCCGTCGGCTCGCCTTTCCTCCTTGAAATTTTCGTCCACAATTTTTTAAGCGCGTAGCGTCCGCATGAAAAATAAATGTATTGTTAGATACATCTTTATTAACAGCAAAGAGGACTGATTTTCGTGATTTCAGTCAAGTCCCTGTTCGGGCGCCAAGTGTGGTGGTATTTTTTTCTTTTAAAAATATTACATTTTGATCAAATTATTATTCTCTTGTGAAGATTCAGAAATGTGTTGTGAGTTTTGCACCACTTATTGGCGGGAAGAGCAAAGACTTTTGAAAAAACTTAAGTACTGTTAGTTATAGTTTATCTATATATCACCTGACATCGTTTGCAGAAGGCGTAGCGTTCTCAAGATTAAGAACACAGTTCGCATTGCCACTTAATTTATTTGTGTTCGTGATCATGTTCGGATATGAGACATAGCAACTACGAACAGAGAAACCTAAGGGACCAGACAGAGCTGCTAATTTTCTTTGCTATACTACACCACACGTTAAAAGAAGTTGGATTTAAATCACAAAGTCGGCAACTGGGTATAAAATTTCTCCTTTTTCCGCCGTCGGCTCGCCTTTCCTCCTTGAAGGTAAATAGCAGTGCGCATTCTGCCGTAACTATGACGTTTGCCGAGATGCAGTGGGTCCCTGGTAGCTGTATGAAAACTATAAACCCACCGTTATTTCTGTTGACATTAATAGGAGATGGATAGTATAGAAGTACTTTAAGTAATAAGCAGGCACTACAGCATTTGAGAGCACAATAAACCAATTTAATTACCTTAGTCAGTATTTCTAACAATAGGCTCCGTACATTTCAATTTTATATCTTGCTGGCTGTTTCTTTAAATAAAGTCCTTTAATATTTACGACATTTCATCTTAGCTGCACACATAAATTCTTACATAGCACAGCACAATAGTAATATTTTATTATAACTAGTTAGTGATTGCGGACCACCGTCCGCCGTCTTTAAATAATATTACGACTGTGTTAAAAGAAGAGGATTAGAATTCTTCAGCTGTCGAAAAATAAGAAACACAAAATATCTCTAGCGATACAAATTATGAACAATTCGTGTTCCGCGCCGTGGCGCGTAAGGTATTCTTTGAAGTATCAGGTGGTCGCTGCTCAGCGACGATCTAAGAAACCTTTACACAGATGCGTTTTACGAACCTGCATGGTTAGATTATCGAATGTTAGTTTATTTAAGCTATCGAAACAGATACTAAAAATGGCGTCGGGGCAACAGAAAGCGTTTTGTGTTCCACGTTTTGCGCAGTATGGGTCAGTAATAACTGTTCAGCGTGTCTTTGGTACTAGGTATGGTGTGGATCCTCGTACAGCACAGAGCATTAGGCGATGGCACGAACAATTCCGAGAAACAGGATGTTAGGGCAAATCGCCGGGCCGTCCCCGAGTGTCTGACACGACGTCGAACGCGTCCGCCACAGTTTCACAAGGAGTCCTCAGAAACCCTTTCGCGTGCAGCTCGGCAGCTCAGCATGCCCCCCGATGTCCGTCTGGCGCGTGTTGCGTCTACGTTTAGACGTGGAACCGCACAAAATCCAGCTACTGCAAGCTCTTGGTGAAGGTGACAAACAAGAACAACGTGTGGAGTTCTGTAATTTCGTTCTTGGCGAGATGGAGGATGACAGTTTTCTTCCACGCTTAGTGTTTAGTGACGACGCAGCATTACATTTAAATGGAAAGGTGAACCGTCATAAAGTGAGAATATGAGGTACAGAACAACCCTATGAAGTTGTACAACACAAGAGGGACTCTGCAAAATGTAATGTATGTTGAGCAGTTTCACGGGAAAAGGCGTACGGTCCATCTTTCACCGCTGACAACACTGTTACTCGAAGCACATATCTCGATATGCTTAAGAACTTTCTTTTCCCACAGTTGGAGTCCGATTCGAACAACTTCATCTAGCAACAGGATGGGGCACCGCGACGCTGTCGCGCGGAAGTGCGGGAGTCTTTAGATCAAAGGATTACTGAACGATGGATCGGCCACACTGGACCAAATGATTCAGCCTTACATTAGTGGCCTCAAATGTCACGGGACCCGACCCTATCTGATTATTTCTTGTGGGGGCTTATAAAAAACTGTTTATGTGCCTCCGTTACCGACAACAATGAATGAACTGAGACATCACGTAACAGCAGCTTTGGAAGCTGTAACTCGAGGCATGCTCGCTGCAGTGTGGGAACAATTTGAACACCGCATCTCGAGGGGGCCATATTGGACACCTATGAAAAGGTATGCGAAAAACTTTTCGAGTTTCCCGTTCATCAGAAACCAAATTCACTGTATATGTTTATTAGTTTCAGAAATATAGACGTGCGAAATCGGATGATTCTTTTTGGTACATCCTGTGTTTGGCGTCTTGCCGCTTATGCACGACTTGTCTAGAAACGGCCCTGCAACACAGGGGTGTCCGAGCTGTGCACACAGGCTGAGCAGCAGGATATTTTCTTACTTCTATCCACACAGACCATAGCTCTGAAAGCTCCAAAACTTCGTATGAACAGATAATTATACTGTTCTTGACTGTTTCTGCGAAACTAATGAAGACGATGGGGAACAGGACAAACGTTTTGTTTAATTGCGTACATTTCCTCACAAATGATGTTCAAAACGCTCGCCGTCGACTGCAACGCACATAGCATCTGTAGCGTCTGTTGTAGGCAGCGGCTGCGTTCCTCGCCTGAGCACACGCAAGTGAGCTACGCCTTGAAACTGTCACGCACCACGACACTACGTAGCCTAATGTCACTTTGGTTGTTTCGCGTGTGAGTGCTTGCGATGATGCGCGTGGTACTTACACCCGTGATTTTCAAACAGCTGTATCAGATATGGTTAAGGTAAAGGGCAAATGTTCATTTGAAGTTTTTTTGTTCACATCACCAGTACTGACATCAGTCAAAGCGTGTACCTTTCCTCCTGAGTCACCTTGTATAACAGATACAACGAGAAAAAGGAAGATTACATTTTATGGACACTTAAAAAGGATGGGTAACCAGAGGCTACCGCCATCTTGGATTACGTCATCGCCGCCACCTTGAGTAAATTTGGCAACAAAGCAGCGTGTATTGACGCATAGGTTGCCCTACTACTTATATATTGCATTGTAAAGTTCCTGTGGTCAATGTCGTGGCATGACTAGAGAGGATGACTGTGTGTCCTATCGTGAGGTACGTATAGATTCAGCACATCGATAACCGTGAGAGATTTTTTTACATGGAAAATTATGTGCGCTATAGATGCTGAGATTGGTTCCAGAAGCACAGCTGTGAATTGCAGACATTACCTATGCATGGATCTGTGTCAGACTGTAGCAGCAATGGTAATATTTAATTGTAGTTACACTGGTAATAATTTAGTTCCTGGCTTCCATTATCCTTGTGAGTCTAGTATGTATTTGATGATCTATAGACAACTTTAGGGGTTTAACTGTGAATGCACTTTAGCGATCTGTGCAAAATAATTTTACCACTGAAAGTCTCGCCTGCAGAAAGAAAAGGTGGATGGTGCTTCGATACCGACAACAGTAATTTGGTGGGTAAATTCGGTTAGAGGCAATCATAGTGCTCGATTCATTCACGTCCTTTGTGCTGGGATATAGGAGCCTCTACATAGCAGTGAGAACATTTGCGTATGT
The DNA here is from genome assembly GCF_023864345.2 of Schistocerca serialis cubense. Lineage (NCBI taxonomy): Eukaryota > Metazoa > Arthropoda > Insecta > Orthoptera > Acrididae > Schistocerca > Schistocerca serialis. Next base: position 189,135,590 of record NC_064649.1, on the reverse strand, counting down.
TGAGAGCAGGGAGCGTAACATGTGATGGAGTGGGTAGCACGTTACATCCACGAGGAAGACTGCATTCGACATTATTCTGCGTTATTTTCGTAAACAGGTTCCGTTAGGGCAGGAATTTTTGTGCATACAGGCTGAGACATCAAGAAAGCGAGCGTTAACTATTTCTGGGGCAGTATACAATTTCTGTGAGGTCAACCCAGTTATTGTTTTTTACACAGTCACGTGATATGACTATAAGACTGAGAACATTATTAGATGCGTTTGCGAAGGTTTGTGGCTACTCTGTCATCAACAGTGAAGACAGGCGCTGCCGTGAAGTGCCCCGCAAACAGGGGCTGCGCCTTGGAGTTCTGTGACTTCAGTATAACAGCGGCTGTATACCTGAAAATAGATGCAACTTCCAACTGCATTCGGCGGTGGCTCGCGTGTGTTACAGATCGTGGGTCCCTGGCTGGTCGCACCAGCACCAGTGTCTAGGTGAACACGTATTTGGATAGCAATTTCCCTGCTGTCAAGTATGAAAGGGGCACCACCACCTCATGTGTGCGGGACCTTATCGGGCGTCTGTGTGTGGTTTGACAGCTGATAGCTGCGTCACTTGGCAGGGGTTGTCGCTAACCTCCCGTGGGCTCTAGTGCATAGGGGGTGGCGGTGGTGCTTCTAGCTGTTGATTGCATTATTTTGCGCGTAGGGCTGTAGGCTGTGCTATGCGTTATTTGGACAGTTTATGAGTACTGAGCGTGTCTACACATCACTGTGCTGCAGTTTTCAGGTCTGTACTGAAATTATTTCGGTAAATTAGGAGTTGTTTGTGTGTCTGCAGACTGTGTATTGTGACCCCAAGCACATCAAGGGGAGTGTTTTGTGTCAGTGTGATAAATATACTCCATCCATAAATAAAATGTTCCAAAACAAACAGAGCGCACTCCTTGCTTACTCTCCCCAGCAGCCCAGCACAGCCTGAGTCATTTTTGTGCCATTTTCCCCCTACAGATCACAAACTGAGATAAGGTCGCAGGAGGGATGACAGTGCCCTCTGGTGGCAGTAATGTGTACTAGGTCAGTTGGAGTCTAGATCTAGTGGTGGAGACATTGCTTGCAAAATAAAAACTTATGTCCATCATAGGCAGAGGCGTTTTCCTGCCAATTCCCCCACCATCTTGGCTGGCGCCATGTGCTGTGCACATTATCACACGTTAGTGCATGGTGCACTGAGATGTCAGTCGGTTGAGGATCCTGGTGGAGAGTTTAACTATTTCCTTCCAAGTCAAGGTGGGCAAGCCACTCACGAATGTTCATTCCAAGTGCACGGTATTTCTGTCTGGTGGTGTCAATATGTACTAGGCCTCACAATGTATGCCGCCATCTTTAATAACGGTAGTCGCATCATAAGATGACGTCATGGACAACAGCAACCTCTGGTGTAAGTACTGTGTACTAAGTCAGTTAGGGTCTGCAGCTCTTGGTGAACACAATGTATGGCGCCATCTTGGATTATGTCACAGCTGACAGAGCCCTCTGGTGGGGGCGCTGTGTACTAAGTCAGTTGGAGTCTGGAGCTCTTGGTGAACACATTGTATGCCGCCATCTTGGATAATAGTACTTGCATCATCACCTGAAGTCACAGTAGCGCCCTCTGGTACTGGTGCTGTGTACTATGTCAGTTTGAGTCCAGATCTCTTGGCGAACACACTATTTGCCGCCATCTTGGATTATGTCACAGATGAGGGCGCCCTCTGGTGGTGGCGCTGTGTACTAAGTCCGGAGCTCTTGGTAAACGCACTGGATGGCCGTACTGTATGAAAATGATTAAATAAAGACTTATGACCATGTCATTTTCCAAAGTATCTTTAAGAGGAGGTGGCAATCGGGTGACTGAGGTTAGTACAAGTGTCCTTTCTGTCGCGTCATTTCCTTAGCTTAGTAGAGACACGAATTGACCTTTGTTTACCGCCAAAATTCAAACTTGGCGGCATTTCATAGGAAGAATTGACAGTCGGGTGACTTAGTTTGCCGGCGGGAGTGGCCGAGCGGTTCTAGGCGCTACAGTTTGGAACCGCGCGACCGCTACGGTCGCAGATTCGAATCCTGCCTCAGGCATGGATGTGTGTGATGTCATTAGGTTAGTTAGGTTTAAGTAGTTCTAAGTTCTAGGGGACTGAAGACCTCAGAAGTTAAGTCCCACAATGCTCAGACCCATTTGAACCATTTTTTGACTTAGTTTAGTGGAGGTGGTCCAAGTGACCTATTTTCCTGCGATTTTCTTCGGTGTCATGCATTGTCCTGTTTCTTCGTCATCTGCAGAGCTTGTTGGTATATGAACTTGTACTACTGTAGTAGGTGTGGGCTTTGTATCTATCTTGGCCACAATAATGCGTTCACTATGCTGTTTGTAGTAGCTTACCCTCATTCCTATTTTCCTATTCATTATTAAACCTACTCCTGCATTACCCATATTTGATTTTGTGTTTATAACCCTGTAGTCACCTTACCAGAAGTCTTGTTCCTCCTGCCACCGAACTTCACTAATTCTCACTATATCTAACTTTATCCTATCCCTTTCCATTTTTAAATTTTTCTAACCTACCTGCCCGATTAAGGGATCTGACATTCCACGCTCCGATCCGTAGAACGCCAGTTTTCTTTCTCCTGATAATGACATCCTCTTGAGTAGTCCCCGGCCGGAGATCAGAATGGGGGACTATTTTACCTCCGGAATATTTTACCCAAGAGGACGCCATCATCATTTAATCATACAGTAAAGCTGCATGCCCTCGGGAAAAATTACGGCTGTAGTTTCCCCTTGCTTTCAGCCGTTTGCAGTACCAGCACAGCAAGGCCATTTTGGTTGCAAGGCCAGATCAGTCAATCATCCGGGCTGTTGCCCCTGCAACTACTGAAAAGGCTGCTGCCCCTCTTCAGGAACCACACGTTTGTCTGGCCTCTCAACAGATACCCCTCCATTGTGGTTGCACCTACGGTACGGCTATCTGTATCGCTGAGGCACGCTAGCCTCCCCACCAACGGCAAGGTCCATGGTTCATGGGGGAGGGGGGGGGGAGGGATTTCATATCGATTCCGTATTCCTGGATTTTCGGAAATCTTTTAACACTGTACCACACAAGCGGCTGGTAGTGAAATTGCGTGCTTATGGAATATCGTCTCAGTTATGTGACTGGATTTGTGATTTAGTGTCAGAGAGGTCACAGTTCATAGTAATTGACAGAAAGTCATCGAGTAGTGTTATAGGCCCTTTGCTGTTCCTTATCTTTATAAACGATTTTGGAGACAATCTGAGCAGCCGTCTTCGATTGTTTGCAGACGCTGTCGTTTATCGACTAATAAAGTCATCAGAAGATCAGAACAAACTGAAAAATGATTTAGAAGAAATAACGGAATGGTGCGAAAAGTGGCAGTGGACCCTAAATAAGGAAAAGTGTGAGGTCATCCACATGAGTTCTAAAAGAAAGTCGTTAAAGTTCGGTTACACGATACATCAGTCTAATCTAAAAGCCGTAAATTCAACTAAATACCTAGGTATTACAATTATTAACAACTTAAATTGGAAGGAACACATAGAAAATGTTGTGGGGAATGCTAACCAAAGACTGTGTTTTATTGGCAGTAAACTTAGAAAATGTAACAGACCTACTATGGAGACTGCCTACACTACGCTTGTCCGTCCTCTTTTAGAATACTGCTGTGCGGTGTGGGATCCTTACCAGATGGGACTGATGGAAAACATCGAAAAAGTTCAGAGAAAGTCAGCACGTTTTGTATGATCGCGAAATTTGGGAGAGAGTGTCACAGAAATGATACAGGATTTGGGATGGACATCATTAAAAGAAAGGCGTTTTTTGTTGCGGCGGAATGTTCTCACGAAATTCCAATCACCAACTTTCTCCGCCGAATGTGAAAATATGTTATTGACACCGACTTACATACGGAGGAACGATCACCACGATAAAATAAGGGAAATCAGAGCTCGTACGGAAAGATATAGGTGTTCACTCTTTCTGCGCGCTGTACAGGATTGGAATAATAGAGAATTGTGAAGGTGGTTCCATGAACCCTCTGCCAGGCACTTAATTGTGATTTGCAGAGTATCCATGTAGATGTAGAAGATGGTGCTTGAAGTGATCGCTGTAGCAAGCAGAAATCTACAGATACCAGAAATTCAGTGCTGGCACCTGGTTTGACCAGAACCGAGGTGGAATCGCCCTATACGTCAGGAGCCCGAAGATAGCGTAGTAAATCGCTGAAACTGGTAGCCAAATAAAATGTTTGGAAATTAGGCGGCTGAAAGGTGTTTGATTTGACATCCTGAACCGAACAGCCGAGTCCCGCAACCATCTCTGGAAAGATGGACATACAAAGACTCCATGCACTTCCACTTTCGGTAGTACAACTTGAATCGCAGAAATCTGCGCTCATTTCATTCTGGAATATTTTTCACCAAATGTCTCTCTTCTTTCGTTGGGCAATAATGCCAAGGCAGCTTTATAGATGTTTGTCCCGTTATTTGAAAGCCCAAAGTCGGCGAGAATGGTGTATACTTGCGAAAACTGTTTGCTACAACACTTGGACGTATCATCTGTTGACAAGTCTTATTTACTTCTTACAGCCTCTCTCCCTGCTCTTCCGGGGTAGCCGCGCGGTCTGAGGCACCTTGTCACGATCCGCGCGGCTGCCCCCGTCGGAGGTTCGAGTCCTCCCTCGGCCATGAGTGTGCCTGTTGTCCTTAGCGAAGTCAGTTTAAGTAGTGTATAAGTCTAGGGAACGATGATCTCTGCACTTTGGTCCCATAGAAGCTTACCACAAATTTCCAAACATTTTCTCTTGTCTGTGCATCTTAGAGATGGGTAGTTCGCGAACGAACGGGTGCAAAGGAACGGTTCACCAAGATGAACGAAAGGACCGAGGAACGAATTCCAAGGAACGATCGGTTCGTAGTTCACTAGTTCACTTCGGTCGCGGCGGTCACTTGGGCAGTTCTCGTTCCAGCCTCGGTCGCGTGCTCGTCTCAGTCTCGGTCTCCCTCGGCCGCACTCGTCGTTCTTCGCATGACCACCTGTCTCAGTTCCAACGCCGACTGCTCCTAGTTAGTTCAGTATCCAGTTGCTCGTTTCGTTCACTGCGCTCGCCTATTTTACATGTGTTCCAAACTTTTCTTGCACTTGGCTCTGGCTATTCAGCGTCCACGACCGGTAATCAGAGAGTATTTTATAGTTACGTAAATTACATAAAAGTTACGTTGTATGTAATAGGTACGTCTTTTCAGGTAACAAAAGGGCATTTCAGCTCACTTCATTATATCGATGAACAGCAGAAGACATACTTATAACAAGGCAAGTTTTTTTTGTTATTCATATATTTTTTGGTTTCATCGACTTGATTTGGCAACTAACTTTCAATAATTTGCTTAATTTGTAGTGTAAGAAATTCATATAAAACGATTTTCGTGTATCTTTCATATACAAAACATTACATTTAGGAAGGCTCTAATTATTTTTAAGTTTAGTTGTTTCCAATTTGCATTACCTGCTAGTTTGGTTTCTGTGAAAAAAAAAAAAGTGGGTTGTGGGTCATTCTGGCTCAGTAGGAAAAGCGGTGCCTCTCCATTTGAAAAGACTCAGATTGCCATAAAATCGTATTTACTTATTATCTCAAAAACAATTGTTCAGAAGGAGCTTTCAAACCAAAAACTTTATTACTGCGAACTTTATTATTATTATTATTATTGCTGCATTAACTTTAATAATGCGACATAGAAACCTAATTTTTACTAAGCGTGTGACGCAAGTATGATGAGAAAACCACATTTTATTTTATGCTTCCAAAGAGTCTGTCCTTCGCATACGAACTCAGAGACAACGTGAAGTATACACAGCGTGTAAACGATTATTGTTTAGAACGTAGCATAGCTATGTAGCGGAAGCCGAACGAAGAATTTTATACAAGACACTTGTGGTCTATTAAGTTGGGAAACAGCCACAAACAGGTTTACAAGACTACATGTGCTATATAGCCCATGCGCGTCGCGTGAGATTTTCATGTTCTCTTCTCCAGCTCTCTACACATCGACATCGATTGTTTTGCAGTTGTTGCTTGCATTAGCTTGTTATTTCTTCACTGCCTAATTATTATATGTTTGTCTGTTTGTTGTATCTGGTCGTAACGGGCAACACATCGTCCGTTTAGTTGGCGAGCAGTCTGTACTCGGGGCCGGTTTTCCGTGCGCCACCCTATATTATTTCCCTGCGATCAGCCACACAAGGCTATGGTTGGCTAAACGAGAGGTACTGCAGAATCACAGAAATTACTTCTAAAAGTGTGTAAGAATTCTGTAATGAATAAAAACTCTGTACTCCAGGGGGGAGGCAAGTGCCCCCTCTTGGTGCCCTCCATCCTTCAGTCACCTACACTCCTAGTTTTCAGCTTTTCATAAGGACCGTATACCAAGCACAAATGAACGGTGAACGAGTAAAAATGAACGGTTCCCAAAAAAGAACGATCAGCAGTGAACTAGTTCCCAAGAATGAACGAGTTTGCCCATCTATAGTGCATCTCTCTGATTTTCCTGCGATTTTTCCCCTGTTAATATAAAGTTCTCTTAGTTGGTTGCTGCTCATATCCTCGATTATGCAGGCAACCCAGCTCCTATCAATATATTTTGGAAATAGAAGTCTCTCCCTTTCGTGCCCTTTTCTTTGCCTGGTTCAAAGTCTTCCTTACTTCCGACCGAGTGTCATCCAGAACTCCAGACTTCTATAATCACTGCATGGAACCTCTCCTGTGATGGCTTGTTTGTGATTTGCCAGGCCTGTTTACTGTATCCTTCGCACTCTCACATTGGTTGAAAAATGGTTCAAATGGCTCTGAGCACTATGGGACTTAACAGCTGTGGTCATCAGTCCCCTAGAACTTAGAACTATTTACACCTAACTAACCTAAGGACATCACACATATCCATGCCCGAGGCAGGATTCGAACCTGCGACCGTAGCAGTCGCGCGGTTACTCTCACATTGACGGACAATACAGAAATTGTGTTGCTTTTGAATACTACATGCTTCAAGCCGATTTATTATCAAGTGACTTACGTGGCTACATTCACCAAATGGAACCTTTCCTGGGAAGCGAGTAGCTTGTTTCCAATGCACTACTGCCCATTTACTCTAACTCCCGCACACTCACATTGACGACGCGACATGCAGGCTTCTCTCCCAGCGACTAATACGGCTACAGTCACCACATGGAACCTCTCCTCAGAGTTCAGTAGCTTGTTTCCGATGCACCACTGCCCGTTTGCTGCAAGCCTTGGTCCCTCACATTGACGATGTGACACACAAATTGCGACGCGGTTGAGTACTCAGGCTCCATGCCGACTTCCCTGCACGTGACTAATGCGGCTACAGTCACTGCGTGGAAACTCTTCTGGGTGTCCAGTTGCTGATTTCCGGTGAACCACTGCCCTTTGCTTTAACCCTCGCACTCTCACGTTAACGATGCTACACAGAAATTGGGTCGAGGTTGAATGCTACGGTTTCCATGCCGATGTTTTCTCCAAGCAACTAATGCGGCTACCGTTACCGCATGCTATCTCTCCTGGATTGCCAGTAGCTTGCTTCCGATGCACCACTGCCCATTTACTGCAACCTTCGGACGCTCACGTTGATGATGCGACACAGAAATTCATTTGCTATTGAATACTACAGGCTCCATGCCGACTTCTCTCCATCGACTAACGGGGCTACGGTCTCTTGAATGGAACCTCTCTTGGGAAGCTATTAGCCCGTTTCCGATGCACCACTGCCAATTAATGTAACCTTCGCACCCTGTGATTGACGATGCGACAAAGAAATTGCGTCGAGATTGAATACTATAGGCTCCATCCTGACTTGTTTCCAAGCACCGCATATGGTATGGCAGACCAGTATTCGATCGAGAGGACACGAGGTACTTTGTACCGCAGCCTAAAATCGGCCTCTTGCCTCATGACGATAATAGGGATGTTTGTGATGACGGGATTTAAAGTCTCCCATACTTACACTACTCACTTGCAACGAGAAAAGGGCTGGGGGGAGTGAGAGGGAGCGAGCGACAGAGAGAGAGAGAGAGAGAGAGAGAGAGAGAGAGAGAGAGAGAGAGAGAGAGAGAGAGAGTGCGCAGAGTAGTAGTATGACACTTTTATCATATTGTAAGTTATTTTTGTGTGTGTGTGTGTGTGTGTGTGTGTGTGTGTGTGTGTGTGTGTGTGGGAAAATAAAGGGTAAAATAAGAAAAAGTGAAAAATTTATATATATGCGCACCATGTGTGCGAAAGAAAGAATAACCATAAACAGAAGAAATATTAAAAAAGCAAAAAAAGTAGAAAAATATATTTATATAGTTGTCCATACGCAATGTTATGTCTAGCCTCAAAATATACCGGGTGATCAAAAAGTCAGTACAAATTTGAAAACTTAATAAACCACGGCATAATGTAGATAGAGAGGTAAAAATTTACACACATGCTTAGAATGACATGGGGTTTTATTACAAAAACAACAAAAAAGCAACAAAAAAAAACGAAGTATTGCTAGACGCGTGGAAGATCTCTTGCGCGCGTCGTTTGGTGATGATCGTGTGCTCAGCCGCCACTTTCGTCATGCTTGGCCTCCCAGGTCCCCAGACCTCAGTCCGTGCGATTATTGGCTTTGCGGTTACCTGAAGTCGCAAATGTATCGTGATCGACCGACATCTCTAGGGATGCTGAAAGACAACATCCGACGCCAATGCCTCACCATAACTCCGGACATGCTTTGTAGTGCTGTTCACAACATTATTCCTCGACTACAGCTATTGTTGAGGAATGATGGCGGACATATTGAGCATTTTCTGTAAAGAACATCATCTTTGCTTTGTCTTACTTTGTTATGCTAATTATTGCTATTCTGATCAGATGAAGCGCCATCTGTGGGACCTTTTTTGAACTTTGTATTTTTTTTTGGTTCTAATAAAACCCCACGTCATTCCAAGCACGTGTGTCAATTTGTACCTCTCTATCTACATTATTCCGTGATTTATGAAGTTTTCAAATTTATACTGACTTTTTGATCACCCGGTATATTTACTCAGCATGTGCGTGTCGTGAATAGAACAGCTTTTAGATTTTTCAACTGCCACTAGTCATTCAAGTCACAATATTTTTTGAATGTACAGTCTTAGACATAAAAAGTGACCGCAGGCCGGCCGTCACAGAGACTGAGTCCGAGTCGTTCACTTAAGGTGGAGAATAAAACCGACCGCCCCTGACAACGCTAAGTCCGGCCATCCACACAATGTGGCAACACTGTTACATGCGGAAGTGTCAGCAGAAACTGTTGCCTACTTGCGAGAGATGGTTGTGTTGGGTGAGCCCGTGGTCTAGTGGTAACCGTCACGAATTCTAATCTTACAGTTCGCGTCCAGTTCTATAATTTTCTTTTTGTCTCTTTTCGGCCGTCGTCTTAAGTTTTGAGGCTGATTGAGCATCGGAGATAATTGGCTTCACATTCTACCCACAAGCAATAACTAATACTTCCAGAAACAATTCCGCAGAACAGCTCGTGGCTGCGTCGCGATCACAACAGCTTACGCTCGAGTGTTTCCCCGCGCTGCAGCGGCTACCGGCCTCCGGCCAGACGCCACCCGCCGCCTGAAGTTGGGTGTCAGTGTATGTATCAACTGTCATTTTCGAATCTGAAGCTCTAGTTATCATCTTGCAATTAAGCATTGGATTTTGCATACTTGAAAATCATGAACTACTGTTAAGCGTTGTAAAATTGGGTCGCAAGTGGAAAAAGGTGTAACATCTGCCACACAATATTTACTTTTGGTATAATAAAGGGGTGAATGCAGAGGAGGCAGCTCGTAAGATTTGAACTGTGTGTGGAGTGACTGCTTTTGGAAAAAAATATGCCAGATAAAGAGGTTCTTGCTTCAACAAAGATCGTTGTGGCTTGAATGATTTTCCACATTAAGGAAGTCTCGACTACTGATATAAGTGATGGATTACCATTTAACCATCATGCGACATTTACGTTCAGCAGACAAAGTCCAGAAGTCTGGTGTAGGTGTACTGCATGCACTAATTCGAAACAACAAAAATCAACGAAGTGCCTTTTATTGCAGTTCTGCTTGACCGTCGTCAGGTCGCTCATTGAGCATTCCTACGCAGTACTGTTACTGGTGACGCGTTATGGTGCCTTTATCGTTAACTGCCTAAGAAGAAATGAAAGGCTGAGCCCCACCAAAAGACGTAAACTCGAGCAAAGAGTAGTGTGCACAGAATGTTTTGCATCTGCTAGCTCCAAATGTGTGTTTTGCACAACGAATTCTTCATCAAGGGTTTGTCCATCACAGCTGGAATTTGGTGTTAAGAATTGAGACAACTTTCGTTCGCAGTGTAAGAAAATCGGCCGACAAAACTACATCACGTCTGATACTACATGATAATGCACTCTGTTGATTTGAGAAACAAAACTAGCCATAAGCTTGATAGGGAAGTCATCTTTTAGGCACTTGTCCCTCTGATCGTTTACTCATAACGTTTTACCTTTCCCGCTTTTGATCAATCAACCGTGAAGGCAATTCATTTCTAGACGAAAATGCTATTCAAACTACACTGGCTTAATGACATCGTTAGATCCAGTAGGTTTCTACAGGAGTAGAATTGGTAAACTACTTTAGCATTGTCAGATTGTTTTACATATTGTGGACGAATATACTGTTGCTGATTAATTTCTCTTTGATGATTACTGTTATGTTCAATAAACTAACGTAAAACGCAATTAAATATTCACTTTACTAAAAGCAAATTGAATTCAACTTACTACAGAAACATCTCGACGTCAGTCTACCTTAATAAAGCATTAAGCACTTGTAACACGATTGTGCCTATTTTAATACGAATTAGTAGGATATTACCGACTTTTGACTCCGAAAAGGTATGTATTTACTTCATGTCCTGTATCATACTCAAGTCTTATGAAAATGTGGCAGTTCATAATTCAAATTACGTATCCACAACAACAGAATATATGTCGGCAGAAGTCAAAAGTGGAATTATGAATATTCGTAGTACCATAAGGTTTTCGCTCTGACGCTAAGGGGGTACTGAATGTAGGAAGACGACTTTTGCTCGAGAGTTGTCTTACGATTGCCTTATTGAGTTTCTACCTACCTGCTTCTAGCTCTGCTACGAACGGAATTGAAAACATGGCTTTCAGCGAATCTCGAAAGGCGAACGAAAGCAACTTGCACCTGGTAGGCAAGAACATTACCTCGCAGCTAGCGAAAATGTGCGGCAGATGTGCCTTACTTATAGGCCCAGTAGCCCCCTCCCCCCCCACCCCTCATGATCCGTGGACCTTGCCGTTGGTGGGGAGGCTTGCGTGCCTCAGCGATATAGATGGCCGTACCGTAGGTGCAACCACAACGGAGTGGTATCTGTTGAGATGCCAGACAAACGTGTGGTTCCTGAAGAGGGGCAGCAGCCTTTTCAGTAGTTGCAGGGGCAACAGTCTGGATGATTGACTGATCTGGCCTTGTAACAATAACCAAAACGTCATTGCTGTTCTGGTACTTCAAACGGCTGAAAGCAAGGGGAAACTACAGCCGTAATTTTTCCCGAGGGCATGCAGCTTTACTGTATGATTAAATGATGATGGCGTCCTCTTGGGTAAAATATTCCGGAGGTAAAACAGTCCCCCATTCGGACCTCCGGGCGGGGGCTACTCAAGAGGACGTCGTTATCAGGAGAAAGAAAACTGGCGTTCTACGGATTGGAGCATGCAATGTCAGATCCCTTAATCGGGCAGGTAGGTTAGAAAATTTAAAAAGGGAAATGGATAGGTTAAAGTTAGATATAGCGGGAATTAGTGAAGTTCGGTGGCAGGAGGAACAAGAATTTTAGTCAGATGAGAACAGGACTAAAATACAAAAACAAATATGGGTAATGCAGGAGTAGGTTTAATAATGAACAAAAAGTAGGAGTGCGGGTAAGCTACTACAAACAGCATAGTGAACGCAGTATTGTGGCCAAGATAGACATGAAGCCCATGCCTACTACAGTAGTACAAGTTTATATGCCAACTAGCTCTGCAGATGACGAAGAAATTGATGAAATGTATGATGAGATAAAAGAAATTATACAGGTAGTAAAGGGAGACGAAAATTTAATAGTGATGGGTGACTGGAATTCGAGAGTAGGAAAAGGGAGAGAAGCAAACATAGTAGGTGAACATGGATTGGGGGTAAGAAATGAAAGAGGAAGCCGTCTCGTAGAATTTTGCACACAGCATAATTTAATCATAGCTAACACTTGGTTCAAGAATCATGAAAGAAAGTTGTATACATCGAAGAATCCTGGAGATAATAGAAAGCATCAGATATATTACATAATGGTAAGACAGAGATTTAGGAACCAGGTTTTAAATTGTAAGACATTTCCAGGGGCAGATGTTGACTCTGACCACAACTATTGGTTGTGAACTGTAGTTGACTGGAATACTCTCTTTCAAATTCTGAAGGTGGCAGGGGTAAAATACAGGGAGCGAAAGGCTATTTACAATTTGTACAGAAACCAGATGGCAGTTATAAGAGTTGAGGGGCATGAAAGGGAAGCAGTGGTTGGGAAGGGAGTGAGACAGGGTTGTAGTCTCTCCCCGAAGCTATTCAATCTGTATATTGAGCAAGCAGTAAAGGAAACAAATGAAAAATTCGAAGTAGGTATTAAAATCCATGGAGAAGAAGAAGGGATGGGTTGGTAGGAGATGTTATGAGGCATCAAGGGATCACCAATTTAGCATTGGAGGGCAGCGTGGAGGGTAAAAATCGTAGAGGGACACAAAGAGATGAATACACTAAGCAGATTCAGAAGGATGTAGGTTGCAGTAGGAACTGGGAGACTTGCACAGGATAGAGTAGCATGGAGAGCTGCATCCAACCAGTCTCAGGACTGAAGACCACAACAACAACAACAACAGTCTCTAAAACAGATAAACCGCAACACAAGAGACGAGAGTAGCTGTATTTATCGTGTGGAACGACGTGGACTACAAAGCATCAACTGATGTCCTTTTATCACATTAAGAGAAAATCATTCACATTATTCAATTGAAATGTCATGATAATATCAAGTGAATGTAGCAGGATAGTTCTGTACCATCAAGGAGGTAACTCGTCGGTCACAGAGTTGCCGTACATATTCAGTTATACTTCCAGGAAGGATACCACCTGATGTGTTCTGTGGGTGACCTCGAAAGTGACCACAGGATCGTGTCAAAGCTGTGGGTGGCAAGGGCCGGAGTACCCTCATTATAAGTCAGTGAGTCTTATTCGCACTTCTCTGTCTAGGTTTAGGGGCTAGAGTGTAATTACTTGTAACACAACGATGCACTAAGTGCAAACGATACGTCATAAATTAATAGCTCCGAAATTATTTATGTTTTACTGTCTTAATCGGAACAAAACCTTGGAAGCGTATTCACCAGAAGCGATTCACAATTTTGGATCTTCTCCAGTGGTTGACTTGACAACGTATCTTTGCTATACATTATTGTTATTGAGATAACTGACATTGGCACACCCTCCAGAACACAGACATGACCTAGCTTCTTGTTGTTAGCTTTTCTGACGGATATTCTGCCGTTGCTCGAAACGTGAAGACTTTAAGTTGAATTCGAACATCCCATACGGCGAAAATCTGATGTTTCTATTCTTCTAACTTTCAAAAGACAGTTACAATAAGCGGCAGAAAAGCGCCTGTGAACCAACAATTAATAAAGCAGTCATAATTAGTGGAATGTGGCGAACTGGTAACTGTGAAAAACTACTTTTTTCATCTGCTCAGCACCGCAGTATGAACTTAAGAGTTTCGTAGGATTACTACACTTTATTTCGTTGTGATCGTTTTCAATGACAGTAGAGGAGGAACAAAACCATCTGACTTGAAATATACTTTTCCAGCGGGACTTGAATCTTTAGCTGCAGTTGCAGTAGTACATCCAGTGAGATATCATGAATGTGAGCATTCACTCATTGCTGTAGTATAGGCTGAGGCGGAAAGAAGCAGCTTTCCCACAAAGTAAACGATGAGAGACACCCTAATTATCGCATAAAGTAACCGACCCGCAAACGAAAGTTTTCCAAAACCGCTGTCACTTATTAAACATGAATTGTTCAGAAAATTACAATTATATCCAGTGAAAAGAGTAGGTTAATGCAGCTCCAGTCCGTCACTGAGTTGCCACATACTTTCCGAATAGCACTTAGGATACAGGGTGGTCCACTGACAGTGACCGGGCCAAATATCTCACGAAATAAGCATCAAACGAAAAAACTAAAGAACGAAACTCGACTAGCTTGAAGGGGGAAACCAGATGGCGCTATGGTTGGCCCGCTAGATAGGTCAAATGGATATCAACTGCGTTTTTTTTAAAAATAGGAACCCTCATTTTTTATTACATATTCGTGTAGTACGTAAAGAAATATGAATGTTGTAGTTAGACCACTTTTTTTCGCTTTGTGATAGATGGCGCTGTAATAGTCACAAACGTATAAGTACGTGGTATCACGTAACATTCCGCCAGTGCGTACGGTATTTGCTTCGTGATACATTACCCTTGTTAAAATGGACCGTTTACCAATTGCGGAAAAGGTCGATATCGTGTTGATGTATGGCTATTGTGATCAAAATGCCCAACGTGCGTCTGCTATGTATGCTGCTCGGTATCCTGGACGACATCATCCAAGTGTTCGGACCGTTCGCCGGATACTTGCGTTATTTAAGGAAACAGGAAGTGTTCAGCCACATGTGTAACGTCAACCACGATCTGCAACAAATAATGATGCCCGAGTAGGTGTTTTAGCTGCTGTCGCGGCTAATCCGTATAGAAGTCGGCATGGAGCATGTAGTAGTCAATTGCGACGGAATCTCTGCGTTACATTGTCACTGTGGTGGAGCGAGGGTTACAATAAGCGGGCAGTGGTTCATTAGCAACAACCTACCGCTTTCCCAGGAGAGCATACGTGCGGTCACCGTAGCACCGTCACTCACTTGGAGAGAAATCACCATAGAAACTGTAGCATTCAAGCTCGACGTAATTTCTGTGTAGAATCATTAACGTACGTGTGCGAAGGTTACAGAAAATGGGCAGTGGTTAATCGGAAACAAAAACTGGACTCCCAGTAGAAGTTCAATGTAATGACTGTAGCCGCATTAGTCGCTTGGAGTGAAATCAGCATGGAGCCTGTAGTATGCAATCACGACAGAAATTCTGTGTCGCATTGTCAATGTCATGGTCAGAGGTTTTACAGTAAATGGGCAGTGGTGCATCGGAAACAAGCTACTGGCCTCCCAGGAGAGGTTCCATTTGGTGAATGTAGCCACGTAAGTCATTTGATAAGAATTCGGGATGAAGGCTGCCGTTTTGAAAATCGATACAATTTCTGTGTCGTCCGTCAATGTGAGGGTGTGAAGGATACAGTATACGGGAGTGGCAAAACAGAAACAAGCAACTGGCACCCCAGGAGAGGTTCCATGCAGTGATTATAGAAGCGTTAGTCGCTCGGAGAGAAGTCGGCATGGTGCCTGTAGGTCTCAATCGAGACAGAAATTCGGTGTCGCATTGTCAATGTGATGGTGAGAGGTTTTACAGTTCATGGGCAGTGGTGCATCGGAAGCAAGCTACTGGGCTCCAAGGAGAGGTTCCATTTGGTGAATGTAGCCACGTAAGTCATTTGATAAGAATTCGGGATGAAGGCTGCAGTTTTGAAAATCGATAAAATTTCTGTGTCGTCCGTCAATGTGAGGGTGTGAAGGATACAGTATACGGGAGTGGCAAAACAGAAACAAGCAGCTGGCACCCCAGGAGAGGTTCCATGCAGTGATTATAGAAGCGTTAGTCGCTCCGAGAGAAGTCGGCATGGTGCCTGTAGTTTTCAATCGAGACAGAAATTCGGTGTCGCATTGTCAATGTGATGGGGAGAGGTTTTACAGTAAATGGGCAGTGGTGCATCGGAAACAAGTTACTGGCCTCCTAGGAGGGTTCCATTTGGTGAATGTAGCCACGTAAGTCATTTGATAAGAATTCGGGATGAAGGTTGCAGTTTTGAAAATCGATACAATTTCTGTGTCGTCCGTCAATGTGAGGGTGTGAAGGATACAGTAAACGGGAGTGGCAAAACAGAAACAAGCTACTGTCCTCCCAGGAGAGATTCAATTTGGTGAAAGTAGCCACGTAAGTCATTTGATAAGAATTCGCGATGAATTCTGCAGTTTTGAAAATCGATACAATTTCTGTGTCGTCCGTCAATGTGAGGGTGTGAAGGATACAGTAAACGGGATTGGCAAAACAGAAACAAGCTACTGGACTCCCAGGAGAGGTTCCATTTGGTGAATGTAGCCACGTAAGTCATTTGATAAGATTTCGGGATGAAGGCTGCCGTTTTGAAAATCGATACAATTTCTGTGTCGTCCGTCAATGTGAGGGTGTGAAGGATACAGTAAACGGGAGTGGCAAAACAGAAACAAGCAACTGGCACCCCAGAAGAGGTTCCATGCAGTGATTATAGAAGCGTTAGTCGCTCGGAGAGAAGTCGGCATGGTGCCTGTAGTTTTCAATCGAGACAGAAATTCGGCGTCGCATTGTCAATGTGATGGTGAGAGGTTTTACAGTAAATGGACAGTGGTGCATCGGAAACAAGCTACTGGCCTCCCAGGAGAGGTTCCATTTAGTGAATGTAGCCACGTAGGTCTGTTGATAAGTATTCGGGATGAAGGCTGTAGTTTTGAAAATCGAAACAATTTCTGTGTCGTCCGTCAATGTGAGGGTGTGAAGGATACAGTAAACGGGATTGGCAAAACAGAAACAAGCTACTGGACTCCCAGGAGAGGTTCCATTTGGTGAATGTAGCCACGTAAGTCATTTGATAAGAATTCGGGATGAAGGCTGCCGTTTTGAAAATCGATACATTTTCTGTGTCGTCCGCCAATGTGAGGGTATGAAGGATACAGTAAACGGGAGTGGCAAAACAGAAACAAGAAACTGGCACCCCAGGAGAGGTTCCATGCAGTGATTATAGAAGTGTTAGTCGCTCGGAGAGAAGTCGGCATGGTGCCTATAGTTTTCAATCGAGACAGAAATTCGGTGTCGCATTGTCAATGTGATGGTGAGAGGTTTTACAGTAAATGGACAGTGGTGCATCGGAAACAAGCTACTGGCCTCCCAGGAGAAGTTCCATTTGGTGAATGTAGCCACGTAAGTCATTTGATAAGAATTCGGGATGAAGGCTGCAGTTTTGAAAATCGATACAATTTCTGTGTCGTCCGTCAATGTGAGGGTGTGAAGGATACAGTAAACGGGAGTGGCAAAACAGAAACAAGCTACTGGCCTCCCAGGAGAGGTTCCATTTGGTGAATGTAGCCACGTAAGTCATTTGATAAGAATTCGGGATGAAGGCTGCAGTTTTGAAAATCGATAAAATTTCTGTGTCGTCCGTCAATGTGAGGGTGTGAAGGATACAGTAAACGGGAGTGGCAAAACAGAAACAAGCAACTGGCACCCCAGGAGAGGTTCCATGCAGTGATTATAGAAGCGTTAGTCGCTCGGAGAGAAGTCGGCATGGTGCCTGTAGTTTTCAATCGAGACAGAAATTCGGTGTCGCATTGTCAATGTGATGGTGAGAGGTTTTACAGTACATGGGCAGTGGTGCATAGGAAGCAAGGTACTGGGCTCCAAGGAGAGGTTCCATTTGATGAATGTAGCCACACACGTCATTTGATAAGAATTCGGGATGAAGGCTGCAGTTTTGAAAATCGATACAATTTCTGTGTCGTCCGTCAATGTGAGGGTGTGAAGGATACAGTATACGGGAGTGGGAAAACAGAAACAAGCAGCTGGCACCCCAGGAGAGGTTCCATGCAGTGATTATAGAAGCGTTAGTCGCTCCGAGAGAAGTCGGCATGGTGCCTGTAGTTTTCAATCGAGACAGAAATTCGGTGTCGCATTGTCAATGTGATGGGGAGAGGTTTTACAGTAAATGGGCAGTGGTGCATCGGAAACAAGTTACTGGCCTCCCAGGAGGGTTCCATTTGGTGAATGTAGCCACGTAAGTCATTTGATAAGAATTCGGGATGAAGGTTGCAGTTTTGAAAATCGATACAATTTCTGTGTCGTCCGTCAATGTGAGGGTGTGAAGGATACAGTAAACGGGAGTGGCAAAACTGAAACAAGCAACTGGCACCCCAGGAGAGGTTCCATGCAGTGATTATAGAAGCGTTAGTCGCTCGGAGAGAAGTCGGCATAGTGCCTGTAGTTCTCAATCGAGACAGAAATTCGGTGTCGCATTGTCAATGTGATGGTGAGAGGTTTTACGGTATATGGGCAGTGGTGCATCAGAAACAAGCTACTGGCCTCCCAGGAGAGGTTCCATTTGGTGAATGTAGCCACGTAAGTCATTTGATAAGAATTCGGGATGAAGGCTGCAGTTTTGAAAATCGATACAATTTCTAAGTCGTCCGTCAATGTGAGGGTGTGAAGGATACAGTAAACGGGAGTGGCAAAACAGAAACAAGCTACTGTCCTCCCAGGAGAGATTCAATTTGGTGAAAGTAGCCACGTAAGTCATTTGATAAGAATTCGCGATGAAGGCTGCAGTTTTGAAAATCGATACAATTTCTGTGTCGTCCGTCAATGTGAGGGTGTGAAGGATACAGTAAACGGGATTGGCAAAACAGAAACAAGCTACTGGACTCCCAGGAGAGGTTCCATTTGGTGAATGTAGCCACGTAAGTCATTTGATAAGAATTCGGGATGAAGGCTGCCGTTTTGAAAATCGATACAATTTCTGTGTCGTCCGTCAATGTGAGGGTGTGAAGGATACAGTAAACGGGAGTGGCAAAACAGAAACAAGCAACTGGCACCCCAGAAGAGGTTCCATGCAGTGATTATAGAAGCGTTAGTCGCTCGGAGAGAAGTCGGCATGGTGCCTGTAGTTTTCAATCGAGACAGAAATTCGGCGTCGCATTGTCAATGTGATGGTGAGAGGTTTTACAGTAAATGGGCAGTGGTGCATCGGAAACAAGCTACTGGCCTCCCAGGAGAGGTTCCATTTAGTGAATGTAGCCATGTAGGTCTGTTGATAAGTATTCGGGATGAAGGCTGTAGTTTTGAAAATCGATACAATTTCTGTGTCGTCCGTCAATGTGAGGGTGTGGAGGATATAGTAAACGGGAGTGGCAAAACAGAAACAAGCTACTGGCCTCCCAGGAGAGGTTCCATTGGGTGAATGCAGCCACGTAAGTCATTTGATAAGAATTCGGGATGAAGGCTGCAGTTTTGAAAATCGATACAATTTCTGTGTCGTCCGTCAATGTGAGGGTGTGAAGGATACAGTAAACGGGAGTGGCAAAACAGAAACAAGCTACTGGCCTCCCAGGAGAGGTTCCATTTGGTGAATGTAGCCACGTAAGTCATTTGATAAGAATTCGGGATGAAGGCTGCCGTTTTGAAAATCGATACATTTTCTGTGTCGTCCGCCAATGTGAGGGTATGAAGGATACAGTAAACGGGAGTGGAAAAACAGAAACAAGAAACTGGCACCCCAGGAGAGGTTCCATGCAGTGATTATAGAAGTGTTAGTCGCTCGGAGAGAAGTCGGCATGGTGCCTATAGTTTTCAATCGAGACAGAAATTCGCTGTCGCATTATCAATGTGATGGTGAGAGGTTTTACAGTAAATGGACAGTGGTGCATCGGAAACAAGCTACTGGCCTCCCAGGAGAAGTTCCATTTGGTGAATGTAGCCACGTAAGTCATTTGATAAGAATTCGGGATGAAGGCTGCAGTTTTGAAAATCGATACAATTTCTGTGTCGTCCGTCAATGTGAGGGTGTGAAGGATACAGTAAACGGGAGTGGCAAAACAGAAACTAGCTACTGGCCTCCCAGGAGAGGTTCCATTTGGTGAATGTAGCCACGTAAGTCATTTGATAAGAATTCTGGATGAAGGCTGCAGTTTTGAAAATCGATAAAATTTCTGTGTCGTCCGTCAATGTGAGGGTGTGAAGGATACTGTAAACGGGAGTGGCAAAACAGAAACAAGCAACTGGCACCCCATTAGAGGTTCCATGCAGTGATTATAGAAGCGTTAGTCGCTCGGAGAGAAGTCGGCATGGTGCCTGTAGTTTTCAATCGAGACAGAAATTCGGTGTCGCATTGTCAATGTGATGGTGAGAGGTTTTACAGTACATGGGCAGTGGTGCATAGGAAGCAAGCTGCTGGGCTCCAAGGAGAGGTTCCATTTGATGAATGTAGCCACACACGTCATTTGATAAGAATTCGGGATGAAGGCTGCAGTTTTGAAAATCGATACAATTTCTGTGTCGTCCGTCAATGTGAGGGTGTGAAGGATACAGTATACGGGAGTGGCAAAACAGAAACAAGCAGCTGGCACCCCAGGAGAGGTTCCATGCAGTGATTATAGAAGCGTTAGTCGCTCCGAGAGAAGTCGGCATGGTGCCTGTAGTTTTCAATCGAGACAGAAATTCGGTGTCTCATTGTCAATGTGATGGGGAGAGGTTTTACAGTAAATGGGCAGTGGTGCATCGGAAACAAGTTACTGGCCTCCCAGGAGGGTTCCATTTGGTGAATGTAGCCACGTAAGTCATTTGATAAGAATTCGGGATGAAGGTTGCAGTTTTGAAAATCGATACAATTTCTGTGTCGTCCGTCAATGTGAGGGTGTGAAGGATACAGTAAACGGGAGTGGCAAAACTGAAACAAGCAACTGGCACCCCAGGAGAGGTTCCATGCAGTGATTATAGAAGCGTTAGTCGCTCGGAGAGAAGTCGGCATGGTGCCTGTAGTTCTCAATCGAGACAGAAATTCGGTGTCGCATTGTCAATGTGATGGTGAGAGGTTTTACGGTATATGGGCAGTGGTGCATCAGAAACAAGCTACTGGCCTCCCAGGAGAGGTTCCATTTGGTGAATGTAGCCACGTAAGTCATTTGATAAGAATTCGGGATGAAGGCTGCAGTTTTGAAAATCGATACAATTTCTAAGTCGTCCGTCAATGTGAGGGTGTGAAGGATACAGTAAACGGGAGTGGCAAAACAGAAACAAGCTACTGTCCTCCCAGGAGAGATTCAATTTGGTGAAAGTAGCCACGTAAGTCATTTGATAAGAATTCGCGATGAAGGCTGCAGTTTTGAAAATCGATACAATTTCTGTGTCGTCCGTCAATGTGAGGGTGTGAAGGATACAGTAAACGGGATTGGCAAAACAGAAACAAGCTACTGGACTCCCAGGAGAGGTTCCATTTGGTGAATGTAGCCACGTAAGTCATTTGATAAGAATTCGGGATGAAGGCTGCCGTTTTGAAAATCGATACAATTTCTGTGTCGTCCGTCAATGTGAGGGTGTGAAGGATACAGTAAACGGGAGTGGCAAAACAGAAACAAGCAACTGGCACCCCAAAAGAGGTTCCATGCAGTGATTATAGAAGCGTTAGTCGCTCGGAGAGAAGTCGGCATGGTGCCTGTAGTTTTCAATCGAGACAGAAATTCGGCGTCGCATTGTCAATGTGATGGTGAGAGGTTTTACAGTAAATGGGCAGTGGTGCATCGGAAACAAGCTACTGGCCTCCCAGGAGAGGTTCCATTTAGTGAATGTAGCCACGTAGGTCTGTTGATAAGTATTCGGGATGAAGGCTGTAGTTTTGAAAATCGATACAATTTCTGTGTCGTCCGTCAATGTGAGGGTGTGGAGGATATAGTAAACGGGAGTGGCAAAACAGAAACAAGCTACTGGCCTCCCAGGAGAGGTTCCATTTGGTGAATGTAGCCACGTAAGTCATTTGATAAGAATTCGGGTGAAGGCTGCCGTTTTGAAAATCGATACATTTTCTGTGTCGTCCGCCAATGTGAGGGTTTGAAGGATACAGTAAACGGTAGTGGCAAAACAGAAACAAGAAACTGGCACCCCAGGAGAGGTTCCATGCAGTGATTATAGAAGCGTTAGTCGCTCGGAGAGAAGTCGGCATGGTGCCTATAGTTTTCAATCGAGACAAATTCGGTGTCGCATTGTCAATGTGATGGTGAGAGGTTTTACAGTATATGGACAGTGGTGCATCGGAAACAAGCTACTGGCCTCCCAGGAGAAGTTCCATTTGGTGAATGTAGCCACGTAAGTCATTTGATAAGAATTCGGGATGAAGGCTGCAGTTTTGAAAATCGATACATTTTCTGTGTCGTCCGTCAATGTGAGGGTGTGAAGGATACAGTAAACTGGATTTTCAAAACAGAAACAAGCTACTGGCCTCCCAGGAGAGGTTCCATTTGGTGAATGTAGCCACGTAAGTCATTTGATAAGAATTCGGGATGAAGCCTGCAGTTTTGAAAATCGATACAATTTCTGTGTCGTCCGTCAATGTGAGGGTGTGAAGGATACAGTATACGGGAGTGGCAAAACAGAAAAAAGCAACTGGCACCCCAGGAGAGGTTCCATGCAGTGATTATAGAAGCGTTAGTCGCTCGGAGAGAAGTCGGCATGGTGCCTGTAGGTCTCAATCGAGACAGAAATTCGGTGTCGCATTGTCAATGTGATGGTGAGAGGTTTTACAGTTCATGGGCAGTGGTGCATCGGAAGCAAGCTACTGGGCTCCAAAGTGAGGTTCCATTTGGTGAATGTAGCCACGTAAGTCATTTGATAAGAATTCGGGATGAAGGCTGCAGTTTTGAAAATCGGTACAATTTCTGTGTCGTCCGTCAATGTGAGGGTGTGAAGGATACAGTATACGGGAGTGGCAAAACAGAAACAAGCAGCTGGCACCCCAGGAGAGGTTCCATGCAGTGATTATAGAAGCGTTAGTCGCTCCGAGAGAAGTCGGCATGGTGCCTGTAGTTTTCAATCGAGACAGAAATTCGGTGTCGCATTGTCAATGTGATGGGGAGAGGTTTTACAGTAAATGGGCAGTGGTGCATCGGAAACAAGTTACTGGCCTCCCAGGAGGGTTCCATTTGGTGAATGTAGCCACGTAAGTCATTTGATAAGAATTCGGGATGAAGGTTGCAGTTTTGAAAATCGATACAATTTCTGTGTCGTCCGTCAATGTGAGGGTGTGAAGGATACAGTAAACGGGAGTGGCAAAACTGAAGCAAGCAACTGGCACCCCAGGAGAGGTTCCATGCAATGATTATAGAAGGGTTAGTCGCTCGGAGAGAAGTCGGCATGGTGCCTGTAGTTCTCAATCGAGACAGAAATTTGGTGTCGCATTGTCAATGTGATGGTGAGAGGTTTTGCGGTATATGGGCAGTGGTGCATCGGAAACAAGCTACTGGCCTCCCAGGAGAGGTTCCATTTGGTTAATGTAGCCACGTAAGTCATTTGATAAGAATTCGGGATGAAGGCTGCAGTTTTGAAAATCGATATAATTTCTGTGTCGTCCGTCAATGTGAGGGTGTGAAGGATACAGTAAACGGGAGTGGCAAAACAGAAACAAGCTACTGTCCTCCCAGGAGAGATTCCATTTGGTGAAAGTAGCCACGTAAGTCATTTGATAAGGATTCGCGATGAATTCTGCAGTTTTGAAAATCGATACAATTTCTGTGTCGTCCGTCAATGTGAGGGTGTGAAGGATACAGTAAACGGGATTGGCAAAACAGAAACAAGCTACTGGCCTCCCAGGAGAGGTTCCATTTGGTGAATGTAGCCACGTAAGTCATTTGATAAGAATTCGGGATGAAGGCTGCCGTTTTGAAAATCGATACAATTTCTGTCTCGTCCGTCAATGTGAGGGTGTGAAGGATACAGTAAACGGGAGTGGCAAAACAGAAACAAGCAACTGGCACCCCAGAAGAGGTTCCATGCAGTGATTATAGAAGCGTTAGTCGCTCGGAGAAAAGTCGGCATGGTGCCTGTAGTTTTCAATCGAGACAGAAATTCGGTGTCGCATTGTCAATGTGATGGTGAGAGGTTTTACAGTAAATGGGCAGTGGTGCATCGGAAACAAGCTACTGGCCTCCCAGGAGAGGTTCCATTTGGTGAATGTAGCCACGTAAGTCATTTGATAAGAAATCGGGGTGAAGGCTGGAGTTTTGAATATCGATACAATTTCTGTGTCGTCCGTCAATGTGAGGGTGTGAAGGATACAGTAAGCGGGAGTGGCAAAACAGAAAAAAGCAACTGGCACCCCAGGAGAGGTTCCATGCAGTGATTATAGAAGCGTTAGTCGCTCGGAGAGAAGTCGGCATGGTGCCTGTAGTTTTCAATCGAGACAGAAATTCGGCGTCGCATTGTCAATGTGATGGTGAGAGGTTTTACAGTAAATGGGCAGTGGTGCATCGGAAACAAGCTACTGGGCTCGCAGGAGAGGTTCCATTTGCTGAATGTAGCCACGTAAGTCATTTGATAAGAATTCGGGATGAAGGCTGCCGTTTTGAAAATCGATACATTTTCTGTGTCGTCCGTCAATTTGAGGGGGTGAAGGATACAGTAAATGGGAGTGGCAAAACAGAAACAAGCAACTGGCACCGTAGGAGAGGTTCCATGCAGTGATTATAGAAGCGTTAGTCGCTCGGTGAGAAGTCGGCATGGTGCCTGTAGTTTTCAATCGAGACAGAAATTCGGTGTCGCATTGTCAATGTGATGGTGAGAGGTTTTACAATAAATGGACAGTGGTGCATCGGAAACAAGCTACTGGCCTCCCAGGAGAAGTTCCATTTGGTGAATGTAGCCACATACGTCATTTGATAAGAATTCGGGATGAAGGCTGCAGTTTTGAAAATCGATAAAATTTCTGTGTCGTCCGTCAATGTGAGGGTGTGAAGGATACAGTAAACGGGAGTGGCAAAACAGAAACAAGCTACTGTCCTCCCAGGAGAGATTCCATTTGGTGAAAGTAGCCACGTAAGTCATTTGATAAGAATTCGCGATGAAGGCTGCAGTTTTGAAAATCGATACAATTTCTGTGCCGTCCGTCAATGTGAGGGCGTGAAGGATACAGTAAACGGGAGTGGCAAAACAGAAACAAGTACTGGCACCCCAGGAGAGGTTCCCTGCAGTGATTATAGTAGCGTTAGTCGCTCGGAGAGAAGTCGGCATGGTGCCTGTAGTTTTCAATCGAGACAAAAATTCGGTGTCGCATTGTCAATGTGATGGTGAGAGGTTTTACAGTAAATGGGCAGTGGTGCATCGGAAACAAGCTACTGGCATCCCAGGAGAGGTTCCATTTGGTGAATGTAGCCACGTAAGTCATTTGATAAGAATTCGGGATGAAGGCTGCAGTTTTGAATATCGATACAATTTCTGTGTCGTCCGTCAATGTGAGGGTGTGAAGGATACAGTAAACGGGAGTGGCAAAACAGAAACAAGCAACTGGCACCACAGGAGAGGTTCCATGCAGTGATTATAGAAGCGTTAGTCGCTCTCAGAGAAGTCGGCATGGTGCCTATAGTTTTCAATCGAGACAGAAACTCGGTGTCGCATTGTCAATGTGATGGTGAGAGGTTTTACAGTAAATGGACAGTGGTGCATCGGAAACAAGCTACTGGCCTCCCAAGAGAAGTTCCATTTGGTGAACGTAGCCACGTAAGTCATTTGATAAGAATTCGGGATGAAGGCTGCAGTTTTGAAAATCGATTCAATTTCTGTGTCGTCCGTCAATGTGAGGGTGCGATGGATACAGTAAACGGGAGTGGCAAAACAGAAACAAGCAACAGGCACCCCAGCACAGGTTCCATGCGGTTTCTGTAGCCGCTTCAGTCGCTCGGAGAGAAGTCGGCATGGTGCCTGTAGTTTTCAATCGAGACAGAAATTCGGGGTCGAATTGTCAATTTGATGGTGAGAGGTTTTACAGTAAATGGGCAGTGGTGCATCGGAAGCAAGCTACTGGCCTCCCAGGAGAGGTTCCATTTGGTTAAATTAGCCACGTAAGTCATTTGATAAGAATTCGGGATGAAGGCTGCAGTTTTGAAAATCGATTCAATTTCTGTGTCGTCCGTCAATGTGAGGGTGCGATGGATACAGTAAACGGGAGTGGCAAAACAGAAACAAGCAACAGGCACCCCAGGACAGGTTCCATGCGGTGGCTGTAGCCGCTTTAGTCGCTCGGAGAGAAGTCGGCATGGTGCCTGTAGTTTTCAATCGAGACAGAAATTCGGTGTCGCAATGTCAATGTCATGGTGAGAGGTTTTACAGTAATTGGGCAGTGGTGCATCGGAAGCAAGCTACTGGCCTCCCAGGAGAGGTTCCATTTGGTGAATGTAGCCACGTATGTCATATGATAAGAATTCGGGATGAAGGCTGCAGTTTTGAAAATCGATACAATTTCTGTTTGGTCCGTCAATGTGATGGTGCGAAGGATACAGTAAACGGGAGTGGCAAAACAGAAACAAGCAACTGGCACCCCAGGAGAGGTTCCATGCGGTGACTGTAGCCGCGTTAGTCGCTCGGAGGGAAGTCGGCTTGGTGCCTGTAGTATTCAATCGAGACAGAAATTCGGTGTCGCATTGTCAATTTGATGGTGAGAGGTTTTACAGTAAATGGGCAGTGGTGCATCGGAAGCAAGCTACTGGCCTTCCAGGAGAGGTTCCATTTAGTGAATGCAGCCACGTAGGTCATTTGATAAGAATTCGGGATGAAGGCTGCAGTTTTGAAAATCGATACAATTTCTGTTTGGTATGTCAATGTGAGGGTGCGAAGGATACAGTAAACGGGAGTGGCAAAACAGAGACAAGCAACTGGCACCCCAGGACAGGTTCCATGCGGTGACTGTAGCCGCGTTAGTCGCTCGGAGAGAAGTCGGCATGGTGCCTGTAGTTTTCAATCGAGACAGAAATTCGGTGTCGCATTGTCAATTTGATGGTGAGAGGTTTTACAGTAAATGGGCAGTGGTGCATCGGAAACAAGCTACTGGCCTCCCAGGAGAGGTTCCATTTGGTGAATGTAGCCACGTAAGTCATTTGATAAGAATTCGGGATGAAGGCTGCAGTTTTGAAAATCGATCCAATTTCTGTGTCGTCCGTCAATGTGAGGGTGTGAAGGATACAGTAAACGGGAGTGGCAAAACAGAAACAAGCAACTGGCACCCCAGGAGAGGTTCCATGCAGTGATTATAGAAGCGTTAGTCGCTCGGAGAGAAGTCAGCATGGTGCCTGTAGTTTTCGATCGAGACAGAGATTTGGTGTCGCATTGTCAATGTGATGGTGAAAGGTTTTACAGTAAATGGGCAGTGGTGCATCGAAAACAAGCTACTGGCCTCCCAGGAGAGATTCCATTTGGTGAATGTAGCCACGTAAGTCATTTGATAAGTATTCGGGCTGAGGGCTGCAGTTTTGAAAATCGATACAATTTCTGTGTCGTCCGTCAATGTGAGGGTGTGAAGGATACAATAAACGGGAGTGGCAAAACAGAAAGAAGCAACTGGCACCCCAGGACAGGTTCCATGCGGTGGCTGTAGCCGCATTAGTCGCTCGGAGAGAAGTCGGCATGGTGCCTGTAGTTTTCAATCGAGACAGAAATTCCGTGTCGCATTGTTAATGTGATGGTGAGAGGTTTTACAGTAAATGGGCAGTGGTGCATCGGAAGCAAGCTACTGGCCTCCCAGGAGAGGTTCCATTTGGTGAACGTAGCCACGTAAGTCATTTGATAAGAATTCGGGATGAAGGCTGCAGTTTTGAAATTCGATACAATATCTGTGTCGTCCGTCAATGTGAGGGTGTGAAGGATACAGTAAACGGGAGTGGCAAAACAGAAACAAGCAACTGGCCCCCAAGGAGAGGTTCCATGCAGTGATTATAGAAGCGTTAGTCGCTCGGAGAAAAGTCGGCATGGTGCCTGTAGTTTTCAATCGAGACAGAAATTCGGTGTCGCATTGCCAATTTGATGGTGAGAGGTTTTACAGTAAATGGGCAGTGGTGCATCGGAAACAAGCTACTGGCCTCCCAGGAGATGTTCCATTTGGTGAATGTAGCCACGTAGGTCATTTGATAAGAATTCGGGATGAAGGCTGCAGTTTTGAAAATCGATACAATTTCTGTTTGGTATGTCAATGTGAGGGTGCGAAGGATACAGTAAACGGGAGTGGCAAAACAGAAACAAGCAACTGGCACCCCAGGAGAGGTTCCATGCGGTGACTGTAGCCGCGTTAGTCGCTCGGAGGGAAGTCGGCATGGTGCCTGTGGTATTCAATCGAGACAGAAATTCGGTGTCGCATTGTCAATTTGATGGTGAGACGTTTTACAGTAAATGGGCAGTGGTGCATCGGAAGCAAGCTACTGGCCTCCCAGGAGAGGTTCCATTTGGTGAAATTAGCCACGTAAGTCATTTGATAAGAATTCGGGATGAAGGCTGCAGTTTTGAAAATCGATTCAATTTCTGTGTCGTCCGTCAATGTGAGGGTGCGATGGATACAGTAAACGGGAGTGGCAAAACAGAAACAAGCAACAGGCACCCCAGGACTGGTTCCATGCGGTGGCTGTAGCCGCTTTAGTCGCTCGGAGAGAAGTCGGTATGATGCCTGTAGTTTTCAATCGAGACAGAAATTCGGTGTCGCATTGTCAATGTGATGGTGAGAGGTTTTACAGTAAATGGGCAGTGGTGCTTCGGAAGCAAGCTACTGGCCTCACAGGAGAGGTTCCATTTGGTGAATGCAGTCACGTAAGTCATATGATAAGAATTCGGGATGAAGGCTGCAGTTTTGAAAATCGATACAATTTCTGTTTGGTCCGTCAATGTGAGGGTGCGAAGGATACAGTAAACGGGAGTGGCAAAACAGAAACAAGCAACTGGCACCCCAGGAGAGGTTCCATGCGGTAACTGTAGCCGCGTTAGTCGCTCGGAGGGAAGTCGGCATGGTGCCTGTAGTATTCAATCGAGACAGAAATTCGGTGTCGCATTGTCAATTTGATGGTGAGAGGTTTTACAGTAAATGGGCAGTGGTGCATCGGAAGCAAGCTACTGGCCTCCCAGGAGAGGTTCCATTTGGTGAAATTAGCCACGTAAGTCATTTAATAAGAATTCGGGATGAAGGCTGCAGTTTTGAAAATCGATTCAAATTCTGTGTCGTCCGTCAATGTGAGGGTGCGATGGATACAGTGAACGGGAGTGGCAAAACAGAAACAAGCAACAGGCACCCCAGGACAGGTTCCATGCGGTGGCTGTAGCCGCTTTAGTCGCTCGGAGAGAAGTCGGCATGGTGCCTGTAGTTTTCAATCGAGACAGAAATTCGGTGTCCCATTGTCAATGTGATGGTGAGAGGTTTTACAGTAAATGGGCAGTGGTGCATCGGAAGCAAGCTACTGGCCTCCCAGGAGAGGTTCCATTTGGTGAATGTAGCCACGTAAGTCATATGATAAGAATTCGGGATGAAGGCTGCAGTTTTGAAAATCGATACAATTTCTGTTTGGTCCGTCAATGTGAGGGTGCAAAGGATACAGTAAATGGGAGTGGCAAAACAGAAACAAGCAACTGGCACCCCAGGAGAGGTTCCATGCGGTGACTGTAGCCGCGTTAGTCGCTCGGAGAGAAGTCGGCATGGTGCCTGTAGTTTTCAATCGAGACAGAAATTCGGTGTCGCATTGTCAATGTGATGGCGAGAGGTTTTACAGTAAATGGGCAGTGGTGCATCGAAAACAAGCTACTGGCCTCCCAGGAGAGGTTCCATTTGGTGAATGTAGCCACGTAAGTCATTTGATAAGAATTCGGGATGAAGGCTGCAGTTTTGAAAATCGATACAATTTCTGTTTGGTCCGTCAATGTGCGGGTGCGAAGGATGCAGTAAACGGGAGTGGCAAAACAGAAACAAGCAACTGGCATCCCAGGACAGGTTCCATGCGGTGACTGTAGCCGCGTTAGTCGCTCGGAGAGAAGTCGGCATGGTGCCTGTAGTTTTCAATCGAGACAGAAATTCGGTGTCGCATTGACAATGTGATGGTGAGAGGTATTACAGTAAATGGGCAGTGGTGCATCGGAAGCAAGCTACTGGCCTCCCAGGAGAGGTTCCATTTGGTGAATGTAGCCACGTAAGTCATTTGATAAGAATTCGGGATGAAGGCTGCAGTTTTGAAAATCGATACAATTTCTGTTTGGTATGTCAATGTGAGGGTGCGAAGGATACAGTAAACGGGAGTGGCAAAACAGAAACAAGTACTGGCACCCCAGGAGAGGTTCCATGCAGTGATTATAGAAGCGTCAGTCGCTCGGAGAGAAGTCGGCATGGTGCCTGTAGTTTTCAATCGAAACAGAAATTCGGTGTCGCATTGTCAATGTGATGGTGAGAGGTTATACAGTAAATGTGCAGTGGTGCATCGGAAACAAGCTACTGGCCTCCTAGGAGAGGTTCCATTTGGTGAATGTAACCACGTAAGTCATTTGATAAGAAATCGGGATGAAGGCTGCAGTTTTGAAAATCGTTTCAATTTCTGTGTCGTCCGTTAATGTGAGGGTGCGATGGATACAGTAAACGGGAGTGGCAAAACAGAAACAAGCAACAGGCACCCCAGGACAGGTTCCATGCGGTGGCTGTAGCCGCGTTAGTCGCTCGGAGAGAAGTCGGCATGGTGCCTGTAGTTTTCAATCGAGACAGAAATTCGGTGTCGCATTGTCAATGCGATGGTGAGAGGTTTTACAGTAAATGGGCAGTGGTGCATCGGAAACAAGCTACTGGCCTCCCAGGAGAGGTTCCATTTGGTGAATGTAGCCACGTAAGTCATTTGATAAGAATTCGGGATGAAAGCTACAGTTTTGAAAATCGATAAAATTTCTGTTTCGTCCGTCAATGTGAGGGTGCGATGGATACAGTAAACGGGAGTGGCACAACAGAAACAAGCAACTGGCACCCCAGGAGAGGTTCCATGCAGTGATTATAGAAGCGTTAGTCGCTCGGAGAGAAGTCGGCATGGTGCCTGTAGTTTTCAATCGAGACAGAAATTCGGTGTCGCATTGTCAATGTGATGGTGAGAGGTTTTACAGTAAATGGGCAGTGGTGCATCGGAAGCAAGCTACTGGCCTCCCAGGAGAGGTTCCATTTGGTGAATGTAGCCACGTAAAAAGTCATTTGATTAGAATTCGGGATGAAGGCTGCAGTTTTGAAAATCGATACAATTTCTGTGTCGTCCGTCAATGTGAGGGTGCGATGGATACAGTAAACGGGAGTGGCAAAACAGAAACAAGCAACAGGCACCCCAGGACAGGTTCCATGCGGTGGCTGTAGCCGCATTAGTCGCTCGGAGAGAAGTCGGCATGGTGCCTGTAGTTTTCAATCGAGACAGAAATTCGGTGTCGCATTTTCAATTTGATGGTGAGAGGTTTTACAGTAAATGGGCAGTGGTGCATCGGAAGCAAGCTACTGGCCTCCCAGGAGAGGTTCCATTTGGTGAATGTAGCCACGTAAGTCCTTTGATAAGAATTCGGCATGAGGGCTGCAGTTTTGAAAATCGATACAATTTCTGCTTGGTCCGTCAATGTGAGGGTGCGAAGGATACAGTAAACGGGAGTGGCAAAACAGAAACAAGCAACTGGCACCCCTGGACAGGTTCCATGCGGTGACTGTAGCCGCGTTAGTCGCTCGGAGAGAAGTCGGCATGGTGCCTGAAGTTTTCAATCGAGACAGAAATTCGGTGCCGCATTGTCAATGTGATGGTCAGAGTTTTAAAGTAAATGGGCAGTGGTACATCGGAAACAGGCTACTGGCCTCCCAGCAGAGTTTCCTTTTGATAAATGTAGCCACGTAAGTCATTTGATAAGAATTCGGGATGAAGGCTGCAGTTTTGAAAATGGATACAATTTCTGTGTCGTCCGTCAATGTGAGGGTGTGAAGGATACAGTAAACGGGAGTGGCAAAACAGAAACAAGCAACTGGCACCACAGGAGAGGTTCCATGCGGTGATTATAGAAGCGTTAGTCGCTCGGAGGGAAGTCGGCATGGTGCCTGTAGTTTTCAATCGAGATAGAAATTCGGTGCCGCATTGTCAATGTGATGGTCAGAGGTTTTAAAGTAAATGGGCAGTGGTACATCGGAAACAGGCTACTGGCCTCCCAGCAGAGTTTCCTTTTGGTAAATGTAGCCACGTAAGTCATTTGATAAGAATTCGAGATGAAGGCTGCAGTTTTGTGTCGTCCGTCAATGTGAGGATGTGAAGGATACAGTAAACGGGAGTGGCAAAACAGAAACAAACAACTGGCACCCCAGGAGAAGTTCCATGCGGTGATTACAGAAGCGTTAGTCGCTCGGAGGGATGTCGGCTTGGTGCCTGTAGTATTCAATCGAGACAGAAATTCGGTGTCGCATTGTCAATTTGATGGTGAGAGGTTTTACAGTAAATGGGCAGTGGTGCATCGGAAGCAAGCTACTGGCCTCCCAGGAGAGGTTCCATTTGGTGAAATTAGCCACGTAAGTCATTTAATAAGAATTCGGGATGAAGGCTGCAGTTTTGAAAATCGATTCAAATTCTGTGTCGTCCGTCAATGTGAGGGTGCGATGGATACAGTAAACGGGAGTGGCAAAACAGAAACAAGCAACAGGCACCCCAGGACAGGTTCCATGCGGTGGCTGTAGCCGCTTTAGTCGCTCGGAGAGAAGTCGGCATGGTGCCTGTAGTTTTCAATCGAGACAGAAATTCGGTGTCCCATTGTTAATGTGATGGTGAGAGGTTTTACAGTAAATGGGCAGTGGTGCATCGGAAGCAAGCTACTGGCCTCCCAGGAGAGGTTCCATTTGGTGAATGTAGCCACGTAAGTCATATGATAAGAATTCGGGATGAAGGCTGCAGTTTTGAAAATCGATACAATTTCTGTTTGGTCCGTCAATGTGAGGGTGCGAAGGATACAGTAAACGGGAGTGGCAAAACAGAAACAAGCAACTGGCACCCCAGGAGAGGTTCCATGCGGTGACTGTAGCCGCGTTAGTCGCTCGGAGGGAAGTCGGCATGGTGCCTGTAGTATTCAATCGAGACAGAAATTCGGTGTCGCATTGTCAATTTGATGGTGAGAGGTTTTACAGTAAATGGGCAGTGGTGCATCGGAAGCAAGCTACTGGCCTCCCAGGAGAGGATCCATTTGGTGAATGTAGCCACATATTTCATTTGATAAGAATTCGTGATGAAGGCTGCAGTTTTGAAAATCGATCCAATTTCTGTGTCGTCCGTCAATGTGAGGGTGTGAAGGACACAGTAAACGGGAGTGGCAAAACAGAAACAAGCAACTGGCACCCCAGGAGAGGTTCCATGCAGTGATTATAGAAGCGTTAGTCGCTCGGAGAGAAGTCAGCATGGTGCCTGTAGATTTCGATCGAGACAGAAATTCGGTGTCGCATTGTCAATGTGACGGCGAAAGGTTTTACAGTAAATGGGCAGTGGTGCATCGAAAACAAGCTACTGGCCTCCCAGGAGAGGTTCCATTTGGTGAATGTAGCCACGTAAGTCATTTGATAAGAATTCGGGATGAAGGCTGCAGTTTTGAAAATCGATACAATTTCTGTGTCGTCCGTCAATGTGAGGGTGTGAAGGATACAATAAACGGGAGTGGCAAAACAGAAACAAGCAACTGGCACCCCAGGACAGGATCCATGCGGTGGCTGAAGCCGCATTAGTCGCTCGGAGAGAAGTTGGCATGGTGCCTGTAGTTTTCAATCGAGACAGAAATTCGGTGTCGCATTGTCAATTTGATGGTGAGAGGTTTTACAGTAAATGGGCAGTGGTGCATCTGAAGCAAGCTACTGGCCTCCCAGGAGAGGTTCCATTTGGTGAATGTAGCCACGTAAGTCATTTGATAAGAATTCGGGATGAAGGCTGCAGTTTTGAAATTCGATACAATTTCTGTGTCGTCCGTCAATGTGAGGGTGTGAAGGATACTGTAAACGGGAGTGGCAAAACAGAAACAAGCAACTGGCACCCAAGGAGAGGTTCCATGCAGTGATTATAGAAGCGTTAGTCGCTCGGAGAGAAGTCGGCATGGTGCCTGTAGTTTTCAATCGAGACAGAAATTCGGTGTCGCATTGTCAATGTGATGGCGAGAGGTTTTACAGTAAATGGGCAGTGGTGCATCGAAAACAAGCTACTGGCCTCCCAGGAGAGGTTCCATTTGGTGATTGTAGCCACGTAAGTCATTTGATAAGAATTCGGGATGAAGGCTGCAGTTTTGAAAATCGATACAATTTCTGTTTGGTCCGTCAATGTGAGGGTGCGAAGGATGCAGTAACGGGAGTGGCAAAACAGAAACAAGCAACTGGCATCCCAGGACAGGTTCCATGCGGTGACTGTAGCCGCGTTAGTCGCTCGGAGGGAAGTCGGCATGGTGCCTGTAGTTTTCAATCGAGACAGAAATTCGGTGTCGCATTGTCAATGTGATGGTGAGATGTTTTACAGTAAATGGGCAGTGGTGCATCGGAAGCAAGCTACTGGCCTCCCAGGATAGGTTCCATTTGGTGAATGTAGCCACGTAAGTCATTTGATAAGAATTCGGGATGAAGGCTGCAGTTTTGAAAATCGATACAATTTTTGTTTGGTCCGTCAATGTGAGGGTGCGAAGGATACAGTAAACGGGAGTGGCAAAACAGAAACAAGCAACTAGCACCAGAGGAGAGGTTCCATGCGGTGGCTGTAGCAGCGTTAGTCGCTCGGAGAGAGGTCGGCATGGTGCCTGTAGTTTTCAATCCACACAGAAATTCGGTGTCGCATTGTCAATGTGATGGTGAGAGGTTTTACAGTAAATGGGCAGTGGTGCATCGGAAACAAGCTACTGGCCTCCCAGGACAGGTTCCATTTGGTGAATGTAGCCACGTAAGTCATTTGATAAGAATTCGGGATGAAAGCTGCAGTTTTGAAAATCGATACAATTTCTGTGTCGTCCGTCAATGTGAGGGTGCGATGGATACAGTAAACGGGAGTGGCAAAACAGAAACAAGCAACAGGCACCGCAGGACAGGTTCCCTGCGGTGGCTGTAGCCGTGTTAGTCGCTCGGAGAGAAGTCGGCATGGTGCCTGTAGGTTTCAATCGAGACAGACATTCGGTGTCGCATTGTCAATGTGATGGTGAGAGGTTTTACAGTAAATGGGCAGTGGTGCATCGGAAACGAGCTACTGGCCTCCCAGGAGAGGTTCCATTTGGTGAATGTAGCCACGTAAGTCATTTGATAAGAATTCGGGATGAAAGCTGCAGTTTTGAAAATCGATACAATTTCTGTGTCGTCCGTCAATGTGAGGGTGCGATGGATACAGTAAACGGGAATTGGCAAAACAGAAACAAGCAACAGGCACCCCAGGACAGGTTCCATGCGGTGGCTGTAGCCGCTTTAGTCGCTCGGAGAGAAGTCGGCATGGTGCCTGTAGTATGCAATCGAGACAGAAATACGGTGTCGCATTGTCAATGTGATGGTGAGAGGTTTTACAGTAATTGGGCAGTGGTGCATCGGAAGCAAGCTACTGGCCTCCCAGGAGAGGTTCCATTTGGTGAATGTAGCCTCGTAAGTCATTTGATAAGAATTCGGGTTGAAGGCTGCAGTTTTGAAAATCGATACAATTTCTGTTTGGTCCGTCAATGTGAGGGTGCGAAAGATACAGTAAACGGGAGTGGCAAAACAGAAACAAGCAACTGGCACCCCAGGAGAGGTTCCATGCGGTGACTGTAGCCGCGTTAGTCGCTCGGAGAGAAGTCGGCATGGTGCCTGTAGTTTTCAATCGAGACAGAAATTCGGTGTCGCATTGTCAATGTGATGGCGAGAGGTTTTACAGTAAATGGGCAGTGGTGCATCGAAAACAAGCTACTGGCCTCCCAGGAGAGGTTCCATTTGGTGAATGTAGCCACGTAAGTCATTTGATAAGAATTCGGGATGAAGGCTGCAGTTTTGAAAATCGATACAATTTCTGTTTGGTCCGTCAATGTGAGGGTGCGAAGGATGCAGTAAACGGGAGTGGCAAAACAGAAACAAGCAACTGGCATCCCAGGACAGGTTCCATGCGGTGACTGTAGCCGCGTTAGTCGCTCGGAGAGAAGTCGGCATGGTGCCTGTAGTTTTCAATCGAGACAGAAATTCGGTGTCGCATTGTCAATGTGATGGTGAGAGGTATTACAGTAAATGGGCAGTGGTGCATCGGAAGCAAGCTACTGGCCTCCCAGGAGAGGTTCCATTTGGTGAATGTAGCCACGTAAGTCATTTGATAAGAATTAGGGATGAAGGCTGCAGTTTTGAAAATCGATACAATTTCTGTTTGGTCCGTCAATGTGAGGGTGCGAAGGATGCAGTAAACGGGAGTGGCAAAACAGAAACAAGCAACTGGCACCCCAGGACAGGTTCCATGCGGTGACTGTAGCCGCGTTAGTCGCTCGGAGAGAACTCGGCATGGTGCC
The DNA here is from genome assembly GCF_023864345.2 of Schistocerca serialis cubense. Taxonomy (NCBI): domain Eukaryota; kingdom Metazoa; phylum Arthropoda; class Insecta; order Orthoptera; family Acrididae; genus Schistocerca; species Schistocerca serialis. The sequence goes on along the minus strand of NC_064649.1, from coordinate 189,099,223 downwards.
TGTAGTTTTCAATCAAGACAGAAATTCGGTGTCGCATTGTCAATTTGATGGTGAGAGGTTTTACAGTAAATGGGCAGTGGTGCATCGGAACCAAGCTACTGGCCTCCCAGGAGAGGTTCCATTTGGTGAATGTAGCCACGTAAGTCATTTGATAAGAATTCGGGATGAAGGCTGCAGTTTTGAAAATCGATACAATTTCTATGTCGTCCGTCAATGTGAGGGTGTGAAGGATACAGTAAACGGGAGTGGCAAAACAGAAACAAGCAACTGGCACCCCAGGACAGGTTCCATGCGGTGACTGTAGCCGCGTTAGTCGCTCGGAGAGAAGTCGGCATGGAGCCTGTAGTTTTCAATCGTGACAGAAATTCGGTGTCGCATTGTCAATGTGATGGTGAGAGGTTTTACAGTAAATGGGCAGTGGTGCATCTGAAGCAAGCTACTGGCCTCCCAGGAGAGGTTCCATTTGGTGAATGTAGCCACGTATGTCATTTGATAAGAATTCGGGATGAAGGCTGCAGTTTTGAAAATCGATACAATTTCTGTGTCGTCCGTCAATGTGAGGGTGTGAAGGATACAGTAGACGGGAGTGGCAAAACAGAAACAAGCAACTGGGACCCCAGGACAGGTTCCATGCGGTGATTGTAGCCGCGTTAGTCGCTCGGAGGGAAGTAGGAATGGTGCCTGTTGTTTTCAATCGAGACAGAAATTCGGTGTCGCATTGTCAATGTGATGGTGAGAGGTTTTACAGTAAATGGGCAGTGGTGCATCGGAAGCAAGCTACTTGCCTCCCTGGAGAGGTTCCATTTGGTGAATGTAGCCACGTAAGTCATATGATAAGAATTCGGGATGAAGGCTTCAGTTTTGAATATCGATACAATTTCTGTGTCGTCCGTCAATGTGAGGGTGTGAAGGATACAGTAAACGGGAGTGGGAAAACAGAAACAAGCAACTGGCACCCCAGGAGAGGTTCCATGCAGTGATTATAGAAGCGTTAGTCGCTCGGAGAGAAGTCGGCATGGTGCCTGCAGTTTTCAATCGAGACAGAAATTCGGTGTCGCATTGTCAATGTGATGGTGAGAGGTTTTATAGTAAATGGGCAGTGGTGCATCGGAAACAAGCTACTGGCCTCCCAGGAGAGGTTCCATTTGGTGAATGTAGCCACGTAAGTCATTTGATAAGAATTCGGGATGAAGGCTGCAGTTTTGAAAATCGTTACAATTTCTGTGTCGTCCGTCAATGTGAGGGTGCAATGGAAACAGTAAACGGGAGTGGCAAAACAGAAGCAAGCAACAGGCACCCCAGGACAGGTTCCATGCGGTGGCTGTAGCCGCGTTAGTCGCTCGGAGAGAAGTCGGCATGGTGCCTGTAGTTTTCAATCGAGACAGAAATTCGGTGTCGCATTGTCAATGTGATGGTGAGAGGTTTTACAGTAAATGGGCAGTGGTGCATCGGAAACAAGCTACTGGCCTCCCAGGAGTGGTTCCATTTGGTGAATGTAGCCACGTAAGTCATTTGATAAGAGTTCGGGATGAAAGCTACAGTTTTGAAAATCGATACAATTTCTGTGTCGTCCGTGAATGTGAGGGTGCGATGGATACAGTAAACGGGAGTGGCAAAACAGAAACAAGTACTGGCACCCCAGGAGAGGTTCCATGCAGTGATTATAGAAGCGTTAGTCGCTCCGAGAGAAGTCGGCATGGTGCCTGTAGTTTTCAACCGAGACAGAAATTCGGTGTCGCATTGTCAATGTGATGGTGAGAGGTTATACAGTAAATGTGCAGTGGTGCATCGGAAACAAGCTACTGGCCTCCTAGGAGAGGTTCCATTTGGTGAATGTAGCCACGTAAGTCATTTGATAAGAAATCGGGATGAAGGCTGCAGTTTTGAAAATCGTTTCAATTTCTGTGTCGTCCGTTAATGTGAGGGTGCGATGGATACAGTAAACGGGAGTGGCAAAACAGAAACAAGCAACAGGCACCCCAGGACAGGTTCCATTCGGTGGCTGTAGCCGCGTTAGTCGCTCGGAGAGAAGTCGGCATGGTGCCTGTAGTTTTCAATCGAGACAGAAATTCGGTGTCGCATTGTCAATGTGGTGGTGAGAGGTTTTACAGTAAATGGGCAGTGGTGCATCGGAAACAAGCTACTGGCCTCCCAGGAGAGGTTCCATTTGGTGAATGTAGCCACGTAAGTCATTTGATAAGAATTCGGGATGAAAGCTACAGTTTTGAAAATCGATAAAATTTCTGTCTCGTCCGTCAATGTGAGGGTGCGATGGATACAGTAAACGGGAGTGGCAAAACAGAAACAAGCAACTGGCACCCCAGGAGAGGTTCCATGCAGTGATTATAGAAGCGTTAGTCGCTCGGAGAGAAGTCGGCATGGTGCCTGTAGTTTTCAATCGAGACAGAAATTCGGTGTCGCATTGTCAATGTGATGGTGAGAGGTTTTACAGTAAATGGGATAGTGGTGCATCGGAAGCAAGGTACTGGCCTCCCAGGAGAGGTTCCATTTGGTGAATGTAGCCACGTAAGTCATTAGATTAGAATTCGGGATGAAGGCTGCAGTTTTGAAAATCGATACAATTTCTGTGTCGTCCGTCAATGTGAGGGTGGGATGGATACAGTAAACGGGAGTGGCAAAACAGAAACAAGCAACAGGCACCCCAGGACAGGTTCCATGCGGTGGCTGTAGCCGCATTAGTCGCTCGGAGAGAAGTCGGCATGGTGCCTGTAGTTTTCAATCGAGACAGAAATTCGGTGTCGCATTTTCAATTTGATGGTGAGAGGTTTTACAGTAAATGGGCAGTGGTGCATCGGAAGCAAGCTACTGGCCTCCCAGGAGAGGTTCCATTTGGTGAATGTAGCCACGTAAGTCATTTGATAAGAATTCGGCATGAGGGCTGCAGTTTTGAAAATCGATACAATTTCTGCTTGGTCCGTCAATGTGAGGGTGCGAAGGATACAGTAAACGGGAGTGGCAAAACAGAAACAAGCAACTGGCACCCCTGGACCGGTTCCATGCGGTGACTGTAGCCGCGTTAGTCGCTCGGAGAGAAGTCGGCATGGTGCCTGTAGTTTTCAATCGAGATAGAAATTCGGTGCCGCATTGTCAATGTGATGGTGTGACGTTTTACCGTAAATGGGCAGTGGTACATCGGAAACAAGCTACTGGCCTCCCAGGAGAGTTTCCATTTGGTGAATGTAGCCACGTAAGTCATTTGATAAGAATTCGGGATGAAGGCTGCAGTTTTGAAAATCGATACAATTTCTGTGTCGTCCGTCAATGTGAGGATGTGAAGGATACAGTAAACGGGAGTGGCAAAACAGAAACAAGCAACTGGCACCCCAGGAGAGGTTCCATGCGATGATTATAGAAGCGTTAGTCGCTTGGAGGGAAGTCAGCATGGTACCTGTAGTTTTCAATCGGGTAGAAATTCGGTGCCGCATTGTCAATGTGATGGTGAGAGGTTTTACAGTGAATGGGCAGTGGTACATCGGAAACAAGCTACTGGCCTCCCAGGAGAGTTTCCATTTGGTGAATGTAGCCACGTAAGTCATTTGATAAGAATTCGGGATGAAGGCTGCAGTTTTGAAAATCGATACAATTTCTGTGTCGTCCGTCAATGTAAGGATGTGACGGATACAGTAAACGGGCGTGGCAAAACAGAAACAAGCAACAGGCACCCCAGGAGAGGTTCCATGCGGTGACTGTAGCCGCGATAGTCGCTCGGAGGGAAGTCGGCATGGTGCCTGTAGTTTTCAATCGAGATAGAAATTCGGTGCCGCATTGTCAATGTGATGGTGAGAGGTTTTACAGTAAATGGGCAGTGGTACATCGGAAACAAGCTACTGGCCTCCCAGGAGAGTTTCCATTTGGTGAATGTAGCCACGTAAGTCATTTGATAAGAATTCGGGATGAAGGCTGCAGTTTTGAAAATCGATACAATTTCTGTGTCGTCCGTCAATGTGAGGATGTGAAGGATACAGTAAACGGGAGTGGCAAAACAGAAACAAGCAACTGGCACCCCGGGAGAGGTTCCATGCAGTGATTATAGAAGCGTTAGTCGCTGGCAGGGAAGTCGGCATGGTACCTGTAGTTTTCAATCGAGATTGAAATTCGGTGCCGCATTGTCAATGTGATGGTGAGAGGTTTTACCGTAAATGGGCAGTGGTACATAGGAAACAAGCTACTGGCCTCCCAGGAGATGTTCCATTTGGTGAATGTAGCCACGTAAGTCATTTGATAAGAATTCGGGATGTAGATTGCAGTTTTGAAAATCGATAAAATTTCTGTGTCGTCCGTCATTGTGACGATGTGAAGGATACAGTAAACTTGACTGGCAAAACAGAAACAAGCAACTGGCACCCCAGGAGAAGTTCCATGCGGTGATTATAGAAGCGTTAGTCGCTCGGCGGGAAATCGGCATGGTGCCTGTAGTTTTCAATCGAGATAGAAATTCGGTGCCGCATTGTCAATGTGATGGTCAGAGGTTTTACAGTAAATGGGCAGTGGTACATCGGAAACAAGCTACTGGCCTCCCAGGAGAGTTTCCATTTGGTGAATGTAGCCACGTAAGTCATTTGATAGGAATTCGGGTTGAAGGCTGCAGTTTTGAAAATCGATACAATTTCTGTGTCGTCCGTCAATGTGAGGATGCGAAGGATACAGTAAACGGGAGTGGCAAAACAGAAATAAGCAACTGGCACCCCAGGAGCGGTTCCATTCGGTGATTATAGAAGCGTTAGTCGCTCGGAGAGAAGTCGGCATGGTGCCTGTAGTTTTCAATCGAGACAGAAATTCGGTGCCGCATTGTCAATGTGATGGTCAGAGTTTTAAAGTAAATGGGCAGTGGTACATCGAAAACAGGCTACTGGCCTCCCAGCAGAGTTTCCTTTTGGTAAATGTAGCCACGTAAGTCATTTGATAAGAATTCGGGATGAAGGCTGAAGTTTTGAAAATCGATACAATTTCTGTGTCGTCCGTCAATGTGAAGGTGTGAAGGATACAGTAAACGGGAATTGGCAAAACAGAAACAAGCAACAGGCACCCCAGGACAGGTTCCATGCGGTGGCTGTAGCCGCTTTAGTCGCTCGGAGAGAAGTCGGCATGGTGCCTGTAGTATGCAATCGAGACAGAAATACGGTGTCGCATTGTCAATGTGATGGTGAGAGGTTTTACAGTAATTGGGCAGTGGTGCATCGGAAGCAAGCTACTGGCCTCCCAGGAGAGGTTCCATTTCGTGAATGTAGCCTCGTAAGTCATTTGATAAGAATTCGGGTTGAAGGCTGCAGTTTTGAAAATCGATACAATTTCTGTTTGGTCCGTCAATGTGAGGGTGCGAAAGATACAGTAAACGGGAGTGGCAAAACAGAAACAAGCAACAGGCACCACAGGGCAGGTTCCATGCGGTGACTGTAGCCGCGATAGTCACTCGGAGAGAAGTCGGCATGGTGCATGTAGTTTTCAATCGAGACAGAAATTCGGTGTCGCTTTGTCAATGTGATGGTGAGAAGTTTTACAGTAGATGGGCAGTGGTACAATGGAAACAAGCTACTGACCTCCCAGGAGTTGTTCCATTTGGTGAATGTAGCGACGTAAGTTATTTGACAAGAATTCGGGATGAAGGCTGCGGTTTTGAAAATCGATACAAATTCTGTGTCGTCCGTCAATGTGAGTATGTGAAGGATACGGTAAACGGGAGTGGCAAAACAGAAACAAGAAACTGGCACCCCAGGAGAAGTTCCATGCGGTGATTATAGAAGCGTTAGTTGCTCGGAGAGAAGTCGGCATGGTGCCTGTAGTTTTCAATCGAGATTGAAATTCGGTGCCGCATTGTCAATGTGATGGTGAGAGGTTTTACCGTAAATGGGCAGTGGTGCATCGGAAACAAGCTACTGGCCTCCTAGGAGAGGTTCCATTTGGTGAATGTAGCCACGTAAGTCATTTGATAAGAAATCGGGATGAAGGCTGCAGTTTTGAAAATCGTTTCAATTTCTGTGTCGTCCGTTAATGTGAGGGTGCGATGGATACAGTAAACGGGAGTGGCAAAACAGAAACAAGCAACAGGCACCCCAGGACAGGTTCCATGCGGTGGCTGTAGCCGCGTTAGTCGCTCGGAGAGAAGTCGGCATGGTGCCTGTAGTTTTCAATCGAGACAGAAATTCGGTGTCGCATTGTCAATGTGGTGGTGAGAGGTTTTACAGTAAATGGGCAGTGGTGCATCGGAAACAAGCTACTGGCCTCCCAGGAGAGGTTCCATTTGGTGAATGTAGCCACGTAAGTCATTTGATAAGAATTCGGGATGAAAGCTACAGTTTTGAAAATCGATAAAATTTCTGTGTCGTCCGTCAATGTGAGGGTGCGATGGATACAGTAAACGGGAGTGGCAAAACAGAAACAAGCAACTGGCACCCCAGGAGAGGTTCCATGCAGTGATTATAGAAGCGTTAGTCGCTCGGAGAGAAGTCGGCATGGTGCCTGTAGTTTTCAATCGAGACAGAAATTCGGTGTCGCATTGTCAATGTGATGGTGAGAGGTTTTACAGTAAATGGGATAGTGGTGCATCGGAAGCAAGGTACTGGCCTCCCAGGAGAGGTTCCATTTGGTGAATGTAGCCACGTAAGTCATTAGATTAGAATTCGGGATGAAGGCTGCAGTTTTGAAAATCGATACAATTTCTGTGTCGTCCGTCAATGTGAGGGTGCGATGGATACAGTAAACGGGAGTGGCAAAACAGAAACAAGCAACAGGCACCCCAGGACAGGTTCCATGCGGTGGCTGTAGCCGCATTAGTCGCTCGGAGAGAAGTCGGCATGGTGCCTGTAGTTTTCAATCGAGACAGAAATTCGGTGTCGCATTTTCAATTTGATGGTGAGAGGTTTTACAGTAAATGGGCAGTGGTGCATCGGAAGCAAGCTACTGGCCTCCCAGGAGAGGTTCCATTTGGTGAATGTAGCCACGTAAGTCATTTGATAAGAATTCGGCATGAGGGCTGCAGTTTTGAAAATCGATACAATTTCTGCTTGGTCCGTCAATGTGAGGGTGCGAAGGATACAGTAAACGGGAGTGGCAAAACAGAAACAAGCAACTGGCACCCCTGGACAGGTTCCATGCGGTGACTGTAGCCGCGTTAGTCGCTCGGAGAGAAGTCGGCATGGTGCCTGTAGTTTTCAATCGAGATAGAAATTCGGTGCCGCATTGTCAATGTGATGGTGTGACGTTTTACCGTAAATGGGCAGTGGTACATCGGAAACAAGCTACTGGCCTCCCAGGAGAGTTTCCATTTGGTGAATGTAGCCACGTAAGTCATTTGATAAGAATTCGGGATGAAGGCTGCAGTTTTGAAAATCGATACAATTTCTGTGTCGTCCGTCAGTGTGAGGATGTGAAGGATACAGTAAACGGGAGTGGCAAAACAGAAACAAGAAACTGGCACCCCAGGAGAGGTTCCATGCGGTGATTATAGAAGCGTTAGTCGCTCGCAGGGAAGTCGGCATGGTGCCTGTAGTTTTCAATCGAGATAGAAATTCGGTGCCGCATTGTCAATGTAATGGTGAGATGTTTTACAGTAAATGGGCAGTGGTACATCGGAAACAAGCTACTGGCCTCCCAGGAGAGTTTCCATTTGGTGAATGTAGCCACGTAAGTCATTTGGTAAGAATTCGGGATGAAGGCTGCAGTTTTGAAAATCGATACAATTTCTGTGTCGTCCGTCAATGTGCGGATGTGAATGATACAGTAAACGGGAGTGGCAAAACAGAAACAAGCAACAGGCACCACAGGGCAGGTTCCATGCGGTGACTGTAGCCGCGATAGTCGCTCGGAGAGAAGTCGTGATGGTGCCTGTAGTTTTCAATCGAGACAGAAATTCGGTGTCGCTTTGTCAATGTGATGGTGAGAAGTTTTACAGTGAATGGGCAGTGGTACATAGGAAACAAGCTACTGACCTCCCAGGAGATGTTCCATTTGGTGAATGTAGCCACGTAAGTCATTTGATAAGAATTCGGGATGAAGGCTGCAGTTTTGAAAATCGATACAATTTCTGTGTCGTCCGTCATTGTGAGGATGTGAAGGATACAGTAAACAGGAGTGGCAAAACAGAAACAAGAAACTGGCACCCCAGGAGAAGTTCCGTGCGGTGATTATAGAAGCGTTAGTCGCTCGGAGGGAAGTCGGCATGGTGCCTGTAGTTTTCAATCGAGATAGAAATTCGGTGCCGCATTGTCAATGTGATGGTCAGAGGTTTTAAAGTAAATGGGCGGTGGTACATCGGAAACCAGCTACTGGCCTCCCAGGAGAGTTTCCATTTGGTGAATCTAGCCACGTAAGTCATTTGATAAGAATTCGGGATGAAGGCTGCAGTTTTGAAAATCGATACAATTTCTGTGTCGTCCGTCAATGTGAGGATGTGAAGGATACAGTAAACGGGAGTGGCAAAACAGAAACAAGCAGCAGGCCCCCTAGGACAGGTTCCATGCGGTGACTGTAGCCGCGATAGTCGCTCGGAGAAAAGTCGGCATGGTGCCTGTAGTTTTCAATTGAGACTGAAATTCGGTGTCGCTTTGTCAATGTGATGGTGAGAAGTTTTACAGTAAATGGGTAGTGGTACAAAGTAAACAAGCTACTCACCTCCCAGGAGATGTTCCATTTGGTGAATGTAGCCACGTAAGTCATTTGATAAGAGTTCGGGATGAAGGCTGCAGTTTTGAAAATCGATACAATTTCTCTGTCGTCCGTCTATGTGAGGATGTGAAGGATACAGTAAACGGGGTGGCAAAACAGAAACAAGCAACTGGCACCCCAGGAGAGGTTCCATGCGGTGATTATAGAAGCGTTAGTCGCTTGGAGGGAAGTCGGCATGGGTCCTGTAGTTTTCAATCGAGATAGAAATTCGGTGCCGCATTGTCAATGTGATGGTCAGAGGTTTTACAGTAAATGGGCAGTGGTACATCGGAAACAAGCTACTGGCCTCCCAGGAGAGTTTCCATTTGGTGAATGTAGCCATGTAAGTCATTTGATAAGAATTCGGGATGAAGGCTGCAGTTTTGAAAATCGATACAATTTCTGTGTCGTCCGTCAATGTGAGGGTGTGAAGGATACAGTAAACGGGAGTGGCAAAACAGAAACAAGCAACTGGCACCAAAGAAGAGGTTCCATGCGGTGATTATAGAAGCGTTAGTCGCTCGGAGGGAAGGCGGCATGGTGCCTGTAGTTTTCAATCGAGATAGAAATTCGGTGCCGCATTGTCAATGTGATAGTCAGAGGTTTTAAAGTAAATTGGCAGTGGTACATCGGAAACAATCTACTGGCCTCCCAGGAGAGTTTCCATTTGGTGAATGTAGCCACGTAAGTCATTTGATAAGATTACGGGATGAAGGCTGCAGTTTTGAAAATCGATACATTTTCTGTGTCGTCCGCCAATGTGAGGGTGTGAAGGATACAGTAAACGGGAGTGGCAAGACAGAAACAAGCAACTGGCACCCCAGGAGAATTTCCATGCAGTGATTATAGAAGCGTTAGTCGCTCGGAGGGAAGTTGGCATGGTGCCTGTAGTTTTCAATCGAGATAGAAATTCGATACCGCATTGTCAATGTGATGGTCAGAGGTTTTGAAGTAAATGGGCAGTGGTACATGGGAAACAATCTACTGGCCTCCCAGGAGAGTTTCCATTTGGTGAATGTAGCCACGTAAGTCATTTGATAAGAATTCGGGATGAAGGCTGCAGTTTTGAAAATCGATACAATTTCTGTGTCGTCCGTCAATGTGAGGGTGTGAAGGATACAGTAAACGGGTGTGGCAAGACAGAAACAAGCAACTGGCACCCCAGGAGAAGATCCATGCAGTGATTATAGGAGCGTTAGTCGCTCGGAGGGAAGTCGGCATGGTGCCTGTAGTTTTCAATCGAGATAGAAATTCGGTGCCGTATTGTCAATGTGATTGTCAGAGGTTTTAAAGTAAATTGGCAGTGGTACATCGGAAACAAGCTACTGGCCTCCCAGGAGAGTTTCCATTTGGTGAATGTAGCCACGTAAGTCATTTGATAAGAATTCGGGATGAAGGCTGCAGTTTTGAAAATCGATACAATTTCTGTGTCGTCCGTCAATGTGAGGGTGTGAAGGATACAGTAAACGGGAGTGGCAAAACAGAAACAAGCAACTGGCACCACAGGTGAGGTTCCATGCGGTGATTATAGAAGCTTTAGTCGCTCGGAGGGAAGTCGGCAAAGTGCCTGTAGTTTTCAATCGAGATAGAAATTCGGTGCCGCATTGTCAATGTGATGGTCAGAGGTTTTAAAGTAAATGGGCAGTGGTACATCGGAAACAAGCTACTGGCCTCCCAGGACAGTTTCCATTTGGTGAATGTAGCCACGTAAGTCATTTGATAAGAATTCGGGATGAAGGCTGCAGTTTTGAAAGTCGATACAATTTCTGTGTCGTCCGCCAATGTGAGGGTATGAAGTATACAGTAAACAGGAGTGGCAAGAAAGAAACAAGCAACTGGCACCCCAGGAGAGGTTCCATGCAGTGATTATAGAAGCGTTAGTCGCTCGGAGGGAAGTCGGCATGGTGCCTGTAGTTTTCAGTCGAGATAGAAATTCGTAGCCGCATTGTCAATGTGATGGTCAGAGGTTTTAAAGTAAATGGGCAGTGGTACATCGGAAACAAGCTACTGGCCTCCCAGGAGAGTTTCCATTTGGTGAATGTAGGCACGTTAGTCATTTGATAAGAATTCGGGATGAAGGCTGCAGTTTTGAAAATCGATACAATTTCTGTGTCGTCCGTCAATGTGAGGGTGTGAAGGATACAGTAAACGGGAGTGGCAAAACAGAAAAAAAGCAACTGGCACCACAGGAGAGGTTCCATGCGGTGATTATAGAAGCGTTAGTCGCTCGGAGGGAAGTCGGCATGGTGCCTGTAGTTTTCAATCGAGATAGAAATTCGGTGCCGCATTGTCAATGTGATGGTCAGAGGTTTTAAAGTAAATGGGCAGTGGTACATCGGAAACAAGCTACTGGCCTCCCAGGAGAGTTTCCATTTGGTGAATGTAGCCACGTAAGTCATTTGATAATAATTCGGGATGAAGGCTGCTGTTTTGAAAATCGATACATTTTCTGTGTCGTCCGCCAGTGTGAGGGTGTGAAGGATACAGTAAACGGGAGTGGCAAAACAGAAACAAGCAACTGGCACCCCAGGAGAATTTCCATGCAGTGATTATAGAAGCGTTAGTCGCTCGGAGGGAAGTCGGCATGGTGCCTGTAGTTTTCAATCGAGATAGAAATTCGATGCCGCATTGTCAATGTGATGGTCAGAGGCTTTGCAGTAAATGGGCAGTGGTACATGGGAAACAATCTACTGGCCTCCCAGGAGAGTTTCCATTTGGTGAATGTAGACACGTAAGTCATTTGATAAGAATTCGGGATGAAGGCTGCAGTTTTGAAAATCGATACAATTTCTGTGTCGTCCGCCAATGTGAGGGTGTGAAGGATACAATAAACGGGAGTGGCAAGACAGACACAAGCAACTGGCACCCCAGGAGAATTTACATGCAGTGATTATAGAAGCGTTAGTCGCTCGGAGGGAAGTCGGCATTGTGCCTGTAGTTTTCAATCGAGATAGAAATTCGGTGCCGCATTGTCAATGTGATGGTCAGAGGTTTTAAAGTAAATGGGCAGTGGTACATCGGAAACAAGCTACTGGCCTCCCAGGAGAGTTTCCATTTGGTGAATGTAGCCATGTAAGTCATTTGATAAGAATTCGGGATGAAGGCTGCAGTTTTGAAAATCGATACAATTTCTGTGTTGTCCGTCAATGTGAGGGTGTGAAGGATACAGTAAACGGGAGTGGCAAAACAGAAACAAGCAACTGGCACCCAAGGAAAATTTCAATGCAGTGATTATAGAAGCGTTAGTCGCTCGGAGGGAAGTCGGCATGGTGCCTGTAGTTTTCAATCGAGATAGAAATTCGGTGCCGCATTGTCAATGTGATGGTCAGAGGTTTAAATGTGAATGGGCAGTGGTACATCGGAAACAATCTACTGGCCTCCCAGGAGAGTTTCCATTTGGTGAATGTAGCCACGTAAGTCATTTGATAAGAATTCGGGATGAAGGCTGCAGTTTTGAAAATCGATACAATTTCTGTGTCGTCCGGCAATGTGAGGGTGTGAAGGATACAGTAAACGGGAGTGGCAAGACAGAAACAAGCAACTGGTACCCCAGGAGAAGTTCCATGCGGTGTTTATAGAAGCGTTAGTCGCTCGGAGGGAAGTCGACATGGTGCCTGTAGTGTTCAATCAAGATAGAAATTCGGTGCCGCATTGTCAATGTGATGGTCAGAGGTTTTAAAGTAAATGGGCAGTGGTACATCGGAAACAATCTACTGGCCTCCCAGGAGAGTTTCCATTTGGTGAATGTTGCCATGTAAGTCATTTGATAAGAATTCGGGATGAAGGCTGCAGTTTTGAAAATCGATACAATTTCTGTGTCGTCCGTCAATGTGAGGGTGTGAAGGATACAGTAAACGGGTGTAGCAAAACAGAAACAAGCAACTGGCACCACAGAAGAGGTTCCATGCGGTGATTATAGAAGCGTTAGTCGCTCGGAGGGAAGGCGGCATGGTGCCTGTAGTTTTCAATCTAGATAGAAATTCGGTGCCGCATTGTCAATGTGATGGTCAGAGGTTTTAAAGTAAATGGGCAGTAATACATCGGAAACAAGTTACTGGCCTCCCAGGAGAGTTTCCATTTGGTGAATGTAGCCACGTAAGTCATTTGATAAGAATTCGGGATGAAGGCTGCAGTTTTGAAAATCGATACAATTTCTGTGTCGGCCGTCAATGTGAGGGTGTGAAGGATACAGTAAACGGGTGTGGCAAGACAGAAACAAGCAACTGGCACCCCAGGAGAGGATCCATGCAGTGATTATAGGAGCGTTAGTCGCTCGGAGGGAAGTCGGCATGGTGCCTGTAGTTTTCAATCGAGATAGAAATTCGGTGCCGTATTGTCAATGTGATTGTCAGAGGTTTTAAAGTAAATGGGCAGTGGAACATCGGAAACAAGCTACTGGCCTCCCAGGAGAGTTTCCATTTGGTGAATGTAGCCACGTAAGTCATTTGATAAGAATTCGGGATGAAGGCTGCAGTTTTGAAAATCGATACAATTTCTGTGTCGTCCGTCAATGTGAGGGTGTGAAGGATACAGTAAACGGGAGTGGCAAAACAGAAACAAGCAACTGGCACCACAGAAGAGGTTCCATGCGGTGATTATAGAAGCGTTAGTCGCTCGGAGGGAAGGCGGCATGGTGCCTGTAGTTTTCAATCGAGATAGAAATTCGGTGCCGCATTGTCAATGTGATGGTCAGAGGTTTTAAAGTAAATTGGCGGTGGTACATCGGAAACAAGCTACTGGCCTCCCAGGAGAGTTTCCATTTGGTGAATGTAGCCACGTAAGTCATTTGATAAGAATTCGGGATGAAGGCTGCAGTTTTGAAAATCGATACAATTTCTGTGTCGTCCGTCAATGTGAGGGTGTGAAGGATACAGTAAACGGGAGTGGCAAAACAGAAACAAGCAACTGGCACCACAGGTGAGGTTCCATGCGGTGATTATAGAAGCGTTAGTCGCTCGGAGGGAAGTCGGCAAAGTGCCTGTAGTTTCCAATCGAGATAGAAATTCGGTGCCGCATTGTCAATTTGATGGTCAGAGGTTTTAAAGTAAATGGGCAGTGGTACATCGGGAACAAGCTACTGGCCTCCCAGGAGAGTTTCCATTTGGTGAATGTAGCCACGTAAGTCATTTGATAAGAATTCGGGATGAAGGCTGCAGTTTTGAAAGTCGATACAATTTCTGTGTCGTCCGCCAATGTGAGGGTATGAAGTATACAGTAAACGGGAGTGGCAAGAAAGAAACAAGCAACTGGCACCCCAGGAGAGGTTCCATGCAGTGATTATAGAAGCGTTAGTCGCTCGGAGGGAAGTCGGCATGGTGCCTGTAGTTTTCAATCGAGATAGAAATTCGTAGCCGCATTGTCAATGTGATGGTCAGAGGTTTTAAAGTAAATGGGCAGTGGTACATCGGAAACAAGCTACTGGCCTCCCAGGAGAGTTTCCATTTGGTGAATGTAGGCACGTTAGTCATTTGATAAGAATTCGGGATGAAGGCTGCAGTTTTGAAAATCGATACAATTTCTGTGTCGTCCGTCAATGTGAGGGTGTGAAGGATACAGTAAACGGGAGTGGCAAAACAGAAAAAAAGCAACTGGCACCACAGGAGAGGTTCCATGCGGTGATTATAGAAGCGTTAGTCGCTCGGAGGGAAGTCGGCATGGTGCCTGTAGTTTTCAATCGAGATAGAAATTCGGTGCCGCATTGTCAATGTGATGGTCAGAGGTTTTAAAGTAAATGGGCAGTGGTACATCGGAAACAAGCTACTGGCCTCCCAGGAGAGTTTCCATTTGGTGAATGTAGCCACGTAAGTCATTTGATAATAATTCGGGATGAAGGCTGCTGTTTTGAAAATCGATACATTTTCTGTGTCGTCCGCCAGTGTGAGGGTGTGAAGGATACAGTAAACAGGAGTGGCAAAACAGAAACAAGCAACTGGCACCCCAGGAGAATTTCCATGCAGTGATTATAGAAGCGTTAGTCGCTCGGAGGGAAGTCGGCATGGTGCCTGTAGTTTTCAATCGAGATAGAAATTCAGTGCCGCATTGTCAATGTGATGGTCAGAGGTTTAAATGTGAATGGGCAGTGGTACATCGGAAACAATCTACTGGCCTCCCAGGAGAGTTTCCATTTGGTGAATGTAGCCACGTAAGTCATTTGATAAGAATTCGGGATGAAGGCTGCAGTTTTGAAAATCGATACAATTTCTGTGTCGTCCGTCAATGTGAGGGTGTGAAGGATACAGTAAACGGGAGTGGCAAGACAGAAACAAGCAACTGGCACCCCAGGAGAGGATCCATGCAGTGATTATAGAAGCGTTAGTCGCTCGGAGCGAAGTCGGCATGGTGCCTGTAGTTTTCAATCGAGACAGAAACTCAGTGCCGCATTGTCAATGTGATGGTCAGAGGTTTTAAAGTAAATGGGCAGTGGTACATCGGAAACAAGCTACTGGCCTCCCAGGAGAGTTTCCATTTGGTGAATGTAGCCACGTACGTCATTTGATAAGAATTCGGGATGAAGGCTGCAGTTTTGAAAATCGATACAATTTCTGTGTCGTCCGTCAAGGTGAGGGTGTGAACGATATAGTAGACGGGAGTGGCAAAACAGAAACAAGCAACTGGCACCCCAGGAGAGGTTCCATGCGGTGATTATAGAAGCGTTAGTCGCTCGGAAGGATGTCGGCATGGTGCCTGTAGTTTTCAATCGAGATAGAAATTCGGTGCCGCATTGTCAATGTGATGGTCGGAGGTTTTAAAGTAAATGGACAGTGGTACATCGGAAACAAGCTACTGGCCTCCCAGGAGAGTTTCCATTTGGTGAATGTAGCCACGTAAGTCATTTGATAGGAGTTTGGGATGTATGCTACAGTTTTGAAAATCGATACAATTTCTGTGTCGTCCGTCAATGTGAGGGTGTGAAGGATACAGTAAACGGGAGTGGCAAGACAGAAACAACCAACTGGCACTCCAGGACAGGTTCCATGCAGTGATTATAGAAGCGTTAGTCGCTCGGAGGGAAGTCGGCATGGTGCCTGTAGTTTTCAATCGAGATAGAAATTCGATGCCGCATTGTCAATGTGATGTTCATTGGCTTTGAAGTAAATCGGCAGTGGTACATGGGAAACAATCTACTGGCCTCCCAGGAGAGTTTCCATTTGTTGAATGTAGACATGTAACTCATTTGATGAGAATTCGGGATGAAGGCTGCAGTTTTGAAAATCGATACAATTTCTGTGTCGTCCGCCAATGTGAGGGTGTGAAGGATACAATAAACGGGAGTGGCAAGACAGAAACAAGCAACTGGCACCCCAGGAGAATTTCCATGCAGTGATTATAGAAGCGTTAGTCGCTCGGAGGGAAGTCGGCATAGTGCCTGTAGTTTTCAATCGAGATAGAAATTCGGTGCCGCATTGTCAATGTGATGGTCAGAGGTTTTAAAGTAAATGGGCAGTGGTACATCGGAAACAATCTACTGGCCTCCCAGGAGAGTTTCCATTTGGTGAATGTAGCCACGTAAGTCATTTGATAAGAATTCGGGATGAAGGCTGCAGTTTTGAAAATCGATACAATTTCTGTGTCGTCCGTCTAAGTGAGGGTGTGAAGGATACAGTAAACGGGAGTGGCAAGACAGAAACAAGCAATTGGCAACCCAGGAGAGGATCCATGCAGTGATTATAGAAGCGTTAGTCGCTCGGAGCGAAGTCGGCATGGTGCCTGTAGTTTTCAATCGAGATAGAAATTCGGTGCCGCATTGTCAATGTGATGGTCAGAGGTTTTAAAGTAAAAGGGCAGTGGTACATCGAAAACAAGCTACTGGCCTCCCAGGAGAGTTTCCATTTGGTGAATGTAGCCACGTAAGTCATTTGATAAGAATTCGGGATGAAGGCTGCCGTTTTGAAAATCTATACAACTTCAGTGTCGTCCGCCAATGTGAGGGTGTGAAGGATACAGTAAACGGGAGTGGCAAAACAGAAACAAGCAACTGGCACCCAAGGAAAATTTCAGTGCAGTGATTATAGAAGCGTTAGTCGCTCGGAGGGAAGTCGGCATGGTGCCTGTAGTTTTCAATCGAGATAGAAATTCGGTGCCGCATTGTCAATGTGATGGTCAGAGGTTTAAATGTGAATGGGCAGTGGTACATCGGAAACAATCTACTGGCCTCCCAGGAGAGTTTCCATTTGGTGAATGTAGCCACGTAAGTCATTTGATAAGAATTCGGGATGAAGGCTGCAGTTTTGAAAATCGATACAATTTCTGTGTCGTCCGTCAATGTGAGGGTGTGAAGGATACAGTAAACGGGAGTGGCAAGACAGAAACAAGCAACTGGCACCCCAGGAGAGGATCCATGCAGTGATTGTAGAAGCGTTAGTCGCTCGGAGCGAAGTCGGCATGGTGCCTGTAGTTTTCAATCGAGACAGAAACTCGGTGCCGCATTGTCAGTGTGATGGTCAGAGGTTTTAAAGCAAATGGGCAGTGGTACATCGGAAACTAGCTACTGGCCTCCCAGGAGAGTTTCCATTTGGTGAATGTAGCCACGTAAGTCATTTGATAAGAATTCGGGATGAAGGCTGCAGTTTTGAAAATCGATACAATTTCTGTGTCGTCCGTCAAGGTGAGGGTGTGAACGATACAGTAGACGGGAGTGGCAAAACAGAAACAAGCAACTGGCACCCCAGGAGAGGTTCAATGCGGTGATTATAGAAGCGTTAGTCGCTCGGAAGGATGTCGGCATGGTGCCTGTAGTTTTCAATCGAGATAGAAATTCGGTGCCGCATTGTCAATGTGATGGTCGGAGGTTTTAAAGTAAATGGGCAGTGGTACATCGGAAAAAGCTACTGGCCTCCCAGGAGAGTTTCCATTTGGTGAATGTAGCCACGTAAGTCATTTGATAGGAGTTTGTAATGTATGCTACAGTTTGGAAAATCGATACAATTTCTGTGTCGTCCGCCAATGTGAGGGTGTGAAGGATACAATAAACGGGAGTGGCAAGACAGAAACCAGCAACTGGCACCCCAGGAGAATTTCCATGCAGTGATTATAGAAGCGTTAGTCGCTCGCAGGGAAGTCGGCATAGTGCCTGTAGTTTTCAATCGAGATAGAAATTCGGTGCCGCATTGTCAATGTGATGGTCAGAGGATTTAAAGTAAATGGGTAGTGGTACATCGAAAACAAGCTACTGGCCTCCCAGGAGAGTTTCCACTTGGTGAATGTAGCCATGTACGTCATTTGATAAGAATTCGGGATGAAGGCTGCAGTTTTGAAAATCGATACAACTTCAGTGTCGTCCGCCAATGTGAGGGTGTGAAGGATACAGTAAACGGGAGTGACAAAACAGAAACAAGCAACTGGCACCCCAGGAGAGGTTCCATGCGGTGATTATAGAAGCGTTAGTCCCTCGGAGGGAAGT
Organism: Schistocerca serialis cubense; assembly: GCF_023864345.2. NCBI lineage: Eukaryota > Metazoa > Arthropoda > Insecta > Orthoptera > Acrididae > Schistocerca > Schistocerca serialis. The sequence goes on along the minus strand of NC_064649.1, from coordinate 189,081,162 downwards.
CGGCATGTTGCCTGTAGTTTTCAATCGAGACAGAAATTCGGTGCCGCATTGTCAATGTGATGGTCATAGGTTTTAAAGTAAATGGGCAGTGGTACATCGGAAGCAAGCTACTGGCCTCCCAGGGGAGTTTCCATTTGGTGATTGTAGCCACGTAAGTCATTTGATAAGAATTCGGGATGAAGGCTGCAGTTTTGAAAATCGATACAATTTCTGTGTCGTCCGTCAATGTGAGGGTGTGAAGGATACAGTAAACGGGAGTGGCAAAACAGAAACAAGCAACTGGCACCCAAGGAAAATTTCAAAGCAGTGCTTATAGAAGCGTTAGTCGCTCGGAGGGAAGTCGGCATGGTGCCTGTAGTTTTCAATCGAGATAGAAATTCGGTGCCGCATTGTCAATGTGATGGTCAGAGGTTTAAATGTGAATGGGCAGTGGTAGATCGGAAACAATCTACTGGCCTCCCAGTAGAGTTTCCATTTGGTGAATGTAGCCACGTAAGTCATTTGATAAGAATTCGGGATGAAGGCTGCAGTTTTGAAAATCGATACAATTTCTGTGTCGTCCGTCAATGTGAGGGTGTGAAGGATACAGTAAACGGGAGTGGCAAGACAGAAACAAGCAACTGGCACCCCAGGAGAGGATCCATGCAGTGATTATAGAAGCGTTAGTCGCTCGGAGCGAAGTCGGCATGGTGCCTGTAGTTTTCAATCGAGACAGAAACTCGGTGCCGCATTATCAATGTGATGGTCAGAGGTTTTAAAGTAAATGGGCAGTGGTACATCGGAAACAAGCTACTGGCCTCCCAGGAGAGTTTCCATTTGGTGAATGTAGCCACGTAAGTCATTTGATAAGAATTCGGGATGAAGGCTGCAGTTTTGAAAATCGATACAATTTCTGTGTCGTCCGTCAAGGTCAGGGTGTGAACGATCTAGTAGACGGGAGTGGCAAAACAGAAACAAGCAACTGGCACCCCAGGAGAGGTTCCATGCGGTGATTATAGAAGCGTTAGTCGCTCGTAAGGATGTCGGCATGGTGCCTGTAGTTTTCAATCGAGATAGAAATTCGGTGCCGCATTGTCAATGTGATGGTCGGAGGTTTTAAAGTAAATGGGCAGTGGTACATCGGAAACAAGCTACTGGCCTCCCAGGAGAGTTTCCATTTGGTGAATGTAGCCACGTAAGTCATTTGATTGGAGTTTGGGATGTATGCTACAATTTTGAAAATCGATACAATATCTGTGTCGTCCGTCAATGTGAGGGTGTGAAGGATACAGTAAACGGGAGTGGCAAGACAGAAACAACCAACTGGCACTCCAGCACAGGTTCCATGCGGTGATTATAGAAACGTTAGTCGCTCGGAGGGAAGTCGGCCGGTGCCTGTAGTTATCAATCGAGATTGAAATTCGATGCCGCATTGTCAATGTGATGGTCAGAGGTTTTAAAGTAAATGTGCAGTGGTACATCGGAAACAAGCTACTGGCCTCCCAGGAGAGTTTCCATTTGGTGAATGTAGCCACGTAAGTCATTTGATAAGAATTCGGGATGAAGGCTGCAGTTTTGAAAATCGATATAATTTCTGTGTCGTCCGTCAATGTGAGGGTGTGAACGATACTGTAAACGGGAGTGGCAAATAGAAACAAGCAACTGGCACCCCAGGAGAGGTTCCATGCAGTGATTATAGAAGCGTTAGTCGCTCGGAGGGAAGTCGGCATGGTGCCTGTAGTTTTCAATCGAAACAGAAATTCGATGCCGCATTGTCAGTGTGATGGTCAGAGGTTTTACAGTAAATGGGCAGTGGTACATCGGAAACAAGCTACTGGCCTCCCAGGAGAGTTTCCATATGGTGAATGTAGCCATCTAAGTCATTTGATAAGAATTCGGGATGAAGGCTGCAGTTTTGAAAATCGATACAATTTCTGTGTCGTCCGTCAATGTGAGGGTGTGAAGGATACAGTAAACGGGAGTGGCAAGACAGAAACAAGAAACTGGCACCCCAGGTGAGGATCCATGCAGTGATTATAGAAGCGTTAGTCGCTCGGAGCGAAGTCGGCATGGTGCCTGTAGTTTTCAATCGAGACAGAAATTCGGTGCCGCATTGTCAATGTGATGGTCAGAGGTTTTAAAGTAAATGGGCAATGGTACATCGGAAACAAGCTACTGGCCTCCCAGGAGAGTTTCCATTTGGTGAATGTTGCCACGTAAGTCATTTGATAAGAATTCGGGATGAAGGCTGCAGTTTTGAAAATCTATACAAATTCTGTGTCGTCCGCCAATGTGAGGGTGTGAAGGATACAGTAAACGGGAGTGGCAAAACAGAAACAAGCAACTGGCACCCCAGGAGAATTTCAATGCAGTGATTATAGAAGCGTTAGTCGCTTGGAGGGAAGTCGGCATGGTGCCTGTAGTTTTCAATCGAGATAGAAATTCGGTGCCGCATTGTCAATGTGATGGTCAGAGGTTTTAAAGTAAATGGGCAGTGGTACATCGGAAACAATCTACTGGCCTCCCAGGAGAGTTTCCATTTGGTGAATGTAGCCACGTAAGTCATTTGATAAGAATTCGGGATGAAGGCTGCAGTTTTGAAAATCGATACAATTTCTGTGTCGTCCGTCATTGTGAGGGTGTAAAGGATGCAGTAAACGGGAGTGGCAAAACAGAAACAAGCAACTGGCATCACAGGAGAGGTTCCCTGCAGTGATTATAGAAGCGTTAGTCGCTCGGAGGGAAGTCGGCATGGTGCCTGTAGTTTTCAATCGAGATAGAAATTCGGTGCCGCATTGTCAATGTGATGGTCAGAGGTTTTAAAGTAAATGTGCAGTGGTACATCGGAAACAATATACTGGCCTCCCAGGAAAGTTTCCATTTGATGAATGTAGCCACGTAAGTCATTTGATAAGAATTCGGGATGAAGGCTGTAGTTTTGAAAATCGATACAATTTCTGTGTCGTCCGTTAATCTGAGGGTGTAAAGGATGCAGTAAACGGGAGTGGCAAGACAGAAACAAGCAACTATCATCACAGGAGAGGTTCCGTGCAGTGATTATAGAAGCGTTAGTCGCTCGGAGGGAAGTCGGCATGGTGCCTGTAGTTTTCAGTCGAGATAGAAATTCGGTGCCGCATTGTCAATGTGATGTTCATTGGCTTTGAAGTAAATCGGCAGTGGTACATGGGAAACAATCTACTGGCCTCCCAGGAGAGTTTCCATTTGTTGAATGTAGACATGTAACTCATTTGATGAGAATTCGGGATGAAGGCTGCAGTTTTGAAAATCGATACAATTTCTGTGTCGTCCGCCAATGTGAGGGTGTGAAGGATACAATAAACGGGAGTGGCAAGACAGAAACAAGCAACTGGCACCCCAGGAGAATTTCCATGCAGTGATTATAGAAGCGTTAGTCGCTCGGAGGGAAGTCGGCATAGTGCCTGTAGTTTTCAATCGAGATAGAAATTCGGTGCCGCATTGTCAATGTGATGGTCAGAGGTTTTAAAGTAAATGGGCAGTGGTACATCGGAAACAATCTACTGGCCTCCCAGGAGAGTTTCCATTTGGTGAATGTAGCCACGTAAGTCATTTGATAAGAATTCGGGATGAAGGCTGCAGTTTTGAAAATCGATACAATTTCTGTGTCGTCCGTCTAAGTGAGGGTGTGAAGGATACAGTAAACGGGAGTGGCAAGACAGAAACAAGCAATTGGCAACCCAGGAGAGGATCCATGCAGTGATTATAGAAGCGTTAGTCGCTCGGAGCGAAGTCGGCATGGTGCCTGTAGTTTTCAATCGAGATAGAAATTCGGTGCCGCATTGTCAATGTGATGGTCAGAGGTTTTAAAGTAAAAGGGCAGTGGTACATCGAAAACAAGCTACTGGCCTCCCAGGAGAGTTTCCATTTGGTGAATGTAGCCACGTAAGTCATTTGATAAGAATTCGGGATGAAGGCTGCCGTTTTGAAAATCTATACAACTTCAGTGTCGTCCGCCAATGTGAGGGTGTGAAGGATACAGTAAACGGGAGTGGCAAAACAGAAACAAGCAACTGGCACCCAAGGAAAATTTCAGTGCAGTGATTATAGAAGCGTTAGTCGCTCGGAGGGAAGTCGGCATGGTGCCTGTAGTTTTCAATCGAGATAGAAATTCGGTGCCGCATTGTCAATGTGATGGTCAGAGGTTTAAATGTGAATGGGCAGTGGTACATCGGAAACAATCTACTGGCCTCCCAGGAGAGTTTCCATTTGGTGAATGTAGCCACGTAAGTCATTTGATAAGAATTCGGGATGAAGGCTGCAGTTTTGAAAATCGATACAATTTCTGTGTCGTCCGTCAATGTGAGGGTGTGAAGGATACAGTAAACGGGAGTGGCAAGACAGAAACAAGCAACTGGCACCCCAGGAGAGGATCCATGCAGTGATTGTAGAAGCGTTAGTCGCTCGGAGCGAAGTCGGCATGGTGCCTGTAGTTTTCAATCGAGACAGAAACTCGGTGCCGCATTGTCAGTGTGATGGTCAGAGGTTTTAAAGCAAATGGGCAGTGGTACATCGGAAACTAGCTACTGGCCTCCCAGGAGAGTTTCCATTTGGTGAATGTAGCCACGTAAGTCATTTGATAAGAATTCGGGATGAAGGCTGCAGTTTTGAAAATCGATACAATTTCTGTGTCGTCCGTCAAGGTGAGGGTGTGAACGATACAGTAGACGGGAGTGGCAAAACAGAAACAAGCAACTGGCACCCCAGGAGAGGTTCAATGCGGTGATTATAGAAGCGTTAGTCGCTCGGAAGGATGTCGGCATGGTGCCTGTAGTTTTCAATCGAGATAGAAATTCGGTGCCGCATTGTCAATGTGATGGTCGGAGGTTTTAAAGTAAATGGGCAGTGGTACATCGGAAAAAGCTACTGGCCTCCCAGGAGAGTTTCCATTTGGTGAATGTAGCCACGTAAGTCATTTGATAGGAGTTTGTAATGTATGCTACAGTTTGGAAAATCGATACAATTTCTGTGTCGTCCGCCAATGTGAGGGTGTGAAGGATACAATAAACGGGAGTGGCAAGACAGAAACCAGCAACTGGCACCCCAGGAGAATTTCCATGCAGTGATTATAGAAGCGTTAGTCGCTCGCAGGGAAGTCGGCATAGTGCCTGTAGTTTTCAATCGAGATAGAAATTCGGTGCCGCATTGTCAATGTGATGGTCAGAGGATTTAAAGTAAATGGGTAGTGGTACATCGAAAACAAGCTACTGGCCTCCCAGGAGAGTTTCCACTTGGTGAATGTAGCCATGTACGTCATTTGATAAGAATTCGGGATGAAGGCTGCAGTTTTGAAAATCGATACAACTTCAGTGTCGTCCGCCAATGTGAGGGTGTGAAGGATACAGTAAACGGGAGTGACAAAACAGAAACAAGCAACTGGCACCCCAGGAGAGGTTCCATGCGGTGATTATAGAAGCGTTAGTCCCTCGGAGGGAAGTCGGCATGTTGCCTGTAGTTTTCAATCGAGACAGAAATTCGGTGCCGCATTGTCAATGTGATGGTCATAGGTTTTAAAGTAAATGGGCAGTGGTACATCGGAAGCAAGCTACTGGCCTCCCAGGGGAGTTTCCATTTGGTGATTGTAGCCACGTAAGTCATTTGATAAGAATTCGGGATGAAGGCTGCAGTTTTGAAAATCGATACAATTTCTGTGTCGTCCGTCAATGTGAGGGTGTGAAGGATACAGTAAACGGGAGTGGCAAAACAGAAACAAGCAACTGGCACCCAAGGAAAATTTCAAAGCAGTGCTTATAGAAGCGTTAGTCGCTCGGAGGGAAGTCGGCATGGTGCCTGTAGTTTTCAATCGAGATAGAAATTCGGTGCCGCATTGTCAATGTGATGGTCAGAGGTTTAAATGTGAATGGGCAGTGGTAGATCGGAAACAATCTACTGGCCTCCCAGTAGAGTTTCCATTTGGTGAATGTAGCCACGTAAGTCATTTGATAAGAATTCGGGATGAAGGCTGCAGTTTTGAAAATCGATACAATTTCTGTGTCGTCCGTCAATGTGAGGGTGTGAAGGATACAGTAAACGGGAGTGGCAAGACAGAAACAAGCAACTGGCACCCCAGGAGAGGATCCATGCAGTGATTATAGAAGCGTTAGTCGCTCGGAGCGAAGTCGGCATGGTGCCTGTAGTTTTCAATCGAGACAGAAACTCGGTGCCGCATTATCAATGTGATGGTCAGAGGTTTTAAAGTAAATGGGCAGTGGTACATCGGAAACAAGCTACTGGCCTCCCAGGAGAGTTTCCATTTGGTGAATGTAGCCACGTAAGTCATTTGATAAGAATTCGGGATGAAGGCTGCAGTTTTGAAAATCGATACAATTTCTGTGTCGTCCGTCAAGGTCAGGGTGTGAACGATCTAGTAGACGGGAGTGGCAAAACAGAAACAAGCAACTGGCACCCCAGGAGAGGTTCCATGCGGTGATTATAGAAGCGTTAGTCGCTCGTAAGGATGTCGGCATGGTGCCTGTAGTTTTCAATCGAGATAGAAATTCGGTGCCGCATTGTCAATGTGATGGTCGGAGGTTTTAAAGTAAATGGGCAGTGGTACATCGGAAACAAGCTACTGGCCTCCCAGGAGAGTTTCCATTTGGTGAATGTAGCCACGTAAGTCATTTGATTGGAGTTTGGGATGTATGCTACAATTTTGAAAATCGATACAATATCTGTGTCGTCCGTCAATGTGAGGGTGTGAAGGATACAGTAAACGGGAGTGGCAAGACAGAAACAACCAACTGGCACTCCAGCACAGGTTCCATGCGGTGATTATAGAAACGTTAGTCGCTCGGAGGGAAGTCGGCCGGTGCCTGTAGTTATCAATCGAGATTGAAATTCGATGCCGCATTGTCAATGTGATGGTCAGAGGTTTTAAAGTAAATGTGCAGTGGTACATCGGAAACAAGCTACTGGCCTCCCAGGAGAGTTTCCATTTGGTGAATGTAGCCACGTAAGTCATTTGATAAGAATTCGGGATGAAGGCTGCAGTTTTGAAAATCGATATAATTTCTGTGTCGTCCGTCAATGTGAGGGTGTGAACGATACTGTAAACGGGAGTGGCAAATAGAAACAAGCAACTGGCACCCCAGGAGAGGTTCCATGCAGTGATTATAGAAGCGTTAGTCGCTCGGAGGGAAGTCGGCATGGTGCCTGTAGTTTTCAATCGAAACAGAAATTCGATGCCGCATTGTCAGTGTGATGGTCAGAGGTTTTACAGTAAATGGGCAGTGGTACATCGGAAACAAGCTACTGGCCTCCCAGGAGAGTTTCCATATGGTGAATGTAGCCATCTAAGTCATTTGATAAGAATTCGGGATGAAGGCTGCAGTTTTGAAAATCGATACAATTTCTGTGTCGTCCGTCAATGTGAGGGTGTGAAGGATACAGTAAACGGGAGTGGCAAGACAGAAACAAGAAACTGGCACCCCAGGTGAGGATCCATGCAGTGATTATAGAAGCGTTAGTCGCTCGGAGCGAAGTCGGCATGGTGCCTGTAGTTTTCAATCGAGACAGAAATTCGGTGCCGCATTGTCAATGTGATGGTCAGAGGTTTTAAAGTAAATGGGCAATGGTACATCGGAAACAAGCTACTGGCCTCCCAGGAGAGTTTCCATTTGGTGAATGTTGCCACGTAAGTCATTTGATAAGAATTCGGGATGAAGGCTGCAGTTTTGAAAATCTATACAAATTCTGTGTCGTCCGCCAATGTGAGGGTGTGAAGGATACAGTAAACGGGAGTGGCAAAACAGAAACAAGCAACTGGCACCCCAGGAGAATTTCAATGCAGTGATTATAGAAGCGTTAGTCGCTTGGAGGGAAGTCGGCATGGTGCCTGTAGTTTTCAATCGAGATAGAAATTCGGTGCCGCATTGTCAATGTGATGGTCAGAGGTTTTAAAGTAAATGGGCAGTGGTACATCGGAAACAATCTACTGGCCTCCCAGGAGAGTTTCCATTTGGTGAATGTAGCCACGTAAGTCATTTGATAAGAATTCGGGATGAAGGCTGCAGTTTTGAAAATCGATACAATTTCTGTGTCGTCCGTCATTGTGAGGGTGTAAAGGATGCAGTAAACGGGAGTGGCAAAACAGAAACAAGCAACTGGCATCACAGGAGAGGTTCCCTGCAGTGATTATAGAAGCGTTAGTCGCTCGGAGGGAAGTCGGCATGGTGCCTGTAGTTTTCAATCGAGATAGAAATTCGGTGCCGCATTGTCAATGTGATGGTCAGAGGTTTTAAAGTAAATGTGCAGTGGTACATCGGAAACAATATACTGGCCTCCCAGGAAAGTTTCCATTTGATGAATGTAGCCACGTAAGTCATTTGATAAGAATTCGGGATGAAGGCTGTAGTTTTGAAAATCGATACAATTTCTGTGTCGTCCGTTAATCTGAGGGTGTAAAGGATGCAGTAAACGGGAGTGGCAAGACAGAAACAAGCAACTATCATCACAGGAGAGGTTCCGTGCAGTGATTATAGAAGCGTTAGTCGCTCGGAGGGAAGTCGGCATGGTGCCTGTAGTTTTCAGTCGAGATAGAAATTCGGTGCCGCATTGTCAATGTGATGGTGAGAGGTTTTAAAGTAAATGTGCAGTGGTACATCGGAAACAAGCTACTGGCCTCCCAGGAGAGTTTCCATTTGGTGAATGTAGCCACGTAAGTCATTTGATAAGAATTCGGGATGAAGGCTGCAGTTTTGAAAATCGATACAATTTCTGTGTCGTCCGTCAATGTGAGGGTGTAAAGGATACAGTAATCGGGAGTTGCAAGACAGAAACAAGCAACTGGCATCACAGGAGAGGTTCCCTGCAGTGATTATAGAAGCGTTAGTCGCTCGGAGGGAAGTCGGCATGGTGCCTGTAGTTTTCAATCGAGATAGAAATTCGGTGCCGCATTGTCAATGTGATGGTGAGAGTTTTTAAAGTAAATGGACAGTGGTACATCGGAAACAAGCTACTGGCCTCCCAGGAGAGTTCCCATATGGTGAATGTAGCCATGTAAGTCATTTGAAAAGAATTCGGGATGAAGGCTGCAGTTTTGAAAATCGATACAATTTCTGTGTCGTCCGTCAATGTGAGGGTGTGAAGGATACAGTAAACGGGAGTGGCAAGACAGAAACAAGCAACTGGCACCCCAGGAGAGGATCCATGCGATGATTATAGAAGCGTTAGTCGCTCGGAGGGAAGTCGGCATGGTGCCTGTAGTTTTCAATCGAGACAGAAATTCGGTGCCGCAATGTCAATGTGATGGTCAGAGGTTTTAAAGTAAATGGGCAGTGGTACATCGGAAACAAGCTACTGGCCTCCCAGGAGACGTTCCATTTGGTGAATGTAGCCACGTAAGTCATTTGATAAGAATTCGGGATGAAGGCTGCAGTTTTGAAAATCGATACAATTTCTGTGTCGTCCGTCAATGTGAGGGTGTGAAGGATACAGTAAACGGGAGTGGCAAAACAGAAACAAGCAACTGGCACCCCAGGACAGGTTCCATGCGGAGATTATAGAAACGTTAGTCGCTCGGAGGGAAGTCGGCATGGTGCCACTAGTTATCAATCGAGATTGAAATTCGATGCCGCATTGTAAATGTGATGGTCAGAGATTTTAAAGTAAATGGGCAGTGGTACATCGGAAACAAGCTACTGGCCTCCCAGGAGAGTTTCCATTTGGTGAATGTAGCCACGTAAGTCATTTGATAAGAATTCGGGATGAAGGCTGCAGTTTTGAAAATCGATACAATTTCTGTGTCGTCCGTCAATGTGAGGGTGTGAAGGATACAGTAAACGGGAGTGGCATAACAGAAACAAGCAACTGGCACCCCAGGAGAGGTTCCATGCGGTGATTATAGAAGCGTTAGTCGCTCGGAGGGAAGTCGGCATGGTGCCTGTAGTTTTCAATCGAGATAGAAATTCGGTGCCGCATTGTCAATGTGATGGTCAGAGGTTTTAAAGTAAATGGGCAGTGGTACATCGGAAACAAGCTACTGGCCTCCCAGGAGACGTTCCATTTGGTGAATGTAACCACGTAAACCATTTGATAAGAATTCGGGATGAAGGCTGCAGTTTTGAAAACCGATACAATTTCTGTGTCGTCCGTCAATGTGAGGGTGTGAAGGATACAGTAAACGGGAGTGACAAAACAGAAACAAGCAACTGGCACCCCCATGAGAGGTTCCATGCAGTGATTATAGAAGCGTTAGTCGCTCGGAGGGAAGTCGGCATGGTGCTTGTAGTTATCAATCGAGACAGAAATTCGGTGTCGCATTGTCAATCTGATGGTGAGAGGTTTTACAGTAAATGGGCTGTGGTGCGTCGGAAACAAGCTACTGACCTCCCAGGACAGGTTCCATTTGGTGAATGTAGCCACGTAAGTCATTTGATAAGAATTCGGGATGAAGGCTGCAGTTTTGATAATCGATACAATTTCTGTCTCGTCCGTCAATGTGAGGGTGTGAAGGATACAGTAAACGGGAGGGGCAAGACAGAAACAGGCAAGTGCCACACCAGGAGAGGTTCCATGCAGTGATTATAGAAGCGTTAGTCGCTCGGAGAGAAGTCGGCATGGTGCCTGTAGTTTTCAATCGAGACAGAAATTCGGTGTCGCATTGTCAATGTGATGGTGAGAGGTTTTACAGTAAATGGGCAGTGGTGCATCGGAAACAAGCTACTGGCCTCCCAGGAGAGGTTGCATTTGGTGAATGTAGCCACGTAAGTCATTTGATAAGAATTCGGGATGAAGGCTGCAGTTTTGAAAATCGATACAATTTCTGTGTCGTCCGTCAATGTGAGGGTGTGAAGGATACAGTAAACGGGTGTGGCAAAACAGAAACAAGCAACTGGCACCCCGGGAGAGGTTCCATGCAGTGATTATAGAAGCGTTAGTCGCTCGGAGAGAAGTCGGCATGGTGCCTGTAGTTTTCAATCGAGACAGAATTTCGGTGTCGCATTGTCAATTTGATGGTGAGAGGTTTTACAATAAATGGGCAGTGGTGCATCGGAAACAAGCTACTGGGCTCCCAGGAGAGTTTCCATTTGGTGAATGTAGCCACGTAAGTCATTTGATAAGTATTCGGGATGAAGGCTGCAGTTTTGAAAATCGATACAATTTCTGTGTCGTCCGTCAATGTGAGGGTGTGAAGGGTACAGTAAACGGGAGTGGCAAAACAGAAACAAGCAACTGGCACCCTAGGAGACGTTCCATGCAGTGATTATAGAAGCGTTAGTCGCTCGGAGGGAAGTCGGCATGGTGCCTGTAGTTTTCAATCGAGACAGAAATTCGGTGTCGCATTGTCAATTTGATGGTGAGAGGTTTTACAATAAATGGGCAGTGGTGCATCGGAAACAAGCAACTGGCACCCCATGAGAGGTTCCATGCAGTGATTATAGAAGCGTTAGTCGCTCGGAGAGAAGTCGGCATCGTGCCTGTAGTTTTCAATCGAGACAGAAATTCCGTGTCGCATTGTCGATGTGATGGTGAGAGGTTTTACAGTAAATGGGCAGTGGTGCATCGGAAACAAGCTACTGGCTTCCCAGGAGAGGTTCCATTTGGTGAATGTAGCCACGTAAGTCATTTGATAAGAATTCGGGATGAAGGCTGCAGTTTTGATAATCGATACAATTTCTGTGTCGTCCGTCAATGTGAGGGTGTGAAGGATACAGTAAACGGGAGTGGCAAAACAGAAACAAGCAACTGGCACCCCAGGAGAGGTTCCATGCAGTGATTATAGAAGCGTTAGTCGCTCGGAGAGAAGTCGGCATCGTGCCTGTAGTTTTCAATCGAGACAGAATTTCCGTGTGGCATTGTCAATGTGATGGTGAGAGGTTTTACAGTAAATGGGCAGTGGTGCATCGGAAACAAGCTACTGGGCTCCCAGGAGAGGTTCCATTTGGTGAATGTAGCCACGTAAACCATTTGATAAGAATTCGGGATGAAAGCTGCAGTTTTGAAAATCGATACAATTTCTGTGTCGTCCGTCAATGTGAGGGTGTGAAGGATACAGTAAACGGGAGTGGCAAAACAGAAACAAGCAACTGGCACCCCAGGAGTGGTTCCATGCAGTGATTATAGATGCGTTAGTCGCTCGGAGGGAAGTCGGCATGGTGCCTGTAGTTTTCAATCGAGACAGAAATTCGATGCCGCATTGTCAATGTGATGGTCAGAGGTTTTACAGTAAATGGGCAGTGGTACATTGGAAACAATCTACTGGCCTCCCAGGAGAGTTTCCATATGGTGAATGTAGCCATGTAAGTCATTTGATAAGAATTCGGGATGAAGGCTGCAGTTTTGAAAATCGATACTTTCTGTGTCGTCCGTCAATGTGAGGGTGTGAAGGATACAGTAAACGGGAGTGGCAAGACAGAAACAAGCAACTGGCACCCCAGGAGAGGATCCATGCAGTGATTATAGAAGCGTTAGTCGCTCGGAGGGAAGTCGGCATGGTGCCTGTAGTTTTCAATCGAGATAGAAATTCGGTGCCGCATTGTCAATGTGATGGTGAGAGGTTTTACAGTAAATGGGCATTGTTGCATCGGAAACAAGCTACTGGCCTCCCAGGAGATTTTCCATTTGGTGAATGTAGCCACGTAAGTCATTTGATAAGAATTCGGGATGAAGGCTGCAGTTTTGAAAAGCGATACAATTTCTGTGTCGTCCGTCAATGTGAGGGTGTGAAGGATACAGTAAACGGGAGTGGCAAGACAGAAACAAGCAACTGGCACCCCAGGAGGGGATCCATGCATTGATTATAGAAGCGTTAGTCGTTCGGAGGGAAGTCGGCATGGTGCCTGCAGTGTTCAATCGAGATAGAAATTCGGTGCCGCATTGTCAATGTGATGGTGAGAGATTTTACAGTACATGGGCAGTGGTGCATCGGAAACAAGCTACTGGCCTCCCAGGAGAGTTTCCATTTGGTGAATGTAGCCACGTAAGTCATTTGTTAAGAATTCGGGATGAAGGCTGCAGTTTTGAAAATCGATACAATTTCTGTGTCGTCCGTCAATGTGAGGGTGTGAAGGATACAGTAAACGGGAGTGGCAAGACAGAAACAAGCAACTGGCACCCCAGGAGGGGATCCATGCATTGATTATAGAAGCGTTAGTCGCTCGGAGGGAAGTCGGCATGGTGCCTGCAGTTTTCAATCGAGATAGAAATTCGGTGCCACATTGTCAATGTGATGGTGAGAGATTTTACAGTAAATGGGCAGTGGTGCATCGGAAACAAGCTACTGGCCTCCCAGGAGAGTTTCCATTTGGTGAATGTAGCCACGTAAGTCATTTGATAAGAATTCGGGATGATGGCTGCAGTTTTGAAAATCGATACTATTTCTGTGTCGTCCGTCAATGTGAGGGTGTGAAGGATACAGTAAACGGGAGTGGCAAGACAGAAACAAGCAACTGGCACCCCAGGAGGGGATCCATGCATTGATTATAGAAGCGTTAGTCGCTCGGAGGGAAGTCGGCATGGTGCCTGCAGTTTTCAATCGAGATAGAAATTCGGTGCCGCATTGTCATTGTGATGGTGAGAGATTTTACAGTAAATGGGCAGTGGTGCATCGGAAACAAGCTACTGGCCTCCCAGGAGAGTTTCCATTTGGTGAATGTAGCCACGTAAGTCATTTGATAAGAATTCGGGATGAAGGCTGCAGTTTTGAAAATCGATACAATTTCTGTGTCGTCCGTCAATGTGAGGGTGTGAAGGATACAGTAAACGGGAGTGGCAAGACACAAACAAGCAACTGGCACCCCAGGAGGGGATCCATGCAGTGATTATAGAAGCGTTAGTCGTTCGGAGAGAAGTCGGCATGGTGCCTGTAGTTTTCAATCGAGATAGAAATTCGGTGCCGCATTGTCAATGTGATGGTCAGAGGTTTTAAAGTAAATGGGCAGTGGTACATCGGAAACAATCTACTGGCCTCCCAGGAGAGTTTCCATTTGGTGAATGTAGCCACGTAAGTCATTTGATAAGAATTCGGGATGAAGGCTGCAGTTTTGAAAATCGATACAATTTCTGTGTCGTCCGTCAATGTGAGGGTGTGAAGCATACAGTAAACGGGAGTGGCATAACAGAAACTAGCAGCTGGCACCCCAGGAGAGGTTCCATGCGGTGATTATAGAAGCGTTAGTCGCTCGGAGGGAAGTCGGCATGGTGCCTGTAGTTTTCAATCGAGACAGAAATTCGATGCCGCATTGTCAATGTGATGGTGAGAGGTTTTAAAGTAAATGGGCAGTGGTACATCAAAAACAAGCTACTGGCCTCCCAGGAGAGTTTCCATATGGTGAATGTAGCCATGAAAGTCATTTGATAAGAATTCGGGATGAAGGCTGCAGTTTTGAAAATCGATACAATTTCTGTGTCGTCCGTCAGTGTGAGGGTGTGAAGGATACAGTAAACGGGAGTGGTAAGACAGAAACAAGCAACTGGCACCCCAGGAGAGGATCCATGCAGTGATTATATAAGCGTTAGTCGCTAGGAGGGAAGTCGGCATGGTGCCTGTAGTTTTCAATCGAGATAGAAATTCGGTGCCGCATTGTCAATGTGATGGTGATAGGTTTTACAGTAAATGGGCAGTGGAACATCGGAAACAGGCTACTGGCCTCCCAGGAGAGTTTCAATTTGGTGAATGTAGCCACGTAAGTCATTTGATAAGAATTCTGGATGAAGGCTGCAGTTTTGAAAATCGATACAATTTCTGTGTCGTCCGTCAATGTGAGGGTGTGACGGATACAGTAAACGGGAGTGGCATAACAGAAACATGCAGCTGGCACCCCAGGAGAGGTTCCATGCGGTGATTATAGAAGCGTTAGTCGCTCGGAGTTAAGTCGGCATGGTGCCTGTAGTTTTCAATCGAGACAGAAATTCGATGCCGCATTGTCAGTGTGATGGTGACAGTTTTTAAAGTAAATGGGCAGTGGTACATCGGAAACAAGCTACTGGCCTCCCAGGAGAGTTTCCATATGGTGAATGTAGCCATGTAAGTCATTTGAAAAGAATTCGGGATGAAGGCTGCGGTTTTGAAAATCGATACAATTTCTGTGTCGTCCGTCAATGTGAGGGTGTGAAATATACAGTAAACGGGAGTGGCAAGACAGAAACAAGCAACTGGCACCCCAGGAGAGGATCCATGCGGTGATTATTGAAGCGTTAGTCGCTCGGAGGGAAGGCGGCATGGTGCCTGTAGTTTTCAATCGATACAGAAATTCGGTGCCGCATTGTCAATGTGATGGTCAGAGGTTTTAAAGTAAATGGGCAGTGGTACATCGGAAACAAGCTACTGGCCTCCCAGGAGAGTTTGCATTAGGTGAATGTAGCCATGTAAGTCATTTGATAAGAATTCGGGATGAAGGCTGCAGTTTTGAAAATCGATACAATTTCTGTGTCGTCCGTCAATGTGAGGGTGTGAAGGATACAGTAAACGGGAGTGGCAAAACAGAAACAAGCAACTGGCACCCCAGGACAGGTTCCATGCGGAGATTATAGAAACGTTAATCGCTCGGAGGGAAGTCGGCATGGTGCCTGTAGTTATCAATCGAGATTGAAATTCGATGCCGCATTGTCAATGTTATCGTCAGAGGTTTTAAAGTAAATGGGCAGTGGTACATCGGAAACAAGCTACTGGCCTCCCAGGAGACGTTCCATTTGGTGAATGTAGCCACGTAACCCATTTGATAAGAATTCGGGATGAAGGCTGCAGTTTTGAAAATCGATACAATTTCTGTGTCGTCCGTCAATGTGAGGGTGTGAAGGATACAGTAAACGGGAGTGACAAAACAGAAACAAGCAACTGGCACCCCCATGAGACGTTCCATGCAGTGATTATAGAAGCGTTAGTCGCTCGGAGAGAAGTCGGCATGGTGCCTGTAGTTTTCAATCGAGACAGAAATTCGGTGTCGCATTGTCAATTTGATGGTGAGAGGTTTTACAATAAATGGGCAGTGGTGCATCGGAAACAAGCTACTGGCCTCCCAGGAGAGTTTCCATTTGGTGAATGTAGCCACGTAAGTCATTTGATAAGTATTCGGGATGAAGGGTGCAGTTTTGAAAATCGATACAATTTCTGTGTCGTCCGTCAATGTGAGGGTGTGAAGGGTACAGTAAACGGGAGTGGCAAAACAGAAACAAGCAACTGGCACCCCAGGAGAGGTTCCATGCAGTGATTATAGAAGCGTTAGTCGCTCGGAGAGAAGTCGGCATGGTGCCTGTAGTTTTCAATCGAGACAGAAATTCGGTGTCGCATTGTCAATGTGATGGTGAGAGGTTTTACAGTAAATGGGCAGTGGTGCATCGGAAACACGCTACTGGCCTCCCAGGAGAGGTTCCATTTGGTGAATGTAGCCACGTAAGTCATTTGATAAGAATTCGGGATGAAGGCTGCAGTTTTGAAAATCGATACAATTTCTGTGTCGTCCGTCAATGTGAGGGTGTGAAGGATACAGTAAACGGGAGTGGCATAACAGAAACAAGCAACTGGCACCCCAGGAGAGGTTCCATGCGGTGATTATAGAAGCGTTAGTCGCTCGGAGGGAAGTCGGCATGGTGCCTGTAGTTTTCAATCGAGATAGAAATTCGGTGCCGCATTGTCAATGTGCTGGTCAGAGGTTTTAAAGTAAATGGGCACTGGTACATCGGAAACAAGGTACTGGCCTCCCAGGAGACGTTCCATTTGGTGAATGTAGCCACGTAACCCATTTGATAAGAATTTGGGATGAAGGCTGCAGTTTTGAAAATCGATACAATTTCTGTGTCGTCCGTCAATGTGAGGGTGTGAAGGATACAGTAAACGGGAGTGACAAAACAGAAACAAGCAACTGGCACCCCCATGAGACGTTCCATGCAGTGATTATAGAAGCGTTAGTCGCTCGGAGGGAAGTCGGCATGGTGCTTGTAGTTTTCAATCGAGACAGAAATTCGGTGTCGCATTGTCAATCTGATGGTGAGAGGTTTTACAGTAAATGGGCAGTGGTGCGTCGGAAACAAGCTACAGGCCTCCCAGGAGAGGTTCCATTTGGTGAATGTAGCCACGTAAGTCATTTGATAAGAATTCGCGATGAAGGCTGCAGTTTTGAAAATCGATACAATTTCTGTGTCGTCCGTCAATGTGAGGGTGTGAAGGATACAGTAAACGGGAGTGGCAAAACAGAAACAAGCAACTGGAACCCCGGGAGAGGTTCCATGCAGTGATAATAGAAGCGTTAGTCGCTCGGAGAGAAGTCGGCATGGTGCCTGTAGTTTTCAATCGAGACAGAAATTCGGTGTCGCATTGTCAATTTGATGATGAGAGGTTTTACAATAAATGGGCAGTGGTGCATCGGAAACAAGCTACTGGGCTCCCAGGAGAGTTTCCATTTGGTGAATGTAGCCACGTAAGTCATTTGATAAGTATTCGGGATGAAGGGTGCAGTTTTGAAAATCGATACAATTTCTGTGTCGTCCGTCAATGTGAGGGTGTGAAGGGTACAGTAAACGGGAGTGGCAAAACAGAAACAAGCAACTGGCACCCCAGGAGAGGTTCCATGCAGTGATTATAGAAGCGTTAGTCGCTCGGAGAGAAGTCGGCATCGTGCCTGTAGTTCTCAATCGAGACAGAAATTCGGTGTCGCATTGTCAATGTGATGGTGAGAGGTTTTACAGTAAATGGGCAGTGGTGCATCGGAAACAAGCTACTGGACTCCCAGGAGAGGTTCCATTTGGTGAATGTAGCCACGTAATTCATTTGATAAGAGTTCGGGATAAACGCTGCAGTTTTGAAAATCGATACTATTTCTGTGTCGTCCGTCAATGTGAGGGTGTGAAGGATAGAGTAAACGGGAGTGGCAAAACAGAAACAAGCAACTGGCACCCCGGGAGAGGTTCCATGCAGTGATTATAGAAGCGTTAGTCGCTCGGAGAGAAGTCGGCATGGTGCCTGTAGTTTTCAATCGAGACAGAAATTCGGTGTCGCATTGTCAATTTGATGGTGAGAGGTTTTAAAATAAATGGGCCGTGGTGCATCGGAAACAAGCAACTGGCACCCCGGGAGAGGTTCCATGCAGTGATTATAGAAGCGTTAGTCGCTCGGAGAGAAGTCGGCATCGTGCCTGTAGTTTTCAATCGAGACAGAAATTCGGTGTCGCATTGTCAATGTGATGGTGAGAGGTTTTACAGTAAATGGGCAGTGGTGCATCGGAAACAAGCTACTGGGCTCCCAGGAGAGGTTCCATTTGGTGAATGTAGCCACGTACGTCATTTGATAAGAATTTGGTATGAGGGCTGCAGTTTTGAAAATCTATACAATTTCTGTGTCGTCCGCCTATGTGAGGGTGTGAAGGATACAGTAACGGGAGTGGCAAAACAGAAACAAGCAACTGGCACCCCAGGAGAGGTTCCATGCAGTGATTATAGAAGCGTTAGTCGCTCGGAGAGAAGTCGGCATGGTGCCTGTAGTTTTCAATCGAGACAGTAATTCGGTGTCGCATTGTCAATGTGATGGTGAGAGGTTTTACAGTAAATGGGCAGTGGTGCATCGGAAACAAGCTACTCGCCTCCCAGGAGAGGTTCCATTTGGTGAATGTAGCCACGTAAGTCATTTGATAAGTATTCGGGATGAAGGCTGCAGTTTTGAAAATCGATACAATATCTGTGTCGTCCGTCAATGTGAGGGTGTGAAGGATACAGTAAACGGGAGTGGCAGAACAGAAACAAGCAACTGGCACCCCATGAGAGGTTCCATGCAGTGATTATAGAAGCGTTAGTCGCTCGGAGAGAAGTCGGCATGGTGCCTGTAGTTTTCAATCGAGACAGAAATTCGGTGTCGCATTGTCAATTTGATGGTGAGAGGTTTTAAAATAAATGGGCCGTGGTGCATCGGAAACAAGCAACTGGCACCCCGGGAGAGGTTCCATGCAGTGATTATAGAAGCGTTAGTCGCTCGGAGAGAAGTCGGCATCGTGCCTGTAGTTTTCAATCGAGACAGAAATTCGGTGTCGCATTGTCAATGTGATGGTGAGAGGTTTTACAGTAAATGGGCAGTGGTGCATCGGAAACAAGCTACTGGGCTCCCAGGAGAGGTTCCATTTGGTGAATGTAGCCACGTAAGTCATTTGATAAGAATTCGAAATGAAGGCTGCAGTTTTGAAAATCGATACAATTTCTGTGTAGTCCGTCAATGTGAGGGTGTGAAGGATACAGTAAACGGGAGTGGCAAAACAGAAACAAGCACCTGGCACTCCAGGAGAGGTTCCATGCAGTGATCATAGAAGCGTTAGTCGCTCGGAGAGAAGTCGGCATGGTTCCTTTGTTTTCAATCGAGACAGAAATTCGGTGTCGCATTGTCAATGTGATGGTGAGAGGTTTTACAGTAAATGGGCAGTGGTGCATCGGAAACGAGCTACTGGGCTCCCAGGAGAGGTTCCATTTGGTGAATGTAGCCACGTAAGTCATTTGATAAGAATTCGGTATGAGGGCTGCAGTTTTGAAAATCTATACAATTTCTGTGTCGTCCGCCAATGTGAGGGTGTGAAGGATACAGTAACGGGAGTGGCAAAACAGAAACAAGCAACTGGCACCCCAGGAGAGGTTCCATGCAGTGATTATAGAAGCGTTAGTCGCTCGGAGAGAAGTCGGCATCGTGCCTGTAGTTTTCAATCGAGACAGAAATTCGGTGTCGCATTTTCAATGTGATGGTGAGAGGTTTTACAGTAAATGGGCAGTGGTGCATCGGAAACAAGCTACTGGCTTCCCAGGAGAGGTTCCGTTTCGTGAATGTAGATACGTAAGTCATTTGACAAGAATTGGGGATGAAGGCTGCAGTATTGAAAATCGATACAATTTCTGTGTCGTCCGTCAATGTGAGGGTGTGAAGGATGCAGTAAACGGGAGTGGCAAAACAGAAACAAGCAACTGGCACCCCAGGAGAGGTTCCATGCAGTGATTATAGAAGCGTTAGTCGCTCGGAGAGAAGTCGGCATGGTGCCTGTAGTTTTCAATCGAGACAGTAATTCGGTGTCGCATTGTCAATGTGATGGTGAGAGGTTTTACAGTAAATGGGCAGTGGTGCATCGGAAACAAGCTACTCGCCTCCCAGGAGAGGTTCCATTTGGTGAATGTAGCCACGTAAGTCATTTGATAAGTATTCGGGATGAAGGCTGCAGTTTTGAAAATCGATACAATATCTGTGTCGTCCGTCAATGTGAGGGTGTGAAGGATACAGTAAACGGGAGTGGCAGAACAGAAACAAGCAACTGGCACCCCATGAGAGGTTCCATGCAGTGATTATAGAAGCGTTAGTCGCTCGGAGAGAAGTCGGCATGGTGCCTGTAGTTTTCAATCGAGACAGAAATTCGGTGCCGCATTGTCAATGTGATGGTGAGAGGTTTTACAGTAAATGGGCAGTGGTGCATCGGAAACAAGCTACTGGGCTCCCAGGAGAGGTTCCATTTGGTGAATGTAGCCACGTAAGTCATTTGATAAGAATTTGGGATGAAGGCTGCAGTTTTGAAAATCGATACAATTTCAGTGTCGTCCGTCAATGTGAGGGTGTGAAGGATACAGTAAACGGGAGTGGCAAAACAGAAACAAGCACCTGGCACTCCAGGAGAGGTTCCATGCAGTGATTATAGGAGCGTTAGTCGCTCGGAGAGATGTCGGCATGGTTCCTGTAGTTTTCAATCGAGACAGAAATTCGGTGTCGCATTGTTAATGTGATGGTGAGAGGTTTTACAGTAAATGGGCAGTGGTGCATCGGAAACAAGCTACTGGGCTCCCAGGAGAGGTTCCATTTGGTGAATGTAGCCACGTAAGTCATTTGATAAGAATTGGGGGTGAAGGCTGCAGTTTTGAAAATCGATACAATTTCTGTGTCGTCCGTCAATGTGAGGGTGTGAAGGATACAGTAAACGGGAATGGCAAAACAGAAACAAGCAAATGGCACCCCAGGAGAGGTTCCATGCAGTGATTATAGAAGCGTTAGTCGCTCGGAGAGAAGTCGGCGTGGTTCCTGTAGTTTTCAATCGAGAAAGAAATTCATTGTCGCGTTGTCAATGTGATCGTGAGAGGTTTTACAGTAAATGGGCAGTGGTGCATCGGAAACAAGCTACTGGGCTCCCAGGAGAGGTTCCATTTGGTGAATGTAGCCACGTAAGTCATTTGATAAGAATTCGGGATGAAGGCTGCAGTTTTGAAAATCGATACAATTTCTGTGTCGTCCGTCAATGTGAGGGTGTGAAGGATACAGTAAACGGGAGTGGCAAAACAGAAACAAGCAACTGGCACCCCAGGACAGGTTCCATGCAGTGATTATAGAAGCGTTAGTCGCTCGGAGAGAAGTCGGCATCGTGCCTGTAGTTTTCAATCGAGACAGAAATTCCGTGTCGCATTGTCAATGTGATGGTGAGAGGTTTTACAGTAAATGGGCAGTGGTGCATCGGAAACAAGCTACTGGCTTCCCAGGAGAGGTTCCATTTGGTGAATGTAGCCACGTAAGTCATTTGATAAGAATTCGGGATGAAGGCTGCAGTTTTGAAAATCGATACAATTTCTGTGTCGTCCGTCAATGTGAGGGTGTGAAGGATACAGTAAACGGGAGTGACAAAACAGAAACAAGCAACTGGCACCCCGGGAGAGGTTCCATGCAGTGATTATAGAAGCGTTAGTCGCTCGGAGAGAAGTCGGCATGGTGCCTGTAGTTTTCAATCGAGACAGAAATTCGGTGTCGCATTGTCAATTTGATGGTGAGAGGTTTTACAATAAATGGGTAGTGGTGCATCGGAAACAAGCTACTGGGCTCCCAGGAGAGTTTCCATTTGGTGAATGTAGCCACGTAAGTCATTTGATAAGTATTCGGGATGAAGGCTGCAGTTTTGAAAATCTATACAATTTCTGTGTCGTCCGTCAATGTGAGGGTGTGAAGGGTACAGTAAACGGGAGCGGCAAAACAGAAACAAGCAACTGGCACCCCAGGAGAGGTTCCATGCAGTGATTATAGAAGCGTTAGTCGCTCGGAGAGAAGTCGGCATCGTGCCTGTAGTTTTCAATCGAGACAGAAATTCGGTGTCGCATTGTCAATGTGATGGTGAGAGGTTTTACAGTAAATGGGCAATGGTGCATCGGAAACAAGCTACTGGACTCCCAGGAGAGGTTCCATTTAGTGAATGTAGCCACGTAATTCATTTGATAAGAGTTCGGGATAAACGCTGCAGTTTTGAAAATCGATACAATTTCAGTGTCGTCCGTCAATGTGAGGGTGTGAAGGATACAGTAAACGGGAGTGGCAAAACAGAAACAAGCAACTGGCACCCCAGGAGAGGTTCCATGCAGTGATTATAGAAGCGTTAGTCGCTCGGAGAGAAGTCGGCATGGTGCCTGTAGTTTTCAATCGAGACAGAAATTCGGTGTCGCATTGTCAATGTGATGGTGAGAGGTTTTACAATAAATGGGCAGTGGTGCATCGGAAACAAGCTACTGGGCTCCCAGGAGAGGTTCCATTTGGTGAATGTAGCCACGTAAGTCATTTGATAAGTATTCGGGATGAAGGCTGCAGTTTTGAAAATCGATACAATTTCTGTGTCGTCCGTCAATGTGAGGGTGTGAAGGATACAGTAAACGCGAGTGGCAAAACAGAAACAAGCAACTGGCACACCAGGAGAGGTTCCATGCAGTGATTATAGAAGCGTTAGTCGCTCGGAGAGAAGTCGGCATCGTGCCTGTAGTTTTCAATCGAGTCAGAAATTCCGTGTCGCATTGTCAATGTGATGGTGAGAGGTTTTACAGTAAATGGGCAGTGGTGCATCGGAAACAAGCTACTGGGCTCCCAGGAGAGGTTCCATTTGGTGAATGTAGCCACGTAAGTCATTTGATAAGAATTCGGTATGAGGGCTGCAGTTTTGAAGATCTATACAATTTCTGTGTCGTCCGCCAATGTGAGGGTGTGAAGGATACAGTAACGGGAGTGGCAAAACAGAAACAAGCAACTGGCACCCCAGGAGAGGTTCCATGCAGTGATTATAGAAGCGTTAGTCGCTCGGAGAGAAGTCGGCATGGTGCCTGTAGTTTTCAATCGAGACAGAAATTCGGTGTCGCATTTTCAATGTGATGGTGAGAGGTTTTACAGTAAATGGGCAGTGGTGCATCGGAAACAAGCTACTGGCTTCCCAGGAGAGGTTCCATTTGGTGAATGTAGCCACGTAAGTCATTTGATAAGAATTGGGGGTGAAGGCTGCAGTTTTGAAAATCGATACAATTTCTGTGTCGTCCGTCAATGTGAGGGTGTGAAGGATACAGTAAACGGGAGTGGCAAAACAGAAACAAGCAACTGGCACCCGAGGAGACGTTCCATGCAGTGATTATAGAATCGTTAGTCGCTCGGAGAGAAGTCGGCAACGTTCCTGTAGTTTTCAATCGAGACAGAAATTCATTGTCGCATTGTCAATGTGATGGTGAGAGGTTTTACAGTAAATGGGCAGTGGTGCATCGGAAACAAGCTACTGGCCTCCCAGGAGAGGTTCCATTTGGTGAATGTAGCCACGTAAGTCATTTGATAATAATTCGGGATGAAGGCTGCAGTTTTGAAAATCGATACAATTTCTGTGTCGTCCGTCAATGTGAGGGTGTGAAGGATACAGTAAACGGGAGTGGCAAAACAGAAACAAGCACCTGGCACTCCAGGAGAGGTTCCATGCAGTGATTATAGAAGCGTTAGTCGCTCGGAGAGAAGTCGGCATCGTGCCTGTAGTTTTCAATCGAGACAGAAATTCCGTGTCGCATTGTCAATGTGATGGTGAGTGGTTTTACAGTAAATGGGCAGTGGTGCATCGGAAACAAGCTACTCGCCTCCCAGGAGAGGTTCCATTTGGTGAATGTAGCCACGTAAGTCATTTGATAAGAATTCAGGATGAAGGCTGCAGTTTTGAAAATCGATACAATTTCTGTGTCGTCCGTCAATGTGAGGGTGTGAAGGATACAGTAAACGGGAGTGGCAAAACAGAAACAAGCACCTGGCACTCCAGGAGAGGTTCCATGCAGTGATTATAGAAGCGATAGTCGCTCGGAGAGAGGTCGGCATGGTTCCTGTAGTTTTCAATCGAGACAGAAATTCGGTGTCGCATTGTCAATGTGATGGTGAGAGGTTTTACAGTAAATGGGCAGTCGTGCATCGGAAACAAGCTACTGGGCTCCCAGGAGAGGTTCCATTTGGTGAATATAGCCACGTAAGTCATTTGATAACAATTGGGGGTGAATTCTGCAGATTTGAAAATCGATACAATTTCTGTGTCGTCCGTCAATGTGAGGGTGTGAAGGATACAGTAAACGGGAGTGGCAAAACAGAAACAAGCAACTGGCACCCCAGGAGAGGTTCCATGCAGTGATTATAGAAGCGTTAGTCGCTCGGAGAGAAGTCGGCATGGTTCCTGTAGTTTTCAATCGAGACAGAAATTCATTGTCGCATTGTCAACGTGATGGTCAGAGGTTTTACAGTAAATGGGCAGTGGTGCATCGGAAACAAGCTACTGGGCTCCCAGGAGAGGTTCCATTTGGTGAATGTAGCCACGTAAGTCATTTGATAAGAATTGGGGGTGAAGGCTGCAGTTTTGAAAATCGATACAATTTCTGTGTCGTCCGTCAATGTGAGGGTGTGAAGGATACAGTAAACGGGAATGGCAAAACAGAAACAAGCAAATGGCACCCCAGGAGAGGTTCCATGCAGTGATTATAGAAGCGTTAGTCGCTCGGAGAGAAGTCGGCGTGGTTCCTGTAGTTTTCAATCGAGAAAGAAATTCATTGTCGCATTGTCAATGTGATCGTGAGAGGTTTTACAGTAAATGGGCAGTGGTGCATCGGAAACAAGCTACTGGGCTCCCAGGAGAGGTTCCATTTGGTGAATGTAGCCACGTAAGTCATTTGATAAGAATTCGGGATGAAGGCTGCAGTTTTGAAAATCGATACAATTTCTGTGTCGTCCGTCAATGTGAGGGTGTGAAGGATACAGTAAACGGGAGTGGCAAAACAGAAACCAGCAACTGGCACCCCAGGACAGGTTCCATGCAGTGATTATAGAAGCGTTAGTCGCTCGGAGAGACGTCGGCATCGTACCTGTAGTTTTCAATCGAGACAGAAATTCGGTGTCGCATTGTCAATGTGATGGTGAGAGGTTTTACAGTAAATGGGCAGTGGTGCATCGAAAAAAAGCTACTGGCTTCCCAGGAGAGGTTCCATTTGGTGAATGTAGCCACGTAAGTCATTTGATAAGAATTCGGGATGAAGGCTGCAGTTTTTAAAATCGATACAATTTCTGTGTCGTCCGTCAATGTGAGGGTGTGAAGGATACAGTAAACGGGAGTGACAAAACAGAAACAAGCAACTGGCACCCCGGGAGAGGTTCCATGCAGTGATTATAGAAGCGTTAGTCGCTCGGAGAGAAGTCGGCATGGTGCCTGTAGTTTTCAATCGAGACAGAAATTCGGTGTCGCATTGTCAATTTGATGGTGAGAGGTTTTACAATAAATGGGTAGTGGTGCATCGGAAACAAGCTACTGGGCTCCCAGGAGAGTTTCCATTTGGTGAATGTAGCCACGTAAGTCATTTGATAAGTATTCGGGATGAAGGCTGCAGTTTTGAAAATCTATACAATTACTGTGTCGTCCGTCAATGTGAGGGTGTGAAGGGTACAGTAAACGGGAGCGGCAAAACAGAAACAAGCAACTGGCACCCCAGGAGAGGTTCCATGCAGTGATTATAGAAGCGTTAGTCGCTCGGAGAGAAGTCGGCATGGTGCCTGTAGTTTTCAATCGAGACAGAAATTCGGTGTCGCATTGTCAATGTGATGGTGAGAGGTTTTACAGTAACTGGGCAATGGTGCATCGGAAACAAGCTACTGGACTCCCAGGAGAGGTTCCATTTAGTGAATGTAGCCACGTAATTCATTTGATAAGAGTTCGGGATACACGCTGCAGTTTTGAAAATCGATACAATTTCAGTGTCGTCCGTCAATGTGAGGGTGTGAAGGATACAGTAAACGGGAGTGGAAAAAAAGAAACAAGCAACTGGCACCCCAGGAGAGGTTCCATGCAGTGATTATAGAAGCGTTAGTCGCTCTGAGAGAAGTCGGCATGGTGCCTGTAGTTTTCAATCGAGACAGAAATTCGGTGTCGCATTGTCAATGTGATGGTGAGAGGTTTTACAATAAATGGGCAGTGGTGCATCGGAAACAAGCTACTGGGCTCCCAGGAGAGGTTCCATTTGGTGAATGTAGCCACGTAAGTAATTTGATAAGTATTCGGGATGAAGGCTGCAGTTTTGAAAATCGATACAATTTCTGTGTCTTCCGTCAATGTGAGGGTGTGAAGGATACAGTAAACGCGAGTGGCAAAACAGAAACAAGCAACTGGCACACCAGGAGAGGTTCCATGCAGTGATTATAGAAGCGTTAGTCGCTCGGAGAGAAGTCGGCATCGTGCCTGTAGTTTTCAATCGAGACAGAAATTCCGTGTCGCATTGTCAATGTGATGGTGAGAGGATTTACAGTAAATGGGCAGTGGTGCATCGGAAACAAGCTACTGGGCTCCCAGGAGAGGTTCCATTTGGTGAATGTAGCCACGTAAGTCATTTGATAAAAATTCGGTATGAGGGCTGCAGTTTTGAAAATCTATACAATTTCTGTGTCGTCCGCCAATGTGAGGGTGTGAAGGATAAAGTAACGGGAGTGGCAAAACAGAAACAAGCAACTGGCACCCAAGGAGAGGTTCCATGCAGTGATTATAGAAGCGTTAGTCGCTCGGAGAGAAGTCGGCATGGTGCCTGTAGTTTTCAATCGAGACAGAAATTCGGTGTCGCATTTTCAATGTGATGGTGAGAGGTTTTACAGTAACTGGGCAATGGTGCATCGGAAACAAGCTACTGGACTCCCAGGAGAGGTTCCATTTAGTGAATGTAGCCACGTAATTCATTTGATAAGAGTTCGGGATAAACGCTGCAGTTTTGAAAATCGATACAATTTCAGTGTCGTCCGTCAATGTGTGGGTGTGAAGGATACAGTAAACGGGAGTGGAAAAAAAGAAACAAGCAACTGGCACCCCAGGAGAGGTTCCATGCAGTGATTATAGAAGCGTTAGTCGCTCGGAGAGAAGTCGGCATGGTGCCTGTAGTTTTCAATCGAGACAGAAATTCGGTGTCGCATTGTCAATGTGATGGTGAGAGGTTTTACAATAAGTGGGCAGTGGTGCATCGGAAACAAGCTACTGGGCTCCCAGGAGAGGTTCCATTTGGTGAATGTAGCCACGTAAGTAATTTGATAAGTATTCGGGATGAAGGCTGCAGTTTTGAAAATCGATACAATTTCTGTGTCTTCCGTCAATGTGAGGGTGTGAAGGATACAGTAAACGCGAGTGGCAAAACAGAAACAAGCAACTGGCACACCAGGAGAGGTTCCATGCAGTGATTATAGAAGCGTTAGTCGCTCGGAGAGAAGTCGGCATCGTGCCTGTAGTTTTCAATCGAGACAGAAATTCCGTGTCGCATTGTCAATGTGATGGTGAGAGGTTTTACAGTAAATGGGCAGTGGTGCATCGGAAACAAGCTACTGGGCTCCCAGGAGAGGTTCCATTTGGTGAATGTAGCCACGTAAGTCATTTGATAAAAATTCGGTATGAGGGCTGCAGTTTTGAAAATCTATACAATTTCTGTGTCGTCCGCCAATGTGAGGGTGTGAAGGATACAGTAACGGGAGTGGCAAAACAGAAACAAGCAACTGGCACCCCAGGAGAGGTTCCATGCAGTGATTATAGAAGCGTTAGTCGCTCGGAGAGAAGTCGGCATGGTGCCTGTAGTTTTCAATCGAGACAGAAATTCGGTGTCGCATTTTCAATGTGATGGTGAGAGGTTTTACAGTAAATGTGCAGTGGTGCATCGGAAACAAGCTACTGGCTTCCCAGGAGAGGTTCCATTTGGTGAATGTAGCCACGTAAGTCATTTGATAAGAATTGGGGGTGAGGGCTGCAGTTTTGAAAATCGATACAATTTCTGTGTCGTCCGTCAATGTGAGGGTGTGAAGGATACAGTAAACGGGAGTGGCAAAACAGAAACAAGCAACTGGCACCCCAGGAGAGGTTCCATGCAGTGATTATAGAATCGTTAGTCGCTCGGAGAGAAGTCGGCAACGTTCCTGTAGTTTTCAATCGAGACAGAAATTCATTGTCGCATTGTCAATGTGATGGTGAGAGGTTTTACAGTAAATGGGCAGTGGTGCATCGGAAACAAGCTACTCGCCTCCCAGGAGAGGTTCCATTTGGTGAATGTAGCCACGTAAGTCATTTGATAAGAATTCGGGATGAAGGCTGCAGTTTTGAAAATCGATACAATTTCTGTGTCGTCCGTCTTTGTGAGGGTGTGAAGGATACAGTAAACGGGAGTGGCAAAACAGAAACAAGCACCTGGCACTCCAGGAGAGGTTCCATGCAGTGATTATAGAAGCGTTAGTCGCTCGGAGAGAAGTCGGCATCGTGCCTGTAGTTTTCAATCGAGACAGAAATTCGGTGTCGCATTGTCAATGTGATGGTGAGTGGTTTTACAGTAAATGGGCAGTGGTGCATCGGAAACAAGCTACTCGCCTCCCAGGAGAGGTTCCATTTGGTGAATGTAGCCACGTAAGTCATTTGATAAGAATTCGGGATGAAGGCTGCAGTTTTGAAAATCGATACAATTTCTGTGTCGTCCGTCAATGTGAGGGTGTGAAGGATACAGTAAACGGGAGTGGCAAAACAGAAACAAGCACCTGGCACTCCAGGAGAGGTTCCATGCAGTGATTATAGAAGCGTTAGTCGCTCGGAGAGAGGTCGGCATGGTTCCTGTAGTTTTCTATCGAGACAGAAATTCGGTGTCGCATTGTCAATGTGATGGTGAGAGGTTTTACAGTAAATGGGCAGTCGTGCATCGGAAACAAGCTACTGGGCTCCCAGGAGAGGTTCCATTTGGTGAATGTAGCCACGCAAGTCATTTGATAAGAATTGGGGGTGAAGGCTGCAGATTTGAAAGTCGATACAATTTCTGTGTCGTCCGTCAATGTGAGGGTGTGAAGGATACAGAAAACGGGAGTGGCAAAACAGAAACAAGCAACTGGCACCCCAGGAGAGGTTCCATGCAGTGATTATAGAAGCGTTAGTCGCTCGGAGAGAAGTCGGCATGGTTCCTGTAGTTTTCAATCGAGACAGAAATTCATTGTCGCATTGTCAATGTGATGGTCAGAGGTTTTACAGTAAATGGGCAGTGGTGCATCGGAAACAAGCTACTCGCCTCCCAGGAGAGGTTCCATTTGGTGAATGTAGCCACGTAAGTCATTTGATAAGAATTCGGGATGAAGGCTGCAGTTTTGAAAATCGATACAATTTCTGTGTCGTCCGTCAATGTGAGGGTGTGAAGGATACAGTAAACGGGAGTGGCAAAACAGAAACAAGCACCTGGCACTCCAGGAGAGGTTCCATGCAGTGATTATAGAAGCGTTAGTCGCTCGGAGAGAAGTCGGCATGGTGCCTGTAGTTTTCAATCGAGACAGAAATTCGGTGTCGCATTGTCAATGTGATGGTGAGAGGTTTTACAGTAAATGGGCAGTGGTGCATCGGAAACAAGCTACTGGGCTCCCAGGAGAGGTTCCATTTGGTGAATGTAGCCACGTAAGTCATTTGATAAGAATTCGGGATGAAGGCTGCAGTTTTGAAAATCGATACAATATCTGTGTCGTCCGTCAATGTGAGGGTGTGAAGGATACAGTAAACGGGAGTGGCACAACAGAAACAAGCAACTGGCACCCCAGGAGAGGTTCCATGCAGTGATTGTAGAAGCGTTAGTCGCTCGGAGAGAAGTCGGCATGGTGCCTGTAGTTTTCAATCGAGACAGAAATTCGGTATCGCATAGTCAATGTGATGGTGAGAGGTTTTACAGTAAATGGGCAGTGGTGCATCGGAAACAAGCTACTGGGCTCCCAGGAGAGGTTCCATTTGGTGAATGTAGCCACGTAAGTCATTTGCTAAGAATTCGGGATGAAGGCTGCAGTTTTGAAAATCGATACAATTTCTGTGTCGTCCGTCAATGTGAGGGTGTGAAGGATACAGTAAACGGGAGTGGCAAAACAGAAACAAGCACCTGGCACTCCAAGAGAGGTTCCATGCAGTGATTATAGAAGCGTTAGTCGCTCGGAGAGAAGTCGGCATCGTGCGTGTAGTTTTCAATCGAGACAGAAATTCGGTGTCGCATTGTCAATGTGATGGTGAGTGGTTTTACAGTAAATGGGCAGTGGTGCATCGGAAACAAGCTACTCGCCTCCCAGGAGAGGTTCCATTTGGTGAATGTAGCCACGTAAGTCATTTGATAAGAATTCGGGATGAAGGCTGCAGTTTTGAAAATCGATACAATGTCTGTGTCGTCCGTCAATGTGAGGGTGTGAAGGATACAGTAAACGGGAGTGGCACAACAGAAACAAGCAACTGGCACCCCAGGAGAGGTTCCATGCAGTGATTATAGAAGCGTTAGTCGCTCGGAGAGAAGTCGGCATGGTGCCTGTAGTTTTCAATCGAGACAGAAATTCGGTATTGCATAGTCAATGTGATGGTGAGAGGTTTTACAGTAAATGGGCAGTGGTGCATCGGAAACAAGCTACTGGGCTCCCAGGAGAGGTTCCATTTGGTGAATGTAGCCACGTAAGTCATTTGATAAGAATTCGGGATGAAGGCTGCAGTTTTGAAAATCGATACAATTTCTGTGTCGTCTGTCAATGTGAGGGTGTGAAGGATACGGTAAACGGGAGTGGCAAAACAGAAACAAGCAACTGGCACCCCAGGAGAGGTTCCATGCAGTGATTATAGAAGCGTTAGTCGCTCGGAGAGAAGTCGGCATGGTGCCTGTAGCTTTCAATCGAGACAGAAATTCGGTGTCGCATTGTCAATGTGATGGTGAGAGGTTTTACAGTAAATGGGCAGTTGTGCATCGGAAACAAGCTACTGGGCTCCCAGGAGAGGTTCCATTTGGTGAATGTAGCCACGTAAGTCATTTGATAAGAATTCGGGATGAAGACTGCAGTTTTGAAAATCGATACAATATCTGTGTCGTCCGTCAATGTGAGGGTGTGAAGGATACAGTAAACGGGAGTGGCAAAACAGAAACAATCACCTGGCACTCCAGGAGAGGTTCCATGCAGTGATTATAGAAGCGTTAGTCGCTCGGAGAGAAGTCGGCATGGTGGCTGTAGTTTTCAATCGAGACAGAAATTCTGTGTCGCATTGTCAAAGTGATGGTGAGAGGTTTTACAGTAAATGGGCAGTGGTGCATCGGAAACAAGCTGCTGGGCTCCCAGGAGCGGTTCCATTTGGTGAATGTAGCCACATAAGTCATTTGATAAGTATTCGGGATGAAGGCTGCAGTTTTGAAAATCGATACAATTTCTGTGTCGTCCGTCAATGCGAGGGTGTGAAGGATACAGTAAACGGGAGTGGCAAAACAGAAACAAGAAACTGGCACCCCAGGAGAGGTTCCATGCAGTGATTATAGAAGCGTTAGTCGCTCGGAGAGAAGTCGGCATGGTGCCTGTAGTTTTCAGTCGAGACAGATATTCGGTGTCGCATTGTCAATGTGATGGTGAGAGGTTTTACAGTAAATGGGCAGTGGTGCATCGGAAACAAGCTACTGGGTTCCCAGGAGAGGTTCCATTTGGTGAATGTAGCCACGTAAGTCATTTGATAAGAATTCGGAATGAAGGCTGCAGTTTTGAAAATCGATACAATTTCTGTGTCGTCCGTCAATGTGAGGGTGTGAACGATACAGTAAACGGGAGTGGCAAAACAGAAACAAGCACCTGGCACCCCAGGAGAGGTTCCATGCAGTGATTATAGAAGCTTTAGTCGCTCGGAGAGAAGTCGGCATGGTGCCTGTAGTTTTCAATCGAGACAGAAATTCGGTGTCGCATTGTCAATGTGATGGTGAGAGGTTTTACAGTAAATGGGCAGTGGTGCTTCGGAAATAAGCTACTGGGTTCCCAGGAGAGGTTCCATTTGGTGAATGTAGCCACGTAAGTCATTTGATAAGAATTCGGGATCAAGGCTGCAGTTTTGAAAATCGATACAATTTCTGTGTCGTCCGTCAATGTGAGGGTGTGAACGATGCAGTAAACGGGAGTGGCAAAACAGAAACAAGCACCTGGCACCCCAGGAGAGGTTCCATGCAGTGATTATAGAAGCGTTAGTCGCTCGGAGAGAAGTCGGCATGGTGCCTGTAGTTTTCAATCGAGACAGAAATTCGGTGTCGCATTGTCAATGTGATGGTGAGAGGTTTTACAGTAAATGGGCAGTGGTGCATCGGAAACAAGCTACTGGGCTCCCAGCAGAGGTTCCATTTGGTGAATGTAGCCACGTAAGTCATTTGATAAGTATTCGGGATGAAGGCTGCAGTTTTGAAAATCGATACAATTTCTGTGTCGTCCGTCAATGTGAGGGTGTGAAGGATACAGTAAACGCGAGTGGCAAAACAGAAACAAGCAACTGGCACCCCAGGAGAGGTTCCATGCAGTGATTATAGAAGCGTTAGTCGCTCGGAGAGAAGTCGGCATCGTGCCTGTAGTTTTCAATCGAGACAGAAATTCGGTGTCGCATTGTCAATGTGATGGTGAGAGGTTTTACAGTAAATGGGCAGTGGTGCATCGGAAACAAGCTACTGGGCTCCCAGGAGAGGTTCCATTTGGTGAATGTAGCCACGTAAGTCATTTGATAAGAATTCGGGATAAAGGCTGCAGTTTTGAAAATCGATACAATTTCTGTGTCGTTCGTCAATGTGAGGGTGTGAAGGATACAGTAAACGGGAGTGGCAAAACAGAAACAAGCAACTGGCACCCCAGGAGAGGTTCCATGCAGTGATTATAGAAGCGATAGTCGCTCGGAGAGAAGTCGGCATGGTGCCTGTAGTTTTCAATCGAGACAGAAATTCGGTGTCGCATTGTCAATGTGATGGTGAGAGGTTTTACAGTAAATGGGCAGTGGTGCATCGGAAACAAGCTACTCGCCTCCCAGGAGAGGTTCCATTTGGTGAATGTAGCCACGTAAGTCATTTGATAAGTATTCGGGATGAAGGCTGCAGTTTTGAAAATCGATACAATTTCTGTGTCGTCCGTCAATGTGAGGGTGTGAAGGATACAGTAAACGGGAGTGGGAAAACAGAAACAAGCAACTGGCACCCCATGAGAGGTTCCATGCAGAGATTGTAGAAGCGTTAGTCGCTCGGAGAGAAGTCGGCATGGTGCCTGTAGTTTTCAATCGATACAGAAATTCGGTGTCGCATTGTCAATGTGATGGTGAGAGGTTTTACAGTAAATGGGCAGTGGTGCATCGGAAACAAGCTACTGGGCTCCCAGGAGAGGTTCCATTTGGTGAATGTAGCCACGTAAGTCATTTGATAAGTATTCGGGATGAAGGCTGCAGTTTTGAAAATCGATACAATTTCTGTGTCGTCCGTCAATGTGAGGGTGTGAAGGATACAGTAAACGGGAGTGGCAAAACAGAAACAAGCAACTGGCACCCCATGAGAGTTTCCATGCAGTGATTATAGAAGCATTAGTCGCTCGGAGAGAAGTCGGCATGGTGCCTGTAGTTTTCAATCGAGACATAAATTCGGTGTCGCATTGTCAATGTGATGGTGAGAGGTTTTACAGTAAATGGGCAGTGGTGCATCGGAAACAAGCTACTGGGCTCCCAGGAGAGGTTCCGTTTGGTGAATGTAGCCACGTAAGTCATTTGATAAGTATTCGGGATGAAGGCTGCAGTTTTGAAAATCGATATAATTTCTGTGTCGTCCGTCAATGTGAGGGTGTGAAGGATACAGTAAACGGGAGTGGCAAAACAGAAACAAGCAACTGGCACCCCAGGAGAGGTTCCATGCAGTGATTATAGAAGCATTAGTCGCTCGGAGAGAAGTCGGCATGGTGCCTGTACTTTTCAATCGAGACAGAAATTCGGTGTCGCATTGTCAATGTGATGGTGAGAGGTTTTACAGTAAATGGGCAGTGGTGCATCGGAAACAAGCTACTGGGCTCCCAGGAGAGGTTCCATTTGGTGAATGTAGCCACGTAAGTCATTTGATAAGTATTCGGGATGAAGGCTGCAATTTTAAAAATCGATACAATTTCTGTGTCGTCCGTCAATGTGAGGGTGTGAAGGATGCAGTAAACGGGAGTGGCAAAACAGAAACATGCAACTGGCACCCCATAAGAGGTTCCATGCAGTGATTATAGAAGCGTTAGTCGCTCGGAGAGAAGTCGGCATGGTGCCTGTAGTTTTCAATCGAGACAGAAATTCGGTGTCGCATTGTCAATGTGATGGTGAGAGGTTTTACAGTAAATGGGCAGTGGTGCATCGGAAACAAGCTACTGGGCTCCCAGGAGAGGTTCCATTTGGTGAATGTAGCCACGTAAGTCATATGATAAGAATTCGGGATGAAGGCTGCAGTTTTGAAAATCGATACAATTTCTGTGTCGTCCGTCAATGTGAGGGTGTGAAAGATACAGTAAACGGGATCGGCAAAACAGAAACAAGCTACTGGCCTCCCAGGAGAGGCTCCATTTTGTGAATGTAGCCACGTAAGTCATTTCATAAGAATTCGGGATGATGGCTGCCGTTTTGAAAATCGTTACAATTTCTGTGTCGTCCGTCAATGTGAGGGTGTGAAGGATACAGTAAACGGGAGTGGCAAAACAGAAACAAGCAACTGGCACCCCATGAGAGGTTCCATGCAGTGATTATAGAAGCGTTAGTCGCTCGGAGAGAAGTCGGCATGGTGCCTGTAGTTTTCAATCGAGACAGAAATTCGGTGTCGCATTGTCAATGTGATGGTGAGAGGTTTTACAGTAAATGGGCAGTGGTGCATCGGAAACAAGCTACTGGGCTCCCAGCAGAGGTTCCATTTGGTGAATGTAGCCACGTAAGTCATTTGATAAGAATTCGGGATGAAGGCTGCAGTTTTGAAAATCGATACAATTTCTGTGTCGTCCGTCAATGTGTGGGTGTGAAGGATACAGTAAACGGGAGTGGCAAAACAGAAACAAGCAACTGGCACCCCATGAGAGGTTCCATGCAGTGATTATAGAAGCGTTAGTCTTTCGGAGAGAAGTCGGCATGGTGCCTGTAGTTTTCAATCGAGACAGAAATTCGGTGTCGCATTGTCAATGTGATGGTGAGAGGTTTTACAGTAAATGGGCAGTGGTGCATCGGAAACAAGCTACTGGGCTCCCAGGAGAGGTTCCATTTGGTGAATGTAGCCACGTAAGTCATTTGATAAGAATTCGGGATGAAGGCTGCAGTTTTGAAACTCGATACAATTTCTGTGTCATCCGTCAATGTGAGGGTGTGAAGGATACAGTAAACGGGAGTGGCAAAACAGAAACAAGCAACTGGCACCCCATGAGAGGTTCCATGCAGTGATTATAGAAGCGTTAGTCGCTCGGAGAGAAGTCGGCATGGTGCCTGTAGTTTTCAATCGAGACAGAAATTCGGTGTCGCATTGTCAATGTGATGGTGAGAGGTTTTACAGTAAATGGGCAGTGGTGCATCGGAAACAAGCTACTGGGCTCCCAGGAGAGGTTTCATTTGGTGAATGTAGCCACGTAAGTCATTTGATAAGAATTCGGGATGATGGCTGCCGTTTTGAAAATCGATTCAATTTCTGTGTCGTCCGTCAATGTGAGGGTGTGAAGGATACAGTAAACGGGAGTGGCAAAACAGAAACAAGCAACTGGCACCCCATGAGAGGTTCCATGCAGTGATTATAGAAGCGTTAGTCGCTCGGAGAGAAGACGGCATGGTGCCTGTAGTTTTCAATCGAGACAGAAATTCGGTGTCGCATTGTCAATGTGATGGTGAGAGGTTTTACAGTAAATGGGCAGTGGTGCATCGGAAACAAGCTACTGGGCTCCCAGGAGAGGTTCCATTTGGCGAATGTAGCCACGTAAGTCATTTGATAAGTATTCGGGATGAAGGCTGCAGTTTTGAAAATCGATACAATTTCTGTGTCGTCCGTCAATGTGAGGGTGTGAAGGATGCAGTAAACGGGAGTGGCAAAACAGAAACAAGCTACTGGCCTCCCCGGAGAGGTTCCATTTTGTGAAAGTAGCCACGTAAGTCATTTGATAAGAATTCGGGATGATGGCTGCCGTTTTGAAAATCGATACAATTTCTGTGTCGTCCGTCAATGTGAGGGTGTGAAGGATGCAGTAAACGGGAGTGGCAAAACAGAAACAAGCAACTGGCACCCCAGGAGAGGTTCCATGCAGTGATTATAGAGGCGTTAGTCGCTCGGAGAGAAGTCGGCATGGTGCCTGTAGTTTTCAATCGAGACAGAAATTCGGTGTCGCATTGTCAATGTGATGGTGAGAGGTTTTACAGTAAATGGGCAGTGGTGCATCGGAAACAAGCTACTGGGCTCCCAGGAGAGGTTCCATTTGGCGAATGTAGCCACGTAACTCATTTGATAAGTATTCGGGATGAAGGCTGCAGTTTTGAAAATCGATACAATTTCTGTGTCGTCCGTCAATGTGAGGGTGTGAAGGATACAGTAAACGGGAGTGGCAAAACAGAAACAAGCAACTGGCACCCCATGAGAGGTTCCATGCAGTGATTATAGAAGCGTTAGTCGCTCGGAGAGAAGTCGGCATGGTGCCTGTAGTTTTCAATCGAGACAGAAATTCGGTGTCGCATTGTCAATGTGATGGTGAGAGGTTTTACAGTAAATGGGCAGTAGTGCATCGGAAACAAGCTACTCGCCTCCCAGGAGAGGTTCCATTTGGTGAATGTAGCCACGTATGTCATTTGATAAGAATTCGGGATGAAGGCTGCAGTTTTGAAAATCGATACAATTTCTGTGTCGTCCGTCAATGTGAGGGTGTGAAAGATACAGTAAACGGGATTGGCAAAACAGAAACAAGCTACTGGCCTCACAGGAGAGGTTCCATTTTGTGAATGTAGCCACGTAAGTCATTTGATACGAATTCGGGATGATGGCTGCCGTTTTGAATATCGATACAATTTCTGTGTCGTCCGTCAATGTGAGGGTGTGAAGGATGCAGTAAACGGGAGTAGCAAAACAGAAACAAGCAACTGGCACCCCATGAGAGGTTCCATGCAGTGATTATAGAAGCGTTAGTCGCTCGGAGAGAAGCCGGCATCGTGCCTGTAGTTTTCAATCGAGACAGAAATTCGGTGTCGCATTGTCAATGTGATGGTGAGAGGTTTTACAGTAAATGGGCAGTGGTGCATCGGAAACAAGCTACTGGGCTCCCAGGAGAGGTTCCATTTGGCGAATGTAGCCACGTAAGTCATTTGATAAGTATTCGGGATGAAGGCTGCAGTTTTGGAAATCGATACAATTTCTGTGTCGTCCGTCAATGTGAGGGTGTGAAGGATGCAGTAAACGGGAGTGGCAAAACAGAAACAAGCTACTGACCTCCCAGGAGAGGTTCCATTTTGTGAATGTAGCCACGTAAGTCATTTGATAAGAATTCGGGATGATGGCGGCCGTTTTGAAAATCGATACAAATTCTGTGTCGTCCGTCAATGTGAGGGTGTGAAGGATGCAGTAAATGGGAGTGGCAAAACAGAAACAAGCAACTGGCACCCCATGAGAGGTTCCATGCAGTGATTATAGAAGCGTTAGTCGCTCGGAGAGAAGTCGGCATGGTGCCTGTAGTTTTCAATCGAGACAGAAATTCGGTGTCCATTGTCAATGTGATGGTGAGAGGTTTTACAGTAAATGGGCAGTGGTGCAATGGAAACAAGCTACTGGGCTCCCAGGAGGGGTTCCATTTGGCGAATGTAGCCACGTAAGTCATTTGATAAGTATTCGGAATGAAGGCTGCAGTTTTGAAAATCGATACAATTTCTGTGTCGTCCGTCAATGTGAGGGTGTGAAGGATACAGTAAACGGGAGTGGCAAAACAGAAACAAGCAACGGGCACCCCATGAGAGGTTCCATGCAGTGATTATAGAAGCGTTAGTCGCTCGGAGAGAAGTCGGCATGGTGCCTGTAGTTTTCAATCGAGACAGAAATTCGGTGTCGCATTGTCAATGTGATGGTGAGAGGTTTTACAGTAAATGGGCAGTCGTGCATCGGAAACAAGCTACTGGGCTCCCAGGAGAGGTTCCATTTGGTGAATGTAGCCACGTAAGTCATTTGATAAGAATTCGGGATGAAGGCTGCAGTTTTGAAAATCGATACAATTTCTGTGTCGTCCGTCAATGTGAGGGTGTGAAGGATACAGTAAACGGGAGTGGCAAAACAGAAACAAGCAACTGGCACCCCATGAGAGGTTCCATGCAGTGATTATAGAAGCGTTAGTCGCTCGGAGAGAAGTCGGCATGGTGCCTGTAGTTTTCAATCGAGACAGAAATTCGGTGTCGCATTGTCAATGTGATGGTGAGAGGTTTTACAGTAAATGGGCAGTGGTGCATCGGAAACAAGCTACTGGGTTCCCAGGAGAGGTTCCATTTGGTGAATGTAGCCACGTAAGTCATTTGATAAGAATTCGGGATGAAGGCTGCAGTTTTGAAAATCGATACAATTTCTGTGTCGTCCGTCAATGTGAGGGTGTGAAAGATACAGTAAACGGGAGTGGCAAAACAGAAACAAGCAACTGGCACCCCGGGAGAGGTTCCATGCAGTGATTATAGAAGCGTTAGTCGCTCGGAGAGAAGTCGGCATGGTGCCTGTAGTTTTCAATCGAGACAGAAATTCGGTGTCGCATTGTCAATGTGATGGTGAGAGGTTTTACAGTAAATGGGCAGTGGTGCATCGGAAACAAGCTACTGGGCTCCCAGGAGAGGTTCCATTTGGTGAATGTAGCCATGTAAGTCATTTGATAAGAATTCGGGATGAAGGCTGCAGTTTTGAAAATCGATACAATATCTGTGTCGTCCGTCAATGTGAGGGTGTGAAGGATACAGTAAACGGGAGTGGCAAAACAGAAACAAGCAACTGGCACCCCATGAGAGGTTCCATGCAGTGATTATAGAAGCGTTAGTCGCTCGGAGAGAAGTCGGCATGGTGCCTGTAGTTTTCAATCGAGACAGAAATTCGGTGTCGCATTGACAATGTGATGGTGAGAGGTTTTACAGTAAATGGGCAGTGGTGCATCGGAAACAAGCTACTGGGCTCCCAGGAGAGGTTCCATTTGGTGAATGTAGCCACGTAAGTCATTTGATAAGAATTCGGGATGAAGGCTGCAGTTTTGAAAATCGATACAATTTCTGTGTCGTCCGTCAATGTGAGGGTGTGAAAGATACAGTAAACGGGAGTGGCAAAAAAGAAACAAGCAACTGGCACCCCGGGAGAGGTTCCATGCAGTGATTATAGAAGCGTTAGTCGCTCGGAGAGAAGTCAGCATGGTGCCTGTAGTTTTCAATCGAGACAGAAATTCGGTGTCGCATTGACAATGTGATGGTGAGAGGTTTTACAGTAAATGGGCAGTGGTGCATCGGAAACAAGCTACTGGGCTCCCAGGAGACGATCCATTTGGTGAATGTAGCCACGTAAGTCATCTGATAAGAATTCGGGATGAAGGGTGCAGTTTTGAAAATCGATACAATTTCTGTGTCGTCCGTCAATGTGAGGGTGTGAAAGATACAGTAAACGGGAGTGGCAAAAAAGAAACAAGCAACTGGCACCCCGGGAGAGGTTCCATGCAGTGATTATAGAAGCGTTAGTCGCTCGGAGAGAAGTCGGCATGGTGCCTGTAGTTTTCAATCGAGACAGAAATTCGGTGTCGCATTGTCAATGTGATGGTGAGAGGTTTTACAGTAAATTGGCAGTGGTGCATCGGAAACAAGCTACTGGGCTCCCAGGAGAGGTTCCATTTGGTGAATGTAGCCACGTAAGTCATTTGATAAGAATTCGGGATGAAGGCTGCAGTTTTGAAAATCGATACAATTTCTGTGTCGTCCGTCAATGTGAGGGTGTGAAGGATACAGTAAACGGGAGTGGCAAAACAGAAACAAGCAACTGGCACCCCATGAGAGGTTCCATGCAGTGATTATAGAAGCGTTAGTCGCTCGGAGAGAAGTCGGCATGGTGCCTGTAGTTTTCAATCGAGACAGAAATTCGGTGTCGCATTGTCAATGTGATGGTGAGAGGTTTTACAGTAAATGAGCAGTGGTGCATCGGAAACAAGCTACTGGGCTCCCAGGAGAGGTTCCATTTGGTGAATGTAGCTACGTAAGTCATATGATAAGAATTCGGGATGAAGGCTGCAGTTTTGAAAATCGATACAATTTCTGTGTCGTCCGTCAATGTGAGGGTGTGAAGGATACAGTAAACGGGAGTGGCAAAACAGAAACAAGCAACTGGCACCCCATGAGAGGTTCCATGCATTGATTATAGAAGCGTTAGTCACTCGGAGAAAAGTCGGCATGGTGCCTGTAGTTTTCAATCGAGACAGAAATTCGGTGTCGCATTGTCAATGTGATGGTGAGAGGTTTTACAGTAAATCGGCAGTGGTGCATCGGAAACAAGCTACTGGGCTCCCAGGAGAGGTTTCATTTGGTGAATGTAGCCACGTAAGTCATTTGATAAGAATTCGGGATGAAGGCTGCAGGTTTGAAAATCGATACAATTTCTGTGTCGTCCGTCAATGTGAGGGTGTGAAAGATACAGTAAACGGGAGTGGCAAAACAGAAACAAGCTACTGGCCTCCCAGGAGAGGTTCCATTTTGTGAATCTAGCCACGTAAGTCATTTGATAAGAATTCGGGATGATGGCTGCCGTTTTGAAAATCGATACAATTTCTGTATCGTCCGTCAATGTGAGGGTGTGAAGGATACAGTAAACGAGAGTGGCAAAACAGAAACAAGTCTCTGGCACCCCATGAGAGGTTCCATGCAGTGATTATAGAAGCGTTAGTCGCTCGGAGAGAAGTCGGCATGGTGCCTGTAGTTTTCAATCGAGACAGAAATTCGGTGTCGCATTGTCAATGTGATGGTGAGAGGTTTTACAGTAAATGGGCAGTGGTGCATCGGAAACAAGCTACTGGGCTCCCAGGAGAGGTTCCATTTGGTGAATGTAGCCACGTAAGTCATTTGATAAGAATTCGGAATGAAGGCTGCAGTTTTGAAAATCGATACAATTTCTGTGTCGTCCGTCAATGTGAGGGTGTGAAGGATACAGTAAACGGGAGTGGCAAAACAGAAACAAGCAACTGGCACCCCATGAGAGGTTCCATGCAGTCATTATAGAAGCGTTAGTCGCTCGGAGAGATGTCGGCATGGTGCCTGTAGTTTTCAATCGAGACAGAAATTCGGTGTCGCATTGTCAATGTGATGGTGAGAGGTTTTACAGTAAATGGGCAGTGGTGCATCGGAAACAAGCTACTGGGCTCCCAGGAGAGATTCCATTTGGTAAATGTAGCCACGTATGTCATTTGATAAGAATTCGGGAAGAAGGCTGCAGTTTTGAAAATCGATACAATTTCTGTGTCGTCCGTCAATGTGAGGGTGTGAAGGATACAGTAAACGGGAGTGGCAAAACAGAAACAAGCAACTGGCACCCCATGAGAGGTTCCATGCAGTGATTATAGAAGCGTTAGTCGCTCGGAGAGAAGTCGGCATGGTGCCTGTAGTTTTCAATCGAGACAGAAATTCGGTGTCGCATTGACAATGTGATGGTGAGAGGTTTTACAGTAAATGGGCAGTGGTGCATCGGAAACAAGCTACTGGGCTCCCAGGAGAGGTTCCATTTGGTGAATGTAGCCACGTAAGTCATTTGATAAGAATTCGGGATGAAGGCTGCAGTTTTGAAAATCGATACAATTTCTGTGTCGTCCGTCAATGTGAGGGTGTGAAAGATACAGTAAACGGGAGTGGCAAAAAAGAAACAAGCAACTGGCACCCCGGGAGAGGTTCCATGCAGTGATTATAGAAGCGTTAGTCGCTCGGAGAGAAGTCAGCATGGTGCCTGTAGTTTTCAGTCGAGACAGAAATTCGGTGTCGCATTGTCAATGTGATGGTGAGAGGTTTTACAGTAAATGGGCAGTGGTGCATCGGAAACAAGCTACTGGGCTCCCAGGAGAGGTTCCATTTGGTGAATGTAGCCACGTAAGTCATTTGATAAGAATTCGGGATGAAGGCTGCAGTTTTGAAAATCGATACAATTTCTGTGTCGTCCGTCAATGTGAGGGTGTGAAAGATACAGTAAACGGGAGTGGCAAAAAAGAAACAAGCAACTGGCACCCCGGCAGAGGTTCCATGCAGTGATTATAGAAGCGTTAGTCGCTCGGAGAGAAGTCGGCATGGTGCCTGTAGTTTTCAATCGAGACAGAAATTCGGTGTCGCATTGTCAATATGATGGTGAGAGGTTTTACAGTAAATGGGCAGTGGTGCATCGGAAACAAGCTACTGGGCTCCCAGGAGAGGTTCCATTTGGTGAATGTAGCCACGTAAGTCATTTGACAAGAATTCGGGATGAAGGCTGCAGTTTTGAAAATCGATACAGTTTGTGTGTCGTCCGTCAATGTGAGGGTGTGAAGGATACAGTAAACGGGAGTGGCAAAACAGAAAAAATCAACTGGCACCCCATGAGAGGTTCCATGCAGTGATTATAGAAGCGTTAGTCGCTCGGAGAGAAGTCGGCATGGTGCCTGTAGTTTACAATCGAGACAGAAATTCGGTGTCGCATTGTCAATGTGATGGTGAGAGGTTTTACAGTAAATGGGCAGTGGTGCATCGGAAACAAGCTACTGGGCTCCCAGGAGAGGTTCCATTTGGTGAATGTAGCCACGTAAGTCATATGATAAGAATTCGGGATGAAGGCTGCAGTTTTGAAAATCGATACAATTTCTGTGTCGTCCGTCAATGTGAGGGTGTGAAGGATATAGTAAACGGGAGTGGCAAAACAGAAACAAGCAACTGGCACCCCATGAGAGGTTCCATGCAGTGATTATAGAAGCGTTAGTCGCTCGGAGAGAAGTCGGCATGGTGCCTGTAGTTTTCAATCGAGACAGAAATTCGGTGTCGCATTGTCAATGTGATGGTGAGAGGTTTTACAGTAAATGGGCAGTGGTGCATCGGAAACAAGCTACTG
This sequence comes from Schistocerca serialis cubense, assembly GCF_023864345.2. Lineage (NCBI taxonomy): Eukaryota > Metazoa > Arthropoda > Insecta > Orthoptera > Acrididae > Schistocerca > Schistocerca serialis. Next base: position 189,038,097 of record NC_064649.1, on the reverse strand, counting down.
GGCTCCCAGGAGAGGTTTCATTTGGTGAATGTAGCCACGTAAGTCATTTGATAAGAATTCGGGATGAAGGCTGCAGGTTTGAAAATCGATACAATTTCTGTGTCGTCCGTCAATGTGAGGGTGTGAAGCATAAACGGGAGTGGCAAAACAGAAACAAGCTACTGGCCTCCCAGGAGAGGTTCCATTTTGTGAATGTAGCCACGTAAGTCATTTGATAAGAATTCGGGATGATGGCTGCCGTTTTGAAAATCGATACAATTTCTGTGTCGTCCGTCAATGTGAGGGTGTGAAGGATACAGTAAACGGGAGTGGCAAAACAGAAACAAGCAACTGGCACCCCATGAGAGGTTCCATGCAGTGATTATAGAAGCGTTAGTCGCTCGGAGAGAAGTCGGCATGGTGCCTGTAGTTTTCAATCGAAACAGAAATTCGGTGTCGCATTGTCAATGTGATGGTGAGAGGTTTTACAGTAAATGGGCAGTGGTGCATCGGAAACAAGCTACTGGGTTCCCAGGAGAGGATCCATTTGGTGAATGTAGCCACGTAAGTCATTTGATAAGAATTCGGGATGAAGGCTGCAGTTTTGAAAATCGATACAATTTCTGTGTCGTCCGTCAATGTGAGGGTGTGAAAGATACAGTAAACGGGAGTGGCAAAACAGAAACAAGCAATTGGCACCCCGGGAGAGGTTCCATGCAGTGATTATAGAAGCGTTAGTCGCTCGGAGAGAAGTCGGCATGGTGCCTGTAGTTTTCAATCGAGACAGAAATTCGGTGTCATATTGTCAATGTGATGGTGAGAGGTTTTACAGTAAATGGGCAGTGGTGCATCGGAAACAAGCTACTAGGCTCCCAGGAGAGGTTCCATTTGGTGAATGTAGCCACGTAAGTCATTTGATAAGAATTCGGGATGAAGGCTGCAGTTTTGAAAATTGATACAATTTCTATGTCGCCCGTCAATGTGAGGGTGTGATGGATACAGTAAACTGGAGTGGCAAAACAGAAACAAGCAACTGGCACCCCATGAGAGGTTCCATGCAGTGATTATAGAAGCGTTAGTCGCTCGGAGAGAAGTCGGCATGGTGCCTGTAGTTTTCAATCGAGACAGAAATTCGGTGTCGCATTGACAATGTGATGGTGAGAGATTTTACAGTAAATGGGCAGTGGTGCATCGGAAACAAGCTACTGGGCTCCCAGGAGAGGTTCCATTTGGTGAATGTAGCCACGTAAGTCATTTGATAAGAATTCGGGATGAAGGCTGCAGTTTTGAAAATCGATACAATTTCTGTGTCGTCCGTCAATGTGAGGGTGTGAAAGATACAGTAAACGGGAGTGGCAAAAAAGAAACAAGCAACTGGCACCCCGGGAGAGGTTCCATGCAGTGATTATAGAAGCGTTAGTCGCTCGGAGAGAAGTCGGCATGGTGCCTGTAGTTTTCAATCGAGACAGAAATTCGGTGTCGCATTGTCAATGTGATGGTGAGAGGTTTTACAGTAAATGGGCAGTGGTGCATCGGAAACAAGCTACTGGGCTCCCAGGAGAGGTTCCATTTGGTGAATGTAGCCACGTAAGTCATTTGATAAGAATTCGGGATGAAGGCTGCTGTTTTGAAAATCGATACAATTTCTGTGTCGTCCGTCAATGTGAGGGTGTGAAAGATACAGTAAACGGGAGTGGCAAAACAGAAACAAGCAACTGGCACCCCATGAGAGGTTCCATGCAGTGATTATAGAAGCGTTAGTCGCTCGGAGAGAAGTCGGCATGGTGCCTGTAGTTTTCAATCGAGACAGAAATTCGGTGTCGCATTGTCAATGTGATGGTGAGAGGTTTTACAGTAAATGGGCAGTGGTGCATCGGAAACAAGCTACTGGGCTCCCAGGAGAGGTTCCATTTGGTGAATGTAGCCACGTAAGTCATATGATAAGAATTCGGGATCAAGGCTGCAGTTTTGAAAATCGATACAATTTCTGTGTCGTCCGTCAATGTGAGGGTGTGAAGGATACAGTAAACGGGAGTGGCAAAACAGAAACAAGCAACTGGCACCCCATGAGAGGTTCCATGCAGTGATTATAGAAGCGTTAGTCGCTCGGAGAGAAGTCGGCATGGTGCCTGTAGTTTTCAATCGAGACAGATATTCGGTGTCGCATTGTCAATGTGATGGTGAGAGGTTTTACAGTAAATGGGCAGTATTGCATCGGAAACAAGCTACTGGGCTCCCAGGAGAGGTTTCATTTGGTGAATGTAGCCACGTAAGTCATTTGATAAGAATTCGGGATGAAGGCTGCAGGTTTGAAAATCGATACAATTTCTGTGTCGTCCGTCAATGTGAGGGTGTGAAAGATACAGTAAACGGGAGTGGCAAAACAGAAACAAGCTACTGGCCTCCCAGGAGAGGTTCCATTTTGTGAATGTAGCCACGTAAGTCATTTGATAAGAATTCGGGATGATTGCTGCCGTTTTGAAAATCGATACAATTTCTGTGTCGTCCGTCAATGTGAGGGTGTGAAAGATACAGTAAACGGGAGTGGCAAAACAGAAACAAGCAACTGGCACCCCGGGAGAGGTTCCATGCAGTGATTATAGAAGCGTTAGTCGCTCGGAGAGAAGTCGGCATGGTGCCTGTAGTTTTCAATCGAGACAGAAATTCGGTATCGCATTGTCAATGTGATGGTGAGAGGTTTTACAGTAAATGGGCAGTGGTGCATCGGAAACAAGCTACTGGGCTCCCAGGAGAGGTTCCATTTTGTGAATGTAGCCACGTAAGTCATTTGATAAGAATTCGGGATGAAGGCTGCAGGTTTGAAAATCGATACAATTTCTGTGTCGTCCGTCAATGTGAGGGTGTGAAAGATACAGTAAACGGGAGTGGCAAAACAGAAACAAGCAACTGGCACCCCATGAGAGGTTCCATGCAGTGATTATAGAAGCGTTAGTCGCTCGGAGAGAAGTCGGCATGGTGCCTGTAGTTTTCAATCGAGACAGAAATTCGGTGTCGCATTGTCAATGTGATGGTGAGAGGTTTTACAGTAAATGGGCAGTGGTGCATCGGAAACAAGCTACTGGGCTCCCAGGAGAGGTTCCATTTGGTGAATGTAGCCACGTAAGTCATATGATAAGAATTCGGGATCAAGGCTGCAGTTTTGAAAATCGATACAATTTCTGTGTCGTCCGTCAATGTGAGGGTGTGAAGGATACAGTAAACGGGAGTGGCAAAACAGAAACAAGCAACTGGCACCCCATGAGAGGTTCCATGCAGTGATTATAGAAGCGTTAGTCGCTCGGAGAGAAGTCGGCATGGTGCCTGTAGTTTTCAATCGAGACAGATATTCGGTGTCGCATTGTCAATGTGATGGTGAGAGGTTTTACAGTAAATGGGCAGTGGTGCATCGGAAACAAGCTACTGGGCTCCCAGGAGAGGTTTCATTTGGTGAATGTAGCCACGTAAGTCATTTGATAAGAATTCGGGATGAAGGCTGCAGGTTTGAAAATCGATACAATCTCTGTGTCGTCCGTCAATGTGAGGGTGTGAAAGATACAGTAAACGGGAGTGGCAAAACAGAAACAAGCTACTGGCCTCCCAGGAGAGGTTCCATTTTGTGAATGTAGCCACGTAAGTCATTTGATAAGAATTCGGGATGATTGCTGCCGTTTTGAAAATCGATACAATTTCTGTGTCGTCCGTCAATGTGAGGATGTGAAGGATACAGTAAACGGGAGTGGCAAAACAGAAACAAGCAACTGGCACCCCATGAGAGGTTCCATGCAGTGATTATAGAAGCGTTAGTCGCTCGGAGAGAAGTCGGCATGGTGCCTGTAGTTTTCAATCGAGACAGAAATTCCGTGTCGCATTGTCAATAAGATGGTGAGAGATTTTACAGTAAATGGGCAGTGGTGCATCGGAAACAAGCTACTGGGCTCCCAGGAGAGGTTCCATTTGGTGAATGTAGCCACGTAAGCCATTTGATAAGAATTCGGGGTGAAGGCTGCAGTTTTAAAAATCGATACAATTTCTGTGTCGTCCGTCAATGTGAGGGTGTGAAAGATACAGTAAACGGGAGTGGCAAAACAGAAACAAGCAACTGGCACCCCGGGAGAGGTTCCATGCAGTGATTATAGAAGCGTTAGTCGCTCGGAGAGAAGTCGGCATGGTGCCTGTAGTTTTCAATCGAGACAGAAATTCGGTATCGCATTGTCAATGTGATGGTGAGAGGTTTTACAGTAAATGGGCAGTGGTGCATCGGAAACAAGCTACTGGGCTCCCAGGAGAGGTTCCATTTTGTGAATGTAGCCACGTAAGTCATTTGATAAGAATTCGGGATGAAGGCTGCAGGTTTGAAAATCGATACAATTTCTGTGTCGTCCGTCAATGTGAGGGTGTGAAAGATACAGTAAACGGGAGTGGCAAAACAGAAACAAGCAACTGGCACCCCATGAGAGGTTCCATGCAGTGATTATAGAAGCGTTAGTCGCTCGGAGAGAAGTCGGCATGGTGCCTGTAGTTTTCAATCGAGACAGAAATTCGGTGTCGCATTGTCAATGTGATGGTGAGAGGTTTTACAGTTAATGGGCAGTGGTGCATCGGAAACAAGCTACTGGGCTCCCAGGAGAGGTTCCATTTGGTGAATGTAGCCACGTAAGTCATATGATAAGAATTCGGGATCAAGGCTGCAGTTTTGAAAATCGATACAATTTCTGTGTCGTCCGTCAATGTGAGGGTGTGAAGGATACAGTAAACGGGAGTGGCAAAACAGAAACAAGCAACTGGCACCCCATGAGAGGTTCCATGCAGTGATTATAGAAGCGTTAGTCGCTCGGAGAGAAGTCGGCATGGTGCCTGTAGTTTTCAATCGAGACAGATATTCGGTGTCGCATTGTCAATGTGATGGTGAGAGGTTTTACAGTAAATGGGCAGTGGTGCATCGGAAACAAGCTACTGGGCTCCCAGGAGAGGTTTCATTTGGTGAATGTAGCCACGTAAGTCATTTGATAAGAATTCGGGATGAAGGCTGCAGGTTTGAAAATCGATACAATTTCTGTGTCGTCCGTCAATGTGAGGGTGTGAAAGATACAGTAAACGGGAGTGGCAAAACAGAAACAAGCTACTGGCCTCCCAGGAGAGGTTCCATTTTGTGAATGTAGCCACGTAAGTCATTTGATAAGAATTCGGGATGATTGCTGCCGTTTTGAAAATCGATACAATTTCTGTGTCGTCCGTCAATGTGAGGATGAGAAGGATACAGTAAACGGGAGTGGCAAAACAGAAACAAGCAACTGGCACCCCATGAGAGGTTCCATGCAGTGATTATAGAAGCGTTAGTCGCTCGGAGAGAAGTCGGCATGGTGCCTGTAGTTTTCAATCGAGACAGAAATTCCGTGTCGCATTGTCAATAAGATGGTGAGAGATTTTACAGTAAATGGGCAGTGGTGCATCGGAAACAAGCTACTGGGCTCCCAGGAGAGGTTCCATTTGGTGAATGTAGCCACGTAAGCCATTTGATAAGAATTCGGGGTGAAGGCTGCAGTTTTAAAAATCGATACAATTTCTGTGTCGTCCGTCAATGTGAGGGTGTGAAAGATACAGTAAACGGGAGTGGCAAAACAGAAACAAGCAACTGGCACCCCGGGAGAGGTTCCATGCAGTGATTATAGAAGCGTTAGTCGCTCGGAGAGAAGTCGGCATGGTGCCTGTAGTTTTCAATCGAGACAGAAATTCGGTATCGCATTGTCAATGTGATGGTGAGAGGTTTTACAGTAAATGGGCAGTGGTGCATCGGAAACAAGCTACTGGGCTCCCAGGAGAGGTTCCATTTTGTGAATGTAGCCACGTAAGTCATTTGATAAGAATTCGGGATGAAGGCTGCAGGTTTGAAAATCGATACAATTTCTGTGTCGTCCGTCAATGTGAGGGTGTGAAAGATACAGTAAACGGGAGTGGCAAAACAGAAACAAGCTTCTGGCCTCCCAGGAGAGGTTCCATTTTGTGAATGTAGCCACGTAAGTCATTTGATAAGAATTCGGGATGATTGCTGCCGTTTTGAAAATCGATACAATTTCTGTGTCGTCCGTCAATGTGAGGATGTGAAGGATACAGTAAACGGGAGTGGCAAAACAGAAACAAGCAACTGGCACCCCATGAGAGGTTCCATGCAGTGATTATAGAAGCGTTAGTCGCTCGGAGAGAAGTCGGCATGGTGCCTGTAGTTTTCAATCGAGACAGAAATTCCGTGTCGCATTGTCAATAAGATGGTGAGAGATTTTACAGTAAATGGGCAGTGGTGCATCGGAAACAAGCTACTGGGCTCCCAGGAGAGGTTCCATTTGGTGAATGTAGCCACGTAAGCCATTTGATAAGAATTCGGGGTGAAGGCTGCAGTTTTAAAAATCGATACAATTTCTGTGTCGTCCGTCAATGTGAGGGTGTGAAAGATACAGTAAACGGGAGTGGCAAAACAGAAACAAGCAACTGGCACCCCGGGAGAGGTTCCATGCAGTGATTATAGAAGCGTTAGTCGCTCGGAGAGAAGTCGGCATGGTGCCTGTAGTTTTCAATCGAGACAGAAATTCGGTGTCGCATTGTCAATGTGATGGTGAGAGGTTTTACAGTAAATGGGCAGTGGTGCATCGGAAACAAGCTACTGGGCTCCCAGGAGAGGTTCCATTTGGTGAATGTAGCCACGTAAGTCATATGATAAGAATTCGGGATCAAGGCTGCAGTTTTGAAAATCGATACAATTTCTGTGTCGTCCGTCAATGTGAGGGTGTGAAGGATACAGTAAACGGGAGTGGCAAAACAGAAACAAGCAACTGGCACCCCATGAGAGGTTCCATGCAGTGATTATAGAAGCGTTAGTCGCTCGGAGAGAAGTCGGCATGGTGCCTGTAGTTTTCAATCGAGACAGATATTCGGTGTCGCATTGTCAATGTGATGGTGAGAGGTTTTACAGTAAATGGGCAGTGGTGCATCGGAAACAAGCTACTGGGCTCCCAGGAGAGGTTTCATTTGGTGAATGTAGCCACGTAAGTCATTTGATAAGAATTCGGGATGAAGGCTGCAGGTTTGAAAATCGATACAATTTCTGTGTCGTCCGTCAATGTGAGGGTGTGAAAGATACAGTAAACGGGAGTGGCAAAACAGAAACAAGCTACTGGCCTCCCAGGAGAGGTTCCATTTTGTGAATGTAGCCACGTAAGTCATTTGATAAGAATTCGGGATGATTGCTGCCGTTTTGAAAATCGATACAATTTCTGTGTCGTCCGTCAATGTGAGGATGTGAAGGATACAGTAAACGGGAGTGGCAAAACAGAAACAAGCAACTGGCACCCCATGAGAGGTTCCATGCAGTGATTATAGAAGCGTTAGTCGCTCGGAGAGAAGTCGGCATGGTGCCTGTAGTTTTCAATCGAGACAGAAATTCCGTGTCGCATTGTCAATAAGATGGTGAGAGATTTTACAGTAAATGGGCAGTGGTGCATCGGAAACAAGCTACTGGGCTCCCAGGAGAGGTTCCATTTGGTGAATGTAGCCACGTAAGCCATTTGATAAGAATTCGGGGTGAAGGCTGCAGTTTTAAAAATCGATACAATTTCTGTGTCGTCCGTCAATGTGAGGGTGTGAAAGATACAGTAAACGGGAGTGGCAAAACAGAAACAAGCAACTGGCACCCCGGGAGAGGTTCCATGCAGTGATTATAGAAGCGTTAGTCGCTCGGAGAGAAGTCGGCATGGTGCCTGTAGTTTTCAATCGAGACAGAAATTCGGTATCGCATTGTCAATGTGATGGTGAGAGGTTTTACAGTAAATGGGCAGTGGTGCATCGGAAACAAGCTACTGGGCTCCCAGGAGAGGTTCCATTTTGTGAATGTAGCCACGTAAGTCATTTGATAAGAATTCGGGATGAAGGCTGCAGGTTTGAAAATCGATACAATTTCTGTGTCGTCCGTCAATGTGAGGGTGTGAAAGATACAGTAAACGGGAGTGGCAAAACAGAAACAAGCTACTGGCCTCCCAGGAGAGGTTCCATTTTGTGAATGTAGCCACGTAAGTCATTTGATAAGAATTCGGGATGATTGCTGCCGTTTTGAAAATCGATACAATTTCTGTGTCGTCCGTCAATGTGAGGATGTGAAGGATACAGTAAACGGGAGTGGCAAAACAGAAACAAGCAACTGGCACCCCATGAGAGGTTCCATGCAGTGATTATAGAAGCGTTAGTCGCTCGGAGAGAAGTCGGCATGGTGCCTGTAGTTTTCAATCGAGACAGAAATTCCGTGTCGCATTGTCAATAAGATGGTGAGAGATTTTACAGTAAATGGGCAGTGGTGCATCGGAAACAAGCTACTGGGCTCCCAGGAGAGGTTCCATTTGGTGAATGTAGCCACGTAAGCCATTTGATAAGAATTCGGGGTGAAGGCTGCAGTTTTAAAAATCGATACAATTTCTGTGTCGTCCGTCAATGTGAGGGTGTGAAAGATACAGTAAACGGGAGTGGCAAAACAGAAACAAGCAACTGGCACCCCGGGAGAGGTTCCATGCAGTGATTATAGAAGCGTTAGTCGCTCGGAGAGAAGTCGGCATGGTGCCTGTAGTTTTCAATCGAGACAGAAATTCGGTATCGCATTGTCAATGTGATGGTGAGAGGTTTTACAGTAAATGGGCAGTGGTGCATCGGAAACAAGCTACTGGGCTCCCAGGAGAGGTTCCATTTTGTGAATGTAGCCACGTAAGTCATTTGATAAGAATTCGGGATGATGGCTGCAGTTTTGAAAATCGATACAATTACTGTGTCGTCCTTCAATGTGAGGGTGTGAAGGATACGGTAAACGGGAGTGGCAAAACAGAAACAAGCTACTGGCCTCCCAGGAGAGGTTCCATTTTGTGAATGTAGCCACGTAAGTCATTTGATAAGAATTCGGGATGATGGCTGCCGTTTTGAAAATCGATACAATTTCTGTGTCGTCCGTCAATGTGAGGGTGTGAAGGATACAGTAAACGAGAGTGGCAAAACAGAAACAAGCAACTGGCACCCCATGAGAGGTTCCATGCAGTGATTATAGAAGCGTTAGTCGCTCGGAGAGAAGTCGGCATGTTGCCTGTAGTTTTCAATCGAGACAGAAATTCGGTGTCGCATTGTCAATGTGATGGTGAGAGGTTTTACAGTAAATGGGCAGTGGTGCATCGGAAACAAGCTACTGGGCTCCCAGGAGAGGTTCCATTTGGTGAATGTAGCCACGTAAGTCATTTGATAAGAATTCGGAATGAAGGCTGCAGTTTTGAAAATCGATACAAATTCTGTGTCGTCCGTCAATGTGAGGGTGTGAAGGATACAGTAAACGGGAGTGGCAAAACAGAAACAAGCAACTGGCATCCCGGGAGTGGTTCCATGCAGTGATTATAGAAGCGTTAGTCGCTCGGAGAGAAGTCGGCATGGTGCCTGTAGTTTTCAATCGAGACAGAAATTCGGTGTCGCATTGTCAATGTGATGGTGAGAGGTTTTACAGTAAATGGGCAGTGGTGCATCGGAAACAAGCTACTGGGCTCCCAGGAGAGGTTCCATTTGGTGAATGTAGCCACGTAAGTCATTTGATAAGAATTCGGGATGAAGGCTGCAGTTTTGAAAATCGATACAATTTCTGTGTCGTCCGTCAATGTGAGGGTGTGAAGGATACAGTAAACGGGAGTGGCAAAACAGAAACAAGCAACTGGCACCCCATGAGAGGTTCCATGCAGTGATTATAGAAGCGTTAGTCGCTCGGAGAGAAGTCGGCATGGTGCCTGTAGTTTTCAATCGAGACAGAAATTCGGTGTCGCATTGACCATGTGATGGTGAGAGGTTTTACAGTAAATGGGCAGTGGTGCATCGGAAACAAGCTACTGGGCTCCCAGGAGAGGTTCCATTTGGTGAATGTAGCCACGTAAGTCATTTGATAAGAATCCGGGATGAAGGCTGCAGTTTTGAAAATCGATACAATTTCTGTGTCGTCCGTCAATGTGAGGGTGTGAAAGATACAGTAAACGGGAGTGGCAAAAAAGAAACAAGTAACTGGCACCCCGGGAGAGGTTCCATGCAGTGATTATAGAAGCGTTAGTCGCTCGGATAGAAGTCGGCATGGTGCCTGTAGTTTTCAATCGAGACAGAAATTCGGTGTCGCATTGTCAATGTGATAGTGAGAGGTTTTACAGTAAATGGGCAGTGGTGCATCGGAAACAAGCTACTGGGCTCCCAGGAGAGGTTCCATTTGGTGAATGTAGCCACGTAAGTCATTTGATAAGAATTCGGGATGAAGGCTGCAGTTTTGAAAATCGATACAATTTCTGTGTCGTCCGTCAATGTGAGGGTGTGAAAGATACAGTAAACGGGAGTGGCAAAAAAGAAACAAGCAACTGGCACCCCGGGAGAGGTACCATGCAGTGATTATAGAAGCGTTAGTCGCTCGGAGAGAAGTCGGCATGGTGCCTGTAGTTTTCAATCGAGACAGAAATTCGGTGTCGCATTTTCAATGTGATGGTGAGAGGTTTTACAGTAAATGGGCAGTGGTGCATCGGAAACAAGCTACTGGGCTCCCAGGAGAGGTTCCATTTGGTGAATGTAGCCACGTAAGTCATTTGATAAGAATTCGGGATGAAGGCTGCAGTTTTGAAAATCGATACAATTTCTGTGTCGTCCGTCAATGTGAGGGTGTGAAGGATACAGTAAACGGGAGTGGCAAAACAGAAACAAGCAACTGGCACCCCATGAGAGGTTCCATGCAGTGATTATAGAAGCGTTAGTCGCTCGGAGAGAAGTCGGCATGGTGCCTGTAGTTTTCAATCGAGACAGAAATTCGGTGTCGCATTGTCAATGTGATGGTGAGAGGTTTTACAGTAAATGGGCAGTGGTGCATCGGAAACAAGCTACTGGGCTCCCAGGAGAGGTTCCATTTGGTGAATGTAGCCACGTAAGTCATATGATAAGAATTCGGGATGAAGGCTGCAGTATTGAAAATCGATACAATTTCTGTGTCGTCCGTCAATGTGAGGGTGTGAAGGATACAGTAAACGGGAGTGGCAAAACAGAAACAAGCAACTGGCACCCCATGAGAGGTTCCATGCAGTGATTATTGAAGCGTTAGTCGCTCGGAGAGAAGTCGGCATGGTGCCTGTAGTTTTCAATCGAGACAGAAATTCGGTTTCGCATTGTCAATGTGATGGTGAGAGGTTTTACAGTACATGGGCAGTGGTGCATCGAAAACAAGCTACTGGGCTCCCAGGAGAGGTTTCATTTGGTGAATGTAGCCACGTAAGTCATTTGATAAGAATTCGGGCTGAAGGCTGCAGGTTTGAAAATCGATACAATTTCTGTGTCGTCCGTCAATGTGAGGGTGTGAAAGATACAGTAAACGGGAGTGGCAAAACAGAAACAAGCTACTGGGCTCCCAGGAGAGGTTCCATTTGGTGAATGTAGCCACGTAAGTCATTTGATAAGAATTCGGGATGAAGGCTGCTGTTTTGAAAATCGATACAATTTCTGTGTCGTCCGTCAATGTGAGGGTGTGAAGGATACAGTAAACGGGAGTGGCAAAAAAGAAACAAGTAACTTGCACCCCGGGAGAGGTTCCATGCAGTGATTATAGAAGCGTTAGTCGCTCGGAGAGAAGTCGGCATGGTGCCTGTAGTTTTCAATCGAGACAGAAATTCGGTGTCGCATTGTCAATGTGATGGTGAGAGGTTTTACAGTAAATGGGCAGTGGTGCATCGGAAACAAGCTACTGGGCTCCCAGGAGAGGTTCCATTTGGTGAATGTAGCCACGTAAGTCATTTGATAAGAATTCGGGATGAAGGCTGCAGTTTTGAAAATCGTTACAATTTCTGTGTCGTCCGTCAATGTGAGGGTGTGAAAGATACAGTAAACGGGAGTGGCAAAAAAGAAACAAGCAACTGGCACCCCGGGAGAGGTTCCATGCAGTGATTATAGAAGCGTTAGTCGCTCGGAGAGAAGTCGGCATGGTGCCTGTAGTTTTCAATCGAGACAGAAATTCGGTGTCGCATTGTCAATGTGATGGTGAGAGGTTTTACAGTAAATGCGCAGTGGTGCATCGGAAACAAGCTACTGGGCTCCCAGGAGAGGTTCCATTTGGTGAATGTAGCCACGTAAGTCATTTGATAAGAATTCGGGATGAAGGCTGCAGTTTTGAAAATCGATACAATTTCTGTGTCGTCCGTCAATGTGAGGGTGTGAAGGATACAGTAAACGGGAGTGGCAAAACAGAAACAAGCAACTGGCACCCCATGAGAGGTTCCATGCAGTGATTATAGAAGCGTTAGTCGCTCGGAGAGAAGTCGGCATGGTGCCTGTAGTTTTCAATCGAGACAGAAATTCGGTGTCGCATTGTCAATGTGATGGTGAGAGGTTTTACAGTAAATGGGCAGTGGTGCATCGGAAACAAGCTACTGGGCTCCCAGGAGAGGTTCCATTTGGTGAATGTAGCCACGTAAGTCATATGATAAGAATTCGGGATGAAGGCTGCAGTATTGAAAATCGATACAATTTCTGTGTCGTCCGTCAATGTGAGGGTGTGAAGGATACAGTAAACGGGAGTGGCAAAACAGAAACAAGCAACTGGCACCCCATGAGAGGTTCCATGCAGTGATTATAGAAGCGTTAGTCGCTCGGAGAGAAGTCGGCATGGTGCCTGTAGTTTTCAATCGAGACAGAAATTCGGTGTCGCATTGTCAATGTGATGGTGAGAGGTTTTACAGTAAATGGGCAGTGGTGCATCGGAAACAAGCTACTGGGCTCCCAGGAGAGGTTTCATTTGGTGAATGTAGCCACGTAAGTCATTTGATAAGAATTCGGGATGAAGGCTGCAGGTTTGAAAATCGATACAATTTCTGTGTCGTCCGTCAATGTGAGGGTGTGAAAGATACAGTAAACGGGAGTGGCAAAACAGAAACAAGCTACTGGCCTCCCAGGAGAGGTTCCATTTTGTGAATGTAGCCACGTAAGTCATTTGATAAGAATTCGGGATGATGGCTGCCGTTTTGAAAATCGATACAATTTCTGTGTCGTCCGTCAATGTGAGGATGTGAAGGATACAGTAAACGGGAGTGGCAAAACAGAAACAAGCAACTGGCACCCCATGAGAGGTTCCATGCAGTGATTATAGAAGCGTTAGTCGCTCGGAGAGAAGTCGGCATGGTGCCTGTAGTTTTCAATCGAGACAGAAATTCGGTGTCGCATTGTCAATGTGATGGTGAGAGATTTTACAGTAAATGGGCAGTGGTGCATCGGAAACAAGCTACTGGGCTCCCAGGAGGGGTTCCATTTGGTGAATGTAGCCACGTAAGCCATTTGATAAGAATTCGGGATGAAGGCTGCAGTTTTAAAAATCGATACAATTTCTGTGTCGTCCGTTAATGTGAGGGTGTGAAAGATACAGTAAACGGGAGTGGCAAAACTGAAACAAGCAACTGGCACCCCGGGAGAGGTTCCATGCAGTGATTATAGAAGCGGTAGTCGCTCGGAGAGAAGTCGGCATGGTGCCTGTAGTTTTCAAGCGAGACAGAAATTCGGTATCGCATTGTCAATGTGATGGTGAGAGGTTTTACAGTAAATGGGCAGTGGTGCATCGGAAACAAGCTACTGGGCTCCCAGGAGAGGTTCCATTTTGTGAATGTAGCCACGTAAGTCATTTGATAAGAATTCGGGATGATGGCTGCAGTTTTGAAAATCGATACAATTACTGTGTCGTCCTTCAATGTGAGGGTGTGAAGGATACAGTAAACGGGAGTGGCAAAACAGAAACAAGCTACTGGCCTCCCAGGAGAGGTTCCATTTTGTGAATGTAGCCACGTAAGTCATTTGATAAGAATTCGGGATGATGGCTGCCGTTTTGAAAATCGATACAATTTCTGTGTCGTCCGTCAATGTGAGGGTGTGAAGGATACAGTAAACGAGAGTGGCAAAACAGAAACAAGCAACTGGCACCCCATGAGAGGTTCCATGCAGTGATTATAGAAGCGTTAGTCGCTCGGAGAGAAGTCGGCATGGTGCATGTAGTTTTCAATCGAGACAGAAATTCGGTGTCGCATTGTCAATGTGATGGTGAGAGGTTTTACAGTAAATGGGCAGTGGTGCATCGGAAACAAGCTACTGGGCTCCCAGGAGAGGTTCCATTTGGTGAATGTAGCCACGTAAGTCATTTGATAAGAATTCGGAATGAAGGTTGCAGTTTTGAAAATCGATACAATTTCTGTGTCGTCCGTCAATGTGAGGGTGTGAAGGATACAGTAATCGGGAGTGGCAAAACAGAAACAAGCAACTGGCACCCCATGAGAGGTTCCATGCAGTGATTATAGAAGCGTTAGTCGCTCGGAGAGATGTCGGCATGGTGCCTGTAGTTTTCAATCGAGACAGAAATTCGGTGTCGCATTGTCAATGTGATGGTGAGAGGTTTTACAGTAAATGGGCAGTGGTGCATCGGAAACAAGCTACTGGGCTCCCAGGAGAGGTTCCATTTGGTGAATGTAGCCACGTAAGTCATTTGATAAAAATTCGGGATGAAGGCTGCAGTTTTGAAAATCGATACAATTTCTGTGTCGTCCGTCAATGTGAGGGTGTGAAGCATACAGTAATCGGGAGTGGCAAAACAGAAACAAGCTACTGGCCTCCCAGGAGAGGTTCCATTTTGTGAATGTAGCCACGTAAGTCATTTGATAAGAATTCGGGATGAAGGCTGCAGTTTTGAAAATCGATACAATTTCTGTGTCGTCCGTCAATGTGAGGGTGTGAAGGATACAGTAAACGGGAGTGGCAAAACAGAAACAAGCAACTGGCACCCCATGAGAGGTTCCATGCAGTGATTATAGAAGCGTTAGTCGCTCGGAGAGAAGTCGGCATGGTACCTGTAGTTTTCAATCGAGACAGAAATTCGGTGTCGCATTGTCAATGTGATTGTGAGAGGTTTTACAGTAAATGGGCAGTGGTGCATCGGAAACAAGCTACTGGGCTCCCAGGAGAGGTTCCATTTTGTGAATGTAGCCACGTAAGTCATTTGATAAGAATTCGGGATGATGGCTGCAGTTTTGAAAATCGATACAATTACTGTGTCGTCCTTCAATGTGAGGGTGTGAAGGATACAGTAAACGGGAGTGGCAAAACAGAAACAAGCTACTGGCCTCCCAGGAGAGGTTCCATTTTGTGAATGTAGCCACGTAAGTCATTTGATAAGAATTCGGGATGATGGCTGCCGTTTTGAAAATCGATACAATTTCTGTGTCGTCCGTCAATGTGAGGGTGTGAAGGATACAGTAAACGAGAGTGGCAAAACAGAAACAAGCAACTGGCACCCCATGAGAGGTTCCATGCAGTGATTATAGAAGCGTTAGTCGCTCGGAGAGAAGTCGGCATGGTGCCTGTAGTTTTCAATCGAGACAGAAATTCGGTGTCGCATTGTCAATGTGATGGTGAGAGGTTTTACAGTAAATGGGCAGTGGTGCATCGGAAACAAGCTACTGGGCTCCCAGGAGAGGTTCCATTTGGTGAATGTAGCCACGTAAGTCATTTGATAAGAATTCGGAATGAAGGCTGCAGTTTTGAAAATCGATACAATTTCTGTGTCGTCCGTCAATGTGAGGGTGTGAAGGATACAGTAAACGGGAGTGGCAAAACAGAAACAAGCAACTGGCACCCCGGGAGTGGTTCCATGCAGTGATTATAGAAGCGTTAGTCGCTCGGAGAGAAGTCGGCATGGTGCCTGTAGTTTTCAATCGAGACAGAAATTCGGTGTCGCATTGTCAATGTGATGGTGAGAGGTTTTACAGTAAATGGGCAGTGGTGCATCGGAAACAAGCTACTGGGCTCCCAGGAGAGGTTCCATTTGGTGAATGTAGCCACGTAAGTCATTTGATAAGAATTCGGGATGAAGGCTGCAGTTTTGAAAATCGATACAATTTCTGTGTCGTCCGTCAATGTGAGGGTGTGAAGGATACAGTAAACGGGAGTGGCAAAACAGAAACAAGCAACTGGCACCCCATGAGAGGTTCCATGCAGTGATTACAGAAGCGTTAGTCGCTCGGAGAGAAGTCGGCATGGTGCCTGTAGTTTTCAATCGAGACAGAAATTCGGTGTCGCATTGTCAATGTGATGGTGAGAGGTTTTACAGTAAATGGGCAGTGGTGCATCGGAAACAAGCTACTGGGCTCCCAGGAGAGGTTCCATTTGGTGAATGTAGCCACGTAAGTCATATGATAAGAATTCGGGATGAAGGCTGCAGTATTGAAAATCGATACAATTTCTGTGTCGTCCGTCAATGTGAGGGTGTGAAGGATACAGTAAACGGGAGTGGCAAAACAGAAACAAGCAACTGGCACCCCATGAGAGGTTCCATGCCGTGATTATAGAAGCGTTAGTCGCTCGGAGAGAAGTCGGCATGGTGCCTGTAGTTTTCAATCGAGACAGAAATTCGGTGCCGCATTGTCAATGTGATGGTGAGAGGTTTTACAGTACATGGGCAGTGGTGCATCGGAAACAAGCTACTGGGCTCCCAGGAGAGGTTTCATTTGGTGAATGTAGCCACGTAAGTCATTTGATAAGAATTCGGGATGAATGCTGCAGGTTTGAAAATCGATACAATTTCTGTGTCGTCCGTCAATGTGAGGGTGTGAAGTATACAGTAAACGGGAGTGGCAAAACAGAAACAAGCTACTGGCCTCCCAGGAGAGGTTCCATTTTGTGAATGTAGCCACGTAAGTCATTTGATAAGAATTCGGGATGATGGCTGCCGTTTTGAAAATCGATACAATTTCTGTGTCGTCCGTCAATGTGAGGATGTGAAGGATACAGTAAACGGGAGTGGCAAAACAGAAACAAGCAACTGGCACCCCATGAGAGGTTCCATGCAGTGATTATAGAAGCGTTAGTCGCTCGGAGAGAAGTCGGCATGGTGCCTGTAGTTTTCAATCGAGACAGAAATTCGGTGTCGCATTGTCAATGTGATGGTGAGAGGTTTTACAGTAAATGGGCAGTGGTGCATCGGAAACAAGCTACTGGGCTCCCAGGAGAGGTTCCATTTGGTGAATGTAGCCACGTAAGTCATATGATAAGAATTCGGAATGAAGGCTGCAGTTTTGAAAATCGATACAATTTCTGTGTCGTCCGTCAATGTGAGGGTGTGAAGGATACAGTAATCGGGAGTGGCAAAACAGAAACAAGCAACTGGCACCCCATGAGAGGTTCCATGCAGTGATTATAGAAGCGTTAGTCGCTCGGAGAGATGTCGGCATGGTGCCTGTAGTTTTCAATCGAGACAGAAATTCGGTGTCGCATTGTCAATGTGATGGTGAGAGATTTTACAGTAAATGGGCAGTGGTGCATCGGAAACAAGCTACTGGGCTCCCAGGAGAGGTTCCATTTGGTGAATGTAGCCACGTAAGCCATTTGATAAGAATTCGGGATGAAGGCTGCAGTTTTAAAAATCGATACAATTTCTGTGTCGTCCGTTAATGTGAGGGTGTGAAAGATAC
Organism: Schistocerca serialis cubense; assembly: GCF_023864345.2. Taxonomy (NCBI): domain Eukaryota; kingdom Metazoa; phylum Arthropoda; class Insecta; order Orthoptera; family Acrididae; genus Schistocerca; species Schistocerca serialis. The sequence goes on along the minus strand of NC_064649.1, from coordinate 189,020,599 downwards.
AGTAAACGGGAGTGGCAAAACTGAAACAAGCAACTGGCACCCCGGGAGAGGTTCCATGCAGTGATTATAGAAGCGTTAGTCGCTCGGAGAGAAGTCGGCATGGTGCCTGTAGTTTTCAAGCGAGACAGAAATTCGGTATCGCATTGTCAATGTGATGGTGAGAGGTTTTACAGTAAATGGGCAGTGGTGCATCGGAAACAAGCTACTGGGCTCCCAGGAGAGGTTCCATTTTGTGAATGTAGCCACGTAAGTCATTTGATAAGAATTCGGGATGATGGCTGCAGTTTTGAAAATCGATACAATTACTGTGTCGTCCTTCAATGTGAGGGTGTGAAGGATACAGTAAACGGGAGTGGCAAAACAGAAACAAGCTACTGGCCTCCCAGGAGAGGTTCCATTTTGTGAATGTAGCCACGTAAGTCATTTGATAAGAATTCGGGATGATGGCTGCCGTTTTGAAAATCGATACAATTTCTGTGTCGTCCGTCAATGTGAGGGTGTGAAGGATACAGTAAACGAGAGTGGCAAAACAGAAACAAGCAACTGGCACCCCATGAGAGGTTCCATGCAGTGATTATAGAAGCGTTAGTCGCTCGGAGAGAAGTCGGCATGGTGCATGTAGTTTTCAATCGAGACAGAAATTCGGTGTCGCATTGTCAATGTGATGGTGAGAGGTTTTACAGTAAATGGGCAGTGGTGCATCGGAAACAAGCTACTGGGCTCCCAGGAGAGGTTCCATTTGGTGAATGTAGCCACGTAAGTCATTTGATAAGAATTCGGAATGAAGGCTGCAGTTTTGAAAATCGATACAATTTCTGTGTCGTCCGTCAAGGTAAGGGTGTGAAGGATACAGTAATCGGGAGTGGCAAAACAGAAACAAGCAACTGGCACCCCATGAGAGGTTCCATGCAGTGATTATAGAAGCGTTAGTCGCTCGGAGAGATGTCGGCATGGTGCCTGTAGTTTTCAATCGAGACAGAAATTCGGTGTCGCATTGTCAATGTGATGGTGAGAGGTTTTACAGTAAATGGGCAGTGGTGCATCGGAAACAAGCTACTGGGCTCCCAGGAGAGGTTCCATTTGGTGAATGTAGCCACGTATGTCATTTGATAAGAATTCGGGATGAAGGCTGCAGTTTTGAAAATCGATACAATTTCTGTGTCGTCCGTCAATGTAAGGGTGTGAAGCATACAGTAAACGGGAGTGGCAAAACAGAAACAAGCTACTGGCTTCTCAGGAGAGGTTCCATTTTGTGAATGTAGCCACGTAAGTCATTTGATAAGAATTCGGGATGATGGCTGCCGTTTTGAAAATCGATACAATTTCTGTGTCGTCCGTCAATGTGAGGGTGTGAAGGATACAGTAAACGGGAGTGGCAAAACAGAAACAAGCAACTGGCACCCCATGAGAGGTTCCATGCAGTGATTATAGAAGCGTTAGTCGCTCGGAGAGAAGTCGGCATGGTGCCTGTAGTTTTCAATCGAGACAGAAATTCGGTGTCGCATTGTCAATGTGATGGTGAGAGGTTTTACAGTAAATGGGCAGTGGTGCATCGGAAACAAGCTACTGGGCTCCCAGGAGAGGTTCCATTTGGTGAATGTAGCCACGTAAGTCATTTGATAAGAATTCGGGATGAAGGCTGCGGTTTTGAAAATCGATACAATTTCTGTGTCGTCCGTCAATGTGAGGGTGTGAAGCATACAGTAAACGGGAGTGGCAAAACAGAAACAAGCTACTGGCCTCCCAGGAGAGGTTCCATTTTGTGAATGTAGCCACGTAAGTCATTTGATAAGAATTCGGGATGAAGGCTGCAGTTTTGAAAATCGATACAATTTCTGTGTCGTCCGTCAATGTGAGGGTGTGAAGGATACAGTAAACGGGAGTGGCAAAACAGAAACAAGCAACTGGCACCCCATGAGAGGTTCCATGCAGTGATTATAGAAGCGTTAGTCGATCGGAGAGAAGTCGGCATGGTACCTGTAGTTTTCAATCGAGACAGAAATTCGGTGTCGCATTGTCAATGTGATTGTGAGAGGTTTTACAGTAACTGGGGAATGGTGCATCGGAAACAAGCTACTGGGCTCGCAGGAGAGGTTCCATTTGGTGAATGTAGCCACGTAAGTCATTTGATAAGAATTCGGGATGAAGGCTGCAGTTTTGAAAATCGATACAATTTCTGTGTCGTCCGTCAATGTGAGGGTGTGAGGCATACAGTAAACGAGAGTGGCAAAACAGAAACAAGCTACTGGCCTCCCAGGAGAGGTTCCATTTTGTGAATGTAGCCACGTAAGTCATTTGATAGGAATTCGGGATGATGGCTGCAGTTTTGAAAATCGATACAATTTCTGTGTCGTCCGTCAATGTGAGGGTGTGAAGGATACAGTAAACGGGAGTGGCAAAACAGAAACAAGCAACTGGCACCCCATGAGAGGTTCCATGCAGTGATTATAGAAGCGTTAGTCGCTCGGAGAGAAGTCGGCATTGTGCCTGTAGATTTCAATCGAGACAGAAATTCGGTGTCGCCTTGTCAATGTGATGGTGAGAGGTTTTACAGTAAATGGGCAGTGGTGCATCGGAAACAAGCTACTGGGCTCCCAGGAGAGGTTCCATTTGGTGAATGTAGCCACGTAAGTCATTTGATAAGAATTCGGGATGAAGGCTGCAGTTTTGAAAATCGATACAATTTCTGTGTCGTCCGTCAATGTGAGGGTGTGAAGGAAACAGTAAACGGGAGTGGCAAAACAGAAACAAGCAACTGGCACCCCTTGAGAGGTTCCATGCAGTGATTATAGAAGCGTTAGTCGCTCGGAGAGAAGTCGGCATGGTGTTGTAGTTTTCAATCGAGACAGAAATTCGGTGTCGCATTGTCAATGTGATGGTGAGAGGTTTTACAGTAAATGGGCAGTGGTGCATCGGAAACAAGCTACTGGGCTCCCAGGAGAGGTTCCATTTGGTGAATGTTGCCACGTAAGTCATATGATAAGAATTCGGGATGAAGGCTCCAGTTTTGAAAATCGATACAATTTCTGTGTCGTCCGTCAATGTGAGGGTGTGAAGGATACAGTAAACGGGAGTGGCAAAACAGAAACAAGCAACTGGCACCCCATGAGAGGTTCCATGCAGTGATTATAGAAGCGTTAGTCGCTCGGAGAGAAGTCGGCATGGTGCCTGTAGTTTTCAATAGAGACAGAAATTCGGTGTCCCATTGTCAATGTGATGGTGAGAGGTTTTAGAGTAAATGGGCAGTGGTGCATCGGAAACAAGCTACTGGGCTCCCAGGAGAGGTTTGATTTGGTGAATGTAGCCACGTAAGTCATTTGATAAGAATTCGGGATGAAGGCTGCAGGTTTGAAAATCGATACAATTTCTGTGTCGTCCGTCAATGTGAGGGTGTGAAGCATACAGTAAACGGGGGTGGCAAAACAGAAACAAGCTACTGGCCTCCTAGGAGGAGTTCCATTTGGTGAATATAGCCACGTAAGTCATTTGATAAGAATTCGGGATGAAGGCTGCAGTTTTGAAAATCGATACAATTTCTGTGTCGTCCGTCAATGTGAGGGTGTGAAGGATACAGTAAACGGGAGTGGCAAAACAGAAACAAGCAACTGGCACCCCTTGAGAGGTTCCATGCAGTGATTATAGAAGCGTTAGTCGCTCGGAGAGAAGTCGGCATGGTACCTGTAGTTTTCAATCGAGACAGAAATTCGGTGTCGCATTGTCAATGTGATGGTGAGAGTTTTACAGTAAATGGGCAGTGGTGCATCGGAAACAAGCTACTGGGCTCCCAGGAGAGGTTCCATTTGGTGAATGTAGCCACGTATGTCATTTGATAAGAATTCGGGATGAAGGCTGCAGTTTTGAAAATCGATACAATTTCTGTGTCGTCCGTCAATGTGAGGGTGTGAAGCATACAGTAAACGGGAGTGGCAAAACAGAAACAAGCTACTGGCCTCCCAGGAGAGGTTCCATTTTGTGAATGTAGCCACGTAAGTCATTTGATAAGAATTCGGGTTGATGGCTGCCGTTTTGAAAATCGATACAATTTCTGTGTCGTCCGTCAATGTGAGGGTGTGAAGGATACAGTAAACGGGAGTGGCAAAACAGAAACAAGCAACTGGCACCCCATGAGAGGTTCCATGCAGTGATTATAGAAGCGTTAGCCGCTCGGAGAGAAGTCGGCATGGTACCTGTAGTTTTCAATCGAGACAGAAATTCGGTGTCGCATTGTCAATGTGATTGTGAGAGGTTTTACAGTAAATGGGCAGTGGTGCATCGGAAACAAGCTACTGGGCTCCCAGGAGAGGTTCCATTTTGTGAATGTAGCCACGTAAGTCATTTGATAAGAATTCGGGATGAAGGCTGCAGTATTGAAAATCGATACAATTTCTGTGTCGTCCGTCAATGTGAGGGTGTGAAGGGTACAGTAAACGGGAGTGGCAAAACAGAAACAAGCAACTGGCACCCCATGAGAGGTTCCATGCAGTGATTATAGAAGCGTTAGTCGCTCGGAGAGAAGTCGGCATTGTGCCTGTAGTTTTCAATCGAGACAGAAATTCGGTGTCGCCTTGTCAATGTGATGGTGAGAGGTTTTACAGTAAATGGGCAGTGGTGCATCGGAAACAAGCTACTGGGCTCCCAGGAGAGGTTCCATTTGGTGAATGTATCCACGTAAGTCATTTGATAAGAATTCGGGATGAAGGCTGCAGTTTTGAAAATCGATACAATTTCTGTGTCGTCCGTCAATGTGAGGGTGTGAAGCATACAGTAAACGGGAGTGGCAAAACAGAAACAAGCTACTGGCCTCCCAGGAGAGGTTCCATTTTGTGAATGTAGCCACGTAAGTCATTTGATAGGAATTCGGGATGATGGCTGCCGTTTTGAAAATCGATACAATTTCTGTGTCGTCCGTCAATGTGAGGGTGTGAAGGATACAGTAAACGGGAGTGGAGAAACAGAAACAATCAACTGGCACCCCATGAGACGTTCCATGCAGTGATTATAGAAGCGTTATTCGCTCGGAGAGAAGTCGGCATGGTGCCTGTAGTTTTCAATCGAGACAGAAATTCGGTGTCGCATTGTCAATGTGATGGTGAGAGGTTTTACAGTAAATGGGCAGTGGTGCATCGGAAACAATCTACTGGGCTCCCAGGAGAGGTTCCATTTGGTGAATGTAGCCACGTAAGTCATTTGATAAGAATTCGGGATGAAGGCTGCAGTTTTGAAAAACGATACAATTTCTGTGTCGTCCGTCAATATGAGGGTGTGAAGGATACAGTAAACGGGAGTGGCAAAACAGAAACAAGCAACTGGCACCCCATGAGAGGTTCCATGCAGTGATTATAGAAGCGTTAGTCGCTCGGAGAGAAGTCGGCATGGTGCCTGTAGTTTTCAATCGAGACAGAAATTTGGTGTCGCATTGTCAATGTGATGGTGAGAGGTTTTACAGTAAATGGGCAGTGGTGCATCGGAAACAAGCTACTGGGCTCCCAGGAGAGGTTCCATTTGGTGAATGTAGCCACGTAAGTCATTTGATAAGAATTCGGGATGAAGGCTGCAGTTTTGAAAATCGATACAATTTCTGTGTCGTCCGTCAATGTGAGGGTGTGAAGTATACAGTAAACGGGAGTGGCAAAACAGAAACAAGCTACTGGCCTCCCAGGAGAGGTTCCATTTTGTGAATGTAGCCACGTAAGTCATTTGATAAGAATTCAGGATGATGGCTGAGGTTTTGAAAATCGATACAATTTCAGTGTCGTCCGTCAATGTGAGGGTGTGAAGGATACAGTAAACGGGAGTGGCAAAACAGAAACAAGCAACTGGCACCCCATGAGAGGTTCCATGCAGTGATTATAGAAGCGTTAGTCGCTCGGAGAGAAGTCGGCATGGTGCCTGTAGTTTTCAATCGAGACAGAAATTCGGTGTCGCATTGTCAATGTGATTGTGAGAGGTTTTACAGTAAATGGGCAGTGGTGCATCGGAAACAAGCTACTGGGCTCCCAGGAGAGGTTCCATATGGTGAATGTAGCCACGTAAGTCATTTGATAAGAATTCGGGATGAAGGCTGCAGTTTTGAAAATCGATACAATTTCTGTGTCGTCCGTCAATGTGAGGGTGTGAAGCATACAGTAAACGGGAGTGGCAAAACAGAAACAAGCTACTGGCCTCCCAGGAGATGTTCCATTTTGTGAATGTAGCCACGTAAGTCATTTGATAGGAATTCGGGATGATGGCTGCCGTATTGAAAATCGATACAATTTCTGTGTCGTCCGTCAATGTGAGGGTGTGAAGGATACAGTAAACGGGAGTGGCAAAACAGAAACAAGCAACTGGCACCTTATGAGAGGTTCCATGCAGTGATTATAGAAGCGTTAGTCGCTCGGAGAGAAGTCGGCATGGTGCCTGTAGTTTTCAATCGAGACAGAAATTCGGTGTCGCATTGTCAATGTGATGGTGAGAGGTTTTACAGTAAATGGGCAGTGGTGCATCGGAAACAAGCTACTGGGCTCCCAGGAGAGGTTCCATTTGGTGAATGTAGCCACGTAAGTCATTTGATAAGAATTCGGGATGAAGGCTGCAGTTTTGAAAATCGATACAATTTCTGTGTCGTCCGTCAATGTGAGGGTGTGAAGGATACAGTAAACGGGAGTGGCAAAACAGAAACAAGCAACTGGCACCCCATGAGAGGTTCCATGCAGTGATTATAGAAGCGTTAGTGGCTCGGAGAGAAGTCGGCAAGGTGCCTGTAGTTTTCAATCGAGACAGAAATTCGGTGTCGCATTGTCAATGTGATGGTGAGAGGTTTTACAGTAAATGGGCAGTGGTGCATCGGAAACAAGCTACTGGGCTCCCAGGAGAGGTTCCATTTGGTGAATGTAGCCACGTAAGTCATTTGATAAGAATTCGGGATGAAGGCTGCAGTTTTGAAAAACGATACAATTTCTGTGTCGTCCGTCAATGTGAGGGTGTGAAGGATACAGTAAACGGGAGTGGAAAAACAGAAACAAGCAACTGGCACCCCATGAGAGGTTCCATGCAGTGATTATAGAAGCGTTAGTCGCTCGGAGAGAAGTCGGCATGGTGCCTGTAGTTTTCAATCGAGACAGAAATTCGGTGTCGCATTGTCAATGTGATGGTGAGAGGTTTTACAGTGAATGGGCAGTGGTGCATCGGAAACAAGCTACTGGGCTCCCAGGAGAGGTTCCATTTGGTGAATGTAGCCACGTAAGTCATTTGATAAGAATTCGGGATGAAGGCTGCAGTTTTGAAAATCGATACAATTTCTGTGTCGTCCGTCAATGTGAGGGTGTGAAGCATACAGTAAACGGGAGTGGCAAAACAGAAACAAGCTACTGGCCTCCCAGGAGAGGTTCCATTTTGTGAATGTAGCCACGTAAGTCATTTGATAAAATTCGGGATGATGGCTGCCGTTTTGAAAATCGATACAATTTCTGTGTCGTCCGTCAATGTGAGGGTGTGAAGGATACAGTAAACGGGAGTGGCAAAACAGAAACAAGCTACTGGCCTCCCAGGAGAGGTTCCATTTTGTGAATGTAGCCACGTAAGTCATTTGATAAGAATTCGGGATGATGGCTGCCGTTTTGAAAATCGATACAATTTCTGTGTCGTCCGTCAATGTGAGGGTGTGAAGGATACAGTAAACGAGAGTGGCAAAACAGAAACAAGCAACTGGCACCCCATGAGAGGTTCCATGCAGTGATTATAGAAGCGTTAGTCGCTCGGAGAGAAGTCGGCATGGTGCCTGTAGTTTTCAATCGAGACAGAAATTCGGTGTCGCATTGTCAATGGGATGGTGAGAGGTTTTACAGTAAATGGGCAGTGGTGCATCGGAAACAAGCTACTGGGCTCCCAGGAGAGGTTCCATTTGGTGAATATAGCCACGTAAGTCATTTGATAAGAATTCGGGATGAAGGCTGCAGTTTTGAAAATCGATACAATTTCTGTGTCGTCCGTCAATGTGAGGGTGTGAAGGATACAGTAAACGGGAGTTGCAAAACAGAAACAAGCAACTGGCACCCCATGAGAGGTTCCATGCAGTGATTATAGAAGCGTAAGTCGCTCGGATGAAGTCTGCATGGTGCCTGTAGTTTTCAATCGAAACAGAAATTCCGTGTCGCACTGTCAATGTGATGGTGAGAGGTTTTACAGTAAATGGGCAGTGGTGCATCGGAAACAAGCTACTGGGCTCCCAGTAGAGGTTCCATTTGGTGAATGTAGCCACGTAAGTCATTTGATAAGAATTCGGGATGAAGGCTGCAGTTTTGAAAATCGATACAATTTCTGTGTCGTCCGTCAATGTGTGGGTGTGAAGGATACAGTAAACAGGAGTGGCAAAACAGAAACAAGCAACTGGCACCCCATGAGAGGTTCCATGCAGTGAATATAGAAGCGTTAGTCGCTCGGAGAGAAGTCGGCATGGTGCCTGTAGTTTTCAATCGAGACAGAAATTCGGTGTCGCATTGTCAATGTGATGGTGAGAGGTTTTACAGTAAATGGGCAGTGGTGCATCGGAAACAAGCTACTGGGCTCCCAGGAGAGGTTCCATTTGGTGAATGTAGCCACGTAAGTCATTTGATAAGAATTCGGGATGAAGGCTGCAGTTTTGAAAATCGATACAATTTCTGTGTCGTCCGTCAATGTGAGGGTGTGAAGGATACAGTAAACGGGAGTGGCAAACCAGAAACAAGCAACTGGCACCCCATGAGAGGTTCCATGCAGTGATTATACAAGCGTTAGTCCTTGGAGAGAAGTCGGCTGGTGCCTGTAGTTTTCAATCGAGACAGAAATTCGGTGTCGCATTGTCAATGTGATGGTGAGAGGTTTTACAGTAAATGGGCAGTGGTGCATCGGAAACAAGCTACTGGGCTCCCAGGAGAGGTTCCATTTGGTGAATGTAGCCACGTAAGTCATTTGATAAGAATTCGGGATGAAGGCTGCAGTTTTGAAAATCGATACAATTTCTGTGTCGTCCGTCAATGTGAGGGTGTGAAGGGTACAGTATACGGGAGTGGCAAAACAGAAACAAGCAACTGGCACCCCATGAGAGGTTCCATGCAGTGATTATAGAAGCGTTAGTCGCTCGGAGAGAAGTCGGCATGGTGCCTGTAGTTTTCAATCGAGACAGAAATTCGGTGTCGCATTGTCAATGCGATGGTGAGAGGTTTTACAGTAAATGGGCAGTGGTGCATCGGAAACAAGCTACTGGGCTCCCAGGAGAGGTTCCATTTGGTGAATGTAGCCACGTAAGTCATTTGATAAGAATTCGGGATGAAGGCTGCAGTTTTGAAAATCGATACAATTTCTGTGTCGTCCATCAATGTGAGGGTGTGAAGGATGCAGTAAACGGGAGTGACAAAACATAAACAAGCAACTGGCACCCCATGAGAGGTTCCATGCAGTGATTATAGAAGCGTTAGTCGCTCGGAGAGAAGTCGGCATGGTGCCTGTAGTTTTCAATCGAGACAGAAATTCGGTGTCGCATTGTCAATGTGATGGTGAGAGGTTTTACAGTAAATGGGCAGTGGTCCATCGGAAACAAGCTACTGGGCTCCCAGGAGAGGTTCCATTTGGTGAATGTAGCCACGTAAGTCATTTGATAAGAATTCGGGATGAAGGCTGCAGTTTTGAAAATCGATACAATTTCTGTGTCGTCCGTCAATGTGAGGGTGTGAAGCATACAGTAAACGGGAGTGGCAAAACAGAAACAAGCTACTGGCCTCCCAGGAGATGTTCCATTTTGTGAATGTAGCCACGTAAGTCATTTGATAGGAATTCGGGATGATGGCTGCCGTTTTGAAAATCGAAACAATTTCTGTGTCGTCCGTCAATGTGAGGGTGTGAAGGATACAGTAAACGGGAGTGGCAAAACAGAAACAGGCAACTGGCACCCCATGAGAGGTTCCATGCAGTGATTATAGAAGCGTTAGTCGCTCGGAGAGAAGTCGGCATGGTGCCTGTAGTTTTCAATCGAGACAGAAATTCGGTGTCGCATTGTCAATGTGATGGTGAGAGGTTTTACAGTAAATGGGCAGTGGTGCATCGGAAACAAGCTACTGGGCTCCCAGGAGAGGTTCCATTTGGTGAATGTAGCCACGTAAGTCATTTGATAAGAATTCGGGATGAAGGCTGCAGTTTTGAAAATCGATACAATTTCTGTGTCGTCCGTCAATGTGAGGGTGTGAAGGATACAGTAAACGGGAGTGGCAAAACAGAAACAAGCAACTGGCACCCCATGAGAGGTTCCATGCAGTGATTATAGAAGCGTTAGTCGCTCGGAGAGAAGTCGGCATGGTGCCTGTAGTTTTCAATCGAGACAGAAATTCGGTGTCGCATTGTCAATGTGATGGTGAGAGGTTTTACAGTGAATGGGCAGTGGTGCATCGGAAACAAGCTACTGGGCTCCCAGGAGAGGTTCCATTTGGTGAATGTAGCCACGTAAGTCATTTGATAAGAATTCGGGATGAAGGCTGCAGTTTTGAAAATCGATACAATTTCTGTGTCGTCCGTCAATGTGAGGGTGTGAAGCATACAGTAAACGGGAGTGGCAAAACAGAAACAAGCTACTGGCCTCCCAGAAGAGGTTCCATTTTGTGAATGTAGCCACGTAAGTCATTTGATAAGAATTCGGGATGATGGCTGCCGTTTTGAAAATCGATACAATATCTGTGTCGTCCGTCAATGTGAGGGTGTGAAGGATACAGTAAACGGGAGTGGCAAAACAGAAACAAGCAACTGGCACCCCATGAGAGGTTCCATGCAGTGAATATAGAAGCGTTAGTCGCTCGGAGAGAAGTCGGCATGGTGCCTGTAGTTTTCAATCGAGACAGAAATTCGGTGTCGCATTGTCAATGTGATGGTGAGAGGTTTTACAGTAAATGGGCAGTGGTGCATCGGAAACAAGTTACTGGGCTCCCAGGAGAGGTTCCATTTGGTGAATGTAGCCACGTAAGTCATTTGATAAGAATTCGGGATGAAGGCTGCAGTTTTGAAAATCGATACAATTTCTGTGTCGTCCGTCAATGTGAGGGTGTGAAGGATACAGTAAACGGGAGTGCCAAAACAGAAACAAGCAACTGGCACCCCATGAGAGGTTCCATGCAGTGATTATACAAGCGTTAGTCGCTTGGAGAGAAGTCGGCTGGTGCCTGTAGTTTTCAATCGAGACAGAAATTCGGTGTCGCATTGTCAATGTGATGGTGAGAGGTTTTACAGTAAATGGGCAGTGGTGCATCGGAAACAAGCTACTGGGCTCCCAGGAGAGGTTCCATTTGGTGAATGTAGCCACGTAAGTCATTTGATAAGAATTCGGGATGAAGGCTGCAGTTTTGAAAATCGATACAATTTCTGTGTCGTCCGTCAATGTGAGGGTGTGAAGGATACAGTAAACGGGAGTGGCAAAACAGAAACAAGCAACTGGCACCCCATGAGAGGTTCCATGCAGTGATTATAGAAGCGTTAGTCGCTCGGAGAGAAGTCGGCATGGTGCCTGTAGTTTACAATCGAGACAGAAATTCGGTGTCGCATTGTCAATGTGATGGTGAGAGGTTTTACAGTAAATGGGCAGTGGTGCATCGGAAACAAGCTACTGGGCTCCCAGGAGAGGTTCCATTTGGTGAATGTAGCCACGTAAGTCATTTGATAAGAATTCGGGATGAAGGCTGCAGTTTTGAAAAACGATACAATTTCTGTGTCGTCCATCAATGTGAGGGTGTGATGGATACAGTAAACGGGAGTGGCAAAACAGAAACAAGCAACTGGCACCCCATGAGAGGTTCCATGCAGTGATTATAGAAGCGTTAGTTGCTCGGAGAGAAGTCGGCATGGTGCCTGTAGTTTTCAATCGAGACAGAAATTCGGTGTCGCATTGTCAATGTGATGGTGAGAGGTTTTACAGTGAATGGGCAGTGGTGCATCGGAAACAAGCTACTGGGCTCCCAGGAGAGGTTCCATTTGGTGAATGTAGCCACGTAAGTCATTTGATAGGAATTCGGGATGAAGGCTGCAGTTTTGAAAATCGATACAATTTCTGTGTCGTCCGTCAATGTGAGGGTGTGAAGCATACAGTAAACGGGAGTGGCAAAACAGAAACAAGCAACTGGCACCCCATGAGAGGTTCCATGCAGTGATTATACAAGCGTTAGTCGCTTGGAGAGAAGTCGGCTGGTGCCTGTAGTTTTCAATCGAGACAGAAATTCGGTGTCGCATTGTCAATGTGATGGTGAGAGGTTTTACAGTAAATGGGCAGTGGTGCATCGGAAACAAGCTACTGGGCTCCCAGGAGAGGTTCCATTTGGTGAATGTAGCCACGTAAGTCATTTGATAAGAATTCGGGATGAAGGCTGCAGTTTTGAAAATCGATACAATTTCTGTGTCGTCCGTCAATGTGAGGGTGTGAAGGATACAGTAAACGGGAGTGGCAAAACAGAAACAAGCAACTGGCACCCCATGAGAGGTTCCATGCAGTGATTATAGAAGCGTTAGTCGCTCGGAGAGAAGTCGGCATGGTGCCTGTAGTTTACAATCGAGACAGAAATTCGGTGTCGCATTGTCAATGTGATGGTGAGAGGTTTTACAGTAAATGGGCAGTGGTGCATCGGAAACAAGCTACTGGGCTCCCAGGAGAGGTTCCATTTGGTGAATGTAGCCACGTAAGTCATTTGATAAGAATTCGGGATGAAGGCTGCAGTTTTGAAAAACGATACAATTTCTGTGTCGTCCATCAATGTGTGGGTGTGATGGATACAGTAAACGGGAGTGGCAAAACAGAAACAAGCAACTGGCACCCCATGAGAGGTTCCATGCAGTGATTATAGAAGCGTTAGTCGCTCGGAGAGAAGTCGGCATGGTGCCTGTAGTTTTCAATCGAGACAGAAATTCGGTGTCGCATTGTCAATGTGATGGTGAGAGGTTTTACAGTGAATGGGCAGTGGTGCATCGGAAACAAGCTACTGGGCTCCCAGGAGAGGTTCCATTTGGTGAATGTAGCCACGTAAGTCATTTGATAAGAATTCGGGATGAAGGCTGCAGTTTTGAAAATCGATACAATTTCTGTGTCGTCCGTCAATGTGAGGGTGTGAAGCATACAGTAAACGGGAGTGGCAAAACAGAAACAAGCTACTGGCCTCCCAGGAGAGGTTCCATTTTGTGAATGTAGCCACGTAAGTCATTTGATAAGAATTCGGGATGATGGCTGCCGTTTTGAAAATCGATACAATTTCTGTGTCGTCCGTCAATGTGAGGGTGTGAAGGATACAGTAAACGGGAGTGGCAAAACAGAAACAAGCAACTGGCACCCCATGAGAGGTTCCATGCAGTGATTATAGAAGCGTTAGTCGCTCGGAGAGAAGTCGGCATGGTGCCTGTAGTTTTCAATCGAGACAGAAATTCCGTGTCGCACTGTCAATGTGATGGTGAGAGGTTTTACAGTAAATGGGCAGTGGTGCATCGGAAACAAGCTACTGGGCTCCCAGTAGAGGTTCCATTTGGTGAATGTAGCCACGTAAGTCATTTGATAAGAATTCGGGATGAAGGCTGCAGTTTTGAAAATCGATACAATTTCTGTGTCGTCCGTCAATGTGAGGGTGTGAAGGATACAGTAAACGGGAGTGGCAAAACAGAAACAAGCAACTGGCACCCCATGAGAGGTTCCATGCAGTGAATATAGAAGCGTTAGTCGCTCGGAGAGAAGTCGGCATGGTGCCTGTAGTTTTCAATCGAGACAGAAATTCGGTGTCGCATTGTCAATGTGATGGTGAGAGGTTTTACAGTAAATGGGCAGTGGTGCATCGGAAACAAGTTACTGGGCTCCCAGGAGAGGTTCCATTTGGTGAATGTAGCCACGTAAGTCATTTGATAAGAATTCGGGATGAAGGCTGCAGTTTTGAAAATCGATACAATTTCTGTGTCGTCCGTCAATGTGAGGGTGTGAAGGATACAGTAAACGGGAGTGGCAAAACAGAAACAAGCAACTGGCACCCCATGAGAGGTTCCATGCAGTGATTATACAAGCGTTAGTCGCTTGGAGAGAAGTCGGCTGGTGCCTGTAGTTTTCAATCGAGACAGAAATTCGGTGTCGCATTGTCAATGTGATGGTGAGAGGTTTTACAGTAAATGGGCAGTGGTGCATCGGAAACAAGCTACTGGGCTCCCAGGAGAGGTTCCATTTGGTGAATGTAGCCACGTAAGTCATTTGATAAGAATTCGGGATGAAGGCTGCAGTTTTGAAAATCGATACAATTTCTGTGTCGTCCGTCAATGTGAGGGTGTGAAGGATACAGTAAACGGGAGTGGCAAAACAGAAACAAGCAACTGGCACCCCATGAGAGGTTCCATGCAGTGATTATAGAAGCGTTAGTCGCTCGGAGAGAAGTCGGCATGGTGCCTGTAGTTTACAATCGAGACAGAAATTCGGTGTCGCATTGTCAATGTGATGGTGAGAGGTTTTACAGTAAATGGGCAGTGGTGCATCGGAAACAAGCTACTGGGCTCCCAGGAGAGGTTCCATTTGGTGAATGTAGCCACGTAAGTCATTTGATAAGAATTCGGGATGATGGCTGCCGTTTTGAAAATCGATACAATTTCTGTGTCGTCCGTCAATGTGAGGGTGTGAAGGATACAGTAAACGGGAGTGGCAAAACAGAAACAAGCAACTGGCACCCCATGAGAGGTTCCATGCAGTGATTATAGAAGCGTTAGTCGCTCGGAGAGAAGTCGGCATGGTGCCTGTAGTTTTCAATCGAGACAGAAATTCGGTGTCGCATTGTCAATGTGATGGTGAGAGGTTTTACAGTAAATGGGCAGTGGTGCATCGGAAACAAGCTACTGGGCTCCCAGGAGAGGTTCCATTTGGTGAATGTAGCCACGTAAGTCATTTGATAAGAAATCGGGATGAAGGCTGCAGTTTTGAAAATCGATACAATTTCTGTGTCGTCCGTCAATGTGAGGGTGTGAAGGATACAGTAAACGGGAGTGGCAAAACAGAACAAGCAACTGGCACCCCATGAGAGGTTCCATGCAGTGATTATAGAAGCGTTAGTCGCTCGGAGAGAAGTCGGCATGGTGCCTGTAGTTTTCAATCGAGACAGAAATTCCGTGTCGCACTGTCAATGTGATGGTGAGAGGTTTTACAGTAAATGGGCAGTGGTGCATCGGAAACAAGCTACTGGGCTCCCAGTAGAGGTTCCATTTGGTGAATGTAGCCACGTAAGTCATTTGATAAGAATTCGGGATGAAGGCTGCAGTTTTGAAAATCGATACAATTTCTGTGTCGTCCGTCAATGTGAGGGTGTGAAGGATACAGTAAACGGGAGTGGCAAAACAGAAACAAGCAACTGGCACCCCATGAGAGGTTCCATGCAGTGAATATAGAAGCGTTAGTCGCTCGGAGAGAAGTCGGCATGGTGCCTGTAGTTTTCAATCGAGACAGAAATTCGGTGTCGCATTGTCAATGTGATGGTGAGAGGTTTTACAGTAAATGGGCAGTGGTGCATCGGAAACAAGTTACTGGGCTCCCAGGAGAGGTTCCATTTGGTGAATGTAGCCACGTAAGTCATTTGATAAGAATTCGGGATGAAGGCTGCAGTTTTGAAAATCGATACAATTTCTGTGTCGTCTGTCAATGTGAGGGTGTGAAGGATACAGTAAACCGGAGTGGCAAAACAGAAACAAGCAACTGGCACCCCATGAGAGGTTCCATGCAGTGATTATACAAGCGTTAGTCGCTTGGAGAGAAGTCGGCTGGTGCCTGTAGTTTTCAATCGAGACAGAAATTCGGTGTCGCATTGTCAATGTGATGGAGAGAGGTTTTACAGTAAATGGGCAGTGGTGCATCGGAAACAAGCTACTGGGCTCCCAGGAGAGGTTCCATTTGGTGAATGTAGCCACGTAAGTCATTTGATAAGAATTCGGGATGAAGGCTGCAGTTTTGAAAATCGATACAATTTCTGTGTCGTCCATCAATGTGAGGGTGTGAAGGATACAGTATACGGGAGTGGCAAAACAGAAACAAGCAACTGGCACCCCATGAGAGGTTCCATGCAGTGTTTATAGATGCGTTAGTCGCTCGGAGAGAAGTCGGCATGGTGCCTGTAGTTTTCAATCGAGACAGAAATTCGGTGTCGCTTTGTCAATGCGATGGTGAGAGGTTTTACAGTAAATGGGCAGTGGTGCATCGGAAACAAGCTACTGGGCTCCCAGGAGAGGTTCCATTTGGTGAATGTAGCCACGTAAGTCATTTGATAAGAATTCGGGATGAAGGCTGCAGTTTTGAAAATCGATACAATTTCCGTGTCGTCCGTCAATGTGAGGGTGTGAAGGATACAGTAAACGGGAGTGGCAAAACAGATACAAGCAACTGGCACCCCATGAGAGGTTCCATGCAGTGATTATAGAAGCGTTAGTCGCTCGGAGAGAAGTCGGCATGGTGCCTGTAGTTTTCAATCGAGACAGAAATTCGGTGTCGCATTGTCAATGTGATGGTGAGAGGTTTTACAGTAAATGGGCAGTGGTGCATCGGAAACAAGCTACTGGGCTCCCAGGAGGGGTTCCATTTGGTGAATGTAGCCACGTAAGTCATTTGATAAGAATTCGGGATGAAGGCTGCAGTTTTGAAAATCGATACAATTTCTGTGTCGTCCGTCAATGTGAGGGTGTGAAGGATACAGTATACGGGAGTGGAAAAACAGAAACAAGCTACTGGCACCCCATGAGAGGTTCCATGCAGTGATTATAGAAGCGTTAGTCGCTCGGAGAGAAGTCGGCATGGTGCCTGTAGTTTTCAATCGAGACAGAAATTCGGTGTCGCATTGTCAATGTGATGGTGAGAGGTTTTACAGTAAATGGGCAGTGGTGCATCGGAAACAAGCTACTGGGCTCCCAGGAGAGGTTCCATTTGGTGAATGTAGCCACGTAAGTCATTTGATAAGAATTCGGGATGATGGCTGCCGTTTTGAAAATCGATACAATTTCTGTGTCGTCCGTCAATGTGAGGGTGTGAAGGATACAGTAAACGGGAGTGGCAAAACAGAAACAGGCAACTGGCACCCCATGAGAGGTTCCATGCAGTGATTATAGAAGCGTTAGTCGCTCGGAGAGAAGTCGGCATGGTGCCTGTAGTTTTCAATCGAGACAGAAATTCGGTGTCGCATTGTCAATGTGATGGTGAGAGGTTTTACAGTAAATGGGCAGTGGTGCATCGGAAACAAGCTACTGGGCTCCCAGGAGAGGTTCCATTTGGTGAATGTAGCCACGTAAGTCATTTGATAAGAATTCGTTATGAAGGCTGCAGTTTTGAAAATCGATACAATTTCTGTGTCGTCCGTCAATGTGAGGGTGTGAAGGATACAGTAAACGGGAGTGGCAAAACAGAAACAAGCAACTGGCACCCCATGAGAGGTTCCATGCAGTGATTATAGAAGCGTTAGTCGCTCGGAGAGAAGTCGGCATGGTGCCTGTAGTTTTCAATCGAGACAGAAATTCGGTGTCGCATTGTCAATGTGATGGTGAGAGGTTTTACAGTAAATGGGCAGTGGTGCATCGGAAACAAGCTACTGGGCTCCCAGGAGAGGTTCCATTTGGTGAATGTAGCCACGTAAGTCATTTGATAAGAATTCGGGATGAAGGCTGCAGTTTTGAAAAACGATACAATTTCTGTGTCGTCCGTCAATGTGAGGGTGTGAAGGATACAGTAAACGGGAGTGGCAAAACAGAAACAAGCAACTGGCACCCCATGAGAGGTTCCATGCAGTGATTATAGAAGCGTTAGTCGCTCGGAGAGAAGTCGGCATGGTGCCTGTAGTTTTCAATCAAGACAGAAATTCGGTGTCGCATTGTCAATGTGATGGTGAGAGGTTTTACAGTGAATGGGCAGTGGTGCATCGGAAACAAGCTACTGGGCTCCCAGGAGAGGTTCCATTTGGTGAATGTAGCCACGTAAGTCATTTGATAAGAATTCGGGATGAAGGCTGCAGTTTTGAAAATCGATACAATTTCTGTGTCGTCCGTCAATGTGAGGGTGTGAAGCATACAGTAAACGGGAGTGGCAAAACAGAAACAAGCTACTGGCCTCCCAGGAGAGGTTCCATTTTGTGAATGTAGCCACGTAAGTCATTTGATAAGAATTCGGGATGATGGCTGCCGTTTTGAAAATCGATACAATTTCTGTGTCGTCCGTCAATGTGAGGGTGTGAAGGATACAGTAAACGGGAGTGGCAAAACAGAAACAAGCAACTGGCACCCCATGAGAGGTTCCATGCAGTGATTATAGAAGCGTTAGTCGCTCGGAGAGAAGTCGGCATGGTGCCTGTAGTTTTCAATCGAGACAGAAATTCGGTGTCGCATTGTCAATGGGATGGTGAGAGGTTTTACAGTAAATGGGCAGTGGTGCATCGGAAACAAGCTACTGGGCTCCCAGGAGAGGTTCCATTTGGTGAATGTAGCCACGTAAGTCATTTGATAAGAAATCGGGATGAAGGCTGCAGTTTTGAAAATCGATACAATTTCTGTGTCGTCCGTCAATGTGAGGGTGTGAAGGATACAGTAAACGGGAGTGGCAAAACAGAACAAGCAACTGGCACCCCATGAGATGTTCCATGCAGTGATTATAGAAGCGTTAGTCGCTCGGAGAGAAGTCGGCATCGTGCCTGTAGTTTTCAATCGAGACAGAAATTCCGTGTCGCACTGTCAATGTGATGGTGAGAGGTTTTACAGTAAATGGGCAGTGGTGCATCGGAAACAAGCTACTGGGCTCCCAGTAGAGGTTCCATTTGGTGAATGTAGCCACGTAAGTCATTTGATAAGAATTCGGGATGAAGGCTGCAGTTTTGAAAATCGATACAATTTCTGTGTCGTCCGTCAATGTGAGGGTGTGAAGGATACAGTAAACGGGAGTGGCAAAACAGAAACAAGCAACTGGCACCCCATGAGAGGTTCCATGCAGTGAATATAGAAGCGTTAGTCGCTCGGAGAGAAGTCGGCATGGTGCCTGTAGTTTTCAATCGAGACAGAAATTCGGTGTCGCATTGTCAATGTGATGGTGAGAGGTTTTACAGTAAATGGGCAGTGGTGCTTCGGAAACAAGTTACTGGGCTCCCAGGAGAGGTCCCATTTGGTGAATGTAGCCACGTAAGTCATTTGATAAGAATTCGGGATGAAGGCTGCAGTTTTGAAAATCGATACAATTTCTGTGTCGTCCGTCAATGTGAGGGTGTGAAGGATACAGTAAACCGGAGTGGCAAAACAGAAACAAGCAACTGGCACCCCATGAGAGGTTCCATGCAGTGATTATACAAGCGTTAGTCGCTTGGAGAGAAGTCGGCTGGTGCCTGTAGTTTTCAATCGAGACAGAAATTCGGTGTCGCATTGTCAATGTGATGGTGAGAGGTTTTACAGTAAATGGGCAGTGGTGCATCGGAAACAAGCTACTGGGCTCCCAGGAGAGGTTCCATTTGGTGAATGTAGCCACGTAAGTCATTTGATAAGAATTCGGGATGAAGGCTGCAGTTTTGAAAATCGATACAATTTCTGTGTCGTCCGTCAATGTGAGGGTGTGAAGGATACAGTATACGGGAGTGGCAAAACAGAAACAAGCAACTGGCACCCCATGAGAGGTTCCATGCAGTGATTATAGAAGCGTTAGTCGCTCGGAGAGAAGTCGGCATGGTGCCTGTAGTTTTCAATCGAGACAGAAATTCGGTGTCGCATTGTCAATGCGATGGTGAGAGGTTTTACAGTAAATGGGCAGTGGTGCATCGGAAACAAGCTACTGGGCTCCCAGGAGAGGTTCCATTTGGTGAATGTAGCCACGTAAGTCATTTGATAAGAATTCGGGATGAAGGCTGCAGTTTTGAAAATCGATACAATTTCCGTGTCGTCCGTCAATGTGAGGGTGTGAAGGATACAGTAAACGGGAGTGGCAAAACAGATACAAGCAACTGGCACCCCATGAGAGGTTCCATGCAGTGATTATAGAAGCGTTAGTCGCTCGGAGAGAAGTCGGCATGGTGCCTGTAGTTTTCAATCGAGACAGAAATTCGGTGTCGCATTGTCAATGTGATGGTGAGAGGTTTTACAGTAAATGGGCAGTGGTGCATCGGAAACAAGCTACTGGGCTCCCAGGAGAGGTTCCATTTGGTGAATGTAGCCACGTAAGTCATTTGATAAGAATTCGGGATGAAGGCTGCAGTTTTGAAAATCGATACAATTTCTGTGTCGTCCATCAATGTGAGGGTGTGAAGGATGCAGTAAACGGGAGTGACAAAACAGAAACAAGCAACTGGCACCCCATGAGACGTTCCATGCAGTGATTATAGAAGCGTTAGTCGCTCGGAGAGAAGTCGGCATGGTGCCTGTAGTTTTCAATCGAGACAGAAATTCGGTGTCGCATTGTCAATGTGATGGTGAGAGGTTTTACAGTAAATGGGCAGTGGTGCATCGGAAACAAGCTACTGGGCTCCCAGGAGAGGTTCCATTTGGTGAATGTAGCCACGTAAGTCATTTGATAAGAATTCGGGATGAAGGCTGCAGTTTTGAAAATCGATACAATTTCTGCGTCGTCCGTCAATGTGAGGGTGTGAAGGATACAGTATACGGGAGTGGAAAAACAGAAACAAGCTACTGGCACCCCATGAGAGGTTCCATGCAGTGATTATAGAAGCGTTAGTCGCTCGGAGAGAAGTCGGCATGGTGCCTGTAGTTTTCAATCGAGACAGAAATTCGGTGTCGCATTGTCAATGTGATGGTGAGAGGTTTTACAGTAAATGGGCAGTGGTGAATCGGAAACAAGCTACTGGGCTCCCAGGAGAGGTTCCATTTGGTGAATGTAGCCACGTAAGTCATTTGATAAGAATTCGGGATGATGGCTGCCGTTTTGAAAATCGATACAATTTCTGTGTCGTCCGTCAATGTGAGGGTGTGAAGGATACAGTAAACGGGAGTGGCAAAACAGAAACAAGCAACTGGCACCCCATGAGAGGTTCCATGCAGTGATTATAGAAGCGTTAGTCGCTCGGAGAGAAGTCGGCATGGTGCCTGTAGTTTTCAATCGAGACAGAAATTCGGTGTCGCATTGTCAATGTGATGGTGAGACGTTTTACAGTAAATGGGCAGTGGTGCATCGGAAACAAGCTACTGGTCTCCCAGGAGAGGTTCCATTTGGTGAATGTAGCCACGTAAGCCATTTGATAAGAATTCGGGATGAAGGCTGCAGTTTTGAAAATCGATACAATTTCTGTGTCGTCCGTCAATGTGAGGGTGTGAAGGATACAGTAAACGGGAGTGGCAAAACAGAAACAAGCAACTGGCACCACATGAGAGGTTCCATGCAGTGATTATAGAAGCGTTAGTCGCTCGGAGAGAAGTCGGCATGGTGCCTGTAGTTTTCAATCGAGACAGAAATTCGGTGTCGCATTGTCAATGTGATGGTGAGAGGTTTTACAGTAAATGGGCAGTGGTGCATCGGAAACAAGCTACTGGGCTCCCAGGAGAGGTTCCATTTGGTGAATGTAGCCACGTAAGTCATTTGATAAGAATTCGGGATGAAGGCTGCAGTTTTGAAAATCGATACAATTTCTGTGTCGTCCGTCAATGTGAGGGTGTGAAGCATACAGTAAACGGGAGTGGCAAAACAGAAACAAGCTACAGGCCTCCCAGGAGATGTTCCATTTTGTGAATGTAGCCACGTAAGTCATTTGATAGGAATTCGGGATGATGGCTGCCGTTTTGAAAATCGATACAATTTCTGTGTCGTCCGTCAATGTGAGGGTGTGAAGGATACAGTAAACGGGAGTGGCAAAACAGAAACAAGGAACTGGCACCCCATGAGAGGTTCCATGCAGTGATTATAGAAGCGTTAGTCGCTCGGAGAGAAGTCGGCATGGTGCCTGTAGTTTTCAATCGAGACAGAAATTCGGTGTCGCATTGTCAATGTGATGGTGAGAGGTTTTACAGTAAATGGGCAGTGGTGCATCGGAAACAAGCTACTGGGCTCCCAGGAGAGGTTCCATTTGGTGAATGTAGCCACGTAAGTCATTTGATAAGAATTCGGGATGAAGGCTGCAGTTTTGAAAAACGATACAATTTCTGTGTCGTCCGTCAATGTGAGGGTGTGAAGGATACAGTAAACGGGAGTGGCAAAACAGAAACAAGCAACTGGCACCCCATGAGAGGTTCCATGCAGTGATTATAGAAGCGTTAGTCGCTCGGAGAGAAGTCGGCATGGTGCCTGTAGTTTTCAATCGAGACAGAAATTCGGTGTCGCATTGTCAATGTGACGGTGAGAGGTTTTACAGTGAATGGGCAGTGGTGCATCGGAAACAAGCTACTGGGCTCCCAGGAGAGGTTCCATTTGGTGAATGTAGCCACGTAAGTCATTTGATAAGAATTCGGGATGAAGGCTGCAGTTTTGAAAATCGATACAATTTCTGTGTCGTCCGTCAATGTGAGGGTGTGAAGCATACAGTAAACGGGAGTGGCAAAACAGAAACAAGCTACTGGCCTCCCAGGAGAGGTTCCATTTTGTGAATGTAGCCACGTAAGTCATTTGATAAGAATTCGGGATGATGGCTGCCGTTTTGAAAATCGATACAATTTCTGTGTCGTCCGTCAATGTGAGGGTGTGAAGGATACAGTAAACGGGAGTGGCAAAACAGAAACAAGCAACTGGCACCCCATGAGAGGTTCCATGCAGTGATTATAGAAGCGTTAGTCGCTCGGAGAGAAGTCGGCATGGTGCCTGTAGTTTTCAATCGAGACAGAAATTCGGTGTCGCATTGTCAATGGGATGGTGAGAGGTTTTACAGTAAATGGGCAGTGGTGCATCGGAAACAAGCTACTGGGCTCCCAGGAGAGGTTCCATTTGGTGAATGTAGCCACGTAAGTCATTTGATAAGAAATCGGGATGAAGGCTGCAGTTTTGAAAATCGATACAATTTCTGTGTCGTCCGTCAATGTGAGGGTGTGAAGGATACAGCAAACGGGAGTGGCAAAACAGAACAAGCAACTGGCACCCCATGAGAGGTTCCATGCAGTGATTATAGAAGCGTTAGTCGCTCGGAGAGAAGTCGGCATGGTGCCTGTAGTTTTCAATCGAGACAGAAATTCCGTGTCGCACTGTCAATGTGATGGTGAGAGGTTTTACAGTAAATGGGCAGTGGTGCATCGGAAACAAGCTACTGGGCTCCCAGTAGAGGTTCCATTTGGTGAATGTAGCCACGTAAGTCATTTGATAAGAATTCGGGATGAAGGCTGCAGTTTTGAAAATCGATACAATTTCTGTGTCGTCCGTCAATGTGAGGGTGTGAAGGATACAGTAAACGGGAGTGGCAAAACAGAAACAAGCAACTGGCACCCCATGAGAGGTTCCATGCAGTGATTATAGAAGCGTTAGTCGCTCGGAGAGAAGTCGGCATGGTGCCTGTAGTTTTCAATCGAGACAGAAATTCGGTGTCGCATTGTCAATGTGAAGGTGAGACGTTTTACAGTAAATGGGCAGTGGTGCATCGGAAACAAGCTACTGGTCTCCCAGGAGAGGTTCCATTTGGTGAATGTAGCCACGTAAGTCATTTGATAAGAATTCGGGATGAAGGCTGCAGTTTTGAAAATCGATACAATTTCTGTGTCGTCCGTCAATGTGAGGGTGTGAAGGATACAGTATACGGGAGTGGCAAAACAGAAACAAGCAACTGGCACCCCATGAGAGGTTCCATGCAGTGATTATAGAAGCGTTAGTCGCTCGGAGAGAAGTCGGCATGGTGCCTGTAGTTTTCAATCGAGACAGAAATTCGGTGTCGCATTGTCAATGTGAAGGTGAGACGTTTTACAGTAAATGGGCAGTGGTGCATCGGAAACAAGCTACTGGTCTCCCAGGAGAGGTTCCATTTGGTGAATGTAGCCACGTAAGTCATTTGATAAGAATTCGGGATGAAGGCTGCAGTTTTGAAAATCGATACAATTTCTGTGTCGTCCGTCAATGTGAGGGTGTGAAGGATACAGTAAACCGGAGTGGCAAAACAGAAACAAGCAACTGGCACCCCATGAGAGGTTCCATGCAGTGATTATACAAGCGTTAGTCGCTTGGAGAGAAGTCGGCTGGTGCCTGTAGTTTTCAATCGAGACAGAAATTCGGTGTCGCATTGTCAATGTGATGGTGAGAGGTTTTACAGTAAATGGGCAGTGGTGCATCGGAAACAAGCTACTGGGCTCCCAGGAGAGGTTCCATTTGGTGAATGTAGCCACGTAAGTCATTTGATAAGAATTCGGGATGAAGGCTGCAGTTTTGAAAATCGATACAATTTCTGTGTCGTCCGTCAATGTGAGGGTGTGAAGCATACAGTAAACGGGAGTGGCAAAACAGAAACAAGCTACTGGCCTCCCAGGAGATGTTCCATTTTGTGAATGTAGCCACGTAAGTCATTTGATAGGAATTCGGGATGATGGCTGCCGTTTTGAAAATCGATACAATTTCTGTGTCGTCCGTCAATGTGAGGGTGTGAAGGATACAGTAAACGGGAGTGGCAAAACAGAAACAAGGAACTGGCACCCCATGAGAGGTTCCATGCAGTGATTATAGAAGCGTTAGTCGCTCGGAGAGAAGTCGGCATGGTGCCTGTAGTTTTCAATCGAGACAGAAATTCGGTGTCGCATTGTCAATGTGATGGTGAGAGGTTTTACAGTAAATGGGCAGTGGTGCATCGGAAACAAGCTACTGGGCTCCCAGGAGAGGTTCCATTTGGTGAATGTAGCCACGTAAGTCATTTGATAAGAATTCGGGATGAAGGCTGCAGTTTTGAAAAACGATACAATTTCTGTGTCGTCCGTCAATGTGAGGGTGTGAAGGATACAGTAAACGGGAGTGGCAAAACAGAAACAAGCAACTGGCACCCCATGAGAGGTTCCATGCAGTGATTATAGAAGCGTTAGTCGCTCGGAGAGAAGTCGGCATGGTGCCTGTAGTTTTCAATCGAGACAGAAATTCGGTGTCGCATTGTCAATGTGACGGTGAGAGGTTTTACAGTGAATGGGCAGTGGTGCATCGGAAACAAGCTACTGGGCTCCCAGGAGAGGTTCCATTTGGTGAATGTAGCCACGTAAGTCATTTGATAAGAATTCGGGATGAAGGCTGCAGTTTTGAAAATCGATACAATTTCTGTGTCGTCCGTCAATGTGAGGGTGTGAAGCATACAGTAAACGGGAGTGGCAAAACAGAAACAAGCTACTGGCCTCCCAGGAGAGGTTCCATTTTGTGAATGTAGCCACGTAAGTCATTTGATAAGAATTCGGGATGATGGCTGCCGTTTTGAAAATCGATACAATTTCTGTGTCGTCCGTCAATGTGAGGGTGTGAAGGATACAGTAAACGGGAGTGGCAAAACAGAAACAAGCAACTGGCACCCCATGAGAGGTTCCATGCAGTGATTATAGAAGCGTTAGTCGCTCGGAGAGAAGTCGGCATGGTGCCTGTAGTTTTCAATCGAGACAGAAATTCGGTGTCGCATTGTCAATGGGATGGTGAGAGGTTTTACAGTAAATGGGCAGTGGTGCATCGGAAACAAGCTACTGGGCTCCCAGGAGAGGTTCCATTTGGTGAATGTAGCCACGTAAGTCATTTGATAAGAAATCGGGATGAAGGCTGCAGTTTTGAAAATCGATACAATTTCTGTGTCGTCCGTCAATGTGAGGGTGTGAAGGATACAGCAAACGGGAGTGGCAAAACAGAACAAGCAACTGGCACCCCATGAGAGGTTCCATGCAGTGATTATAGAAGCGTTAGTCGCTCGGAGAGAAGTCGGCATGGTGCCTGTAGTTTTCAATCGAGACAGAAATTCCGTGTCGCACTGTCAATGTGATGGTGAGAGGTTTTACAGTAAATGGGCAGTGGTGCATCGGAAACAAGCTACTGGGCTCCCAGTAGAGGTTCCATTTGGTGAATGTAGCCACGTAAGTCATTTGATAAGAATTCGGCATGAAGGCTGCAGTTTTGAAAATCGATACAATTTCTGTGTCGTCCGTCAATGTGAGGGTGTGAAGGATACAGTAAACGGGAGTGGCAAAACAGAAACAAGCAACTGGCACCCCATGAGAGGTTCCATGCAGTGATTATAGAAGCGTTAGTCGCTCGGAGAGAAGTCGGCATGGTGCCTGTAGTTTTCAATCGAGACAGAAATTCGGTGTCGCATTGTCAATGTGAAGGTGAGACGTTTTACAGTAAATGGGCAGTGGTGCATCGGAAACAAGCTACTGGTCTCCCAGGAGAGGTTCCATTTGGTGAATGTAGCCACGTAAGTCATTTGATAAGAATTCGGGATGAAGGCTGCAGTTTTGAAAATCGATACAATTTCTGTGTCGTCCGTCAATGTGAGGGTGTGAAGGATACAGTATACGGGAGTGGCAAAACAGAAACAAGCAACTGGCACCCCATGAGAGGTTCCATGCAGTGATTATAGAAGCGTTAGTCGCTCGGAGAGAAGTCGGCATGGTGCCTGTAGTTTTCAATCGAGACAGAAATTCGGTGTCGCATTGTCAATGTGAAGGTGAGACGTTTTACAGTAAATGGGCAGTGGTGCATCGGAAACAAGCTACTGGTCTCCCAGGAGAGGTTCCATTTGGTGAATGTAGCCACGTAAGTCATTTGATAAGAATTCGGGATGAAGGCTGCAGTTTTGAAAATCGATACAATTTCTGTGTCGTCCGTCAATGTGAGGGTGTGAAGGATACAGTAAACCGGAGTGGCAAAACAGAAACAAGCAACTGGCACCCCATGAGAGGTTCCATGCAGTGATTATACAAGCGTTAGTCGCTTGGAGAGAAGTCGGCTGGTGCCTGTAGTTTTCAATCGAGACAGAAATTCGGTGTCGCATTGTCAATGTGATGGTGAGAGGTTTTACAGTAAATGGGCAGTGGTGCATCGGAAACAAGCTACTGGGCTCCCAGGAGAGGTTCCATTTGGTGAATGTAGCCACGTAAGTCATTTGATAAGAATTCGGGATGAAGGCTGCAGTTTTGAAAATCGATACAATTTCTGTGTCGTCCGTCAATGTGAGGGTGTGAAGGATACAGTATACGGGAGTGGCAAAACAGAAACAAGCAACTGGCACCCCATGAGAGGTTCCATGCAGTGATTATAGAAGCGTTAGTCGCTCGGAGAGAAGTCGGCATGGTGCCTGTAGTTTTCAATCGAGACAGAAATTCGGTGTCGCATTGTCAATGCGATGGTGAGAGGTTTTACAGTAAATGGGCAGTGGTGCATCGGAAACAAGCTACTGGGCTCCCAGGAGAGGTTCCATTTGGTGAATGTAGCCACGTAAGTCATTTGATAAGAATTCGGGATGAAGGCTGCAGTTTTGAAAATCGATACAATTTCCGTGTCGTCCGTCAATGTGAGGGTGTGAAGGATACAGTAAACGGGAGTGGCAAAACAGATACAACCAACTGGCACCCCATGAGAGGTTCCATGCAGTGATTATAGAAGCGTTAGTCGCTCGGAGAGAAGTCGGCATGGTGCCTGTAGTTTTCAATCGAGACAGAAATTCGGTGTCGCATTGTCAATGTAATGGTGAGAGGTTTTACAGTAAATGGGCAGTGGTGCATCGGAAACAAGCTACTGGGCTCCCAGGAGAGGTTCCTTTTGGTGAATGTAGCCACGTAAGTCATTTGATAAGAATTCGGGATGAAGGCTGCAGTTTTGAAAATCGATACAATTTCTGTGTCGTCCGTCAATGTGAGGGTGTGAAGGATACAGTATACGGGAGTGGAAAAACAGAAACAAGCTACTGGCACCCCATGAGAGGTTCCATGCAGTGATTATAGAAGCGTTAGTCGCTCGGAGAGAAGTCGGCATGGTGCCTGTAGTTTTCAATCGAGACAGAAATTCGGTGTCGCATTGTCAATGTGATGGTGAGAGGTTTTACAGTAAATGGGCAGTGGTGCATCGGAAACAAGCTACTGGGCTCCCAGGAGAGGTTCCATTTGGTGAATGTAGCCACGTAAGTCATTTGATAAGAATTCGGGATGATGGCTGCCGTTTTGAAAATCGATACAATTTCTGTGTCGTCCGTCAATGTGAGGGTGTGAAGGATACAGTAAACGGGAGTGGCAAAACAGAAACAAGCAACTGGCACCCCATGAGAGGTTCCATGCAGTGATTATAGAAGCGTTAGTCGCTCGGAGAGAAGTCGGCATGGTGCCTGTAGTTTTCAATCGAGACAGAAATTCGGTGTCGCATTGTCAATGTGAAGGTGAGACGTTTTACAGTAAATGGGCAGTGGTGCATCGGAAACAAGCTACTGGTCTCCCAGGAGAGGTTCCATTTGGTGAATGTAGCCACGTAAGTCATTTGATAAGAATTCGGGATGAAGGCTGCAGTTTTGAAAATCGATACAATTTCTGTGTCGTCCGTCAATGTGAGGGTGTGAAGGATACAGTAAACGGGAGTGGCAAAACAGAAACAAGCAACTGGCACCCCATGAGAGGTTCCATGCAGTGATTATAGAAGCGTTAGTCGCTCGGAGAGAAGTCGGCATGGTGCCTGTAGTTTTCAATCGAGACAGAAATTCGGTGTCGCATTGTCAATGTGATGGTGAGAGGTTTTACAGTAAATGGGCAGTGGTGCATCGGAAACAAGCTACTGGGCTCCCAGGAGAGGTTCCATTTGGTGAATGTAGCCACGTAAGTCATTTGATAAGAATTCGGGATGAAGGCTGCAGTTTTGAAAATCGATACAATTTCTGTGTCGTCCGTCAATGTGAGGGTGTGAAGGATACAGTAAACGGGAGTGGCAAAACAGAAACAAGCAACTGGCACCCCAGGAGAGGTTCCATGCAGTGATTATAGAAGCGTTAGTCGCTCGGAGAGAAGTCGGCATGGTGCCTGTAGTTTTCAATCGAGACAGAAATTCGGTGTCGCATTGTCAATGTGATGGCGAGAGGTTTTACAGTAAATGTGCAGTGGTGCATCGGAAACAAGCTACTGGGCTCCCAGGAGAGGTTCCATTTGGTGAATGTAGCCACGTAAGTCATTTGATAAGAATTCGGGATGAAGGCTGCAGTTTTGAAAATCGATACAATTTCTGTGTCGTCCGTCAATGTGAGGGTGTGAAGGATACAGTATACGGGAGTGGCAAAACAGAAACAAGCAACTGGCACCCCATGAGAGGTTCCATGCAGTGATTATAGAAGCGTTAGTCGCTCGGAGAGAAGTCGGCATGGTGCCTGTAGTTTTCAATCGAGACAGAAATTCGGTGTCGCATTGTCAATGTGATGGTGAGAGGTTTTACAGTAAGTGGGCAGTGGTGCATCGGAAACAAGCTACTGGGCTCCCAGGAGAGGTTCCATTTGGTGAATGTAGCCACGTAAGTCATTTGATAAGAATTCGGGATGAAGGCTGCAGTTTTGAAAATCGATACAATTTCTGTGTCGTCCGTCAATGTGAGGGTGTGAAGCATACAGTAAACGGGAGTGGCAAAACAGAAACAAGCAACTGGCACCCCATGAGAGGTTCCATGCAGTGATTATAGAAGCGTTAGTCGCTCGGAGAGAAGTCGGCATGGTGCCTGTAGTTTTCAATCGAGACAGAAATTCGGTGTCGCATTGTCAATGTGATGGTGAGAGGTTTTACAGTAAAAGGGCAGTGGTGCATCGGAAACAAGCTACTGGGCTCCCAGGAGAGGTTCCATTTGGTGAATGTAGCCACGTAAGTCATTTGATAAGAATTCGCGATGAAGGCTGCAGTTTTGAAAATCGATACAATTTCTGTATCGTCCGTCAATGTAAGGGTGTGAAGTATACAGAAAACGGGAGTGGCAAAACAGAAACAAGCTACTGGCCTCCCAGGAGAGGTTCCATTTTGTGAATGTAGCCACGTAAGTCATTTGATAAGAATTCGGGATGAAGGCTGCAGTTTTGAAAATCGATACAATTTCCGTGTCGTCCGTCAATGTGAGGGTGTGAAGGATACAGTAAACGGGAGTGGCAAAACAGAAACAAGCAACTGGCACCTCATGAGAGGTTCCATGCAGTGATTATAGAAGCGTTAGTCGCTCGGAGAGAAGTCGGCATGGTGCCTGTAGTTTTCAATCGAGACAGAAATTCGGTGTCGCATTGTCAATGTGATGGTGAGAGGTTTTACAGTAAATGGGCAGTGGTGCATCGGAAACAAGCTACTGGGCTCCCAGGAGAGGTTCCATTTGGTGAATGTAGCCACGTAAGTCATTTGATAAGAATTCGGGATGAAGGCTGCAGTTTTGAAAATCGATACAATTTCTGTATCGTCCGTCAATGTAAGGGTGTGAAGCATACAGTAAACGGGAGTGGCAAAACAGAAACAAGCTACTGGCCTCCCAGGAGTGGTACCATTTTGTGAATGTAGCCACGTAAGTCATTTGATAAGAATTCGTGATGAAGGCTGCAGTTCTGAAAATCGATACAATTTCTGTGTCGTCCGTCAATGTGAGGGTGTGAAGGATACAGTAAACGGGAGTGGCAAAACAGAAACAAGCAACTGGCACCCAAGGAGAGGTTCCATGCAGTGATTATAGAAGCGTTAGTCGCTCGGAGAGAAGTCGGCATGGTGCCTGTAGTTTTCAATCGAGACAGAAATTCGGTGTCGCATTGTCAATGTAATGGCGAGAGGTTTTACAGTAAATGGGCAGTGGTGCATCGGAAACAAGCTACTGGGCTCCCAGGAGAAGTTCCAATTGGTGAATGTAGCCACGTAAGTCATTTGATAAGAATTCGGGATGAAGGCTGCAGTTTTGAAAATCGATACAATTTCTGTGTCGTCCGTCAATGTGAGGGTGTGAAGGATACAGTATACGGGAGTGGCAAAACAGAAACAAGCAACTGGCACCCCATGAGAGGTTCCATGCAGTGATTATAGAAGCGTTAGTCGCTCGGAGAGAAGTCGGCATGGTGCCTGTAGTTTTCAATCGAGACAGAAATTCGGTGTCGCATTGTAAATGTGATGGTGAGAGGTTTTACAGTAAATGGGCAGTGGTGCATCGGAAACAAGCTACTGGGCTCCCAGGTGAGGTTCCATTTGGTGAATGTAGCCACGTAAGTCATTTGATAAGAATTCGGGATGAAGGCTGCAGTTTTGAAAATCGATACAATTTCTGTGTCGTCCGTCAATGTGAGGGTGTGAAGCATACAGTAAACGGGAGTGGCAAAACAGAAACAAGCAACTGGCACCCCATGAGAGGTTCCATGCAGTGATTATAGAAGCGTTAGTCGCTCGGAGAGAAGTCGGCATGGTGCCTGTAGTTTTCAATCGAGACAGAAATTCGGTGTCGCATTGTCAATGTGATGGTGAGAGGTTTTACAGTAAAAGGGCAGTGGTGCATCGGAAACAAGCTACTGGGCTCCCAGGAGAGGTTCCATTTGGTGAATGTAGCCACGTAAGTCATTTGATAAGAATTCGCGATGAAGGCTGCAGTTTTGAAAATCGATACAATTTCTGTATCGTCCGTCAATGTAAGGGTGTGAAGTATACAGAAAACGGGAGTGGCAAAACAGAAACAAGCTACTGGCCTCCCAGGAGAGGTTCCATTTTGTGAATGTAGCCACGTAAGTCATTTGATAAGAATTCGGGATGAAGGCTGCAGTTTTGAAAATCGATACAATTTCCGTGTCGTCCGTCAATGTGAGGGTGTGAAGGATACAGTAAACGGGAGTGGCAAAACAGATACAAGCAACTGGCACCCCATGAGAGGTTCCATGCAGTGATTATAGAAGCGTTAGTCGCTCGGAGAGAAGTCGGCATGGTGCCTGTAGTTTTCAATCGACACAGAAATTCGGTGTCGCATTGTCAATGTGATGGTGAGAGGTTTTACAGTAAATGGGCAGTGGTGCATCGGAAACAAGCTACTGGGCTCCCAGGAGAGGTTCCATTTGGTGAATGTAGCCACGTAAGTCATTTGATAAGAATTCGGGATGAAGGCTGCAGTTTTGAAAATCGATACAATTTCTGTGTCGTCCATCAATGTGAGGGTGTGAAGGATGCAGTAACGGGAGTGACAAAACAGAAACAAGCAACTGGCACCCCATGAGACGTTCCATGCAGTGATTATACAAGCGTTAGTCGCTCGGAGAGAAGTCGGCATGGTGCCTGTAGTTTTCAATCGAAACAGAAATTCGGTGTCGCATTGTCAATGTGATGGTGAGAGGTTTTACAGTAAATGGGCAGTGGTGCATCGGAAACAAGCTACTGGGCTCCCAGGAGAGGTTCCATTTGGTGAATGTAGCCACGTAAGTCATTTGATAAGAATTCGGGATGAAGGCTGCAGTTTTGAAAATCGATACAATTTCTGTGTCGTCCGTCTATGTGAGGGTGTGAAGGATACAGTATACGGGAGTGGAAAAACAGAAACAAGCTACTGGCACCCCATGAGAGGTTCCATGCAGTGATTATAGAAGCGTTAGTCGCTCGGAGAGAAGTCGGCATGGTGCCTGTAGTTTTCAATCGAGACAGAAATTCGGTGTCGCATTGTCAATGTGATGGTGAGAGGTTTTACAGTAAATGGGCAGTGGTGCATCGGAAACAAGCTACTGGGCTCCCAGGAGAGGTTCCATTTGGTGAATGTAGCCACGTAAGTCATTTGATAAGAATTCGGGATGAAGGCTGCCGTTTTGAAAATCGATAGAATTTCTGTGTCGTCCGTCAATGTGAGGGTGTGAAGGATACAGTAAACGGGAGTGGCAAAACAGAAACAAGCAACTGGCACCCCATGAGAGGTTCCATGCAGTGATTATAGAAGCGTTAGTCGCTCGGAGAGAAGTCGGCATGGTGCCTGTAGTTTTCAATCGAGACAGAAATTCGGTGTCGCATTGTCAATGTGATGGTGAGACGTTTTACAGTAAATGGGCAGTGGTGCATCGGAAACAAGCTACTGGGCTCCCAGGAGAGGTTCCATTTGGTGAATGTAGCCACGTAAGTCATTTGATAAGAATTCGGGATGAAGGCTGCAGTTTTGAAAATCGATACAATTTCCGTGTCGTCCGTCAATGTGAGGGTGTGAAGGATACAGTAAACGGGAGTGGCAAAACAGATACAAGCAACTGGCACCCCATGAGAGGTTCCATGCAGTGATTATAGAAGCGTTAGTCGCTCGGAGAGAAGTCGGCATGGTGCCTGTAGTTTTCAATCGAGACAGAAATTCGGTGTCGCATTGTCAATGTAATGGTGAGAGGTTTTACAGTAAATGGGCAGTGGTGCATCGGAAACAAGCTACTGGGCTCCCAGGAGAGGTTCCTTTTGGTGAATGTAGCCACGTAAGTCATTTGATAAGAATTCGGGATGAAGGCTGCAGTTTTGAAAATCGATACAATTTCTGTGTCGTCCGTCAATGTGAGGGTGTGAAGGATACAGTATACGGGAGTGGAAAAACAGAAACAAGCTACTGGCACCCCATGAGAGGTTCCATGCAGTGATTATAGAAGCGTTAGTCGCTCGGAGAGAAGTCGGCATGGTGCCTGTAGTTTTCAATCGAGACAGAAATTCGGTGTCGCATTGTCAATGTGATGGTGAGAGGTTTTACAGTAAATGGGCAGTGGTGCATCGGAAACAAGCTACTGGGCTCCCAGGAGAGGTTCCATTTGGTGAATGTAGCCACGTAAGTCATTTGATAAGAATTCGGGATGATGGCTGCCGTTTTGAAAATCGATACAATTTCTGTGTCGTCCGTCAATGTGAGGGTGTGAAGGATACAGTAAACGGGAGTGGCAAAACAGAAACAAGCAACTGGCACCCCATGAGAGGTTCCATGCAGTGATTATAGAAGCGTTAG
The DNA here is from genome assembly GCF_023864345.2 of Schistocerca serialis cubense. NCBI lineage: Eukaryota > Metazoa > Arthropoda > Insecta > Orthoptera > Acrididae > Schistocerca > Schistocerca serialis. The sequence continues at coordinate 188,986,812 of NC_064649.1, read as the reverse complement.
TCGCTCGGAGAGAAGTCGGCATGGTGCCTGTAGTTTTCAATCGAGACAGAAATTCGGTGTCGCATTGTCAATGTGATGGTGAGACGTTTTACAGTAAATGGGCAGTGGTGCATCGGAAACAAGCTACTGGTCTCCCAGGAGAGGTTCCATTTGGTGAATGTAGCCACGTAAGTCATTTGATAAGAATTCGGGATGAAGGCTGCAGTTTTGAAAATCGATACAATTTCTGTGTCGTCCGTCAATGTGAGGGTGTGAAGGATACAGTAAACGGGAGTGGCAAAACAGAAACAAGCAACTGGCACCCCATGAGAGGTTCCATGCAGTGATTATAGAAGCGTTAGTCGCTCGGAGAGAAGTCGGCATGGTGCCTGTAGTTTTCAATCGAGACAGAAATTCGGTGTCGCATTGTCAATGTGATGGTGAGAGGTTTTACAGTAAATGGGCAGTGGTGCATCGGAAACAAGCTACTGGGCTCCCAGGAGAGGTTCCATTTGGTGAATGTAGCCACGTAAGTCATTTGATAAGAATTCGGGATGAAGGCTGCAGTTTTGAAAATCGATACAATTTCTGTGTCGTCCGTCAATGTGAGGGTGTGAAGGATACAGTAAACGGGAGTGGCAAAACAGAAACAAGCAACTGGCACCCCAGGAGAGGTTCCATGCAGTGATTATAGAAGCGTTAGTCGCTCGGAGAGAAGTCGGCATGGTGCCTGTAGTTTTCAATCGAGACAGAAATTCGGTGTCGCATTGTCAATGTGATGGCGAGAGGTTTTACAGTAAATGTGCAGTGGTGCATCGGAAACAAGCTACTGGGCTCCCAGGAGAGGTTCCATTTGGTGAATGTAGCCACGTAAGTCATTTGATAAGATTTCGGGATGAAGGCTACAGTTTTGAAAATCGATACAATTTCTGTGTCGTCCGTCAATGTGAGGGTGTGAAGGATACAGTATACGGGAGTGGCAAAACAGAAACAAGCAACTGGCACCCCATGAGAGGTTCCATGCAGTGATTATAGAAGCGTTAGTCGCTCGGAGAGAAGTCGGCATGGTGCCTGTAGTTTTCAATCGAGACAGAAATTCGGTGTCGCATTGTCAATGTGATGGTGAGAGGTTTTACAGTAAGTGGGCAGTGGTGCATCGGAAACAAGCTACTGGGCTCCCAGGAGAGGTTCCATTTGGTGAATGTAGCCACGTAAGTCATTTGATAAGAATTCGGGATGAAGGCTGCAGTTTTGAAAATCGATACAATTTCTGTGTCGTCCGTCAATGTGAGGGTGTGAAGGATACAGTAAACGGGAGTGGCAAAACAGAAACAAGCAACTGGCACCTCATGAGAGGTTCCATGCAGTGATTATAGAAGCGTTAGTCGCTCGGAGAGAAGTCGGCATGGTGCCTGTAGTTTTCAATCGAGACAGAAATTCGGTGTCGCATTGTCAATGTGATGGTGAGAGGTTTTACAGTAAATGGGCAGTGGTGCATCGGAAACAAGCTACTGGGCTCCCAGGAGAGGTTCCATTTGGTGAATGTAGCCACGTAAGTCATTTGATAAGAATTCGGGATGAAGGCTGCAGTTTTGAACATCGATACAATTTCTGTATCGTCCGTCAATGTAAGGGTGTGAAGCATACAGTAAACGGGAGTGGCAAAACAGAAACAAGCTACTGGCCTCCCAGGAGAGGTACCATTTTGTGAATGTAGCCACGTAAGTCATTTGATAAGAATTCGTGATGAAGGCTGCAGTTCTGAAAATCGATACAATTTCTGTGTCGTCCGTCAATGTGAGGGTGTGAAGGATACAGTAAACGGGAGTGGCAAAACAGAAACAAGCAACTGGCACCCAAGGAGAGGTTCCATGCAGTGATTATAGAAGCGTTAGTCGCTCGGAGGGAAGTCGGCATGGTGCCTGTAGTTTTCAATCGAGACAGAAATTCGGTGTCGCATTGTCAATGTGATGGCGAGAGGTTTTACAGTAAATGGGCAGTGGTGCATCGGAAACAAGCTACTGGGCTCCCAGGAGAAGTTCCAATTGGTGAATGTAGCCACGTAAGTCATTTGATAAGAATTCGGGATGAAGGCTGCAGTTTTGAAAATCGATACACTTTCTGTGTCGTCCGTCAATGTGAGGGTGTGAAGGATACAGTATACGGGAGTGGCAAAACAGAAACAAGCAACTGGCACCCCATGAGAGGTTCCATGCAGTGATTATAGAAGCGTTAGTCGCTCGGAGAGAAGTCGGCATGGTGCCTGTAGTTTTCAATCGAGACAGAAATTCGGTGTCGCATTGTAAATGTGATGGTGAGAGGTTTTACAGTAAATGGGCAGTGGTGCATCGGAAACAAGCTACTGGGCTCCCAGGAGAGGTTCCATTTGGTGAATGTAGCCACGTAAGTCATTTGATAAGAATTCGGGATGAAGGCTGCAGTTTTGAAAATCGATACAATTTCTGTGTCGTCCGTCAATGTGAGGGTGTGAAGCATACAGTAAACGGGAGTGGCAAAACAGAAACAAGCAACTGGCACCCCATGAGAGGTTCCATGCAGTGATTATAGAAGCGTTAGTCGCTCGGAGAGAAGTCGGATGGTGCCTGTAGTTTTCAATCGAGACAGAAATTCGGTGTCGCATTGTCAATGTGATGGTGAGAGGTTTTACAGTAAAAGGGCAGTGGTGCATCGGAAACAAGCTACTGGGCTCCCAGGAGAGGTTCCATTTGGTGAATGTAGCCACGTAAGTCATTTGATAAGAATTCGCGATGAAGGCTGCAGTTTTGAAAATCGATACAATTTCTGTATCGTCCGTCAATGTAAGGGTGTGAAGTATACAGAAAACGGGAGTGGCAAAACAGATACAAGCTACTGGCCTCCCAGGAGAGGTTCCATTTTGTGAATGTAGCCACGTAAGTCATTTGATAAGAATTCGGGATGAAGGCTGCAGTTTTGAAAATCGATACAATTTCCGTGTCGTCCGTCAATGTGAGGGTGTGAAGGATACAGTAAACGGGAGTGGCAAAACAGAAACAAGCAACTGGCACCTCATGAGAGGTTCCATGCAGTGATTATAGAAGCGTTAGTCGCTCGGAGAGAAGTCGGCATGGTGCCTGTAGTTTTCAATCGAGACAGAAATTCGGTGTCGCATTGTCAATGTGATGGTGAGAGGTTTTACAGTAAATGGGCAGTGGTGCATCGGAAACAAGCTACTGGGCTCCCAGGAGAGGTTCCATTTGGTGAATGTAGCCACGTAAGTCATTTGATAAGAATTCGGGATGAAGGCTGCAGTTTTGAAAATCGATACAATTTCTGAATCGTCCGTCAATGTAAGGGTGTGAAGCATACAGTAAACGGGAGTGGCAAAACAGAAACAAGCTACTGGCCTCCCAGGAGAGGTACCATTTTGTGAATGTAGCCACGTAAGTCATTTGATAAGAATTCGTGATGAAGGCTGCAGTTCTGAAAATCGATACAATTTCTGTGTCGTCCGTCAATGTGAGGGTGTGAAGGATACAGTAAACGGGAGTGGCAAAACAGAAACAAGCAACTGGCACCCAAGGAGAGGTTCCATGCAGTGATTATAGAAGCGTTAGTCGCTCGGAGAGAAGTCGGCATGGTGCCTGTAGTTTTCAATCGAGACAGAAATTCGGTGTCGCATTGTCAATGTGATGGCGAGAGGTTTTACAGTAAATGGGCAGTGGTGCATCGGAAACAAGCTACTGGGCTCCCAGGAGAAGTTCCAATTGGTGAATGTAGCCACGTAAGTCATTTGATAAGAATTCGGGATGAAGGCTGCAGTTTTGAAAATCGATACAATTTCTGTGTCGTCCGTCAATGTGAGGGTGTGAAGGATACAGTATACGGGAGTGGCAAAACAGAAACAAGCAACTGGCACCCCATGAGAGGTTCCATGCAGTGATTATAGAAGCGTTAGTCGCTCGGAGAGAAGTCGGCATGGTGTCTGTAGTTTTCAATCGAGACAGAAATTCGGTGTCGCATTGTAAATGTGATGGTGAGAGGTTTTACAGTAAATGGGCAGTGGTGCATCGGAAACAAGCTACTGGGCTCCCAGGAGAGGTTCCATTTGGTGAATGTAGCCACGTAACTCATTTGATAAGAATTCGTGATGAAGGCTGCAGTTTTGAAAATCGATACAATTTCTGTGTCGTCCGTCAATGTGAGGGTGTGAAGCATACAGTAAACGGGAGTGGCAAAACAGAAACAAGCAACTGGCACCCCATGAGAGGTTCCAAGCAGTGATTATAGAAGCGTTAGTCGCTCGGAGAGAAGTCGGCATGGTGTCTGTAGTTTTCAATCGAGACAGAAATTCGGTGTCGCATTGTAAATGTGATGGTGAGAGGTTTTACAGTAAATGGGCAGTGGTGCATCGGAAACAAGCTACTGGGCTCCCAGGAGAGGTTCCATTTGGTGAATGTAGCCACGTAAGTCATTTGATAAGAATTCGCGATGAAGGCTGCAGTTTTGAAAATCGATACAATTTCTGTATCGTCCGTCAATGTAAGGGTGTGAAGTATACAGAAAACGGGAGTGGCAAAACAGAAACAAGCTACTGGCCTCCCAGGAGAGGTTCCATTTTGTGAATGTAGCCACGTAAGTCATTTGATAAGAATTCGGGATGAAGGCTGCAGTATTGAAAATCGATACAATTTCCGTGTCGTCCGTCAATGTGAGGGTGTGAAGGATACAGTAAACGGGAGTGGCAAAACAGATACAAGCAACTGGCACCCCATGAGAGGTTCCATGCAGTGATTATAGAAGCGTTAGTCGCTCGGAGAGAAGTCGGCATGGTGCCTGTAGTTTTCAATCGACACAGAAATTCGGTGTCGCATTGTCAATGTGATGGTGAGAGGTTTTACAGTAAATGGGCAGTGGTGCATCGGAAACAAGCTACCGGGCTCCCAGGAGAGGTTCCATTTGGTGAATGTAGCCACGTAAGTCATTTGATAAGAATTCGGGATGAAGGCTGCAGTTTTGAAAATCGATACAATTTCTGTGTCGTCCATCAATGTGAGGGTGTGAAGGATGCAGTAACGGGAGTGACAAAACAGAAACAAGCAACTGGCACCCCATGAGACGTTCCATGCAGTGATTATACAAGCGTTAGTCGCTCGGAGAGAAGTCGGCATGGTGCCTGTAGTTTTCAATCGAAACAGAAATTCGGTGTCGCATTGTCAATGTGATGGTGAGAGGTTTTACAGTAAATGGGCAGTGGTGCATCGGAAACAAGCTACTGGGCTCCCAGGAGAGGTTCCATTTGGTGAATGTAGCCACGTAAGTCATTTGATAAGAATTCGGGATGAAGGCTGCAGTTTTGAAAATCGATACAATTTCTGTGTCGTCCGTCTATGTGAGGGTGTGAAGGATACCGTATACGGGAGTGGAAAAACAGAAACAAGCTACTGGCACCCCATGAGAGGTTCCATGCAGTGATTATAGAAGCGTTAGTCGCTCGGAGAGAAGTCGGCATGGTGCCTGTAGTTTTCAATCGAGACAGAAATTCGGTGTCGCATTGTCAATGTGATGGTGAGAGGTTTTACAGTAAATGGGCAGTGGTGCATCGGAAACAAGCTACTGGGCTCCCAGGAGAGGTTCCATTTGGTGAATGTAGCCACGTAAGTCATTTGATAAGAATTCGGGATGAAGGCTGCAGTTTTGAAAATCGATACAATTTCTGTATCGTCCGTCAATGTAAGGGTGTGAAGCATACAGTAAACGGGAGTGGCAAAACAGAAACAAGCTACTGGCCTCCCAGGAGAGGTACCATTTTGTGAATGTAGCCACGTAAGTCATTTGATAATAATTCGTGATGAAGGCTGCAGTTCTGAAAATCGATACAATTTCTGTGTCGTCCGTCAATGTGAGGGTGTGAAGGATACAGTAAACGGGAGTGGCAAAACAGAAACAAGCAACTGGCACCCAAGGAGAGGTTCCATGCAGTGATTATAGAAGCGTTAGTCGCTCGGAGAGAAGTCGGCATGGTGCCTGTAGTTTTCAATCGAGACAGAAATTCGGTGTCGCATTGTCAATGTGATGGCGAGAGGTTTTACAGTAAATGGGCAGTGGTGCATCGGAAACAAGCTACTGGGCTCCCAGGAGAAGTTCCAATTGGTGAATGTAGCCACGTAAGTCATTTGATAAGAATTCGGGATGAAGGCTGCAGTTTTGAAAATCGATACAATTTCTGTGTCCTCCGTCAATGTGAGGGTGTGAAGGATACAGTATACGGGAGTGGCAAAACAGGAACAAGCAACTGGCACCCCATGAGAGGTTCCATGCAGTGATTATAGAAGCGTTAGTCGCTCGGAGAGAAGTCGGCATGGTGCCTGTAGTTTTCAATCGAGACAGAAATTCGGTGTCGCATTGTAAATGTGATGGTGAGAGGTTTTACAGTAAATGGGCAGTGGTGCATCGGAAACAAGCTACTGGGCTCCCAGGAGAGGTTCCATTTGGTGAATGTAGCCACGTAAGTCATTTGATAAGAATTCGGGATGAAGGCTGCAGTTTTGAAAATCGATACAATTTCTGTGTCGTCCGTCAATGTGAGGGTGTGAAGCATACAGTAAACGGGAGTGGCAAAACAGAAACAAGCAACTGGCACCCCATGAGAGGTTCCATGCAGTGATTATAGAAGCGTTAGTCGCTCGGAGAGAAGTCGGCATGGTGCCTGTAGTTTTCAATCGAGACAGAAATTCGGTGTCGCATTGTCAATGTGATGGTGAGACGTTTTACAGTAAAAGGGCAGTGGTGCATCGGAAACAAGCTACTGGGCTCCCAGGAGAGGTTCCATTTGGTGAATGTAGCCACGTAAGTCATTTGATAAGAATTCGCGATGAAGGCTGCAGTTTTGAAAATCGATACAATTTCTGTATCGTCCGTCAATGTAAGGGTGTGAAGTATACAGAAAACGGGAGTGGCAAAACAGAAACAAGCTACTGGCCTCCCAGGAGAGGTTCCATTTTGTGAATGTAGCCACGTAAGTCATTTGATAAGAATTCGGGATGAAGGCTGCAGTTTTGAAAATCGATACAATTTCCGTGTCGTCCGTCAATGTGAGGGTGTGAAGGATACAGTAAACGGGAGTGGCAAAACAGATACAAGCAACTGGCACCCCATGAGAGGTTCCATGCAGTGATTATAGAAGCGTTAGTCGCTCGGAGAGAAGTCGGCATGGTGCCTGTAGTTTTCAATCGACACAGAAATTCGGTGTCGCATTGTCAATGTGATGGTGAGAGGTTTTACAGTAAATGGGCAGTGGTGCATCGGAAACAAGCTACTGGGCTCCCAGGAGAGGTTCCATTTGGTGAATGTAGCCACGTAAGTCATTTGATAAGAATTCGGGATGAAGGCTGCAGTTTTGAAAATCGATACAATTTCTGTGTCGTCCATCAATGTGAGGGTGTGAAGGATGCAGTAACGGGAGTGACAAAACAGAAACAAGCAACTGGCACCCCATGAGACGTTCCATGCAGTGATTATAGAAGCGTTAGTCGCTCGGAGAGAAGTCGGCATGGTGCCTGTAGTTTTCAATCGAAACAGAAATTCGGTGTCGCATTGTCAATGTGATGGTGAGAGGTTTTACAGTAAATGGGCAGTGGTGCATCGGAAACAAGCTACTGGGCTCCCAGGAGAGGTTCCATTTGGTGAATGTAGCCACGTAAGTCATTTGATAAGAATTCGGGATGAAGGTTGCAGTTTTGAAAATCGATACAATTTCTGTGTCGTCCGTCAATGTGAGGGTGTGAAGGATACAGTAAACGGGAGTGGCAAAACAGAAACAAGCAACTGGCACCCCATGAGAGGTTCCATGCAGTGATTATAGAAGCGTTAGTCGCTCGGAGAGAAGTCGGCATGGTGCCTGTAGTTTTCAATCGACACAGAAATTCGGTGTCGCATTGTCAATGTGATGGTGAGACGTTTTACAGTAAATGGGCAGTGGTGCATCGGAAACAAGCTACTGGTCTCCCAGGAGAGGTTCCATTTGGTGAATGTAGCCACGTAAGTCATTTGATAAGAATTCGGGATGAAGGCTGCAGTTTTGAAAATCGATACAATTTCTGTGTCGTCCGTCAATGTGAGGGTGTGAAGGATACAGTAAACGGGAGTGGCAAAACAGAAACAAGCAACTGGCACCCCATGAGAGGTTCCATGCAGTGATATAGAAGCGTTAGTCGCTCGGAGAGAAGTCGGCATGGTGCCTGTAGTTTTCAATCGAGACAGAAATTCGGGGTCGCATTGTCAATGTGATGGTGAGACGTTTTACAGTAAATGGGCAGTGGTGCATCGGAAACAAGCTACTGGTCTCCCAGGAGAGGTTCCATTTGGTGAATGTAGCCACGTAAGTCATTTGATAAGAATTCGGGATGAAGGCTGCCGTTTTGAAAATCGATAGAATTTCTGTGTCGTCCGTCAATGTGAGGGTGTGTAGGATACAGTAAACGGGAGTGGCAAAACAGAAACAAGCAACTGGCACCCCATGAGAGGTTCCATGCAGTGATTATAGAAGCGTTAGTCGCTCGGAGAGAAGTCGGCATGGTGCCTGTAGTTTTCAATCGAGACAGAAATTCGGTGTCGCATTGTCAATGTGATGGTGAGACGTTTTACAGTAAATGGGCAGTGGTGCATCGGAAACAAGCTACTGGTCTCCCAGGAGAGGTTCCATTTGGTGAATGTAGCCACGTAAGTCATTTGATAAGAATTCGGGATGAAGGCTGCAGTTTTGAAAATCGATACAATTTCTGTGTCGTCCGTCAATGTGAGGGTGTGAAGGATACAGTAAACGGGAGTGGCAAAACAGAAACAAGCAACTGGCACCCCATGAGAGGTTCCATGCAGTGATTATAGAAGCGTTAGTCGCTCGGAGAGAAGTCGGCATGGTGCCTGTAGTTTTCAATCGAGACAGAAATTCGGTGTCGCATTGTCAATGTGATGGTGAGAGGTTTTACAGTAAATGGGCAGTGGTGCATCGGAAACAAGCTACTGGGCTCCCAGGAGAGGTTCCATTTGGTGAATGTAGCCACGTAAGTCATTTGATAAGAATTCGGGATGAAGGCTGCAGTTTTGAAAATCGATACAATTTCTGTGTCGTCCGTCAATGTGAGGGTGTGAAGGATACAGTAAACGGGAGTGGCAAAACAGAAACAAGCAACTGGCACCCCAGGAGAGGTTCCATGCAGTGATTATAGAGGCGTTAGTCGCTCGGAGAGAAGTCGGCATGGTGCCTGTAGTTTTCAATCGAGACAGAAATTCGGTGTCGCATTGTCAATGTGATGGCGAGAGGTTTTACAGTAAATGTGCAGTGGTGCATCGGAAACAAGCTACTGGGCTCCCAGGAGAGGTTCCATTTGGTGAATGTAGCCACGTAAGTCATTTGATAAGAATTCGGGATGAAGGCTGCAGTTTTGAAAATCGATACAATTTCTGTGTCGTCCGTCAATGTGAGGGTGTGAAGGATACAGTATACGGGAGTGGCAAAACAGAAACAAGCAACTGGCACCCCATGAGAGGTTCCATGCAGTGATTATAGTAGCGTTAGTCGCTCGGAGAGAAGTCGGCATGGTGCCTGTAGTTTTCAATCGAGACAGAAATTCGGTGTCGCATTGTCAATGTGATGGTGAGAAGTTTTACAGTAAGTGGGCAGTGGTGCATCGGAAACAAGGTACTGGGCTCCCAGGAGAGGTTCCTTTTGGTGAATGTAGCCACGTAAGTCATTTGATAAGAATTCGGGATGAAGGCTGCAGTTTTGAAAATCGATACAATTTCTGTGTCGTCCGTCAATGTGAGGGTGTGAAGGATACAGTAAACGGGAGTGGCAAAACAGAAACAAGCAACTGGCACCCCATGAGAGGTTCCATGCAGTGATTATAGAAGCGTTAGTCGCTCGGAGAGAAGTCGGCATGGTGCCTGTAGTTTTCAATCGAGACAGAAATTCGGTGTCGCATTGTCAATGTGATGGTGAGAGGTTTTACAGTAAATGGGCAGTGGTGCATCGGAAACAAGCTACTGGGCTCCCAGGAGAGGTTCCATTTGGTGAATGTAGCCACGTAAGTCATTTGATAAGAATTCGGGATGAAGGCTGCAGTTTTGAAAATCGATACAATTTCTGTATCGTCCGTCAATGTAAGGGTGTGAAGCATACAGTAAACGGGAGTGGCAAAACAGAAACAAGCTACTGGCCTCCCAGGAGAGGTACCATTTTGTGAATGTAGCCACGTAAGTCATTTGATAAGAATTCGTGATGAAGGCTGCAGTTTTGAAAATCGATACAATTTCTGTGTCGTCCGTCAATGTGAGTGTGTGAAGGATACAGTAAACGGGAGTGGCAAAACAGAAACAAGCAACTGGCACCCAAGGAGAGGTTCCATGCAGTGATTATAGAAGCGTTAGTCGCTCGGAGAGAAGTCGGCATGGTGCCTGTAGTTTTCAATCGAGACAGAAATTCGGTGTCGCATTGTCAATGTGATGGCGAGAGGTTTTACAGTAAATGGGCAGTGGTGCATCGGAAACAAGCTACTGGGCTCCCAGGAGAAGTTCCAATTGGTGAATGTAGCCACGTAAGTCATTTGATAAGAATTCGGGATGAAGGCTGCAGTTTTGAAAATCGATACAATTTCTGTGTCGTCCGTCAATGTGAGGGTGTGAAGGATACAGTATACGGGAGTGGCAAAACAGAAACAAGCAACTGGCACCCCATGAGAGGTTCCATGCAGTGATTATAGAAGCGTTAGTCGCTCGGAGAGAAGTCGGCATGGTGCCTGTAGCTTTCAATCGAGACAGAAATTCGGTGTCGCTTGTAAATGTGATGGTGAGAGGTTTTACAGTAAATGGGCAGTGGTGCATCGGAAACAAGCTACTGGGCTCCCAGGAGAGGTTCCATTTGGTGAATGTAGCCACGTAAGTCATTTGATAAGAATTCGGGATGAAGGCTGCAGTTTTGAAAATCGATACAATTTCTGTGTCGTCCGTCAATGTGAGGGTGTGAAGCATACAGTAAACGGGAGTGGCAAAACAGAAACAAGCAACTGGCACCCCATGAGAGGTTCCATGCAGTGATTATAGAAGCGTTAGTCGCTCGGAGAGAAGTCGGCATGGTGCCTGTAGTTTTCAATCGAGACAGAAATTCGGTGTCGCATAGTCAATGTGATGGTGAGAGGTTTTACAGTAAATGGGCAGTGGTGCATCGGATACAAGCTACTGGGCTCCCAGGAGAGGTTCCATTTGGTGAATGTAGCCACGTAAGTCATTTGATAAGAATTCGCGATGAAGGCTGCAGTTTTGAAAATCGATACAATTTCTGTATACTCCGTCAATGTAAGGGTGTGAAGTATACAGAAAACGGGAGTGGCAAAACAGAAACAAGCTACTGGCCTCCCAGGAGAGGTTCCATTTTGTGAATGGAGCCACGTAAGTCATTTGATAAGAATTCGGGATGATGGCTGCCGTTTTAAAAATCGATACAATTTCTGTGTCGTCCGTCAATGTGAGGGTGTGAAGGATACAGTAAACGGGAGTGGCAAAACAGAAACAAGCTACTGGCCTCCCAGGAGAGGTTCCATTTTGTGAATGTAGCCACGTAAGTCATTTGATAAGAATTCGGGATGAAGGCTGCAGTTTTGAAAATCGATACAATTTCTGTGTCGTCCGTCAATGTGAGGGTGTGAAGGATACAGTAAACGGGAGTGGCAAAACAGAAACAAGCAACTGGCACCCCATGAGAGGTTCCATGCAGTGATTATAGAAGCGTTAGTCGCTCGGAGAGAAGTTGGCATGGTGCCTGTAGTTTTCAATCGAGACAGAAATTCGGTGTCGCATTGTCAATGTGATGGTGATAGGTTTTACAGTAAATGGGCAGTGGTGCATCGGTAACAAGCTACTGGGCTCCCAGGAGAGGTTCCATTTGGTGAATGTAGCCACGTAAGTCATTTGATAAGAATTCGGGATGAAGGCTGCAGTTTTGAAAATCGATACAATTTCTGTGTCGTCCGTCAATGTGAGGGTGTGAAGCATACGGTAAACGGGAGTGGCAAAACAGAAACAAGCTACTGGCCTCCCAGGAGAGGTTCCATTTTGTGAATGTAGCCACGTAAGTCATTTGATAAGAATTCGGGATGATGGCTGCCGTTTTGAAAATCGATACAATTTCTGTGTCGTCCGTCAATGTGAGGGTGTGAAGGATACAGTAAACGGGAGTGGCAAAACAGAAATAAGCAACTGGCACCCCATGAGAGGTTCCATGCAATGATTATAGAAGCGTTAGTCGCTCGGAGAGAAGTCGGCATGGTGCCTGTAGTTTTCAATCGAGACAGAAATTCGATGTCGCATTGTCAATGTGATGGTAAGAGGTTTTACAGTAAATGGGCAGTGGTGCATCGGAAACAAGCTACTGGGCTCCCAGGAGAGGTTCCATTTGGTGAATGTAGCCACGTAAGTCATTTGATAAGAATTCGGGATGATGGCTGCCGTTTTGAAAATCGATACAATTTCTGTGTCGTCCGTCAATGTGAGGGTGTGAAGCATACAGTAAACGGGAGTGGCAAAACAGAAACATGCTACTGGCCTCCCAGGAGAGGTTCCATTTTGTGAATGTAGCCACGTAAGTCATTTGATAAGAATTCGGGATGATGGCTGCCGTTTTCAAAATCGATACAATTTCTGTGTCGTCCGTCAATGTGAGGGTGTGAAGGATAAAGTAAACGGGAGTGGCAAAACAGAAACAAGCAACTGGCACCCCATGAGAGGTTCCATGCAGTGATTATAGAAGCGTTAGTCGCTCGGAGAGAAGTCGGCATGGTGCCTGTAGTTTTCAATCGAGACAGAAATTAGGTGTCGCATTGTCAATGTGATGGTGAGAGGTTTTACAGTAAATGGGCAGTGGTGCATCGGGAACAAGCTACTGGGCTCCCAGGAGAGGTTCAATTTGGTGAATGTAGCCACGTAAGTCATTTGATAAGAATTCGGGATGAAGGCTGCAGTTTTGAAAATCGATACAATTTCTGTGTCGTCCGTCAATGTGAGGGTGTGAAGGATACAGTAAACGAGAGTGGCAAAACAGAAACAAGCAACTGGCACCCCATGAGAGGTTCCATGCAGTGATTATAGAAGCGTTAGTCGCTCGGAGAGAAGTCGGCATGGTGCCTGTAGTTTTCAATCGAGACAGAAATTCGGTGTCGCATTGTCAATGTGATGGTGAGAGGTTTTACAGTAAATGGGCAGTGGTGCATCGGAAACAAGCTACTGGGCTCCCAGGAGAGGTTCCATTTGGTGAATGTAGCCACGTAAGTCATTTGATAAGAATTCGGGATGAAGGCTGCAGTTTTGAAAATCGATACAATTTCTGTGTCGTCCGTCAATGTGAGGGTGTGAAGGATACAGTATACGGGAGTGGCAAAACAGAAATAAGCAACTGGCACCCCATGAGAGGTTCCATGCAGTGATTATAGAAGCGTTAGTCGCTCGGAGAGAAGTCGGCATGGTGCCTGTAATTTTCAGTCGAGACAGAAATTCCGTGTCGCATTGTCAATGTGATGGTGAGAGGTTTTACAGTAAATGGGCAGTGGTGCATCGGAAACAAGCAACTGGGCTCCCAGGAGAGGTTCCATTTGGTGAATGTAGCCACGTAAGTCATTTGATAAGAATTCGGGATGAAGGCTGCAGTTTTGAAAATCGATACAATTTCTGTGTCGTCCGTCAATGTGAGGGTGTGAAGGATACAGTAAACGGGAGTGGCAAAACAGAAACAAGCAACTGGCACCCCATGAGAGGTTCCATGCAGTGATTATAGAAGCGTTAGTCGCTCGGAGAGAAGTCGGCATGGTGCCTGTAGTTTTCAATCGAGACAGAAATTCGGTGTCGCATTGTCAATGTGATGGTGAGAGGTTTTACAGTAAATGGGCAGTGGTGCATCGGAAACAAGCTACTGGGCTCCCAGGAGAGGTTCCATTTGGTGAATGTAGCCACGTAAGTCATTTGATAAGAATTCGGGATGAAGGCTGCAGTTTTGAAAATCGATACAATTTCTGTGTCGTCCGTCAATGTGAGGGTGTGAAGGATGCAGTAAACGGGAGTGGCAAAACAGAAACAAGCAACTGGCACCCCATGAGAGGTTCCGTGCAGTGATTATAGAAGCGTTAGTCGCTCGGAGAGAAGTCGGCATGGTGCCTGTAGTTCTCAATCGAGACAGAAATTCGGTGTCCCATTGTCAATGTGATGGTGAGAGGTTTTACAGTAAATGGGCAGTGGTGCATCGGAAACAAGCTACTGGGCTCCCAGGAGAGGTTCCATTTGGTGAATGTAGCCACGTAAGTCATTTGATAAGAATTCGGGATGAAGGCCGCAGTTTTGAAAATCGATACAATTTCTCTGTCGTCCGTCAATGTGAGGGTGTGAAGGATACAGTATACGGGAGTGGCAAAACAGAAACAAGCAACTGGCACCCCATGAGAGGTTCCATGCAGTGATTACAGAAGCATTAGTCGCTCGGAGAGAAGTCGGCATGGTGCCTATAGTTTTCAATCGAGACAGAAATTCGGTGTCGCATTGTCAATGTCATGGTGAGAGGTTTTACAGTAAATGGGCAGTGGTGCATCGGAAACAAGCTACTGGGCTCCCAGGAGAGGTTCCATTTGGTGAATGTAGCCACGTAAGTCATTTTATAAGAATTCGGGATGATGGCTGCCGTTTTGAAAATCGATACAATTTCTGTGTCGTCCGTCAATGTGAGGGTGTGGAGGATACAGTAAACGGGAGTGGCAAAACAGAAACAAGCAACTGGCACCCCATTAGAGGTTCCATGCAGTGATTATAGAAGCGTTAGTCGCTCGGAGAGAAGTCGGCATGCTGCCTGTAGTTTTCAATCGAGACAGAAATTCGGTGTCGCATTGTCAATGTGATGGTGAGAGGTTTTACAGTAAATGGGCAGTGGTGCATCGGAAACAAGCTACTGGGCTCCCAGGAGAGGTTCCATTTGGTGAATGTAGCCACGTAAGTCATTTGATAAGAATTCGGGATGAAGGCTGCAGTTTTGAAAATCGATACAATTTCTGTGTCGTCCGTCAATGTGAGGGTGTGAAGGATACAGTAAACGGGAGTGGCAAAACAGAAACAAGCAACTGGCACCCCATGAGAGGTTCCATGCAGTGATTATAGAAGCGTTAGTCGCTCGGAGAGAAGTCGGCATGGTGCCTGTAGTTTTCAATCGAGACAGAAATTCGGTGTCGCATTGTCAATGTGATGGTGAGAGGTTTTACAGTAAATGGGCAGTGGTGCATCGGAAACAAGCTACTGGGCTCCCAGGAGAGGTTCCATTTGGTGAATGTAGCCACGTAAGTCATTTGATAAGAATTCGGGATGAAGGCTGCAGTTTTGAAAATCGATACAATTTCTGTGTCGTCCGTCAATGTGAGGGTGTGAAGGATACAGTATACGGGAGTGGCAAAACAGAAACAAGCAACTGGCACCCCATGAGAGGTTCCATGCAGTGATTATAGAAGCGTTAGTCGCTCGGAGAGAAGTCGGCATGGTGCCTGTAGTTTTCAATCGAGACAGACATTCGGTGTCGCATTGTCAATGTGATGGTGAGAGGTTTTACAGTAAATGGGCAGTGGTGCATCGGAAACAAGCTACTGGGCTCCCAGGAGAGGTTCCATTTGGTGAATGTAGCCACGTAAGTCATTTGATAAGAATTCGGGATGAAGGCTGCAGTTTTGAAAATCGATACAATTTCTGTGTCGTCCGTCAATGTGAGGGTGTGAAGGATACAGTAAACGGGAGTGGCAAAACAGAAACAAGCAACTGGCACCCCATGAGAGGTTCCATGCAGTGATTATAGAAGCGTTAGTCGCTCGGAGAGAAGTCGGCATGGTGCCTGTAGTTTTCAATCGAGACAGAAATTCGGTGTCGCATTGTCAATGTGATGGTGAGAGGTTTTACAGTAAATGGGCAGTGGTGCATCGGAAACAAGCTACTGGGCTCCCAGGAGAGGTTCCATTTGGTGAATGTAGATACGTAAGTCATTTGATAAGAATTCGGGATGAAGGCTGCAGTTTTGAAAATCGATACAATTTCTGTGTCGTCCGTCAATGTGAGGGTGTGAAGCATACAGTAAACGCGAGTGGCAAATCAGAAACAAGCTACTGGCCTCGCAGGAGAGGTTCCATTTTGTGAAAGTAGCCACGTAAGTCATTTGATAAGAATTCGGGATGAAGGCTGCCGTTTTGGAAATCGATACAATTTCTGTGTCGTCCGTCAATGTGAGGGTGTGAAGGATACAGTAAACGGGAGTGGCAAAACAGAACCAAGCTACTGGGCTCCCAGGAGAGGTTCCATTTGGTGAATGTAGCCACGTAAGACATTTGATAAGAATTCGGGATGAAGGCTGCAGTTTTGAAAATCGATACAATTTCTGTGTCGTCCGTCAATGTGAGGGTGTGAAGCATACAGTAAACGGGAGTGGCAAAACAGAAACAAGCTACTGGCCTCCCAGGAGAGGTTCCATTTTGTGAATGTAGCCACGTAAGTCATTTGATAAGAATTCGGGATGATGGCTGCCGTTTTGACAATCGATACAATTTCTGTGTCGTCCGCCAATGTGAGGGTGTGAAGGATACAGTAAACGGGAGTGGCAAAACAGAAACAAGCAACTGGCACCCCAGGAGAGGTTCCATGCAGTGATTATAGAAGCGTTAGTCGCTCGGAGAGAAGTCGGCATGGCGCCTGTAGTTTTCAATCGAGACAGAAATTCGGTGTCGCATTGTCAATGTGATGGTGAGAGGTTTTACAGTAAATGGGCAGTGGTGCATCGGAAACAAGCTACTGGGCTCCCAGGAAAGGTTCCATTTGGTGAATGTAGCCACGTAAGTCATTTGATAAGAATTCGGGATGAAGGCTGCAGTTTTGAAAATCGATACAATTTCTGTGTCGTCCGTCAATGTGAGGGTGTGAAGGATACAGTATACGGGAGTGGCAAAACAGAAACAAGCAACTGGCACCCCATGAGAGGTTCCATGCAGTGATTATAGAAGCGTTAGTCGCTCGGAGAGAAGTCGGCATGGTGCCTGTAGTTTTCAATCGAGACAGAAATTCGGTGTCGCATTGTCAATGTGATGGTGAGAGGTATTACAGTAAATGGGCAGTGGTGCATCGGAAACAAGCTACTGGGCTCCCAGGAGAGGTTCCATTTGGTGAATGTAGCCACGTAAGTCATTTGATAAGAATTCGGGATGAAGGCTGCAGTTTTGAAAATCGATACAATTTCTGTGTCGTCCGTCAATGTGAGGGTGTGAAGGATACAGTAAACGGGAGTGGCAAAACAGAAACAAGCAACTGGCACCCCATGAGAGGTTCCATGCAGTAATTATAGAAGCGTTAGTCGCTCGGAGAGAAGTCGGCATGGTGCCTGTAGTTTTCAATCGAGACAGAAATTCGGTGTCGCATTGTCAATGTGATGGTGAGAGGTTTTACAGTAAATGGGCAGTGGTGCATCGGAAACAAGCTACTGGGCTCCCAGGAGTGGTTCCATTTGGTGAATGTAGCCACGTAAGTCATTTGATAAGAATTCGGGATGAAGGCTGCAGTTTTGAAAATCGATACAATTTCTGTGTCGTCCGTCAATGTGAGGGTGTAAAGCATACAGTAAACGGGAGTGGCAAAACAGAAACAAGCTACTGGCCTCCCAGGAGAGGTTCCATTTTGTGAATGTAGCCACGTAAGTCATTTGATAAGAATTCGGGATGATGGCTGCCGTTTTGAAAATCGATACAATTTCTGTGTCGTCCGCCAATGTGAGGGTGCGAAGGATACAGTAAACGGGAGTGGCAAAACAGAAACAAGCAACTGGCACCCCAGGAGAGGTTCCATGCAGTGATTATAGAAGCGTTAGTCGCTCGGAGAGAAGTCGGCATGGTGCCTGTAGTTTTCAATCGAGACAGAAATTCGGTGTCGCATTGTCAATGTGATGGTGAGAGGTTTTACAGTAAATGGGCAGTGGTGCATCGGAAACAAGCTACTGGGCTCCCAGGAGAGGTTCCATTTGGTGAATGTAGCCACGTAAGTCATTTGATAAGAATTCGGGATGAAGGCTGCAGTTTTGAAAATCGATACAATTTCTGTGTCGTCCGTCAATGTGAGGGTGTGAAGGATACAGTAAACGGGAGTGGCAAAACAGAAACAAGCAACTGGCACCCCATGAGAGGTTCCATGCAGTGATTATAGAAGCGTTAGTCGCTCGGAGAGAAGTCGGCATGGTGCCTGTAGTTTTCAATCGAGACAGAAATTCGGTGTCGCATTGTCAATGTGATGGTGAGAGGTTTTACAGTAAATGGGCTGTGGTGCATCGGAAACAAGCTACTGGGCTCCCAGGAGAGATTCCATTTGGTGAATGGAGCCACGTAAGTCATTTGATAAGAATTCGGGATAAAGGCTGCAGTTTTGAAAATCGATACAATTTCTGTGTCGTCCGTCAATGTGAGGGTGTGAACCATACAGTAAACGGGAGTGACAAAACAGAAACAAGCTACTGGCCTCCCAGGAGAGGTTCCATTTTGTGAATGTAGCCACGTAAGTCTTTTGATAAGAATTCGGGATCATGGCTGCCGTTTTGGAAATCGATACAATTTCTGTGTCGTCCGTCTATGTGAGGGTGTGAAGGATACAGTAAACGGGAGTGGCAAAACAGAAACAAGCTACTGGGCTCCCAGGAGAGGTTCCATTTGGTGAATGTAGCCACGTAAGTCATTTGATAAGAATTCGGGATGAAGGCTGCAGTTTTGAAAATCGATACAATTTCAGTGTCGTCCGTCAATGTGAGGGTGTGAAGCATACAGTAACCAGGAGTGGCAAAACAGAAACAAGCTACTGGCCTCCCAGGAGAGGTTCCATTTTGTGAATGTAGCAACGTAAGTCATTTGATAAGAATTCGGGATGATGGCTGCCGTTTTGAAAATCGATACAATTTCTGTGTCGTCCGTCAATGTGAGGGTGTGAAGGATACAGTAAACGGGAGTGGCAAAACAGAAACAAGCAACTGGCACCCCATGAGAGGTTCCATGCAGTGATTATAGAAGCGTTAGTCGCTCGGAGAGAAGTTGGCATGGTGCGTGTAGTTTTCAATCGAGACAGAAATTCGGTGTCGCATTGTCAATGTGATGGTGATAGGTTTTACAGTAAATGGGCAGTGGTGCATCGGAAACAAGCTACTGGGCTCCCAGGAGAGGTTCCTTTTGGTGAATGTAGCCACGTAAGTCATTTGATAAGAATTCGGGATGAAGGCTGCAGTTTTGAAAATCGATACAATTTCTGTGTCGTCCGTCAATGTGATGGTGTGAAGCATACAGTAAACGGGAGTGGCAAAACAGAAACAAGCTACTGGCCTCCCAGGAGAGGTTCCATTTTGTGAATGTAGCCATGTAAGTCATTTGATATGAATTCGGGATGATGGCTGCCGTTTTGAAAATCGATACAATTTCTGTGTCGTCCGTCAATGTGAGGGTTTGAAGGATACAGTAAAAGGGAGTGGCAAAACAGAAACAAGCAACTGGCACCCCATGAGAGGTTCCATGCAGTGATTATAGAAGCGTTAGTCCCTCGGAGAGAAGTCGGCATGGTGCCTGTAGTTTCCAATCGAGACAGAAATTCGGTGTCGCATTGTCAATGTGATGGTGAGAGGTTTTACAGTAAATGGGCAGTGGTGCATCGGAAACAAGCTACTGGGCTCCCAGGAGAAGTTCCATTTGGTGAATGTAGCCACGTAAGTCATTTGATAAGAATTCGGGATGAAGGCTGCAGTTTTGAAAATCGATACAATTTCTGTGTCGTCCGTCAATGTGAGGGTGTGAAGCATACAGTAAACGGGAGTGGCAAAACAGAAACAAGCTACTGGCCTCCCAGGAGAGGTTCCATTTAGTGAATGTAGCCACGTAAGTCATTTGATAAGAATTCGGGATGATGGCTGCCGTTTTGAAAATCGATACAATTTCTGTGTCGTCCGTCAATGTGAGGGTGTGAAGGATACAGTAAACGGGAGTGGCAAAACAGAAACAAGCTACTGGCACCCCATGAGAGGTTCCATGCAGTGATTATAGAAGCGTTAGTCGCTCGGAGAGAAGTCGGCATGGTGCCTGTAGTTTTCAATCGAGACAGAAATTCGGTGTCGCATTGTCAATGTGATGGTGAGAGGTTTTACAGTAAATGGGCAGTGGTGCATCGGAAACAAGCTACTGGGCTCCCAGGAGAGGTTCCATTTGGTGAATGTAGCCACGTAAGTCATTTGATAAGAATTCGGGTTGAAGGCTGCAGTTTCGAAAATCGATACAATTTCTGTGTCGTCCGTCAATGTGAGGGTGTGAAGGATACAGTAAACGGGAGTGGCAAAACAGAAACAAGCAACTGGCACCCCATGAGAGGTTCCATGCAGTGATTATAGAAGCGTTAGTCGCTCGGAGAGAAGTCGGCATGGTGCCTGTAGTTTTCAATCGAGACAGAAATTCGGTGTCGCATTGTCAATGTGATGGTGAGAGTTTTTACAATAAATGGGCAGTGGTGCATCGGAAACATAGCTACTGGGCTCCCAGGAGAGGTTCCATTTGGTGAATGTAGCCGCGTAAGTCATTTGATAAATATTCGGGATGAAGGCTGCAGTTTTGAAAATCGATACAATTTCTGTGTCGTCCGTCAATGTGAGGGTGTGAAGCATACAGTAAACGGGAGTGGCAAAACAGAAACAAGCTACTGGCCTCCCAGGAGAGGTTCCATTTTGTGAATTTAGCCACGTAATTCATTTGATAAGAATTCGGGATGATGGCTGCCGTTTTGAAAATCGATACAATTTCTGTGTTGTCCGTCAATGTGAGGGTGTGAAGGATACAGTAAACGGGAGTGGCAAAACAGAAACAAGCAACTGGCACCCCATGAGAGGTTCCATGCAGTGATTATAGAAGCGTTAGTCCCTCGGAGAGAAGTCGGCATGGTGCCTGTAGTTTTCAATCGAGACAGAAGTTCGGTGTCGCATTGTCAATGTGATGGTGAGAGGTTTTACAGTAAATGGGCAGTGGTGCATCGGAAACAAGCTACTGGGCTCCCAGGAGAGGTTCCATTTGGTGAATGTAGCCGCGTAAGTCATTTGATATAAATTCGGGATGAAGGCTGCAGTTTTTAAAATCGATACAATTTCTGTGTCGTCCGTCAATGTGAGGGTGTGAAGCATACAGTAAACGGGAGTGGCAAAACAGAAACAAGCTATTGGCCTCCCAGGAGAGGTTCCATTTTGTGAATGTAGCCACGTAAGTCATTTGATAAGAATTCGGGATGATCGCTGCCGTTTTGAAAATCGATACAATTTCAGTGTATTCCGTCAATGTGAGGGTGTGAAGGATACAGTAAACGGGAGTGGCAAAACAGAAACAAGCAACTGGCACCCCATGAGAGGTTCCATGCAGTGATTATAGAAGCGTTAGTCGCTCGGAGAGAAGTCGGCATGGTGCCTGTAGTTTTCAATCGAGACAGAAATTCGGTGTCGCATTGTCAATGTGATGGTGAGAGGTTTTACAGTAAAATGGCAGTGGTGCATCGGAAACAAGCTACTGGGCTCCCAGGAGAGGTTCCATTCGGTGAATGTAGCCACGTAAGTCATTTGATAAGAATTCGGGATGATGGCTGCCGTTTTGAAAATCGATACAATTTCTGTGTCGTCCATCAACGTGAGGGTGTGAAGGATACAGTAAACGGGAGTGGCAAAACAGAAACAAGCAACTGGCACCCCATGAGAGGTTCAATGCAGTGATTATAGAAGCGTTAGTCGCTCGGAGAGAAGTCGGCATGGTGCCTGTAGTTTTCAATCGAGACAGAAATTCGGTGTCGCATTGTCAATGTGATGGTGAGAGGTTTTACAGTAAATGGGCAGTGGTGCATCGGAAACAAGCTACTGGGCTCCCAGGAGAGGTTCCATTTGGTGAATGTAGCCACGTAAGTCATTTGATAAGAATTCGGGATGAAGGTTGCAGTTTTGAAAATCGATACAATTTCTGTGTCGTCCGTCAATGTGAGGGTGTGAAAGATACAGTAAACGGGAGTGGCAAAACAGAAACAAGCTACTGGCCTCCCAGGAGAAGTACCATTTTGTGAATGTAGCCACGTAAGTCATTTGATAAGAATTCGGGATGAAGGCTGCAGTTTTGAAAATCGATACAATTTCTGTGTCGTCCGTCAATGTGAGGGTGTGAAGGATACAGTAAACTGGAGTGGCAAAACAGAAACAAGCAACTGGCACCCCATGAGAGGTTCCATGCAGTGATTATACGAGCGTTAGTCGCTCGGAGAGAAGTCGGCATGGTGCCTGTAGTTTTCAATCGAGACAGAAATTCGGTGTCGCATTGTCAATGTGATGGTGAGAGGTTTTACAGTAAATGGGCACTGGTGCATCGGAAACAAGCTACTGGGCTCCCAGGAGAGGTTCCATTAGGTGAATGTAGCCACGTAAGTCATTTGATAAGAATTCGGGATGATGGCTGCCGTTTTGAAAATCGATACAATTTCTGTGTCGTCCGTCAATGTGAGGGTGTGAAGGATACAGTAAACGGGAGTGGCAAAACAGAAACAAGCAACTGGCACCCCATGAGAGGTTCCATGCTGTGATTATAGAAGCGTTAGTCGCTCGGAGAGAAGTCGGCATGGTGCCTGTAGTTATCAATCGAGACAGAAATTCGGTGTCGCATTGTCAATGTGATGGTGAGAGGTTTTACAGTAAATGGGCAGTAGTGCATCGGAAACAAGCTACTGGGCTCCCAGGAGAGGTTCCATTTGGTGAATGTAGCCACGTAAGTCATTTGATAAGAATTCGGGATGAAGGCTGCAGTTTTAAAAATCGATACAATTTCTGTGTCGTCCGTCAATGTGAGGGTGTGAAGGATACAGTAAACGGGAGTGGCAAAACAGAAACAAGCAACTGGCACCCCATGAGAGGTTCCATGCAGTGATTATAGAAGCGTTAGTCGCTCGGAGAGAAGTCGGCATGGTGCCTGTAGTTTTCAAACGAGACAGACATTCGGTGTCGCATTGACAATGTGATGGTGAGAGGTTTTACAGTAAATGGGCAGTGGTGCATCGGAAACAAGCTACTGGGCTCCCAGGAGAGGTTCCATTTGGTGAATGTAGCCACGTAAGTCATTTGATAAGAATTCGGGATGAAGGCTGCAGTTTTGAAAATCGATACAATTTCTGTGTCGTCCGTCAATGTGAGGGTGTGAAAGATACAGTAAACGGGAGTGGCAAAACAGAAACAAGCTACTGGCCTCCCAGGAGAGGTTCCATTTTGTGAATGTAGCCACGTAAGTCATTTGATAAGAATTCGGGATGATGGCTGCCGTTTTGAAAATCGATTCAATTTCTGTGTCGTCCGTCAATGTGAGGGTGTGAAGGATACAGTAAACGGGAGTGGCAAAACAGAAACAAGCAACTGGCACCCCATGAGAGGTTCCATGCAGTGATTATAGAAGCGTTAGTCGCTCGGAGAGAAGTCGGCATGGCGCCTGTAGTTTTCAATCGAGACAGAAATTCGGTGTCGCATTGTCAATGTGATGGTGAGAGGTTTTACAGTAAATGGGCAGTGGTGCATCGGAAACAAGCTACTGGGCTCCCAGGAGAGGTTCCATTTGGTGAATGTAGCCACGTAAGTCATTTGATAAGAATTCGGGATGAAGGCTGCAGTTTTGAAAATCGATACAATTTCTGTGTCGTCCGTCAATGTGAGGGTGTGAAGCAAACAGTAAACGGGAGTGGCAAAACAGAAACAAGCTACTGGCCTCCCAGGAGAGGTTCCATTTTGTGAATGTAGCCACGTAAGTCATTTGATAAGAATTCGGGACGATGGCTGCCGTTTTGAAAATCGATACAATTTCTGTGTCGTCCGTCAATGTGAGGGTGTGAAGGATACAGTAAACGGGAGTGGCAAAACAGAAACAAGCAACTGGCACCCCATGAGAGGTTCCATGCAGTGATTATAGAAGCGTTAGTCGCTCGGAGAGAAGTCGGCATGGTGCCTGTAGTTTTCAATCGAGACAGAAATTCGGTGTCGCATTGTCAATGTGATGGTGAGAGGTTTTACAGTAAATGGGCAGTGGTGCATCGGAAACAAGCTACTGGGCTCCCAGGAGAGGTTCCATTTGGTGAATGTAGCCACGTAAGTCATTTGATAAGAATTCGGGATGAAGGCTGCAGTTTTGAAAATCGATACAATTTCTGTGTCGTCCGTCAATGTGAGGGTGTGAAGGATACAGTAAACGGGAGTGGCAAAAAAGAAACAAGCTACTGGCCTCCCAGGAGAGGTTCCATTTTGTGAATGTAGCCACGTAAGTCATTTGATAAGAATTCGGGATGATGGCTGCCGTTTTGAAAATCGATACAATTTCTGTGTCGTCCGTCAATGTGAGGGTGTGAAGGATACAGTAAACGGGAGTGGCAAAACAGAAACAAGCAACTGGCACCCCATGAGAGGTTCCATGCAGTGATTATAGAAGCGTTAGTCGCTCGGAGAGAAGTCGGCATGGTGCCTGTAGTTTTCAATCGAGACAGAAATTCGGTGTCGCATTGTCAATGTGATGGTGAGAGGTTTTACAGTAAATGGGCAGTGGTGCATCGGAAACAAGCTACTGGGCTCCCAGGAGAGGTTCCATTTGGTGAATGTAGCCACGAAAGTCATTTGATAAGAATTCGGGATGAAGGCTGCAGTTTTGAAAATCGATACAATTTCTGTGTCGTCCGTCATTGTGAGGGTGTGAAGCATACAGTAAACGGGAGTGGCAAAACAGAAACAAGCAACTGGCACTCCAGGGGAGGTTCCATGCAGTGATTATAGAAGCGTTAGTCGCTCGGAGAGAAGTCGGCATGGTGCCTGTAGTTTTCAATCGAGACAGAAATTCGGTGTCGCATTGTCAATGTGATGGTGAGAGGTTTTACAGTAAATGGGCAGTGGTGCATCGGAAACAAGCTACTGGGCTCCCAGGAGAGGTTCCATTTGGTGAATGTAGCCACGTAAGTCATTTGATAAGAATTCGGGATGAAGGCTGCAGTTTTGAAAATCGATACAATTTCTGTGTCGTCCGTCAATGTGAGGGTGTGAAGCATACAGTAAACGGGAGTGACAAAACAGAAACAAGCTACTGGCCTCCCAGGAGAGGTTCCATTTGGTGAATGTAGCCACGTAAGTCATTTTATAAGAATTCGGGATGAAGGCTGCAGTTTTGAAAATCGATACAATTTCTGTGTCGTCCGTCAATGTGAGGGTGTGAAGGATACAGTAAACGGGAGTGGCAAAACAGAAACAAGCAACTGGCACCCCATGAGAGGTTCCATGCAGTGATTATAGAAGCGTTAGTCGCTCGGAGAGAAGTCGGCATGGTGCCTGTAGTTTTCAATCGAGACAGAAATTCGGTGTCGCATTGTCAATGTGAAGGTGAGAGGTTTTACAGTAAATGGGCAGTGGTGCATTGGAAACAAGCTACTGGGCTCCCAGGAGAGGATCCATTTGGTGAATGTAGCCACGTAAGTCATTTGATAAGAATTCGGGATCAAGGCTGCAGATTTGAAAATCGATACAATTTCTGTGTCGTCCGTCAATGTGAGGGTGTGAAGGATACAGTAAACGGGAGTGGCAAAACAGAAAAAAGCAACTGGCACCCCAGGAGAGGTTCCATGCAGTGATTGTAGAACCGTTAGTCGCTCGGAGAGATGTCGGCATGGTGCCTGTAGATTTCAATCGAGACAGAAATTCGGTGTCGCATTGTCAATGTGATGGTGAGAGGTTTTACAGTAAATGGGCAGTGGTGCATCGGAAACAAGCTACTGGGCTCCCAGGAGAGGTTCCATTTGGTGAATGTAGCCACGTAAGTCATTTGATAAGAATTCGGGATGAAGGCTGCAGTTTTGAAAATCGATACAATTTCTGTGTCGTCCGTCAATGTGAGGGTGTGAAGGATACAGTAAACGGGAGTGACAAAACAGAAACAAGCTACTGGCCTCCCAGGAGAGGTTCCATTTTGTGAATGTAGCCACGAAAGTCATTTGATAAGAATTCGTGATGATGGCTGCCGTTTTGAAAATCGATACAATTTCTGTGTCGTCCGTCAATGTGAGGGTGTGAAGGATACAGTAAACGGGAGTGGCAAAACAGAAACAAGCAACTGGCACCCCATGAGAGGTTCCATGCAGTGATTATAGAAGCGTTAGTCGCTCGGAGAGAAGTCGGCATGGTGCCTGTAGTTTTCAATCGAGACACAAATTCGGTGTCGCATTGTCAATGTGATGGTGAGAGGTTTTACAGTAAATGGGCAGTGGTGCATCGGAAACAAGCTACTGGGCTCCCAGGAGAGGTTCCATTTGGTGAATGTAGCCACGTAAGTCATTTGATAAGAATTCGGGATGAAGGCTGCAGTTTTGAAAATCGATACAATTTCTGTGTCGTCCGTCAATGTGAGGGTGTGAAGCATACAGTAAACGGGAGTGACAAAACAGAAACAAGCTACTGGCCTCCCAGGAGAGGTTCCATTTTGTGAATGTAGCCACGTAAGTCATTTGATAAGAATTCGGGATGATGGCTGCCGTTTTGAAAATCGATACAATTTCTGTGTCGTCCGTCAATGTGAGGGTGTGAAGGATACAGTAAACGGGAGTGGCAAAACAGAAACAAGCAACTGGCACCCCATGAGAGATTCCATGCAGTGATTATAGAAGCGTTAGTCGCTCGGAGATAAGTCGGCATGGTGCCTGTAGTTTTCAATCGAGACAGAAATTCGGTGTCGCATTGTCAATGTGATGGTGAGAGGTTTTACAGGAAATGGGCAGTGGTGCATCGGAAACAAGCTACTGGGCTCCCAGGAGAGGTTCCATTTGGTGAATGTAGCCACGTAAGTCATTTGATAAGAATTCGGGATGAAGGCTGCAGTTTTGAAAATCGATACAATTTCTGTGTCGTCCGCCAATGTGAGGGTGTGAAGGATACAGTAAACGGGAGTGGCAAAACAGAAACAAGCAACTGGCACCCCAGGAGAGGTTCCATGCAGTGATTATAGAAGCGTTAGTCGCTCGGAGAGAAGTCGGCATGGTGCCTGTAGTTTTCAATCGAGACAGAAATTCGGTGTCGCATTGTCAATGTGATGGTGAGAGGTTTTACAGTAAATGGGCAGTGGTGCATCGGAAACAAGCTACTGGGCTCCCAGGAGAGGTTCCATTTGGTGAATGTAGCCACGTATGTCATTTGATAAGAATTCGGGATGAAGGCTGCAGTTTTCAAAATCGATACAATTTCTGTGTCGTCCGTCAATGTGAGGGTGTGAAGCATACAGTAAACGGGAGTGACAAAACAGAAACAAGCTACTGGCCTCCCAGGAGAGGTTCCATTTTGTGAATGTAGCCACGTAAGTCATTTGATAAGAATTCGGGATGATGGCTGCCGTTTTGAAAATCGATACAATTACTGTGTCGTCCGTCAATGTGAGGGTGTGAAGGATACAGTAAACGGGAGTGGCAAAACAGAAACAAGCAACTGGCACCCCATGAGAGATTCCATGCAGTGATTATAGAAGCGTTAGTCGCTCGGAGATAAGTCGGCATGGTGCCTGTAGTTTTCAATCGAGACAGAAATTCGGTGTCGCATTGTCAATGTGATGGTGAGAGGTTTTACAGGAAATGGGCAGTGGTGCATCGGAAACAAGCTACTGGGCTCCCAGGAGAGGTTCCATTTGGTGAATGTAGCCACGTAAGTCATTTGATAAGAATTCGGGATGAAGGCTGCAGTTTTGAAAATCGATACAATTTCTGTGTCGTCCGTCAATGTGAGGGTGTGAAGGATACAGTAAACGGGAGTGGCAAAACAGAAACAAGCAACTGGCACCCCATGAGAGGTTCCATGCAGTGACTATAGAAGCGTTAGTCGCTCGGAGAGAAGTCGGCATGGTGCCTGTAGTTTTCAATCGAGACAGAAATTCGGTGTCGCATTGTCAATGCGATGGTGAGAGGTTTTACAGTAAATGGGCAGTGGTGCAACGGAAACAAGCTACTGCGCTCCCAGGAGAGGTTCCAATTTGTGAATGTAGCCACGTAAGTCATTTGATAAGAATTCGGGATGAAGGCTGCAGTTTTGAAAATCGATACAATTTCTGTGTCGTCCGTCAATGTGAGGGTGTGAAGGGTACAGTAAACGGGAGTGGCAAAACAGAAACAAGCACCTGGCACCCCATGAGAGGTTCCATGCAGTGATTATAGAAGCGTTAGTCGCTCGGAGAGAAGTCGGCATGGTGCCTGTAGTTTTCAATCGAGACAGAAATTCGGTGTCGCATTGTCAATGTGATGGTGAGAGGTTTTACAGTAAATGGGCAGTGGTGCATCGGAAACAAGCTACTGGGCTCCCAGGAGAGGTTCCATTTGGTGAATGTAGCCACGTAAGTCATTTGATAAGAATTCGGGATGAAGGCTGCAGTTTTGAAAATCGATACAATTTCTGTGTCGTCCGTCAATGTGAGGGTGTGAAGGATACAGTAAACGGGAGTGGCAAAACAGAAACAAGCAACTGGCACCCCATGAGAGGTTCCATGCAGTGACTATAGAAGCGTTAGTCGCTCGGAGAGGAGTCGGCATGGTGCCTGTAGTTTTCAATCGAGACAGAAATTCGGTGTCGCATTGTCAATGTGATGGTGAGAGGTTTTACAGTAAATGGGCAGTGGTGCATCGGAAACAAGCTACTGGCCTCCCAGGAGAGGTTCCATTTTGTGAATGTAGCCACGTATGTCATTTGATAACAATTCGGGATGATGGCTGCCGTTTTGAAAATCGATACAATTTCTGTGTCGTCCGTCAATGTGACGGTGTGAAGGATACAGTAAACGGGAGTGGCAAAACAGAAACAAGCAACTGGCACCCCATGAGAGGTTCCATGCAGTGATTATAGAAGCGTTAGTCGCTCGGAGAGAAGTCGGCATGGTGCCTGTAGTTTTCAATCGAGACAGAAATTCGGTGTCGCATTGTCAATGTGATGGTGAGAGGTTTTACAGTAAATGGGCAGTGGTGCATCGGAAACAAGCTACTGGGCTCCCAGGAGAGGTTCCATTTGGTGAATGTAGCCACGTAAGTCATTTGATAAGAATTCGGGATGAAGGCTGCAGTTTTGAAAATCGATACAATTTCTGTGTCGTCCGTCAATGTGAGGGTGTGAAGGATACAGTAAACGGGAGTGGCAAAACAGAAACAAGCAACTGGCACCCCATGAGAGGTTCCATGCAGTGACTATAGAAGCGTTAGTCGCTCGGAGAGAAGTCGGCATGGTGCCTGTAGTTTTCAATCGAGACAGAAATTCGGTGTCGCATTGTCAATGTGATGGTGAGAGGTTTTACAGTAAATGGGCAGTGGTGCATCGGAAACAAGCTACTGGGCTCCCAGGAGAGGTTCCATTTGGTGAATGTAGCCACGTAAGTCATTTGATAAGAATTCGGGATGAAGGCTGCAGTTTTGAAAATCAATACAATTTCTGTGTCGTCCGTCAATGTGAGGGTGTGAACGATACAGTAAACGGGAGTGGCAAAACAGAAACAAGCAACTGGCACCCCATGAGAGGTTCCATGCAGTGATTATAGAAGCGTTAGTCGCTCGGAGAGAAGTCGGCATGGTGCCTGTAGTTTTCAATCGAGACAGAAACTCGGTGTCGCATTGTCAATGTGATGGTGACAGGTTTTACAGTAAATGGGCAGTGGTGCATCGGAAACAAGAAACTGGCCTCCCAGGAGAGGTTCCATTTGGTGAATGTAGCCACGTAAGTCATTTGATAAGAATTCGGGATGAAGGCTGCAGTTTTGAAAATCGATACAATTTCTGTGTCGTCCGTCAATGTGAGGGTGTGAAGGATACAGTAAACGGGAGTGGCAAAACAGAAACAAGCAACTGGCACCCCATGAGAGGTTCCATTCAGTGATTATAGAAGCGTTAGTCGTTTGGAGAGAAGTCGGCATGGTGCCTGTAGTTTTCAATCGAGACAGAAATTCGGTGTCGCATTGTCAATGTGATGGTGAGAGGTTTTACAGTAAATGGGCAGTGCTGCACCGGAAACAAGCTACTGGGCTCCCAGGTGAGGTTCCATTTGGTGAATGTAGCCACGTAAGTCATTTGATAAGAATTCGGGATGAAGGCTGCAGTTTTGAAAATCGATACAATTTCTGTGTCGTCCGTCAATGTGAGGGTGTGAAGGATACAGTAAACAGGAGTGGCAAAACAGAAACAAGCAACTGGCACCCCATGAGAGGTTCCATGCAGTGATTATAGAAGCGTTAGTCGCTCGGAGAGAAGTCGGCATGGTGCCTGTAGTTTTCAATCGAGACAGAAATTCGGTGTCGCATTGTCAATGTGATGGTGAGAGGTTTTACAGTAAATGGGCAGTGGTGCATCGGAAACAAGCTACTGGGCTCCCAGGAGAGGTTCCATTTGGTGAATGTAGCCACGTAAGCCATTTGATAAGAATTCGGGGTGAAGGCTGCAGTTTTGAAAATCGATACAATTTCTGTGTCATCCGTCAATGTGAGGGTGTGAAGCATACAGTAAACGGGAGTGGCAAAACAGAAACAAGCTACTGGCCTCCCAGGAGAGGTTCCATTTTGTGAATGTAGCCACGTAAGTCATTTGATAAGAATTCGGCATGATGGCTGCCGTTTTGAAAATCGATACAATTTCTGTGTCGTCCGTCAATGTGAGGGGGTGAAGGATACAGTAAACGGGAGTGGCAAAACAGAAACAAGCAACTGGCACCCCATGAGAGGTTCCATGCAGTGATTACAGAAGCGTTAGTCGCTCGGAGAGAAGTCGGCATGGTGCCTGTAGTTTTCAATCGAGACAGAAATTCGGTGTCGCATTGTCAATGTGATGGTGAGAGGTTTTACAGTAAATGGGCAGTGGTGCATCGGAAACAAGCTACTGGGCTCCCAGGAGAGGTTCCATTTGGTGAATGTAGCCTCGTAAGTCATTTGAAAAGAATTCGGGATGAAGGCTGCAGTTTTGAAAATCGATACAATTTCTGTGTCGTCCGTCAATGTGAGGGTGTGAAGGATACAGTAAACGGGAGTGGCAAAACAGAAACAAGCAACTGGCACCCCATGAGAGGTTCCATGCAGTGATTATAGAAGCGTTAGTCGCTCAGAGAGAAGTCGGCATGGTGCCTGTAGTTTTCAATCGAGACACAAATTCGGTGTCGCATTGTCAATGTGATGGTGAGAGGTTTTACAGTAAATGGGCAGTGGTGCATCGGAAACACGCTACTGGGCTCCCAGGAGAGGTTCCATTTGGTGAATGTAGCCACGTAAGTCATTTGATAAGAATTCGGGATGAAGGCTGCAATTTTGAAAATCGATACAATTTCTGTGTGGTCCGTCAATGTGAGGGTGTGAAGCATACAGTAAACGGGAGTGGCAAAACAGAAACAAGCTACTGGCCTCCCAGGAGAGGTTCCATTTTGTGAATGTAGCCACGTAAGTCATTTGATAAGAATTCGGGATGATGGCTGCCGTTTTGAAAATCGATACAATTTCTGTGTCGTCCGTCAATGTGAGGGTGTGAAGGATACAGTAAACGGGAGTGGCAAAACAGAAACAAGCAACTGGCACCCCATGAGAGGTTCCATGCAGTGATAATAGAAGCGTTAGTCGCTCGGAGAGAAGTCGGCATGGTGCCTGTCGTTTTCAATCGAGACAGATATTCGGTGTCGCATTGTCAATGTGATGGTGAGAGGTTTTACAGTAAATGGGCAGTGGTGCATCGGAAACAAGCCACTGGGCTCCCAGGAGAGGTTCCATTTGGTGAATGTAGCCACGTAAGTCATTTGATAAGAATTCGGGATGAAGGCTGATGTTTTGAAAATCGATACAATTTCTGTGTCGTCCGTCAATGTGAGGGTGTGAAGGATACAGTAAACAGGAGTGGCAAATCAGAAACAAGCAACTGGAACCCCATGAGAGGTTCCATGCAGTGATTATAGAAGCGTTAGTCGCTCGGAGAGAAGTCGGCATGGTGCCTGTAGTTTTCAATAGAGACAGAAATTCGGTGTCGCATTGTCAATGTGATGGTGAGAGGTTTTACAGTAAATGGGCAGCGGTGCATCGGAAACAAGCTACTGGGCTCCCAGGAGAGGTTCCATTTGGTGAATGTAGCCACGTAAGTCATTTGATAAGAATTCGAGATGAAGGCTGCAGTTTTGAAAATCGATACAATTTCTGTGTCGTCCGTCAATGTGAGGGTGTGAAGCATACAGTAAACGGGAGTGGCAAAACAGAAACAAACTACTGGCCTCCCAGGAGAGGTTCCATTTTGTGAATGTAGCCACGTAAGTCATTTGATAAGATTTCGGGATGATGGCTGCCGTTTTGAAAATCGATACAATTTCTGTGTCGTCCGTCAATGTGAGGGTGTGAAGGATACAGTAAACGGGAGTGGCAAAACAGAAACAAGCAACTGGCACCCCATGAGAGGATCAATGCAGTGATTATAGAAGCGTTAGTCGCTCGGAGAGAAGTCGGCATGGTGCCTGTAGTTTTCAATCGAGACAGAAATTCGGTGTCGCATTGTCAATGTGATGGTGAGAGGTTTTACAGTAAATGGGCAGTGGTGCATCGGAAACAAGCTACTGGGCTCCCAGGAGAGGTTCCATTTGGTGAATGTGGCCACGTAAGTCATTTGATAAGAATTCGGGATGAAGGCTGCAGTTTTGAAAATCGATACAATTTCTGTGTCGTCCGTCAATGTGAGGGTGTGAAGGATACAGTAAACGGGAGTGGCAAGACAGAAACAAGCAACTGGCACCCCATGAGAGGTTCCATGCAGTGATTATAGAAGCGTTAGTCGCTGGGAGAGAAGTCGGCATGGTGCCTGTAGTTTTCAATCGAGACAGAAATTCGGTGTCGCATTGTCAATGTGATGGTGAGAGGTTTTACAGTAAATGGGCAGTGGTGCACCGGAATTAAGCTACTGGGCTCCCAGGAGAGGTTCCATTTGGTGAATGTAGCCACGTAAGTCATTTGATAAGAATTCGGGATGAAGGCTGCAGTTTTGAAAATCGATACAATTTCTGTGTCGTCCGTCAATGTGAGGGTGTGAAGGATACAGTAAATGGGAGTGGCAAAACAGAAACAAGCAACTGGCACCCCATGAGAGGTTCCATGCAGTGATTATAGAAGCGTTAGTCGCTCAGAGAGAAGTCGGCATGGTGCCTGTAGTTTTCAATCGAGACAGAAATTCGGTGTCGCATTGTCAATGTGATGGTGTGAGGTTTTACAGTAAATGGGCAGTGGTGCATCGGAAACAAGCTACTGGACTCTCAGGAGAGGTTCCATTTGGTGAATGTAGCCACGTAAGTGATTTGATAAGAATTCGGGATGAAGGCTGCAGTTTTGAAAATCGATAAAATTTCTGTGTCGTCCGTCAATGTGAGGGTGTGAAGCATACGGTAAACGGGAGTGGCAAAACAGAAACAAGCTACTGGCCTCCCAGGAGAGGTTCCATTTTGTGAATGTAGCCACGTAAGTCATTTGATAAGAATTCGGGATGATGGCTGCCGTTTTGAAAATCGATACACTTTCTGTGTCGTCCGTCAATGTGAGGGTGTGAAGGATACAGTAAACGGGAGTGGCAAAACAGAAACAAGCTACTGGGCTCCCAGGAGAGGTTCCATTTGGTGAATGTAGCCACCTAAGTCATTTGATAAGAATTCGGGATGAAGGCTGCAGTTTTGAAAATCGATACAATTTCTGTGTCGTCCGTCAATGTGAGGGTGTGAAGCATACAGTAAACGGGAGTGGCAAAACAGAAACAGGCTACTGGCCTCCCAGGAGAGGTTCCACTTTGTGAATGTAGCCACGTAAGTCATTTGATAAGAATTCGGGATGATGGCTGCCGTTTTGAAAATCGATACAGTTTCTGTGTCGTCCGTCAATGTGAGGGTGTGAAGGATACAGTAAACGGGAGTGGCAAAACAGAAACAAGCAACTGGCACCCCATGAGAGGTTCCATGCAGTGATTATAGAAGCATTAGTCGCTCGGAGAGAAGTCGGCATGGTGCCTGTAGTTTTCAATCGAGACAGAAATTCGGTGTCGCATTGTCAATGTGATGGTAAGAGGTTTTACAGTAAATGGGCAGTGGTGCATCGGAAACAAGCTACTGCTCTCCCAGGAGAGGTTCCATTTGGTGAATGTAGCCACGTAAGTCATTTGATAAGAATTCGGGATGAAGGCTGCAGTTTTGAAAATCGATACAATTTCTGTGTCGTCCGTCAATGTGAGGGTGTGAAGCATACAGTAAACGGGAGTGGCAAAACAGAAACAAGCTACTGGCCTCCCAGGAGAGGTTCCATTTTGTGAATGTAGCCACGTAAGTCATTTGATAAGAATTCGGGATGATGGCTGCCGTTTTGAAATTCGATACAATTTCTGTGTCGTCCGTCAATGTGAGGGTGTGAAGGATACAGTAAACGGGAGTGGCAAAACAGAAACAAGCAACTGGCACCCCATGAGAGGTTCCATGCAGTGATTATAGAATCGTTAGTCGCTCGGAGAGAAGTCGGCATGGTGCCTGTAGTTTTCAATCGAGACAGAAATTCGGTGGCGCATTTTCAATGTGATGGTGAGAGGTTTTACAGTAAATGGGCAGTGGTGCATCGGAAACAAGCTACTGGCCTCCCAGGAGAGGTTCCATTTGGTGAATGTAGCCACGTAAGTCATTTGATAAGAATTCGGGATGAAGGCTGCAGTGTTGAAAATCGATACAATTTCTGTGTCGTCCGCCAATGTGAGGGTGTGAAGGATACAGTAAACGGGAGTGGCAAAACAGAAACAAGCTACTGGCCTCCCAGGAGAGGTTCCCTTTTCTGAATGTAGCCACGTAAGTCATTTGATAAGAATTCGGGATGATGGCTGCCGTTTTGAAAATCGATACAATTTCTGTGTCGTCCGTCAATGTGAGGGTGTGATGGATACAGTGAACGGGAGTGGCAAAACAGAAACAAGCAACTGGCACCCCATGAGAGGTTCCATGCAGTGATTATAGAAGCGTTAGTCGCTCGGAGAGAAGTCGGCATGGTGACTGTAGTTTTCAATCGAGACAGAAATTCGGTGTCGCATTGTCAATGTGATGGTGAGAGGTTTTACAGTAAATGGGCAGTGGTGCATCGGAAACAAGCTACTGGGCTCCCAGGAGAGGTTCCATTTGGTGAATGTAGCCACGTAAGTCATTTGATAAGAATTCGGGATGAAGGCTGCAGTGTTGAAAATCGATACAATTTCTGTGTCGTCCGTCAATGTGAGGGTGTGAAGGATACAGTAAACGGGAGTGGCAAAACAGAAACAAGCTACTGGCCTCCCAGGAGAGGTTCCATTTTGTGAATGTAGCCACGTAAGTCATTTGATAAGAATTCGGGATGATGGCTGCCGTTTTGAAAATCGATACAATTTCTGTGTCGTCCGTCAATGTGAGGGTGTGAAGGATACAGTAAACGGGAGTGGCAAAACAGAAACAAGCAACTGGCACCCCATGAGAGGTTCCATGCAGTGATTATAGAAACGTTAGTCGCTCGGAGAGAAGTCGGCATGGTGCCTGTAGTTTTCAATCGAGACAGAAATTCGGTGTCGCATTGTCAATGTGATGGTGAGACGTTTTACAGTAAATGGGCAGTGGTGCATCGGAAACAAGCTACTGGGCTCCCAGGAGAGGTTCCATTTGGTGATTGTAGCCACGTAAGTCATTTGATAAGAATTCGGGATGAAGGCTGCAGTGTTGAAAATCGATACAATTTCTGTGTCGTCCGTCAATGTGAGGGTGTGAAGGATACAGTAAACGGGAGTGGCAAAACAGAAACAAGCTACTGGCCTCCCAGGAGAGGTTCCCTTTTGTGAATGTAGCCACGTAAGTCATTTGATAAGAATTCGGGATGATTGCTGCCGTTTTGAAAATCGATATAATTTCTGTGTCGTCCGTCAATGTGAGGGTGTGATGGATACAGTAAACGGGAGTGACAAAACAGAAACAAGCAACTGGCACCCCATGAGAGGTTCCATGCAGTGATTATAGAAGCGTTAGTCGCTCGGAGAGAAGTCGGCATGGTGCCTGTAGTTTTCAATCGAGACACAAATTCGGTGTCGCATTGTCAATGTGATGGTGAGAGGTTTTACAGTAAATGGGCAGTGGTGCATCGGAAACAAGCTACTGGGCTCCCAGGAGAGGTTCCATTTGGTGAATGTAGCCACGTAAGTCATTTGATAAGAATTCGGGATGAAGGCTGCAGTGTTGAAAATCGATACAATTTCTGTGTCGTCCGTCAATGTGAGGGTGTGAAGGATACAGTAAACGGGAGTGGCAAAACAGAAACAAGCTACTGGCCTCCCAGGAGAGGTTCCCTTTTGTGACTGTAGCCACGTAAGTCATTTGATAAGAATTCGGGATGATGACTGTCGTTTTGAAAAACGATACAATTTCTGTGTCGTCCGTCAATGTGAGCGTGTGAAGGATACAGTAAACGGGAGTGGCATAACAGAAACAAGCAACTGGCACCCCATGAGAGGTTCCATGCAGTGATTATTGAAGCGTTAGTCGCTCGGAGAGAAGTCGGCATGGTGCCTGTAGTTTTCAATCGAGACAGAAATTCGGTGTCGCATTGTCAATGTGATGGTGAGAGGTTTTACAGTAAATGGGCAGTGGTGCATCGGAAACAAGCTACTGGGCTCCCAGGAGAGGTTCCATTTGGTGAATGTAGCCACGTAAGTCATTTGATTAGAATTCGGGATGAAGGCTGCAGTTTTGAAAATCGATACAATTTCTGTGTCGTCCGTCAATGTGAGGGTGTGAAGGATACAGTAAACGGGAGTGGCAAAACAGAAACAAGCTACTGGCCTCCCAGGAGAGGTTCCATTTGGTGAATGTAGCCACGTAAGTCATTTGATAAGAATTCGGGATGAAGGCTGCAGTTTTGAAAATCGATACAATTTCTGTGTCGTCCGTCAATGTGAGGGTGTGAAGGATACAGTAAACGGGAGTGGCAAAACAGAAACAAGCTACTGGCCTCCCAGGAGAGGTTCCATTTTGTGAATGTAGCCACGTAAGTCATTTGATAAGAATTCGGGATGATGGCTGCCGTTTTGAAAATCGATACATTTTCTGTGTCGTCCGTCAATGTGAGGGTGTGAAGGATACAGTAAACGGGAGTGGCAAAACAGAAACAAGCAACTGGCACCCCATGAGAGGTTCCATGCAGTGATTATAGAAGCGTTAGTCGCTCGGAGAGAAGTCGGCATGGTGCCTGTAGTTTTCAATCGAGACAGAAATTCGATGTCGCATTGTCAATGTGATGGGAGAGGTTTTACAGTAAATGGGCAGTGGTGCATCGGAAACAGGCTACTGGGCTCCCAGGAGAGGTTCCATTTGGTGAATGTAGCCACGTAAGTCATTTGATAAGAATTCGGGATGAAGGCTGCAGTTTTGAAAATCGATACAATTTCTGTGTCGTCCGTCAATGTGAGGGTGTGAAGCATACAGTAAACGGGAGTGGCAAAACAGAAACAAGCTACTGGCCTCCCAGGAGAGGTTCCATTTTGTGAATGTAGCCACGTAAGTCATTTGATAAGAATTCGGAATGATGGCTGCCGTTTTGAAAATCGATACAATTTCTGTGTCGTCCGTCAATGTGAGGGTGTTAAGGATACAGTAAACGGGAGTGGCAAAACAGAAACAAGCAACTGGCACCCCATGAGAGGTTCCATGCAGTGATTATAGAAGCGTTAGTCGCTCGGAGAGAAGTCGGCATGGTGCCTGTCGTTTTCAATCGAGACAGAAATTCGGTGTCGCATTGTCAATGTGATGGTGAGAGGTTTTACAGTAAATGGGCAGTGGTGCATCGGAAACAAGCTACTGGGCTCCCAGGAGAGGTTCCATTTGGTGAATGCAGCCACGTAAGTCATTTGATAAGAATTCGGGATGAAGGCTGCAGTTTTGAAAATCGATACAATTTCTGTGTCGTCCGTCAATGTGAGGGTGTGAAGGATACAGTAAACGGGAGTGGCAAAACCGAAACAAGCAACTGGCACCCCAGTAGAGGTTCCATGCAGTGATTATAGAAGCGTTAGTCGCTCGGAGAGAAGTCGGCATGGTGCCTGTGGTTTTCAATCGAGATAGAAATTCGGTGTCGCATTGTCAATGTGATGGTGAGAGGTTTTACAGTAAATGGGCAGTGGAGTATCGGAAACAAGCTACTGGCCTCCCAGGATAAGTTCCTTGTGGTGACCGTGGTGGCATTAGTCGCTCAGAGAGAAGCCGGCATGGAGCCTGTAGTATTCAACTGCGACGCTATTTCTGTGTTGCATCGTCAATGTGATACTCCGAGGGTTACAGTAAATGGACAGTGGTGCACCAGAAACAAACCGCTGGCCTCCCAGGAGAGGTTCCTTTTGGTGACCGTAGTAACGTAAGTCACATGACGATAAGTCGTCATCAAGCCTGTAGTATTCAAACGAGACGCAATTTCTGTGACGCATCGTCAGTGTGCCGGTGTGAAGGGTTAATGTGCATGATCTGTGGTCTGTCGGAAACAAGCTACTGGACTCCGAAGAGAGGTTTCAAGCGGTGAACGTAGCTGCCTTAGTTGCTTGGAGAGAAGTCAACATTGTTCCTGTAGTAATGAAACGCGATACTCCTCCTCACACGAGGCATCACAACAACGTTTCACCAGGCAACGCCGGCCAGCTGCTGTTTGTGTGTGAGAAATCGGTTCGAAACTTTCCTCATGCCAGCACATTGTAGGTGTCGCCACCGGCGCCAACTTGTGTGAATGCTCTGAAAAGCTAATCATTTGCATATCACAGCATCTTCTTCCTGTCGCTTAAATTTCGCGTCTGTAGCACATCATCTTCGTGGTGTAGCAATTTTAATGGCCAGTAGTGTAGTTTGCGCACGAGAAATTTGCTTTGTGCAGGACCCTGGATTCTTGTTTTGACAAATTTTAAAAGGATAGGATGATCTCCTTCACATCATAGTCCAAAGGTGGTAGGTACATTATTTATAAATTCATTTAATGTTGACTTAGTGCCATCAAAGGCCTGAGGGATTAACTGTAACGCATCGCTTATTGAAATACTGCTCTCAGTATCGGCAGAGTTAGGGGTCGTCATGACTCGCTGTGTTTGTGATGCGAAGTGCTGAGTTGAGGCAAGCTGGCGCTGCTCCTTTGTCGTACGTGCAGATGCTGCCCTTGGAGCCGAGTTGCTACCACCTGTCCAGAGCTGCGCTTTCTCGGGCCGGGCGTGGTGTCGTGTAGCCCGCAGCCGCTGGAGCCGCTGGAGGCGCCTGGTGACGCCCAGGCGGTCCTCCCAGGACCGTGATACGGATTTTGGGCAGTGGTTGCCGGAAGGGCCTACCACTTTAAGCAGATTGAAGGTTACGTTGGACTTCAGGGATGGGATCATTCTGGCAGAGTTTACAGGTGGAGGAGTCAGGTAACTGGCAGAGACATTCCGCCTTCTATTAACTGTGATTCATAACAACAGTGGTGGAAGAACCTTTGTCTGCAGGTCTACATCTACATCTACATTTATAGACCGCAAGCCAACCAACGGTGTGTGGCGGAGGGCACTTTACGTGCCATTGTCATTACCTCTCTTTCCTGTTCCCGTCGCGTATGGTTTGCGGGAAGAACGACTGCCGGAAAGCCTCCGTGCACGCTCGAATCTCTCTAATTTTACATTCGTGATCTCCTCGGGAGGTATAAGCAGGGGGAAGCAATATATTCGATACCTCATCCAGAAACGCACCCTCTCGAAACCTGGACAGCAAGCTACACCGCGATGCAGAGCGGCTCTCTTGCAGTGTCTGGCACTCGAGTTTGCTAAACGTCTCCGTAACGCTATCACGCTTACCAAATAACCCCGTGACGAAACGCGCCGCTCTTCTTCGGATCTTCTCTATCTCCTCTGTCAACCCGACCTGGTACGGATCCCACACTGATGAGCAATACTCAAGCATAGGTCGAACGAGTGTTTTGTAAGCCACCTCCTTTGTTGATAGACTACATTTTCTAAGGACTCTCCCAATGAATCTCAACCTGGCACCCGGCTTCCAACAATTAATTTCATATGATCATTCCACTTCAAATCGTTCCGAACGCATACTCCCAGATATTTTACAGAAGTAACTGCTACCAGTTTTTGTTCCGCTATCACATAATCATACAATAAAGGATCCTTCTTTCTATGTATTCGCAATACATTACATTTGTCTATGTTAAGGGTCAGTTGCCACTCCCTGCACCAAGTGCCTATCCGCTGCAGATCTTCCTGCATTTCGCAGGAATTTCCTAATGCTGCAACTTCTCTGTATACTACAGCATCATCCGCGAAAAGCCGCATGGAACTTCCGACACTATCTACTAGGTCATATATATATATATATATATATATATATATATATATATATATATATATATTGTGAAAGCAATGGTCCCAAAACACTCCCCTCTGGCACGCCAGAGGTTACTTTAACGTCTGTAGACGTCTGTCCATTGAGAACAACATCCTGTGTTCTGTTTGCTAAAAACTCTTCAATCCAGCCACACAGCTGGTCTGATATTCCGTAGGCTCTTACTTTGTTTATCAGGCGACAGTGCGGAACTGTATCGAACGCCTTCCGGAAGTCAAGGAAAATGGCATCTACCTGGGAGCCTGTATCTAATATTTCTGGGTCTCATGAACAAATAAAGCGAGTTGGGTCTCACACTATCGCTGTTTCCGGAATCCATGTTGATTCCTACAGAGTAGATTCTGGGGTTCCAGAAATGACATGATACGCGAGCAAAAAACATGTTTTAAAATTCTACAACAGATCGTTGTCAGAGATATAGGTCTATAGTTTTGCGCATCTGCCGACGACCCTTCTTGAAGACTGGGACTACCTGTGCTCTTTTCCAATCATTTGGAACCTTCCGTTCCTCTAGAGACTTGCGGTACACGGCTGTTAGAAGGGGGGCAAGTTCTTTCGCGTACTCTGTGTAGAATCGAATGGGTATCCCGTCAGGTCCAGTGGACTTTCCTCTCTTGAGTGATTTCAGTTGCTTTTCTATTCCTTGGACACTTATTTCGATGTCAGCCATTTTTTCGTTTGTGCGAGGACTTAGAGAAGGAACTGCAGTGCGGTCTTTCTCTGTGAAACAGCTTTGGAAAAAGGTGTTTAGTATTTCAGCTTTACGCGTGTCTTCCTCTGTTTCAATGCCATTATCGTCCCAGAGGGTCTGGATATGCTGTTTCGATCCACTTACTGATTTAACGTAAGACCAGAACTTCCTAGGATTTTCTGTCAAGTTGGTACATAGAATTTTACTTTCGAATTCACTGAACGCTTCACGCATAGCCCTCCTTTCGCTAACTTTGACATCGTTTAGCTTCTGTTTGTGTGAGAGGTTTTGGCTGCATTTAAACTTACGGTGAAGCTCTCTTTGCTTTCGCAGTAGTTTCCTAACTTTGTTGTTGAACCACGGTGGGTTTTTCCCGTTCCTCACAGTTTTACTCGGCACGATGATTAGGTCAGGATTTGTTTTGAGGCTGTGTACGGCTGTACTTGCTGTCGTGTCCTGACACAGTTGGCAGAGGAAGGAAAGAGGTTGCTGGTCAGTCTGCGCTCCCGAGCAGTACACAGCAGTACACAGAAGGACAATTCACAGTGAAGGCATTTGAATGCTTCCATCTATCTGAGCCGGCACTGGTGCAGGCGTTTACTAGAAGAGCAGGCCGTGAGACTCGGTAGGGAACTCGTTGTATCTACATCTACATCTACATCTATACTCCGCGAGCCACCTTACGGTGTGTGGCGGAGGGTACTTATTGTACCACTATCTGATCCCCCCTTCCCTGTTCCATTCACGAATTGTGCGTGGAAAGAACGACTGCTTGTAAGTCTCCGTATTTGCTCTAATTTCTCGGATCTTTTCGTTGTGATCATTACGCGAGATATATGTGGGCGGTAGTAATATGTTGCCCATCTCTTCCCGGAATGTGCTCTCTCGTAATTTCGATAATAAACCTCTCCGTATTGCGTAACGCCTTTCTTGAAGTGTCCGCCACTGGAGCTTGTTCAGCATCTCCGTAACGCTCTCGCGCTGACTAAATGTCCCCATGACGAATCGCGCTGCTTTTCGCTGGATCATGTCTATCTCTTCTATTAATCCAACCTGGTAAGGGTCCCATACTGATGAGCAATACTCAAGAATCGGACGAACAAGCGTTTTGTAAGCTACTTCTTTCGTCGATGAGTCACATTTTCTTAGAATTCTTCCTATGAATCTCAACCTGGCGCCTGCTTTTCCCACTATTTGTTTTATGTGATCATTCCACTTCAGATCGCTCCGGATAGTAACTCCTAAGTATTTTACAGTCGTTACCGCTTCCAATGATTTACCACCTATGGCATAATCGTACTGGAATGGATTTCTGCCCCTATGTATGCGCATTATATTACATTTATCTACGTTTAGGGAAAGCTGCTAGCTGTCGCACCATGCATTAATCCTCTGCAGGTCCTCCTGGAGTACGTACGAGTCTTCTGATGTTGCTACTTTCTTGTAGACAACCGTGTCATCTGCAAATAGCCTCACGGAGCTACCGATGTTGTCAACTAAGTCATTTATGTATATTGTAAACAATAAAGGTCCTATCACGCTTCCCTGCGGTACTCCCGAAATTACCTCTACATCTGCAGATTTTGAACCGTTAAGAATGACATGTTGTGTTCTTTCTTCTAGGAAATCCTGAATCCAATCACAAACCTGGTCCGATATTCCGTAAGCTCGTATTTTTTTCACTAAACGTAAGTGCGGAACCGTATCAAATGCCTTCCTGAAGTCCAGGAATACGGCATCAATCTGCTCGCCAGTGTCTACGGCAATGTGAATTTCTTGGGCAAATAGGGCGAGCTGAGTTTCACATGATCTCTGTTTGCGGAATCCATGTTGGTTATGATGAAGGAGATTTGTATTATCTAAGAACGTCATAATACGAGAACACAAAACATGTTCCATTATTCTACAACAGATTGACGTAAGCGAAATAGGCCTATAATTATTCGCATCTGATTTATGACCCTTCTTGAAAATGGGAACGACCTGCGCTTTCTTCCAGTCGCTAGGTACTTTACGTTCTTCCAGCGATCTACGATAAATTGCTGATAGAAAGGGGGCAAGTTCTTTAGCATAATCACTGTAGAATCTTAAGGGTATCTCGTCTGGTCCGGATGCTTTTCCGCTACTAAGTGATAGCAGTTGTTTTTCAATTCCGATATCGTTTATTTCAATATTTTCCATTTTGGCGTCCGTGCGACGGCTGAAGTCAGGGACCGTGTTACGATTTTCCGCAGTGAAACAGTTTCGGAACACTGAATTCAGTATTTCTGCCTTTCTTCGGTCGTCCTCTGTTTCGGTTCCATCGTGGTCAACGAGTGACTGAATAGGGGATTTAGATCCGCTTACCGATTTTACGTATGACCAAAACTTTTTAGGGTTCTTGTTTAGATTGTTTGCCAATGTTTTATGTTCG
Organism: Schistocerca serialis cubense; assembly: GCF_023864345.2. Lineage (NCBI taxonomy): Eukaryota > Metazoa > Arthropoda > Insecta > Orthoptera > Acrididae > Schistocerca > Schistocerca serialis. The sequence continues at coordinate 188,943,243 of NC_064649.1, read as the reverse complement.
AATTCGTTGAATGCTTCTCTCATTGCTCTCTTTACGCTCTTTTTCGCTTCGTTCAGCTTTTCCTTATCAGCTATGATTCGACTACTCTTAAACCTATGATGAAGCTTTCTTTGTTTCCGTAGTACCTTTCGTACATGATTGTTATACCACGGTGGATCTTTCCCCTCGCTTTGGACCTTAGTCGGTACGAACTTATCTAAGGCGTACTGGACGATGTTTCTGAATTTTTTCCATTTTTGTTCCACATCCTCTTCCTCAGAAATGAACGTTTGATGGTGGTCACTCAGATATTCTGCGATTTGTGCCCTATCACTCTTGTTAAGCAAATATATTTTCCTTCCTTTCTTGGCATTTCTTATTACACTTGTAGTCATTGATGCAACCACTGACTTATGATCACTGATACTCTCTTCTACATTCACGGAGTCGAAAAGTTCCGGTCTATTTGTTGCTATGAGGTCTAAAACGTTAGCTTCACGAGTTGGTTCTCTAACTATCTGCTCGAAGTAATTCTCGGACAAGGCAGTCAGGATAATGTCACAAGAGTCTCTGTCCCTGGCTCCAGTTCTGATTGTGTGACTATCCCATTCTATACCTGGTAGATTGAAGTCTCCCCCTATTACAATAGTATGATCACGAAACTTCTTCACGACGTTCTGCAGGTTCTCTCTGAGGCGCTCAACTACTACGGTTGCTGATGCAGGTGGTCTATAGAAGCATCCGACTATCATATCTGACCCACCTTTGATACTTAACTTAACCCAGATTATTTCACATTCGCATTCGCTAATAACTTCACTGGATATTATTGAATTCTTTACTGCTACAAATACTCCTCCACCATTGGCGTTTATCCTATCCTTGCGGTATATATTCCATTCTGTGTCTAGGATTTCGTTACTGTTCACTTCCGGTTTTAACCAACTTTCCGTTCCTAATACTATATGCGCACTATTTCCTTCAATAAGAGATACTAATTCAGGAACCTTGCCCTGGATACTCCTGCAGTTTACCAATATTACGTTAACTTTTCCTGTTTTTGGTCTCTGAGGACGGACATTCTTTATCAACGATGATAATGTCCTCTCTGGTAAGCCGTCAGGTATTTTATCGTTTCGCCCAAGGGGGGGTCCCTCTAACCTAAAAAACCCCCGTGTGCACGCCACACGTACTCTGCTACCCTAGTAGCTGCTTCCGGTGTGTAGTGCACGCCTGACCTGTCTAGGGGGGCCCTACAGTTCTCCACCCAATAACGGAGGTCGATGAATTTGCAACCATTATAGTCGCAGAGTCGTCTGAGCCTCTGGTTTAGACCCTCCACACGGCTCCAAACCAGAGGACCGCGATCGACTCTGGGCACTATGCTGCAGATATTAAGCTCAGCTTGCACTCCGCGTGCGATGCTGGTTGTCTTCACCAAATCAGCCAGCCGCCGGAAGGAACCAAGGATGGCCTCAGAACCCAAGCGGCAGGCGTCATTCGTTCCGACATGTGCTACTATCTGCAGCCGGTCACACCCAGTGCGTTCAATAGCTGCCGGAAGGGCCTCCTCCACATTACGGACGAGACCCCCCGGCAAGCACACCGAGTGCACACTGGCATTCTTCCCCGACCTACCCGCTATTTTCCTGAGGGGCTCCATAACCCGCCTAACGTTGGAGCTCCCTATAACTAATAGGCCCGCCCTCTGTGACTGTCGGGACCTTGCCGGAGAATCGGCCACTGGCCCAACAGGCGAGGCACCCTGTGGTGGCTCGGAAACGATGTCATCACCACTAGGAAGCACCCCGTACCTGTTGGAAAGGGGTAAGGCAGCTGCCACGCGGCCAGATCCCACCTTCGCCTTTCGGCCAGGCACGCGCGAGCCCACCACTGTCCGCCATTCACCCTGGAGTGATGGCTGACCGGTAAGATGCTCACTGCCGGAAGACGCAGCGACATCAGGGGTTCCATGTGATTCCAAGGCCACCGAAGTAGGCATAGGTCTCACCACAGTTGCCCCAACGCCACTACGAGCCGACGCCTGCGCCTCGAGCTCGACGAGCCTAACAGACAAAGCCTCCACCTGCCCCCGAAGAGTGGCCAATTCTCCTTGCGTCCGCTCACAACAACCACAGCCCCTACACATGACTATGTTTACCCTACTCTATACGGTGACAAATTCCCAAGATAATCTTCTGATGAGCTACTCTGATAATCAAGAAACGCTCACTGAAATACGAGACGCGAAAACTACGCTAGGTTTTCCCAGAAAAACTATTTAAAAGCTAAGCGCAGCAAATAAGTACAAAAACGCTTTATACAAACAGTACTCGCTGCTGCTGGTGCTGTCGCTCTGGCTGTCACAAGACAACTGCTGATTCAGGTGACTAGTGGCTAACGGCCGCGAAACAAACAAAAGACGGTTTTAGGGCGCTTTCTGTTCTAAACGATCAAGAAAACACTAAGAAATCTAACACGAAAACTACGTAAAGTTTTATCAAGAACTGTTAGTTACTATGCAGAGCAGATAAACACAAATAGAACCCCTTCCTTAGTGGAAGGTCGTAAACAAAATGCAAAATAAACGCTTTATACAGACACTACTCGCTGCTGCTGGTGCTGTCGCTCTGGCTGTCACAAGACAACTGCTGATTCAGGTGACTAGTGGCTAACGGCCGCGAAACAAACAAAAGACGGTTTTAGGGCGCTTTCTGTTCTAAACGATCAAGAAAACACTAAGAAATCTAACACGAAAACTACGTAAAGTTTTATCAAGAACTGTTAGTTACTATGCAGAGCAGATAAACACAAATAGAACCCCTTCCTTAGTGGAAGGTCGTAAACAAAATGCAAAATAAACGCTTTATACAAACAGTACTCGCTGCTGCTGGTGCTGTCGCTATGGCTGTCACAAGACAACTGCTGATTCAGGTGACTAGTGGCTAACGGCCGCGAAACAAACAAAAGACGGTTTTAGGGCTGGGTATACAAGGAAAGGGAAGAGGGGGAAGTATATACAGATTTTCCAAAGTCTTTATTTGCAATTTCACAAACATGGTAGGTCCTATAAGCTATAATGTCTCTATCAACAAAACTCTCCAGTCCAGACACATTAGGTACACCAGTTCCACCACGTACAACAGCAACAGTTAACCATCCGTTGCCATGAGAAAATGAATCGTTCAGATCAATACTAAAGTTCAGTCGACATGCACAAAATACAGCAGGTCCATCAAGAAGGGAGTGTGCAGCGACAGACTTGATTGTATTCTTCTTCTTGTCTGCTGCTGAAGTAGTCATTTCGACGTTTTCGATTGTTTTATAAACAGTCTGTCTTGAACGACAGGGGGAAGTATATACAGATTTTCCAAAGTCTTTATTTGCAATTTCACAAACATGGTAGGTCCTATAAGCTATAATGTCTCTATCAACAAAACTCTCCAGTCCAGACACATTAGGTACACCAGTTCCACCACGTACAACAGCAACAGTTAACCATCCGTTGCCATGTGAAAATGAATCGTTCAGATCAATACTAAAGTTCAGTCGACATGCACAAAATACAGCAGGTCCATCAAGAAGGGAGTGTGCAGCGACAGACTTGATTGTATTCTTCTTCTTGTCTGCTGCTGAAGTAGTCATTTCGACGTTTTCGATTGTTTTATAAACAGTCTGTCTTGAACGACAGGGGGAAGTATATACAGATTTTCCAAAGTCTTTATTTGCAATTTCACAAACATGGTAGGTCCTATAAGCTATAATGTCTCTATCAACAAAACTCTCCAGTCCAGACACATTAGGTACACCAGTTCCACCACGTACAACAGCAACAGTTAACCATCCGTTGCCATGTGAAAATGAATCGTTCAGATCAATACTAAAGTTCAGTCGACATGCACAAAATACAGCAGGTCCATCAAGAAGGGAGTGTGCAGCGACAGACTTGATTGTATTCTTCTTCTTGTCTGCTGCTGAAGTAGTCATTTCGACGTTTTCGATTGTTTTATAAACAGTCTGTCTTGAACGACAGGGGGAAGTATATACAGATTTTCCAAAGTCTTTATTTGCAATTTCACAAACATGGTAGGTCCTATAAGCTATAATGTCTCTATCAACAAAACTCTCCAGTCCAGACACATTAGGTACACCAGTTCCACCACGTACAACAGCAACAGTTAACCATCCGTTGCCATGTGAAAATGAATCGTTCAGATCAATACTAAAGTTCAGTCGACATGCACAAAATACAGCAGGTCCATCAAGAAGGGAGTGTGCAGCGACAGACTTGATTGTATTCTTCTTCTTGTCTGCTGCTGAAGTAGTCATTTCGACGTTTTCGATTGTTTTATAAACAGTCTGTCTTGAACGACAGGGGGAAGTATATACAGATTTTCCAAAGTCTTTATTTGCAATTTCACAAACATGGTAGGTCCTATAAGCTATAATGTCTCTATCAACAAAATTCTCCAGTCCAGACACATTAGGTACACCAGTTCCACCACGTACAACAGCAACAGTTAACCATCCGTTGCCATGTGAAAATGAATCGTTCAAGACAGACTGTTTATAAAACAATCGAAAACGTCGAAATGACTACTTCAGCAGCAGACAAGAAGAAGAATACAATCAAGTCTGTCGCTGCACACTCCCTTCTTGATGGACCTGCTGTATTTTGTGCATGTCGACTGAACTTTAGTATTGATCTGAACGATTCATTTTCACATGGCAACGGATGGTTAACTGTTGCTGTTGTACGTGGTGGAACTGGTGTACCTAATGTGTCTGGACTGGAGAGTTTTGTTGATAGAGACTCTCGGACAAACAGGGGTTTGAAATAGTTGTTTATTCCAGAGAGGACTAACTAATACACTGGAGGCTAGGGTTAGAAAAAGCACGAATAACATTGTTACAACAGAAGCCAGTGCACAAGTCCCAGGAGTGGATGCTAACCACAGTAGCAAACACTAGCACCATCTTAAGGCAACAACTTACTTGCGAAACAAAACATACTGAATGCGACACTGTTCACTGAGGCACTCCAAGTGAGACAGAGCAGACTTACGCGGAGCTGGACCGAGGCTGGAGTCGACGGACGCGGATTCGGCGCCCAGATCGTCTGACTGAGAACTGCGCCAAGATGCGGAATCTAGGAGTTTTACAGAGTCGCGTGGGGGCACTGTTTTTCCCACTTAAAGCCACCCAGCCAATCCCGCAGGTCTCTTGCAGGCGCCTGCCAATCGCGGTTTAGTTAGGTCCCCTCTACTGCTCCTCTGGCAGGGATGATAATGCAGTTGCACTAAGTCCGTATTTGGTATCAACATTGTTCAGCTGAAAGCTAAATGTAACAGCTCTGCCAAATAAGACTTACAACATTATCGTCACACGTCATTTAGCCCCACCCTTCGGGCTCCCCGGAGTGGGGACTGCTGGGTCAACAGCTTTTTGGCGTTGTCGCTCTCTTCCTAAGCCTTGTGAGCCTACTGACGCTGCTGGCCTCAGGGCTGGTATCAATCTGGCTTTATACGCTACTACATGCCCGTAGGTTACAAAGTTCTACGGTGGCAACCTAGCACACCGTTTAGACGACATATGAAGTTACGTGTGAATTCCTCGAAGAGTAACTAGCGCCCTGGGGCCGCGTCTGCATTTTCGCAAGGCTTTCCCCTTACGGTTTACTTCCTGTAGTAACAGCATCTCTCCCAGTTTTGTCTGCCCCCAGCATCGTCTCTGCTTTCGCACCTTGGTGGGCCTGTCCTCCTTTCTCACAGCTTCAAGATAACACTGCAATAGCAAGGAAAAATCTATATACACTACTGGCCATTAAAATTGCTGCACCACGAAGATGACGTGCTATAGACGCGAAATTTAACCGACAGGAAGAAGATGCTGTTATATGCAAATGATTAGCTTTTCAGAGCATTCACACAAGGTTGGCGCCGGTGGCGACACCTACAACGTGCTGACATGAGGAAAGTTTCCGACCGATTTCTCATACACAAACAGCAGTTGGCCGGCGTTGCCTGGTGAAACGTTGTTGTGATGCCTCGTGTAAAGAGGAGGAATGCGTACCATCACGTTTCCGACTTTGATAAACGTCGGATTGTAGCCTATCGCGATTGCGGTTTATCGTATCGTGACATTGCTGCTCGCGTTGGTCCAGATCCAATGACTGTTAGCTCAATATAGAAGCGCCTGCGATGCTGTACTCAACGACGAACGTGGGTGCACGAATGGCAAAACGTCATTTTTTCGGATGAATCCGGGTTCTTTTTACAGCATCATGATGGTCGCATCCGTGTTTGGCGACATAGCGGAGAAAGCACATTGGAAACGTGTATTCGTCATCGCCATACTGGCGTATCACCCGGCGTGATGGTACGGGGTGCCATTGGTTACACGTCTCGGTCACCTCTTGTTCACATTGACGGTACTTTGAACAGTGGACGTTACGTTTCAGATGTGTTACGGCCCGTGGCTCTACCCTTCATTCGATCCCTGCGAAACCCTACATTTCAGCAGGATAATGCACTACCGCATGTTGCAGGACCTGTACGAGACTTTCTGGATACAGAAAATGTTCGACTTCTGCCCTGGCCAGCACATTCTCCAGATCTCTCACCAATTGAAAACGTCTGGTCAATGGTGGCCGAGCAACTGGCTCGTCACAATACGCTAGTCACTACTCTCGATGAACTGTGGTATTGTGTTGAAGCTGCATAGGTAGCTGTACCTGTACACTCCATCCAAGCTCTGTTTGACTCAATGCCAAGGCGTATCGAAGCCGTTACTAAGGCTAGATGTGGTTGTTCTGGGTACTGATTTGTCAGGATCTATGCACCCAACTTGCGTGAAAATGTAATCACATGTCAGTTGTCAGTTGTAGTATAATATATTTGTCCAATCAGTACCCGTTTAGCATCTGCATTTCTTCTTGGTGTAGCAATTTTAATGGCCCGTAGTGTATTACATTGCTTCTGCTGAAAGGCTGGTGTTCTGAGGAAGGGACAGGTCAAGCTGGAGGTAAGGAATTCCTGGATCGTGACCAGTGGCTGGTTAGGTGGAGGGTGGAGGGGGGGTGAGGATCATGGTTGGACAGTGCTATGAACTAGGAGAGACAGGGATCAGTGTTGGGATTACCGAGCGAGGTGGCGCAGTGGTTAGACACTGGACTCGCATTCGGGAGGACGACGGTTCAATCCCGCGTCCGGCCATCCTGATTTAGGTTTTCCGTGATTTCCCTAAATAACTCCAGGCAAATGTCGGGATGGTTCCTCTGAAAGGGCACGGCCGACATCCTTCCCCATCCTTCCCTAATCCGATGAGACCGATGACCACGCTGTCTGGTCTCCTTCCCCAAACCAACCAACCAGTGTTGGGATTACGTTGGCTCTGGTTGGAGAGACTGGTGGCAAAAGACGTGTTTCCATTTCATGAATCAGGAGAAGGAGAGTAGGTCTTTGACACATCATCAAGGTCAAGCTCGGGTGTCGGGCGGAAGGTGAGGCCTCTACCTACGACCGAAACTTCTGTGGGGCTGAGGGTTTTGGAGGAAAGGTTAACAACAGTGTTAGGGGAATGTTCTGGCTCTGGATTTGGTGCAGTGTTACCAGGGAGTTTTTGGGATGTGGCAAATTGAAAAGATCAGCTAGGCAGGGTTTGGGGCGCTGTGGGGAGGATAGGGACTGGATACTGGTTCACTGAGGTGGCAGTAGCATGTCAGCAGGTTGGATGACTTATGAAAGCGGTGCTCATAATGCCATTCCAGGTGCTGGACAGTGTGGGATTCAGTTTCAGAGACACGATGTATACAGCTTGTCTTGGAGGGTTGCTGAGGTAGTTCTGGCATGCCTGTGCCGTACAGATGTGTATTTGCAGTACCAGTTTAGTGAGGACCAGGGACCAGCGGAACCTGAGAAGATGCTCATTATGAAAGCAGGGGTGGGATCCAGAGAAAGGAATTTTTGCAGTTAGACCATTGTACGGGTGGGAGGTGTACTGTGCGTTTAAGAAACAGGATGTGGGACTGGGTTTTAGCCAGGGAAAGGGATACTCTTCTCAACTGGTGCAGAAAGATGGAGCGGGTACATTGTGGTAGGGACACTGTAGGTAAAACGGGAAGGACACGGAAATGGGCAAATGAAGGAGTTAGATTGTCGTGAGGGGAGCTCAATAACAGAAAAGAGGAGTAAAAAAATACGACACGCAAAAACATGCACAGATACGTTAAAAATGTACAGAAACACGCGAAAAAAGGAACCGACGAGGAACGGGATATGCGTGCGTAAGGGAAAAGTGGGGGACGGGGGATCGGTTAGACTGAGGATCAAAGTTCGTGTGGCACAGGTAGGTGTGGAGAATAAAATGTAAAAATAAGTGAGGATGAGGGATAAAATGGGATCAATAGGAATAATTATCATTTGCAGTGGGAAGAACTTGGAGCATCAGATGCTGCACCGACACCCCGTGCAGTCACGAAGCCACATTTTTAGTGGAAGAAATCGTTCGTACAGAGTTGCTCGGAAGTGTGTGCAGTTTGAAAGGCGGAGAATAAACACTGGAAAGAAGAGAGGAAATGTACAGAGAGAAGAATAGTACTATAGAGAATAGTAACAAAGGAAAACATTGCAGAGTTGTGCGATTGTAAAAAACCCGTTAGGCAAAAATCAAACAATGGAAACTCCAGGTTCGAATTTCAACAGTATAAGGAAAAGATAGATCTACTAACTGTAAAGATGACACATTGGCTTGCTGACAGGCACAATGAAAAGATGCTTACACATTTAGCTTCCAGTCAAAGCCTTCAGAAAGTGAAACACACACACATTCACTCACACGAGCAACCACACCACACACACACACACACACACACACACACACACACACACACACACGACCACCATCTCTGACAGGTGGGACTGGGATGTGGCTGTAATTTGGGATGGAAACAGCAATCTTTAGAGGAGGGGGAGGGGAACAGCAGCAAATGGGTGGGGGGGTGGGGAGAGAGAGAGGAACGCTGACTGGCGGACTGTGTAGGACCAGACTGCCGAAAGGCGCAGTGTCAGCAGGTTGTGGGGCTGGGAGGTGAGGGGAAAAGGACAGGAGTGGGGAAGGGGGAAGACGGGGGGACGCATTGGCAGAGTGTGGCACACAAAGAGGGTGAGCGGGCGAGAACGGGAAGGAGGTGACGGGACAGAGGGTGCGAAAACTGTCGGACTGTAGGTTGACGGGAACGGAGAAACCGAAATGATGCTATTTGAAGCTAAATCGTTAAAAGGTAACATACGATGATTAGGATGTCATAGAAGCAAAACGTATGACGTTTTTACACCTTAAATCTCCAAAAATATCCAAACTGGAAGGCACACATTGACTACTTAACGGCTTAGTATTTTCAATTTGTATTTTGGCAGGTGCGAGAAACACAGACTAGAAAGGTAGTCTATAACTTCTACTTTGAGTCAGTTATTCATTATGGCATAATCTTATGAGGAAATTCAACAAATGAGACTCCTAGTATTACAGAAGAAAATACTTAGGAACATAAGTGTTACCAAACAACAGGTGTCCTGTCAACTATTGTTAAAAGATTTCAATACACTATCTATACCCTCCCTTTACATATATGAGGTGATGTTATTCTTATATAAAAGTCAGTATACAGTAAACTCTGTTTCGTCCACAACTAAAATACTCACCACAGAGAGAATTTTAAACTCTTGAAACACTACTGAAAACTTTTTACCCAAACACCAGGGTAGAAGGGACTTAAAATTTACAATAAAATAAAAGGCAGTAATATATTTAACATGGAGTTTGGTTCATTTAAAAGATTAGTTTTTACCATTCTAGTGGAAAAGTGTTATTAGTCTATTGACGAATTCAATGGGGACAGTTTCAGAGTTTTAAGATGGTAACTATGTATTTTATTTTTGTATACTGGAAACTGCAGTATGCATTTGTGTAGCAGTATCTCAGTAGTATACATAAAATAATGTAAACTATTGCATTTCTCTTTAAAAATGTTTCTTATTTTAAATCCTGACACGTCTCCCACAAATTGTGTATTACGAGACAAATAAGAATGACGACAAGGCGCGACGGTGAGTGCGTGTTTCCACCTGCTGTGGAGGGTCGCTTATGCTTTAGACTCACAGCTTTGCAGGTCTGTCAGCAAGCAAAATCGAGAATGGTGACCACAAGATATTTATAATGTGTAAGTTGGCACACACATCAGCAGGGTGACAGATCATTCATGGAGTGGATCACCAAACCCACACTTGTGCCACTCCACAATGTGTGCTGAAACCACGACAAATGAAATAAAATGACAAAAATTGTTTTCCTAATGAGCCCTCCAATTGTGATGTTGTTAATGTTTATGTTTTATAACTTCTAATTATATGTAAATCGTGAAATATAGATTAGAAATACTGAACAACAGAATGGCAGTGAAGTGTGACTTCTGGTGACACTGACTGTGCAGCAATGTGTTTCAGAACCTCTAGAATATGAAAACTGGTCAGATCTGACAGTTGAGCTCTGGATCAGTGCAACATGGAAAGCATGTAATGTATGTATGACTGACACTTTATTAACAACATTATGAGAAGGAAAGTTGCTACTCAACATATAGCGGAAATGCCGAGTCCGTCCTGGATTTTCCATTGTTTGACACTTTATTAATTTATTTCCATTTCGTCCCAAATAAAAATCGTTGTGTCCTTTCGTTAGTGTATTACTATCTGCAGGTGACATCAAAATAGTGCACATATGAAATAACTGAAAAGTGTGAAACAGGCATCTGAAAGACATTCAGGACACATGGAGGTAGGATTGCCTGCCCATTCAGATTTAAAGGACAATTTCATCAACACAAGGATATGGCAATAAAAGGTATGAATATGACATTCACTATGGTGCCAAAAATTCCCATTTGTGTAGTGATAATTGTGACAATGAGCTTCAATATGGAGGGAAATAAAATCAGTTTCAGTGGCTGACATAATGAATTCTTTTGTGAAATAAAATTTTTTTAAACACGAAAAATTGCATTTTTATTTCGGCCAACACTTTCTTGGCTCTTATACAATAATTTCATAAATCCATATTTTGTCTTTTACTTGCTTTTCAAACAGTTCACTCATCCAGGGGCTCCAATGTTACATTCTGCAGTCTGAAAACCAAAATTATTTCTCAGTACCCTATGTCGGTGTCATCATCATCATCCGTTTCGTAATCTGTTAGGAAGTCATTCTCTGTCCATCGGAAAGTATTAATTATCCTGAGCCGAGGCATTTGACTCTGCATCTCAGCAAAAACATTTTTGTAGAAAACCTCATCCTCTTCCTCATATGTCACATGTAGTTCTCTGGAAGAAGAAAGAGAAAAAGTAACTGCAACATTTGTATTTCTGTATTTTATTACACCCTATTTCTTGTAATACTACAAACCATAAACATTGATGAACTGTGTCATAAATGAAGTGCAAAGGAAATTTATCAGAATTTTTAAACTTAGGAGATACAAATTCTAGTTAATACCTATCTTCATATTAAACAGGTTTTAACTGTGGAAATATGTGGGTAGCATATGGTGTTTTGACTGATATCTCAATAAAGGACTTGGAGAAATGAAGAACCTACAAAAACAGTGAAAACTGGTCTCAACATGCAGCTGAGGTAAGTACTAAATGATTTCTATTGTGTTTTTCATTCTAATTATTTCTCGAATACATCAAATCCAATGAAATTTGGAATAATGCACTATTTTGCGACTGATGATTTTAAAGAAAGTGTTTTTTTCCTCTGTGCCTTAAATACCTGAGGACCATCCTACAAGATATTTTCAAAATTTTTCCTTTTTTCCAGTCAGTCTTCTGACTGGTTCAATACAACCCACCACAAAGTCCTCCCGTGAGCCAATCTCTTGATTTCAGTTGCATCTTGTGTCCTCAATTATTTGTCGGATGTATTACACTCTCCTTCTACACTTTTTACTCCTCACAACTCCTCCTAGTACCACGGAAGTCATTGCTCAATGTCCTAACACATATCCTATCATCCTGTTTCTCTCCTATCATCCTATCCCTCTTCTTGTCAGTGTTCTCCACACTGATTCTGCACATAACCCATCTCTCATTTCTTATAACAGGCCACCTAACTTTCAACACTCTTCTATCAATTTTCTTCTCTTCTCTTCCAGTTTTCTCATAGTCTGTGCCTCGCTTTCATACAATGCTGTACTCCAAACGTACATTCTCAGAAATTTCTTCTTCTAATTAAGGTTGATGTTTGATACCAGCAGACTTCTCCTGGCCAGAAATGCCCTCTATGCCTGTGCTAATTTGCTTTATACGTATTGTTTGGTTATAATTAAAGTTCAGCCACTTACACAGGTCCAGTGTGGGCTGAATTATCATATGGCAGTGAATCTTGGTAGGTATGCTAATGTGTTAATGCAGGACCAATTTATGCTGGAAAAACAATTACTTCCAACTACGGCCACTACGAGCAAATCTGGCACAGTACACCGTTTGTACGACATCCACACTATCGTTCGACAAGCTGTAACGTGAGTGAACAGTAGTGATAATTGAGGAGAAAGACTGTGTGCTGTTAGTGAAACAGTTTCATGTGAACGGCAGTAATTCCAGTGCTGCACTGACAGAGGGGCCAGATGTCATTAAATGCTTCAAAGAAAATGACGATGAAATTCAAAAACGTGGGTGGGCTTGGTGTGGCACCTGGAAGAGGAATGCATCCTACCGCAGTGGAAGTTATTGACACAGTTATTATTGCTGCAACTCAGTATGCAGCACGTGTCCCGGCTAATGCTAGTGTTTGTGCCCTTCCACGAGAATTGTCCATCCTGTGGTCAATGGTGTGGACAGTTTTTGTGTGGTGTTACCGCCAGACACCACACTTGCTAGGTGGTAGCCTTTAGATCGGCCACGGTCCGTTAGTATACGTCGGACCCGCGTGTCGCCACTGTCAGTGATTGCAGACCGAGCGCCGCCACACGGCAGGTCTAGTCTAGAGAGACTCCCTAGCACTCGCCGCAGTTGTACAGCCGACTCTGCTAGCGATGGTTCACTTACTACAGACACTCTCATCTGCAGAGACAACAGTTTAGCATAGCCTTCAGCTACGTCATTTGCTACGACCTAGCAAGGCGCCATATTCAGTTACTGTAACTAATTACTTCAAGACTGTATTCTGAACAAATAATATTGTGAATCATGTACCGTCAAGAGCGACGTTCATCATCAATGGATTAAAGTGAAGTATGAAAGTAATTACGTCCGCTTTCTGAATTCTCATTCCCTGTCATGTTCCAGACCTCACGTCAGCATAGTCCTTCCCTCCTCACGCCAGCCTGCGTGAGCTAAAACGCGTGCATTTAGACTGGTGCCCCTACAAGATCCGGACGGTGCAGCAACCAAATCATCATATCTGCAGCAACGTACTGAATTAGCTCTTCAGTTTTCGGACAGATAGAAGTCGATGACATGCGACCAGGCAATTTTCTATGGAGTGAAGAGGCACATTCTACACTACAGGGTACAGTAAATACACAGAACTGCCAAATTTAAGGGTACTGTTAAACTGCATGTTCTGCACCAAGAACCACTGCAGTTGCTGTATATGACTGCTTGGTGTGGAGTCACAAGCATCTTTATTCTTGGTCCGTTCTCTGAAGAGGATACATCCGTAGAGCCTGTCGGGGGTGGTGGGGGGGGGGGGGGCCCTCTGTGATGCCTTTACGTTATGGAGACCTCCTTGTACAGCACGTGATTCCTGCTTTGGAAGAGCACAACTGTGTGGAAACCACTCTTTTCATGTAAGATGGGCCAACATTGCATGTCACTCACCCAGTGAAAGATCTGCTTAGTGCAACCTTCCTTAAAACATATTATATCGAGAGGTTTTCAGATGCATTGCCTGCAAGATGACCTGATCTGAATCCATATGACTCTCGACTCTGGGAATACCTAAAAGAATACCTTTACCAGAGGCACATTAGGTCTCTACCTGATCTGAAGGCCAGTACGCAGGAACACATCGCTTACATTCCACCGGAACTACTGTGAGCAAGTGTTGATCACATCGTTTTACAGAAGTAGCATCTCATTCGACATCTCCAGTGCTCGTACAGAATGAATTAACCCTTTAGTGACCAAATTATTTCCGGAAGTTGTAGATTTTTTATGAACACTTTATTGGGCTAAGAAACCGTTCATAAAATCATAGTTTAAATCTTGAAATGAGAGTTTAGTCTATGAGTGTAAAAAAATTAGTGGGAACTATTGGAACTGTGGAGTAACTTCACTTGCTAATTTAAAACAAATGTATTTCCTTTATTTTTTTGTACAAAAACATGTTAAACATTACATTTATATTTGTATTAGTTCATACTGTCCTTTGAGTTCACTAAGGTGATGTACTATGGAACTTAGAGAAGCATGGTGCTACATACAAAGGTACACGACAGTTGCTACTCATTACTTTTGTTCGCTTTTCTTTGTTCTTGGTGCTACATTGGCGGCATCTTCTGTTTGTTGTACCTTCTGTAGGGAAATGAGTTCCAACTTTCTCCAGACGAACTTCATCTGGTACTCCAGACACACCTCTTATTGGTGTTTGACCTTCCTCTTCTCTTACGACTTGAGAAGCCAGAGATAAGCTGCCTTGCCAAGTGCAATCTAAATGTTAGCTGCTCTGCTTTTGTCTTCTGTAGCTTCCACATAACGTAGGAACTAACAACTGCCAAATGCACAAGAAAGGAAAACAGTTTGTGCCACCACTTCCACGAACGACGGCCTACAGCATACCGTTGACGCAGCTGATCAAATCTATCGACTCCTCCCATTATTTTATTATACTCTGCCACAGCTAATGGGCAGAATACTTCAGTTCTGCTTCCACTAACTTACCTTGTAATATTTATGTAATTTTCAGTCAAATGCAGCAAATATCCACGAATACTATCTCCCTCATAAATACAAAAATAGATAAATACAACACAAGTCACTTCACACGCAAAAGGAAAGCACACTATCCAAAAAACGCTGTAGCGGTCGAAACAGTGGCTCGTTTTCACGCGGGAACTGCGCTTCTGCAATGATTGACTCACAAGGTAGAAAAACAACAGCTTTAGCCTAACTGTTGACAATCTATACATAGTTAGCACACTCTAACAGAGATGGTAGCATAAGTTAGAAGTGGGAACACGGATTACCACTGAACTTACAGAGAAAACAAATAAGTGGGAACTATTTGCATTCGCAGCACCAGATTCGCACCTGGTCACCAAAATTGAAACTAATTTTTCTCCAGCGTAAAACTGTTCTGTGTTAACGCATTAGAATACAAATCGAGTTTCGCTTCCATATGATAATTACAGCCCACACTGGACCTCTGCGAGTATCTGCACTTTAATTACAGCCATTTGGTATGTCATCATTGCTTCATGCATCGTGTGTTACTTTATTTCCTATATATCAGAACTGCATCACTTCTTCATGGACACCAGTTTTGATGTTAAATCCATAACTAATCTGATGTAGCTAATGCTCATTAATTTCATCTTTCCTGGTTTCTTTCTCAATCTGTAGTGTGTTCTCATTAGACTGTTCTTTCCATTCAACAGGTTCTGAAATTCTTCCTCCCTTTCATAAGCCAATAGGAATATCATCAGTGAATGATATTATTAATATCCATTCTCCCTGAATTTTAATCCACTCTTCCATCTTTCTTTTATTTCTTTCACTGCTTCTTTGATATATAAACTGGAAAGTTGGGATTGAAAGTTTATATCCCTGCCTTACACTCTCTCTAATACTAGCACTCCGTTCCCAGTCTCGTGGAAGTCATCGAGGTCATACGGTAGAAACGCAAAGTCATCAGAACCGGGCTCGGACGGTGAACAGAGGCAGCAGGAGCAACCTACCTGAGGTTCACGAGCCTGACAGAAAATTCTTCAAATGGCACAGCTCTGATGTGGCCGCTGTACAGGATATCGAGGCAGCGCAGTTGCTTCAAGTCCAGGACGTGCCGTAGGCTCGGCTGCAGATCTGTCAGGTCGTCAATGTACTGGAGGAGCAGCGTGCGGAGGGCCGGCAGCTGCGCCACGTGCGCCACGGCAGATCCGCCCAGCCCACTGCATCCGGAAAGATCCAGTCTAGAAGAACAAACAGAAAAATAATGTAACACTTTAAGATGTTGGTGACAACATGAAATTTGCTGTGTAATACACAGTACGACAAAAAAGAAAGGCAATGAATTATCCAAATGGGACAGAAATCAGTACATGTACAGACAAACAAATGGTTACATGTTGTATACATAGTTCCGTGTAGTCAGCGCGTACACAACTTTCCCACTAGAGCGCGCCCCGCTAAACACAACAGTGCAGGCGCAGCGCTCGTCCATCTCCGCACTACGAGATGGCGCTGCCTTAGAGACGGACCAAATTCTGCTTCCGCCGATCTGCGTATTAATATGTAACGCAGCCATTGAGATTGCTGCTAACGTAGAACCTTTTCTCCTCGCGGATCACACTTGCGCAGTGATACCTGAACGCGCGAGGTATTATAACGAGTGTACAGACCTCCAATTAGTCAGTCTGCATTAGTCTGTACCAGTCTATAGTCAAGTTTCAGTGTGCGCCTAATAAGATTATCATATTCCTGTACATAGCCACGAAGATAAATGTATAGACACTTTGTCAAGTATCAGAGATATGTGAGAATAAGATTAACGTACCAAGACCAAAGGAACTTCAGATTGTCAATTGTAAATAGCATCCAGAATCAAGTTACGTAATGTTTATGCTTTTATCATTTTAATAAATGTGTGCGAAAATTAATCAAGTTCTGTTTGAAGTCGGTCACCGTCAACCTGCTACTCTAAGCGTGCAAGTGGCATATCTACCGTCCGACCTAACGTAGAAGATAAACACGCCACAATAAGACCACGAGACATATTGCTGACACTCGCCTACTTCGTTAGATCGACAAGTCAAATAATCTGATGGTGTGTGTACCGAATGTCTTACAGTACGCACACCACATTACAATTTCAGAAAAAACTGGACGATTCATTCAGGAGAGAGAGCTCCACAAATTGAGCAAATCAATAGCGCATTGGTCCATCTCTGGCACCTGTGCAAGCTTGGCACTGATGACAGAGTTGTCGAGTGTCCTCCTGAGGAATATCGGGCCAAATTCTGTCCTATTGATCCATCAGATCGTCATAATTCTGAGACTGTTGGAGGACCCTACCCATAACGCTCCAAATGCTCTCAATTGGGAAGACATCCGGCAAACTTGTTGACCGAGGTAGGGTTTGCGAAGCACCAAGAAAAGCAGTAGAAACTCTCGCCCTGTGGAGGCAGGCATTATCTTGCCGAAACGTAAGCCAAGGACAGCTCGCCACGAACGGCGACAAAACGGGGCGTAGAGTAGCATCGACTTACTGTCGTGCCGCAAGTGTTCCGAGGATGGCAACCGAAGGAGTGCTGAAAACAAATGGCACCTCAAACCGTCACTTCCGGTTGTCGCACCGTATGGCGGGTGACAGACACGTTGATATCCCTCTGCTATCCGGGGTACCTCCAGACGCGTCTTCAGTCTGGAATAAAATTGTCTTCAGTGATGAGCTCTGCTTGAAATTGAGCCACAGTGACCAGCAAAGACCTGCCTGGGGACACCCCGGAGTGTAGTGGGATACCAACCGACAGCAAAACAACCGGAACTGATAGTCTGGAGTGCCACTTGTTTTCGTAGCAGGTCACTGTCGGTTGTTATCCTCGGAAAACTTGTGGCATAGCAGTAAGTCGACACTATTTGGTTGCCATCCACAGCACCCTTACAGCACAGTGATACGTCAACGATATTCTACGCCCCTTTTGATTGCCCTTCCTGCTCTTACATTTCAGCAAGATAATGCCCGCCCGCACACTGCGAGAGTTGCTATTGCTCGTCTTCACGCTCGCCAAACTCTACCTCGGCCAGCGAGGTTGCCGGATCTCTCCCCAACTGAGAGCATTTGGAGCATTACAGGCAGGGCTTTAATGATGTCAGGATTTCGATGACAGAATTGGGCACCCAATATCCGTCAGGACGACATCCGACAACTCTGTCGATCGAAGCCGAGCCGAATAACTGCTTGCGTACAGGCCAGAGGTAGACCGACGCGTAGTCGAATTGCTCAATTTCTGAAGCTCTTTCTCTCGAATAAATCATCCAACTTTTCTGAAATTTTAATGATTTGTTTGTCTGTGCACGTACATCACATCTGCCAGTTTCCATCCCTCTGGACAATTCCTTCGTGGTGTGACGTTTTCTTGACTTAGAGCGGCATTTACACGTGAGTAATTTCCTGTGCACACTAAGTGCAGCAGCTGTTGCAAATACATGCACAGGAACAGACTTTCACTCAGCTCTGTCCCGTGGCACAATCTTCTGGGCCTTTGCAGCTAAGGGGAAAAAGTACAGGGTCTTCATTAATGAGTGGTGCATTTTCATATATTTATTGATTTATATGGGCACATTTACATCACTACATGACTACGGAGAGCACAGGCTCGCTGTGTCGTCGGGGCCGGAACACGGGTCCGGGAACTGCGACGGACGAGACCGGACGCGGTCGGGGTCGGGGTAGTATCTGGAGCTCAGCGGGAACGTGACACGCACACCGACAGTGGGCCCGGGAGCTGTGACGGGCAGTCGGCCGACGAGACGGGAGGAGACGTCTGGAGAACTGAAGACGAGATCACAGCCAGTGAAGTGGCCTCCCGGGGACAGTGTGTTAATAGCAGATGGCAGGCGGGGTGCAAGCTGGCCGTGTCGTGTGGTGTGACGTCATTACGGTGCGGCACGGGCATTCGAAATGGACGCGGCGGCCAGCTCGCGTGACGCAGTCTGCCGGCTGCCGGAGTGCCCGTTTGGAGCACGGTCTCGGGGGCTGCCCGGCCAGGTCGGGGACGGGACGAGGTGGGTGTGGCTGCGCACTGGCAGCTGGCGGTACCCGTGCACCGCTGACGGCTAGGGGAGTGGGCTCTGCCTAACAGGTCGCACGGGGAGTGTCGTCCGTGGACAAGTCCTCCACTGAAACTTCCTAGCAGATTAAAACTGTGTGCCGGACCGAGACTCGAAGTGCTAGGAAGTTTCATATGAGCGCACACTCCGCTGCAGAGTGAAAATCTCATTCTGGGAACATCCTCCAGGCTGTGGCTGAGCCATGTCTCCGCAATATCCTTTCTTTCAGGAGTGCTAGTTCTGCAAGTTTCGCAGGAGAGCTTCTGTAAAGTTTGGAAGGTAGGAGACGAGATACTGGCAGAAGTAAAGCTGTGAGGACGGGGCGTGAGTTGTGCTTGGGTAGCTCAGGGGTAGAGCACTTGCCCACGAAAGGCAAAGGTCCCGAGTTCGAATCTCGGTGCGGCACACAGTTTTAATCTGCTAGGAAGTTTCATATCAGCGCACACTCCGCTGCAGAGTGAAAATCGCATTCAAGTCCTCCACTGGTTTGAAGAACTCAACGAGAATCGGAATAGTTGAGGTGAAAGCTGTCTCAATTCTGTCCACGGAGACTTTAGTCGGCTCGCCATTACATTTGATCTGTAAAATGTTCTCGTCACGGTGATCGTGCGGTGCACTCTATGGCAGCGTAAGTGGTGGCCGTGCCACGTCTACGCACAATACCGGGTCAAAAGTATTTAATGCGACAAACTCTGGGAGGTTGTAGGGGACGTCAAAACAAATATTTTCCCTAATGTCATTTTTACCTATGAGGATTATTTAAACTGGTGGAGGCTGTGTTATGCTCGTCAGTTGTTAGACGCCGTATTGCGATCTTGAGATGTTAGAGGGTTTATTACGCTCTTCAGTTGTGGGCAACTGCTGTCCACCAGTGTAGTAGTGCATTGTCTCTGTTTAGTAATGCAGCGATACACCTGGAGTGAGTACACTGATATGGTTGGTGCGTACTACGTAGCGCACCACAACGGACGAGCTGCACAGCGGGTTTATCAACAACAATATCCTAATCGCCGTATCCCGCATCATACGACCTTTGCTGCTGTGTACCAACGTCTGCGTGAGACCGGGTCATTTAGCAGATTACCTGGACAGGGACGCCGTCGCACGGTAAGAACGCTGCAATTTGAGGAAGCTGTCTTGCAGCAGGTGGAGAGGGATCCTTCAATCAGCACTCGTGCAACTGCACATAACATGGGGACTAATCACACGAATGTAAGAACAGTCCTTCGAGAGCAGTTGTTACGTCCATTTCACTTACAGCGTGTCCACAACCTGGAACCAGTTGATTATCCACCCAGAGCACAGTTTTCGCAGTGGTACCTGGAACAGTGTGAAATGCATCCTACATTTCCATCCTCTGTGTTGTTTAGCGATGAAGCAACGTTCGGGCGCGATGGAGTCTTCAACATGCACAATTCGCATGTTTGGAGTGAGGATAACCTACATGCCACAGTTACTAGCGCTCATCAAGTGCGGTTCTTCGTTAATGTGTGGGTCGGTGTTGTTGGGGACTGTTTAACTGGGCCGTGTCTGCTACCTAGGCCATTAAATGGCAGGCACTATTACAGTTTTCTCGCCAGAGCATTGCCAGAATTGCTGGAAGACGTCCCGCTCCCTACAAGACAACGCACGTGGCGCCAACATGACGGGCCGCCGGCACATTTCAGTCGTCGTGTGCGTCTATTCCTGGACCGACGGTTCCCAGAAACGTGGATTGGCAGAGGTGGTCCTGTACCGTGGCCTGCTCGATCCCCAGATATGTCCCCTCTGGACTTTTTGTGTGGGGAGAGATGCGCAACCTTGTTTACGCACCTCCTGTTGCATCAGAAGAGGGTCTGGTTGCCCGGATAGTAGCAGCAGGAGCAAGAACAATTCAGGATACTGCTGGGGTTTTGCCCGTGTCAGACATAACATGATCCGACGGTGTAACCTTTGTTTACGTGTGTCAATGGAGGCATTTCTGAAAATCTACTGCAATTGAAATTGGGTTGTGTTAATGTGTTGTCTCTTGGTCATAAAAAAATGGAAAAGTGTTTCTTGGTTTAATTAATTTGCCGCCAGAGAAATCTTCCTCTACCGGTTTAAATACTCCTCATAGGAAAAATGACATTAGGGAAAAATATTTGTTTTGATGTCCCCTACAACCTCCCAGAGTTTGTCGGTATAAATACTTTTCACTCTGTATAATGTGGAACAGTGTAAATCGGCTCGAGCAAATACCCACCGGTACTGTGCCGTGTCGGCGCGTGCAGTCGGAGGTCGGCTGTACGACTGCGCAGATGTTCTGCCGGTGTCGGGCAGCGTGTGACGGTAGTACCTCCTCCACTAATTCACCGGGAATGGCGAGCGAGTGAGCACAGGCGAGGTGTACAGGTGGAATACCGATGTCGTCCTTGGGATTATTCGCAGGCCGAGAAGTACGAGCCGAAGTGCGTCCGTCCGGGTGATGCCGTGACACGTCAGGGATGCTTCCGGTATACAGTGGAGCCGTTCCGGGTGGCTACGCAGACGTCAAGTGCACGACGACGAGTCCGGAACTGTGTCGGACTGCCGTCGCGTGCCGCCGAATGTGCAAACTACGTCTCATCTCACTGGCTCAAATGACTCTGAGCACTATGGGACTTAACTACTGTGGTCATCAGTCCCCTAGAACTTAGAACTACTTAAACCTAACTAACCTAAGGACACCACACACATCCATGCCCGAGGCAGGATTCGAACCTGCGACCGTAGCAGTCCCGCGGTTCCGGACTGCGCGCCTAGAACCGCTAGACCACCGCGGCCGGCTCATCTCACTGGCACCGTTTGATTCGTGGACACGACAGGACGAAGCAAACAGTCGGCACTCGTTCAAATCCGTCAAGGTGTCAGTGGGGCGCCACGCATTGTACTCGATCCGCGTGGTCCGCGGCTGACAGAATCGGAAATAGGCGTAACTGTCCACGAGGCGTGGACATCTAGCTCACACTGGCTTTTGCTTCGCTGGGTGCTCCACCGTCGTCACAGGTTGGCCCGGCCATTAAATCTCCTCCCACAGGTAAACACTGACGTGCTGCTACCCACGTGATTCTGTGGGATGCCTGCCACAAGTTTGGCATAAGCTACGTTTAATATTTTTTGTGGGATCTGAAATTTAAAAACCTCTCTCACACCGGCCCGATTGAGCTTCACAGATCAGGATAGTAAAAAACACGCGAATATTTAGGGAATTTTCATTCACAAAGCAGGCTTATCACATTCACACAGTTCAATGCTGTCCTATCCTGATTAAATTGAGCTTAACTTAAATTCCATAAGGCAGTGAAGCAATTTCGAAGTCTCGGTGCGACGAAAATTGTCAGTCGATCTTCTGAAAACATTTGTAATAATTATTAACTTTCGGTGACCACACGGGGAAGACCGGAGATGTGCTGGTAAGACCGTGTTAGCCCATTTATTGGAAGTAATAAACTGGATATCTCGAGCGTACAAAACGGCAGGTTCGTCCAGTGTAAATCAGACGTTCCCCACTGATCCCGTGCAACACAGCATAGTAAGCAGACACTGTCAATAATAATCAGTTAAATAATACGCGAACACACTTACTTTAGTTTAGTTCATGTATTAAATTCCTTCTCATACAGAATCTCATCAAGATGGCGACTAGCTCAACAATACATACATATACATCTTCGTTCTTTCACGGCTAATCGGCAAGATCTCCTTCATTCTTTTCATAAGAGAAAACATAGATAGCAGAGAAGGTATTCCATGGAGTAAATGCACGCTCCAAGCAATAATTGGGCTTGAAACTACTTTGCATTGATAAAAGATAAGAAGAGATATTTCGAGATATGTACTGAGTTATATATTTTTATAATATATAATATTCTTTTCATAAGAGAAAACATAGATAGCAGAGAAGGTATTCCATGGAGTAAATGCACGCTCCAAGGAATAATAGGGCTTGAAACTACTTTGCATTGATAAAAGATAAGAAGAGATATTTCGAGATATGTACTGAGTTATATATTTTTATAATATTTCTGAAAATATCGGGTAGAGACCGCCGCAAGAGACATTACATACGGTAGTGCTCAGGTGATCATTAGTGACAACGTCGGATTTCAAACAGAGTCCACAAAGTGGGTACCCCATCTTCTCACCACAGACGACAAATTTCATCATCTTGAGGCGTACAAACAGCTACTGGTACGCTACCAAATTGAAGGGGAACATTTTGTGCACCGGATTTTGATCTGTGATGAAACGTGGGTACACTGTTACGCACGGGAATCGAAAAAAGCAGCCCAAAATGGCACAAAAAAGACCAATCTACACCCACTGACGACTCTACACCCACGGAGTGCCTAAAATTGTCTCTGTGTGGGGAAGGTTATTGCGACAGTCTTTTTTTATATTAAGGAAGTTCTCATCAGTTTTGTCCAAGAATGCTGTACTGTGAGCGCCGTATACTACTGCCATTTTTTGTATAGATCGGAAAGCGAATATCGTCAGAAAATACCAAATCTGGGGCGTGACTAGGCCGCGTGACAGTGCTCGGCCCCACACGGCAGCCCGGACTCGACAAAAAGTTCGGGAGCTGTCGTGTGCCACACTAGGACATCCTCCCTACACTCCGCACTTATTGTCCTGTCATTTTCATTTGTTTGGACCACTAAAAGAAGCAGTCGGACGACACAGATCTAACAACAATTGCACTATCAAAGTGTTTGTGTGAACCCTGCTGTTACAGCCACATTCATTTTGTGAAAACGGGGTTGAGAAAACTACCTATCCCCTGGGAAAAATGTATTTCCCATTCAGAAGACTATACACAGATTAAATAACTTGTGTGTATGAGTTTTTCTGAAGTGAACTTTTCTGAAGTGAACTTATAAACAAAAAATTCAAATTAATATGTGAATTTCCTTTGTACGTGAGCATAAAACATGTTCAAAAACTGCGCAACAGCGACGTCAGGTACTTACATCTGTAAGTGTTTAAGACGGTGGATCTCGGCAAGTGCTCCGTCTGTGAGACTCGTCGCAAAAGTCAGGCTCAGGTGGCGCAGTGACGGGCACCCCCGAGAAATGGTGACCACCGCGTCATCCGGGAGGTCGGTGGCGTGCGGCAGGTCCAACTTCTGCAGCAGTGGTAGGCAGCCGGGCCTGCAGTTGTTCAAAACAACACCTGTTGTGAATGTAAATCTAAGCCGCACAGGTGAAATATTAGTCAGACCCTCAAAAGAGTACCGTATTTACTCGAATCTAACAAGGGGAAGGCCTCAGACACGGCCAAACGATTCGGCTCAAATTTGGCAGGTCGCTTGTGTACAACCCAAAACGAAGGAATCTACGATATTTTGGGTCAACACCCCCTCGTTTTTGAGAAAATCACCCCTAAAGGTTATGGCGAGCAATCAACTCAAAATTGGCGGGATCGATAGATAATTGTAATTACATTTTTCATCATCAGGTATGAGGTCCGAAAACGCATACTTTTCCAGAAATGGGGGTAAGAAACTTTTACAACTGCCGCTTCTGTACCGACATGCAAAACGCTTTCCGCCGGCAGCGCCGATAGCACAAAGGTAACTGGCTCGGAATGGGAGAACCCGGGTTCGAATCTCGAAGAAACCTAGCGGATGTTATTATTTTCATTTGTATTTTTCCATATCTCAATTGATAAGGATAGGACGGTTAATAAGGTAAGTAAATCAATAACGAATGATAATAATAAGGTAAGCAAACTAATTTCCCAAACGCCGTGAGTTAGTAAAGTATTAAACTTTTAAGCCTCGTCACATGAAAACAACTCCGAGCAAGAGTGCTGCGAATTCCTCACGAGGGATCACAGACAGCCAACCGTGCGACGCTTGTTTACAGCGAGGCACGGGACAGAATGTACGCGCGGAGAGTTTTGTTGTCCCGGTTGCCTCTTCGTCATATCATAGTTGAGAACCTGGAAGAGTGAAGGTGTGCAGCACGAGCCTTATAGAAGTCAATCGGAAAGAGTTGTTTTCCGTCATAGGCTGCCGCGAACCTCGCCGATACATGTAGTGATTTTTCCATCGTTAATGCGCCGAATGAAATACGATTTGTGAATGAATACAGTCCTTCCGTAAGTAACATATGACGAGTATTGTCTGTAGTTTGTGGTAATTAGCTCGTCTGTTTATGCTGTAGTAACTAGTTATTGTTTGTTGTGTCATATTTTTTCGAGATTCGAACCCGGGTTCTTCGAGACCCAGCCAGTTACCTTGGCCGGTGCGCTATCAGCGCTGTCGCCGAATAGCGTTTACCACGTGGGCACAGAAGCGGCAGTTATAAAAGTTTCTTTCCTCGATTTCTGGAAAAGTTTGCGTTTACGGACCCCATACCCGATGATGAAAAATGTTCTATTTACAATTATCTATCGATCCCTCCAATTTCGAGTCGATTGCTCTTCACAACTTTTAGGGGCGATTTTCTCAAACACGCGGGGGTGTTGACCCAAAATAACTTCGATTCCTTCGTTTTAGGTTGTACACAAGCGACCTGCCAAATTTGAGCCGAATCGGTTGGCCGTGTCTGAGGCCTTCCCCTTGTAAGCCGCACTTGAATCGAAGCCGCACCTGAAAAATGAGACTCGAAAGCAAGAAAAAAAAATTTTCCCGAATCTAAGCCGCACCTGAAATTTGAGACTCGAAATTCAAGGGGAGAGAAAAGTTTTAGGCCGCACCTCCAAATCGAAACAAAGTTGGTTCATTTTAATACGAGACACAATTTAGGTCGAATGAATGACGATACAGCTACAGTAGTTTGGTTCGAGTCGTAAGCTTAGCAATTAAGCTTTACCAGGTAGCCATTGCTATGCGTCAGGCGCTCCGTCGGTATTTATACGGGTACCCTTCCTTTTTCACGTGCTTCGTCTGGTTTGAATTGATTGCTTATATTTCTTTGATCTCGTAAGTGCCGTTCTCTTTGTTATAGGTGTTTACGTCACTCTGAGCGGAAAATGCATTACTGTACTGTGTCACGCATTGTTTGTAGCATTATGATAGTGAGTGTTTACGGCCTGTCGCCGCTCGCGGCATGGCTTGCTTATGTGCGCGCTACCGCCGCTTACAATGGCAGCGGGGGGTGGGGGGGCGGGGGAAGATGTTCTGAACGAGAGTTTAGCGAAAATTTTTCTCCGTTTGAAAATCTTTGCAGACGCCTCTTTAGTACATTACATTCTGCACAGAATCATCTTAGATTTAAAAATCTAGTCAATTGCCGTGCTTCATTTCTGACTGTATCACTAATAGGCATAAGAATAATACGAATAGGTCTAGCGGTTCTAGGCGCTCAGTCCGGAACCGCGCAACTGCTACAGTCGCCATGCCTCGGGCATGGATGTGTGTGATGTCCTTAGGTTAGTTAGGTTTAAGTAGTTCTAAGTTCTAGGGGACTGATGACCACAGATGTTAAGTCCCATAGTGCTCACAGCCATTTGAACCATTTAATACGAATATAAACATGACATGATATGTACATTCTTCCGCGTTTGCTGTTGTCTCACTCTAGTTTCGTAGTTTATTACGCAGACAGGATTTAAATGAGATAGCAGCAAACACGAAAGAATACATGGCAAAATGTTTGTATTCGTATTATTATATTGTGGTGAAGAGAATACCGCATGTGATTCACAATTCATAAAATTTCCTATTAGCAACCATCTCTTCTCACAGGTAGGTAAAAATTCAGAATGTAGAGTTGGCCATATTGACAAAAACCCCAAACAGTCTTGCCAGTCGGATTTTCATAGTACATTGAAATGCTGCTACATTCGAAGATGAACAATACGGTATTTGTATTTACTTCGTTGGATAATGTATGAAAATGCAGTGGTCGAAACTCGGGGCGGAGGAATAAGCTCATCTTCCATTTTTTTTTAATTTATTTATTGACGCAGAGGTTTTGGCACCAGTATTTATCTTTGTGCCTGCAAAGCAAGCCTGTGTAGCACTACATATATTCGACGGCAGAAGTTAGTTGTGGCGGCACCTATGAACATTTTTCAGAACTTCCGCTTACTTTGCACTCGATTCTAAGCCGCAGGCGGATTTTTGGATTACAAAAACCGGAAAAAAAGTGTGGCTTAGATTCGAGTAAACACGGTACACAGGGATGGCTAGAGGACAAATGTAAGGAGGTAGAGGCTTATCTCACCAGGGGTAAGATAGATACTGCCTACAGGAAAATTAAAGAGACCTTTGGAGAAAAGAGAACCACTTGTATGAATATCAAGAGCTCAGATGGAAACCCAGTTCTAAGCAAAGAAGGGAAAGCAGAAAGGTGGAAGGAGTATATAGAGGGTCTATACAAGGGCGATGTTCTTGAGGACAATATTATAGAAATGGAAGAGGATGTAGATGAAGATGAAATAGGAGATATGATACTGCGTGAAGAGTTTGACAGAGCACTGAAAGACCTGTGTCGAAACAAGGCCCCGGGAGTGGACAACATTCCATTAAAATTACTGACAGCCTTGGGAGAGCCAGTCCTGACAAAACTCTACCATCTGGTGAGCAAGATATATGAGACAGGCGAAATACCCTCAGACTTCAAGAAGAATATAATAATTCCAATCCCAAAGAAGGCAGGTGTTGACATATGTGAAAATTACCGAACAATCAGTTTAATAAGTCACGGCTGCAAAATATTAACGCGAATTCTTTACAGACGAATGGAAAAATTAGTAGAAGCCGACCTCGGGGAGGATCAGTTTGGATTCCGTAAAAATATTGGAACACGTGAGGCAATACTGACCCTACGACTTATCTTAGAAGCTAGATTAAGGAACGTCAAACCTACGTTTCTAGCATTTGTAGACATAGAGAAAGCTTTGGACAATATTGACTGGAATACTCTCTTTCAAATTCTGAAGGTGGCAGGGGTAAAATACAGGGAGCGAATGGCTATTTACAATTTGTACAGAAACCAGATGGCAGTTATAGGAGCTGAGGGAAACGAAAGGGAAGCAGTGGTTGGGAAGGGAGTGAGACAGGATTGTAGCCTCTCCCCAATGTTATTCAATCTGTATATTGAGCAAACAGTGAAGGAAACAAAAGAAAAATTCGGAGTAGGTATTACAATCCATGGAGAAGAAATAAAAACTTTGAGGTTCGCCGATGACACTGTAATTCTGTCAGAGACAGCAAAGGACTTGGAAGAGCAGTTGAACGAATTGGATAGTGTCTTGAAAGGAGGATATAAGATGAACATCAACAAAAGCAAAACGAGGATAGTGGAATGTAGTCGAATTAAGTCGGGTGATGCTGAGGGACTTAGATTAGGAAATGAGACACTTAAAGTAGTAAAGCAGTTTTGCTATTTGGGAAGCAAAATAACTGATGATGGTCGCAGTAGAGAAGATATAAAATGTAAACTAGCAATGGCAAGGAAAGCGTGTCTGAAGCAGAGAAATTTGTTAACATCGAGTATAGATTTGAGTGTCAGGAAGTCGTTTCTGAAAGTATTTGTATGGAGTGTAGCCATGTATGGAAGTGAAACATGGACGATAAATAGTTTGGCCAAGAAGAGAATAGAAGCTTTCGAAATGTGGTGCTACAGATGAATGGTGAAGATTAGGTAGGTAGATCACATAACTAATGAGGAGGTATTGAATAGGATTGGGGAGAAGAGAAATTTGTGCCACAACTCGACTAGAAGAAGGGATCGGTTGGTAGGACATGTTCTGAGGCATCAAGGGATCACCAATTTAGTATTGGAGGGCAGCGTGGAGGGTAAAAATCGTAGAGGGAGACCAAGAGAAGAATACACTAAGCAGATTCAGAAGGATGTAGGTTGCAGTAGTTACTGGGAGATGGAGCAGCTTGTACGGGATAGAGTAGCATGGAGAGCTGCATCAAACCAGTCTCAGGACTGAAGACCACAACAAGAACAACAACATCAACGGTACACAGATCGCTCTGGAGCGCTGCACACGTGTGGAAGTGGTAGTGAGCGGTCACGAGGCGGTGCAGTAAGGCGTGCTGAGCAGGAGACGTGGCAGAGTGGCGCAGAGGAGGTGTCTCGTCTGCAGGTGACGTGACCACACCGTCAGTGAAGTTGCCGCATTTATTGGGGTATCGACACAGAGCGTCTGCTGTGCCTACAGAGGCTACTGCACAACTCACAGCATTATAGAACAGAGGTCCTAACGAGATTCTAACGGACAGGGAGACGAGTGTCGCGCCTTTTCGACGATAATTCCGTACCTGACAAGAACTGCTGCATTTTCGAGATGAACATTGTAAAGAGAACTGCACGTAACGAACGTACGGTGTTTGGTGCCTCACAGAAGGCTGTCATTCAGAGCTGCACGTAAAGCTCAAAGTTGCAGCTCGAGTTACGCACTGTAATTGAGTCGACAACTTCACGAGCGGTCTGCATCCGAGTATTATTCTCGATGACTTTTACCTCGATTGTCTTCTCACACAGTTGCCTTTCTCAAATTTTCTCGGTGCACAGGACCTGCTACACAATGCCAAATATTGCAGTCTGACTTCTTCTCCGTCTACAAAATACCGAGGGCGGGAAGAGAGCTTTGTAGTATTTACACTACTAAATGATGTAACAACTCTTTGAAGAACCATTATGTTTTCGGTTGTTCTTTCTAACAATTACAACACAGTGTGAGGGTAGTGGTGTGTAGTATCTGTAAGTGGTTGTTCTTTGGTGGGCGACAATGCCCAGTGGCGCAGAGAGTCGCTAAGTAGAGGCAGTTGTTGAGAGGCTGTGGACGGTGTAGGCTGCGTGAGCCGAAGGCGGTTGCGTAGCGAAGGATTTATCTCTGTGTTTAATAGTAGTGGCACAGTTTGATTAATAGTGTGTTTATGTTTGTGCAGTGTGATAAGGGAAAAAAATTAAATTTTACCAGTTCTTAATGCGTCTCCATCAGTTAGTACCACACCACTGCATGTAACAATGAACGAAATCTCGATATACACGGTCAACTAAAACAAGAGGAATGTAACATAATAATCATTAGTTAAGCCATATAATCTCCAAGGAGACGGGAGCTTATAATTGCACCTCTTGTTAATCAGAAAAACATATCCAAAAGGAATCTCAGAACAGATCAGAAGAGAATGACACCTTTCTTCAGCTCCTTTCAACCGTCCGTCTGGACGTCGTCATTCTGGACGGCTCGCCTCAGTCTCTGCCTTCTGAGACACAGCCGAGCCACGACGCAAAGCACGAGTGACGCCTACACTACAGGTGGCGACACCTGACCGCTATCGCACCCTGGTGACATTCTGTGCTAGCTTGGCTCGCTCCGACTCTGCACACTCGTGAAACCGGCACGAACACAGTGGAAAATTCTCTGCAGCCCAACCACCTAAGCAATAGTTTTACACTGACACCTTCCATCTGACCGTGAGGAAGAGGTGGAGCAACCACGAGCTGCACACATTCGACGAGCCAAATGACACGGACTGGACAGTACCCAGTTGGAGTTGTACGGTTTGGTCCAGTGGGTCGTGATACTGCTCATTTTTGTACGACACTAGGTATCGAGTGTACTGGTGACCCAATGAGGTGTTTAATCTGCAGTATGTACCGTGACTTGAGCACTTTTGTTGAGGTTACTGTGAACATTAACAGTGTTTATTTCCACATTCTCAGTAACCAAACGTTTTCCTTCTGTGTATGTTCCTGATCAGTATGCTGTGGACACTCCTGTCATTTGAGATGACAACAGCCATGTTCACAGGGCTGTAAGCATACATACCCAGTTTCATGAACATTCAATAGCCCTGCCACACCTTGACTTCTCCTCTATATCAGCCAGTATAAATCCCATTGGAGAATATGTGGGACTCATACAATGTAGGCTTTCACAGCCGGTGTTGTCTTCAGTTGAAACTTCCTGGCTGAGAGGCCGTGGTCGATGTATAAAATTTCCACCTGACGTTTCGTCTCCATCTGCGGGAGACATCTTCTGAGGTCGACCGGCTACTGCCACTGAGGCACCATGTACTCTCGCATTTATAGAGCGCATAGAGGGCACCACCATTCGTCACGTGATGCCGACGGTATGCCTATCTTTGGGAGGCGTCATCATTCTCGATTAAGAGTAATTGATTGTCATTCTGCTGGCGCAACGTCGACATCCATATTTTGTCCAACTTTAAAACTTCCTCTTTTCTATTAAAGTTGTTATGGTGTTTGTGAATTTCTATTGCTTCTCTACACTGCGAGCATGATAATGGGATGTTCGTGCTAGAACGCTTGTCTCATTAAATTTAATTTCGTGATTCCCATCTCGAAAAACATGCTCAGCTACGGCCGATTTTTCGATGTGTCCTAAGCGACAGTTACTTCTATGTTCGGCTAAGCGGTTGTTTACACTTCTTTTCGTTGTTCCAATATATACTTGTCCACAACTGCATGGAATTTTGTATACCCCAGGTGTTGATAGGGGATGTCGGGCGTCTTTTGCAGTTCTTAAATATTCCTTAATCTTCTTGGTGGGTCTGAAGATTGTTTCGAACCCATACTTGGCCAGAACTTTCTCGATACGGTCCGTGACCCACCATGAAGTTTAAGGAATATTTAAGAACTCGGGGCGGACGTCGTAAGACGTCCATTGAAGTTCGTTGTTGATCGATTAACTCAGTTTTTTATTACAGAGGGCAGCTAACCCTCTGGCCGAACACGCTGAGCTACCGTGCCGGCGTAGCTCTAGATGATCTGAGCATTGACGAGTGGCTCCGGCTGGGTTTGGCATACCTGAAACAGCGTCTGGACTCTCAGCCACTGTGAAGGTGTTAATGTGATGTCTTTATGGGGTGAGTAACTTTGTGTACGGTGCACTTAGAATGGCACTCTCTGCTGGCACACGCAAATGTTCACTTAGGTCGTATCAAAGCCAATCACAAACTTGTGAAACTTGAATTTCTGCTGATGTATAAGATATTCAAACAACTTGAGGGAGCACAGTCAGGAGATGTTTTAGGCAACCAATGACACGTAGCCAGGTGTTTTCGCAGCACAAATGCAATAGGGCAGCATTGTGTGAGGAAGTTTAAAACCTCAATATGCAGGTCACATTCAGACAAACACTGTGATGATAGATGTCAAAAGTTATCAATAGCAAATACTAAATGGTGACGTCTCTACAAATGGAAGTTTTTGCTTAAATTCCATTTAAAATCCAGCTCTCTCCCTCTCTCTCTCTCTCTCTCTCTCTCTCTCCTGAAACAACAGAGAGACAGAGTTAATGTTGCTTCCTCTCCTGCTGATAATTAATATTCACAATCAATAACTTCCGGTGTTCATCATCTTTGGTTGTGCAGTGGAGCTAGTATTTACTCTCTCTCTCTCTCTCTCTCTCTCTCTCTCTCTCTCTCTGTGTGTGTGTGTGTGTGTGTGTGTGTGTGTGTGTGTGTGTGTGTGTCCTTTTCGACCAGCATACCGAGGTTTTAAACTTCCGTGCACAGCACACTCTCATCTCTCATTGCATATGTGGCTCTCAAACGGTGGGGTGTGTGCCTATCGAAATATTGGCGGTTGTCAAACACGTCACCAGCTGTGTTCTAATAAGACATTTGAACAAGTACACTCTCGAATAGTACCAAATACGAGAGTCGAGGAAAAAAATATTTGGTTTTTGGTTCTCCAGCACTTTTCATTGAAGATAATTGAAGAAAACTTATTTTACAACATATTTTGGTAGCTGAGCTACTTTTCTATGTAGCTGCCACTCAAATTTAAATACCTGTCACAGACTCATTTGCCATCAAGTTGTTGAGCCAGTCACTACTGACCTCTTTCAGTTTGTTGTCATTACCATTGTGCTCTCAGCTCAAAAAGTTCTTCATTTTGTGAAAAATATCATAATCATTTCATGACCAGATCTGGGCTATGACGTCGCTGTTCAAAAGCTTTCCACGTAAACTGCCATGGCGACGCAGCAGAATGCGGCTGAACATTATTGTGAAGAACCACAGTGCTGCCGGAAAACAACCCATGCATCAGTTTTGATTTGCCTGGCACAGTCTCCGAAGGGTCTGACGGCAGGCTGCAGCATTTTTGGTCTCTCCTTTAACCCTACAGCCAACGAGCAGGATGCCCATTCAATCCCTAAACACTGTGACTGTAGCCTTTCTGGTGATCAGAATTTGTTGATTTTTTTTTTGTTTTGATGTAAATCACGAATGGTGCCATTTGAATGACACGCACTTTGTTTCTGTACTTTTACATGGAACCCACGTCTTGCAACCAGTGACAATGCGGTTACAAAAATCCCCACCATACTTGTTGTGCTGTGTGAGAAATGTTGCTGCCAAATGTCAAGAATACCACCTGGTACACACTTTCTATAGCCGAAATCACCAGAATCAGTTTGATAAAATCCATGTGGTACACACTTTCTATAGCCCAAATCACCAGAATCAATTTGAAAAAACTGATCATGAAATTTCAGGAAAGGACAAGTTCAGTCCATCAAAAGTGGAACGTTTATGGCATCGAATTTTTTTCCTGGGTTTGTCAGTAGCAACTGCCAGTCTGGCTGATCGTTCTTCATCATAAATTTTCCTCTGTCTGCCACTAAATGTGATGCACAATTTTTGAACTAAAACTTCATTCAACACACTTCCATAATGTTTTGTTATGTGTTTCTAAATTTCAATACAGCAGACTTTTTGGCATTCAGAAACCACATTATGCTAAGAACCTCACACTTCATGATCATTACAAGGTGCTGTGACTATTGCCTACTTGCTGACACCATTTTCCAGAGGTCAACTGCTTCCTGCGCTGGAATCTTCCTCTTTTGACTTCATCCTACATTTTTATTCTACTCCTTCCCACTTTCTTCTGTGCTCTCACTGAACCTTCAAGAGCTGTTGTCAGAAATCCTTTTACTCATTTTATGTGTTCCGCTAAATCTGTTCCCCTTTTCTTAATGAAGTTTAGGAGATTTCTTTGCTTCTTTATGCTTTTCACTACCCCATTACTCCTCACTTTACCCACTCATGTTGTTTTCTCCATTCTTCTTTCAACCTCACATCTCAAATTCTTTAAATCTCCCTCACACACACACACACACACACACACACACACACACACACACACACACACTCTCTCTCTCTCTCTACATCTAGATCTACATCCACATAGATATTCTGCAAGTCGTCATATGGTGTGTGGCAGGGGGTGTTCTGTACCAATACTTGTCATTTCCGTTTCTGCTCTATTCGCAAATAGAGAAAGGGAAAAATGATTATCTACGTGCCTCCATATGACCCCTAATTTCTCTATCTTATCTTCATGGCCCTTCACACAGAGTATATTACTGACAGTAGAATCGTTTGGCACCCTGCTTCAAATGTGGGTTCTCTACATCTTCTCAATAGTGTTTCTCGAAAATAACTTCATCTTTCCTCCAGAAATTCCCCTTTGAGTTCCTGAAACATCTCCATAACATTCACGTACAGTTCGAACCTACTGGTAATGAACCTAGCAGCCCACCTCTAAACTGCTTCGACGTCTTCCTTCAATCCGGCCTGATACAGATCCCAAACACTCGAGTAGTACTAGCTTCCTATATGCAGTCTCCTTTACAAGTGAACCACTCTTTCCTAAAATTCTCCCAATAAACTGAAGTCGACCATTCAGCTTCCCTGCCACAGTGATCACACACTCGTTCCACCTCGTATCACTTTGCAACGTTAATCCCAGATATTTAAATGACTTGACTGTGTCAAACATGACACTAGTAATACTGTATCTGAACATTACAGGTTTGATCTTCCTACTCATCCACATTAACTTACATTTTTCCACATTTTGGGCTAGCTGCTATTCATCACACCAACTAAATTTTGTCTAAGTCATCTTGCATCTTCATACAGTCACTGAACTTTGACACCTGCAAACAACTGCAGATTGCCACCCACCCTGTCCACGAAATCATTTACGTATACAGAGAACAAGAGCGCTACTGTCACACTTCACTGGGGCACTCCTGGAGAAACACTTGTCTCTGACAAACACTCACCGTCGAGGACAACATACTAGGTTCTATTATTTAAGAAGTCTTCGAGCCACTCACATATCTGTGAATTCATTCCATATGCTCGTACTTTTGTTAACAGCCTGCAAGGGGGTAGCGTGTCAAGCCTGCAAGGGGGTAGCGTGTCAAATTCTTTCTGGAAATCTGCATGTTGCCCACCATCCATAATTCTCAGTATGTCACGTGGGAAAAGGGCAAGCTGACTCACACAAGCGAAACTGTGCTGATCCGTGTACATAAGCTTCTCATTCTCAAGAAAGTTAATTATATTCTTCTTAAATTTATTACATTCTGTCTCTCTCGCCTTCAATTCCCAGCTTTCACAGCCATGCAGAAAAACACTCTACACTCTCACTTGGTGGGATCATTAATTTTGTCACACGTTTAAAAATCATACAAATAAACAGTAAATGACACATGCAGTTTGTGTCATACTGGCACTGAAGACAATGAAGGTGTAAGACACAGTGGCGGGATTGGGGGTAGAATTGTGCAGCTCTCAGATCAAAACATTCTTTACTTTTTTTTTTGAAAGACCCTCTATTTCCCTGGATAAACTGAAAGAACCAGAGGATGTAGAGAGCCTCAGGGAAAGTATAAGGGAACAATTGACAAGAATGGGGGAAAGAAATACAGTAGAATAAGAATGGGTAGGTTTGAGAGATGAAATAGTGAAGGTAGCAGAGGATCAAGTAGGTAAAAAGACGAGGGCTAGTAGAAATCCTTGGGTAACAGAAGAGATATTAAATTTAATTGATGAAAGGAGAAAATACAAATATGCAGTAAATGATGCACGCAAAAAGGAATAGAAACGTCTCAAAAATGAGATCGACAGGAAGTGCAAAATGGCTAAGCAGGGATGGCTAGTGGAAAAATGTAAGGATGTAGAGGTGCATATCACTAGCGGTAAGATAGATACTGTCTACACGAAAATTAAAGACACCTTTCGAGAAAAGGGAAGCACTTGCATGAATATCAAGAGCTCAGATGGAAACGCAGTTCTAAGCAAAGAAGGGAAAGCATAAAGGTGGAAAGAGTATATAGAGGGTCTATACAAGGGCAATGTTCTTGAGGACTATGTTATAGAAATGGAAGAGAATGTAGATGAAGATGAAATAGGAGATACGATAATGCGTGAAGAGTTTGACAGAGCACTGAAAGACCTGAGTCGAAACAAGGCCCCGGGAGTAGACAACATTCCATTAGAAATACTGACAGCCTTGGGAGAGCAAGGCCACATAAAACTCTACCATCTAGTGAGCATGATCTATGAGACAGGCGAAATACCCTCAGACTTCAAGAAGAATATAATAATTCCAATTCCATAGAAAGCAGGTGTTGACAGATGTGAAAATTACTAAACTATACGCTTAATGAGCCCCGGCTGCAAAATACTAACACGAATTCTTTACAGACGAATGGAAAAACTGGTAGAAGCCAACCTTGGGGAAGATCAGTTTGGATTCCATAGAAATGTTGGAACACGTGAGGCAATACTGACCCTGTGACTTATCTTAGAAAACAGATTAACAAAAGGCAAACCTACGTTTCTAGCATTTGTAGACTAAGAGAGAGCTTTTGACAACGTTGACTGGAATACTCTCTTTCAAGTTCTGAAGGTGGCAGGGGTAAAATATAGGGAGCGAAAGGCTATTTACAATTTGTATAGAAACCAAATGGCAGTTATAAGAGTTGAGGGGCATGAAAGGGGAGCAGTGGTTGGGAAGGGAGTGAGACAGGATTGTAGCCTCTCCCCAATGTTATTCAATCTGTATATTGAGCAAGCAGTGAAGGAAACAAAAGAAAAATTCGGAGTAGGTATTAAAATCCATGGAGAAGAAATAAAATCTTTGAGGTTCGCCAATAACACTGTAATTCTGCCAGAGACAGCAAAGAACCTGGAAGAGCAGTTGAACGGAATGGACAGTGTCTTGAAAGCAGGATATAAGATGAACACCAACAAAAGCAAAACGAGGATAATGGAATGTAGTCGAATTAAATCGGGTGATGCTGTGGGAATGAGATTAGGAAATGAGACACTTAAAGTAGCAAATGAGTTACTGATGATGGTTGAAGTAGAGAGGATATAAAATGTAGACTGGCAATGGCAAGGAAAGCGTTTCTGAAGAAGAGGAATTTGTTAACATCGAGTATAGATTTAAGCGTCAGGAAGTAGTTTCTGCAAGTATTTGTACGGAGTGTAGCCTTGTATGGAAGTGAAATGTGGACGATAAATAGTTTCGGCAAGAAGAGAATAGAAGCTTTCGAAATGTGGTGCTACAGAAGTATGCTGAAGATTAGATGGGTAGATCGCATAACTAATGAGGAGGTGTTGAATAGAATTGGAGATAAGAGGAGTCTGTGGCACAACTTGACTAGAAGAAGGGATCGGTTGGTAGGGCATATTCTGAGACATCAAGGGATCACCAATTTAGTACTGGAGGGCAGCGTGGAGGGTAAAAATTGTAGAGGGAGACCAAGAGATGAATATACTAAGCAGATTCAGAAGGATGTAGGTTGCAGTAAGTACTGGGAGATGAAGAAGGTTGCACAGGATAGAGTAGCATGGAGAGCTGCATAAAACCAGTCTCTGGACTGAAGAGCACAACAACAACAGTAAAGTGGAAAAGTGAAGGGACACATACAGCACAAAAGCGTACAGGCTGACCTCGTCTGTTGACTGACAAAGACTGCTGACAGTTGAAGAGGGTCGTAATGTGTAATAGGCAGATATCTATCCAAACCATCACACAGGAATTCCCAACTGCATTATGATCCACTGCAAGTACTATGACAGTTAGGCAGGAGGTGAGAAAACTTGGAATTCATGGTGATAAGCCGCACATCACACTGGTAAATGGCAAACAACGCCTTGCTCGGTGTAAGGAGCATAAACATACAATGGACGATTGAACAGTGGAAAAACATTGTGTGGAGTGACAAATCACGGTATGCAATGTGGCGATCCGATGGCAGGGTGTGGGTATGGCGAATGCCCAGTGAACATCATCTACCAGTGTGTGTAGTGGCAACAGTAAAATTTATAGCTCGTGGTGTTATAGTGTGGACGTGTTTTTCATGGAATGGACTTGCACCCCTTGTTGTTTTGAGTGGCACTATCACAGTACAGGCCTACATTGACGTTTTAAGCACCTTCTTGCTTCCCACTGTTGAAGAGCAATTCAAGGATGGCGATTGTATCTTTCGACATGATCGAGCACCTGTTCATAATGTACCGCCTATGGCGGAGTGGTTACATGATAATAACATCCCTGTAATGGACTGGCCTGCACAGAGTCCTGACCTGAATCCTATAGAACACCTATGGGATGTTTTGGAGCACTGACTTCATGCCAGGCCTTACTACTGCCATCGATACCTCTTCTCAGTGCAGTGCTCTGTGGTGAAGAATGGGCTGTCATTCCCCAAGAAACCTTCCAGCACCTGATTGGACGTTTGCCTGCAAGAGTGGATGGTGTCATCAAGACTAAGGGTGGGCCAACAACAAAGTGAATGCCAGAATTACTGATGGAGGGTTCCACAAACTTGTAAGTCATTTTTAGTCAGGTGTCCAGATACATTTGATCACATAGTCTATCTTACAACCTGCCTCATAACTGCTTGACAGAAAGTCACCTCAATTTTCTGCTCGGTCTATGTGACTAAATAATCTTAATCGGGGGCCAGTAAGCTCTATCTCACACAGCAATCCACACCTATTATTTCTTTGCTTATGCTGTTATTATCAATTATCGGCACTTCTGAGCACTAGACTTTCTCTCATCTCTCACAGTTGGTCCCGTTCAACTCGATGTATTTCTCTTTAACAGCAGCATTTCTCCTGGAAGCAAAGAAGTACTGAGTTTTGATGTCATCTACTCAAATGCTCAACTCTTCTGCTTTCTTTTCTAGTCTGCCAAATACTTGTTCCAGTTCTTTCAATTTTCTGGACAACATGCAATCATCATAGGGATATGCTCGGTTTTGGTTCACATGGTTAAACAGAGTACCACATGGGTTATTGATCTTTCCCCTTCTCATCACTTTCTCCAACACTATGTTGAAAGGTAGTGCAGATAGTAGATCCCCCTGTCATAACTCTTGGTTAACTTCAAATTTTTAGAAGAATTTCTTTCTATTTGCACTTGGCATTTCATGCTGGTGAGGACCAATTGTACCAATCTCATTAGTTTATAATGAAATTTCATACCCATTACAATCTGATATAGCTTCTTCCTTTTAAAGCTATTGTAAGCCTTTTTGAAACCTACAATGAGCTGATGTACATCCACATTATGTTCATAGTGCTTCTCCATTATTTGCCTTATAGTAAATATACAGTCAGTCACTGATCTGCCCTGTCAGAAATCACACTGATGGTCTCCAAGTATCTCTTCTGCAAATGGAATGAGTCTCACAGGAATGACTTTGGCTAAGACTTTGTACACAACATCAAATAAGGCGATACCACAGTAATTTTCACAATCTGCTTTCTCCTTCTTCTTATAAATCGGGCAAATAATGGCCAAGTTCCACTGGTCTGACACCACTTCTTTTTCTCATATTTCAAAGATCAGCTGGTGGACAGGGTGTGTCAGATGTTCACCACCACCTTCAGTCATCTCTGCTGAAATGTTATTGTTCTCCGAGACCCCATTATTCTTCAGGCTTTTAACTGGCAACCTAATTTTCTCTACTATTGTTGTGGGTGCAAATATTTCATCCTAGCTACCACTGTGCATGGCCGACTGTGCCCTGTTTCATTTTCTTCCAGTATTACTACAGTGAAATCTCTCTATGATATTTTTTTTCAAGGGACCACGATTTCTCAACACTGCATCGAGGTAAACACTGTAAAGGTGAAGACTTCTAATTGATGATTATAAAAGTTGAGTCAAATTTTACTGAGGTTATACTACATAAGAAGACAGTAAATAGTAAAAATTAAAAAAGAATTAGCTACAAATAATTACTTTAATAATGAACTTCTAAAATACAACTTCAGTCAGACTTTCGCAAAAATCTATGAACTGACACAAATTGAACATCCTGTACCCAGGGTTCTTTGAAGTAATCAAGCAAACATGTTTGCTTCCTATTTCCTCTGGGCTGTATTAGAACCATTTCTTGCTCCAAATGAGAAAGTTGTGCTATTGTTGTACCCGAGGGGTCATCATAAATCTTCTGAATGTTTTGAATGTTTCAAATCCTTCAGCCACCTTTGTATAAATGGATCTTCAGGCCCCAGATTCCTTCTTCCCATCCAGGGTGAACCCAAAAACGCTTGTTTTTTTCATCACAGTCATTGACATCATCATCCTGCCCTCATCCTAATGGTTACAGGCACTGCCAGGGAAATATTCGAAAAACGGCTACGTCTACCGTGTGTAAATTTATGGCCTGTGTGGTTGTGTGTACTACTGCTGGAAGAAGAGTAAATGCTCAAAAGCTAGGATGAATGTTGTTGCTTTTAAGTGTTTCTATGTTCCACATACCAATCTGTTAGACCGTAGGTAATTGCCTTTCCCTTATTTTACGTATTGCTCCATCCTGGAATTTCCATTATTGTTATAAATTTAGATAAAGTGTCCTTGAGCAAACAACCATTATAATACAAAACAGTTGGGTCATAATTCAGAACAGTAATAAAATAATTTTGTGCTAGCTACGTAACAGAACAACAATTACTTTAAAAAATAGGAACCTCAAGGTCACACCTGTCAAAAATTTTTAATTCAAATGAATTATGTTACGAAAAATCACTAATTCTCCTTCCATTTTCACATTTTATTCCATCTAGTGTAAACACGCAGATTCGTGCCAGGGATACCCTGTGTGTACTGTGTAATTGGTTGACGTGAACCAATCTGCAGTTCCAAACACGTATGCCTGCAGTGCACCTCAGGTGTATAGTGTAATTGAGGTGGAGTGTTAAACACACCGTACAGCTGTTCACCGTTTGCTC
Organism: Schistocerca serialis cubense; assembly: GCF_023864345.2. NCBI lineage: Eukaryota > Metazoa > Arthropoda > Insecta > Orthoptera > Acrididae > Schistocerca > Schistocerca serialis. The sequence goes on along the minus strand of NC_064649.1, from coordinate 188,902,222 downwards.
ACACGAAAAACAAAAAAACAGTGCCGACGAGACAAACGACAAGCAGAATGTGTGTCACATCTCACATCACGCGGGCACTGATGCTGACGTGTGACTCACGCCCAGTGTGACCTTTCAGAGCTTGTGCAAATACACAGGACGGGAAATGAAGCACCTCCACCAAAGGCTTAAATGCTATGAGGAGAGAAATAATTGGTTAGGGTTCCAAAAATATGAATGTTACATGGAGCAAAGTGTTGTACAGAGTAAACATACTAAAGAGGAAACTTTAGCAGTGGGCAAACGGGCTTTTCGTCGGGACTGGAAAAGAAAGACAGAACACGGGGGAAACATTATCTGAGGGAAAGTTATAAAGAGGTTTCCGTATATCTCTGATCAGCAGTTTACTAAAATATTCAGCCCACCATTCCAGAATCTGTTCTTCTCCTCCTATAAAATTTCCTTCTTTAGCACTGCAGAATACAGTACACGAATAAAAGCCTTTATTTAGTTCACGAACCCTTTCATAGAATTTTCTTACTTCTTGGCCGTTACATTTTTATTCTAGCTCCATAATTCGTGTCTTCTCTGATTTTCATTTCTTTCTTCTGTTGATTCTGTTTACTTCCTCCCTTTCCTTTGTGAAATCTTCCGTATTAGATTTTGTTGCCCTGTTTATCATTTTCTTTCTTGCCTCATTTCCCTCTGTCATTTTCTTTTTACAGTCTTCTTCAAACCATCCTGACACTTAACAGAGTTGGTACGAGGGTGAATCAAATACAAATGGGATTTTTGTTCCTGAGCGCCAACAGTTGGTAGGACCGGACCTGTGCTGCTAGTATTGTCGGGTGGTTCCGTGAGGAGCAGGGAGAGCCGGCTATCGCATACCTCCGACAGCTCCGTCCGTAATGCGCAAGATATCTGAGTGACAGGTCTACCTCTCCACTGCGCGATGCATAATTATTACAAAAATTCTTGCTCGTGAAAGAGTTAGAGTGATAGAAATCTTCCAGAGACTGATTGCACAGTTCGGTGATCAAATACTGTCAAGGATGCGTGTGTTTGCTGGCATAAAGATTTCGAGGAAGAACGGGAACGTGTGGAAAATCAGCAATACGATCATCATCCTCGGACCAGTATTACAAACTGAGACATTTGTGCAGTTCGATACATTCTCGAAGGCGACCGATAGGTGAGAGTATCAGAAATAAGTTACGGGAGCTTTCGAGCGATCGTCACAAATTACCTACAGCTCCGGAAAGTTTGTTCCACATGGGTACCTCGCCTTTTAATCAAAAATCAGAAGCTGACACATTCGGAGGTCTGTCAAAGTCTTACAGCAAGGTTTGAGAAATAAAGTGATGCACTTTTGAGTCGGATCGTCAGCTGTGACCTGTGTGTCAGTCCACCACTGCACTCACACATCCAGACGGGCCAGTAAGGAGTGTTGGAGGGAGGGGGAGGAAGCCCCAGGGAAAGACAGGGCTCAGACGTCAGCTGGCGTGGTTCTTTCCACCATTTTTCATTTTTACCGGTAAGCCATTTTGCTCACTGCATTTTTACACGAGCAATGCACAATCGGTGCTGCATACTACTGTGAGCTGCCGAAGAATGTGAGGGCTGCGTATCGCCTCAAAAGACGAGGTCGACCGATTTGACAGGTCGTCGTCCTCTGTGACAGTGCTGGACCCGATACTGCAGCTCTGGTGATCTCCAAATTACAGAAAATGCACTGGACTTAACTTAGTCGTCCTCCTTACAGCCCGCACCTATCACAATGTGATTTCAATTTATTTGGACAGCTTGAAAAAAGCTCTAGGAGAGCACCAATTTGAAGATGACGGGGGTGTGGAGGAATCCGTGCGCAGTTGGCTTCTGACGTGACCAGCTGCATTCTATAATGCTGCAATAAAGAAACCTTCCTTCTCCCTGGGAAAAATGTACTTCTAAAGCAGGGAATTATGTGGAAAAATAAATTGTAACTGCCTTTTTTTCTATAAATGAATTTTTAAAAAATAAAATCTGATTTATATCGACTCAGCCTCGTACCTATAAATAGTGAGGAATGACTTACTGGAAGGCGAGAGAGATGAGGCAAGGCCGGTGCGGGCACAGCTAGTTGCAGTGCAGTTCACGCAGGTTGTGCAGCTCTCCGAGATCTGCAAACGTCGCGGCCTCCTCCTCGGGTGCCACGTCAAAGAGGTGCAGCTGCAGTTTCTCGAGAGAGCTGGCGGCCTCTTTCAGCACGGGAACCACACATCTGTCAGCAAGTGACACACTTTAAGCTTTTTAAAAATTTTTATTATACGGGATGTACAGAAATACCAAAATTTCCAATACCGGCTGTATTAGAGTGGAAAACATATTTTAGGTATTTATTAAGTGGACAACCTTACACTGTGTGTGCCCTAATTTTACGTCTGTGCAGATGAACTGTAAATAATGTCAGCTCCAGACATCAGCAAGGCACGACGGTGAATAAAACACTCCACCTGCCGTGGCAGAGCGCTTTTTCTTTGGGACGTCGCAGCTCAGTGGTGGCTTGAAGGACGAGGAGTGAAAAGAAGTGTGCAAGAAAGTCAACAGAGAAATCAAATGATGAAAGTTGTTAGAACTGTCACTCAGTCATTGGCTAATATCAAAGCAAGACTTATGTATGTTGAGACTTCCTGAGATCTGTTCACCTAGAGTGTCACTGAAGTTGTACACAGAGAAGTAGTGAACATATAATACAGAAGATTTAACGATACACTGTTTACATCTTTGCGTAAATAGTTGATGTACATCTGCACTCTCTTACAGACTGAGTAATTTTTCCTCCTATCTATGTAATTATGTAGTTATGTAGTTCTCAATTCGTTCAAGCAATCAGTCATTCATAATAGGAAACACAATCATATCTCAGTCACTCAAATGATTCAGAAATTTTACTTGTTAGAATGAAATCAGGCGATGATTCTTCTTCTCTGCAGGCTCGTGCTTTGTGGCAGTCTGCTAATCTGTACAAATAAAATGCCTCGTAATTTTGGGAGCATTGTATAATCAGTCGGGAAACCTCAGATTATGCGGATATTTGGTTTTGATGAAGTTTAACCTTCTGAAGAAGTAATGGAGCTCTTGGATTATTAAATGCAGGTTCGTATCCAGTCTTTCGGAAGGTCCCTTCTGATTAACAACTACGCAATATATTGATGGATATCATTAATTCTCAAATGTCAAATACACACCTTTTGTATAAAGGAGCAATAAATATATATATATATATATATATATATATATATATATATATATATATATATATATATATATATATATTTCCCTTTTAATCGTACAATTTCGTATCAGTTATCTTTTGTCATAAATTTCAATATTCAGATTACAATTCTTCAAACAAAGCTCAGGCTAATCGGCACGAAGACAATCTCGGAAGCTTTTTCTGACAACCACCAGAGAGAGTACTACAAAGAATAATTATGTGCTCATGGCATAGCTATTGTATGAAACTACTTTGCGCATGGATTCTGCAAGTATGAAGATAGAAAGTTAGTAAACATCATTCAAGGGTAGAATTGTATCAGAATAATTCATCGAATATAAAGAGGTATTACAACCTTGACCTTCTGCAGGAGGAGTCGAAGTCACACGGCCAGAAGTAGTGGCACTGTGCAGCATTTCCACAGCGTCGAGAGAGCTACGAGAAGGCAAGCGTCGGGCTCAAATGAGACAAAGGTGATCGCATGAAGCATCAGAATGACAGACAGAACTATAAACAAGGACTCGGTTACTACCGACAACCGGAGACCATTTTATTTCACTTCAGAACATGAAACTAACATGACGCTTGAGAATTATAGAGTTTTGGGCAGGGAGAAACAAAATTAAAAGACATTCCTAAAATAAACACATTCTTGAGCAAAGCATTATGGAATGATCAATGTACAGTTGAAATGTTAGTGTGGTTGGGCACTGGTGAAGTCAATGAATGTGAATGGAAGAAAATGATCACAGTACACAAGGATCTGTAGTGTAGCTATAAGCCTAGGCTACTTTGGAATGTCACAGTTTGGTTGCAAGATGGTGAAGCCAACAAATGTGAATCAAAGAAAACTCACTGTAATGACAAACACATATGTAGCATAGCCTGAAGTCTATGTTAATGTGGAATGTTTAATTAATTGTCAGTTGGGGAAGCCATCAAATGTGAATGGAAGAAAACTGGCTGCCGCGGCAGACTGATCTGTAGTGTAGCCCAAAGTCTAAGTCACATCTGAATGTGGGAGTTTAAATAATCATCTCAAAAACGTAGTGTGGTTTTTGTTTTGTTTTGAAATGCTCCATTTTCCAAGGTCGTGATTTCGCAGGAGCCTAAAAGAACAGCTTAAATATTACACAGCATTAAATTTCACATGTCAGCATTCTGCACACCTATATTTCATTATACCGCCCTGTATTTTCAGTTACTCACCATGATTACATTTATCATACGCTTTTGTCTCACTGGTTCCCATATTTGATCTATTTCTCTTAAAAGATACTTTTCAGTGCACTGCTTAGCAATTTTGGTGATTTATATAAAATGACGTACTTCTTACAATATAGCAGAGATGCTGAGTCGCAGATAGGCACAACAAAAAGACTGTCACAAAATAAGGCCTTTGTAAAAATAGACAGACACACACACACACACACACACACACACACACACACACACACACACACACACACACGCACGCACGCACGCACGTGTCCACAGTCTCTTCAGCTTCCTGGATTTTTCATTGTTCGATGTACTTCTTACCTACATGTCAGTGCCTAAAATCTGATTTTGATATATGACAATCTCTTTTAATTGGATTCAGATATATTCTTAAGTTTTATCACACTGCCCCACACTCTCTCTCTCTCTCTCTCTCTCTCTCTCTCTCTCTCTCTCTCACACACACACACACACACACACACACACACACACACACACACACACAAACACATCTTTCCCCGCTAATGAAGTTCGTGTGTGTGTGTGTGTGTGTGTGTGTGTGTGTGTGTGTGTGTGTGTGTGTGTGTGTGCGTGCACGTGCGTGCGCGTGCGCATGTGAAGGGGGATTTTGCTTGGTAAGTACATTTTTAATTTTTTGCATTTTAAGAAGAATGTCGTGGATTTATTTGATATAGCAGAATGTGATTCAGTTGTATACCTAAATATATGAGTGTCAGGGCCAGTGAATGCTGTGTGTCTGATGCTCATAGGTTGGCAATGTGTCAGTTATGCATGTACATCAAGTGATGTTTTCAGTAACAGTTTTTGCAGCATGTTTTGCTTTCTTGGTACTGAGGGCAGAATTCTAGTTATATAGGTCAAGTGGAGGTTTCAGTGCCAATTTTTGTTGCAAGTTTTGCTTTCTTAGTATCGTGGACTTCTTTCTAGCTATGTGGTCAATTGAAGTTTCCAATACAAGAATTTGTAGTGAGGTTTGGATTTTTGGTTAGACTTTTTTGATACATTTTCTTGCAAATTTACTCATTAATTGGTATTATAAAGCTCGGTTTACCTAAACAGGTTAATAAAAAATGACAATACCAAATTGTGTGGGTTTTTGTGGCCTTCATGCAATGTAGATGTTATTGATTCCTGTGTATTATTTTGCTTGGGTATGTGAGTTAACACAGAAAGTCATTTGTTTTGTTTATCACTACCCAAAATCCCCTAATTCCTACGTGTTTCCTGTTACTTTCATGTTATTCTTTAAATTACTATAATCAAATTTTGTATTTGTTTTTGTTTTGTTAATTTACTGAGTTTGTCAATGTGGTGGACAGAGGTAATATGGCTAAGTATGCTATATTCGTGACTTCTTGGATCAAAGGTGACAGCCAGTAATGTCTCGACATTTCCACTGTCCACATTTATCATAAATTTTAACGACTATAACTCTGAAAGTAAGTTTCATGAAATTAGTAATTTTTGTCCCAGGTTGCTTTATGGAAATACTGTTTTGTATGCTTATTGCTTCAGCACTTAAAGGGAATTAGTAATACTTTTAGCTTAACAAATCCAGAAATTAAAAGAGAATCAGCAGACTTATTTTAAAGTTATTTGTTGCTGTTTAGTAAAACATTGCACCCGCCACAACGGAGCCTCACTGTGAAGGCTGTTCTCAAACATGGGATGAGATAGATGGAAATTGTCTAACTATTGTCAAACAATTGGAAACTGCTTTGAATATGTGTGTTGGGAGAGCTCCCCAGAGTTTTGTACCAGAGGTAACAAAGTTACCTCCAGCACTATCCTCTCCTGTCTCCTCTACAGAAGACTATTCATCCACTCGGCTGTGGGTGACGTGTCAGTGGGAGGGCTAGGCAACATTTCCAGGGGAGACAGGAACCAGGGAGAACTCCGTGTGTTAGACCCATCTCAATAACAGACAAGTTCAAAATGCTGACTTCCCCTGAAACTACACTCAGCCAGTGAGACTCACTTTCACTGTCAGAAACCTGTTCTGTCTCAGGTCAAGAGAAGGGAAATGTGAAAGTGTACAGTCCATCACTAATCTGTAGTTCAAATGTATGGCAAATAATGGTACCTGTTAGGGAAATGTCAGCTAGGGATGTAAAGGAAGATAAGATTCACCTGCCTGGGGGGTCTCATTCAGCATACCGAAGAGGCTAGTCTGGCAGCCGTTGACAAAATGAGGCACAACCGAGAACCGGTTGTGGTGGGTGTTGGAACAAATGATGCCTGTCATCTTGGCTCCGAGGTCATACTCAAATTATCCCAAGCAGATGGCAGGAAAGGCTGAGGAGACCATCCTTGTTCAAAGGTCACGGTTTACAGCACTGACCCCAGAACTTACTGTGGCACCACAGTTCTGAATGGAGTGGAAGGGTCGAATGACAGGCTTCAAAGGTTCTGAAACTTTCTGGAATAGCAAGATAACGTCGAGAACTGTACGGTCCCCCTAAATGGATAAGAAATGCACTACATATCAGAGGCTGCTACCCAGGTAGCTGAATGTGCATTGAGTGCACCCAAGGGCTTTTTAGATTAGGTAACCCAATATTCACTCCAGACAATGACAGATGTAGGGGACGCAGAAGTGTCCGTATAAGATTCAAAGAAATGCCTCGTACAGGTGAGAGTCTTAAAATCCTACTGATTAATTGCAGCAGGATTCAGATGAGAGTGACTCACATAATGCTAGGTGCAGAAATCCGGTTAAAACCGGAAACTGATGGCAGTGAGATTTTTGCGAAAACTTTAAATGCGTATTGAAAGAGTAGGCTAATGGTAAATGGATGTGGTGTATTTCTCATAGTAGATGAGAAGAATACAGTTTTGTAAGTGGTGGGCATGGCAGGGTACCCTGCAAAACATTATTAAACCACCTACTTCATACTGTCTGGAAGACCAGTCACGATAGAAATATATTGGATATAACAATAATAAATAAACCTGAGCTCTTTGAGGATTTACACATAGGCCGGTATCAGTGACTGAGGCAGCTGTAGTAACAATGATTAGCAAAATACAAAAAGCACCAAAATGAGTAGAAACATTCACAAATTCAGTAAACTAGATAGAGATGACGTAGTGCCATATCTCAGTAAGGAACTCAAAACATTGAGCTCTAGTGAGAATACTGCAGACAAACTGTGGCTTAGGTTTAAAAAAATAATTGCCCATAAATTTGACAGATATGTACCTAGTAGAGCAGTTCATTTTCTTAAAACATTGGGCTACGGACAGAGAGGCGCTACAAATTTGGCTGTCAAGAGAGTAATGACTACCGTCACAGAAATTTGTCGAAGGCCTGTCGAGAAACCAAAAGAAATTCAGATCGTGAGTAAAGGCTGTTGCTGGTATGTCTCCAGACACTCGTGGGCACGACAGGGACTGAGACTGAGAGTAGCAAAGCAAAAGCAGAAATGCTTAACTTTATTTTCAAATGTTCTTTTACAAAGGAAAATCTACGGGTACTGACTCAATTTAATTCTTGCACCACTGCAAAGATAAGCAATATAGATTTTAGTGTCAGTGGTGTTGAAAAATAACTGAAATCACTAGAACTGAACAAATCTACAGGGCCTGACGGAATCTCCATCAAATTCCATATCAGACCTGTGGCTAATTTACAATAATCTATCGCAGATCACTCAAACAAAAACCTGTGCCCTGTAGTTGGGAGAAAGCACAGGACACACACTTCCACAAGAAGGATGGCAGAAGTGATCTACAAAACTACCATCCAATATATTTAGCATCCATCTGCTGTAGAATCTTAGAATATATTCTGAGTACAAATGTAATGCTGTATGTTGAACAGAATGACCTCCTCCATCCCAACCAGCACGGATTTTGAAATCATTGATCGTGTGGATCCCAACTCATACTTTTCTCACAGGAAATCTTAAAAGCCACAGATCGAGGCAGTCACGGAGATGCAACATTTCTCAATTTCCGAAAAGCGTCTGACTCAGTACCGTAGCTATCCTTATTACTGAAAGGATCATTGTATGGGCTGTGAAGTGAAAGTTGTGAGCAGGCTGAGGAATTCTCGGGAGGGAGGACACAGTGTGCTATCTTGATGGAGAGTCACTGTCAGGTGTTGCAGTAACTCAGGGTGTGCCCCACAGAAGTGTGTCCAGACACTTCTGTTCATGTTGTATATTAATGACCTTAAAGACAATATTAACTGTAATCTCAGACTTTTTGCAAGTGATGCAGTTATCTATAATGAAATACTATCTGAAAGAAGCTGCATAAATAATCAGTAAGCTCTTGACAAAATTTCAAAGTGGTACAAAGATTGGCAACTTGCTCTTAAATGTTCAGAAATGTAAAATAGTGGACTTCGAAAAATAGAAAAAATGTAGTATCCTATGACGAAAATATCAATGAGTCACTGTTGGAATCGGCCAAATCATACAAATACCTGGGTGTAACACTTTATAGGGATACGAAATTGAATGATCACATAGGCTCAGTAATGAGTAAAGAAAGCAGGCAGTAGAGTTCAGTTTATTGGTAAATTACTGGGGAAGTGCAATCAGTCTATAAAGGAGATTGCTTACAAATCATTCGTGCGACCTATTCTAGAATATCGCTCAAGTGTGTGGGACCTCTACTACGTAGGATTAACACGAGACGCTGAACGTATACGGAGAAGGGCAGAATGAATGGTCACAGGTTTGTTTCAGCCGTAGCAAGAGACTGTCACAGAGATGTTGAAAGAAGTGAACTGGCAGGCTCTTGAAGTGAGACATAAACCATACCAGGAAAGTCTACTGAAGTTCTAAGAACTGGCTTTAAATGCTGACTCTGAGAATATACTACAATGCCTTACATATCACTCACACAGGAAGATTTTCACTGTACAGCGGAGTGTGCGCTGATATGAAGCTTCCTGGCAGATTAAAACGGTGTGCCGGACCGAGACTCAAACTCGGGACCTTTGCCTTTTGCGGGCAAATGCTCTACCAACTGAGCTACCCAAGCACGACTCACGCCCCGTCCTCACAGCTTTACTTCTGCCAGTACCTTGTCTCCTACCTTCCAAACTTTACAGAAGCTCTCCTGCGAACCTTGCAGAACTAGCATGGAGTGTGTGCTGATATGAGACTTCCTGGCAGATTACAATGGTGTGCTGGACCGAGACTCGAACTCGGGACCTTTGCCTTTCGCAGGCAAATGCTCTACCAACTGAGCTACCCAAGCACGACTCACGCCCTGTCCTCACAGCTTTACTTCTGCCAATACCTCGTCTCCTACCTTCCAAACTTTACAGAAGCTCTCCGCTGCAGAGTGAAAATCTCATTCTGGAAACATCCCCCAGGCTGTGGCTAAGCCATGTCTCCGTAATATCCTTTCTTTCAGGAGTGCTAGTTCTGCATGGTTCGCAGGAGAGCTTCTGTAAAGTTTGGAAGGTAGGAGATGAGGTACTGGCAGAAGTAAAGCTGTGAGGATGGGGCTGGAGTCGTGCTTGGGTAGCTCAGTTGGTAGAGCACTTGCCTGCGAAAGGCAAAGGTCCCGAGTTTGAGTCTCGGTCTGGCACACCATTTTAACCTGCCAGGAAGTTGCAAGATCAGAATAATTACAGCATGCACAGAGGCATTAACAATCATTCTTTCTGCACTCTGTACAAGAGTGGAACAGGAAGAAACCCTAATAACAGGTACAGTGGGAGGTACCCTCTGCCAAGCACCTCACAGTGATTAGTGAAATCTTGATTACATGTAGATGTAGATGTACGTTAGTGATGCTAAAAGTGCTGGGCACTATCTGGATTCTGACTGCCTCTGAACTGAGAATTTAAATTCAAAACAGTTGTGTGTGCGTGCGCAAACTACTGCAAGACCGCCTTACATTGATTTCGAGTCTGGACAATGGCTAGATTGCAGAGATGAAATTAGCTTCCACACTGCCACAGAGAGGAGAGGGACAGATATAGAAGAGATAAAAGGTTTCACACTTTATGCAACACCATCCATAACTTATCAAGCACCTCTCGTCGAGCTTGTAGTCGACACTGGAATGTATGTGCCAGCCAGCTAACTAATGGGCTGCTTCAAGTACAGACTACACAAACCTGCAAAGCTCAGATCCAGCAAAAATGTCTATCGGCACAGCTTTACCTTTCTTAGTAGATATGACACAGCTGATGAGGTAAGCTCTGTTGCCTCATCTCTGAGACAACTACATGCTCTCATTAATACAAGGGTTGCCTAGAAAATAATGCAATGCATTTTATTTTTTCAGCCAGAAACAATGCTACAAATGCAAAACATTACATACGTATTATTTGAAGTCTCCCGAGAGAGTGTGCCAAGTTTCAGTCACTTCCGACGGATAGCGTAGCTTCGGGACAGTTTCAGAATGGCGTCTGTAGGTGACAGACGTTACGAGTGATGTGCCGTCATCGAATGACTCGCTGCAGGAAAAGAAATTGTGGGGAATACTCAAAAACGATTGTCCAGAGTTTAAGGAGTACCTGCTGTTGACAGAAGTACAGTCAGTTGTTGGGCACTGAGGGTGAAGTGACACGAAGGCAGTTCGGCAGAGCTCCATGTTTTTCAGCGGTCGGGGAGACCGTTGACAGCTCTCGCACCTGACCTAACCCCCTCGCACTTCCACTTGTTTGAGCCATTAAAGGATGCAATTCGTGGAAGACATTTTGAGGACAATGAGGAGACGATTCAGACAGTGAAGCACTGGCTCTGGCCCCAGAACAAGGATCGGTACCGACAGGGCACACACGCCCTCGTCTCGTGCCGGAGGAAGGCTGTAGAACAGGATGGAGATTACATAGAAAAATAGGGTGTGTAGATTAAGGAAAGGCAAACCTACGTTTCTAGCATTTGTAGACTTACAGAAAGCTTTTGACAATGTTGACTGGAATACTCTCTTTCAAATTCTGAAGGTGGCAGGGGTAAAATGTAGGGAGTGAAAGGCTATTTACAATTTGTATAGAAACCAAATGGCAGTTATAAGAGTTGAGGGGCATGAAAGGGAAGCAGTGGTTGGGAAGGGAGTGAGACAGGGTTGTAGCCTCTCCCCGATGTTATTCAATCTGTATATTGAGCAAGCAGTGAAGGAAACAAAAGAAAAATTCGGAGTAGGTATTAAAATCCATGGAGAAGAAATAAAACGTTTGAGGTTCGCCGATGACATTGTAATTCTGTGAGAGACAGCAAAGGACTTGGAAGAGCAGTTGAACGGAATGGACAGTGTCTTGAAAGGAGGATATAAGATGAACATCAACAAAAGTAAAACGAGGATAATGGAATGTAGTTGAATTAAGTTGTGTGATGCTGAGGGAATTAGATTAGGAACTGAGACACTTAAAGTAGTAAAGGAGTCTTGGTATTTGGGGAGCAAAATAACTGATGATGGTTGAAGTACAGGGGATATAAAATGTAGACTGGCAATGGTAAGGAAAGCATTTCTCAAGAAGAGAAATTTGTTAACATCGAGTATAGACTTAAGTGTCAGGAAGTCGTTTCTGAAAGTATTCGTATGGAGTGTAGCCATGTATAGAAGTGAAACATGGACGATAACTAGTTTGGACAAGAAGAGAATAGAAGCTTTTGAAATGTGGTGCTACAGAAGAATGCTGAAGATTAGATGGGTAGATCACATAACTGATGAGGAGGTATTGAATAGGATTGGGGAGAAGAGAAATTTGTGGCACAACTTGACCAGAAGAAGGAATCGGTTGGTAGGACATGTTCTGAGCCATCAAGGGATCACCAATTTAGTATTGGAGGGAAGCGTGGAGGGTAAAAATCGTAGAGGGAGACCAAGAGATGAATACACTAAGCAGATTCAGAAGGATGTAGGCTGCAGTAGGTACTGGGAGATGAAGAAGCTCGCACAGGATAGAGTAGCATGGAGAGCTGCATCAAACCAGTCTCAGGACTGAAGACCACAACAACAGCAACAGATGAAACACCATTATTTTGTGTGTGTAATTCTCATTACGTTGAATAAAGAGTTGTTGAAGAAAAAAAATGTGGTGCATTACTTTCTGGGCAACCCTCGTAAGTGGACGTGGGAGGAATCGTGCAATAGAAGGCAGGACCCGACCTAAAAATAGTACAAATCAATGCATTCCAACCAGTTTTATTCCAAATACCTTAGTATGGGTGTATGCTGGAATGGTAGAGTGGTGACTCTGAAGCTTAACGATGTTGCTTACTTAGCCTCATAATTGTGTGACACACTACTGATCCTCGTGTTAGCACATTGACGAGATATCTCTGAGGAAGACAGAGGTGAAAAATTGGCTCAGTCAGTCACCCAACACTCCCTATTCCAGTGCTGTCACCCTATCAGGGAACAGGCCTTCTGTGAAAGCAGCCACGCCATTTACCAGCTCTGTTGCAACCGCTCCACAGCTTTTCATATCAGTACGACTACCAGCCAGCTGTCCACCGGGAGGAACGGCCACTGCCAAACTGTGGCCGAGAGCGAAGTGGACCGCCCAGGGACATGGCGTGCAGCTGAACATAATTTGCTCGATTTCGACGCCTGCATCGTTACCCGGGGCATCTGGGTCCTCCCATTCACTACCAGCCTTTCCGAACTGTGCTCCTGTAACTATCCCAAACTCAACCTACAGTAACATACTGTTCCTGCACTCTGTATCCGACAGTTTCCACTCCCCTAAATTCTGTTATCTCCTCTCCATTCCCATCTCCCACCTTCCTTGTTTGCTATTCTCTGCCATTACACCTGCCCACGTTTCCTCGCTCCTCTCCTCGTTTGCTCCTTGTTTTCCCTACCTACCTGTCCCACGACCTCCTAACGCCGCACTCGTCAGCATTCGAGTCCCCACTCACTCCGCTAGGCAGCGTTTGTCTCTCTCTGCACTCGTACACTACCGCCCCTTCCCCTTCCTTGCCCCTCCAGATTGTCGCTCGTATCCCACATCGCAGTCGCATTCCGGCCCGAGAAACTGAAGTCGGTGGTCGTGTCTGCGTGAGGTATGCTTTCTTGTACGTACGAATGGCACGTGTCTCTCTTTTACTGATGATGGCTGTGGCTGAAAGCTTTATATAAATGTCTCTAAATTGTGCTCGTCTGTAACTAAATATGTCTTCTTTACGGTAAATAGCAATCTGTCTTTTTCTACATTGTCGATATTCCTACCCGGAGTTTCCATTACAACAAATCTTCTCGAGAGAGAAAAGCTCGTATCCAAAAATCGATAGGGATCTAGATATCACCATTCCGGTGAAACTCGGCTCATCCTCTTCTCACACGATGTCCTGCAAACTGTAAATCGAGGGCAACAGGCAGACTGCAAATTCCTAGATCTGCAGGAAGCATTCGACACGGTGCCAAACAGCAGACCGTTAATGAAGGTTCGAGCTCGTAGAATAGGTTCTCAGATAAGTAAGCATCTCTAAGAGTGTTTACGTAATAGAAAAGTTAGTTAGTTCATTTCGTGTTCCACGGATCATTTTTGCATGATAAATCGTAATCGTCAAACGAGTCTTATTTGATGTTCGCAGTGCAAATTAATTTGTAAATATGGCTATATGCTGAACATTTATAAGTTTTTTTTATTATGTATTAAATATACAGATGTGAGTTAGTAATTCTTACCCACAACATTTTACATGTTACAATAATGGAAATTCTTGTACAGAACAGGAGTTGTCAAGTAGAAAGTTTTTTAATTTGTTTTCAAATTTTACTTGGCTGCCTGTCAGACATTTTATGTCCTTGTGTAAGTGATCAAAAATGTTAGTTGCAGCACTGTGCACCCCTTTTTGTGCAAAAGACAACCTTAATGTGGAGTGATGAATGTCATTTCTCCTTCTCCTATTGTAATTTTGTACATCATTGCTCCTTTCAAACTGTAGTGTATTATTTACAACAAACTTCATGAGGGGATAAATACACTGGGAAGCAGTAGTCAGAACTCCTTAAACAGATGTCTACAAGTTGATCACAGGTGAGCAACACATATTATTCTTACAGCCCTTTTTGAGTTATGATGACTTTCTTTTTTAAAGATGAGTTATCCCAGAAAATTATTTCATATGACGTTGTAGAATTAAAATATACAAAATGTCAGCTTACTGTTTTGTCTTTCCGTGGGATTTTCAATGTTTCTAAGCGCAAATGTGGGTGAACTAAGTTGTTTCAGGAATTCCAAAATTTGTTTTTTCCAATTTAAATCCTCATCAATGAGGACAGTGAATGTTCCTCACAGAGAAAGTAACCATCAGGATTTCCCCAGGGAAGTGTGCTAGGACCACTCTTGTCCTCTGTACATCTATTTACACAAATGACCAGACAGATAGGGTGAACAGCAACAATTTTCTGACAATCTCAGTCAGTCCGTTGCAATTAGGGGACATCGGCTAATATGTACTTTTCAATGTCAATAAACCTTACCGACAGCTGTACACTTTAAGATATTTTATTTTATTTTGAAAGCAACCAGTTTCGGCAATTCGTGTTCGTGTTGCCATCTTCAGGCCCCGTACGCTATACAATAAGTTCTGCACGGTTCACAGAAGAGTTTCTGTGAAGTCTGGAAGGTAGGAGACGAGGTAATGGCAGAACTGAGGCTGTGAGGATGGCTCATGAGTCGTGCTCGGGTAGCTCAGACGGTAGAGCACTTGCCCGAGTTCGTGTCTCTGTCTGGCACACAGTTTTAATCTGCCAGGAAGTTTCATACAATAAGTTCATTGACACTGAAAATTTTCTGATGCTGTAGTTTATGGAAAGTGTCATCTTTGAGTGATTGTAGGAAGATTCAGGACGTCTTAGACAGAGTTTCTATTTTATGAGATGGATGGCAGCTTGCTCTAAATGTGGGGAAATGTAAGTTAATAAAAATGACTACGAAAAACAATTCTGTAATGTCTGAATACAGTATTAGTGGTGTGTGGCCTGACAGAACATCTAGGCATAATGTAGCAAAGTGATAGGAAATGGAATGAGTGTGTAAATAGAAGGCAAGTGGTTGACTTTAGTTTTTTGGGAGAATTTTATGGAAATGTAGCTTAGCTATAAAGAAGTCTGCAAATAGAATACTTGTGTTTTGAATGCTGCTCAAGTGTTTGGAATCCATACCAGATTGGATTAAAGGAATACATGCAATTATTTCAGATTTGAAATCTGTTACAGGTTTGATCAACGCGTATTGCAGAAATACTCTGAGAACTGAAATCCGAATGCCTGTAGGGAAGAAAATATCATTTTTGTGAAGCACTATTGAGAATATTTAGATAACTGTCATTTGTGACAGACTGCAGAACGATTCTACAGCAAGCGACATACGTATCACATAATGACCACAAAGGTAAGGTAAGAGAAATCGGCACTGGTACAGAGGAGAACAGATAGCCACTTTTCAGCTTGCTCCATTTACAAGTGTAGCAGGAAAGATAGTGACTAGAGGTGGTAAAAGGTATCCTCCGCCACGCACCGTACACTGGCTTGTGGAGTATTTTACGTCTGTGTGAATTTAGGTGACGTACCAGAACGCGGAGAAAGATGCCGACAGACTCACCTGTTCCCCGCCATGGTCCAGCGCACGGTGGCAGAAGTGAGTGTGTCCCTCTTGGCCTTCACGAAGTACTCGACGTCCTCCAGTGGGTGGTAGTCACAGCTGAGGTTTATCTCCCGCAACTTCGAGCAGGTGTCTGCCAGGAAGCGCAGCACCACGGGCCCCGCACCTCTCCGATTCTCGAACACTTCCAGGCTCTGCAAGTGTTCCAGGCGCGACACCAACTCCGCGTACTGTCGGTCGGCCAGTAAGTTGTTGGCGATTATCAGCTTCTCTATCTTCGGACACTTCTCAAATATGTACTTCAGGAGCTGCAGGGAGAACAAATTGCAGTGTATTTGTTAGTACATCAGTATTTTCCATAGATTACATCTCATTATGGGATGTAACTATTCATTTACTATTGTCATATTTCATACACTGAAACCAACCTTCTCAATACCAGTATTGCTATTAATATTCTCTACGAATTTATACAGCTGCATTCTCGTTAATGTGAAAATGAGTGTAAGAACACCATCTACATCCACACTCAGCAAACCGCAGTGAAGTTGGAGCGTGCCGGGACATGTATCATGTATTAGTGCCACTTAAAGTTCATGTCACAACTGGATGAACCGGTTTTGAAACATTTCCTCACCCAGTAGATAGTGCGCAGTGTTCTCGACCTACCTTGCTTTGCTTATTCAATATTGTCTTCCCGGTAGCTGCGTCTGTCTCACCTAAATCACACTGAAATTAAGAAGCCAGGATCCTAGGTTAAGTTTTCCAAAATCAAAAGTCAAGATCGTATTCACTGTAGAACATTTATGTCAACCACAGTGTGATTTATTTGTTATCACTCGCACACACAATATTCATGTGACCAGGCCTCTTACACTTAATCGTCAAGTTAATATATCATACTTTATAATTTCCCAGGGTTAAAATGATCCTTTCTAATTGGTTTTGAAGTTAACTATAGGGTTTTATTACTTAAATAACATGAGTGAGCTGTATCAATTTAAATACAGGGAACTAACTTATGCATCCGCCGTGGGAATTCCTGACTTATAACCATGGCACCTCTTGAACAATAATTTTTACATATTCAAATTTACTTAATTCTTAATTAATGCACTTACAAAGTTGAGACTGGAGTCATTTTACGAAGAAAATATAGGTAGCAAAAGTATCAAAACAGATCTCGGAATTATACAGTAGTTTGGTCCCAATTGGCACTTAAAGTCATACAGGCTGCAGATTTCAAGTCTTAATATCTATTTAATTAATAGACTTTAGGTTAATTTAAACACTTTGCTGGAATCAGTAAAATTTAGGCTTTCTTTTGGATGCAGTCTTCTAGCTGAATTCGATCTATTAGCTCACTCGAATTTTATTTAATATGTATTGCACAATATATGTCATTGTTCATAAATGTTAATATAATGCATTTCCAATAAAACTAATTAGCTCATTACTTTCAGAATGGACATTAGAATGTACTGAAATAATAGATTTTACAAGGGGAATTTTATTTAAACTATTTCTGAATTCTGTACGATGAGGCTGAACGTCACAGAATCTGTAGTCGGAATCTGAGTAGTGAAAATGAAAAAAAATACAAGTTCATTGCTTAACTAAGTTACTAAAGCAGTGTAAAACCAAAACAGGATATCAGTGGGTAACCCTGCTTCATTACAAAGTGAGTGGAAGAGGGGATGACCCACTGTGTCATCTATTAGGGTTTCTTTCCATTCCATTCATGTACGGAGCACAGGAAGAATGATTGTTTGAATGCCCCTCTGCATGCTGTAAATAACCTTCTCTTGTTCTCACAATCCTTATGTGAGCAATATATATAAGGGGATGTAGTATATTTATAGAATTATCATTACAAGCATGTTCTTGAAGATTTTAACAGGCTTTCTCAAGATATATGTAAACTATACGAGTTGGTCGACGTTCAGAAGCAGTCGGAAATTACCACGACTACTGACAAACGATTGACAGCTGCTGCGAATTGGTGTGTCGGAAGAACTCCCGAGAGTCGTGTACCTGTGATACCTCTACCAGAGGTACCTCTTCTCCTGTGGATCCTGCCTCCTCTGCAGAAAGTACAGGATCTGTCATTACCTGTCCAACTGACTTTGCGTGGCTTGTACAGGGCGGACGGTGACCGAGGAGGACTCAGACTGTCGTACCGATCCCCCTAACTGACAAGTTCGAAGTGCCGTCTTTCACTGAAACTGAGCCAGTGGGACCCACTACACCTGTTGTGGGGAAACCTGTTTTGTCCAGTGTTGAGAGGAAGCAAACGCAAAAGGGTAGGGGTCAATTAATCGTCAGCACTTTGAATGTACGGTGAATGGTGGTACCCCTCAGGGAAATGGCAGCAAGGGACGGGAAAGAACATCAGGTGCACTCAGTGCCTGGGGGGGGGCCTCATTCAACATGTTGAACGGGCTGTTCCAGGAGTCATTGAAAGAATAAGTTGCAGCCAACTACAGACTGTGGCACACATTGGAACAAATGATGTCTGTCGTCTGGGCTCTGAAATCATTCTTGTGTCATTCCGACAACTGGCAGAGAAGGTTGAGAGGACCAGCATTGTGCGTGGAGTTTCAATGAAGCTCACAATTTGCAGCATTGTCCCCGGAAGTGATGGTGGCCCTTTGGTTATGAGTAGAGTGGAAGGACTGAACCAGAGAATTCAAAAGTTGTGTGACAAACTAGGCTACAACTTCCTGGACTTGCACCATAGGGTTGAGAACTGTAGGGACTCCCTAAGTAGGTCAGGCATGCACTACACATCAGAGGTAACTCACTGTGTGTGGGATTCACACAAGGGTTTCTCAGGTTAGGCGACTCTCCATCCAATCCAGATAACAATAGATGTAGGAAACCCAGAAGTATCAGTGTAAGATCGAAAGAAATGTCTCCCACAGGTGAGAGTATTGAAATCCTAATGGTTAACTGTACAATACAAGAAGAATGGGCAGCTTTGAGAGATGAAATAGTGGAGGCAGCAGAGGATCAAGTAGGTAAAAATATGAGGGCTAGCAGAAATCCTTGGGTAACTCAGCAGTTATTGAATTTAACTGATGAAAGAAGAAAATATAAAAATGCCATAAATGAAGCAGGCAAAAAGAAATACGAACATCTCAAAAATGAGATCGACAGGGAGGGCAAAATGCTTATGCAGGGATGGCTAGAGGTCAACTGTAAAGATGAGCGCAGATGGAAAACCAGCCCTAAGCAAAGAAGGAAATGCAGAAAGGTGGAAGGAGTATATTGAGGGTCTATACAAGGGTAATGTACTTGAGGGTAATATTATGGAAATGCAAGATGACGTAGATGAAAACGAAATGGGAGATATGATACGGCTGAAGAATTTGACAGAGCATTGAAAGACCTAAGTCAAAACAAGGCCTGGGAAGTAGACAACACTCCACAACACTCAGCCATGTGAGAGCCTGTCATGGCAAAACTCTTCCATCTGGTCAGAAAGATGTACGAGACAGGTGAAATACCCTTAGACTTCAAGAAGAATACAATAATTTCAATCCCAAAGAAAGCAGGTGTTGATAGATGTGAAAATTACCAAACTATCGGTTTAATACGTCACGGTTGCAAAATACTAACACGATTTTTTTGCAGACGAATGGAAGAACTGGTAGAAGCCGAGTCACTGAAGATCAATTTGGATTCTGTTTAAATGTTGAAAAATGTGAGGCAATACTGGCCCTACAACTTGGAAGATGGGTTAAGGAAAGGCAAACCTATGTTTCTAGCATTTGTAAACGCAGAAAAAGCTTTTGACAATGTTGACTGGAATAATCTTGTTCAAATACTGAAGGTAGCAGGTGTTATTTACAGGGAGTGAAAAACTATTTACAACTTGTACAGAAAACAGATTGCAATTATAAGAGTCAAAGGGCATGAAAGGGAAGCAGCAGTTGAGAAGGGAGTGAGACAGGGTTGTAGCCTATCCCTGATATTATTCAATCTGTATATTGAGCAAGCAGTAAAGGAAACAAAAGAAAATTTGGAGAAAGAATTAAAATTTATGGAGAAGAAATAAAACCTTTGAGGTTTGCCGATGACATTGTAATTCTTTCAAAGACAGCAAAGGACCTGGAAGAGCAGCTGAACAGAATGGACAATGTCTTGAAAGAAGGAAATGAGATTAATGTTGTAAGGGATCTGTGATCCCATGAACACAGATACTAGTATCCGACACCCAGGTCAATAGTAGACAGGAGTCGATTGTCGAGCGCTGCAGGAGGCAGTGAGAGGAGTGTCGAGTGAACGGCAGTACTGAGAAGATGGGCAAGAAGGGTGGTCGAGCCGAGTATGGTGTCAATGGCGGATGTGCCGAATGAGGAGTAAATTGTAAATTCACGGAAGTGTAACAAATGAGCGCATCCCCATTATCGTTGTGGGGTTGACCCTCATCAATACCGATTTGTGAGTGATATAAAACCGAAAGTGACAAGTGCCGAATTTTGTGTTTCGCATGAACCGCGTCTGCCAGTAACGACCGTCGATTGCAGTGAGGATTGTTGTGAATGTTAACCATCATCATTGTGTGTGACAAAGTACTTAAAAATGAGCAACCAATAACAGATATAACCGTAATTAAGCGTGTAAGGCGAAGGTAGCCACTGCCTCAGAATTTGCACGCAGGTTGCAGGCTGAGCTGTCTATTTGTAGCATCGTACCCAGGGTCGATCGTGGTCCTCCGGTTTGGAGCAGAGTGGAAGATCTAAACCAGAGGCTCAGACGGCTCTGTGGCAGTATCGGATGCAAATTTCACGACCTCCACTATCGGGTGCAGAATTTTAAGGTTCCCATTAATAGGTCAGGCGTGCACTAAAGTGCGCGTCATTTACGACGGCGGGCAAGTTTAGGTTCTTTCTGCGCATCTGACGTCACAAAACACAGTCAGCCGATGAACAGAGAACGACGTTGCCAGAACTCGACTGCAGTGCAGAGCACGGACGAGTGTCTTAAGTTTTAGAAACGTTCAGTCATATATAAAGTAATCGAACAAAAGCAAAGTCTTGATAGCAGACTTTTTTTTATAGAACGTTTGGAAAAAGCATTCTTTATACCAACTGCTTCATATTCTATTAATTAATTAAGCCAAACAAGCAATAAGCCTCCTAATTCAGGTGATAGCAAGGAAAGGTGTTTGTATCATTCTCACGAACCGCTTTTTTGCAATAAAGAAAAGCGGTAATTGTTTATTTCCTATTGTACTTCGATGAAACGTGAGCAATTCGTAGTCATACCAACAGTGTTTGTCGGTATTTTGCTTGATATTTTAGAGTACTCCAGGACTTTTGCTAAACGGAATGCGGGGAGCACGTCTCTTAGCAGCGAAAGGGTTAGTGCGGCCGTGGTGGCTTTACTTCATAAACTGCGCGCTCCCGCCTAAACGTAAGTTGGCGCTGCTTCTCTTGGCGTGTACGTCGTTTGCAACTGGCAACGCAGCAATCTCCCGCATCTGGGAGGGCATGCGCAAGCCGCCAAGATAAAAGAATTGAACTATAAATGCAGGATGCGGCCGCTAGAGTAGTGGAGTACGTGTGGTGTGCACACGGAGCTGTTTCAGGTTAGAGAACTCCTCCCTTGGGAGCAAAGATGATTTGCATGTCAAATCAACCACAGCAACCACGGAGATTCTTGGTCCTCGCAGATCAGAGATAGAAAGATTAATATGATTTTAGTAAACTGCAGGAGCATCCCAGGAAAGGTCCAAGAATTAGTATCGCTTACTGAAGGTGGCATTGCACAGTTAGTATTGGGAACAGAAAGCTGGTTGAAACCAGACATCAGTGACAATGAAATCCTAAGTTCAGATTGGAATGTTTATCCTAGGGATAGGTTAGTCGCCAGTGGTGGCAGCGTGCATATTGCAGTAAAAAATTCGATAATATCTAGTGAGGTTACCACGGACTCTGAATGTGAATTAATCTGGGTGAAATTGAGTATCAAATAACGGTCAACAATGGTTATCCAATGCTTTCATAGACCACCTGGGTCAGGATCTGTAGTTGTAGAATGCTTCGGACAGAACCTGCACAATATCATTAGTAATTTTTCTGATTGTGCCGCTGTAATAGGGGGTGACTTCAACTTGCCAGGTATAGATTGGAAGTGTTATGCCATCAAAAGTGGTGCCAGAGACAGAGAATCATGAGCCATTGTCCTGGATGTCTTGCCCTAAAATTACTTTGAGTAGATAGTTAGAGAACCAACTCAAGAGGATAACGTTTTAGACCTCCTGGCAACAAACATACCTGAACTTATAAAATCAGTTAACGCAGAGAAAGGTATCAGTAATCACAAGGCTGTGACAGAATCTATGATGACGGGTCCTACAAGGAATGTTAAGAAAGGTAGGAAGACATATTTGCTCAGCAAGGGTGACAGGATATAAATTTCAGAATATCTCAGCAGTTAGTATCAAATATTCGGTGATGAGGACAAAGATGTGGAGAACAAATGGAAAAAATTCAAAGACATCGTTCAATATGCCCTACACAAGTATGTTATGAGTAATGTTTTAAGAGATGGAAAAGATCCACCATGGTGTAATAGTCATGTTAGAAAAGCACTACATAAACAAAGAGCACTTCAACTCAGATTCAAGAGAAGTAAAAACCTAGGTGACGAACAAAAGCTGAACAAAGCGAAAATGAGTGTAAGGAGAGCAATGAGAGAAGCGTTCAATGATTTTGAAAGTAAGACATTGTCAACAAATCTGAGAGAAAACCCTAAGAGAGGCTGTGTCGCCTGGCCACCAAGAGCTGTTGCACAATGATTTGAATCACGGATCCAGTTATATGGCTCCCTCCGTGTATAGCAATTTTACGACTATGACATGTGGGGCCTGAAGATGGCATCAATGTAATGCCGAAACTGATAGCACATAGAATTTCATAAAATAAAATAAATTTCTACAATACATACGGCTGTTGGTAAATTATCGCATCAGGAAGTTCATGCCAGCGTCCATAATGGATCAACGAAGACTACGAGATTTTGGTTGTATGTAAAATCAGTAAGTGGGTCAAAATCATTTATTCATTCTCTTGGTGACCACACTGGCACCAAAATGGAAGATAACAAAGAGAAGGCCAAAATACTGAATTCGGTCTTCTGAAGCTGCTTCACCGTGGACTTTCAATCATCGTACGAACATCGAAGTGGCAGATATTGAGATAACTGATCACGGAACTGAAAAGCAGCTACAATAGCTTAATAGTGGAAAGGTTTGAGACCCAGATGAGATACCTATAAGATTCTATAAAGATTATGCAAAAGAACTTGCTCCCCTTCTAGCAGTAATTTATTGCAGATCGCTTGTGCAATGAAAAATACCTAACAACTGGAAAAAAGGCAGGTCATTCCCGTTTTTAAGAAAGGCCGTAAGACAGATCCACACAGTTACAGACGTATATCATTGATGTCAATCTGTTGTAGAATTATGGAACATGTTTTATGCTCAAGAATTATGACATTTTTGGAAAATGAACATCTCCTTTATAAAAATCAACATGGATTCCACAAATAGGAATCCTGTGAAACTCAGCCCACTCTATTCCTCCAGAGATCCACAGCACAGTGGACAATGGTGCTCAGGTTGACGCCGTGTTCCTTGATTTCAGTAAGGCATTTGACACCGTCCCTCATTGCCATTTAATGAAAAAAATATGTGGTTACGGAGTATCACAGCAGACCTGCAATTGGATTCAAGACATTCTTGCAGACAGAACTCAACATGTTGCTCTTAATGGAACTAAATTGACAGGTGTAAAGGTAATATTCGGAGTACCACAGGGAAGTGTGATAGGACCGTTGCTGTTAACAATATACATAAATGATTTAGAAGAAAGCATCGGATGCTCTTTAAGGCTATTCACAGATGACACAGTTGTCTATACCAAAGTAGCAACATCAGAAGATAATAAGAATTTGCAGAACAACCTGTAGAGAATTGATGAATGGAACAGACTCTGGCAGTTGACCCTGAACATAAATAAATGTAACATCTTGCGCATACATAGAAAAAGAAATCCATTACTGTACAGCTACACTATTGATGACAAACACCTTGAGACAGTGTCTGCCATAAAATATCCAAGTGTAACTATCCAGAGTGACCTTAAGTGGAATGACCATATAAAACAGATACTGGGAAAAGCAGACACAAGACTCAGATTCATCGGAAGAATCTTAAGGAAATATAACTCATTCACAAAAGAAGTGGCTTATAAGGCACTTGTTCATCTGATTCTTGAGTATTGTTCATCTATCTGGGATCCCTATCAGGTAGAACTGGTAGAGAAGATAAAGAAGATCCAACAAAGAGCAGAACATTTCATCACGGGATCTTTTAGCTGGCGAGAGAGCATTACAGAGATGTTATACAAACTCCACTGGTAGATATTACAAGAGAGGCATTGTGCATCACGGAGAGATTTCCTATTGAAATTTCAGGACAGCACTTTTCAGGAGGAGTCCGACAACATATTACTTCGCCCCGACATACATCCCGTGTATTAACCACGAGGAGAAAATTCAAGAAATTAGAGCCAATACAGAGACTTACCAACAATCAATCTTCCCACACACTATTCAGGAGTGGAACAGGGTTGCAGGGTCAAAAAGTGGTAGTGAAAGTACCCTCCACCACACATCTTTAGGTGGCTTGCAGAGTATGATGTAGATGTAGATGAAAGGGTGAAATGCTTAACTCAATTTTCAAATGTTCCTTTACAAAGGAAAACCCAGGAGAATTGCTCCAATTTAATCCTCAAACCACTGGAAAGATGAATTAAATAAGTGTTAGTGTCAATGGTGCTGAGAAACAGCTGAAATTGTTAAAACTAAACAAAGCTCCAGGGCCCAATGGAGTTCCTGTCAGATTCTCTGCTGAATTTGCAGCCAAGTTAACCCCTCTCCTCACTACAATCTATCGTAGATCCTCGAACAAAAAGCCGTGCCGAATTTTTGAAAAAATGGCACAGGTCACACTCATCTACAAGAAGCGTTGTAGAAGTGATGCACGGTTTTTTAAAAAATTGATCATGTGAAAATCCCAATTTGCACTTTTCTCACATGTCATACTGAAAGCTTTGGATCAAGGCAACCAGGTAGACGCAGTGTTTCTCGATTTCCAAAAAGCAATTGTCTTAGTACTGCAATGTCAAAAGTATGATCATATGGGTATCAAATGAAATTTGTGACTGGGTTGAGGACTTTTTGGTAGGGAGAGTGCAGCCTGTTATCTCGGATGGAGAGCCATCATCAGATGTAGAAGTAACTTTGGCTGTGCACCAGGGACCATTGCTGTTCATGTTGTATATTAATGACTTGTAGGCAATATGAATAGTAAAACCAGTCTTTTTGCAGATGATTCAGCTATCTATAATGAAGTACTAATTGAGAGAAACCGCATAAATATTCAGTCAGATCTTGATAAGATTTCAACATGATGCAGAGTATGGCAACTGGCTCTAAATGTTCAGAAATGTAAAATTTTGCACTTCACAAAATGAAAAAAATGTAGTAACCTATGACCAAAATACCAATGAGTCACTGCTGGAATCAGCCATCTCTACAACCAGGTGCTTGTATATGCTTTGTAGGTACATGAAATGGAATAATCACATAGGTTCAGTCATGGATAAAGCATGTAGTAAACTTCAGTTTATTGGTAGAATACTAGGGAAGTGCTATCAGTTTACAACAGAGATTGTTTACAAATCACTCGTGTGACCTATCCTAAAATATTGCTCCAGTGGGTAGGAGCCGTACCAGATAGGACTGACAGGGGATATTAATGTATACAGAGAAGGGGAACATTAATGGTCACAGGTTTTTTAATCTGTGGGAGACTGTCACAAAGATACTGAAGGAACTGAACCAGAAGACTCTTGGAGATAAATGTAAACTATCCCAACAAACTCTGTTAATGATCCCTCAAGAGCTGCCTTTAGATAATTACTCTAGGAATGTACTACAACTCCCTACGTATTGCTCACAGAGGTGGCGCGATGGTACGATTAGAATAATTACTGCACACACAGAGGCATTTAAACAATCATTCTTCCCATGCTCCATACACGAATGTCACAGGAAGAAACCCCAGTAACTGGTAAAACGGGACATACTCTCCGCCGTGTAGCTCACCGTGGTTTGCAGAGTATAGATGCAGATGTAGATGTAGATGAGTCTGTCAATTCAGTATCCGCAGTATATCTGTGACACTCCCTCACGGGTCAGACAAGCCTGTGATCATTTGGGCTGCCTTTCTTTCTATCCTCTGAATATTCCCTATCAGTCTTGTCTGGTATGGGTCTCACACACCTGAGCATTATTCTAGAATGGATTGCAGAAGTGTTTTGCAAGCAATCTCTTTTGTGCACTCATTCTATTTTCTTAGTGTTCTACCAATGAACCAAAGTCTGCCACCTGTTTACCTATGGCAGAGGCTACAAAACAGTTCAGTTCAATTTCCCTACAAATTCTTACATCCAGAGATTTGTACGAGTTGCCTAGTTTGATGCAGCTGTCTGCCTCTTCATCTCTGAATAACCACTCAGCCTACACTTGTTTGAATGTCTTTCCTTCTTTCCTGTAATTAAGTTCTGGTCTGCCTCTAAAATATGTAGTCTTACTAACATTCCCTGCCCAAATGACATCAGGCAAACATTCATAATTTTATACTTCACAGCATTTACGTTAGCTTCATCTCAATACATTTGGCAGTGGCCTTGCCATAGTGGTAACATCTGTTCCCACCAGATTACCGAAGTTAAGCACTGTCGGGCCGGGCTAGCACTCGGACAGGTCACCATCCGATCTGCCGACCGCTGTCGGCAAACGGGGTGCACTCGGCCCTCGCGAGGCAAACTGAGGAGCTACTCGATCGAGAAGTGGCAGCTCCGGTCTCTTAAACGTACGTACGGCCGGGAGAGCAGTGTGCTGACCACGTCGCCCTCTGTATCCGGTGACACCTGTGGGCTGAGGACGGCACGGCAGCCGGTTGGTACCGTTGTGCCTGTTCGGGCGTAGTTTAGTTTAGTTTCTTTTCGATACATTTACTCAAATGTTTTCTCATTCTCCATTTCATGTGGAATTTAAAATACTGACAGTGTGGTATCATCTTTCTCATCTGATGCAACACCAGGCACCACGATTTTTTGGCTGACACTCAGCAAAGGTGAGAACACGGCAGCTGTATAGTCAATAAAAAAAAGGTGACGGCTCTGTAACTGTACCGTGTAATTTATATTAAGAAAATGTTCAGTTATTGCCTATTGCCAGTAGAATTATTTTCCACCTGTTCATCATAGGAAATGATTTGTGAATGTATAATGTAGATTCATAGTGAGTAGTGAGAGGAATTATCACAATTATCACAATTCACAATATCACATTATCTGTAGTGAGAGGAATTATTCACAATTTAAAAAAATTTGCAACTGGGTATTTTTATTTATTTTGCACAGAGTTTGGGAAGTTATATGGAAAATAAGCATTAAAGACCCATTTAGCCCAAATGGAAGATTGCAATTAGAAACTCAGAGAATGTAATAAGCCTTTTATTACAGCAATGAGTGGTAGTTGTCTTTGACTTAAAAATAACAACAAATTATTTTACTAAATCCAAGAAAACTGATCTACTAATAGTTTTCTACACTGAGGTGGGTAAACAAAAGAAGGAAGTATTACAACAAAACTATTATATTATTGCGATGAAATGGAGATTTATTATGGTGTACAGAGTTTCCTCATATTCCTTCAAAGTCCGCTTCATATAGCAGGCACCAGTAACTGAAAAGTATTTTGAACTTCAGTCCAAGTAAAGCATTATAATCAAATATACTTCCCTTCACCACCAAATTAATTACTCCTCAATGCCGCAGATTGTGCTGTATCGAGCTACTCCTTCCTTTAGCCATATTGTGCCAGGGAGTTATTTTCCCCCCAATTTATTTATTTATTTATTATCATCCCAATGATCACACTTGTGATATAAGATTTGTCAGGATACATTTCAACAACTATATAATATCGTAACAAAATGTTTTTCTATGCTGAATTCATATGAATCTATCTTATGTTTAATACAATATACAACTAATAAGTGTTTTTATAACATAATTTCTTATGTGCTTAACAGACCTATTCCTTGATGTTGTGATTTCATTTGTCACATTTATGATATCATATATTCTTATACAGTTGAGCAGAGCTATTCACTTATCCTGTAGTGACATTTGTCAAGCATGTGGTTCTTTATATTCTAATACAGTTGAGCCTAGAAATTCACTTACACTGTATCAACATTTGTCAAGCATGTGACTCTTTATAACAGTTTTAAATTTATCCTCATTTTCCAGCTCTTTGATATGTTTTGGTAGTGCATTAAAAAAGTTTGATGCCTTGATTACAAACATGTTTCTGACTTCGGATCCTTGTTACAGCTTGTAAGGGGAGATCTTTACATTGCCGTGTATCGTAATTATGATAGTCTGTATTGGTTTTAATTTTGTCCTGATTTCTTTTGATCATCAACAGAAATTTCAGAATGTATAATTATGGAATTGTTAAAATTTTCAATGCTTTAAAAAGGGGCCTACAATGTGTTTGAGGTGGGCTCTGGCTCATTATCCGAATAGCGCATTTTTGCAATTTGAAAGTCTCATTTAGACGACAATTTATTTTTTCCCAGAATACTATCCCATAGGACACAATGGACTGAAAATAGCCAAAATATACTAATCTGGTACAGTCATTACTACAAACTCTTGAAATTATTCTAAGTACAAAACATGCTGAATTTAGTTTTAGTGCTAAGCTCACCAAATGGTCCTTCCAGTTTATCTTCTCATCACTGTGCATACCCAGGAATTTTGCACACTGTACTCAAGTTGTTTGTCCTCCATGGTGGCATTTAGGTCATCATGTTCATTTATTTTTCCATATTGCACATATTTAGTTTTTTTTTTTTTCGTTCACTGTTAGCATGTTTGCACTAAACCATTTTTGTATATCTTGTAGGACATGGTCCACAGCACTGTGCAATGACTGCTTCATATCACTAACTATTAAACTAGTATCATCAGCAAATAACACGATTCTAGCTTTTTCCTCTGACACCCGGATATCACTAATGTAAATGAGGAATAGCAAAGGGCCTAATACACTTCCTTGGGGTACTCCTAGAGTGACCTCCCTTGGACCTGACCTTAGTTTAATTTTTTGGTTAATATTTGGTGCTGTAATTTCAACTACCTGCATCCTCTTTTCCAGATACGACTCAAACCACTTTTTTACCGGTCCTCTAATACCTATAGCTTCAGGTTTTTCCAAAAGTATGCTGTGGTCAACAGTGTCAAAGGTTTTTGACAGATCTAGATTTAATCCAACTACACTTTTTCCCTCTCTCAATTTACTGATTATTTCTTTTGTGTATTCCAGTACAGATGTTTCGGTACTTCTCCCAGCTTGAAAACTGTGCTGATTACTGTTTACCAGATTGTGGATATTAAGATTAAGGTTTTACAGATACAAATGAAATATAGAGTCACACATTGAGAAACTTGGGAGAAGTGAGACAGGTCTGTAGTTTTCTGTTTTAAGCTTAATTCTCTTTTTCAACAGGGGGACGACTTTAGAAATTTTCAGTTTCTGTGGAAACACTCCCTCAGCCATTGACACGTTTGCTACGTGCACCAATGGTTTCGCTATTTGATTAGCTGTTTTCTTTGCTATTATTATTGACACCTCAACTACTCCAGCTGACATGTTGGACTTGAGACTTTTAATCATTTTTAAAACTTCCTTTTCGTATGTTGGGACTGCCGTCATACTGCTGGGTGCCTTGGGTGCTGCTCTCCTCATCTGCTCCCCAAAATTCCTGCTTAATGTCTGGGGTATATTTAAAAAGTAATTATTTATATAACTGGGCATGGCATATTTATCTAACATTTTATTCTCCTCATCTTTTAGAATAATTTCCTTATCTTTGATAGGTACCCCAGTTTCCTTTCTCACAATTTCCCATGCTATTTTAGTTTTATTTCTGGACTGTTTTATTTCCATGTCATTACTTATTAACTTTGCATTTGCAATTACTCGGCAGTATATTTTCCTATACGTTTTGACATATTCTATAAAATCAGTATCTGCACACTCCCTCAAATCTGAATTGAGTTTTTTCATTTTTTCACACGATTTATTAATGCCAAGAGTCATCCGAGAACCTGACTTTATGTGTCCATTAGACTTGATTCTGGTCAGTTTCTTTGGGAAACACATATCAAAGTTCATCAGATAATTCGATGAAAATACACTATATGCCTCATCTGTACTTGTTTGTTTCATAACATCTAACCAGTTTTTCTTTTCTAAGATACTTATGAACAGATGACAGCTGTCCACAGAGAAGTTTCTTTTGTAAATATTATTTATACCTTTATCGTCGTTTGACCTTAAAGGGATTTCAATGGTGAGAGCATTGTCGTCAGACAATCCTAAATCTATGTTACCTCTATTTCACAGAGTACCTCTTTGTCAGTTACTCATCCAACCTTCAGCTTTCTTCTGTAGCACCCTATTTCAAAAGGATCTGTTTTACTGTTGTCTGAATTGCTTATCAATCACGTCCCAATTACATACAAGTGTAGACTCCACACAAGTACCTTCAGGAAAGGTCTCCTAACATAAACGTAAACACCGCTCATGGATTAGGCCTTAGGCCTGTTCTGGCTGGCCAACTGCTGCCTAAAAGGCACTACGAGGAGCGGTCTACGACGGTGGAACGTGTGATCGGCATGCTGACAATTGCTCCAGCCGTTGTAGCCACCAGATGAATCCTGATGATGCTGTTGCTTCTTAATTAGACCTCACAAGGGCTGAGTGAATACCGTACCATATCTCCCTATCTCAAAAGATATCTGAAGAGGTACCAGGAATTGAACCTGCGACCTCCACACTGAAGGCAGCAACATTAATCGTTTGGTTACAGAGGTGGACTTTCTGACACTTAAGTTTGAATTTGATGTTAACAGAGTCCTCTTTTTCAGAAATGCTTTTCTTGTTATTGATAACCTGCATTTTACATCCTCTCTAATCCAGCAATTATGTTATTTTGCTACTCAGATAACATAACTCCTCCACTACTTTTAGTGTCCAATTTCCCAATCTAATTCTCTCGCCACAGCCCGTTTTAATTCGACTATATTCTGCTACCCTGTCTTGCTTTTGTCGACGTTCGTCTAATATCCTCTTTTCGAGACATTATCCGTTCTGTTCACCTACTCTTCCGACCCCTCTCCCGACACTAACAGAAATTACAGAGTCATCAGGAAACCTCAAGCTTTTAATTTCTTCTTCCTGAACTTTAATTCCATTTTCAAATTTATTCCCAGTTTCCTTTACTGCTCGCTCAGTGAACAGACTGAACGACACCTGGTTTAGGCTACAACCCCATCTTCCTCGCTTTGCAGCACTGCTTCCCTTTCGTCGGATCCACACGTGACGGGTGTCATGGAATAGCGGGTGCTTAGACAGAGAGCAGATACGATTAGAAGTACGCACAATCACAGTGGCACTGCTGTTTACGTAAATTCGTACAGCATGTCCAAGAGATTCCATTAGACAGAGCCTAATCATTATAAATGATCAAAATACAGAAATGCCACTATAACCTTCACTCGTAGACTACTAGTTGGCTCATTGCAGTGTCTTCTTATCCAGTTCAGCAGTGGTGCTACATACGTGTACGACCAGAGATGTGGCTTCAAGACGGCAGCGGATGCGTTCTGCCTGGCACGGTATCGATACTCTTACATCCGCAGTCTACTTTCTGTACGTGCCATAAATATCCTTTCACTCCCCGTATTTTATGCCAGCTAACTTCAGGGGCAGTATTGCCCTGTGTGTTTCTACATTTCTCTGGAACCCAAACTGACCTTCCTCGAGGCCAGCTTCTACTAGTTTTCCCGTACCTCTGTAAGTGTGATGGCGTGTCAATAAATAAGTTGCAAAACAGGCTAGAGGCAATAAAAATCGAAGTAACTTCCTGAGATTTGTTTAACTTTGCTACATATTCACACTGTACATTCAGACACTTATCCCACCTTTTTACAAGCATTCAATAACTGGCAGCAAAGAAGTCTTCCGAGGGTAAGTTGGGACCGTAGGGCAACTGTTCAAAGCATTCCCAATTAAATATTGGTAACAGGTCCCGTATTTGTCTTTCTGTACGAGGGCAGGTACTGTCATCTAGAGGAATCACTACATTTGTGGTGAATGGTGTGTCAAGAGTTCCCACACACTCGTGCAGTATGACACGGCATTCGGTGCCTCACCGTGAGGCCGGAATTTCACCAGTACAGCCCTCACGTGTCCCAAAACGTGGTGAGCAGAATCTTGCAGGCTGACGGAATGGCCTTCAGTGTTTTTATTGTCGAGGAGGTAGAATGCTTCCGTTCCGTGGATGGTCGTTTGGTCTCTGGTTGAAAGTGGTGAACCCAAAACTTGACCCCTGCAACAATTTGTGCCACTAAATCCTCTCCTTCCCTCCTTCCTTCCCCAGAGTATCGAATGAGGTGCTGTTGAGAAAAGCCAATTATATTCATTTTGTGCTCCTCAGTCACCATGCTAGGCAACCACTGTGCACAAACTTTATGAAACTTCAGCTGCTCACCCATTATAGTGTAAGCTGTTTGACACGAACAGCCTACAGCACATGCTACGTCACTGATCGCCACATACCACTCGTTACGAATTATCTGCTCCACACACTGCTTCTCGGTTTCAGTTGCAACCACTGCAGGACAGCAAGCACGCTCCCAATCTCTGACGCTTTGCCTTCCCTTTATAAACTCCTGATCCGAGTGAACGCAGATTTCTGTGATAAACAGTTGTCAACATACACGGGACCCATTTCACGATACACTTCCCCTGTGAACAGTCCTTCCACCCACAAGAAATGCACGACCACATACTATTCTACTCGTGTACACTTCCCTGCAGCCTCTAAATGTGTACACGTGCCACTATCTGCTGGCAAAGTATGTATGCACGATTTAAACACAGTATAAGGTAAACTGATATTTGTGACTTATTCGTTGACTTGTCCTCACGGTGTCAGTATTTTGCAACAATGGTTTAGTAAACCGTTGGTCCAGTAGAATACACAACTGTAAGTACAGCAACTGCCTTCTCTGGAATTGGAATCGTGACACCCTCCTTGAACTCGGAGAGTATTTTGCCTGTTTCATACACCTTACGAGGTCTGTTCAAATAATTCTAGAACTTTGTCCAAAAAATTTGTCTATGCTTACCTTCTATTTCTACACGCTCTCTTTTGAAATACTCTCCACCACAATTGATAACACCGCTCGCAATGTCGTTTCTACATGTGGAAGCAGTCCTGGTACGCCTCTAGACGGATTACGCAAAACGCTGTTTTAAAATCTTCTTTTACGTCGTCTATCATTGCAGATCTTCGTCCTTTCAAAAGGGATTTCAACTTCGAAAATAAAAAAAGTCCACAGAGGCCAGGTCTGGAGAGTACGGAGCATCAGGCAGCACAGTGATTTCATTTTTTGTGCTACAGTCGTGCAGCAACAGGGAGAGATGTGTGGACGCGTTATCGCGAAGCGAGAGCCGTGAACTGTCTCGCCACTTTTCAGGCTGTTTCCTTCTCACATTTTATTGGGCTTCGTAACACATCCCAATCCTACCATCGGTTAACAGTTTGTCCCTGTGGAACAAATTCGTGATGAAGATGAACTAATCATTCAAAGTCAAAGAAAACTGTCCGCGTCGCTTTGACATTTGATCTGACCTGATGAGCTAGTTTTGGTGTCGGAGAATCCTTCCCGATCCATTGTGAAGATTGAACCTGAGTCTCAACATCATAACTGTAGACCCACATCTCATCACCCGTTATGATACTCTTAAGGACCATCTCATTCTCATTTGTGCGATGCGAGAGCCCTTCACAGGTTGCACGGCGAAGATCTTTCTGGTCTCAACTCACGAGCTGTGGGACGAATTTGCTGGCAACACATAGCACTCCAATATGCTGCGTCAAGATTTCATGACACGGTCCAATTGAAATGTTACATTCTTCCGAAATCTCTCGGACAGTCAGTCTGTGACTGGATCGCACAATTTTGTCGATGTTACCGACACGAGTGTCAGTGGTAGACGTCGGAGGGTGTCCCGAATGAGGGTCATCTCTAACTTCTGTCCAGCCATTTTTAAACTGTGTCAGCCATTTGTAACACAGAGTACGACTTAATTACTCATCACCGTAGGCTTCCTGCATCGTTTGGAGTGTCTCTGCAGATTTTCTTGAGTTTCGTGCACAATTTAATGCAGATGCATTGCTCCTCTAGCTCTTCCATCTCGAAATTCACAAACTGTGCAACACAACATTCTACTAAATGCAGCACTCAACAATAACTAACAGAAACACAACAATGCAACACATTAAACACAAGCATACGCGGATGCCAACCACATTTCACTCTAAATTACAAATGTTCTGGAATATTTTGAACAGACCTTGTACACACACAGTGGAATAGTTCTGTCATGGCTGACTCTCCCAAGGATCTCAATAATTCTGAGGGAATGTCATTTTCTCCAGGGGCCTTATTTCAACCTTCAGTGCTCCAACAAATGCTTCTCGCACAATAAGATCCCCCGTCTCATTTTCATTTACTTCATCATCCCTTTGCTTTCAAGTTGATTTCCATTGTAAAGTCCTTCTACACACTCCTTCCACCGTTCAGCTTTCTGTTCTTTGCGTAGTACTGGCGAGCCACTTGAGCTCATTATATTTGTACAGCTGTTTCTCTTTTCTCCTAAAGTCATTTTAATGCTCCTCTACATGGCATCTATCTTTCCCCACAGTAATGCGTGCTCCTGTAGCCTTGCATTCATCCATTAGCCATTCCTGCTTAGCAATTTTGCACTTTCTGTACAACTGACACACACACACACACACACACACACACACACACACACACACTAATAACCACAAGGGCCTCAAGCAAACCATCATCAAACCGAATATCAGAGACGCCAGTGAGATAGCTTTTCGTGACTGTTCATACATACAACGTGACACAGCCTAAGATTGATGGATGTCAGAAGCATAAATAAATGCTACAGTCTCAATCAATGATGATACGCTTTGGCCTCTTATGGTTCTCAGTGGCTCATATAATTTATGGTTGTATAATTTTATCAAGCAGTGTAATATAATTAACACAAATTTCCTTATGTCTCTCAGTAATTCACATACATTTGTAAATTGATTAAACATGTCCTATTTTTTATGTGTAATTTATGCAGTATACTCCTGATTACATGTTCACATGCAAAATTAAATAATTAAATACAAGTACATTCTAAATTATTGAAAATTAGATAAAAATTAAAGAATTTTTTAAATTAAGGAACTTAGTACTATAGAGCAGTACAGGTCATTGTCCTAGGAAGTATTATTATTGATGCTGAAATTTATTGACTGCGCGGTACTATGAAATATCAAAAATCAGGTTGTTCCGCAAAATAAAATTTCGTCGCAAACACTGACTGTCTATCCTAGCATTTACCCCATCATAAGGCACTACTATTTAACACGATTTGGCAGATTTTGTTTTTATTTTAAATTTGAGGCTACCCTTCCTGGTGCCACAGTCACCAGTTAACGTCAGGGAGGAGAGCTGTGGCTGCCACACGACTATGGATCGTGTAAACTTTGTCCTTTGTGTAACCGTATATTACAGATATTTGTACCGAGTGGAGATTGGGGACCAGCCCAGCATTTCCCTACACGAGTGCAGGAAACCACCTAAAAGCCACACTCGGGCTGACCGAAGTACCAGACCACCGGTTCCCAACCCCTCACGGGACTCGCCACTCTTCGTCGGGTCCGTGCTCGGCTACCGTGAGGCCGCTGCCTTTGCAGCACAGTTTCCCTTCGGTGCTGCACGTATATCCTCACACTGTTCTATTTCTTCTCCCTCGGGGAACGTGTCCGGAATGTTTCTGGAAAGGTGTTTTGCATTTTCAGTGGCCAATATCAGAACAGTCTCTGCACTATTTTTCATTTCTTTTTTCTTTCCTTGTTCCCCTTCTCCTATCCTTCCTCCGTTTCGGCGTTCGATGTCCTCCTTTTTTCTTCTTCCTCCCCGTGCACCGCCTATGCCTCTGACACGTAACACGTGAACGGGTAACGTGTAAAACCCAGCCCCAAGTCGACAGGTAGAGTTCGCACGTACCCCCTCGTAGAGGCCGGGCCTCAGGAGAGATGATTGCCCGAGCTGCTACCTTCTCAAATTGCCAATTGGAACGTCTGTTAGGTGTTTGTGAGGTGCAATCTGAAGTGTGAGCAATCGTCTGAGGCAAGTGTGCCCCCTTCCGACGTGTGCCCCCCCAGTAGTAAGGAGCACGCCGTCGGAGATGCCGAAAATCGTGGGGGATTTTCTCGCAACGAGCCAATCGTCTTCACCTTCAACGTCTACAAAACATAAACTGAATGAGGCCAATGATTCAAAAGACCCTCCCAGCTGCACCACGGTTCCACGTGGTTTCACATATTGAAGACGGTCAGTCACTACGCTAAATCCGTATATTACCCGGAAAGGTGTCGATGCAACTGCTGGCCCTGTGAACTCCTGCTCTCATTTACACAATGTCACTTTGCTTTCGAAGGCTACTTCTGACTCTCCGGCGTGACACTGTTCGCAGCTCCGCTCCTTCGCGGCTATCCCGTCGGTGTCGAGGCCCGCCGAATGCGGAATTCTTCCTGCGGTGTTATTTACACTACACCACTCGACGGTCTGACTGAGGCAGAAATCCGAACATACCTCTCCGATCGGAGTGCCATCGCAGTCTATCGTGTGATGAAAAAGGTAGATGCCTCCCGCACGCACTCTGTTTCTCACTTTTGACAGAGTGGTTCTTCTGTCAAAGATCAAAGCAGGTGATGAAGTTATCACAGTCAGACTGTATATTCCAAACCCGACGCACTGCTACCGGTGTCACCGTTACGACCACACCTGAGAGTCCTGTCGACTCCCGGCCAGATGTGTAACCTGCGGTAGTGACACTCACGAGGGTGAGTGCCCACCTCCTTCTCCCCGCTGCAGTGACAGCGCTGACGACCGTGCCAAATCCTCCTGCGATTATCCCGCGTATCTCGACGAGTCGGCTGTCCGGGAGATATGAGTGAAGGAAAAACTGCATTACCCGGCTGCTCGTAAGTTGTCGGCTACTCGTAAACCCCACGTCCTACCGCCTGGCACCTACAGTATCGTTCTCGCTCTACGGAGGACCCGGCCGTGCAGACGTCCGACCTAATATTTAGCACCGCGATTGTGAAATTGCTCGGTGTCCCGGTAGCGTCCCCGTCTCCTCCTCCAGCTGTGCGACAAATTTTCGCCTCCCAGGTTTAAGCCACCTGCTACACAACCGGCAGGCATAAAGGACAGAAGGAACACTCCTACAAAGACTTTTGTACATCCCTCCAGCCAGCCGACATCAGAGTCTTCCTCTGCCAACCGGAAAGGCTCCGAGAAGTGGAACGGAGGCGGCCGGTCTCCCCTGCGACACTGTCCCCACGTGATACCCTCACCTGGCCGAACTCTGTGTCGCCGGTGTGCACTCTCGGCTGTTTTTCTGCCCTGGAATACGCAGGCCGACAGACGGAGAATGCCGACACTCCTGTAGACTTCACGGAGTGGGATGTTCCCGCTTCCGTGTCCCGTAGTGACAGGTATACGTAGGCCGGCACTCGGCAGCCGCCGAGGTGACACCCCTCCGTGTTTTCCTCGTCGTGACTCTCCTCCAGTGGAACGTTTGCGTTCTTCGATCCGACGACGACAATTTATGGGTGCTCTTAGAATCACAGTGTCCACTCGTCCTCTGCCTCCGGGAAAACAATATTGCATCCTCACGACCACTTTGAGCTCTCGCATTTCTTTCCAGTCTGTTTTGACCTCCTCCCCCTCGTGGAGGAGCCTTGTAGCTCGTACGGGATGATGTTTACAGTCGATCCACCTCTCCGATTACCCATCTCCGAGCTGTTGCAGTTTGCCTTTTCTTTCCTCACTTGACCTTTTCCTTCTGTACCATTTATGTCCCTCCGTCATTTGATATCGCCGGGGCAGACTTTCTAGAGTTTATTGGGCAGCTACCTCACCCCATTCTGCTGCTCAGTGACTTTAATGTGCATCGGCCCCTTTGGGGTTCTACCAGAATGTGTCGGAGAGGTGACCTCTCGGCTGACCTTCTCAATCAAATTAACCTCCTCTGCCTTAATGTAGGAGCACCCATGTTCCTTTCAGACTTCACGCACACCTATTCCCATTTGGAGCTATCCTTCTGCACTGACCAGCTCGCCCACTGTCTGAGGCGTACGTTCTCTGACACGTAATCGAGTGACCGTTTTTCCCGTGTAATATCTGTTTGCTGACTCCTATCCCATCTACGTGCACACCCAAATGGCAGCTTACTAAGTCTGACTGGAGGCTCTACTCCTCTCTGGTGACCTTCGACAAACATTGTGCTGACCAGGTAGAGTATCTTGCAGATGTTATCATTACTGTGACACAACATTCCATTCCTCACACTTTCTCTTCACCACGCTGCGCCCCCCGGTCCCTCGGTGGACCGAGGCGCGCCGCGACACAATTTGTGTGTGGACACGTGCTCTCTGCATTTTTAACCGTAATCCTACAATGGCAAACTGCATTCATTGTAAACAGTTGTGTGCACAGTGTCATCACCTTCTTCAGGACAGCAAACAATCTAGTTCGGTTTCATTCATTAGCTCTTTTAACATTCCACTCCCTTGCCCACCATGTGGGCCAATCTCTGACAGATCTCTGGGATTTTCGGGCCTGACAGTAGCAGACAATGTCACAGTGGACCCTACTGCTATCTCCGACACCTTGGGCTGCCATTTTCCTGCCTTCTCATCCGTCGGAAATGAGTGGAGGAGGCTCGGGCAGGGCAAGCACTTTCTGCTTAACATGTACGACCGCATCTTGGCAGAGGGCACATTTCCCACAACGGCTCTCGATCTTCCACCATAATCGAGTCCGTCAACACGAGGTGGCGAAGATGAGGTAGCCGAGGAGGTGGAAACGTGGGTTCAACTATGCCAAGACTGCTCGGTAGCTACAACAGGAAAACACAATTAATTAGCAGGAGTACAAAATAAGAAAGAAGTTATTACTTAACTTTGCTGCAGTCCATGATCAGTTGGTCATCAATTATAGAAGGCGCGACTAGACTAAGCATCTGTAGAATGACATAATATACATGTCAAAAATCGTGCAGTGATGACTTAATGTCTTGTAATCTCAAATGTCGAATCCGGTGAATTTGAAGACTAACTTGGAATGAAGCAACAAAGACTCGATGGCAGCAATACTGAGCTGCAGATGATGACTAATGTCGGCACTGGCTGACCACTGAGCGCGGCTATGAACTGTAGACTGGCACAACTGCATTACTCTCCTGCTGCACACGAAATGGCCCAGCAGTGCCTCGTGGCAAGCGTAAGTACTGTGACTGGCTGTGTACTCTTTGGCTAACACAGCCATTCTTCTGTGCCTGGAATACTCTCTTTCAAATTCTGAAGGTGGCAGGGGTAAAATGTAGGGAGTGAAAGGCTATTTACAATTTGTATAGAAACCAAATGGCAGTTATAAGAGTTGAGGGGCATGAAAGGGAAGCAGTGGTTGGGAAGGGAGTGAGACAGGGTTGTAGCCTCTCCCCGATGTTATTCAATCTGTATATTGAGCAAGCAGTGAAGGAAACAAAAGAAAAATTCGGAGTAGGTATTAAAATCCATGGAGAAGAAATAAAACGTTTGAGGTTCGCCGATGACATTGTAATTCTGTGAGAGACAGCAAAGGACTTGGAAGAGCAGTTGAACGGAATGGACAGTGTCTTGAAAGGAGGATATAAGATGAACATCAACAAAAGTAAAACGAGGATAATGGAATGTAGTTGAATTAAGTTGTGTGATGCTGAGGGAATTAGATTAGGAACTGAGACACTTAAAGTAGTAAAGGAGTCTTGGTATTTGGGGAGCAAAATAACTGATGATGGTTGAAGTACAGGGGATATAAAATGTAGACTGGCAATGGTAAGGAAAGCATTTCTCAAGAAGAGAAATTTGTTAACATCGAGTATAGATTTAAGTGTCAGGAAGTCGTTTCTGAAAGTATTCGTATGGAGTGTAGCCATGTATAGAAGTGAAACATGGACGATAACTAGTTTGAACAAGAAGAGAATAGAAGCTTTTGAAATGTGGTGTTACAGAAGAATGCTGAAGATTAGATGGGCAGATCACATAACTGATGAGGAGGTATTAAATACGATTGGGGAGAAGAGAAATTTGTGGCACAACTTGACCAGAAGAAGGAATCGGTTGGTAGGACATGTTCTGAGCCATCAAGGGATCACCAATTTAGTATTGGAGGGAAGCGTGGAGGGTAAAAATCGTAGAGGGAGACCAAGAGATGAATACACTAAGCAGATTCAGAAGGATGTAGGCTGCAGTAGGTACTGGGAGATGAAGAAGCTCGCACAGGATAGAGTAGCATGGAGAGCTGCATCAAACCAGTCTCAGGACTGAAGACCACAACAACAGCAACAGATGAAACACCATTATTTTGTGTGTGTAATTCTCATTACATTGAATAAAGAGTTGTTGAAGAAAAAAAAATGTGGTGCTTTACTTTCTGGGCAACCCTCGTAAGTGGACGTGGGAGGAATCGTGCAATAGAAGGCAGGACCCGACCTAAAAATAGTACAAATCAATGCAGTCCAACCAGTTTTATTCCAAATACCTTAGTATGGGGGTATGCTGGAATGGTAGAGTGGTGACTCTGAAGCTTAACGATGTTGCTTACTTAGCCTCATAATTGTGTGACACACTACTGATCCTCGTGTTAGCACATTGACGAGATATCTCTGAGGAAGACGGAGGTGAAAAATTGGCTCAGTCAGTCACCCAACACTCCC
The DNA here is from genome assembly GCF_023864345.2 of Schistocerca serialis cubense. NCBI lineage: Eukaryota > Metazoa > Arthropoda > Insecta > Orthoptera > Acrididae > Schistocerca > Schistocerca serialis. Next base: position 188,861,150 of record NC_064649.1, on the reverse strand, counting down.
TATTCCAGTGCTGTCACCCTATCAGGGAACAGGCCTTCTGTGAAAGCAGCCACGCCATTTACCAGCTCTGTTGCAACCGCTCCACAGCTTTTCATATCAGTACGACTACCAGCCAGCTGTCCACCGGGAGGAACGGCCACTGCCAAACTGTGGCCAAGAGCGAAGTGGACCGCCCAGGGACATGGCGTGCAGCTGAACATAATTTGCTCGATTTCGACGCCTGCATCGTTACCCGGGGCATCTGGGTCCTCCCATTCACTACCAGCCTTTCCGAACTGTGCTCCTGTAACTATCCCAAACTCAACCTACAGTAACATACTGTTCCTGCACTCTGTATCCGACAGTTTCCACTCCCCTACATTCTGTTATCTCCTCTCCATTCCCATCTCCCACCTTCCTTGTTTGCTATTCTCTGCCATTACACCTGCCCATGTTTCCTCGCTCCTCTCCTCGTTTGCTCCTTGTTTTCCCTACCTACCTGTCCCACGACCTCCTAACGCCGCACTCGTCAGCATTCGAGTCCCCACTCACTCCGCTAGGCAGCATTTGTCTCTCTCTGCACTCGTACACTACCGCCCCTTCCCCTTCCTTGCCCCTCCAGATTGTCGCTCGTATCCCACATCGCAGTCGCATTCCGGCCCGAGAAACTGAAGTCGGTGGTCGTGTCTGCGTGAGGTATGCTTTCTTGTACGTACGAATGGCACGTGTCTCTCTTTTACTGATGATGGCTGTGGCTGAAAGCTTTATATAAATGTCTTTAAATTGTGCTCGTCTGTAACTAAATATGTCTTCTTTACGGTAAATAGCAATCTGTCTTTTTCTACATTGTCGATATTCCTACCCGGAGTTTCCATTACAACAAATCTTCTCGAGAGAGAAAAGCTCGTATCCAAAAATCGATAGGGATCTAGATATCACCATTCCGGTGAAACTCGGCTCGTCCTCTTCTCACACGATGTCCTGCAAACTGTAAATCGAGGGCAACAGGCAGACTGCAAATTCCTAGATCCGCAGGAAGCATTCGACACGGTGCCAAACAGCAGACCGTTAATGAAGGTTCGAGCTCGTAGAATAGGTTCTCAGATAAGTAAGCGTCTCTAAGAGTGTTTACGTAATAGAAAAGTTAGTTAGTTCATTTCGTGTTCCACGGATCATTTTTGCATGATAAATCGTAATCGTCAAACGAGTCTTATTTGATGTTCGCAGTGCAAATTAATTTGTAGATATGGCTATATGCTGAACATTTATAAGTTTTTTTTATTATGTATTAAATATACAGATGTGAGTTAGTAATTCTTACCCACAACATTTTACATGTTACAATAATGGAAATTCTTGTACAGAACAGGAGTTGTCAAGTAGAAAGTTTTTTAATTTGTTTTCAAATTTTACTTGGCTGCCTGTCAGACATTTTATGTCCTTGTGTAAGTGATCAAAAATGTTAGTTGCAGCACTGTGCACCCCTTTTTGTGCAAAAGACAACCTTAATGTGGAGTGATGAATGTCATTTCTCCTTCTCCTATTGTAATTTTGTACATCATTGCTCCTTTCAAACTGTAGTGTATTATTTACAACAAACTTCATGAGGGGATAAATACACTGGGAAGCAGTAGTCAGAACTCCTTAAACAGATGTCTACAAGTTGATCACAGGTGAGCAACACATATTATTCTTACAGCCCTTTTTGAGTTATGATGACTTTCTTTTTTAAAGATGAGTTATCCCAGAAAATTATTTCATATGACGTTGTAGAATTAAAATATACAAAATGTCAGCTTACTGTTTTGTCTTTCCATGGGATTTTCAATGTTTCTAAGCGCAAATGTGGGTGAACTAAGTTGTTTCAGGAATTCCAAAATTTGTTTTTTCCAATTTAAATCCTCATCAATGAGGACAGTGAATGTTCCTCACAGAGAAAGTAACCATCAGGATTTCCCCAGGGAAGTGTGCTAGGACCACTCTTGTCCTCTGTACATCTATTTACACAAATGACCAGACAGATAGGGTGAACAGCAACAATTTTCTGACAATCTCAGTCGGTCCGTTGCAATTAGGGGACATCGGCTAGTATGTACTTTTCAATGTCAATAAACCTTACCGACAGCTGTACACTTTAAGATATTTTATTTTATTTTGAAAGCAACCAGTTTCGGCAATTCGTGTTCGTGTTGCCATCTTCAGGCCCCGTACGCTATACAATAAGTTCTGCACGGTTCACAGAAGAGTTTCTGTGAAGTCTGGAAGGTAGGAGACGAGGTAATGGCAGAACTGAGGCTGTGAGGATGGCTCATGAGTCGTGCTCGGGTAGCTCAGACGGTAGAGCACTTGCCCGAGTTCGTGTCTCTGTCTGGCACACAGTTTTAATCTGCCAGGAAGTTTCATACAATAAGTTCATTGACACTGAAAATTTTCTGATGCTGTAGTTTATGGAAAGTGTCATCTTTGAGTGATTGTAGGAAGATTCAGGACGTCTTAGACAGAGTTTCTATTTTATGAGATGGATGGCAGCTTGCTCTAAATGTGGGGAAATGTAAGTTAATAAAAATGACTACGAAAAACAATTCTGTAATGTCTGAATACAGTATTAGTGGTGTGTGGCCTGACAGAACATCTAGGCATAATGTAGCAAAGTGATAGGAAATGGAATGAGTGTGTAAAGAGAAGGCAAGTGGTTGACTTTAGTTCTTTGGGAGAATTTTATGGAAATGTAGCTTAGCTATAAAGAAGTCTGCAAATAGAATACTTGTGTTTTGAATGCTGCTCAAGTGTTTGGAATCCATACCAGATTGGATTAAAGGAATACATGCAATTATTTCAGATTTGAAATCTGTTACAGGTTTGATCAACGCGTATTGCAGAAATACTCTGAGAACTGAAATCCGAATGCCTGTAGGGAAGAAAATATCATTTTTGTGAAGCACTATTGAGAATATTTAGATAACTGGCATTTGTGACAGACTGCAGAACGATTCTACAGCAAGCGACATACGTATCACATAATGACCACAAAGGTAAGGTAAGAGAAATCGGCACTGGTACAGAGGAGAACAGATAGCCACTTTTCAGCTTGCTCCATTTACAAGTGTAGCAGGAAAGATAGTGACTAGAGGTGGTAGAAGGTATCCTCCGCCACGCACCGTACACTGGCTTGTGGAGTATTTTACGTCTGTGTGAATTTAGGTGACGTACCAGAACGCGGAGAAAGATGCCGACAGACTCACCTCTTCCCCGCCATGGTCCAGCGCACGGTGGCAGAAGTGAGTGTGTCCCTCTTGGCCTTCACGAAGTACTCGACGTCCTCCAGTGGGTGGTAGTCACAGCTGAGGTTTATCTCCCGCAACTTCGAGCAGGTGTCTGCCAGGAAGCGCAGCAGCACGGGCCCCGCACCTCTCCGATTCTCGAACACTTCCAGGCTCTGCAAGTGTTCCAGGCGCGACACCAACTCCGCGTACTGTCGGTCGGCCAGTAAGTTGTTGGCGATTATCAGCTTCTCTATCTTCGGACACTTCTCAAATATGTACTTCAGGAGCTGCAGGGAGAACAAATTGCAGTGTATTTGTTAGTACATCAGTATTTTCCATAGATTACATCTCATTATGGGATGTAACTATTCATTTACTATTGTCATATTTCATACACTGAAACCAACCTTCTCAATACCAGTATTGCTATTAATATTCTCTACGAATTTATACAGCTGCATTCTCGTTAATGTGAAAATGAGTGTAAGAACACCATCTACATCCACACTCAGCAAACCGCAGTGAAGTTGGAGCGTGCCGGGACATGTATCATGTATTAGTGCCACTTAAAGTTCATGTCACAACTGGATGAACCGGTTTTGAAACATTTCCTCACCCAGTAGATAGTGCGCAGTGTTCTCGACCTACCTTGCTTTGCTTATTCAATATTGTCTTCCCGGTAGCTGCGTCTGTCTCACCTAAATCACACTGAAATTAAGAAGCCAGGATCCTAGGTTAAGTTTTCCAAAATCAAAAGTCAAGATCGTATTCACTGTAGAACATTTATGTCAACCACAGTGTGATTTATTTGTTATCACTCGCACACACAATATTCATGTGACCAGGCCTCTTACACTTAATCGTCAAGTTAATATATCATACTTTATAATTTCCCAGGGTTAAAATGATCCTTTCTAATTGGTTTTGAAGTTAACTATAGGGTTTTATTACTTAAATAACATGAGTGAGCTGTATCAATTTAAATACAGGGAACTAACTTATGCATCCGCCGTGGGAATTCCTGACTTATAACCATGGCACCTCTTGAACAATAATTTTTACATATTCAAATTTACTTAATTCTTAATTAATGCACTTACAAAGTTGAGACTGGAGTCATTTTACGAAGAAAATATAGGTAGCAAAAGTATCAAAACAGATCTCGGAATTATACAGTAGTTTGGTCCCAATTGGCACTTAAAGTCATACAGGCTGCAGATTTCAAGTCTTAATATCTATTTAATTAATAGACTTTAGGTTAATTTAAACACTTTGCTGGAATCAGTAAAATTTAGGCTTTCTTTTGGATGCAGTCTTCTAGCTGAATTCGATCTATTAGCTCACTCGAATTTTATTTAATATGTATTGCACAATATATGTCATTGTTCATAACTGTTAATATGATGCATTTCCAATAAAACTAATTAGCTCATTACTTTCAGAATGGACATTAGAATGTACTGAAATAATAGATTTTACAAGGGGAATTTTATTTAAACTATTTCTGAATTCTGTACGATGAGGCTGAATGTCACAGAATCTGTAGTCGGAATCTGAGTAGTGAAAATGAAAAAAAATACAAGTTCTTTGCTTAACTAAGTTACTAAAGCAGTGTAAAACCAAAACAGGATATCAGTGGGTAACCCTGCTTCATTACGAAGTGAGTGGAAGAGGGGATGACCCACTGTGTCATCTATTAGGGTTTCTTTCCATTCCATTCATGTACGGAGCACAGGAAGAATGATTGTTTGAATGCCCCTCTGCATGCTGTAAATAACCTTCTCTTGTTCTCACAATCCTTATGTGAGCAATATATATAAGGGGATGTAGTATATTTATAGAATTATCATTACAAGCATGTTCTTGAAGATTTTAACAGGCTTTCTCAAGATATATGTAAACTATACGAGTTGGTCGACGTTCAGAAGCAGTCGGAAATTACCACGACTACTGACAAACGATTGACAGCTGCTGCGAATTGGTGTGTCGGAAGAACTCCCGAGAGTCGTGTACCTGTGATACCTCTACCAGAGGTACCTCTTCTCCTGTGGATCCTGCCTCCTCTGCAGAAAGTACAGGATCTGTCATTACCTGTCCAACTGACTTTGCGTGGCTTGTACAGGGCGGACGGTGACCGAGGAGGACTCAGACTGTCGTACCGATCCCCCTAACTGACAAGTTCGAAGTGCCGTCTTTCACTGAAACTGAGCCAGTGGGACCCACTACACCTGTTGTGGGGAAACCTGTTTTGTCCAGTGTTGAGAGGAAGCAAACGCAAAACGGTAGGGGTCAATTAATCATCAGCACTTTGAATGTACGGTGAATGGTGGTATCCCTCAGGGAAATGGCAGCAAGGGACGGGAAAGAACATCAGGTGCACTCAGTGCCTGGGGGGGGGCCTCATTCAACATGTTGAACGGGCTGTTCCAGGAGTCATTGAAAGAATAAGTTGCAGCCAACTACAGACTGTGGCACACATTGGAACAAATGATGTCTGTCGTCTGGGCTCTGAAATCATTCTTGTGTCATTCCGACAACTGGCAGAGAAGGTTGAGAGGACCAGCATTGTGCGTGGAGTTTCAATGAAGCTCACAATTTGCAGCATTGTCCCCGGAAGTGATGGTGGCCCTTTGGTTATGAGTAGAGTGGAAGGACTGAACCAGAGAATTCAAAAGTTGTGTGACAAACTAGGCTACAACTTCCTGGACTTGCACCATAGGGTTGAGAACTGTAGGGACTCCCTAAGTAGGTCAGGCATGCACTACACATCAGAGGTAACTCACTGTGTGTGGGATTCACACAAGGGTTTCTCAGGTTAGGCGACTCTCCATCCAATCCAGATAACAATAGATGTAGGAAACCCAGAAGTATCAGTGTAAGATCGAAAGAAATGTCTCCCACAGGTGAGAGTATTGAAATCCTAATGGTTAACTGTACAATACAAGAAGAATGGGCAGCTTTGAGAGATGAAATAGTGGAGGCAGCAGAGGATCAAGTAGGTAAAAATATGAGGGCTAGCAGAAATCCTTGGGTAACTCAGCAGTTATTGAATTTAACTGATGAAAGAAGAAAATATAAAAATGCCATAAATGAAGCAGGCAAAAAGAAATACGAACATCTCAAAAATGAGATCGACAGGGAGGGCAAAATGCTTATGTAGGGATGGCTAGAGGTCAACTGTAAAGATGAGCGCAGATGGAAAACCAGCCCTAAGCAAAGAAGGAAATGCAGAAAGGTGGAAGGAGTATATTGAGGGTCTATACAAGGGTAATGTACTTGAGGGTAATATTATGGAAATGCAAGATGACGTAGATGAAAACGAAATGGGAGATATGATACGGCTGAAGAATTTGACAGAGCATTGAAAGACCTAAGTCAAAACAAGGCCTGGGAAGTAGACAACACTCCACAACACTCAGCCATGTGAGAGCCTGTCATGGCAAAACTCTTCCATCTGGTCAGAAAGATGTACGAGACAGGTGAAATACCCTTAGACTTCAAGAAGAATACAATAATTTCAATCCCAAAGAAAGCAGGTGTTGATAGATGTGAAAATTACCAAACTATCGGTTTAATACGTCACGGTTGCAAAATACTAACACGAATTTTTTGCAGACGAATGGAAGAACTGGTAGAAGCCGAGTCACCGAAGATCAATTTGGATTCTGTAGAAATGTTGAAAAATGTGAGGCATTACTGGCCCTACAACTTGGAAGATGGGTTAAGGAAAGGCAAACCTATGTTTCTAGCTTTTGTAAACTCAGAAAAAGCTTTTGACAATGTTGACTGGAATAATCTTGTTCAAATACTGAAGGTAGCAGGTGTTATTTACAGGGAGTGAAAAACTATTTACAACTTGTACAGAAACCAGATTGCAATTATAAGAGTCAAAGGGCATGAAAGGGAAGCAGCAGTTGAGAAGGGAGTGAGACAGGGTTGTAGCCTATCCCTGATATTATTCAATCTGTATATTGAGCAAGCAGTAAAGGAAACAAAAGAAAATTTGGAGAAAGAATTAAAATTTATGGAGAAGAAATAAAACCTTTGAGGTTTGCCGATGACATTGTAATTCTCTCAAAGACAGCAAAGGACCTGGAAGAGCAGCTGAACAGAATGGACAATGTCTTGAAAGAAGGAAATGAGATTAATGTTGTAAGGGATCTGTGATCCCATGAACACAGATACTAGTATCCGACACCCAGGTCAATAGTAGACAGGAGTCGATTGTCGAGCGCTGCAGGAGGCAGTGAGAGGAGTGTCGAGTGAGCGGCAGTACTGAGAAGATGGGCAAGAAGGGTGGTCGAGCCGAGTATGGTGTCAATGGCGGATGTGCCGAATGAGGAGTAAATTGTAAATTCACGGAAGTGTAACAAATGAGCGCATCCCCATTATCGTTGTGGGGTTGACCCTCATCAATACCGATTTGTGAGTGATATAAAACCGAAAGTGACAAGTGCCGAATTTTGTGTTTCGCATGAACCGCGTCTGCCAGTAACGACCGTCGATTGCAGTGAGGATTGTTGTGAATGTTAACCATCATCATTGTGTGTGACAAAGTACTTAAAAATGAGCAACCAATAACAGATATAACCGTAATTAAGCGTGTAAGGCGAAGGTAGCCACTGCCTCAGAATTTGCACGCAGGTTGCAGGCTGAGCTGTCTATTTGTAGCATCGTACCCAGGGTCGATCGTGGTCCTCCGGTTTGGAGCAGAGTGGAAGATCTAAACCAGAGGCTCAGACGGCTCTGTAGTCATACCAACAGTGTTTGTCGGTATTTTGCTTGATATTTTAGAGTACTCCAGGACTTTTGCTAAACGGAATGCGGGGAGCACGTCTCTTAGCAGCGAAAGGGTTAGTGCGGCCGTGGTGGCTTTACTTCATAAACTGCGCGCTCCCGCCTAAACGTAAGTTGGCGCTGCTTCTCTTGGCGTGTACGTCGTTTGCAACTGGCAACGCAGCAATCTCCCGCATCTGGGCAGGCATGCGCAAGCCGCCAAGATAAAAGAATTGAACTATAAATGCAGGATGCGGCTACTAGAGTAGTGGAGTACGTGTGGTGTGCACACAGAGCTGTTTCAGGTTAGAGAACTCCTCCCTTGGGAGCAAAGATGATTTGCATGTCAAATCAACCACAGCAACCACGGAGATTCTTGGTCCTCGCAGATCAGAGATAGAAAGATTAATATGATTTTAGTAAACTGCAGGAGCATCCCAGGAAAGGTCCAAGAATTAGTATCGCTTACTGAAGGTGGCATTGCACAGTTAGTATTGGGAACAGAAAGCTGGTTGAAACCAGACATCAGTGACAATGAAATCCTAAGTTCAGACTGGAATGTTTATCCTAGGGATAGGTTAGTCGCCAGTGGTGGCAGCATGCATATTGCAGTAAAAAATTCGATAATATCTAGTGAGGTTACCACGGACTCTGAATGTGAATTAATCTGGGTGAAATTGAGTATCAAATAACGGTCAACAATGGTTATCCAATGCTTTCATAGACTACCTGGGTCAGGATCTGTAGTTGTAGAATGCTTCGGACAGAACCTGCACAATATCATTAGTAATTTTTCTGATTGTGCCGCTGTAATAGGGGGTGACTTCAACTTGCCAGGTATAGATTGGAAGTGTTATGCCATCAAAAGTGGTGCCAGAGACAGAGAATCATGAGCCATTGTCCTGGATGTCTTGCCCTAAAATTACTTTGAGTAGATAGTTAGAGAACCAACTCAAGAGGATAACGTTTTAGACCTCCTGGCAACAAACATACCTGAACTTATAAAATCAGTTAACGCAGAGAAAGGTATCAGTAATCACAAGGCTGTGACAGAATCTATGATGACGGGTCCTACAAGGAATGTTAAGAAAGGTAGGAAGACATATTTGCTCAGCAAGGGTGACAGGATATAAATTTCAGAATATCTCAGCAGTTAGTATCAAATATTCGGTGATGAGGACAAAGATGTGGAGAACAAATGGAAAAAATTCAAAGACATCGTTCAATATGCCCTACACAAGTATGTTATGAGTAATGTTTTAAGAGATGGAAAAGATCCACCATGGTGTAATAGTCATGTTAGAAAAGCACTACATAAACAAAGAGCACTTCAACTCAGATTCAAGAGAAGTAAAAACCTAGGTGACAAACAAAAGCTGAACAAAGCGAAAATGAGTGTAAGGAGAGCAATGAGAGAAGCGTTCAATGATTTTGAAAGTAAGACATTGTCAACAAATCTGAGAAAAAACCCTAAGAGAGGCTGTGTCGCCTGGCCACCAAGAGCTGTTGCACAATGATTTGAATCACGGATCCAGTTATATGGCTCCCTCCGTGTATAGCAATTTTACGACTATGACGTGTGGGGCCTGAAGATGGCATCAATGTAATGCCGAAACTGATAGCACATAGAATTTCATAAAATAAAATAAATTTCTACAATACATACGGCTGTTGGTTAATTATCGCATCAGGAAGTTCATGCCAGCGTCCATAATGGATCAACGAAGACTACGAGATTTTGGTTGTATGTAAAATCAGTAAGTGGGTCAAAATCATTCATTCATTCTCTTGGTGACCACACTGGCACCAAAATGGAAGATAACAAAGAGAAGGCCAAAATACTGAATTCGGTCTTCTGAAGCTGCTTCACCGTGGACTTTCAATCATCGTACGAACATCGAAGTGGCAGATATTGAGATAACTGATCACGGAACTGAAAAGCAGCTACAATAGCTTAATAGTGGAAAGATTTGAGACCCAGATGAGATACCTATAAGATTCTATAAAGATTATGCAAAAGAACTTGCTCCCCTTCTAGCAGTAATTTATTGCAGATCGCTTGAGCAATGAAAAATACCTAACAACTGGAAAAAAGGCAGGTCATTCCCGTTTTTAAGAAAGGCCGTAAGACAGATCCACACAGTTACAGACGTATATCATTGATGTCAATCTGTTGTAGAATTATGGAACATGTTTTATGCTCAAGAATTATGACATTTTTGGAAAATGAACATCTCCTTTATAAAAATCAACATGGATTCCACAAATAGGAATCCTGTGAAACTCAGCCCACTCTATTCCTCCATGAGATCCACAGCACAGTGGACAATGGTGCTCAGGTTGACGCCGTGTTCCTTGATTTCAGTAAGGCATTTGACACCGTCCCTCATTGCCATTTAATGAAAAAAATATGTGGTTACGGAGTATCACATCAGACCTGCAATTGGATTCAAGACATTCTTGCAGACAGAACTCAACATGTTGCTCTTAATGGAACTAAATCGACAGGTGTAAAGGTAATATTCGGAGTACCACAGGGAAGTGTGATAGGACCGTTGCTGTTAACAATATACATAAATGATTTAGAAGAAAGCATCGGAAGCTCTTTAAGGCTATTCGCAGATGACACAGTTGTCTATACCAAAGTAGCAACATCAGAAGATAATAAGAATTTGCAGAACAACCTGTAGAGAATTGATGAATGGAACAGACTCTGGCAGTTGACCCTGAACATAAATAAATGTAACATCTTGCGCATACATAGAAAAAGAAATCCATTACTGTACAGCTACACTATTGATGACAAACACCTTGAGACAGTGTCTGCCATAAAATATCCAAGTGTAACTATCCAGAGTGACCTTAAGTGGAATGACCATATAAAACAGATACTGGGAAAAGCAGACACAAGACTCAGATTCATCGGAAGAATCTTAAGGAAATATAGCTCATTCACAAAAGAAGTGGCTTATAAGGCACTTGTTCATCTGATTCTTGAGTATTGTTCATCTATCTGGGATCCCTATCAGGTAGAACTGGTAGAGAAGATAAAGAAGATCCAACAAAGAGCAGAACATTTCATCACGGGATCTTTTAGCTGGTGAGAGAGCATTACAGAGATGTTATACAAACTCCACTGGTAGATGTTACAAGAGAGGCATTGTGCATCACGGAGAGATTTCCTATTGAAATTTCAGGACAGCACTTTTCAGGAGGAGTCCGACAACATATTACTTCGCCCCGACATACATCCCGTGTATTAACCACGAGGAGAAAATTCAAGAAATTAGAGCCAATACAGAGACTTACCGACAATCAATCTTCCCACACACTATTCAGGAGTGGAACAGGGTTGCAGGGTCAAAAAGTGGTAGTGAAAGTACCCTCCACCACACATCATTAGGTGGCTTGCAGAGTATGATGTAGATGTAGATGAAAGGGTGAAATGCTTAACTCAATTTTCAAATGTTCCTTTACAAAGGAAAACCCAGGAGAATTGCTCCAATTTAATCCTCAAACCACTGGAAAGATGAATTAAATAAGTGTTAGTGTCAATGGTGCTGAGAAACAGCTGAAATTGTTAAAACTAAACAAAGCTCCAGGGCCCAATGGAGTTCCTGTCAGATTCTCTGCTGAATTTGCAGCCAAGTTAACCCCTCTCCTCACTACAATCTATCGTAGATCCTCGAACAAAAAGCCGTGCCGAATTTTTGAAAAAATGGCACAGGTCACACTCATCTACAAGAAGCGTTGTAGAAGTGATGCACGGTTTTTTAAAAAATTGATCATGTGAAAATCCCAATTTGCACTTTTCTCACATGTCATACTGAAAGCTTTGGATCAAGGCAACCAGGTAGACGCAGTGTTTATCGATTTCCAAAAAGCAATTGTCTTAGTACTGCAATGTCAAAAGTATGATCATATGGGTATCAAATGAAATTTGTGACTGGGTTGAGGACTTTTTGGTAGGGAGAGTGCAGCCTGTTATCTCGGATGGAGAGCCATCATCAGATGTAGAAGTAACTTTGGCTGTGCACCAGGGACCATTGCTGTTCATGTTGTATATTAATGACTTGTAGGCAATATGAATAGTAAAACCAGTCTTTTTGCAGATGATTCAGCTATCTATAATGAAGTACTAATTGAGAGAAACCGCATAAATATTCAGTCAGATCTTGATAAGATTTCAACATGATGCAGAGTATGGCAACTGGCTCTAAATGTTCAGAAATGTAAAATTTTGCACTTCACAAAATGAAAAAAATGTAGTAACCTATGACCAAAATACCAATGAGTCACTGCTGGAATCAGCCATCTCTACAACCAGGTGCTTGTATATGCTTTGTAGGTACATGAAATGGAATAATCACATAGGTTCAGTCATGGATAAAGCACGTAGTAGACTTCAGTTTATTGGTAGAATACTAGGGAAGTGCTATCAGTTTACAACAGAGATTGTTTACAAATCACTCGTGTGACCTATCCTAAAATATTGCTCCAGTGGGTAGGAGCCGTACCAGATAGGACTGACAGGGGATATTAATGTATACAGAGAAGGGGAACACTAATGGTCACAGGTTTTTTAATCTGTGGGAGACTGTAACAAAGATACTGAAGGAACTGAACCAGAAGACTCTTGGAGATAAATGTAAACTATCCCAACAAACTCTGTTAATGATCCCTCAAGAGCTGCCTTTAGATAATTACTCTAGGAATGTACTACAACTCCCTACGTATTGCTCACAGAGGTGGCGCGATGGTACGATTAGAATAATTACTGCACACACAGAGGCATTTAAACAATCATTCTTCCCATGCTCCATACACGAATGTCACAGGAAGAAACCCCAGTAACTGGTAAAACGGGACATACTCTCCGCCGTGTAGCTCACCGTGGTTTGCAGAGTATAGATGCAGATGTAGATGTAGATGAGTCTGTCAATTCAGTATCCGCAGTATATCTGTGACACTCTCTCACGGGTCAGACAAGCCTGTGATCATTTGGGCTGCCTTTCTTTCTATCCTCTGAATATTCCCTATCAGTCTTGTCTGGTATGGGTCTCACACACCTGAGCATTATTCTAGAATGGATTGCAGAAGTGTTTTGCAAGCAATCTCTTTTGTGCACTCATTCTATTTTCTTAGTGTTCTACCAATGAACCAAAGTCTGCCACCTGTTTACCTATGGCAGAGGCTACAAAACAGTTCAGTTCAATTTCCCTACAAATTCTTACATCCAGAGATTTGTACGAGTTGCCTAGTTTGATGCAGCTGTCTGCCTCTTCATCTCTGAATAACCACTCAGCCTACACTTGTTTGAATGTCTTTCCTTCTTTCCTGTAATTAAGTTCTGGTCTGCCTCTAAAATATGTAGTCTTACTAACATTCCCTGCCCAAATGACATCAGGCAAACATTCATAATTTTATACTTCACAGCATTTACGTTAGCTTCATCTCAATACATTTGGCAGTGGCCTTGCCATAGTGGTAACATCTGTTCCCACCAGATTACCGAAGTTAAGCACTGTCGGGCCGGGCTAGCACTCGGACAGGTCACCATCCGATCTGCCGACCGCTGTCGGCAAACGGGGTGCACTCGGCCCTCGCGAGGCAAACTGAGGAGCTACTCGATCGAGAAGTGGCAGCTCCGGTCTCTTAAACGTACGTACGGCCGGGAGAGCAGTGTGCTGACCACGTCGCCCTCTGTATCCGGTGACACCTGTGGGCTGAGGACGGCACGGCAGCCGGTTGGTACCGTTGTGCCTGTTCGGGCGTAGTTTAGTTTAGTTTCTTTTCGATACATTTACTCAAATGTTTTCTCATTCTCCATTTCGTGTGGAGTTTACAATACTTATAAAGGCACATTTGCATGCCGTGCGTGAGTTTCCTCGGAAACGCGAAATCTTAATTAAATAATTAATCTGTGAGAAATAAATAAAGCCTATGGCACAGAACTGCAGCGCTGTGTCGCTGATAAAACAAAAAAGGAATTACGTTACTCGTATGTTTGATTAAGATAGGAGAGCTCTGGTTCAAGTGGTGCGAGAAGCACGTATTTTAGTTTATTGTCTGGCACACCGCCATATTTCATGTTATAGAAAATTACTGCGAGTTGCAACCATACTAGGCACTCGATTCTGAAAAGAATTTATATTTATAAAAGTAAGTAGGATTATGAACTGTAGGCTTATTCATTGAATATATCTGATTTAACTAACTGTGTAATTTTTCTGTTTAGTAGACAATCACCTCTGTACGACGTTTTGGCATGGCTGGCAAATTATTGTAATATTGAGATTTAGTTTATGAGTCCGCACCTACCGCAGCAGTCTTTGGAAACGATTTAATTACGAAGTCCGATTATTTCAGTTTTATTTCACGGTCAACTACGAGTAACATTGCCTTTACGAAAAAGCCATTGTCAAGCGTCTGATACCGAATAATCAAAACCTGACGACTCATAGGAGAGCCAATCAGACAGATAAAAATAATTAATATTTTATTTTATTTTATTTTATTTATTTTATATTGGCGACTGCGTGTCGGACTTGTTATTTTGTCATTTGTTACAATGTTCTCTTTGTTTCATGTGAAAAATTAACTATCTGGACCTGGACGTGAATGTATGAGAAATAACAAAGATCTGAAGATATTTTCCAATTCTAAAATTTTGCGGAAAGACGCAATGAAGCTTCCAGCAAAATAAGGTAAGACGCAGCATCTTTGCATTGGCAGGCTTGACCAGACGCATAATTCAGTGTATTAGCTCTTCAGTAGATTCTGTAGTATTTCTTTCGCGCGTAGCAGTTTTCAGTGATAAATTCCATTCTCAGTATTTTTCCTTAAACAATAACGTATGCAACAATACCAATACACGAGTGTACAATATGGCCGACTTCTGTACGATATCATGTAACATGGCCAGCAGCCATTACCAATAATCTCAAATTCAGTTTATATTTTTAAATTAACAGACAGCCATTGTTGCTACGACCGATTCATGCTCAACTGCATTTTATTTTAAAACCAGTGTCAAACATTAATTTCTTGAGATATATAGCACGTGTGGCATGGTAATAACTAGAAAACAATACGCAAAAATGGAACAGCAAAGACGTACTATTCAGACGCAATCCGACTCGGACGAGAGACAAATGTTAGAAAATGACTTTACGACAGCAACCGGTAGTGACGATACATCAAATATTGACGCAAGTGTCAACGGAAATTTTGACAATAGGCCGTCCACCACAAAAATTTCAAAGTCTCAGTCAGAGCCCATGTTAATACATGACGTCACGTCTAATGACGCGGCGGGGGCAGAGACCTTGCAAACAGTAAACATTGCCTTTATATACTGACAGTGTCGTATCATCTTTCTCATCTGATGCAACACCAAGCACCACGATTTTTTAGCTGACAGTCAGCAAAGGTGAGAACACGGCAGCTGTATAGTCAATAAAAAAAAGTTGACGGCTCTGTAACTGTACCGTGTAATTTATATTAAGAAAATTTTCAGTTATTGCCTATTGCCAGTAGAATTATTCTCCACCTGTTCATCATAGGAAATGATTTGTGAATGTATAATGTAGATTCATAGTGAGTAGTGAGAGGAATTATCACAATTATCACAATTCACAATATCACATTATCTGTAGTGAGAGGAATTATTCACAATTTAAAAAAAAATTGCAACTGGGTATTTTTATTTATTTTGCACAGAGTTTGGGAAGTTATATGGAAAATAAGCATTAAAGACCCATTTAGCCCAAATGGAAGATTGCAATTAGAAACTCAGAGAATGTAATAAGCCTTTTATTACAGCAATGAGTGGTAGTTGTCTTTGACTTAAAAATAAGAACAAATTATTTTACTAAATCCAAGAAAACTGATCTACTAATAGTTTTCTACACTGAGGTGGGTAAACAAAAGAAGGAAGTATTACAACAAAACTATTATATTATTGCGATGAAATGGAGATTTATTATGGTGTACAGAGTTTCCTCATATTCCTTCAAAGTCCGCTTCATATAGCAGGCACCAGTAACTGAAAAGTATTTTGAACTTCAGTCCAAGTAAAGCATTATAATCAAATATACTTCCCTTCACCACCAAATTAATTACTCCTCAATGCCGCAGATTGTGCTGTATCGAGCTACTCCTTCCTTTAGCCATATTGTGCCAGGGAGTTATTTTCCCCCCAATTTATTTATTTATTTATTATCATCCCAATGATCACACTTGTGATATAGGATTTGTCAGGATACATTTCAACAACTATATAATATCTTAACAAAATGTTTTTCTATGCTGAATTCATATAAATCTATCTTATGTTTAATACAATATACAACTAATAAGTGTTTTTATAACATAATTTCTTATGTGCTTAACAGACCTATTCCTTGATGTTGTGATTTCATTTGTCACATTTATGATATCATATATTCTTATACAGTTGAGCAGAGCTATTCACTTATCCTGTAGTGACATTTGTCAAGCATGTGGTTCTTTATATTCTAATACAGTTGAGCCTAGAAATTCACTTACACTGTATCAACATTTGTCAAGCATGTGACTCTTTATAACAGTTTTAAATTTATCCTCATTTTCCAGCTCTTTGATATGTTTTGGTAGTGCATTAAAAAAGTTTGATGCCTTGATTACAAACATGTTTCTGACTTCGGATCCTTGTTACAGCTTGTAAGGGGAGATCTTTACATTGCCGTGTATCGTAATTATGATAGTCTGTATTGGTTTTAATTTTGTCCTGATTTCTTTTGATCATCAACAGAAATTTCAGAATGTATAATTATGGAATTGTTAAAATTTTCAATGCTTTAAAAAGGGGCCTACAATGTGTTTGAGGTGGGCTCTGGCTCATTATCCGAATAGCGCATTTTTGCAATTTGAAAGTCTCATTTAGACGACAATTTATTTTTTCCCAGAATACTATCCCATAGGACACAATGGACTGAAAATAGCCAAAATATACTAATCTGGTACAGTCATTACTACAAACTCTTGAAATTATTCTAAGTACAAAACATGCTGAATTTAGTTTTAGTGCTAAGATCACCAAATGGTGTTTCCAGTTTAACTTCTCATCACTGTGCATACCCAGGAATTTTGCACACTGTACTCAAGTTGTTTGTCCTCCATGGTGGCATTTAGGTCATCATGTTCACTTATTTTTCCATATTGCACATATTTAGTTTTTTTTTTTTCATTCACTGTTAGCTTGTTTGCACTAAACCATTTTTGTATATCTTGTAGGACATGGTCCACAGCACTGTGCAATGACTGCTTCATATCACTAACTATTAAACTAGTATCATCAGCAAATAACACGATTCTAAGTTTTCTCTCTGACACCCGGGTATCACTAATGTAAATGAGGAATAGCAAAGGGCCTAATACACTTCCTTGGGGTACTCCTACAGTGACCTCCCTTGGACCTGACCTTAGTTTAATTTTTTGGTTAATATTTGGTGCTGTAATTTCAACTACCTGCATCCTCTTTTCCAGATACGACTCAAACCACTTTTTTACCGGTCCTCTAATACCTATAGCTTCAGGTTTTTCCAAAAGTATGCTGTGGTCAACAGTGTCAAAGGTTTTTGACAGATCTAGATTTAATCCAACTACACTTTTTCCCTCTCTCAATTTACTGATTATTTCTTTTGTGTATTCCAGTACAGCTGTTTCGGTACTTCTCCCAGCTTGAAAACTGTGCTGATTACTGTTTACCAGATTGTGGATATTAAGATTAAGGTTTTACAGATACAAATGAAATATAGAGTCACACATTGAGAAACTTGGGAGAAGTGAGACAGGTCTGTAGTTTTCTATTTTAAGCTTAATTCTCTTTTTCAACAGGGGGACGACTTTAGAAATTTTCAGTTTCTGTGGAAACACTCCCTCAGCCATTGTCACGTTTGCTACGTGCACCAATGGTTTCTCTATTTGATTAGCTGTTTTCTTTGCTATTATTATTGACACCTCAACTACTCCAGCTGACATGTTGGACTTGAGACTTTTAATCATTTTTAAAACTTCCTTTTCGTATGTTGGGACTGCCGTCATACTGCTGGGTGCCTTGGGTGCTGCTCTCCTCATCTGCTCCCCAAAATTCCTGCTTAATGTCTGGGGTATATTTAAAAAGTAATTATTTATATAACTGGGCATGGCATATTTATCTAACATTTTATTCTCCTCATCTTTTAGAATAATTTCCTTATCTTTGATAGGTACCCCAGTTTCCTTTCTCACAATTTCCCATGCTATTTTAGTTTTATTTCTGGACTGTTTTATTTCCATGTCATTACTTATTAACTTTGCATTTGCAATTACTCTGCAGTATATTTTCCTATACGTTTTGACATATTCTATAAAATCAGTATCTGCACACTCCCTCAAATCTGAATTGAGTTTTTTCATTTTTTCACACGATTTATTAATGCCAAGAGTCATCCGAGAACCTGACTTTATGTGTCCATTAGACTTGATTCTGGTCAGTTTCTTTGGGAAACACATATCAAAGTTCATCAGATAATTCGATGAAAATACACTATATGCCTCATCTGTACTTGTTTGTTTCATAACATCTAACCAGTTTTTCTTTTCTAAGATACTTATGAACAGATGACAGCTGTCCACAGAGAAGTTTCTTTTGTAAATATTATTTATACCTTTATCATCGTTTGACCTTAAAGGGATTTCAATGGTGAGAGCATTGTCGTCAGACAATCCTAAATCTATGTTACCTCTATTTCACAGAGTACCTCTTTGTCAGTTACTCATCTAACCTTCAGCTTTCTTCTGTAGCACCCTATTTCAAAAGGATTTGTTTTACTGTTGTCTGAATTGCTTATCAATCACGTCCCAATTACATACAAGTGTAGACTCCACACAAGTACCTTCAGGAAAGGTCTCCTAACATAAACGTAAACACCGCTCATGGATTAGGCCTTAGACCTGTTCTGGCTGGCCAACTGCTGCCTAAAAGGCACTACGAGGAGCGGTCTACGACGGTGGAACGTGTGATCGGCATGCTGACAATTGCTCCAGCCGTTGTAGCCACCAGATGAATCCTGATGATGCTGTTGCTTCTTAATTTGACCTCACAAGGGCTGAGTGAATACCGTACCATATCTCCCTATCTCAAAAGATATCTGAAGAGGTACCAGGAATTGAACCTCCGACCTCCACACTGAAGGCAGCAACATTAATCGTTTGGTTGCAGAGGTGGACTTTCTGACACTTAAGTTTGAATTTGATGTTAACAGAGTCCTCTTTTTCAGAAATGCTTTTCTTGTTATTGATAACCTGCATTTTACATCCTCTCTAATCCAGCAATTATGTTATTTTGCTACTCAGATAACATAACTCCTCCACTACTTTTAGTGTCCAATTTCCCAATCTAATTCTCTCGCCACAGCCCGTTTTAATTCGACTATATTCTGCTACCCTGTCTTGCTTTTGTCGACGTTCGTCTAATATCCTCTTTTCGAGACATTATCCGTTCTGTTCACCTACTCTTCCGACCCCTCTCCCGACACTAACAGAAATTACAGAGTCATCAGGAAACCTCAAGCTTTTAATTTCTTCTTCCTGAACTTTAATTCCATTTTCAAATTTATTCCCAGTTTCCTTTACTGCTCGCTCAGTGAACAGACTGAACGACACCTGGTTCAGGCTACAACCCCATCTTCCTCACTTTGCAACACTGCTTCCCTTTCGTCGGATCCACACGTGGCGGGTGTCATGGAATAGCGGGTGCTTAGACAGAGAGCAGATACGATTAGAAGTACGCACAATCACAGTGGCACTGCTGTTTACGTAAATTCGTACAGCATGTCCAAGAGATTCCATTAGACAGAGCCTAATCATTATAAATGATCAAAATACAGAAATGCCACTATAACCTTCACTCGTAGACTACTAGTTGGCTCATTGCAGTGTCTTCTTATCCAGTTCAGCAGTGGTGCTACATACGTGTACGACCAGAGATGTGGCTTCAAGACGGCAGCGGATGCGTTCTGCCTGGCACGGTATCGATACTGTACGGCACTGCAACTTTCGTGCCCTTAAACTCTTACATCTGCAGTCTACTTTCTGTACGTGCCATAAATATCCTTTCACTCCCCGTATTTTATGCCAGCTAACTTCAGGGGCAGTATTGCCCTGTGTGTTTCTACATTTCTCTGGAACCCAAACTGACCTTCCTCGAGGCCAGCTTCTACTAGTTTTCCCGTACCTCTGTAAGTGTGATGGCGTGTCAATAAATAAGTTACAAAACAGGCTAGAGGCAATAAAAATCGAAGTAACTTCCTGAAATTTGTTTCACTTTGCTACATATTCACACTGTACATTCAGACACTTATCCCACCTTTTTACAAGCCTTCAATAACTGGCAGCAAAGAAGTCTTCCGAGGGTAAGTTGGGACCGTAGGGCAACTGTTCAAAGCATTCCCAATTAAATATTGGTAACAGGTCCCGTATTTGTCTTTCTGTACGAGGGCAGGTACTGTCATCTAGAGGAATCACTACATTTGTGGTGAATGGTGTGTCAAGAGTTCCCACACACTCGTGCAGTATGACACGGCATTCGGTGCCTCACCGTGAGGCCGGAATTTCACCAGTACAGCCCTCACGTGTCCCAAAACGTGGTGAGCAGAATCTTGCAGGCTGACGGAATGGCCTTCAGTGTTTTTATTGTCGAGGAGGTAGAATGCTTCCGTTCCGTGGATGGTCGTTTGGTCTCTGGTTGAAAGTGGTGAACCCAAAACTTGACCCCTGCAACAATTTGTGCCACTAAATCCTCTCCTTCCCTCCTTCCTTCCCCAGAGTATCGAATGAGGTGCTGTTGAGAAAAGCCCATTATATTCATTTTGTGCTCCTCAGTCACCATGCTAGGCAACCACTGTGCACAAACTTTATGAAACTTCAGCTGCTCACCCATTATAGTGTAAGCTGTTTGACACGAACAGCCTACAGCACATGCTACGTCACTGATCGCCACATACCACTCGTTACGAATTATCTGCTCCACACACTGCTTCTCGGTTTCAGTTGCAACCACTGCAGGACAGCAAGCACGCTCCCAATCTCTGACGCTTTGCCTTCCCTTTATAAACTCCTGATCCGAGTGAACGCAGATTTCTGTGATAAACAGTTGTCAACATACACGGGACCCATTTCACGATACACTTCCCCTGTGAACAGCCCTTCCACCCACAAGAAATTCACGACCACATACTATTCTACTCGTGTACACTTCCCTGCAGCCTCTAAATGTGTACACGTGCCACTATCTGCTGGCAAAGTATGTATGCACGATTTAAACACAGTATAAGGTAAACTGATATTTGTGACTTATTCGTTGACTTGTCCTCACGGTGTCAGTATTTTGCAACAATGGTTTAGTAAACCGTTGGTCCAGTAGAATACACAACTGTAAGTACAGCAACTGCCTTCTCTGGAATTGGAATCGTGACACCCTCCTTGAACTCAGAGAGTATTTTGCCTGTTTCATACACCTTACGAGGTCTGTTCAAATAATTCTAGAACTTTGTCCAAAAAATTTGTCTATGCTTACCTTCTATTTCTACACGCTCTCTTTCGAAATACTCTCCACCACAATTGATAACACCGCTCGCAATGTCGTTTCTACATGTGGAAGCAGTCCTGGTACGCCTCTAGACGGATTACGCAAAACGCTGTTTTAAAATCTTCTTTTACGTCGTCTATCATTGCAGATCTTCGTCCTTTCAAAAGGGATTTCAACTTCGAAAATAAAAAAAGTCCACAGAGGCCAGGTCTGGAGAGTACGGAGCATCAGGCAGCACAGTGATATCATTTTTTGTGCTACAGTCGTGCAGCAACAGGGAGAGATGTGTGGACGCGTTATCGCGAAGCGAGAGCCGTGAACTGTCTCGCCACTTTTCAGGCTGTTTCCTTCTCACATTTTATTGGGCTTCGTAACACATCCCAATCCTACCATCGGTTAACAGTTTGTCCCTGTGGAACAAATTCGTGATGAAGATGAACTAATCATTCAAAGTCAAAGAAAACTGTCCGCGTCGCTTTGACATTTGATCTGACCTGATGAGCTAGTTTTGGTGTCGGAGAATCCTTCCCGATCCATTGTGAAGATTGAACCTGAGTCTCAACATCATAACTGTAGACCCACATCTCATCACCTGTTATGATACTCTTAAGGACCATCTCATTCTCATTTGTGCGATGCGAGAGCCCTTCACAGGTTGCACGGCGAAGATCTTTCTGGTCTCAACTCACGAGCTGTGGGACGAATTTGCTGGCAACACATAGCACTCCAATATGCTGTGTCAAGATTTCATGACACGGTCCAATTGAAATGTTACATTCTTCCGAAATCTCTCGGACAGTCAGTCTGTCACTGGATCGCACAATTTTGTCGATGTTACCGACACGAGTGTCAGTGGTAGACGTCGGAGGGTGTCCCGAATGAGGGTCATCTCTAACTTCTGTCCAGCCATTTTTAAACTGTGTCAGCCATTTGTAACACAGAGTACGACTTAATCACTCATCACCGTAGGCTTCCTGCATCGTTTGGAGTGTCTCTGCAGATTTTCTTGAGTTTCGTGCACAATTTAATGCAGATGCATTGCTCCTCTAGCTCTTCCATCTCGAAATTCACAAACTGTGCAACACAACATTCTACTAAATGCAGCACTCAACAATAACTAACAGAAATACAACAATGAAACACATTAAACACAAGCATACGCGGATGCCAACCACATTTCACTCTAAATTACAAATGTTCTGGAATATTTTGAACAGACCTTGTACACACACAATGGAATAGTTCTGTCATGGCTGACTCTCCCAAGGATCTCAATAATTCTGAGGGAATGTCATTTTCTCCAGGGGCCTTATTTCAACCTTCAGTGCTCCAACAAATGCTTCTCGCACAATAAGATCCCCCGTCTCATTTTCATTTACTTCATCATCCCTTTGCTTTCAAGTTGATTTCCATTGTAAAGTCCTTCTACACACTCCTTCCACCGTTCAGCTTTCTATTCTTTGCATAGTACTGGCGAGCCACTTGAGCTCATTATATTTGTACAGCTGTTTCTCTTTTCTCCGAAAGTCATTTTAATGCTCCTCTACATGGCATCTATCTTTCCCCACAGTAATGCGTGCTCCTGTAGCCTTGCATTCATCCATTAGCCATTCCTGCTTAGCAATTTTGCACTTTCTGTACAACTGACACACACACACACACACACACACACACACACACACACACTAATAACCACAAGGGCCTCAAGCAAACCATCATCAAACCGAATATCAGAGACGCCAGTGAGATAGCTTTTCGTGACTGTTCATACATACAACGTGACACAGCCTAAGATTGATGGATGTCAGAAGCATAAATAAATGCTACAGTCTCAATCAATGATGATACGCTTTGGCCTCTTATGGTTCTCAGTGGCTCATATAATTTATGGTTGTATAATTTTATCAAGCAGTGTAATATAATTAACACAAATTTCCTTATGTCTCTCAGTAATTCACATACATTTGTAAATTGATTAAACATGTCCTATTTTTTATGTGTAATTTATGCAGTATACTCCTGATTACATGTTCACATGCAAAATTAAATAATTAAATACAAGTACATTCTAAATTATTGAAAATTAGATAAAAATTAAAGAATTTTTTAAATTAAGGAACTTAGTACTATAGAGCAGTACAGGTCATTGTCCTAGGAAGTATTATTATTGATGCTGAAATTTATTGACTGCGCGGTACTATGAAATATCAAAAATCAGGTTGTTCCGCAAAATAAAATTTCGTCGCAAACACTGACTGTCTATCCTAGCATTTACCCCATCATAAGGCACTACTATTTAACACGATTTGGCAGATTTTGTTTTTATTTTAAATTTGAGGCTACCCTTCCTGGTGCCACAGTCACCAGTTAACGTCAGGGAGGAGAGCTGTGGCTGCCACACGACTATGGATCGTGTAAACTTTGTCCTTTGTGTAACCGTATATTACAGATATTTGTACCGAGTGGAGATTGGGGACCAGCCCAGCATTTCCCTACACGAGTGCAGGAAACCACCTAAAAGCCACACTCGGGCTGACCGAAGTACCAGACCACCGGTTCCCAACCCCTCACGGGACTCGCCACTCTTCGTCGGGTCCGTGCTCGGCTACCGTGAGGCCGCTGCCTTTGCAGCACAGTTTCCCTTCGGTGCTGCACGTATATCCTCACACTGTTCTATTTCTTCTCCCTCGGGGAACGTGTCCGGAATGTTTCTGGAAAGGTGTTTTGCATTTTCAGTGGCCAATATCAGAACAGTCTCTGCACTATTTTTCATTTCTTTTTTCTTTCCTTGTTCCCCTTCTCCTATCCTTCCTCCGTTTCGGCGTTCGATGTCCTCCTTTTTTCTTCTTCCTCCCCGTGCACCGCCTATGCCTCTGACACGTAACACGTGAACGGGTAACGTGTAAAACCCAGCCCCAAGTCGACAGGTAGAGTTCGCACGTACCCCCTCGTAGAGGCCGGGCCTCAGGAGAGATGATTGCCCGAGCTGCTACCTTCTCAAATTGCCAATTGGAACGTCTGTTAGGTGTTTGTGAGGTGCAATCTGAAGTGTGAGCAATCGTCTGAGGCAAGTGTGCCCCCTTCCGACGTGTGCCCCCCAGTAGTAAGGAGCACGCCGTCGGAGATGCCGAAAATCGTGGGGGATTTTCTCGCAACGAGCCAATCGTCTTCACCTTCAACGTCTACAAAACATAAACGGAATGAGGCCAATGATTCAAAAGACCCTCCCAGCTGCACCACAGTTCCACGTGGTTTCACATATTGAAGACGGTCAGTCACTACGCTAAATCCGTATATTACCCGGAAAGGTGTCGATGCAACTGCTGGCCCTGTGAACTCCTGCTCTCATTTACACAATGTCACTTTGCTTTCGAAGGCTACTTCTGACTCTCCGGCGTGACACTGTTCGCAGCTCCGCTCCTTCGCGGCTATCCCGTCGGTGTCGAGGCCCGCCGAATGCGGAATTCTTCCTGCGGTGTTATTTACACTACACCACTCGACGGTCTGACTGAGGCAGAAATCCGAACATACCTCTCCGATCGGAGTGCCATCGCAGTCTATCGTGTGATGAAAAAGGTAGATGCCTCCTCAGTGCCCGCACGCACTCTGTTTCTCACTTTTGACAGAGTGGTTCTTCTGTCAAAGATCAAAGCAGGTGATGAAGTTATCACAGTCAGACTGTATATTCCAAACCCGACGCACTGCTACCGGTGTCACCGTTACAACCACACCTGAGAGTCCTGTCGACTCCCGGCCAGATGTGTAACCTGCGGTAGTGACACTCACGAGGGCGAGTGCCCACCTCCTTCTCCCCGCTGCAGTGACAGCGCTGACGACCGTGCCAAATCCTCCTGCGATTATTCCGCGTATCTCGACGAGTCGGCTGTCCGGGAGATATGAGTGAAGGAAAAACTGCATTACCCGGCTGCTCGTAAGTTGTCGGCTACTCGTAAACCCCACGTCCTACCGCCTGGCACCTACAGTATCGTTCTCGCTCTACGGAGGACCCGGCCGTGCAGACGTCCGACCTAATATTTAGCACCGCGATTGTGAAATTGCTCGGTGTCCCGGTAGCGTCCCCGTCTCCTCCTCCAGCTGTGCGACAAATTTTCGCCTCCCAGGGTTAAGCCACCTGCTACACAACCGGCAGGCATAAAGGACAGAAGGAACACTCCTACAAAGACTTTTGTACATCCCTCCAGCCAGCCGACATCAGAGTCTTCCTCTGCCAACCGGAAAGGCTCCGAGAAGTGGAACGGAGGCGGCCGGTCTCCCCTGCGACGCTGTCCCCACGTGATACCCTCACCTGGCCGAACTCTGTGTCGCCGGTGTGCACTCTCGGCTGTTTTTCTGCCCTGGAATACGCAGGCCGACAGACGGAGAATGCCGACACTCCTGTAGACTTCACGGAGTGGGATGTTCCCGCTTCCGTGTCCCGTAGTGACAGGTATACGTAAGCCGGCACTCGGCAGCCGCTGAGGTGACACCCCTCCGTGTTTTCCTCGTCGTGACTCTCCTCCAGTGGAACGTTTGCGTTCTTCGATCCGACGATGACAATTTATGGGTGCTCTTAGAATCACTGTGTCCACTCGTCCTCTGCCTCCGGGAAAACAATATTGCATCCTCACGACCACTTTGAGCTCTCGCATTTCTTTCCAGTCTGTTTTGACCTCCTCCCCCTCGTGGAGGAGCCTTGTAGCTCGTACGGGATGATGTTTACAGTCGATCCACCTCTCCGATTACCCATCTCCGAGCTGTTGCAGTTTGCCTTTTCTTTCCTCACTTGACCTTTTCCTTCTGTACCATTTATGTCCCTCCGTCATTTGATATCGCCGGGGCAGACTTTCTAGAGTTTATTGGGCAGCTACCTCACCCCATTCTGCTGCTCAGTGACTTTAATGTGCATCGGCCCCTTTGAGGTTCTACCAGAATGTGTCGGAGAGGTGACCTCTCGGCTGACCTTCTCAATCAAATTAACCTCCTCTGCCTTAATGTAGGAGCACCCATGTTCCTTTCAGACTTCACGCACACCTATTCCCATTTGGAGCTATCCTTCTGCACTGACCAGCTCGCCCACTGTCTGAGGCGTACGTTCTCTGACACGTAATCGAGTGACCGTTTTTCCCGTGTAATATCTGTTTGCTGACTCCTATCCCATCTACGTGCACACCCAAATGGCAGCTTACTAAGTCTGACTGGAGGCTCTACTCCTCTCTGGTGACCTTCGACAAACATTGTGCTGACCAGGTAGAGTATCTTGCAGATGTTATCATTACTGTGACACAACATTCCATTCCTCACACTTTCTCTTCACCACGCTGCGCCCCCCGGTCCCTCGGTGGACCGAGGCGCGCCGCGACGCAATTTGTGTGTGGACACGTGCTCTCTGCATTTTTAACCGTAATCCTACAATGGCAAACTGCATTCATTGTAAACAGTTGTGTGCACAGTGTCATCACCTTCTTCAGGACAGCAAACAATCTAGTTCGGTTTCATTCATTAGCTCTTTTAACATTCCACTCCATCGCCCACCATATGGGCCAATCTCTGACAGATCTCTGGGATTTTCGGGCCTGACAGTAGCAGACAATGTCACAGTGGACCCTACTGCTATCTCCGACACCTTGGGCTGCCATTTTCCTGCCTTCTCATCCGTCGGAAATGAGTGGAGGAGGCTCGGGCAGGGCAAGCACTTTCTGCTTAACATGTACGACCGCATCTGGGCAGAGGGCACATTTCCCACAACGGCTCTCGATCTTCCACCATAATCGAGTCCGTCAACACGAGGTGGCGAAGATGAGGTAGCCGAGGAGGTGGAAACGTGGGTTCAACTATGCCAAGACTGCTCGGTAGCTACAACAGGAAAACACAATTAATTAGCAGGAGTACAAAATAAGAAAGAAGTTATTACTTAACTTTGCTGCAGTCCATGATCAGTTGGTCATCAATTATAGAAGGCGCGACTAGACTAAGCATCTGTAGAATGACATAATATACATGTCAAAAATCGTGCAGTGATGACTTAATGTCTTGTAATCTCAAATGTCGAATCCGGTGAATTTGAAGACTAACTTGGAATGAAGCAACAAAGACTCGATGGCAGCAATACTGAGCTGCAGATGATGACTAATGTCGGCACTGGCTGACCACTGAGCGCGGCTACGAACTGTAGACTGGCACAACTGCATTACTCTCCTGCTGCACACGAAATGGCCCAGCAATGCCTCGTGGCAAGCGTAAGTACTGTGACTGGCTGTGTACTCTTTGGCTAACACAGCCATTCTTCTGTGACTGGAATACTCTCTTTCAAATTCTGAAGGTGGCAGGGGTAAAATGTAGGGAGTGAAAGGCTATTTACAATTTGTATAGAAACCAAATGGCAGTTATAAGAGTTGAGGGGCATGAAAGGGAAGCAGTGGTTGGGAAGGGAGTGAGACAGGGTTGTAGCCTCTCCCCGATGTTATTCAATCTGTATATTGAGCAAGCAGTGAAGGAAACAAAAGAAAAATTCGGAGTAGGTATTAAAATCCATGGAGAAGAAATAAAACGTTTGAGGTTCGCCGATGACACTGTAATTCTGTGAGAGACAGCAAAGGACTTGGAAGAGCAGTTGAACGGAATGGACAGTGTCTTGAAAGGAGGATATAAGATGAACATCAACAAAAGTAAAACGAGGATAATGGAATGTAGTTGAATTAAGTTGTGTGATGCTGAGGGAATTAGATTAGGAACTGAGACACTTAAAGTAGTAAAGGAGTCTTGGTATTTGGGGAGCAAAATAACTGATGATGGTTGAAGTACAGGGGATATAAAATGTAGACTGGCAATGGTAAGGAAAGCATTTCTCAAGAAGAGAAATTTGTTAACATCTAGTATAGATTTAAGTGTCAGGAAGTCGTTTCTGAAAGTATTCGTATGGAGTGTAGCCATGTATAGAAGTGAAACATGGACGATAACTAGTTTGGACAAGAAGAGAATAGAAGCTTTTGAAATGTGGTGCTACAGAAGAATGCTGAAGATTAGATGGGTAGATCACATAACTGATGAGGAGGTATTGAATAGGATTGGGGAGAAGAGAAATTTGTGGCACAACTTGACCAGAAGAAGGAATCAGTTGGTAGGACATGTTCTGAGCCATCAAGGGATCACCAATTTAGTATTGGAGGGAAGCGTGGAGGGTAAAAATCGTAGAGGGAGACCAAGAGATGAATACACTAAGCAGATTCAGAAGGATGTAGGCTGCAGTAGGTACTGGGAGATGAAGAAGCTCGCACAGGATAGAGTAGCATGGAGAGCTGCATCAAACCAGTCTCAGGACTGAAGACCACAACAACAGCAACAGATGAAACACCATTATTTTGTGTGTGTAATTCTCATTATGTTCAATAAAGAGTTGTTGAAGAAAAAAAAATGTGGTGCATTACTTTCTGGGCAACCCTCGTAAGTCGACGTGGGAGGAATCGTGCAATAGAAGGCAGGACCCGACCTAAAAATAGTACAAATCAATGCAGTCCAACCAGTTTTATTCCAAATACCTTAGTATGGGGGTATGCTGGAATGGTAGAGTGGTGATTCTGAAGCTTAACGATGTTGCTTACTTAGCCTCATAATTGTGTGACACACTACTGATCCTCGTGTTAGCACATTGACGAGATATCTCTGAGGAAGACGGAGGTGAAAAATTGGCTCAGTCAGTCACCCAACACTCCCTATTCCAGTGCTGTCACCCTATCAGGGGCCAGGCCTTCTGTGAAAGCAGCCACGCCATTTACCAGCTCTGTTGCAACCGCTCCACAGCTTTTCATATCAGTACGACTACCAGCCAGCTGTCCACCGGGAGGAACGGCCACTGCCAAACTGTGGCCGAGAGCGAAGTGGACCGCCCAGGGACATGGCGTGCAGCTGAACATTATTTGCTCGATTTCGACGCCTGCATCGTTACCCGGGGCATCTGGGTCCTCCCATTCACTACCAGCCTTTCCGAACTGTGCTCCTGTAACTATCCCAAACTCAACCTACAGTAACATACTGTTCCTGCACTCTGTATCCGACAGTTTCCACTCCCCTACATTCTGTTATCTCCTCTCCATTCCCATCTCCCACCTTCCTTGTTTCCTATTCTCTGCCATTACACCTGCCCACGTTTCCTCGCTCCTCTCCTCGTTTGCTCCTTGTTTTCCCTACCTACCTGTCCCACGACCTCCTAACGCCGCACTCGTCAGCATTCGAGTCCCCACTCACTCCGCTAGGCAGCGTTTGTCTCTCTCTGCACTCGTACACTACCGCCCCTTCCCCTTCCTTGCCCCTCCAGATTGTCGCTCGTATCCCACATCGCAGTCGCATTCCGGCCCGAGAAACTGAAGTCGGTGGTCGTGTCTGCGTGAGGTATGCTTTCTTGTACGTACGAATGGCACGTGTCTCTCTTTTACTGATGATGGCTGTGGCTGAAAGCTTTATATAAATGTCTTTAAATTGTGCTCGTCTGTAACTAAATATGTCTTCTTTACGGTAAATAGCAATCTGTCTTTTTCTACATTGTCGATATTCCTACCCGGAGTTTCCATTACAACAAATCTTCTCGAGAGAGAAAAGCTCGTATCCAAAAATCGATAGGGATCTAGATATCACCATTCCGGTGAAACTCGGCTCATCCTCTTCTCACACGATGTCCTGCAAACTGTAAATCGAGGGCAACAGGCAGACTGCAAATTCCTAGATCTGCAGGAAGCATTCGACACGGTGCCAAACAGCAGACCGTTAATGAAGGTTCGAGCTCGTAGAATAGGTTCTCAGATAAGTAAGCGTCTCTAAGAGTGTTTACGTAATAGAAAAGTTAGTTAGTTCATTTCGTGTTCCACGGATCATTTTTGCATGATAAATCGTAATCGTCAAACGAGTCTTATTTGATGTTCGCAGTGCAAATTAATTTGTAAATATGGCTATATGCTGAACATTTATAATTTTTTTTTATTATGTATTAAATATACAGATGTGAGTTAGTAATTCTTACCCACAACATTTTACATGTCACAATAATGGAAATTCTTGTACAGAACAGGAGTTGTCAAGTAGAAAGTTTTTTAATTTGTTTTCAAATTTTACTTGGCTGCCTGTCAGACATTTTATGTCCTTGTGTAAGTGATCAAAAATGTTAGTTGCAGCACTGTGCACCCCTTTTTGTGCAAAAGACAACCTTAATGTGGAGTGATGAATGTCATTTCTCCTTCTCCTATTGTAATTTTGTACATCATTGCTCCTTTCAAACTGTAGTGTATTATTTACAACAAACTTCATGAGGGGATAAATACACTGGGAAGCAGTAGTCAGAACTCCTTAAACAGATGTCTACAAGTTGATCACAGGTGAGCAACACATATTATTCTTACAGCCCTTTTTGAGTTATGATGACTTTCTTTTTTAAAGATGAGTTATCCCAGAAAATTATTTCATATGACGTTGTAGAATTAAAATATACAAAATGTCAGCTTACTGTTTTGTCTTTCCGTGGGATTTTCAATGTTTCTAAGCGCAAATGTGGATGAACTAAGTTGTTTCAGGAATTCCAAAATTTGTTTTTTCCAATTTAAATCCTCATCAATGAGGACAGTGAATGTTCCTCACAGAGAAAGTAACCATCAGGATTTCCCCAGGGAAGTGTGCTAGGACCACTCTTGTCCTCTGTACATCTATTTACACAAATGACCAGACAGATAGGGTGAACAGCAACAATTTTCTGACAATCTCAGTCGGTCCGTTGCAATTAGGGGACATCGGCTAGTATGTACTTTTCAATGTCAATAAACCTTACCGACAGCTGTACACTTTAAGATATTTTATTTTATTTTGAAAGCAACCAGTTTCGGCAATTCGTGTTCGTGTTGCCATCTTCAGGCCCCGTACGCTATACAATAAGTTCTGCATGGTTCACAGAAGAGTTTCTGTGAAGTCTGGAAGGTAGGAGACGAGGTAATGGCAGAACTGAGGCTGTGAGGATGGCTCATGAGTCGTGCTCGGGTAGCTCAGACGGTAGAGCACTTGCCCGAGTTCGTGTCTCTGTCTGGCACACAGTTTTAATCTGCCAGGAAGTTTCATACAATAAGTTCATTGACACTGAAAATTTTCTGATGCTGTAGTTTATGGAAAGTGTCATCTTTGAGTGATTGTAGGAAGATTCAGGACGTCTTAGACAGAGTTTCTATTTTATGAGATGGATGGCAGCTTGCTCTAAATGTGGGGAAATGTAAGTTAATAAAAATGACTACGAAAAACAATTCTGTAATGTCTGAATACAGTATTAGTGGTGTGTGGCCTGACAGAACATCTAGGCATAATGTAGCAAAGTGATAGGAAATGGAATGAGTATGTAAAGAGAAGGCAAGTGGTTGACTTTAGTTCTTTGGGAGAATTTTATGGAAATGTAGCTTAGCTATAAAGAAGTCTGCAAATAGAATACTTGTGTTTTGAATGCTGCTCAAGTGTTTGGAATCCACACCAGATTGGATTAAAGGAATACATGCAATTATTTCAGATTTGAAATCTGTTACAGGTTTGATCAACGCGTATTGCAGAAATACTCTGAGAACTGAAATCCGAATGCCTGTAGGGAAGAAAATATCATTTTTGTGAAGCACTATTGAGAATATTTAGATAACTGGCATTTGTGACAGACTGCAGAACGATTCTACAGCAAGCGACATACGTATCACATAATGACCACAAAGGTAAGGTAAGAGAAATCGGCACTGGTACAGAGGAGAACAGATAGCCACTTTTCAGCTTGCTCCATTTACAAGTGTAGCAGGAAAGATAGTGACTAGAGGTGGTAAAAGGTATCCTCCGCCACGCACCGTACACTGGCTTGTGGAGTATTTTACGTCTGTGTGAATTTAGGTGACGTACCAGAACGCGGAGAAAGATGCCGACAGACTCACCTCTTCCCCGCCATGGTCCAGCGCACGGTGGCAGAAGTGAGTGTGTCCCTCTTGGCCTTCACGAAGTACTCGATGTCCTCCAGTGGGTGGTAGTCACAGCTGAGGTTTATCTCCCGCAACTTCGAGCAGGTGTCTGCCAGGAAGCGCAGCAGCACGGGCCCCGCACCTCTCCGATTCTCGAACACTTCCAGGCTCTGCAAGTGTTCCAGGCGCGACACCAACTCCGCGTACTGTCGGTCGGCCAGTAAGTTGTTGGCGATTATCAGCTTCTCTATCTTCGGACACTTCTCAAATATGTACTTCAGGAGCTGCAGGGAGAACAAATTGCAGTGTATTTGTTAGTACATCAGTATTTTCCATAGATTACATCTCATTATGGGATGTAACTATTCATTTACTATTGTCATATTTCATACACTGAAACCAACCTTCTCAATACCAGTATTGCTATTAATATTCTCTACGAATTTATACAGCTGCATTCTCGTTAATGTGAAAATGAGTGTAAGAACACCATCTACATCCACACTCAGCAAACCGCAGTGAAGTTGGAGCGTGCCGGGACATGTATCATGTATTAGTGCCACTTAAAGTTCATGTCACAACTGGATGAACCGGTTTTGAAACATTTCCTCACCCAGTAGATAGTGCGCAGTGTTCTCGACCTACCTTGCTTTGCTTATTCAATATTGTCTTCCCGGTAGCTGCGTCTGTCTCACCTAAATCACACTGAAATTAAGAAGCCAGGATCCTAGGTTAAGTTTTCCAAAATCAAAAGTCAAGATCGTATTCACTGTAGAACATTTATGTCAACCACAGTGTGATTTATTTGTTATCACTCGCACACACAATATTCATGTGACCAGGCCTCTTACACTTAATCGTCAAGTTAATATATCATACTTTATAATTTCCCAGGGTTAAAATGATCCTTTCTAATTGGTTTTGAAGTTAACTATAGGGTTTTATTACTTAAATAACATGAGTGAGCTGTATCAATTTAAATACAGGGAACTAACTTATGCATCCGCCGTGGGAATTCCTGACTTATAACCATGGCACCTCTTGAACAATAATTTTTACATATTCAAATTTACTTAATTCTTAATTAATGCACTTACAAAGTTGAGACTGGAGTCATTTTACGAAGAAAATATAGGTAGCAAAAGTATCAAAACAGATCTCGGAATTATACAGTAGTTTGGTCCCAATTGGCACTTAAAGTCATACAGGCTGCAGATTTCAAGTCTTAATATCTATTTAATTAATAGACTTTAGGTTAATTTAAACACTTTGCTGGAATCAGTAAAATTTAGGCTTTCTTTTGGATGCAGTCTTCTAGCTGAATTCGATCTATTAGCTCACTCGAATTTTATTTAATATGTATTGCACAATATATGTCATTGTTCATAACTGTTAATATGATGCATTTCCAATAAAACTAATTAGCTCATTACTTTCAGAATGGACATTAGAATGTACTGAAATAATAGATTTTACAAGGGGAATTTTATTTAAACTATTTCTGAATTCTGTACGATGAGGCTGAACGTCACAGAATCTGTAGTCGGAATCTGAGTAGTGAAAATGAAAAAAAATACAAGTTCATTGCTTAACTAAGTTACTAAAGCAGTGTAAAACCAAAACAGGATATCAGTGGGTAACCCTGCTTCATTACAAAGTGAGTGGAAGAGGGGATGACCCACTGTGTCATCTATTAGGGTTTCTTTCCATTCCATTCATGTACGGAGCACAGGAAGAATGATTGTTTGAATGCCCCTCTGCATGCTGTAAATAACCTTCTCTTGTTCTCACAATCCTTATGTGAGCAATATATATAAGGGGATGTAGTATATTTATAGAATTATCATTACAAGCATGTTCTTGAAGCTTTTAACAGGCTTTCTCAAGATATATGTAAACTATACGAGTTGGTCGACGTTCAGAAGCAATCGGAAATTACCACGACTACTGACAAACGATTGACAGCTGCTGCGAATTGGTGTGTCGGAAGAACTCCCGAGAGTCGTGTACCTGTGATACCTCTACCAGAGGTACCTCTTCTCCTGTGGATCCTGCCTCCTCTGCAGAAAGTACAGGATCTGTCATTACCTGTCCAACTGACTTTGCGTGGCTTGTACAGGGCGGACGGTGACCGAGGAGGACTCAGACTGTCGTACCGATCCCCCTAACTGACAAGTTCGAAGTGCCGTCTTTCACTGAAACTGAGCCAGTGGGACCCACTACACCTGTTGTGGGGAAACCTGTTTTGTCCAGTGTCGAGAGGAAGCAAACGCAAAAGGGTAGGGGTCAATTAATCGTCAGCACTTTGAATGTACGGTGAATGGTGGTACCCCTCAGGGAAATGGCAGCAAGGGACGGGAAAGAACATCAGGTGCACTCAGTGCCTGGGGGGGGGCCTCATTCAACATGTTGAACGGGCTGTTCCAGGAGTCATTGAAAGAATAAGTTGCAGCCAACTACAGACTGTGGCACACATTGGAACAAATGATGTCTGTCGTCTGGGCTCTGAAATCATTCTTGTGTCATTCCGACAACTGGCAGAGAAGGTTGAGAGGACCAGCATTGTGCGTGGAGTTTCAATGAAGCTCACAATTTGCAGCATTGTCCCCGGAAGTGATGGTGGCCCTTTGGTTATGAGTAGAGTGGAAGGACTGAACCAGAGAATTCAAAAGTTGTGTGACAAACTAGGCTACAACTTCCTGGACTTGCACCATAGGGTTGAGAACTGTAGGGACTCCCTAAGTAGGTCAGGCATGCACTACACATCAGAGGTAACTCACTGTGTGTGGGATTCACACAAGGGTTTCTCAGGTTAGGCGACTCTCCATCCAATCCAGATAACAATAGATGTAGGAAACCCAGAAGTATCAGTGTAAGATCGAAAGAAATGTCTCCCACAGGTGAGAGTATTGAAATCCTAATGGTTAACTGTACAATACAAGAAGAATGGGCAGCTTTGAGAGATGAAATAGTGGAGGCAGCAGAGGATCAAGTAGGTAAAAATATGAGGGCTAGCAGAAATCCTTGGGTAACTCAGCAGTTATTGAATTTAACTGATGAAAGAAGAAAATATAAAAATGCCATAAATGAAGCAGGCAAAAAGAAATACGAACATCTCAAAAATGAGATCGGCAGGGAGGGCAAAATGCTTATGCAGGGATGGCTAGAGGTCAACTGTAAAGATGAGCGCAGATGGAAAACCAGCCCTAAGCAAAGAAGGAAATGCAGAAAGGTGGAAGGAGTATATTGAGGGTATATACAAGGGTAATGTACTTGAGGGTAATATTATGGAAATGCAAGATGACGTAGATGAAAACGAAATGGGAGATATGATACGGCTGAAGAATTTGACAGAGCATTGAAAGACCTAAGTCAAAACAAGGCCTGGGAAGTAGACAACACTCCACAACACTCAGCCATGTGAGAGCCTGTCATGGCAAAACTCTTCCATCTGGTCAGAAAGATGTACGAGACAGGTGAAATACCCTTAGACTTCAAGAAGAATACAATAATTTCAATCCCAAAGAAAGCAGGTGTTGATAGATGTGAAAATTACCAAACTATCGGTTTAATACGTCACGGTTGCAAAATACTAACACGATTTTTTTGCAGACGAATGGAAGAACTGGTAGAAGCCGAGTCACCGAAGATCAATTTGGATTCTGTAGAAATGTTGAAAACTGTGAGGCAATACTGGCCCTACAACTTGGAAGATGGGTTAAGGAAAGGCAAACCTATGTTTCTAGCATTTGTAAACTCAGAAAAAGCTTTTGACAATGTTGACTGGAATAATCTTGTTCAAATACTGAAGGTAGCAGGTGTTATTTACAGGGAGCGAAAAACTATTTACAACTTGTACAGAAACCAGATTGCAATTATAAGAGTCAAAGGGCATGAAAGGGAAGCAGCAGTTGAGAAGGGAGTGAGACAGGGTTGTAGCCTATCCCTGATAATATTCAATCTGTATATTGAGCAAGCAGTAAAGGAAACAAAAGAAAATTTGGAGAAAGAATTAAAATTTATGGAGAAGAAATAAAACCTTTGAGGTTTGCCGATGACATTGTAATTCTCTCAAAGACAGCAAAGGACCTGGAAGAGCAGCTGAACAGAATGGACAATGTCTTGAAAGAAGGAAATGAGATTAATGTTGTAAGGGATCTGTGATCCCATGAACACAGATACTAGTATCCGACACCCAGGTCAATAGTAGACAGGAGTCGATTGTCGAGCGCTGCAGGAGGCAGTGAGAGGAGTGTCGAGTGAGCGGCAGTACTGAGAAGATGGGCAAGAAGGGTGGTCGAGCCGAGTATGGTGTCAATGGCGGATGTGCCGAATGAGGAGTAAATTGTAAATTCACGGAAGTGTAACAAATGAGCGCATCCCCATTATCGTTGTGGGGTTGACCCTCATCAATACCGATTTGTGAGTGATATAAAACCGAAAGTGACAAGTGCCGAATTTTGTGTTTCGCATGAAACGCGTCTGCCAGTAACGACCGTCGATTGCAGTGAGGATTGTTGTGAATGTTAACCATCATCATTGTGTGTGACAAAGTACTTAAAAATCAGCAACCAATAACAGATATAACCGTAATTAAGCGTGTAAGGCGAAGGTAGCCACTGCCTCAGAATTTGCACGCAGGTTGCAGGCTGAGCTGTCTATTTGTAGCATCGTACCCAGGGTCGATCGTGGTCCTCCGGTTTGGAGCAGAGTGGAAGATCTAAACCAGAGGCTCAGACGGCTCTGTGGCAGTATCGGATGCAAATTTCACGACCTCCGCTATCGGGTGCAGAATTTTAAGGTTCCCATTAATAGGTCAGGCGTGCACTAAAGTGCGCGTCATTTACGACATCGGGCAAGTTTAGGTTCTTTCTGCGCATCTGACGTCACAAAACACAGTCAGCCGATGAACAGAGAATGACGTTGCCAGAACTCGACTGCAGTGCAGAGCACGGACGAGTGTCTTAAGTTTTAGAAACGTTCAGTCATATATAAAGTAATCGAACAAAAGCAAAGTCTTGATAGCAGACTTTTTTTTATAGAAAGTTTGGAAAAAGCATTCTTTATACCAACTGCTTCATATTCTATTAATTAAATAAGCCAAACAAGCAATAAGCCTCCTA
The DNA here is from genome assembly GCF_023864345.2 of Schistocerca serialis cubense. NCBI lineage: Eukaryota > Metazoa > Arthropoda > Insecta > Orthoptera > Acrididae > Schistocerca > Schistocerca serialis. The sequence continues at coordinate 188,823,442 of NC_064649.1, read as the reverse complement.
ATTCAGGTGATAGCAAGGAAAGGTGTTTGTATCATTCTCACGAACCGCATTTTTGCAATAAAGAAAAGCGGTAATTGTTTATTTCCTATTGTACTTCGATGAAACGTGAGCAATTCGTAGTCATACCAACAGTGTTTGTCGGTATTTTGCTTGATATTTTAGAGTACTCCAGGACTTTTGCTAAACGGAATGCGGGGAGCACGTCTCTTAGCAGCGAAAGGGTTAGTGCGGCCGTGGTGGCTTTACTTCATAAACTGCGCGCTCCCGCCTAAACGTAAGTTGGCGCTGCTTCTCTTGGCGTGTACGTCGTTTGCAACTGGCAACGCAGCAATCTCCCGCATCTGGGAGGGCATGCGCAAGCCGCCAAGATAAAAGAATTGAACTATAAATGCAGGATGCGGCTACTAGAGTAGTGGAGTACGTGTGGTGTGCACACGGAGCTGTTTCAGGTTAGAGAACTCCTCCCTTGGGAGCAAAGATGATTTGTATGTCAAATCAACCACAGCAACCACGGAGATTCTTGGTCCTCGCAGATCAGAGATAGAAAGATTAATATGATTTTAGTAAACTGCAGGAGCATCCCAGGAAAGGTCCAAGAATTAGTATCGCTTACTGAAGGTGGCATTGCACAGTTAGTATTGGGAACAGAAAGCTGGTTGAAACCAGACATCAGTGACAATGAAATCCTAAGTTCAGACTGGAATGTTTATCCTAGGGATAGGTGAGTCGCCAGTGGTGGCAGCATGCATATTGCAGTAAAAAATTCGATAATATCTAGTGAGGTTACCACGGACTCTGAATGTGAATTAATCTGGGTGAAATTGAGTATCAAATAACGGTCAACAATGGTTATCCAATGCTTTCATAGACCACCTGGGTCAGGATCTGTAGTTGTAGAATGCTTCGGACAGAACCTGCACAATATCATTAGTAATTTTTCTGATTGTGCCGCTGTAATAGGGGGTGACTTCAACTTGCCAGGTATAGATTGGAAGTGTTATGCCATCAAAAGTGGTGCCAGAGACAGAGAATCATGAGCCATTGTCCTGGATGTCTTGCCCTAAAATTACTTTGAGTAGATAGTTAGAGAACCAACTCAAGAGGATAACGTTTTAGACCTCCTGGCAACAAACATACCTGAACTTATAAAATCAGTTAACGCAGAGAAAGGTATCAGTAATCACAAGGCTGTGACAGAATCTATGATGACGGGTCCTACAAGGAATGTTAAGAAAGGTAGGAAGACATATTTGCTCAGCAAGGGTGACAGGATATAAATTTCAGAATATCTCAGCAGTTAGTATCAAATATTCGGTGATGAGGACAAAGATGTGGAGAACAAATGGAAAAAATTCAAAGGCATCGTTCAATATGCCCTACACAAGTATGTTATGAGTAATGTTTTAAGAGATGGAAAAGATCCACCATGGTGTAATAGTCATGTTAGAAAAGCACTACATAAACAAAGAGCACTTCAACTCAGATTCAAGAGAAGTAAAAACCTAGGTGACGAACAAAAGCTGAACAAAGCGAAAATGAGTGTAAGGAGAGCAATGAGAGAAGCGTTCAATGATTTTGAAAGTAAGACATTGTCAACAAATCTGAGAAAAAACCCTAAGAGAGGCTGTGTCGCCTGGCCACCAAGAGCTGTTGCACAATGATTTGAATCACGGATCCAGTTATATGGCTCCCTCCGTGTATAGCAATTTTACGACTATGACGTGTGGGGCCTGAAGATGGCATCAATGTAATGCCGAAACTGATAGCACATAGAATTTCATAAAATAAAATAAATTTCTACAATACATACGGCTGTTGGTAAATTATCGCATCAGGAAGTTCATGCCAGCGTCCATAATGGATCAACGAAGACTACGAGATTTTGGTTGTATGTAAAATCAGTAAGTGGGTCAAAATCATTTATTCATTCTCTTGGTGACCACACTGGCACCAAAATGGAAGATAACAAAGAGAAGGCCAAAATACTGAATTCGGTCTTCTGAAGCTGCTTCACCGTGGACTTTCAATCATCGTACGAACATCGAAGTGGCAGATATTGAGATAACTGATCACGGAACTGAAAAGCAGCTACAATAGCTTAATAGTGGAAAGGTTTGAGACCCAGATGAGATACCTATAAGATTCTATAAAGATTATGCAAAAGAACTTGCTCCCCTTCTAGCAGTAATTTATTGCAGATCGCTTGAGCAATGAAAAATACCTAACAACTGGAAAAAAGGCAGGTCATTCCCGTTTTTAAGAAAGGCCGTAAGACAGATCCACACAGTTACAGACGTATATCATTGATGTCAATCTGTTGTAGAATTATGGAACATGTTTTATGCCCAAGAATTATGACATTTTTGGAAAATGAACATCTCCTTTATAAAAATCAACATGGATTCCACAAATAGGAATCCTGTGAAACTCAGCCCACTCTATTCCTCCATGAGATCCACAGCACAGTGGACAATGGTGCTCAGGTTGACGCCGTGTTCCTTGATTTCAGTAAGGCATTTGACACCGTCCCTCATTGCCATTTAATGAAAAAAATATGTGGTTACGGAGTATCACAGCAGACCTGCAATTGGATTCAAGACATTCTTGCAGACAGAACTCAACATGTTGCTCTTAATGGAACTAAATCGACAGGTGTAAAGGTAATATTCGGAGTACCACAGGGAAGTGTGATAGGACCGTTGCTGTTAACAATATACATAAATGATTTAGAAGAAAGCATCGGATGCTCTTTAAGGCTATTCGCAGATGACACAGTTGTCTATACCAAAGTAGCAACATCAGAAGATAATAAGAATTTGCAGAACAACCTGTAGAGAATTGATGAATGGAACAGACTCTGGCAGTTGACCCTGAACATAAATAAATGTAACATCTTGCGCATACATAGAAAAAGAAATCCATTACTGTACAGCTACACTAATGATGACAAACACCTTGAGACAGTGTCTGCCATAAAATATCCAAGTGTAACTATCCAGAGTGACCTTAAGTGGAATGACCATATAAAACAGATACTGGGAAAAGCAGACACAAGACTCAGATTCATCGGAAGAATCTTAAGGAAATATAACTCATTCACAAAAGAAGTGGCTTATAAGGCACTTGTTCATCTGATTCTTGAGTATTGTTCATCTATCTGGGATCCCTATCAGGTAGAACTGGTAGAGAAGATAAAGAAGATCCAACAAAGAGCAGAACATTTCATCACGGGATCTTTTAGCTGGCGAGAGAGCATTACAGAGATGTTATACAAACTCCACTGGTAGATGTTACAAGAGAGGCATTGTGCATCACGGAGAGATTTCCTATTGAAATTTCAGGACAGCACTTTTCAGGAGGAGTCCGACAACATATTACTTCGCCTCGACATACATCCCGTGTATTAACCACGAGGAGAAAATTCAAGAAATTAGAGCCAATACAGAGACTTACCGACAATCAATCTTCCCACACACTATTCAGGAGTGGAACAGGGTTGCAGGGTCAAAAAGTGGTAGTGAAAGTACCCTCCACCACACATCATTAGGTGGCTTGCAGAGTATGATGTAGATGTAGATGAAAGGGTGAAATGCTTAACTCAATTTTCAAATGTTCCTTTACAAAGGAAAACCCAGGAGAATTGCTCCAATTTAATTCTCAAACCACTGGAAAGATGAATTAAATAAGTGTTAGTGTCAATGGTGCTGCGAAACAGCTGAAATTGTTAAAACTAAACAAAGCTCCAGGGCCCAATGGAGTTCCTGTCAGATTCTCTGCTGAATTTGCAGCCAAGTTAACCCCTCTCCTCACTACAATCTATCGTAGATCCTCGAACAAAAAGCCGTGCCGAATTTTTGAAAAAATGGCACAGGTCACACTCATCTACAAGAAGCGTTGTAGAAGTGATGCACGGTTTTTTAAAAAATTGATCATGTGAAAATCCCAATTTGCACTTTTCTCACATGTCATACTGAAAGCTTTGGATCAAGGCAACCAGGTAGACGCAGTGTTTCTCGATTTCCAAAAAGCAATTGTCTTAGTACTGCAATGTCAAAAGTATGATCATATGGGTATCAAATGAAATTTGTGACTGGGTTGAGGACTTTTTGGTAGGGAGAGTGCAGCCTGTTATCTCGGATGGAGAGCCATCATCAGATGTAGAAGTAACTTTGGCTGTGCACCAGGGACCATTGCTGTTCATGTTGTATATTAATGACTTGTAGGCAATATGAATAGTAAAACCAGTCTTTTTGCAGATGATTCAGCTATCTATAATGAAGTACTAATTGAGAGAAACCGCATAAATATTCAGTCAGATCTTGATAAGATTTCAACATGATGCAGAGTATGGCAACTGGCTCTAAATGTTCAGAAATGTAAAATTTTGCACTTCACAAAATGAAAAAAATGTAGTAACCTATGACCAAAATACCAATGAGTCACTGCTGGAATCAGCCATCTCTACAACCAGGTGCTTGTATATGCTTTGTAGGTACATGAAATGGAATAATCACATAGGTTCAGTCATGGATAAAGCATGTAGTAAACTTCAGTTTATTGGTAGAATACTAGGGAAGTGCTATCAGTTTACAACAGAGATTGTTTACAAATCACTCGTGTGACCTATCCTAAAATATTGCTCCAGTGGGTAGGAGCCGTACCAGATAGGACTGACAGGGGATATTAATGTATACAGAGAAGGGGAACATTAATGGTCACAGGTTTTTTAATCTGTGGGAGACTGTCACAAAGATACTGAAGGAACTGAACCAGAAGACTCTTGGAGATAAATGTAAACTATCCCAACAAACTCTGTTAATGATCCCTCAAGAGCTGCCTTTAGATAATTACTCTAGGAATGTACTACAACTCCCTACGTATTGCTCACAGAGGTGGCGCGATGGTACGATTAGAATAATTACTGCACACACAGAGGCATTTAAACAATCATTCTTCCCATGCTCCATACACGAATGTCACAGGAAGAAACCCCAGTAACTGGTAAAACGGGACATACTCTCCGCCGTGTAGCTCACCGTGGTTTGCAGAGTATAGATGCAGATGTAGATGTAGATGAGTCTGTCAATTCAGTATCCGCAGTATATCTGTGACACTCCCTCACGGGTCAGACAAGCCTGTGATCATTTGGGCTGCCTTTCTTTCTATCCTCTGAATATTCCCTATCAGTCTTGTCTGGTATGGGTCTCACACACCTGAGCATTATTCTAGAATGGATTGCAGAAGTGTTTTGCAAGCAATCTCTTTTGTGCACTCATTCTATTTTCTTAGTGTTCTACCAATGAACCAAAGTCTGCCACCTGTTTACCTATGGCAGAGGCTACAAAACAGTTCAGTTCAATTTCCCTACAAATTCTTACATCCAGAGATTTGTACGAGTTGCCTAGTTTGATGCAGCTGTCTGCCTCTTCATCTCTGAATAACCACTCAGCCTACACTTGTTTGAATGTCTTTCCTTCTTTCCTGTAATTAAGTTCTGGTCTGCCTCTAAAATATGTAGTCTTACTAACATTCCCTGCCCAAATGACATCAGGCAAACATTCATAATTTTATACTTCACAGCATTTACGTTAGCTTCATCTCAATACATTTGGCAGTGGCCTTGCCATAGTGGTAACATCTGTTCCCACCAGATTACCGAAGTTAAGCACTGTCGGGCCGGGCTAGCACTCGGACAGGTCACCATCCGATCTGCCGACCGCTGTCGGCAAACGGGGTGCACTCGGCCCTCGCGAGGCAAACTGAGGAGCTACTCGATCGAGAAGTGGCAGCTCCGGTCTCTTAAACGTACGTACGGCCGGGAGAGCAGTGTGCTGACCACGTCTCCCTCTGTATCCGGTGACACCTGTGGGCTGAGGACGGCACGGCAGCCGGTTGGTACCGTTGTGCCTTCACGGCCTGTTCGGGCGTAGTTTAGTTTAGTTTCTTTTCGATACATTTACTCAAATGTTTTCTCATTCTCCATTTCGTGTGGAGTTTACAATACTGACAGTGTGGTATCATCTTTCTCATCTGATGCAACACCAGGCACCACGATTTTTTAGTTGACAGTCAGCAAAGGTGAGAACACGGCAGCTGTATAGTCAATAAAAAAAAGTTGACGGCTCTGTAACTGTACCGTGTAATTTATATTAAGAAAATGTTCAGTTATTGCCTATTGCCAGTAGAATTATTTTCCACCTGTTCATCATAGGAAATGATTTGTGAATGTATAATGTAGATTCATAGTGAGTAGTGAGAGGAATTATCACAATTATCACAATTCACAATATCACATTATCTATAGTGAGAGGAATTATTCACAATTTAAAAAAAATTTGCAACTGGGTATTTTTATTTATTTTGCACAGAGTTTGGGAAGTTATATGGAAAAGAAGCATTAAAGACCCATTTAGCCCAAATGGAAGATTGCAATTAGAAACTCAGAGAATGTAATAAGCCTTTTATTACAGCAATGAGTGGTAGTTGTCTTTGACTTAAAAATAAGAACAAATTATTTTACTAAATCCAAGAAAACTGATCTACTAATAGTTTTCTACACTGAGATGGGGAAAAAAAAGGAGGAAGTATTACAACAAAACTATTATATTATTGCGATGAAATGGAGATTTATTATGGTGTACAGAGTTTCCTCATATTCCTTCAAAGTCCGCTTCATATAGCAGGCACCAGTAACTGAAAAGTATTTTGAACTTCAGTCCAAGTAAAGCATTATAATCAAATATACTTCCCTTCACCACCAAATTAATTACTCCTCAATGCCGCAGATTGTGCTGTATCGAGCTACTCCTTCCTTTAGCCATATTGTGCCAGGGAGTTATTTTCCCCCCAATTTATTTATTTATTTATTTATTTATTATCATCCCAATGATCGCACTTGTGATATAGGATTTGTCAGGATACATTTCAACTATATAATATCTTAACAAAATGTTTTTCTATGCTGAATTCATATGAATCTATCTTATGTTTAATACAATATACAACTAATAAGTGTTTTTATAACATAATTTCTTATGTGCTTAACAGACCTATTCCTTGATGTTGTGATTTCATTTGTCACATTTATGATATCATATATTCTTATACAGTTGAGCAGAGCTATTCACTTATCCTGTAGTGACATTTGTCAAGCATGTGGTTCTTTATATTCTAATACAGTTGAGCCTAGAAATTCACTTACACTGTATCAACATTTGTCAAGCATGTGACTCTTTATAACAGTTTTAAATTTATCCTCATTTTCCAGCTCTTTGATATGTTTTGGTAGTGCATTAAAAAAGTTTGATGCCTTGATTACAAACATGTTTCTGACTTCGGGTCCTTGTTACAGCTTGTAAGGGGAGATCTTTACATTGCCGTGTATCGTAATTATGATAGTCTGTATTGGTTTTAATTTTGTCCTGATTTCTTTTGATCATCAACAGAAATTTCAGAATGTATAATTATGGAATTGTTAAAATTTTCAATGCTTTAAAAAGGGGCCTACAATGTGTTTGAGGTGGGCTCTGGCTCATTATCCGAATAGCGCATTTTTGCAATTTGAAAGTCTCATTTAGACGACAATTTATTTTTTCCCAGAATACTATCCCATAGGACACAATGGACTGAAAATAGCCAAAATATACTAATCTGGTACAGTCATTACTACAAACTCTTGAAATTATTCTAAGTACAAAACATGCTGAATTTAGTTTTAGTGCTAAGCTAACCAAATGGTCCTTCCCGTTTATCTTCTCATCACTGTGCATACCCAGGAATTTTGCACACTGTACTCAAGTTGTTTGTCCTCCATGGTGGCATTTAGGTCATCATGTTCACTTATTTTTCCATATTGCACATAATTAGTTTTTTTTTTCATTCACTGTTAGCTTGTTTGCACTAAACCATTTTTGTATATCTTGTAGGACATGGTCCACAGCACTGTGCAATGACTGCTTCATATCACTAACTATTAAACTAGTATCATCAGCAAATAACACGATTCTAGCTTTTCTCTCTGACACCCGGATATCACTAATGTAAATGAGGAATAGCAAAGGGCCTAATACACTTCCTTGGGGTACTCCTACAGTGACCTCCCTTGGACCTGACCTTAGTTTAATTTTTTGGTTAATATTTGGTGCTGTAATTTCAACTACCTGCATCCTCTTTTCCAGATACGACTCAAACCACTTTTTTACCGGTCTTCTAATACCTATAGCTTCAGGTTTTTCCAAAAGTATGCTGTGGTCAACAGTGTCAAAGGTTTTTGACAGATCTAGATTTAATCCAACTACACTTTTTCCCTCTCTCAATTTACTGATTATTTCTTTTGTGTATTCCAGTACAGCTGTTTCGGTACTTCTCCCAGCTTGAAAACTGTGCTGATTACTGTTTACCAGATTGTGGATATTAAGATTAAGGTTTTACAGATACAAATGAAATATAGAGTCACACATTGAGAAAGTTGGGAGAAGTGAGACAGGTCTGTAGTTTTCTATTTTAAGCTTAATTATTTTAGAATAATTTCCCTATCTGAGATAGGTACCCCAGTTTCCTTTCTCACAATTTCCCATGCTATTTTAGTTTTATTTCTGGACTGTTTTATTTCCATGTCATTACTTATTAACTTTGCATTTGCAATTACTCGGCAGTATATTTTCCTATACGTTTTGACATATTCTATAAAATCAGTATCTGCACACTCCCTCAAATCTGAATTGAGTTTTTTCATTTTTTCACACGATTTATTAATGCCAAGAGTCATCCGAGAATCTGACTTTATGTGTCCATTAGACTTGATTCTGGTCAGTTTCTTTGGGAAACACATATCAAAGTTCATCAGATAATTCGATGAAAATACACTATATGCCTCATCTGTACTTGTTTGTTTCATAACATCTAACCAGTTTTTCTTTTCTAAGATACTTATGAACAGATGACAGCTGTCCACAGAGAAGTTTCTTTTGTAAATATTATTTATACCTTTATCGTCGTTTGACCTTAAAGGGATTTCAATGGTGAGAGCATTGTCGTCAGACAATCCTAAATCTATGTTACCTCTATTTCACAGAGTACCTCTTTGTCAGTTACTCATCTAACCTTCAGCTTTCTTCTGTAGCACCATATTTCAAAAGGATCTGTTTTACTGTTGTCTGAATTGCTTATCAATCACGTCCCAATTACATACAAGTGTAGACTCCACACAAGTACCTTCAGGAAAGGTCTCCTAACATAAACGTAAACACCGCTCATGGATTAGGCCTTAGGCCTGTTCTGGCTGGCCAACTGCTGCCTAAAAGGCACTACGAGGAGCGGTCTACGACGGTGGAACGTGTGATCGGCATGCTGACAATTGCTCCAGCCGTTGTAGCCACCAGATGAATCCTGATGATGCTGTTGCTTCTTAATTTGACCTCACAAGCGCTGAGTGAATACCATACCATATCTCCCTATCTCAAAAGATATCTGAAGAGGTACCAGGAATTGAACCTGCGACCTCCACACTGAAGGCAGCAACATTAATCGTTTGGTTGCAGAGGTGGACTTTCTGACACTTAAGTGTGAATTTGATGTTAACAGAGTCCTCTTTTTCAGAAATGCTTTTCTTGTTATTGATAACCTGCATTTTACATCCTCTCTAATCCAGCAATTATGTTATTTTGCTACTCAGATAACATAACTCCTCCACTACTTTTAGTGTCCAATTTCCCAATCTAATTCTCTCACCACAGCCCGTTTTAATTCGACTATATTCTGCTACCCTGTCTTGCTTTTGTCGACGTTCGTCTAATATCCTCTTTTCGAGACATTATCCGTTCTGTTCACCTACTCTTCCGACCCCTCTCCCGACACTAACAGAACTTACAGAGTCATCAGGAAACCTCAAACTTTTAATTTCTTCTTCCTGAACTTTAATTCCATTTTCAAATTTATTCCCAGTTTCCTTTACTGCTCGCTCAGTGAACAGACTGAACGACACCTGGTTTAGGCTACAACCCCATCTTCCTCGCATTGCAGCACTGCTTCCCTTTCGTCGGATCCGCACATGGCGGGTGTCATGGAATAGTGGGTGCTTAGACAGAGAGCAGATACGATTAGAAGTACGCACAATCACAGTGGCACTGCTGTTTACGTAAATTCGTACAGCATGTCCAAGAGATTCCATTAGACAGAGCCTAATCATTATAAATGATCAAAATACAGAAATGCCACTATAACCTTCACTCGTAGACTACTAGTTGGCTCATTGCAGTGTCTTCTTATCCAGTTCAGCAGTGGTGCTACATACGTGTACGACCAGAGATGTGGCTTCAAGACGGCAGCGGATGCGTTCTGCCTGGCACGGTATCGATACTGTACGGCACTGCAACTTTCGTGCCCTTAAACTCTTACATCTGCAGTCTACTTTCTGTACGTGCCATAAATATCCTTTCACTCCCCGTATTTTATGCCAGCTAACTTCAGGGGCAGTATTGCCCTGTGTGTTTCTACATTTCTCTGGAACCCAAACTGACCTTCCTCGAGGCCAGCTTCTACTAGTTTTCCCGTACCTCTGTAAGTGTGATGGCGTGTCAATAAATAAGTTACAAAACAGGCTAGAGGCAATAAAAATCGAAGTAACTTCCTGAAATTTGTTTCACTTTGCTACATATTCACACTGTACATTCAGACACTTATCCCACCTTTTTACAAGCCTTCAATAACTGGCAGCAAAGAAGTCTTCCGAGGGTAAGTTGGGACCGTAGGGCAACTGTTCAAAGCATTCCCAATTAAATATTGGTAACAGGTCCCGTATTTGTCTTTCTGTACGAGGGCAGGTACTGTCATCTAGAGGAATCACTACATTTGTGGTGAATGGTGTGTCAAGAGTACCCACACACTCGTGCAGTATGACATGGCATTCGATGCCTCACCGTGAGGCCGGAATTTCACCAGTACAGCCCTCACGTGTCCCAAAACGTGGTGAGCAGAATCTTGCAGGCTGACGGAATGGCCTTCAGTGTTTTTATTGTCGAGGAGGTAGAAAGCTTCCGTTCCCTGGATGGTCGTTTGGTCTCTGGTTGAAAGTGGAGAACCCAAAACTTGACCCCTGCAACAATTTGTGCCACTAAATCCTCTCCTTCCCTCCTTCCTTCCCCAGAGTATCGAATGAGGTGCTGTTGAGAAAAGCCCATTATATTCATTTTGTGCTCCTCAGTCACCATGCTAGGCAACCACTGTGCACAAACTTTATGAAACTTCAGCTGCTCACCCATTATAGTGTAAGCTGTTTGACACGAACAGCCTACAGCACATGCTACGTCACTGATCGCCACATACCACTCGTTACGAATTATCTGCTCCACACACTGCTTCTCCGTTTCAGTTGCAACCACTGCAGGACAGCAAGCACGCTCCCAATCTCTGACGCTTTGCCTTCCCTTTATAAACTCCTGATCCGTGTGAACGCAGATTTCTGTGATAAACAGTTGTCAACATACACGGGACCCATTTCACGATACACTTCCCCTGTGAACAGCCCTTCCACCCACAAGAAATGCACGACCACATACTATTCTACTCGTGTACACTTCCCTGCAGCCTCTAAATGTGTACACGTGCCACTATCTGCTGGCAAAGTATGTATGCACGGTTTAAACACAGTATAAGGTAAACTGATATTTGTGACTTATTCGTTGACTTGTCCTCACGGTGTCAGTATTTTGCAACAATGGTTTAGTAAACCGTTGGTCCAGTAGAATACACAACTGTAAGTACAGCAACTGCCTTCTCTGGAATTGGAATCGTGACACCCTCCTTGAACTCGGAGAGTATTTTGCCTGTTTCATACACCTTACGAGGTCTGTTCAAATAATTCTAGAACTTTGTCCAAAAAATTTGTCTATGCTTACCTTCTATTTCTACACGCTCTCTTTCGAAATACTCTCCACCACAATTGATAACACCGCTCGCAATGTCGTTTCTACATGTGGAAGCAGTCCTGGTACGCCTCTAGACGGATTACGCAAAACGCTGTTTTAAAATCTTCTTTTACGTCGTCTATCATTGCAGATCTTCGTCCTTTCAAAAGGGATTTCAACTTCGAAAATAAAAAAAGTCCACAGAGGCCAGGTCTGGAGAGTACGGAGCATCAGGCAGCACAGTGATTTCATTTTTTGTGCTACAGTCGTGCAGCAACAGGGAGAGATGTGTGGACGCGTTATCGCGAAGCGAGAGCCGTGAACTGTCTCGCCACTTTTCAGGCTGTTTCCTTCTCACATTTTATTGGGCTACGTAACACATCCCAATCCTACCATCGGTTAACAGTTTGTCCCTGTGGAACAAATTCGTGATGAAGATGAACTAATCATTCAAAGTCAAAGAAAACTGTCCGCGTCGCTTTGACATTTGATCTGACCTGATGAGCTAGTTTTGGTGTCGGAGAATCCTTCCCGATCCATTGTGAAGATTGAACCTGAGTCTCAACATCATAACTGTAGACCCACATCTCATCATCCGTTATGATACTCTTAAGGACCATCTCATTCTCATTTGTGCGATGCGAGAGCCCTTCACAGGTTGCACGGCGAAGATCTTTCTGGTCTCAACTCACGAGCTGTGGGACGAATTTGCTGGCAGCACATAGCACTCCAATATGCTGTGTCAAGATTTCATGACATGGTCCAATTGAAATGTTACATTCTTCCGAAATCTCTCGGACAGTCAGTCTGTGACTGGATCGCACAATTTTGTCGATGTTACCGACACGAGTGTCAGTGGTAGACGTCGGAGGGTGTCCCGAATGAGGGTCATCTCTAACTTCTGTCCAGCCATTTTTAAACTGTGTCAGCCATTTGTAACACAGAGTACGACTTAATCACTCATCACCGTAGGCTTCCTGCATCATTTGGAGTGTCTCTGCAGATTTTCTTGAGTTTCGTGCACAATTTAATGCAGATGCATTGCTCCTCTAGCTCTTCCATCTCGAAATTCACAAACTGTGCAACACAACATTCTACTAAATGCAGCACTCAACAATAACTAACAGAAATACAACAATGAAACACATTAAACACAAGCATACGCGGATGCCAACCACATTTCACTCTAAATTACAAATGTTCTGGAATATTTTGAACAGACCTTGTACACACACAATGGAATAGTTCTGTCATGGCTGACTCTCCCAAGGATCTCAATAATTCTGAGGGAATGTCATTTTCTCCAGGGGCCTTATTTCAACCTTCAGTGCTCCAACAAATGCTTCTCGCACAATAAGATCCCCCGTCTCATTTTCATTTACTTCATCATCCCTTTGCTTTCAAGTTGATTTCCATTGTAAAGTCCTTCTACACACTCCTTCCACCGTTCAGCTTTCTATTCTTTGCATAGTACTGGCGAGCCACTTGAGCTCATTATATTTGTACAGCTGTTTCTCTTTTCTCCGAAAGTCATTTTAATGCTCCTCTACATGGCATCTATCTTTCCCCACAGTAATGCGTGCTCCTGTAGCCTTGCATTCATCCATTAGCCATTCCTGCTTAGCAATTTTGCACTTTCTGTACAACTGACACACACACACACACACACACACACACACACACACACACACACTAATAACCACAAGGGCCTCAAGCAAACCATCATCAAACCGAATATCAGAGACGCCAGTGAGATAGCTTTTCGTGACTGTTCATACATACAACGTGACACAGCCTAAGATTGATGGATGTCAGAAGCATAAATAAATGCTACAGTCTCAATCAATGATGATACGCTTTGGCCTCTTATGGTTCTCAGTGGCTCATATAATTTATGGTTGTATAATTTTATCAAGCAGTGTAATATAATTAACACAAATTTCCTTATGTCTCTCAGTAATTCACATACATTTGTAAATTGATTAAACATGTCCTATTTTTTATGTGTAATTTATGCAGTATACTCCTGATTACATGTTCACATGCAAAATTAAATAATTAAATACAAGTACATTCTAAATTATTGAAAATTAGATAAAAATTAAAGAATTTTTTAAATTAAGGAACTTAGTACTAATTTTAAATTTGAGGCTACCCTTCCTGGTGCCACAGTCACCAGTTAACGTCAGGGAGGAGAGCTGTGGCTGCCACACGACTATGGATCATGTAAACTTTGTCCTTTGTGTAACCGTATATTACAGATATTTGTACCGAGTGGAGATTGGGGACCAGCCCAGCATTTCCCTACACGAGTGCAGGAAACCAACTAAAAGCCACACTCGGGCTGACCGAAGTACCAGACCACCGGTTCCCAACCCCTCACGGGACTCGCCACTCTTCGTCGGGTCCATGCTCGGCTACCGTGAGGCCGCTGCCTTTGCAGCACAGTTTCCCTTCGGTGCTGCACGTATATCCTCACACTGTTCTATTTCTTCTCCCTCGGGGAACGTGTCCGGAATGTTTCTGGAAAGGTGTTTTGCATTTTCAGTGGCCAATATCAGAACAGTCTCTGCACTATTTTTCATTTCTTTTTTCTTTCCTTGTTCCCCTTCTCCTATCCTTCCTCCGTTTCGGCGTTCGATGTCCTCCTTTTTTCTTCTTCCTCCCCGTGCACCGCCTATGCCTCTGACACGTAACACGTGAACGGGTAACGTGTAAAACCCAGCCCCAAGTCGACAGGTAGAGTTCGCACGTACCCCCTCGTAGAGGCCGGGCCTCAGGAGAGATGATTGCCCGAGCTGCTACCTTCTCAAATTGCCAATTGGAACGTCTGTTAGGTGTTTGTGAGGTGCAATCTGAAGTGTGAGCAATCGTCTGAGGCAAGTGTGCCCCCTTCCGACGTGTGCCCCCCAGTAGTAAGGAGCACGCCGTCGGAGATGCCGAAAATCGTGGGGGATTTTCTCGCAACGAGCCAATCGTCTTCACCTTCAACGTCTACAAAACATAAACGGAATGAGGCCAATGATTCAAAAGACCCTCCCAGCTGCACCACAGTTCCACGTGGTTTCACATATTGAAGACGGTCAGTCACTACGCTAAATCCGTATATTACCCGGAAAGGTGTCGATGCAACTGCTGGCCCTGTGAACTCCTGCTCTCATTTACACAATGTCACTTTGCTTTCGAAGGCTACTTCTGACTCTCCGGCGTGACACTGTTCGCAGCTCCGCTCCTTCGCGGCTATCCCGTCGGTGTCGAGGCCCGCCGAATGCGGAATTCTTCCTGCGGTGTTATTTACACTACACCACTCGACGGTCTGACTGAGGCAGAAATCCGAACATACCTCTCCGATCGGAGTGCCATCGCAGTCTATCGTGTGATGAAAAAGGTAGATGCCTCCTCAGTGCCCGCACGCACTCTGTTTCTCACTTTTGACAGAGTGGTTCTTCTGTCAAAGATCAAAGCAGGTGATGAAGTTATCACAGTCAGACTGTATATTCCAAACCCGACGCACTGCTACCGGTGTCACCGTTACGACCACACCTGAGAGTCCTGTCGACTCCCGGCCAGATGTGTAACCTGCGGTAGTGACACTCACGAGGGCGAGTGCCCACCTCCTTCTCCCCGCTGCAGTGACAGCGCTGACGACCGTGCCAAATCCTCCTGCGATTATCCCGCGTATCTCGACGAGTCGGCTGTCCGGGAGATATGAGTGAAGGAAAAACTGCATTACCCGGCTGCTCGTAAGTTGTCGGCTACTCGTAAACCCCACGTCCTACCGCCTGGCACCTACAGTATCGTTCTCGCTCTACGGAGGACCCGGCCGTGCAGACGTCCGACCTAATATTTAGCACCGCGATTGTGAAATTGCTCGGTGTCCCGGTAGCGTCCCCGTCTCCTCCTCCAGCTGTGCGACAAATTTTCGCCTCCCAGGGTTAAGCCACCTGCTACACAACCGGCAGGCATAAAGGACAGAAGGAACACTCCTACAAAGACTTTTGTACATCCCTCCAGCCAGCCGACATCAGAGTCTTCCTCTGCCAACCGGAAAGGCTCCGAGAAGTGGAACGGAGGCGGCCGGTCTCCCCTGCGACGCTGTCCCCACGTGATACCCTCACCTGGCCGAACTCTGTGTCGCCGGTGTGCACTCTCGGCTGTTTTTCTGCCCTGGAATACGCAGGCCGACAGACGGAGAATGCCGACACTCCTGTAGACTTCACGGAGTGGGATGTTCCCGCTTCCGTGTCCCGTAGTGACAGGTATACGTAGGCCGGCACTCGGCAGCCGCCGAGGTGACACCCCTCCGTGTTTTCCTCGTCGTGACTCTCCTCCAGTGGAACGTTTGCGTTCTTCGATCCGACGATGACAATTTATGGGTGCTCTTAGAATCACTGTGTCCACTCGTCCTCTGCCTCCGGGAAAACAATATTGCATCCTCACGACCACTTTGAGCTCTCGCATTTCTTTCCAGTCTGTTTTGACCTCCTCCCCCTCGTGGAGGAGCCTTGTAGCTCGTACGGGATGATGTTTACAGTCGATCCACCTCTCCGATTACCCATCTCCGAGCTGTTGCAGTTTGCCTTTTCTTTCCTCACTTGACCTTTTCCTTCTGTACCATTTATGTCCCTCCGTCATTTGATATCGCCGGGGCAGACTTTCTAGAGTTTATTGGGCAGCTACCTCACCCCATTCTGCTGCTCAGTGACTTTAATGTGCATCGGCCCCTTTGGGGTTCTACCAGAATGTGTCGGAGAGGTGACCTCTCGGCTGACCTTCTCAATCAAATTAACCTCCTCTGCCTTAATGTAGGAGCACCCATGTTCCTTTCAGACTTCACGCACACCTATTCCCATTTGGAGCTATCCTTCTGCACTGACCAGCTCGCCCACTGTCTGAGGCGTACGTTCTCTGACACGTAATCGAGTGACCGTTTTTCCCGTGTAATATCTGTTTGCTGACTCCTATCCCATCTACGTGCACACCCAAATGGCAGCTTACTAAGTCTGACTGGAGGCTCTACTCCTCTCTGGTGACCTTCGACAAACATTGTGCTGACCAGGTAGAGTATCTTGCAGATGTTATCATTACTGTGACACAACATTCCATTCCTCACACTTTCTCTTCACCACGCTGCGCCCCCCGGTCTCTCGGTGGACCGAGGCACGCCGCGACGCAATTTGTGTGTGGACACGTGCTCTCTGCATTTTTAACCGTAATCCTACAATGGCAAACTGCATTCATTGTAAACAGTTGTGTGCACAGTGTCATCACCTTCTTCAGGACAGCAAACAATCTAGTTCGGTTTCATTCATTAGCTCTTTTAACATTCCACTCCCTTGCCCACCATGTGGGCCAATCTCTGACAGATCTCTGGGATTTTCGGGCCTGACAGTAGCAGACAATGTCACAGTGGACCCTACTGCTATCTCCGACACCTTGGGCTGCCATTTTCCTGCCTTCTCATCCGTCGGAAATGAGTGGAGGAGGCTCGGGCAGGGCAAGCACTTTCTGCTTAACATGTACGACCGCATCTGGGCAGAGGGCACATTTCCCACAACGGCTCTCGATCTTCCACCATAATCGAGTCCGTCAACACGAGGTGGCGAAGATGAGGTAGCCGAGGAGGTGGAAACGTGGGTTCAACTATGCCAAGACTGCTCGGTAGCTACAACAGGAAAACACAATTAATTAGCAGGAGTACAAAATAAGAAAGAAGTTATTACTTAACTTTGCTGCAGTCCATGATCAGTTGGTCATCAATTATAGAAGGCGCGACTAGACTAAGCATCTGTAGAATGACATAATATACATGTCAAAAATCGTGCAGTGATGACTTAATGTCTTGTAATCTCAAATGTCGAATCCGGTGAATTTGAAGACTAACTTGGAATGAAGCAACAAAGACTCGATGGCAGCAATACTGAGCTGCAGATGATGACTAATGTCGGCACTGGCTGACCACTGAGCGCGGCTATGAACTGTAGACTGGCACAACTGCATTACTCTCCTGCTGCACACGAAATGGCCCAGCAGTGCCTCGTGGCAAGCGTAAGTACTGTGACTGGCTGTGTACTCTTTGGCTAACACAGCCATTCTTCTGTGACTGGAATACTCTCTTTCAAATTCTGAAGGTGGCAGGGGTAAAACGTAGGGAGTGAAAGGCTATTTACAATTTGTATAGAAACCAAATGGCAGTTGTGCAAAAGACAACCTTAATGTGGAGTGATGAATGTCATTTCTCCTTCTCCTATTGTAATTTTGTACATCATTGCTCCTTTCAAACTGTAGTGTATTATTTACAACAAACTTCATGAGGGGATAAATACACTGGGAAGCAGTAGTCAGAACTCCTTAAACAGATGTCTACAAGTTGATCACAGGTGAGCAACACATATTATTCTTACAGCCCTTTTTGAGTTATGATGACTTTCTTTTTTAAAGATGAGTTATCCCAGAAAATTATTTCATATGACGTTGTAGAATTAAAATATACAAAATGTCAGCTTACTGTTTTGTCTTTCCGTGGGATTTTCAATGTTTCTAAGCGCAAATGTGGATGAACTAAGTTGTTTCAGGAATTCCAAAATTTGTTTTTTCCAATTTAAATCCTCATCAATGAGGACAGTGAATGTTCCTCACAGAGAAAGTAACCATCAGGATTTCCCCAGGGAAGTGTGCTAGGACCACTCTTGTCCTCTGTACATCTATTTACACAAATGACCAGACAGATAGGGTGAACAGCAACAATTTTCTGACAATCTCAGTCGGTCCGTTGCAATTAGGGGACATCGGCTAGTATGTACTTTTCAATGTCAATAAACCTTACCGACAGCTGTACACTTTAAGATATTTTATTTTATTTTGAAAGCAACCAGTTTCGGCAATTCGTGTTCGTGTTGCCATCTTCAGGCCCCGTACGCTATACAATAAGTTCTGCACGGTTCACAGAAGAGTTTCTGTGAAGTCTGGAAGGTAGGAGACGAGGTAATGGCAGAACTGAGGCTGTGAGGATGGCTCATGAGTCGTGCTCGGGTAGCTCAGACGGTAGAGCACTTGCCCGAGTTCGTGTCTCTGTCTGGCACACAGTTTTAATCTGCCAGGAAGTTTCATACAATAAGTTCATTGACACTGAAAATTTTCTGATGCTGTAGTTTATGGAAAGTGTCATCTTTGAGTGATTGTAGGAAGATTCAGGACGTCTTAGACAGAGTTTCTATTTTATGAGATGGATGGCAGCTTGCTCTAAATGTGGGGAAATGTAAGTTAATAAAAATGACTACGAAAAACAATTCTGTAATGTCTGAATACAGTATTAGTGGTGTGTGGCCTGACAGAACATCTAGGCATAATGTAGCAAAGTGATAGGAAATGGAATGAGTATGTAAAGAGAAGGCAAGTGGTTGACTTTAGTTCTTTGGGAGAATTTTATGGAAATGTAGCTTAGCTATAAAGAAGTCTGCAAATAGAATACTTGTGTTTTGAATGCTGCTCAAGTGTTTGGAATCCACACCAGATTGGATTAAAGGAATACATGCAATTATTTCAGATTTGAAATCTGTTACAGGTTTGATCAACGCGTATTGCAGAAATACTCTGAGAACTGAAATCCGAATGCCTGTAGGGAAGAAAATATCATTTTTGTGAAGCACTATTGAGAATATTTAGATAACTGGCATTTGTGACAGACTGCAGAACGATTCTACAGCAAGCGACATACGTATCACATAATGACCACAAAGGTAAGGTAAGAGAAATCGGCACTGGTACAGAGGAGAACAGATAGCCACTTTTCAGCTTGCTCCATTTACAAGTGTAGCAGGAAAGATAGTGACTAGAGGTGGTAAAAGGTATCCTCCGCCACGCACCGTACACTGGCTCGTGGAGTATTTTACGTCTGTGTGAATTTAGGTGACGTACCAGAACGCGGAGAAAGATGCCGACAGACTCACCTGTTCCCCGCCATGGTCCAGCGCACGGTGGCAGAAGTGAGTGTGTCCCTCTTGGCCTTCACGAAGTACTCGACGTCCTCCAGTGGGTGGTAGTCACAGCTGAGGTTTATCTCCCGCAACTTCGAGCAGGTGTCTGCCAGGAAGCGCAGCACCACGGGCCCCGCACCTCTCCGATTCTCGAACACTTCCAGGCTCTGCAAGTGTTCCAGGCGCGACACCAACTCCGCGTACTGTCGGTCGGCCAGTAAGTTGTTGGCGATTATCAGCTTCTCTATCTTCGGACACTTCTCAAATATGTACTTCAGGAGCTGCAGGGAGAACAAATTGCAGTGTATTTGTTAGTACATCAGTATTTTCCATAGATTACATCTCATTATGGGATGTAACTATTCATTTACTATTGTCATATTTCATACACTGAAACCAACCTTCTCAATACCAGTATTGCTATTAATATTCTCTACGAATTTATACAGCTGCATTCTCGTTAATGTGAAAATGAGTGTAAGAACACCATCTACATCCACACTCAGCAAACCGCAGTGAAGTTGGAGCGTGCCGGGACATGTATCATGTATTAGTGCCACTTAAAGTTCATGTCACAACTGGATGAACCGGTTTTGAAACATTTCCTCACCCAGTAGATAGTGCGCAGTGTTCTCGACCTACCTTGCTTTGCTTATTCAATATTGTCTTCCCGGTAGCTGCGTCTGTCTCACCTAAATCACACTGAAATTAAGAAGCCAGGATCCTAGGTTAAGTTTTCCAAAATCAAAAGTCAAGATCGTATTCACTGTAGAACATTTATGTCAACCACAGTGTGATTTATTTGTTATCACTCGCACACACAATATTCATGTGACCAGGCCTCTTACACTTAATCGTCAAGTTAATATATCATACTTTATAATTTCCCAGGGTTAAAATGATCCTTTCTAATTGGTTTTGAAGTTAACTATAGGGTTTTATTACTTAAATAACATGAGTGAGCTGTATCAATTTAAATACAGGGAACTAACTTATGCATCCGCCGTGGGAATTCCTGACTTATAACCATGGCACCTCTTGAACAATAATTTTTACATATTCAAATTTACTTAATTCTTAATTAATGCACTTACAAAGTTGAGACTGGAGTCATTTTACGAAGAAAATATAGGTAGCAAAAGTATCAAAACAGATCTCGGAATTATACAGTAGTTTGGTCCCAATTGGCACTTAAAGTCATACAGGCTGCAGATTTCAAGTCTTAATATCTATTTAATTAATAGACTTTAGGTTAATTTAAACACTTTGCTGGAATCAGTAAAATTTAGGCTTTCTTTTGGATGCAGTCTTCTAGCTGAATTCGATCTATTAGCTCACTCGAATTTTATTTAATATGTATTGCACAATATATGTCATTGTTCATAACTGTTAATATGATGCATTTCCAATAAAACTAATTAGCTCATTACTTTCAGAATGGACATTAGAATGTACTGAAATAATAGATTTTACAAGGGGAATTTTATTTAAACTATTTCTGAATTCTGTACGATGAGGCTGAACGTCACAGAATCTGTAGTCAGAATATGAGTAGTGAAAATGAAAAAAAATACAAGTTCATTGCTTAACTAAGTTACTAAAGCAGTGTAAAACCAAAACAGGATATCAGTGGGTAACCCTGCTTCATTACAAAGTGAGTGGAAGAGGGGATGACCCACTGTGTCATCTATTAGGGTTTCTTTCCATTCCATTCATGTACGGAGCACAGGAAGAATGATTGTTTGAATGCCCCTCTGCATGCTGTAAATAACCTTCTCTTGTTCTCACAATCCTTATGTGAGCAATATATATAAGGGGATGTAGTATATTTATAGAATTATCATTACAAGCATGTTCTTGAAGCTTTTAACAGGCTTTCTCAAGATATATGTAAACTATACGAGTTGGTCGACGTTCAGAAACAGTCAGAAATTACCACGACTACTGACAAACAATTGACAGCTGCTGCGAATTGGTGTGTCGGAAGAACTCCCGAGAGTCGTGTACCTGTGATACCTCTACCAGAGGTACCTCTTCTCCTGTGGATCCTGCCTCCTCTGCAGAAAGTACAGGATCTGTCATTACCTGTCCAACTGACTTTGCGTGGCTTGTACAGGGCGGACGGTGACCGAGGAGGACTCAGACTGTCGTACCGATCCCCCTAACTGACAAGTTCGAAGTGCCGTCTTTCACTGAAACTGAGCCAGTGGGACCCACTACACCTGTTGTGGGGAAACCTGTTTTGTCCAGTGTTGAGAGGAAGCAAACGCAAAAGGGTAGGGGTCAATTAATCGTCAGCACTTTGAATGTACGGTGAATGGTGGTACCCCTCAGGGAAATGGCAGCAAGGGACGGGAAAGAACATCAGGTGCACTCAGTGCCTGGGGGGGGGCCTCATTCAACATGTTGAACGGGCTGTTCCAGGAGTCATTGAAAGAATAAGTTGCAGCCAACTACAGACTGTGGCACACATTGGAACAAATGATGTCTGTCGTCTGGGCTCTGAAATCATTCTTGTGTCATTCCGACAACTGGCAGAGAAGGTTGAGAGGACTAGCCTTGTGCGTGGAGTTTCAATGAAGCTCACAATTTGCAGCATTGTCCCCGGAAGTGATGGTGGCCCTTTGGTTATGAGTAGAGTGGATGGACTGAACCAGAGAATTCAAAAGTTGTGTGACAAACTAGGCTACAACTTCCTGGACTTGCACCATAGGGTTGAGAACTGTAGGGACTCCCTAAGTAGGTCAGGCATGCACTACACATCAGAGGTAACTCACTGTGTGTGGGATTCACACAAGGGTTTCTCAGGTTAGGTGACTCTCCATCCAATCCAGATAACAATAGATGTAGGAAACCCAGAAGTATCAGTGTAAGATCGAAAGAAATGTCTCCCACAGGTGAGAGTATTGAAATCCTAATGGTTAACTGTACAATACAAGAAGAATGGGCAGCTTTGAGAGATGAAATAGTGGAGGCAGCAGAGGATCAAGTAGGTAAAAATATGAGGGCTAGCAGAAATCCTTGGGTAACTCAGCAGTTATTGAATTTAACTGATGAAAGAAGAAAATATAAAAATGCCATAAATGAAGCAGGCAAAAAGAAATACGAACATCTCAAAAATGAGATCGACAGGGAGGGCAAAATGCTTATGCAGGGATGGCTAGAGGTCAACTGTAAAGATGAGCGCAGATGGAAAACCAGCCCTAAGCAAAGAAGGAAATGCAGAAAGGTGGAAGGAGTATATTGAGGGTATATACAAGGGTAATGTACTTGAGGGTAATATTATGGAAATGCAAGATGACGTAGATGAAAACGAAATGGGAGATATGATACGGCTGAAGAATTTGACAGAGCATTGAAAGACCTAAGTCAAAACAAGGCCTGGGAAGTAGACAACACTCCACAACACTCAGCCATGTGAGAGCCTGTCATGGCAAAACTCTTCCATCTGGTCAGAAAGATGTACGAGACAGGTGAAATTCCCTTAGACTTCAAGAAGAATACAATAATTTCAATCCCAAAGAAAGCAGGTGTTGATAGATGTGAAAATTACCAAACTATCGGTTTAATACGTCACGGTTGCAAAATACTAACACGATTTTTTTGCAGACGAATGGAAGAACTGGTAGAAGCCGAGTCACCGAAGATCAATTTGGATTCTGTAGAAATGTTGAAAAATGTGAGGCAATACTGGCCCTACAACTTGGAAGATGGGTTAAGGAAAGGCAAACCTATGTTTCTAGCATTTGTAAACTCAGAAAAAGCTTTTGACAATGTTGACTGGAATAATCTTGTTCAAATACTGAAGGTAGCAGGTGTTATTTACAGGGAGCGAAAAACTATTTACAACTTGTACAGAAACCAGATTGCAATTATAAGAGTCAAAGGGCATGAAAGGGAAGCAGCAGTTGAGAAGGGAGTGAGACAGGGTTGTAGCCTATCCCTGATAATATTCAATCTGTATATTGAGCAAGCAGTAAAGGAAACAAAAGAAAATTTGGAGAAAGAATTAAAATTTATGGAGAAGAAATAAAACCTTTGAGGTTTGCCGATGACATTGTAATTCTCTCAAAGACAGCAAAGGACCTGGAAGAGCAGCTGAACAGAATGGACAATGTCTTGAAAGAAGGAAATGAGATTAATGTTGTAAGGGATCTGTGATCCCATGAACACAGATACTAGTATCCGACACCCAGGTCAATAGTAGACAGGAGTCGATTGTCGAGCGCTGCAGGAGGCAGTGAGAGGAGTGTCGAGTGAGCGGCAGTACTGAGAAGATGGGCAAGAAGGGTGGTCGAGCCGAGTATGGTGTCAATGGCGGATGTGCCGAATGAGGAGTAAATTGTAAATTCACGGAAGTGTAACAAATGAGCGCATCCCCATTATCGTTGTGGGGTTGACCCTCATCAATACCGATTTGTGAGTGATATAAAACCGAAAGTGACAAGTGCCGAATTTTGTGTTTCGCATGAACCGCGTCTGCCAGTAACGACCGTCGATTGCAGTGAGGATTGTTGTGAATGTTAACCATCATCATTGTGTGTGACAAAGTACTTAAAAATCAGCAACCAATAACAGATATAACCGTAATTAAGCGTGTAAGGCGAAGGTAGCCACTGCCTCAGAATTTGCACGCAGGTTGCAGGCTGAGCTGTCTATTTGTAGCATCGTACCCAGGGTCGATCGTGGTCCTCCGGTTTGGAGCAGAGTGGAAGATCTAAACCAGAGGCTCAGACGGCTCTGTGGCAGTATCGGATGCAAATTTCACGACCTCCACTATCGGGTGCAGAATTTTAAGGTTCCCATTAATAGGTCAGGCGTGCACTAAAGTGCGCGTCATTTACGACGGCGGGCAAGTTTAGGTTCTTTCTGCGCATCTGACGTCACAAAACACAGTCAGCCGATGAACAGAGAACGACGTTGCCAGAACTCGACTGCAGTGCAGAGCACGGACGAGTGTCTTAAGTTTTAGAAACGTTCAGTCATATATAAAGTAATCGAACAAAAGCAAAGTCTTGATAGCAGACTTTTTTTTATAGAAAGTTTGGAAAAAGCATTCTTTATACCAACTGCTTCATATTCTATTAATTAATTAAGCCAAACAAGCAATAAGCCTCCTAATTCAGGTGATAGCAAGGAAAGGTGTTTGTATCATTCTCACGAACCGCATTTTTGCAATAAAGAAAAGCGGTAATTGTTTATTTCCTATTGTACTTCGATGAAACGTGAGCAATTCGTAGTCATACCAACAGTGTTTGTCGGTATTTTGCTTGATATTTTAGAGTACTCCAGGACTTTTGTTAAACGGAATGCGGGGAGCACGTCTCTTAGCAGCGAAAGGGTTAGTGCGGCCGTGGTGGCTTTACTTCATAAACTGCGCGCTCCCGCCTAAACGTAAGTTGGCGCTGCTTCTCTTGGCGTGTACGTCGTTTGCAACTGGCAACGCAGCAATCTCCCGCATCTGGGAGGGCATGCGCAAGCCGCCAAGATAAAAGAATTGAACTATAAATGCAGGATGCGGCTACTAGAGTAGTGGAGTACGTGTGGTGTGCACACGGAGCTGTTTCAGGTTAGAGAACTCCTCCCTTGGGAGCAAAGATGATTTGCATGTCAAATCAACCACAGCAACCATGGAGATTCTTGGTCCTCGCAGATCAGAGATAGAAAGATTAATATGATTTTAGTAAACTGCAGGAGCATCCCAGGAAAGGTCCAAGAATTAGTATCGCTTACTGAAGGTGGCATTGCACAGTTAGTATTGGGAACAGAAAGCTGGTTGAAACCAGACATCAGTGACAATGAAATCCTAAGTTCAGACTGGAATGTTTATCCTAGGGATAGGTGAGTCGCCAGTGGTGGCAGCATGCATATTGCAGTAAAAAATTCGATAATATCTAGTGAGGTTACCACGGACTCTGAATGTGAATTAATCTGGGTGAAATTGAGTATCAAATAACGGTCAACAATGGTTATCCAATGCTTTCATAGACCACATGGGTCAGGATCTGTAGTTGTAGAATGCTTCGGACAGAACCTGCACAATATCATTAGTAATTTTTCTGATTGTGCCGCTGTAATAGGGGGTGACTTCAACTTGCCAGGTATAGATTGGAAGTGTTATGCCATCAAAAGTGGTGCCAGAGACAGAGAATCATGAGCCATTGTCCTGGATGTCTTGCCCTAAAATTACTTTGAGTAGATAGTTAGAGAACCAACTCAAGAGGATAACGTTTTAGACCTCCTGGCAACAAGCATACCTGAACTTATAAAATCAGTTAACGCAGAGAAAGGTATCAGTAATCACAAGGCTGTGACAGAATCTATGATGACGGGTCCTACAAGGAATGTTAAGAAAGGTAGGAAGACATATTTGCTCAGCAAGGGTGACAGGATATAAATTTCAGAATATCTCAGCAGTTAGTATCAAATATTCGGTGATGAGGACAAAGATGTGGAGAACAAATGGAAAAAATTCAAAGGCATCGTTCAATATGCCCTACACAAGTATGTTATGAGTAATGTTTTAAGAGATGGAAAAGATCCACCATGGTGTAATAGTCATGTTAGAAAAGCACTACATAAACAAAGAGCACTTCAACTCAGATTCAAGAGAAGTAAAAACCTAGGTGACGAACAAAAGCTGAACAAAGCGAAAATGAGTGTAAGGAGAGCAATGAGAGAAGCGTTCAATGATTTTGAAAGTAAGACATTGTCAACAAATCTGAGAAAAAACCCTAAGAGAGGCTGTGTCGCCTGGCCACCAAGAGCTGTTGCACAATGATTTGAATCACGGATCCAGTTATATGGCTCCCTCCGTGTATAGCAATTTTACGACTATGACGTGTGGGGCCTGAAGATGGCATCAATGTAATGCCGAAACTGATAGCACATAGAATTTCATAAAATAAAATAAATTTCTACAATACATACGGCTGTTGGTAAATTATCGCATCAGGAAGTTCATGCCAGCGTCCATAATGGATCAACGAAGACTACGAGATTTTGGTTGTATGTAAAATCAGTAAGTGGGTCAAAATCATTTATTCATTCTCTTGGTGACCACACTGGCACCAAAATGGAAGATAACAAAGAGAAGGCCAAAATACTGAATTCGGTCTTCTGAAGCTGCTTCACCGTGGACTTTCAATCATCGTACGAACATCGAAGTGGCAGATATTGAGATAACTGATCACGGAACTGAAAAGCAGCTACAATAGCTTAATAGTGGAAAGGTTTGAGACCCAGATGAGATACCTATAAGATTCTATAAAGATTATGCAAAAGAACTTGCTCCCCTTCTTGCAGTAATTTATTGCAGATCGCTTGAGCAATGAAAAATACCTAACAACTGGAAAAAAGGCAGGTCATTCCCATTTTTAAGAAAGGCCGTAAGACAGATCCACACAGTTACAGACATATATCATTGATGTCAATCTGTTGTAGAATTATGGAACATGTTTTATGCTCAAGAATTATGACATTTTTGGAAAATGAACATCTCCTTTATAAAAATCAACATGGATTCCACAAATAGGAATCCTGTGAAACTCAGCCCACTCTATTCCTCCATGAGATCCACAGCACAGTGGACAATGGTGCTCAGGTTGACGCCGTGTTCCTTGATTTCAGTAAGGCATTTGACACCGTCCCTCATTGCCATTTAATGAAAAAAATATGTGGTTACGTAGTATCACAGCAGACCTGCAATTGGATTCAAGACATTCTTGCAGACAGAACTCAACATGTTGCTCTTAATGGAACTAAATTGACAGGTGTAAAGGTAATATTCGGAGTACCACAGGGAAGTGTGATAGGACCGTTGCTGTTAACAATATACATAAATGATTTAAAGAAAGCATCGGATGCTCTTTAAGGCTATTCGCAGATGACACAGTTGTCTATACCAAAGTAGCAACATCAGAAGATAATAAGAATTTGCAGAACAACCTGTAGAGAATTGATGAATGGAACAGACTCTGGCAGTTGACCCTGAACATAAATAAATGTAACATCTTGCGCATACATAGAAAAAGAAATCCATTACTGTACAGCTACACTATTGATGACAAACACCTTGAGACAGTGTCTGCCATAAAATATCCAAGTGTAACTATCCAGAGTGACCTTAAGTGGAATGACCATATAAAACAGATACTGGGAAAAGCAGACACAAGACTCAGATTCATCGGAAGAATCTTAAGGAAATATAACTCATTCACAAAAGAAGTGGCTTATAAGGCACTTGTTCATCTGATTCTTGAGTATTGTTCATCTATCTGGGATCCCTATCAGGTAGAACTGGTAGAGAAGATAAAGAAGATCCAACAAAGAGCAGAACATTTCATCACGGGATCTTTTAGCTGGCGAGAGAGCATTACAGAGATGTTATACAAACTCCACTGGTAGATGTTACAAGAGAGGCATTGTGCATCACGGAGAGATTTCCTATTGAAATTTCAGGACAGCACTTTTCAGGAGGAGTCAGACAACATATTACTTCGCCCCGACATACATCCCGTGTATTAACCACGAGGAGAAAATTCAAGAAATTAGAGCCAATACAGAGACTTACCGACAATCAATCTTCCCACACACTATTCAGGACTGGAACAGGGTTGCAGGGTCAAAAAGTGGTAGTGAAAGTACCCTCCACCACACATCATTAGGTGGCTTGCAGAGTATGATGTAGATGTAGATGAAAGGGTGAAATGCTTAACTCAATTTTCAAATGTTCCTTTACAAAGGAAAACCCAGGAGAATTGCTCCAATTTAATCCTCAAACCACTGGAAAGATGAATTAAATAAGTGTTAGTGTCAATGGTGCTGAGAAACAGCTGAAATTGTTAAAACTAAACAAAGCTCCAGGGCCCAATGGAGTTCCTGTCAGATTCTCTGCTGAATTTGCAGCCAAGTTAACCCCTCTCCTCACTACAATCTATCGTAGATCCTCGAACAAAAAGCCGTGCCGAATTTTTGAAAAATGGCACAGGTCACACTCATCTACAAGAAGCGTTGTAGAAGTGATGCACGGTTTTTTAAAAAATTGATCATGTGAAAATCCCAATTTGCACTTTTCTCACATGTCATACTGAAAGCTTTGGATCAAAGCAACCAGGTAGACGCAGTGATTCTCGATTTCCAAAAAGCAATTGTCTTAGTACTGCAATGTCAAAAGTATGATCATATGGGTATCAAATGAAATTTGTGACTGGGTTGAGGACTTTTTGGTAGGGAGAGTGCAGCCTGTTATCTCGGATGGAGAGCCATCATCAGATGTAGAAGTAACTTTGGCTGTGCACCAGGGACCATTGCTGTTCATGTTGTATATTAATGACTTGTAGGCAATATGAATAGTAAAACCAGTCTTTTTGCAGATGATTCAGCTATCTATAATGAAGTACTAATTGAGAGAAACCGCATAAATATTCAGTCAGATCTTGATAAGATTTCAACATGATGCAGAGTATGGCAACTGGCTCTAAATGTTCAGAAATGTAAAATTTTGCACTTCACAAAATGAAAAAAATGTAGTAACCTATGACCAAAATACCAATGAGTCACTGCTGGAATCAGCCATCTCTACAACCAGGTGCTTGTATATGCTTTGTAGGTACATGAAATGGAATAACCACATAGGTTCAGTCATGGATAAAGCACGTAGTAGACTTCAGTTTATTGGTAGAATACTAGGGAAGTGCTATCAGTTTACAACAGAGATTGTTTACAAATCACTCGTGTGACCTATCCTAAAATATTGCTCCAGTGGGTAGGAGCTGTACCAGATAGGACTGACAGGGGATATTAATGTATACAGAGAAGAGGAACACTAATGGTCACAGGTTTTTTAATCTGTGGGAGACTGTCACAAAGATACTGAAGGAACTGAACCAGAAGACTCTTGGAGATAAATGTAAACTATCCCAACAAACTCTGTTAATGATCCCTCAAGAGCTGCCTTTAGATAATTACTCTAGGAATGTACTACAACTCCCTACGTATTGCTCACAGAGGTGGCGCGATGGTACGATTAGAATAATTACTGCACACACAGAGGCATTTAAACAATCATTCTTCCCATGCTCCATACACGAATGTCACAGGAAGAAACCCCAGTAACTGGTAAAACGGGACATACTCTCCGCCGTGTAGCTCACCGTGGTTTGCAGAGTATAGATGCAGATGTAGATGTAGATGAGTCTGTCAATTCAGTATCCGCAGTATATCTGTGACACTCTCTCACGGGTCAGACAAGCCTGTGATCATTTGGGCTGCCTTTCTTTCTATCCTCTGAATATTCCCTATCAATCTTGTCTGGTATGGGTCTCACACACCTGAGCATTATTCTAGAATGGATTGCAGAAGTGTTTTGCAAGCAATCTCTTTTGTGCACTCATTCTATTTTCTTAGTGTTCTACCAATGAACCAAAGTCTGCCACCTGTTTACCTATGGCAGAGGCTACAAAACAGTTCAGTTCAATTTCCCTACAAATTCTTACATCCAGAGATTTGTACGAGTTGCCTAGTTTGATGCAGCTGTCTGCCTCTTCATCTCTGAATAACCACTCAGCCTACACTTGTTTGAATGTCTTTCCTTCTTTCCTGTAATTAAGTTCTGGTCTGCCTCTAAAATATGTAGTCTTACTAACATTCCCTGCCCAAATGACATCAGGCAAACATTCATAATTTTATACTTCACAGCATTTACGTTAGCTTCATCTCAATACATTTGGCAGTGGCCTTGCCATAGTGGTAACATCTGTTCCCACCAGATTACCGAAGTTAAGCACTGTCGGGCCGGGCTAGCACTCGGACAGGTCACCATCCGATCTGCCGACCGCTGTCGGCAAACGGGGTGCACTCGGCCCTCGCGAGGCAAACTGAGGAGCTACTCGATCGAGAAGTGGCAGCTCCGGTCTCTTAAACGTACGTACGGCCGGGAGAGCAGTGTGCTGACCACGTCTCCCTCTGTATCCGGTGACACCTGTGGGCTGAGGACGGCACGGCAGCCGGTTGGTACCGTTGTGCCTTCACGGCCTGTTCGGGCGTAGTTTAGTTTAGTTTCTTTTCGATACATTTACTCAAATGTTTTCTCATTCTCCATTTCGTGTGGAGTTTACAATACTGACAGTGTGGTATCATCTTTCTCATCTGATGCAACACCAGGCACCACGATTTTTTAGCTGACAGTCAGCAAAGGTGAGAACACGGCAGCTGTATAGTCAATAAAAAAAAGTTGACGGCTCTGTAACTGTACCGTGTAATTTATATTAAGAAAATGTTCAGTTATTGCCTATTGCCAGTAGAATTATTTTCCACCTGTTCATCATAGGAAATGATTTGTGAATGTATAATGTAGATTCATAGTGAGTAGTGAGAGGAATTATCACAATTATCACAATTCACAATATCACATTATCTGTAGTGAGAGGAATTATTCACAATTTAAAAAAAAATTGCAACTGGGTATTTTTATTTATTTTGCACAGAGTTTGGGAAGTTATATGGAAAATAAGCATTAAAGACCCATTTAGCCCAAATGGAAGATTGCAATTAGAAACTCAGAGAATGTAATAAGCCTTTTATTACAGCAATGAGTGGTAGTTGTCTTTGACTTAAAAATAAGAACAAATTATTTTACTAAATCCAAGAAAACTGATCTACTAATAGTTTTCTACACTGAGGTGGGTAAACAAAAGAAGGAAGTATTACAACAAAACTATTATATTATTGCGATGAAATGGAGATTTATTATGGTGTACAGAGTTTCCTCATATTCCTTCAAAGTCCGCTTCATATAGCAGGCACCAGTAACTGAAAAGTATTTTGAACTTCAGTCCAAGTAAAGCATTATAATCAAATATACTTCCCTTCACCACCAAATTAATTACTCCTCAATGCTGCAGATTGTGCTGTATCGAGCTACTCCTTCCTTTAGCCATATTGTGCCAGGGAGTTATTTTCCCCCCAATTTATTTATTTATTTATTATCATCCCAATGATCACACTTGTGATATAGGATTTGTCAGGATACATTTCAACAACTATATAATATCTTAACAAAATGTTTTTCTATGCTGAATTCATATGAATCTATCTTATGTTTAATACAATATACAACTAATAAGTGTTTTTATAACATAATTTCTTATGTGCTTAACAGACCTATTCCTTGATGTTGTGATTTCATTTGTCACATTTATGATATCATATATTCTTATACAGTTGAGCAGAGCTATTCACTTATCCTGTAGTGACATTTGTCAAGCATGTGGTTCTTTATATTCTAATACAGTTGAGCCTAGAAATTCACTTACACTGTATCAACATTTGTCAAGCATGTGACTCTTTATAACAGTTTTAAATTTATCCTCATTTTCCAGCTCTTTGATATGTTTTGGTAGTGCATTAAAAAAGTATGATTCCTTGATTACAAACATGTTTCTGACTTCGGGTCCTTGTTACAGCTTGTAAGGGGAGATCTTTACATTGCCGTGTATCGTAATTATGATAGTCTGTATTGGTTTTAATTTTGTCCTGATTTCTTTTGATCATCAACAGAAATTTCAGAATGTATAATTATGGAATTGTTAAAATTTTCAATGCTTTAAAAAGGGGCCTACAATGTGTTTGAGGTGGGCTCTGGCTCATTATCCGAATAGCGCATTTTTGCAATTTGAAAGTCTCATTTAGACGACAATTTATTTTTTCCCAGAATACTATCCCATACGACACAATGGACTGAAAATAGCCAAAATATACTAATCTGGTACAGTCATTACTACAAACTCTTGAAATTATTCTAAGTACAAAACATGCTGAATTTAGTTTTAGTGCTAAGCTCACCAAATGGTCCTTCCAGTTTATCTTCTCATCACTGTGCATACCCAGGAATTTTGCACACTGTACTCAAGTTGTTTGTCCTCCATGGTGGCATTTAGGTCATCATGTTCACTTATTTTTCCATATTGCACATAATTAGTTTTTTTTTTCATTCACTGTTAGCTTGTTTGCACTAAACCATTTTTGTATATCTTGTAGGACATGGTCCACAGCACTGTGCAATGACTGCTTCATATCACTAACTATGAAACTAGTATCATCAGCAAATAACACGATTCTAGCTTTTCCCTCTGACACCCGGATATCACTAATATAAATGAGGAATAGCAAAGGGCCTAATACACTTCCTTGGGGTACTCCTACAGTGACCTCCCTTGGACCTGACCTTAGTTTAATTTTTTGGTTAATATTTGGTGCTGTAATTTCAACTACCTGCATCCTCTTTTCCAGATACGACTCAAACCACTTTTTTACCGGTCCTCTAATACCTATAGCTTCAGGTTTTTCCAAAAGTATGCTGTGGTCAACAGTGTCAAAGGTTTTTGACAGATCTAGATTTAATCCAACTACACTTTTTCCCTCTCTCAATTTACTGATTATTTCTTTTGTGTATTCCAGTACAGCTGTTTCGGTACTTCTCCCAGCTTGAAAACTGTGCTGATTACTGTTTACCAGATTGTGGATATTAAGATTAAGGTTTTACAGATACAAATGAAATACAGAGTCACACATTGAGAAAGTTGGGAGAAGTGAGACAGGTCTGTAGTTTTCTATTTTAAGCTTAATTCTCTTTTTCAACAGGGGGACGACTTTAGAAATTTTCAGTTTCTGTGGAAACACTCCCTCAGCCATTGACACGTTTGCTACATGCACCAATGGTTTCGCTATTTGATTAGCTGTTTTCTTTGCTATTATTATTGACACCTCAACTACTCCAGCTGACATGTTGGACTTGAGACTTTTAATCATTTTTAAAACTTCCTTTTCGTATGTTGGGACTGCCGTCATACTGCAGGGTGCCTTGGGTGCTGCTCTCCTCATCTGCTCCCCATAATTCCCGCTTAATGTCTGGGGTATATTTAAAAAGTAATTATTTATATAACTGGGCATGGCATATTTATCTAACATTTTATTCTCCTCATCTTTTAGAATAATTTCCTTATCTTTGATAGGTACCCCAGTTTCCTTTCTCACAATTTCCCATGCTATTTTAGTTTTATTTCTGGACTGTTTTATTTCCATGTCATTACTTATTAACTTTGCATTTGCAATTACTCGGCAGTATATTTTCCTATACGTTTTGACATATTCTATAAAATCAGTATCTGCACACTCCCTCAAATCTGAATTGAGTTTTTTCATTTTTTCACACGATTTATTAATGCCAAGAGTCATCCGAGAACCTGACTTTACGTGTCCATTAGACTTGATTCTGGTCAGTTTCTTTGGGAAACACATATCAAAGTTCATCAGATAATTCGATGAAAATACACTATATGCCTCATCTGTACTTGTTTGTTTCATAACATCTAACCAGTTTTTCTTTTCTAAGATACTTATGAACAGATGACAGCTGTCCACAGAGAAGTTTCTTTTGTAAATATTATTTATACCTTTATCGTCGTTTGACCTTAAAGGGATTTCAATGGTGAGAGCATTGTCGTCAGACAATCCTAAATCTATGTTACCTCTATTGCACAGAGTACCTCTTTGTCAGTTACTCATCTAACCTTCAGCTTTCTTCTGTAGCACCATATTTCAAAAGGATCTGTTTTACTGTTGTCTGAATTGCTTATCAATCACGTCCCAATTACATACAAGTGTAGACTCCACACAAGTACCTTCAGGAAAGGTCTCCTAACATAAACGTAAACACCGCTCATGGATTAGGCCTTAGGCCTGTTCTGGCTGGCCAACTGCTGCCTAAAAGGCACTACGAGGAGCGGTCTACGACGGTGGAACGTGTGATCGGCATGCTGACAATTGCTCCAGCCGTTGTAGCCACCAGATGAATCCTGATGATGCTGTTGCTTCTTAATTTGACCTCACAAGGGCTGAGTGAATACCGTACCATATCTCCCTATCTCAAAAGATATCTGAAGAGGTACCAGGAATTGAACCTGCGACCTCCACACTGAAGGCAGCAACATTAATCGTTTGGTTGCAGAGGTGGACTTTCTGACACTTAAGTTTGAATTTGATGTTAACAGAGTCCTCTTTTTCAGAAATGCTTTTCTTGTTATTGATAACCTGCATTTTACATCCTCTCTAATCCAGCAATTATGTTATTTTGCTACTCAGATAACATAACTCCTCCACTACTTTTAGTGTCCAATTTCCCAATCTAATTCTCTCGCCACAGCCCATTTTAATTCGACTATATTCTGCTACCCTGTCTTGCTTTTGTCGACGTTCGTCTAATATCCTCTATTCGAGACATTATCCGTTCTGTTCACCTACTCTTCCGACCCCTCTCCCGACACTAACAGAAATTACAAAGTCATCAGGAAACCTCAAGCTTTTAATTTCTTCTTCCTGAACTTTAATTCCATTTTCAAATTTATTCCCAGTTTCCTTTACTGCTTGCTCAGTGAACAGACTGAACGACACCTGGTTTAGGCTACAACCCCATCTTCCTCGCTTTGCAGCACTGCTTCCCTTTCGTCGGATCCACACGTGGCGGGTGTCATGGAATAGCGGGTGCTTAGACAGAGAGCAGATACGATTAGAAGTACGCACAATCACAGTGGCACTGCTGTTTACGTAAATTCGTACAGCATGTCCAAGAGATTCCATTAGACAGAGCCTAATCATTATAAATGATCAAAATACAGAAATGCCACTATAACCTTCACTCATAGACTACTAGTTGGCTCATTGCAGTGTCTTCTTATCCAGTTCAGCAGTGGTGCTACATACGTGTACGACCAGAGATGTGGCTTCAAGACGGCAGCGGATGCGTTCTGCCTGGCACGGTATCGATACTGTACGGCACTGCAACTTTCGTGCCCTTAAACTCTTACATCTGCAGTCTACTTTCTGTACGTGCCATAAATATCCTTTCACTCCCCGTATTTTATGCCAGCTAACTTCAGGGGCAGTATTGCCCTGTGTGTTTCTACATTTCTCTGGAACCCAAACTGACCTTCCTCGAGGCCAGCTTCTACTAGTTTTCCCGTACCTCTGTAAGTGTGATGGCGTGTCAATAAATAAGTTGCAAAACAGGCTAGAGGCAATAAAAATCGAAGTAACTTCCTGAAATTTGTTTCACTTTGCTACATATTCACACTGTACATTCAGACACTTATCCCACCTTTTTACAAGCCTTCAATAACTGGCAGCAAAGAAGTCTTCCGAGGGTAAGTTGGGACCGTAGGGCAACTGTTCAAAGCATTCCCAATTAAATATTGGTAACAGGTCCCGTATTTGTCTTTCTGTACGAGGGCAGGTACTGTCATCTAGAGGAATCACTACATTTGTGGTGAATGGTGTGTCAAGAGTTCCCACACACTCGTGCAGTATGACACGGCATTCGGTGCCTCACCGTGAGGCCGGAATTTCACCAGTACAGCCCTCACGTGTCCCAAAACGTGGTGAGCAGAATCTTGCAGGCTGACGGAATGGCCTTCAGTGTTTTTATTGTCGAGGAGGTAGAATGCTTCCGTTCCGTGGATGGTCGTTTGGTCTCTGGTTGAAAGTGGTGAACCCAAAACTTGACCCCTGCAACAATTTGTGCCACTAAATTCTCTCCTTCCCTCCTTCCCTCCTTCCTTCCCCAGAGTATCGAATGAGGTGCTGTTGAGAAAAGCCCATTATATTCATTTTGTGCTCCTCAGTCACCATGCTAGGCAACCACTGTGCACAAACTTTATGAAACTTCAGCTGCTCACCCATTATAGTGTAAGCTGTTTGACACGAACAGCCAACAGCACGTGCTACGTCACTGATCGCCACATACCACTCGTTACGAATTATCTGCTCCACACACTGCTTCTCGGTTTCAGTTGCAACCACTGCAGGACAGCAAGCACGCTCCCAATCTCTGACGCTTTGCCTTCCCTTTATAAACTCCTGATCCGAGTGAACGCAGATTTCTGTGATAAACAGTTGTCAACATACACGGGACCCATTTCACGATACACTTCCCCTGTGAACAGCCCTTCCACCCACAAGAAATGCATGACCACATACTATTCTACTCGTGTACACTTCCCTGCAGCCTCTAAATGTGTACACGTGCCACTATCTGCTGGCAAAGTATGTATGCACGATTTAAACACAGTATAAGGTAAACTGATATTTGTGACTTATTCGTTGACTTGTCCTCACGGTGTCAGTATTTTGCAACAATGGTTTAGTAAACCGTTGGTCCAGTAGAATACACAACTGTAAGTACAGCAACTGCCTTCTCTGGAATTGGAATCGTGACACCCTCCTTGAACTCGGAGAGTATTTTGCCTGTTTCATACACCTTACGAGGTCTGTTCAAATAATTCTAGAACTTTGTCCAAAAAATTTGTCTATGCTTACCTTCTATTTCTACACGCTCTCTTTCGAAATACTCTCCACCACAATTGATAACACCACTCGCAATGTCGTTTCTACATGTGGAAGCAGTCCTGGTACGCCTCTAGACGGATTACGCAAAACACTGTTTTAAAATCTTCTTTTACGTCGTCTATCATTGCAGATCTTCGTCCTTTCAAAAGGGATTTCAACTTCGAAAATAAAAAAAGTCCACAGAGGCCAGGTCTGGAGAGTACGGAGCATCAGGCAGCACAGTGATTTCATTTTTTGTGCTACAGTCGTGCAGCAACAGGGAGAGATGTGTGGACGCGTTATCGCGAAGCGAGAGCCGTGAACTGTCTCGCCACTTTTCAGGCTGTTTCCTTCTCACATTTTATTGGGCTTCGTAACACGTCCCAATCCTACCATCGGTTAACAGTTTGTCCCTGTGGAACAAATTCGTGATGAAGATGAACTAATCATTCAAAGTCAAAGAAAACTGTCCGCGTCGCTTTGACATTTGATCTGACCTGATGAGCTAGTTTTGGTGTCGGAGAATCCTTCCCGATCCATTGTGAAGATTGAACCTGAGTCTCAACATCATAACTGTAGACCCACATCTCATCACCCGTTATGATACTCTTAAGGACCATCTCATTCTCATTTGTGCAATGCGAGAGCCCTTCACAGGTTGCACGGCGAAGATCTTTCTGGTCTCAACTCACGAGCTGTGGGACGAATTTGCTGGCAACACATAGCACTCCAATATGCTGTGTCAAGATTTCATGACACGGTCCAATTGAAATGTTACATTCTTCCGAAATCTCTCGGACAGTCAGTCTGTGACTGGATCGCACAATTTTGTCGATGTTACCGACACGAGTGTCAGTGGTAGACGTCGGAGGGTGTCCCGAATGAGGGTCATCTCTAACTTCTGTCCAGCCATTTTTAAACTGTGTCAGCCATTTGTAACACAGAGTACGACTTAATCACTCATCACCGTAGGCTTCCTGCATCGTTTGGAGTGTCTCTGCAGATTTTCTTGAGTTTCGTGCACAATTTAATGCAGATGCATTGCTCCTCTAGCTCTTCCATCTCGAAATTCACAAACTGTGCAACACAACATTCTACTAAATGCAGCACTCAACAATAACTAACAGAAATACAACAATGAAACACATTAAACACAAGCATACGCGGATGCCAACCACATTTCACTCTAAATTACAAATGTTCTGGAATATTTTGAACAGACCTTGTACACACACAATGGAATAGTTCTGTCATGGCTGACTCTCCCAAGGATCTCAATAATTCTGAGGGAATGTCATTTTCTCCTGGGGCCTTATTTCAACCTTCAGTGCTCCAACAAATGCTTCTCGCACAATAAGATCCCCCGTCTCATTTTCATTTACTTCATCATCCTTTTGCTTTCAAGTTGATTTCCATTGTAAAGTCCTTCTACACACTCCTTCCACCGTTCAGCTTTCTATTCTTTGCATAGTACTGGCGAGCCACTTGAGCTCATTATATTTGTACAGCTGTTTCTCTTTTCTCCGAAAGTCATTTTAATGCTCCTCTACATGGCATCTATCTTTCCCCACAGTAATGCGTGCTCCTGTA
The DNA here is from genome assembly GCF_023864345.2 of Schistocerca serialis cubense. NCBI lineage: Eukaryota > Metazoa > Arthropoda > Insecta > Orthoptera > Acrididae > Schistocerca > Schistocerca serialis. Next base: position 188,784,594 of record NC_064649.1, on the reverse strand, counting down.
GCCTTGCATTCATCCATTAGCCATTCCTGCTTAGCAATTTTGCACTTTCTGTACAACTGACACACACACACACACACACACACACACACACTAATAACCACAAGGGCCTCAAGCAAACCATCATCAAACCGAATATCAGAGACGCCAGTGAGATAGCTTTTCGTGACTGTTCATACATACAACGTGACACAGCCTAAGATTGATGGATGTCAGAAGCATAAATAAATGCTACAGTCTCAATCAATGATGATACGCTTTGGCCTCTTATGGTTCTCAGTGGCTCATATAATTTATGGTTGTATAATTTTATCAAGCAGTGTAATATAATTAACACAAATTTCCTTATGTCTCTCAGTAATTCACATACATTTGTAAATTGATTAAACATGTCCTATTTTTTATGTGTAATTTATGCAGTATACTCCTGATTACATGTTCACATGCAAAATTAAATAATTAAATACAAGTACATTCTAAATTATTGAAAATTAGATAAAAATTAAAGAATTTTTTAAATTAAGGAACTTAGTACTATAGAGCAGTACAGGTCATTGTCCTAGGAAGTATTATTATTGATGCTGAAATTTATTGACTGCACGGTACTATGAAATATCAAAAATCAGGTTGTTCTGCAAAATAAAATTTCGTCACAAACACTGACTGTCTATCCTAGCATTTACCCCATCATAAGGCACTACTATTTAACACGATTTGGCAGATTTTGTTTTTATTTTAAATTTGAGGCTACCCTTCCTGGTGCCACAGTCACCAGTTAACGTCAGGGAGGAGAGCTGTGGCTGCCACACGACTATGGATCGTGTAAACTTTGTCCTTTGTGTAACCGTATATTACAGATATTTGTACCGAGTGGAGATTGGGGACCAGCCCAGCATTTCCCTACACGAGTGCAGGAAACCACCTAAAAGCCACACTCGGGCTGACCGAAGTACCAGACCACCGGTTCCCAACCCCTCACGGGACTCGCCACTCTTCGTCGGGTCCGTGCTCGGCTACCGTGAGGCCGCTGCCTTTGCAGCACAGTTTCCCTTCGGTGCTGCACGTATATCCTCACACTGTTCTATTTCTTCTCCCTCGGGGAACGTGTCCGGAATGTTTCTGGAAAGGTGTTTTGCATTTTCAGTGGCCAATATCAGAACAGTCTCTGCACTATTTTTCATTTCTTTTTTCTTTCCTTGTTCCCCTTCTCCTATCCTTCCTCCGTTTCGGCGTTCGATGTCCTCCTTTTTTCTTCTTCCTCCCCGTGTTAGGTGTTTGTGAGGTGCAATCTGAAGTGTGAGCAATCGTCTGAGGCAAGTGTGCCCCCTTCCGACGTGTGCCCCCCAGTAGTAAGGAGCACGCCGTCGGAGATGCCGAAAATCGTGGGGGATTTTCTCGCAACGAGCCAATCGTCTTCACCTTCAACGTCTACAAAACATAAACGGAATGAGGCCAATGATTCAAAAGACCCTCCCAGCTGCACCACACTTCCACGTGGTTTCACATATTGAAGACGGTCAGTCACTACGCTAAATCCGTATATTACCCGGAAAGGTGTCGATGCAACTGCTGGCCCTGTGAACTCCTGCTCTCATTTACACAATGTCACTTTGCTTTCGAAGGCTACTTCTGACTCTCCGGCGTGACACTGTTCGCAGCTCCGCTCCTTCGCGGCTATCCCGTCGGTGTCGAGGCCCGCCGAATGCGGAATTCTTCCTGCGGTGTTATTTACACTACACCACTCGACGGTCTGACTGAGGCAGAAATCCGAACATACCTCTCCGATCGGAGTGCCATCGCAGTCTATCGTGTGATGAAAAAGGTAGATGCCTCCTCAGTGCCCGCACGCACTCTGTTTCTCACTTTTGACAGAGTGGTTCTTCTGTCAAAGATCAAAGCAGGTGATGAAGTTATCACAGTCAGACTGTATATTCCAAACCCGACGCACTGCTACCGGTGTCACCGTTACAACCACACCTGAGAGTCCTGTCGACTCCCGGCCAGATGTGTAACCTGCGGTAGTGACACTCACGAGGGCGAGTGCCCACCTCCTTCTCCCCGCTGCAGCGACAGCGCTGACGACCGTGCCAAATCCTCCTGCGATTATCCCGCGTATCTCGACGAGTCGGCTGTCCGGGAGATATGAGTGAAGGAAAAACTGCATTACCCGGCTGCTCGTAAGTTGTCGGCTACTCGTAAACCCCACGTCCTACCGCCTGGCACCTACAGTATCGTTCTCGCTCTACGGAGGACCCGGCCGTGCAGACGTCCGACCTAATATTTAGCACCGCGATTGTGAAATTGCTCGGTGTCCCGGTAGCGTCCCCGTCTCCTCCTCCAGCTGTGCGACAAATTTTCGCCTCTCAGGGTTAAGCCACCTGCTACACAACCGGCAGGCATAAAGGACAGAAGGAACACTCCTACAAAGACTTTTGTACATCCCTCCAGCCAGCCGACATCAGAGTCTTCGTCTGCCAACCGGAAAGGCTCCGAGAAGTGGAACGGAGGCGGCCGGTCTCCCCTGCGACGCTGTCCCCACGTGATACCCTCACCTGGCCGAACTCTGTGTCGCCGGTGTGCACTCTCGGCTGTTTTTCTGCCCTGGAATACGCAGGCCGACAGACGGAGAATGCCGACACTCCTGTAGGCTTCACGGAGTGGGATGTTCCCGCTTCCGTGTCCCGTAGTGACAGGTATACGTAGGCCGGCACTCGGCAGCCGCCGAGGTGACACCCCTCCGTGTTTTCCTCGTCGTGACTCTCCTCCAGTGGAACGTTTGCGTTCTTCGATCCGACGACGACAATTTATGGGTGCTCTTAGAATCACAGTGTCCACTCATCCTCTGCCTCCGGGAAAACAATATTGCATCCTCACGACCACTTTGAGCTCTCGCATTTCTTTCCAGTCTGTTTTGACCTCCTCCCCCTCGTGGAGGAGCCTTGTAGCTCGTACGGGATGATGTTTACAGTCGATCCACCTCTCCGATTACCCATCTCCGAGCTGTTGCAATTTGCCTTTTCTTTCCTCACTTGACCTTTTCCTTCTGTACCATTTATGTCCCTCCGTCATTTGATATCGCCGGGGCAGACTTTCTAGAGTTTATTGGGCAGCTACCTCACCCCATTCTGCTGCTCAGTGACTTTAATGTGCATCGGCCCCTTTGGGGTTCTACCAGAATGTGTCGGAGAGGTGACCTCTCGGCTGACCTTCTCAATCAAATTAACCTCCTCTGCCTTAATGTAGGAGCACCCATGTTCCTTTCAGACTTCACGCACACCTATTCCCATTTGGAGCTATCCTTCTGCACTGACCAGCTCGCCCACTGTCTGAGGCGTACGTTCTCTGACACGTAATCGAGTGACCGTTTTTCCCGTGTAATATCTGTTTGCTGACTCCTATCCCATCTACGTGCACACCCAAATGGCAGCTTACTAAGTCTGACTGGAGGCTCTACTCCTCTCTGGTGACCTTCGACAAACATTGTGCTGACCAGGTAGAGTATCTTGCAGATGTTATCATTACTGTGACACAACATTCCATTCCTCACACTTTCTCTTCACCACGCTGCGCCCCCCGGTCTCTCGGTGGACCGAGGCACGCCGCGACGCAATTTGTGTGTGGACACGTGCTCTCTGCATTTTTAACCGTAATCCTACAATGGCAAACTGCATTCATTGTAAACAGTTGTGTGCACAGTGTCATCACCTTCTTCAGGACAGCAAACAATCTAGTTCGGTTTCATTCATTAGCTCTTTTAACATTCCACTCCCTCGCCCACCATGTGGGCCAATCTCTGACAGATCTCTGGGATTTTCGGGCCTGACAGTAGCAGACAATGTCACAGTGGACCCTACTGCTATCTCCGACACCTTGGGCTGCCATTTTCCTGCCTTCTCATCCGTCGGAAATGAGTGGAGGAGGCTCGGGCAGGGCAAGCACTTTCTGCTTAACATGTACGACCGCATCTGGGCAGAGGGCACATTTCCCACAACGGCTCTCGATCTTCCACCATAATCGAGTCCGTCAACATGAGGTGGCGAAGATGAGGTAGCCGAGGAGGTGGAAACGTGGGTTCAACTATGCCAAGACTGCTCGGTAGCTACAACAGGAAAACACAATTAATTAACAGGAGTACAAAATAAGAAAGAAGTTATTACTTAACTTTGCTGCAGTCCATGATCAGTTGGTCATCAATTATAGAAGGCGCGACTAGACTAAGCATCTGTAGAATGACATAATATACATGTCAAAAATCGTGCAGTTATGACTTAATGTCTTGTAATCTCAAATGTCGAATCCGGTGAATTTGAAGACTAACTTGGAATGAAGCAACAAAGACTCGATGGCAGCAATACTGAGCTGCAGATGATGACTAATGTTGGCACTGGCTGACCACTGAGCGTGGCTACGAACTGTAGACTGGCACAACTGCATTACTCTCCTGCTGCACACAAAATGGCCCAGCAGTGCCTCGTGGCAAGCGTAAGTACTGTGACTGGCTGTGTACTCTTTGGCTAACACAGCCATTCTTCTGTGACTGGAATACTCTCTTTCAAATTCTGAAGGTGGCAGGGGTAAAATGTAGGGAGTGAAAGGCTATTTACAATTTGTATAGAAACCAAATGGCAGTTATAAGAGTTGAGGGGCATGAAAGGGAAGTAGTGGTTGGGAAGGGAGTGAAACAGGGTTGTAGCCACTCCCCGATGTTATTCAATCTGTATATTGAGCAAGCAGTGAAGGAAACAAAAGAAAAATTCGGAGTAGGTATTAAAATCCATGGAGAAGAAATAAAATGTTTGAGGTTCGCCGATGACATTGTAATTCTGTGAGAGACAGCAAAGGACTTGGAAGAGCAGTTGAACGGAATGGACAGTGTCTTGAAAGGAGGATATAAGATGAACATCAACAAAAGTAAAACGAGGATACTGGAATGTAGTTGAATTAAGTTGTGTGATGCTGAGGGAATTAGATTAGGAACTGAGACACTTAAAGTAGTAAAGGAGTTTTGGTATTTGGGGAGCAAAATAACTGATGATGGTTGAAGTACAGGGGATATAAAATGTAGACTGGCAATGGTAAGGAAAGCATTTCTCAAGAAGAGAAATTTGTTAACATCGAGTATAGATTTAAGTGTCAGGAAGTCGTTTCTGAAAGTATTCGTATGGAGTGTAGCCATGTATAGAAGTGAAACATGGACGATAACTAGTTTGAACAAGAAGAGAATAGAAGCTTTTGAAATGTGGTGCTACAGAAGAATGCTGAAGATTAGATGGGTAGATCACTTAACTGATGAGGAGGTATTGAATAGGACTGGGGAGAAGAGAAATTTGTGGCACAACTTGACCAGAAGAAGGGATCGGTTTGTAGGACATGTTCTGAGGCATCAAGGGATCACCAATTTAGTATTGGAGGGAAGCGTGGAGGGTAAAAATCGTAGAGGGAGACCAAGAGATGAATACACTAAGCAGATTCAGAAGGATGTAGGCTGCAGTAGGTACTGGGAGATGAAGAAGCTCGCACAGGATAGAGTAGCATGGAGAGCTGCATCAAACCAGTCTCAGGACTGAAGACCACAACAACAGCAACAGATGAAATACCATTATTTTGTGTGTGTAATTCTCATTACGTTCAATAAAGAGTTGTTGAAGAAAAAAAAATGTGGTGCATTACCTTCTGGGCAACCCTCGTAAGTCGACGTGGGAGGAATCGTGCAATAGAAGGCAGGACCCAACCTAAAAATAGTACAAATCAATGCAGTCCAACCAGTTTTATTCCAAATACCTTAGTATGGGGGTATGCTGGAATGGTAGAGTGGTGATTCTGAAGCTTAACGATGTTGCTTACTTAGCCTCATAATTGTGTGACACACTACTGATCCTCGTGTTAGCACATTGACGAGATATCTCTGAGGAAGACGGAGGTGAAAAATTGGCTCAGTCAGTCACCCAACACTCCCTATTCCAGTGCTGTCACCCTATCAGGGGCCAGGCCTTCTGTGAAAGCAGCCACGCCATTTACCAGCTCTGTTGCAACCGCTCCACAGCTTTTCATATCAGTACGACTACCAGCCAGCTGTCCACCGGGAGGAACAGCCACTGCCAAACTGTGGCCGAGAGCGAAGTGGACCGCCCTGGGACATGGCGTGCAGCTGAACATAATTTGCTCGATTTCGACGCCTGCATCGTTACCCGGGGCATCTGGGTCCTCCCATTCACTACCAGCCTTTCCGAACTGTGCTCCTGTAACTATCCCAAACTCAACCTACAGTAACATACTGTTCCTGCACTCTGTATCCGACAGTTTCCACTCCCCTACATTCTGTTATCTCCTCTCCATTCCCATCTCCCACCTTCCTTGTTTGCTATTCTCTGCCATTACACCTGCCCACGTTTCCTCGCTCCTCTCCTCGTTTGCTCCTTGTTTTCCCTACCTACCTGTCCCACGACCTCCTAACGCCGCACTCGTCAGCATTCGAGTCCCCACTCACTCCGCTAGGCAGCGTTTGTCTCTCTCTGCACTCGTACACTACCGCCCCTTCCCCTTCCTTGCCCCTCCAGATTGTCGCTCGTATCCCACATCGCAGTCGCATTCCGGCCCGAGAAACTGAAGTCGGTTGTCGTGTCTGCGTGAGGTATGCTTTCTTGTACGTACGAATGGCACGTGTCTCTCTTTTACTGATGATGGCTGTGGCTGAAAGCTTTATATAAATGTCTTTAAATTGTGCTCGTCTGTAACTAAATATGTCTTCTTTACGGTAAGTAGCAATCTGTCTTTTTCTACATTGTCGATATTCCTACCCGGAGTTTCCATTACAACAAATCTTCTTGAGAGAGAAAAGCTCGTATCCAAAAATCGATAGGGATCTAGATATCACCATTCCGGTGAAACTCGGCTCGTCCGCTTCTCACACGATGTCCTGCAAACTGTAAATCGAGGGCAACAGGCAGACTGCAAATTCCTAGATCTGCAGGAAGCATTCGACACGATGCCAAACAGCAGACCGTTAATGAAGGTTCGAGCTCGTAGAATAGGTTCTCAGATAAGTAAGCGTCTCTAAGAGTGTTTACGTAATAGAAAAGTTAGTTAGTTCATTTCGTGTTCCACGGATCATTTTTGCATGATAAATCGTAATCGTCAAACGAGTCTTATTTGATGTTCGCAGTGCAAATTAATTTGTAAATATGGCTATATGCTGAACATTTATAAGTTTTTTTTATTATGTATTAAATATACAGATGTGAGTTAGTAATTCTTACCCACAACATTTTACATGTTACAATAATGGAAATTCTTGTACAGAACAGGAGTTGTCAAGTAGAAAGTTTTTTAATTTGTTTTCAAATTTTACTTGGCTGCCTGTCAGACATTTTATGTCCTTGTGTAAGTGATCAAAAATGTTAGTTGCAGCACTGTGCACCCCTTTTTGTGCAAAAGACAACCTTAATGTGGAGTGATGAATGTCATTTCTCCTTCTCCTATTGTAATTTTGTACATCATTGCTCCTTTCAAACTGTAGTGTATTATTTACAACAAACTTCATGAGGGGATAAATACACTGGGAAGCAGTAGTCAGAACTCCTTAAACAGATGTCTACAAGTTGATCACAGGTGAGCAACACATATTATTCTTACAGCCCTTTTTGAGTTATGATGACTTTCTTTTTTAAAGATGAGTTATCCCAGAAAATTATTTCATATGACGTTGTAGAATTAAAATATACAAAATGTCAGCTTACTGTTTTGTCTTACCGTGGGATTTTCAATGTTTCTAAGCGCAAATGTGGGTGAACTAAGTTGTTTCAGGAATTCCAAAATTTGTTTTTTCCAATTTAAATCCTCATCAATGAGGACAGTGAATGTTCCTCACAGAGAAAGTAACCATCAGGATTTCCCCAGGGAAGTGTGCTAGGACCACTCTTGTCCTCTGTACATCTATTTACACAAATGACCAGACAGATAGGGTGAACAGCAACAATTTTCTGACAATCTCAGTCGGTCCGTTGCAATTAGGGGACATCGGCTAGTATATACTTTTCAATGTCAATAAACCTTACCGACAGCTGTACACTTTAAGATATTTTATTTTATTTTGAAAGCAACCAGTTTCGGCAATTCATGTTCGTGTTGCCATCTTCAGGCCCCATACGCTATACAATAAGTTCTGCACGGTTCACAGAAGAGTTTCTGTGAAGTCTGGAAGGTAGGAGACGAGGTAATGGCAGAACTGAGGCTGTGAGGATGGCTCATGAGTCGTGCTCGGGTAGCTCAGACGGTAGAGCACTTGCCCGAGTTCGTGTCTCTGTCTGGCACACAGTTTTAATCTGCCAGGAAGTTTCATACAATAAGTTCATTGACACTGAAAATTTTCTGATGCTGTAGTTTATGGAAAGTGTCATCTTTGAGTGATTGTAGGAAGATTCAGGACGTCTTAGACAGAGTTTCTATTTTATGAGATGGATGGCAGCTTGCTCTAAATGTGGGGAAATGTAAGTTAATAAAAATGACTACGAAAAACAATTCTGTAATGTCTGAATACAGTATTAGTGGTGTGTGGCCTGACAGAACATCTAGGCATAATGTAGCAAAGTGATAGGAAATGGAATGAGTATGTAAAGAGAAGGCAAGTGGTTGACTTTAGTTCTTTGGGAGAATTTTATGGAAATGTAGCTTAGCTATAAAGAAGTCTGCAAATAGAATACTTGTGTTTTGAATGCTGCTCAAGTGTTTGGAATCCATACCAGATTGGATTAAAGGAATACATGCAATTATTTCAGATTTGAAATCTGTTACAGGTTTGATCAACGCGTATTGCAGAAATACTCTGAGAACTGAAATCCGAATGCCTGTAGGGAAGAAAATATCATTTTTGTGAAGCACTATTGAGAATATTTAGATAACTGGCATTTGTGACAGACTGCAGAACGATTCTACAGCAAGCGACATACGTATCACATAATGACCACAAAGGTAAGGTAAGAGAAATCGGCACTGGTACAGAGGAGAACAGATAGCCACTTTTCAGCTTGCTCCATTTACAAGTGTAGCAGGAAAGATAGTGACTAGAGGTGGTAAAAGGTATCCTCCGCCACGCACCGTACACTGGCTCGTGGAGTATTTTACGTCTGTGTGAATTTAGGTGACGTACCAGAACGCGGAGAAAGATGCCGACAGACTCACCTCTTCCCCGCCATGGTCCAGCGCACGGTGGCAGAAGTGAGTGTGTCCCTCTTGGCCTTCACGAAGTACTCGACGTCCTCCAGTGGGTGGTAGTCACAGCTGAGGTTTATCTCCCGCAACTTCGAGCAGGTGTCTGCCAGGAAGCGCAGCACCACGGGCCCCGCACCTCTCCGATTCTCGAACACTTCCAGGCTCTGCAAGTGTTCCAGGCGCGACACCAACTCCGCGTACTGTCGGTCGGCCAGTAAGTTGTTGGCGATTATCAGCTTCTCTATCTTCGGACACTTCTCAAATATGTACTTCAGGAGCTGCAGGGAGAACAAATTGCAGTGTATTTGTTAGTACATCAGTATTTTCCATAGATTACATCTCATTATGGGATGTAACTATTCATTTACTATTGTCATATTTCATACACTGAAACCAACCTTCTCAATACCAGTATTGCTATTAATATTCTCTACGAATTTATACAGCTGCATTCTCGTTAATGTGAAAATGAGTGTAAGAACACCATCTACATCCACACTCAGCAAACCGCAGTGAAGTTGGAGCGTGCCGGGACATGTATCATGTATTAGTGCCACTTAAAGTTCATGTCACAACTGGATGAACCGGTTTTGAAACATTTCCTCACCCAGTAGATAGTGCGCAGTGTTCTCGACCTACCTTGCTTTGCTTATTCAATATTGTCTTCCCGGTAGCTGCGTCTGTCTCACCTAAATCACACTGAAATTAAGAAGCCAGGATCCTAGGTTAAGTTTTCCAAAATCAAAAGTCAAGATCGTATTCACTGTAGAACATTTATGTCAACCACAGTGTGATTTATTTGTTATCACTCGCACACACAATATTCATGTGACCAGGCCTCTTACACTTAATCGTCAAGTTAATATATCATACTTTATAATTTCCCAGGGTTAAAATGATCCTTTCTAATTGGTTTTGAAGTTAACTATAGGGTTTTATTACTTAAATAACATGAGTGAGCTGTATCAATTTAAATACAGGGAACTAACTTATGCATCCGCCGTGGGAATTCCTGACTTATAACCATGGCACCTCTTGAACAATAATTTTTACATATTCAAATTTACTTAATTCTTAATTAATGCACTTACAAAGTTGAGACTGGAGTCATTTTACGAAGAAAATATAGGTAGCAAAAGTATCAAAACAGATCTCGGAATTATACAGTAGTTTGGTCCCAATTGGCACTTAAAGTCATACAGGCTGCAGATTTCAAGTCTTAATATCTATTTAATTAATAGACTTTAGGTTAATTTAAACACTTTGCTGGAATCAGTAAAATTTAGGCTTTCTTTTGGATGCAGTCTTCTAGCTGAATTCGATCTATTAGCTCACTCGAATTTTATTTAATATGTATTGCACAATATATGTCATTGTTCATAACTGTTAATATGATGCATTTCCAATAAAACTAATTAGCTCATTACTTTCAGAATGGACATTAGAATGTACTGAAATAATAGATTTTACAAGGGGAATTTTATTTAAACTATTTCTGAATTCTGTACGATGAGGCTGAACGTCACAGAATCTGTAGTCGGAATCTGAGTAGTGAAAATGAAAAAAAATACAAGTTCATTGCTTAACTAAGTTACTAAAGCTGTGTAAAACCAAAACAGGATATCAGTGGGCAACCCTGCTTCATTACAAAGTGAGTGGAAGAGGGGATGACCCACTGTGTCATCTATTAGGGTTTCTTTCCATTCCATTCATGTACGGAGCACAGGAAGAATGATTGTTTGAATGCCCCTCTGCATGCTGTAAATAACCTTCTCTTGTTCTCACAATCCTTATGTGAGCAATATATATAAGGGGATGTAGTATATTTATAGAATTATCATTACAAGCATGTTCTTGAAGATTTTAACAGGCTTTCTCAAGATATATGTAAACTATACGAGTTGGTCGACGTTCAGAAGCAGTCGGAAATTACCACGACTACTGACAAACGATTGACAGCTGCTGCGAATTGGTGTGTCGGAAGAACTCCCGAGAGTCGTGTACCTGTGATACCTCTACCAGAGGTACCTCTTCTCCTGTGGATCCTGCCTCCTCTGCAGAAAGTACAGGATCTGTCATTACCTGTCCAACTGACTTTGCGTGGCTTGTACAGGGCGGACGGTGACCGAGGAGGACTCAGACTGTCGTACCGATCCCCCTAACTGACAAGTTCGAAGTGCCGTCTTTCACTGAAACTGAGCCAGTGGGACCCACTACACCTGTTGTGGGGAAACCTGTTTTGTCCAGTGTCGAGAGGAAGCAAACGCAAAAGGGTAGGGGTCAATTAATCGTCAGCACTTTGAATGTACGGTGAATGGTGGTACCCCTCAGGGAAATGGCAGCAAGGGACGGGAAAGAACATCAGGTGCACTCAGTGCCTGGGGGGGGGCCTCATTCAACATGTTGAACGGGCTGTTCCAGGAGTCATTGAAAGAATAAGTTGCAGCCAACTACAGACTGTGGCACACATTGGAACAAATGATGTCTGTCGTCTGGGCTCTGAAATCATTCTTGTGTCATTCCGACAACTGGCAGAGAAGGTTGAGAGGACCAGCATTGTGCGTGGAGTTTCAATGAAGCTCACAATTTGCAGCATTGTCCCCGGAAGTGATGGTGGCCCTTTGGTTATGAGTAGAGTGGAAGGACTGAACCAGAGAATTCAAAAGTTGTGTGACAAACTAGGCTACAACTTCCTGGACTTGCACCATAGGGTTGAGAACTGTAGGGACTCCCTAAGTAGGTCAGGCATGCACTACACATCAGAGGTAACTCACTGTGTGTGGGATTCACACAAGGGTTTCTCCGGTTAGGCGACTCTCCATCCAATCCAGATAACAATAGATGTAGGAAACCCAGAAGTATCAGTGTAAGATCGAAAGAAATGTCTCCCACAGGTGAGAGTATTGAAATCCTAATGGTTAACTGTACAATACAAGAAGAATGGGCAGCTTTGAGAGATGAAATAGTGGAGGCAGCAGAGGATCAAGTAGGTAAAAATATGAGGGCTAGCAGAAATCCTTGAGTAACTCAGCAGTTATTGAATTTAACTGATGAAAGAAGAAAATATAAAAATGCCATAAATGAAGCAGGCAAAAAGAAATACGAACATCTCAAAAATGAGATCGACAGGGAGGGCAAAATGCTTATGCAGGGATGGCTAGAGGTCAACTGTAAAGATGAGCGCAGATGGAAAACCAGCCCTAAGCAAAGAAGGAAATGCAGAAAGGTGGAAGGAGTATATTGAGGGTATATACAAGGGTAATGTACTTGAGGGTAATATTATGGAAATGCAAGATGACATAGATGAAAACGAAATGGGAGATATGATACGGCTGAAGAATTTGACAGAGCATTGAAAGACCTAAGTCAAAACAAGGCCTGGGAAGTAGACAACACTCCACAACACTCAGCCATGTGAGAGCCTGTCATGGCAAAACTATTCCATCTGGTGAGAAAGATGTACGAGACAGGTGAAATACCCTTAGACTTCAAGAAGAATACAATAATTTCAATCCCAAAGAAAGCAGGTGTTGATAGATGTGAAAATTACCAAACTATCGGTTTAATACGTCACGGTTGCAAAATACTAACACGATTTTTTTGCAGACGAATGGAAGAACTGGTAGAAGCCGATTCACCGAAGATCAATTTGGATTCTGTAGAAATGTTGAAAAATGTGAGGCAATACTGGCCCTACAACTTGGAAGATGGGTTAAGGAAAGGCAAACCTATGTTTCTAGCATTTGTAAACTCAGAAAAAGCTTTTGACAATGTTGACTGGAATAATCTTGTTCAAATACTGAAGGTAGCAGGTGTTATTTACAGGGAGCGAAAAACTATTTACAACTTGTACAGAAACCAGATTGCAATTATAAGAGTCAAAGGGCATGAAAGGGAAGCAGCAGTTGAGAAGGGAGTGAGACAGGGTTGTAGCCTATCCCTGATATTATTTAATCTGTATATTGAGCAAGCAGTAAAGGAAACAAAAGAAAATTTGGAGAAAGAATTAAAATTTATGGAGAAGAAATAAAACCTTTGAGGTTTGCCGATGACATTGTAATTCTCTCAAAGACAGCAAAGGACCTGGAAGAGCAGCTGAACAGAATGGACAATGTCTTGAAAGAAGGAAATGAGATTAATGTTGTAAGGGATATGTGATCCCATGAACACAGATACTAGTATCCGACACCCAGGTCAATAGTAGACAGGAGTCGATTGTCGAGCGCTGCAGGAGGCAGTGAGAGGAGTGTCGAGTGAGCGGCAGTACTGAGAAGATGGGCAAGAAGGGTGGTCGAGCCGAGTATGGTGTCAATGGCGGATGTGCCGAATGAGGAGTAAATTGTAAATTCACAGAAGTGTAACAAATGAGCGCATCCCCATTATCGTTGTGGGGTTGACCCTCATCAATACCGATTTGTGAGTGATATAAAACCGAAAGTGACAAGTGCCGAATTTTGTGTTTCGCATGAACCGCGTCTGCCAGTAACTATAAAATAAATAAAATAAATTAAAAAAAAATGTTACTTTAAATATGTTAATTATTCTATCTGTATGATGGTGATTGTGATTGCAATTGTATTTGCTTATCTGGAACGTGGACGTTTAATTATTCGTTATCAGACGCTTGACAATGGCTTTTTCGTAAAGGCAATGTTACTCGTAGTTGACCGTGAAATAAAACTGAATAATCGGACTTCGTAATTAAATCGTTTCCAAAGACTGCTGCGGTAGGTGCGGACTCATAATCTAAATCTCAATATTACAATAATTTGCCAGCCATGCCAATACGTCGTACAGAGGTGATTGTCTACTAAACATAAAAAAGTTACACAGTTAGTTAAATCAGATATATTCAATGAATAAGCCTACAGTTCATAATCCTACTTACTTTTATAAATATAAATTCTTTACAGAATCGAGTGCCTAGTGTGGTTGCAACTCGCAGTATTCTTCTATAACATGAAATATGGCGGTGTGCCAGACAATAAAATAAAATACGTGCTTCTCGCACCACTTCAACCAGATCTCTCTCTTTCTTAATCAAACATAAGAGTAACGTAATTGTGCTTTTGTTTTATCAGCGACACAGTGCTGCAGTTGTGTGCCATAGGCTTTATTTATTTGTCACTGATTATTTATTTAATTAATATTTCGCGTTTCCGAGGAAACTCACGCTCGGCATGCAAATGTGCCTTTATATTGCCCCCTGAATTGCGAGGCGAAAGGACACACCTGCAGGCGAGCAATTCACTTAAAGGCACAAGAAAATCTAAGTTATCTACAACTATTTACATGACTTACATTACACATTATACACATTATATACAAAATTTGAATGACGCGGGTGCGCCGTAAAAGTTCTAATGTTGGCAGATAGAGTGCGCGCATGCGCAGAAGCGTCTGTGTAACTGCGGCACTGCCGTTATATCGTACAGTTAGATCACGCGGCACAGTATTGCAGATCATATTGTTCGTGTGCGCGCGTTTTTCAGTCGTCAACCAAGATTACATATGAAGACTACATTCTATGACAGGTAACTTAGTTTTAAATTTACAATATTTGTTATAACACAATACAACTTAGATTGTTGAATGTTCTTAGTTACATAGTATTGTTTTGAAATACTTCAAAGAAAAATGTCCGTATTTTTCAGGTGCGTTGACCTATACACATCGTGTCGTTATTACAGTTCATATCCATCCGCTGCACAATAATTTTTTACAGGTTAGTATCGTCGTGGTAAAGTTTTTTGATCACAGTAACATCATTGTATAACAACGTGATTAATACATAAGCGTGTCCATTTCTCATTTCCATTATAGTCGTAGTGATGCAGTTCGTTGTGACTAAAAGCATTGCTTATTACAGATCAGACGTGACCCGTCGAGTAATTGGTCCACGTGCAGTTCGTTTTTTACATTCCGTGGAAGCTTGGTTGCAGAACCTCGGACGGCACATAGCTGGCATCGATCCTTGGACAATCCAGGTAAGAGTGTCCGTCACATTTCGAGAACATTTCATTCCCTGAAGTTCCAACCAAAATTCTTCCACCCGTCGTGTTGTTTTCTGGACAGGCACTTTGTGTCCATTTAATCCAGTTAACATCTTGAAGTTGGGTACTGTAGTAATATCACTAGACGATGCACGAATTATGCACTTCACATTTTCAGTTTTTTTTTTTTTTTTTTGCTGAATATAGCTCACTTAAATGTTCGTAGTTATTAATCAAGGAAATCGTTCATCGCGTTCACATAGATACGCTGCATAATAAACGGCATTAACAGTTTCTTTCACATAGGTTTCCGCGTAGTTGCAGAGTTAGTAATGTTCGTTAATGTCCGTAAACAGTGGTTCACTATGCAATGTCTTTTTGGCACTCGTTTTGTTCAAATTTTTACATAGTAACCGTTACACTATACATCAGTTAAAAAAATAAGTAATTATACATACACACGTCACATATTTTCTTAGCATAAACATAATATAGTTGCACATAAACATGTTTACATCATCATTACATCGCTATAGGTTATTACATTGTGTCACATTTGATTACATGAATTGCAGATATTTACATCCTCTTTAGCAGTTTTGCTGGGATATTATCAATGTTTTTTGTGATGTCATCTGAAATTAAGATAGGTTAGACACAACATTCATTACATCAGTGGGCAAGACCAGGCGTTTTCACTACTCAATAAATATTCAAAAGAGTAAGAGAGAGAAAATGTTCGATTCCTCGCGTTTTGTGCGTGTGTGTAGAGTGTCTGTGTGGCCTTGACTACTGATAGATGCTTTTCGTGTTGAGAGATGTGTGTCTAATCTATTTCTCAAAGTAAAAGATCGCTTCACAGATGACGTCTGTCAGTTCGTCAGATGTCACACCAAGTCAGTGGTACCTTCAGTAACAAATGTTCCGTGAAAAATTAATATGTCATCCACCGCTACGTAATCATAAATTTTACTTTAATATTCCGTCTTTCAGGTGGAGGCGCGCGCTGAAAGAAGAGTTCTTCTGTCTTCAACTGCGTCACTGGAACCGCTGAAATGAAAATTTCTATACTACTTATTATCTGTGTTGTAACAACAGAGTTTTTCGAGTTGCTTAGCAATATTTTGATGGGTGTGACTTTGACATTATTCAGCATGAAATGCTCTAAGATCTCGGTGTGCGTATAGCCCAATAATTTTGTTAGTTCTAGGATGTTGTAACAGATACGCACCAGGATGCGGTATGTTAACAATTATATAAGGTCCTTCATATAGCAGACGCCACTTAGCGTTGCGTCGTTTGAGTGCTACAGATTTATGATGAGTACGAAGTAGTACAAGCATTCCTACCTCGAATTTTTGTTTTCTTTTTATTATGTTTCTGTGATGTTTGTTTCGTAACCCTACATGACTTATTACCTAGTGCAGTAGTTATTTTACAGTTTTGGGCAGGAAACTCAGGCACAGATTCCAATTCACACATCTTTTTATAGAAATTAAAAGACAAAACGCTCACAGCTGCACCTGTATCTAGGATAATAGTAGTTGGAATCCCACCTACTACACCAGTAGTAGATGCTAAAACAATTTCATTTGTGTTTAAACGATATTGTGTACTGTCTTGTAAAAGTTCATCTGATATATTGTTATTGTGGTTGTATCTTATAAATAAAACAGGTAGTTTTTGTTTAGAATTACTCGGCATATCATTATTCTGTTGTTCAAGTGTGGTGTCGAATAACTGATTAACATTGAAGTCGCTCCCCAAGAATTCTTCAGCCACGACCTGGGGCAAAGTAGTGACTGTTTCTAGTTTGTTGGATTATCATTTGTACTAGGTACTGACACAGATTGAGGTTGTGCATCAGGTGTCATTTCTATTATATTCACATTCGGATATTGCCTATTATGATCTCCAAACTTTTGCGGTTGTTGTTGCTGTTGCGCATTATAACTTACCTGTCGGTCATAAGGTATGCTCCAATTTTGACCTGGTGGCTGCTGTGGTAAAGCAGAGTTTGAATGAAAGTACTGATCGTTAAGAGTCCAACCTTGATGCTGTCTTGGCTCGTAGTTATTATTATTTCTATTTCTGTTTGTGTTTTTGTTATTACCTTTGTATCCATTGTTACCATTGTAGTTATTACCGTGGTGCCTTTTGTATGGATTGCCGCATGAAATGTTATTACTGTTGTAACTATTGTTTGTATTGGAATACGCGTGTTGATTTTGATTTCCGTACTGAGACGGCATGTGAGTTTGCTGTTTTTGTTGTACCGCGTATCCAACTGTGGGCGCGCCAGAATTGTGTTGGCAAGCCTGCATGTTTTGCATACCACTAGTGTAAACATTGTGGCTGCTGTTTTGCCGCGCGAAGCGCTGATCTTCAAGTAACATGTCAACCGAATCTAAAGCTGTTAAAAAATAATCTGAATCGTCATCCGGGATATGTAGAAGTTTTTCCTTAATGTTGAAAGGCAATTTGGCCTTCAACGCTCGGAGTATATCACGCGTTGCGACTGGTTCGTCTAAAAAATGTCCCATGTTCAAGTATTTTTCAAAATATCTGCGTAAGTTACCATTTTTACTGTTAAAAGTTTCAGGTTCTAAAATTTGTCTTCTGAGTCGCTCCTGGACGGATTGCGACCAGAATTTGTTCAGAAAAGCACGCTCAAACTCACTGTACGTGGTACATACGTCAGCTTGACTGTATGCCCAGACAGCTGCATCGCCTTGGATGTAACCGACTATATATGAAATCTTTTTCCGGTCACTCCAAGTGCGTGGAAATGCGTTACTAAAAGATTTAAGAAAAATCACCGGATGAATGGTTCGTTTTTCTGGGATAAAAATCTGAAATTGCCTGTGTTTCATTAAGCTTTCATCTTCCTTCGCATTGTGATATGGATTTATTCCACTGTAATTACTGGTATGTTCAGCTGGCGAGTAATTACGATAATGTTGCTGTGGTTTACCATGATAATAGCTTGTGTTTGTGTTTCCACATCGTGGTATGTGTTGTAGTCGTGGTGTGTTTTGTTCTTGTGTATTTGTCGTGTGCGGAATGTGTGTATCATACTCGAATGTATATTGGTTTCTGAACTGTACATTTTGACTGATATTTTCGTTACATTCAGACTGTAGTTGATCGGTGAATTGTCTCATGGGTGCAGTGACGGATTGTACTGCGTCACTGATCAGCTGTTTGTTATTAGTAATGTATTGCGCTACGGAGTCGTGCACAATTGTTGGTAAATTTTCACGTAAGCATCTATCAAAATGTTTGTCTTTGTTCTCAACCCAATCATGAAATTCTTTATTAATATTTTGAAAATGAGCTGTGGCATCTGATTGTAAGATGTCAGTCAGGTGTTGTTCAACATTGTCAAATTTATTCTGCACGTCAGTAATTCGTTTTTCAAGATTGTCATGTACTGAAGGATATGTTTGAATTTGTTCAGTAAGAACTTCACACGTGACATTAAGGTTTTTTACTTGTGTCTGTAAAAGTGCTACGTCAGTTGTAGTCTTTTCTTGTCTCATATTGAGCTGGGAAAATTTAGTACTGAGTTCGGTCATCTGTTTGGTCAGTGTGGCGTCTATAAGTTCCACACGTTTACACAAAGTGTCATTACCTATCTTGATTGCTATGAGATCAGATTTGATTTCGTCATTTTGTGTTTTTAACTGTTCATTTTGTGTCTCTAATTGTGCCTTTAAGGTTGCCATGTTTTCGGCGTTTTGTTTCATTAGCATTTGTAACATGTCGGCAATGTTTACCGTTTGCAAGGTCTCTGCCCCCGCCGCGTCATTAGACGTGACGTCATGCATTAACATGGACTCTGATTGAGATTTTGAAATTTTTGTAGTGGACGGCCTATCGTCAAAATTTTCGTCAACACTTGCGTCAATGTTTGATGAATCGTCACTACCGGTTGCTGTCATAAAGTCATTTTCTAACACTTGTCTCACGTCCGAGTCGGATTGCGTCTGAATAGTACGTCCTTGCTGTTCCATTTTTGCGTATTGTTTTCTAGTTATTACCATGCCACACGTGATATATGTTTCAAGAAAATTTTTGACACTGATTTTAAAATAAAATGTAGTTGAGCATGAATCGCTCGTAGCAACAATGGCTGTCTTTTAATTTAAAAATATAAACTGAATTTGAGATTATTGGTAATGGCTGCTGGCCATGTTACATGATATCGTACAGAAGTCGGCCATATTGTACACTCACGTATTGGTATTGTTGCATACGTTATTGTTTAGGGAAAAGTACTGAGAATGAAATTTATCACTGAAACTGTTATGCAGAAAAGAAACACTACAGAATTTACTGAAAAGCTAATACACTGAATTATACGTCTGGTCAAGCCTACCAATGCAAAGATGCTGCGTCTTACCTTATTTTGCTGGAAGTTTCATTGCGTCTTCCCGCAAAATTTCAGAATTGGAAAATATCTTCAGATTTTGTTACCTCTCATACATTGACGTCCAGGTCCAGAAAGTTGATTTTTTACATGAAACAAAGAGAACAATGTAACAAATGACAAAATAACAAGTCGTGTCACGGTCGCCAATATAAAATAAATAAAATAAATTTAAAAAAAATGTTATTTTAAATATGTTAATTATTCTATCTGTATGATGGTGATTGTGATTGCAATTGTATTTGCTTATCTGGAACGTGGACGTTTAATTATTCGTTATCAGACGCTTGACAATGGCTTTTTCGTAAAGGCAATGTTACTCGTAGTTGACCGTGAAATAAAACTGAATAATCGGACTTCGTAATTAAATCGTTTCCAAAGACTGCTGCGGTAGGTGCAGACTCATAATCTAAATCTCAATATTACAATAATTTGCCAGCCATGCCAATACGTCGTACAGAGGTGATTGTCTACTAAACATAAAAAAGTTACACAGTTGGTTAAATCAGATATATTCAATGAATAAGCCTACAGTTCATAATCCTACTTACTTTTATAAATATAAATTCTTTACAGAATCGAGTGCCTAGTGTGGTTGCAACTCGCAGTATTCTTCTATAACATGAAATATGGCGGTGTGCCAGACAATAAAATAAAATACGTGCTTCTCGCACCACTTCAACCAGAGCTCTCTCTTTCTTAATCAAACATAAGAGTAACGTAATTGTGCTTTTGTTTTATCAGCGACACAGCGCTGCAGTTGTGTGCCATAGGCTTTATTTATTTGTCACTGATTATTTATTTAATTAATATTTCGCGTTTCCGAGGAAACTCACGCTTGGCATGCAAATGTGCCTTTATATAACGACCGTCGATTGCAGTTAGGATTGTTGTGAATGTTAACCATCATCATTGTGTGTGACAAAGTACTTAAAAATCAGCAACCAATAACAGATATAACCGTAATTAAGCGTGTAAGGCGAAGGTAGCCACTGCCTCAGAATTTGCACGCAGGTTGCAGGCTGAGCTGTCTATTTGTAGCATCGTACCCAGGGTCGATCGTGGTCCTCCGGTTTGGAGCAGAGTGGAAGATCTAAACCAGAGGCTCAGACGGCTCTGTGGCAGTATCGGATGCAAATTTCACGACCTCCGCTATCGGGTGCAGAATTTTAAGGTTCCCATTAATAGGTCAGGCGTGCACTAAAGTGCGCGTCATTTACGACGGCGGGCAAGTTTAGGTTCTTTCTGCGCATCTGACGTCACAAAACACAGTCAGCCGATGAACAGAGAACGACGTTGCCAGAACTCGACTGCAGTGCAGAGCACGGACGAGTGTCTTAAGTTTTAGAAACGTTCAGTCATATATAAAGTAATCGAACAAAAGCAAAGTCTTGATAGCAGACTTTTTTTTATAGAAAGTTTGGAAAAAGCATTCTTTATACCAACTGCTTCATATTCTATTAATTAATTAAGCCAAACAAGCAATAAGCCTCCTAATTCAGGTGATAGCAAGGAAAGGTGTTTGTATCATTCTCACGAACCGCTTTTTTGCAATAAAGAAAAGCGGTAATTGTTTATTTCCTATTGTACTTCGATGAAATGTGAGCAATTCGTAGTCATACCAACAGTGTTTGTCGGTATTTTGCTTGATATTTTAGAGTACTCCAGGACTTTTGTTAAACGGAATGCGGGGAGCACGTCTCTTAGCAGCGAAAGGGTTAGTGCGGCCGTGGTGGCTTTACTTCATAAACTGCGCGCTCCCGCCTAAACGTAAGTTGGCGCTGCTTCTCTTGGCGTGTACGTCGTTTGCAACTGGCAACGCAGCAACCTCCCGCATCTGGGAGGGCATGCGCAAGCCGCCAAGATAAAAGAATTGAACTATAAATGCGGGATGCGGCTACTAGAGTAGTGGAGTACGTGTGGTGTGCACACGGAGCTGTTTCAGGTTAGAGAACTCCTCCCTTGGGAGCAAAGATGATTTGCATGTCAAATCAACCACAGCAACCACGGAGATTCTTGGTCCTCGCAGATCAGAGATAGAAAGATTAATATGATTTTAGTAAACTGCAGGAGCATCCCAGGAAAGGTCCAAGAATTAGTATCGCTTACTGAAGGTGGCATTGCACAGTTAGTATTGGGAACAGAAAGCTGGTTGAAACCAGACATCAGTGACAATGAAATCCTAAGTTCAGACTGGAATGTTTATCCTAGGGATAGGTTAGTCGCCAATGGTGGCAGCGTGCATATTGCAGTAAAAAATTCGATAATGTCTAGTGAGGTTACCACGGACTCTGAATGTTAATTAATCTGGGTGAAATTGAGTATCAAATAACGGTCAACAATGGTTATCCAATGCTTTCATAGACCACCTGGGTCAGGATCTGTAGTTGTAGAATGCTTCGGACAGAACCTGCACAATATCATTAGTAATTTTTCTGATTGTGCCGCTGTAATAGGGGGTGACTTCAACTTGCCAGGTATAGATTGGAAGTGTTATGCCATCAAAAGTGGTGCCAGAGACAGAGAATCATGAGCCATTGTCCTGGATGTCTTGCCCTAAAATTACTTTGAGTAGATAGTTAGAGAACCAACTCAAGAGGATAACGTTTTAGACCTCCTGGCAACAAGCATACCTGAACTTATAAAATCAGTTAACGCAGAGAAAGGTATCAGTAATCACAAGGCTGTGACAGAATCTATGATGACGGGTCCTACAAGGAATGTTAAGAAAGGTAGGAAGACATATTTGCTCAGCAATGGTGACAGGATATAAATTTCAGAATATCTCAGCAGTTAGTATCAAATATTCGGTGATGAGGACAAAGATGTGGAGAACAAATGGAAAAAATTCAAAGGCATCGTTCAATATGCCCTACACAAGTATGTTATGAGTAATGTTTTAAGAGATGGAAAAGATCCACCATGGTGTAATAGTCATGTTAGAAAAGCACTACATAAACAAAGAGCACTTCAACTCAGATTCAAGAGAAGTAAAAACCTAGGTGACAAACAAAAGCTGAACAAAGCGAAAATGAGTGTAAGGAGAGCAATGAGAGAAGCGTTCAATGATTTTGAAAGTAAGACATTGTCAACAAATCTGAGAAAAAACCCTAAGAGAGGCTGTGTCGCCTGGCCACCAAGAGCTGTTGCACAATGATTTGAATCACGGATCCAGTTATATGGCTCCCTCCGTGTATAGCAATTTTACGACTATGACGTGTGGGGCCTGAAGATGGCATCAATGTAATGCCGAAACTGATAGCACATAGAATTTCATAAAATAAAATAAATTTCTACAATACATACGGCTGTTGGTAAATTATCGCATCAGGAAGTTCATGCCAGCGTCCATAATGGATCAACGAAGACTACGAGATTTTGGTTGTATGTAAAATCAGTAAGTGGGTCAAAATCATTTATTCATTCTCTTGGTGACCACACTGGCACCAAAATGGAAGATAACAAAGAGAAGGCCAAAATACTGAATTCGGTCTTCTGAAGCTGCTTCACCGTGGACTTTCAATCATCGTACGAACATCGAAGTGGCAGATATTGAGATAACTGATCACGGAACTGAAAAGCAGCTACAATAGCTTAATAGTGGAAAGGTTTGAGACCCAGATGAGATACCTATAAGATTCTATAAAGATTATGCAAAAGAACTTGCTCCCCTTCTAGCAGTAATTTATTGCAGATCGCTTGAGCAATGAAAAATACCTAACAACTGGAAAAAGGCAGGTCATTCCCGTTTTTAAGAAAGGCCGTAAGACAGATCCACACAGTTACAGACGTATATCATTGATGTCAATCTGTTGTAGAATTATGGAACATGTTTTATGCTCAAGAATTATGACATTTTTGGAAAATGAACATCTCCTTTATAAAAATCAACATGGATTCCACAAATAGGAATCCTGTGAAACTCAGCCCACTCTATTCCTCCATGAGATCCACAGCACAGTGGACAATGGTGCTCAGGTTGACGCCGTGTTCCTTGATTTCAGTAAGGCATTTGACACCGTCCCTCATTGCCATTTAATGAAAAAAATATGTGGTTACGGAGTATCACAGCAGACCTGCAATTGGATTCAAGACATTCTTGCAGACAGAACTCAACATGTTGCTCTTAATGGAACTAAATCGACAGGTGTAAAGGTAATATTCGGAGTACCACAGGGAAGTGTGATAGGACCGTTGCTGTTAACAATATACATAAATGATTTAGAAGAAAGCATCGGATGCTCTTTAAGGCTATTCGCAGATGACACAGTTGTCTATACCAAAGTAGCAACATCAGAAGATAATAAGAATTTGCAGAACAACCTGTAGAGAATTGATGAATGGAACAGACTCTGGCAGTTGACCCTGAACATAAATAAATGTAACATCTTGCGCATACATAGAAAAAGAAATCCATTACTGTACAGCTACACTATTGATGACAAACACCTTGAGACAGTGTCTGCCATAAAATATCCAAGTGTAACTATCCAGAGTGACCTTAAGTGGAATGACCATATAAAACAGATACTGGGAAAAGCAGACACAAGACTCAGATTCATCGGAAGAATCTTAAGGAAATATAACTCATTCACAAAAGAAGTGGCTTATAAGGCACTTGTTCATCTGATTCTTGAGTATTGTTCATCTATCTGGGATCCCTATCAGGTAGAACTGGTAGAGAAGATAAAGAAGATCCAACAAAGAGCAGAACATTTCATCACGGGATCTTTTAGCTGGCGAGAGAGCATTACAGAGATGTTATACAAACTCCACTGGTAGATGTTACAAGAGAGGCATTGTGCATCACGGAGAGATTTCCTATTGAAATTTCAGGACAGCACTTTTCAGGAGGAGTCCGACAACATATTACTTCGCCCCGACATACATCCCGTGTATTAACCACGAGGAGAAAATTCAAGAAATTAGAGCCAATACAGAGACTTACCGACAATCAATCTTCCCACACACTATTCAGGACTGGAACAGGGTTGCAGGGTCAAAAAGTGGTAGTGAAAGTACCCTCCACCACACATCATTAGGTGGCTTGCAGAGTATGATGTAGATGTAGATGAAAGGGTGAAATGCTTAACTCAATTTTCAAATGTTCCTTTACAAAGGAAAACCCAGGAGAATTGCTCCAATTTAATCCTCAAACCACTGGAAAGATGAATTAAATAAGTGTTAGTGTCAATGGTGCTGAGAAACAGCTGAAATTGTTAAAACTAAACAAAGCTCCAGGGCCCAATGGAGTTCCTGTCAGATTCTCTGCTGAATTTGCAGCCAAGTTAACCCCTCTCCTCACTACAATCTATCGTAGATCCTCGAACAAAAAGCCGTGCCGAATTTTTGAAAAATGGCACAGGTCACACTCATCTACAAGAAGCGTTGTAGAAGTGATGCACGGTTTTTTAAAAAATTGATCATGTGAAAATCCCAATTTGCACTTTTCTCACATGTCATACTGAAAGCTTTGGATCAAAGCAACCAGGTAGACGCAGTGATTCTCGATTTCCAAAAAGCAATTGTCTTAGTACTGCAATGTCAAAAGTATGATCATATGGGTATCAAATGAAATTTGTGACTGGGTTGAGGACTTTTTGGTAGGGAGAGTGCAGCCTGTTATCTCGGATGGAGAGCCATCATCAGATGTAGAAGTAACTTTGGCTGTGCACCAGGGACCATTGCTGTTCATGTTGTATATTAATGACTTGTAGGCAATATGAATAGTAAAACCAGTCTTTTTGCAGATGATTCAGCTATCTATAATGAAGTACTAATTGAGAGAAACCGCATAAATATTCAGTCAGATCTTGATAAGATTTCAACATGATGCAGAGTATGGCAACTGGCTCTAAATGTTCAGAAATGTAAAATTTTGCACTTCACAAAATGAAAAAAATGTAGTAACCTATGACCAAAATACCAATGAGTCACTGCTGGAATCAGCCATCTCTACAACCAGGTGCTTGTATATGCTTTGTAGGTACATGAAATGGAATAATCACATAGGTTCAGTCATGGATAAAGCACGTAGTAGACTTCAGTTTATTGGTAGAATACTAGGGAAGTGCTATCAGTTTACAACAGAGATTGTTTACAAATCACTCGTGTGACCTATCCTAAAATATTGCTCCAGTGGGTAGGAGCCGTACCAGATAGGACTGACAGGGGATATTAATGTATACAGAGAAGGGGAACACTAATGGTCACAGGTTTTTTAATCTGTGGGAGACTGTCACAAAGATACTGAAGGAACTGAACCAGAAGACTCTTGGAGATAAATGTAAACTATCCCAACAAACTCTGTTAATGATCCCTCAAGAGCTGCCTTTAGATAATTACTCTAGGAATGTACTACAACTCCCTACGTATTGCTCACAGAGGTGGCGCGATGGTACGATTAGAATAATTACTGCACACACAGAGGCATTTAAACAATCATTCTTCCCATGCTCCATACACAAATGTCACAGGAAGAAACCCCAGTAACTGGTAAAACGGGACATACTCTCCGCCGTGTAGCTCACCGTGGTTTGCAGAGTATAGATGCAGATGTAGATGTAGATGAGTCTGTCAATTCAGTATCCGCAGTATATCTGTGACACTCTCTCACGGGTCAGACAAGCCTGTGATCATTTGGGCTGCCTTTCTTTCTATCCTCTGAATATTCCCTATCAGTCTTGTCTGGTATGGGTCTCACACACCTGAGCATTATTCTAGAATGGATTGCAGAAGTGTTTTGCAAGCAATCTCTTTTGTGCACTCATTCTATTTTCTTAGTGTTCTACCAATGAACCAAAGTCTGCCACCTGTTTACCTATGGCAGAGGCTACAAAACAGTTCAGTTCAATTTCCCTACAAATTCTTACATCCAGAGATTTGTACGAGTTGCCTAGTTTGATGCAGCTGTCTGCCTCTTCATCTCTGAATAACCACTCAGCCTACACTTGTTTGAATGTCTTTCCTTCTTTCCTATAATTAAGTTCTGGTCTGCCTCTAAAATATGTAGTCTTACTAACATTCCCTGCCCAAATGACATCAGGCAAACATTAATAATTTTATACTTCACAGCATTTACGTTAGCTTCATCTCAATACATTTGGCAGTGGCCTTGCCATAGTGGTAACATCTGTTCCCACCAGATTACCGAAGTTAAGCACTGTCGGGCCGGGCTAGCACTCGGACAGGTCACCATCCGATCTGCCGACCGCTGTCGGCAAACGGGGTGCACTCGGCCCTCGCGAGGCAAACTGAGGAGCTACTCAATCGAGAAGTGGCAGCTCCGGTCTCTTAAACGTACGTACGGCCGGGAGAGCAGTGTGCTGACCACGTCTCCCTCTGTATCCGGTGACACCTGTGGGCTGAGGACGGCACGGCAGCCGGTTGGTACCGTTGTGCCTTCACGGCCTGTTCGGGCATAGTTTAGTTTAGTTTCTTTTCGATACATTTACTCAAATGTTTTCTCATTCTCCATTTCCTGTGGAGTTTACAATACTGACAGTGTGGTATCATCTTTCTCATCTGATGCAACACCAGGCACCACGATTTTTTAGCTGACAATCAGCAAAGGTGAGAACACGGCAGCTGTATAGTCAATAAAAAAAAGTTGACGGCTCTGTAACTGTACCGTGTAATTTATATTAAGAAAATGTTCAGTTATTGCCTATTGCCAGTAGAATTATTTTCCACCTGTTCATCATAGGAAATGATTTGTGAATGTATAATGTAGATTCATAGTGAGTAGTGAGAGGAATTATCACAATTATCACAATTCACAATATCACATTATCTGTAGTGAGAGGAATTATTCACAATTTAAAAAAATTTGCAACTGGGTATTTTTATTTATTTTGCACAGAGTTTGGGAAGTTATATGGAAAATAAGCATTAAAGACCCATTTAGCCCAAATGGA
The DNA here is from genome assembly GCF_023864345.2 of Schistocerca serialis cubense. Taxonomy (NCBI): domain Eukaryota; kingdom Metazoa; phylum Arthropoda; class Insecta; order Orthoptera; family Acrididae; genus Schistocerca; species Schistocerca serialis. The sequence goes on along the minus strand of NC_064649.1, from coordinate 188,757,049 downwards.
AGATTGCAATTAGAAACTCAGAGAATGTAATAAGCCTTTTATTACAGCAATGAGTGGTAGTTGTCTTTGACTTAAAAATAACAACAAATTATTTTACTAAATCCAAGAAAACTGATCTACTAATAGTTTTCTACACTGAGGTGGGTAAACAAAAGAAGGAAGTATTACAACAAAACTATTATATTATTGCGATGAAATGGAGATTTATTATGGTGTACAGAGTTTCCTCATATTCCTTCAAAGTCCGCTTCATATAGCAGGCACCAGTAACTGAAAAGTATTTTGAACTTCAGTCCAAGTAAAGCATTATAATCAAATATACTTCCCTTCACCACCAAATTAATTACTCCTCAATGCCGCAGATTGTGCTGTATCGAGCTACTCCTTCCTTTAGCCATATTGTGCCAGGGAGTTATTTTCCCCCCAATTTATTTATTTATTTATTTATTTATTATCATCCCAATGATCGCACTTGTGATATAGGATTTGTCAGGATACATTTCAACTATATAATATCTTAACAAAATGTTTTTCTATGCTGAATTCATATGAATCTATCTTATGTTTAATACAATATACAACTAATAAGTGTTTTTATAACATAATTTCTTATGTGCTTAACAGACCTATTCCTTGATGTTGTGATTTCATTTGTCACATTTATGATATCATATATTCTTATACAGTTGAGCAGAGCTATTCACTTATCCTGTAGTGACATTTGTCAAGCATGTGGTTCTTTATATTCTAATACAGTTGAGCCTAGAAATTCACTTACACTGTATCAACATTTGTCAAGCATGTGACTCTTTATAACAGTTTTAAATTTATCCTCATTTTCCAGCTCTTTGATATGTTTTGGTAGTGCATTAAAAAAGTTTGATGCCTTGATTACAAACATGTTTCTGACTTCGGGTCCTTGTTACAGCTTGTAAGGGGAGATCTTTACATTGCCGTGTATCGTAATTATGATAGTCTGTATTGGTTTTAATTTTGTCCTGATTTCTTTTGATCATCAACAGAAATTTCAGAATGTATAATTATGGAATTGTTAAAATTTTCAATGCTTTAAAAAGGGGCCTACAATGTGTTTGAGGTGGGCTCTGGCTCATTATCCGAATAGCGCATTTTTGCAATTTGAAAGTCTCATTTAGACGACAATTTATTTTTTCCCAGAATACTATCCCATACGACACAATGGACTGAAAATAGCCAAAATATACTAATCTGGTACAGTCATTACTACAAACTCTTGAAATTATTCTAAGTACAAAACATGCTGAATTTAGTTTTAGTGCTAAGCTCACCAAATGGTCCTTCCAGTTTATCTTCTCATCACTGTGCATACCCAGGAATTTTGCACACTGTACTCAAGTTGTTTGTCCTCCATGGTGGCATTTAGGTCATCATGTTCACTTATTTTTCCATATTGCACATAATTAGTTTTCTTTTCATTCACTGTTAGCTTGTTTGCACCAAACCATTTTTGTATATCTTGTAGGACATGGTCCACAGCACTGTGCAATGACTGCTTCATATCACTAACTATTAAACTAGTATCATCAGCAAATAACACGATTCTAGCTTTTCTCTCTGACACCCGGATATCACTAATGTAAATGAGGAATAGCAAAGGGCCTAATACACTTCCTTGGGGTACTCCTACAGTGACCTCCCTTGGACCTGACCTTAGTTTAATTTTTTGGTTAATATTTGGTGCTGTAATTTCAACTACCTGCATCCTCTTTTCCAGATACGACTCAAACCACTTTTTTACCGGTCCTCTAATACCTATAGCTTCAGGTTTTTCCAAAAGTATGCTGTGGTCAACAGTGTCAAAGGTTTTTGACAGATCTAGATTTAATCCAACTACACTTTTTCCCTCTCTCAATTTACTGATTATTTCTTTTGTGTATTCCAGTACAGCTGTTTCGGTACTTCTCCCAGCTTGAAAACTGTGCTGATTACTGTTTACCAGATTGTGGATATTAAGATTAAGGTTTTACAGATACAAATGAAATACAGAGTCACACATTGAGAAAGTTGGGAGAAGTGAGACAGGTCTGTAGTTTTCTATTTTAAGCTTAATTCTCTTTTTCAACAGCGGGACGACTTTAGAAATTTTCAGTTTCTGTGGAAACACTCCCTCAGCCATTGACACGTTTGCTACGTGCACCAATGGTTTCGCTATTTGATTAGCTGTTTTCTTTGCTATTATTATTGACACCTCAACTACTCCAGCTGACATGTTGGACTTGAGACTTTTAATCATTTTTAAAACTTCCTTTTCATATGTTGGGACTGCCGTCATACTGCTGGGTGCCTTGGGTGCTGCTCTCCTCATCTGCTCCCAAAAATTCCTGCTTAATGTCTGGGGTATATTTAAAAAGTAATTATTTATATAACTGGGCATGGCATATTTATCTAACATTTTATTCTCCTCATCTTTTAGAATAATTTCCTTATCTTTGATAGGTACCCCAGTTTCCTTTCTCACAATTTCCCATGCTATTTTAGTTTTATTTCTGGACTGTTTTATTTCCATGTCATTACTTATTAACTTTGCATTTGCAATTACTCGGCAGTATATTTTCCTATACGTTTTGACATATTCTATAAAATCAGTATCTGCACACTCCCTCAAATCTGAATTGAGTTTTTTCATTTTTTCACACGATTTATTAATGCCAAGAGTCATCCGAGAACCTGACTTTACGTGTCCATTAGACTTGATTCTGGTCAGTTTCTTTGGGAAACACATATCAAAGTTCATCAGATAATTCGATGAAAATACACTATATGCCTCATCTGTACTTGTTTGTTTCATAACATCTAAGCAGTTTTTCTTTTCTAAGATACTTATGAACAGATGACAGCTGTCCACAGAGAAGTTTCTTTTGTAAATATTATTTATACCTTTATCGTCGTTTGACCTTAAAGGGATTTCAATGGTGAGAGCATTGTTGTCAGACAATCCTAAATCTATGTTACCTCTATTTCACAGAGTACCTCTTTGTCAGTTACTCATCTAACCTTCAGCTTTCTTCTGTAGCACCATATTTCAAAAGGATTTGTTTTACTGTTGTCTGAATTGCTTATCAATCACGTCCCAATTACATACAAGTGTAGACTCCACACAAGTACCTTCAGGAAAGGTCTCCTAACATAAACGTAAACACCGCTCATGGATTAGGCCTTAGGCCTGTTCTGGCTGGCCAACTGCTGCCTAAAAGGCACTACGAGGAGCGGTCTACGACGGTGGAACGTGTGATCGGCATGCTGACAATTGCTCCAGCCGTTGTAGCCACCAGATGAATCCTGATGATGCTGTTGCTTCTTAATTTGACCTCACAAGGGCTGAGTGAATACCGTACCATATCTCCCTATCTCAAAAGATATCTGAAGAGGTACCAGGAATTGAACCTGCGACCTCCACACTGAAGGCAGCAACATTAATCGTTTGGTTGCAGAGGTGGACTTTCTGACACTTAAGTTTGAATTTGATGTTAACAGAGTCCTCTTTTTCAGAAATGCTTTTCTTGTTATTGATAACCTGCATTTTACATCCTCTCTAATTCAGCAATTATGTTATTTTGCTACTCAGATAACATAACTCCTCCACTACTTTTAGTGTCCAATTTCCCAATCTAATTCTCTCGCCACAGCCCATTTTAATTCGACTATATTCTGCTACCCTGTCTTGCTTTTGTCGACGTTCGTCTAATATCCTCTTTTCGAGACATTATCCGTTCTGTTCACCTACTCTTCCGACCCCTCTCCCGACACTAACAGAAATTACAGAGTCATCAGGAAACCTCAAGCTTTTAATTTCTTCTTCCTGAACTTTAATTCCATTTTCAAATTTATTCCCAGTTTCCTTTACTGCTCACTCAGTGAACAGACTGAACAACACCTGGTTTAGGCTACAACCCCATCTTCCTCGCTTTGCAGCACTGCTTCCCTTTCGTTGGATCCACACGTGGCGGGTGTCATGGAATAGCGGGTGCTTAGACAGAGAGCAGATACGATTAGAAGTACGCACAATCACAGTGGCACTGCTGTTTACGTAAATTCGTACAGCATGTCCAAGAGATTCCATTAGACAGAGCCTAATCATTATAAATGATCAAAATACAGAAATGCCACTATAACCTTCACTCGTAGACTACTAGTTGGCTCATTGCAGTGTCTTCTTATCCAGTTCAGCAGTGGTGCTACATACGTGTACGACCAGAGATGTGGCTTCAAGACGGCAGCGGATGCGTTCTGCCTGGCACGGTATCGATACTGTACGGCACTGCAACTTTCGTGCCCTTAAACTCTTACATCTGCAGTCTACTTTCTGTACGTGCCATAAATATCCTTTCACTCCCCGTATTTTATGCCAGCTAACTTCAGGGGCAGTATTGCCCTGTGTGTTTCTACATTTCTCTGGAACCCAAACTGACCTTCCTCGAGGCCAGCTTCTACTAGTTTTCCCGTACCTCTGTAAGTGTGATGGCGTGTCAATAAATAAGTTGCAAAACAGGCTAGAGGCAATAAAAATCGAAGTAACTTCCTGAAATTTGTTTCACTTTGCTACATATTCACACTGTACATTCAGACACTTATCCCACCTTTTTACAAGCCTTCAATAACTGGCAGCAAAGAAGTCTTCCGAGGGTAAGTTGGGACCGTAGGGCAACTGTTCAAAGCATTCCCAATTAAATATTGGTAACAGGTCCCGTATTTGTCTTTCTGTACGAGGGCAGGTACTGTCATCTAGAGTAATCACTACATTTGTGGTGAATGGTGTGTCAAGAGTTCCCACACACTCGTGCAGTATGACACGGCATTCGGTGCCTCACCGTGAGGCCGGAATTTCACCAGTACAGCCCTCACGTGTCCCAAAACGTGGTGAGCAGAATCTTGCAGGCTGACGGAATGGCCTTCAGTGTTTTTATTGTCGAGGAGGTAGAATGCTTCCGTTCCGTGGATGGTCGTTTGGTCTCTGGTTGAAAGTGGTGAACCCAAAACTTGACCCCTGCAACAATTTGTGCCACTATATCCTCTCCTTCCCTCCTTCCTTCCCCAGAGTATCGAATGAGGTGCTGTTGAGAAAAGCCCATTATATTCATTTTGTGCTCCTCAGTCACCATGCTAGGCAACCACTGTGCACAAACTTTATGAAACTTCAGCTGCTCACCCATTATAGTGTAAGCTGTTTGACACGAACAGCCAACAGCACGTGCTACGTCACTGATCGCCACATACCACTCGTTACGAATTATCTGCTCCACACACTGCTTCTCGGTTTCAGTTGCAACCACTGCAGGACAGCAAGCACGCTCCCAATCTCTGACGCTTTGCCTTCCCTTTATAAACTCCTGATCCGAGTGAACGCAGATTTCTGTGATAAACAGTTGTCAACATACACGGGACCCATTTCACGATACACTTCCCCTGTGAACAGCCCTTCCACCCACAAGAAATGCACGACCACATACTATTCTACTCGTGTACACTTCCCTGCAGCCTCTAAATGTGTACACGTGCCACTATCTGCTGGCAAAGTATGTATGCACGATTTAAACACAGCATAAGGTAAACTGATATTTGTGACTTATTCGTTGACTTGTCCTCACGGTGTCAGTATTTTGCAACAATGGTTTAGTAAACCGTTGGTCCAGTAGAATACACAACTGTAAGTACAGCAACTGCCTTCTCTGGAATTGGAATCGTGACACCCTCCTTGAACTCGGAGAGTATTTTGCCTGTTTCATACACCTTACGAGATCTGTTCAAATAATTCTAGAACTTTGTCCAAAAAATTTTTCTATGCTTACCTTCTATTTCTACACGCTCTCTTTCGAAATACTCTCCACCACAATTGATAACACCGCTCGCAATGTCGTTTCTACATGTGGAAGCAGTCCTGGTACGCCTCTAGACGGATTACGCAAAACACTGTTTTAAAATCTTCTTTTACATCGTCTATCATTGCAGATCTTCGTCCTTTCAAAAGGGATTTCAACTTCGAAAATAAAAAAAGTCCACAGAGGCCAGGTCTGGAGAGTACGGAGCATCAGGCAGCACAGTGATTTCATTTTTTGTGCTACAGTCGTGCAGCAACAGGGAGAGATGTGTGGACGCGTTATCGCGAAGCGAGAGCCGTGAACTGTCTCGCCACTTTTCAGGCTGTTTCCTTCTCACATTTTATTGGGCTTCGTAACACGTCCCAATCCTACCATCGGTTAACAGTTTGTCCCTGTGGAACAAATTCGTGATGAAGATGAACTAATCATTCAAAGTCAAAGAAAACTGTCCGCGTCGCTTTGACATTTGATCTGACCTGATGAGCTAGTTTTGGTGTCGGAGAATCCTTCCCGATCCATTGTGAAGATTGAACCTGAGTCTCAACATCATAACTGTAGACCCACATCTCATCACCCGTTATGATACTCTTAAGGACCATCTCATTCTCATTTGTGCAATGCGAGAGCCCTTCACAGGTTGCACGGCGAAGATCTTTCTGGTCTCAACTCACGAGCTGTGGGACGAATTTGCTGGCAACACATAGCACTCCAATATGCTGTGTCAAGATTTCATGACACGGTCCAATTGAAATGTTACATTCTTCCGAAATCTCTCGGACAGTCAGTCTGTGACTGGATCGCACAATTTTGTCGATGTTACCGACACGAGTGTCAGTGGTAGACGTCGGAGGGTGTCCCGAATGAGGGTCATCTCTAACTTCTGTCCAGCCACTTTTAAACTGTGTCAGCCATTTGTAACACAGAGTACGACTTAATCACTCATCACCGTAGGCTTCCTGCATCGTTTGGAGTGTCTCTGCAGATTTTCTTGAGTTTCGTGCACAATTTAATGCAGATGCATTGCTCCTCTAGCTCTTCCATCTCGAAATTCACAAACTGTGCAACACAACATTCTACTAAATGCAGCACTCAACAATAACGAACAGAAATACAACAATGAAACACATTAAACACAAGCATACGCGGATGCCAACCACATTTCACTCTAAATTACAAATGTTCTGGAATATTTTGAACAGACCTTGTACACACACAATGGAATAGTTCTGTCATGGCTGACTCTCCCAAGGATCTCAATAATTCTGAGGGAATGTCATTTTCTCCAGGGGCCTTATTTCAACCTTCAGTGCTCCAACAAATGCTTCTCGCACAATAAGATCCCCCGTCTCATTTTCATTTACTTCATCATCCCTTTGCTTTCAAGTTGATTTCCATTGTAAAGTCCTTCTACACACTCCTTCCACCGTTCAGCTTTCTATTCTTTGCATAGTACTGGCGAGCCACTTGAGCTCATTATATTTGTACAGCTGTTTCTCTTTTCTCCGAAAGTCATTTTAATGCTCCTCTACATGGCATCTATCTTTCCCCACAGTAATGCGTGCTCCTGTAGCCTTGCATTCATCCATTAGCCATTCCTGCTTAGCAATTTTGCACTTTCTGTACAACTGACACACACACACACACACACACACACACACACACACACACACACACACACACTAATAACCACAAGGGCCTCAAGCAAACCATCATCAAACCGAATATCAGAGACGCCAGTGAGATAGCTTTTCGTGACTGTTCATACATACAACGTGACACAGCCTAAGATTCATGGATGTCAGAAGCATAAATAAATGCTACAGTCTCAATCAATGATGATACGCTTTGGCCTCTTATGGTTCTCAGTGGCTCATATAATTTATGGTTGTATAATTTTATCAAGCAGTGTAATATAATTAACACAAATTTCCTTATGTCTCTCAGTAATTCACATACATTTGTAAATTGATTAAACATGTCCTATTTTTTATGTGTAATTTATGCAGTATACTCCTGATTACATGTTCACATGCAAAATTAAATAATTAAATACAAGTACATTCTAAATTATTGAAAATTAGATAAAAATTAAAGAATTTTTTAAATTAAGGAACTTAGTACTATAGAGCAGTACAGGTCATTGTCCTAGGAAGTATTATTATTGATGCTGAAATTTATTGACTGCACGGTACTATGAAATATCAAAAATCAGGTTGTTCTGCAAAATAAAATTTCGTCACAAACACTGACTGTCTATCCTAGCATTTACCCCATCATAAGGCACTACTATTTAACACGATTTGGCAGATTTTGTTTTTATTTTAAATTTGAGGCTACCCTTCCTGGTGCCACAGTCACCAGTTAACGTCAGGGAGGAGAGCTGTGGCTGCCACACGACTATGGATCGTGTAAACTTTGTCCTTTGTTTAACCGTATATTACAGATATTTGTACCGAGTGGAGATTGGGGACCAGCCCAGCATTTCCCTACACGAGTGCAGGAAACCACCTAAAAGCCACACTCGGGCTGACCGAAGTACCAGACCACCGGTTCCCAACCCCTCACGGGACTCGCCACTCTTCGTCGGGTCCGTGCTCGGCTACCGTGAGGCCGCTGTCTTTGCAGCACAGTTTCCCTTCGGTGCTGCACGTATATCCTCACACTGTTCTATTTCTTCTCCCTCGGGGAACGTGTCCGGAATGTTTCTGGAAAGGTGTTTTGCATTTTCAGTGGCCAATATCAGAACAGTCTCTGCACTGTTTTTCATTTCTTTTTTCCTTTCCTTGTTTCCCTTCTCCTATCCTTCCTCCGTTTCGGCGTTCGATGTCCTCCTTTTTTCTTCTTCCTCCCCGTGCACCGCCTATGCCTCTGACACGTAACACGTGAACGGGTAACGTGTAAAACCCAGCCCCAAGTCGACAGGTAGAGTTCGCACGTACCCCCTTGTAGAGGCCGGGCCTGAGGAGAGATGATTGCCCGAGCTGCTACCTTCTCAAATTGCCAATTGGAATGTCTGTTAGGTGTTTGTGAGGTGCAATCTGAAGTGTGAGCAATCGTCTGAGGCAAGTGTGCCCCCTTCCGACGTGTGCCCCCCAGTAGTAAGGAGCACGCCGTCGGAGATGCCGAAAATCGTGGGGGATTTTCTCGCAACGAGCCAATCGTCTTCACCTTCAACGTCTACAAAACATAAACGGAATGAGGCCAATGATTCAAAAGACCCTCCCAGCTGCACCACGGTTCCATGTGGTTTCACATATTGAAGACGGTCAGTCACTACGCTAAATCCGTATATTACCCGGAAAGGTGTCGATGCAACTGCTGGCCCTGTGAACTCCTGCTCTCATTTACACAATGTCACTTTGCTTTCGAAGGCTACTTCTGACTCTCAGGCGTGACACTGTTCGCAGCTCCGCTCCTTCGCGGCTATCCCGTCGGTGTCGAGGCCCGCCGAATGCGGAATTCTTCCTGCGGTGTTATTTACACTACACCACTCGACGGTCTGACTGAGGCAGAAATCCGAACATACCTCTCCGATCGGAGTGCCATCGCAGTCTATCGTGTGATGAAAAAGGTAGATGCCTCCTCAGTGCCCACACGCACTCTGTTTCTCACTTTTGACAGAGTGGTTCTTCTGTCAAAGATCAAAGCAGGTGATGAAGTTATCACAGTCAGACTGTATATTCCAAACCCGACGCACTGCTACCGGTGTCACCGTTACGACCACACCTGAGAGTCCTGTCGACTCCCGGACAGATGTGTAACCTGCGGTAGTGACACTCACGAGGGCGAGTGCCCACCTCCTTCTCCCCGCTGCAGCGACAGCGCTGACGACCGTGCCAAATCCTCCTGCGATTATCCCGCGTATCTCGACGAGTCGGCTGTCCGGGAGATATGAGTGAAGGAAAAACTGCATTACCCGGCTGCTCGTAAGTTGTCGGCTACTCGTAAACCCCACGTCCTACCGCCTGGCACCTACAGTATCGTTCTCACTCTACGGAGGACCCGGCCGTGCAGACGTCCGACCTAATATTTAGCACCGCGATTGTGAAATTGCTCGGTGTCCCGGTAGCGTCCCCGTCTCCTCCTCCAGCTGTGCGACAAATTTTCGCCTCCCAGGGTTAAGCCACCTGCTACACAACCGGCAGGCATAAAGGACAGAAGGAACACTCCTACAAAGACTTTTGTACATCCCTCCAGCCAGCCGACATCAGAGTCTTCCTCTGCCAACCGGAAAGGCTCCGAGAAGTGGAACGGAGGCGGCCGGTCTCCCCTGCGACGCTGTCCCCACGTGATACCCTCACCTGGCCGAACTCTGTGTCGCCGGTGTGCACTCTCGGCTGTTTTTCTGCCCTGGAATACGCAGGCCGACAGACGGAGAATGCCGACACTCCTGTAGACTTCACGGAGTGGGATATTCCCGCTTCCGTGTCCCGTAGTGACAGGTATACGTAGGCCGGCACTCGGCAGCCGCCGAGGTGACACCCCTCCGTGTTTTCCTCGTCGTGACTCTCCTCCAGTGGAACGTTTGCGTTCTTCGATCCGACGACGACAATTTATGGGTGCTCTTAGAATCACAGTGTCCACTCGTCCTCTGCCTCCGGGAAAACAATATTGCATCCTCACGACCACTTTGAGCTCTCGCATTTCTTTCCAATCTGTTTTGACCTCCTCCCCCTCGTGGAGGAGCCTTGTAGCTCGTACGGGATGATGTTTACAGTCGATCCACCTCTCCGATTACCCATCTCCGAGCTGTTGCAGTTTGCCTTTTCTTTCCTCACTTGACCTTTTCCTTCTGTACCATTTATGTCCCTCCGTCATTTGATATCGCCGGGGCAGACTTTCTAGAGTTTATTGGGCAGCTACCTCACCCCATTCTGCTGCTCAGTGACTTTAATGTGCATCGGCCCCTTTGGGGTTCTACCAGAATGTGTCGGAGAGGTGACCTCTCGGCTGACCTTCTCAATCAAATTAACCTCCTCTGCCTTAATGTAGGAGCACCCATGTTCCTTTCAGACTTCACGCACACCTATTCCCATTTGGAGCTACCCTTCTGCACTGACCAGCTCGCCCACTGTCTGAGGCGTACGTTCTCTGACACGTAATCGAGTGACCGTTTTTCCCGTGTAATATCTGTTTGCTGACTCCTATCCCATCTACGTGCACACCCAAATGGCAGCTTACTAAGTCTGACTGGAGGCTCTACTCCTCTCTGGTGACCTTCGACAAACATTGTGCTGACCAGGTAGAGTATCTTGCAGATGTTATCATTACTGTGACACAACATTCCATTCCTCACACTTTCTCTTCACCACGCTGCGCCCCCCGGTCCCTCGGTGGACCGAGGCGCGCCGCGACGCAATTTGTGTGTGGACACGTGCTCTCTGCATTTTTAACCGTAATCCTACAATGGCAAACTGCATTCATTGTAAACAGTTGTGTGCACAGTGTCATCACCTTCTTCAGGACAGCAAACAATCTAGTTCGGTTTCATTCATTAGCTCTTTTAACATTCCACTCCATCGCCCACCATATGGGCCAATCTCTGACAGATCTCTGGGATTTTCGGGCCTGACAGTAGCAGACAATGTCACAGTGGACCCTACTGCTATCTCCGACACCTTGGGCTGCCATTTTCCTGCCTTCTCATCCGTCGGAAATGAGTGGAGGAGGCTCGGGCAGGGCAAGCACTTTCTGCTTAACATGTACGACCGCATCTGGGCAGAGGGCACATTTCCCACAACGGCTCTCGATCTTCCACCATAATCGAGTCCGTCAACACGAGGTGGCGAAGATGAGGTAGCCGAGGAGGTGGAAACGTGGGTTCAACTATGCCAAGACTGCTCGGTAGCTACAACAGGAAAACACAATTAATTAGCAGGAGTACAAAATAAGAAAGAAGTTATTACTTAACTTTGCTGCAGTCCATGATCAGTTGGTCATCAATTATAGAAGGCGCGACTAGACTAAGCATCTGTAGAATGACATAATATACATGTCAAAAATCGTGCAGTGATGACTTAATGTCTTGTAATCTCAAATGTCGAATCCGGTGAATTTGAAGACTAACTTGGAATGAAGCAACAAAGACTCGATGGCAGCAATACTGAGCTGCAGATGATGACTAATGTCGGCACTGGCTGACCACTGAGCGCGGCTACGAACTGTAGACTGGCACAACTGCATTACTCTCCTGCTGCACACGAAATGGCCCAGCAGTGCCTCGTGGCAAGCGTAAGTACTGTGACTGGCTGTGTACTCTTTGGCTAACACAGCCATTCTTTTGTTCCATTTATTGAGAGAATCACATCCGGCGGATCAGTGTCTCAGGCGGTGGTGTGGTCGTATGACTGATGACATCACATCCCAGATTCTGGCATGAAGCCACTGTCATACCCATATCTAAGGCCGGTAAGGACCTTCCTTCTAGCTACTGCCCCATTTCTCTCACCAGCTGTGTTTGCAAGGTGACGGAACATATGATTCTCGCAATTTACTAAGCATTGCACACTGTGGATTTAGTTGCAGTCGAACATCTCTTCATTTCGTCCACCCGTGTCACGAACGGTTTGCTGCGGAACTCCCAGATGGTGGCCATGTTTTTCGATTTGGAGAAAGCCTACGACAACTGCTGGAGGACCGGTATCCTCTGTCCTCTCTACAGGTGGGGCTTCGGTAGCCACATATCCCGTTTCCTTCAGGAATTTTTAAAAGACCGAGTTTTCAAAGTACGTGAGGGTTCTGCCTTGTCAGACACCTTTATCCGGGAAAACAGTGTGCCTCGAGGTTCCATCCCAAGTGTCGTCCTCTTCGCTATCGCCATTAGTCCCATAATGGCCTGACTCCCACTGGACATCTTTGGCTCCCTTTTTTTCGACGATTTTTCATCTATTCCAGTTCTCCACTGACTCGGCTCATCGAGCAGCATCTTCAGCGATGTCTCGATCGTCTCTACTTGTAGAGCACAGACAGTGGCTTTTGTTCTTCTGTTGACAAAACTGTTTGTACATATTTCTTGTGGCGCAACGGGTTTCTTCCGCCATCTTTGCACCTCAGGCCTGTACCTCTTCAGTTTGTTGAAACTATGAAATTCTTGGGTCTCGCACTCGATAGGAAACTTTCTCGGTCCTCTCACGTGTCTTACCTAACAGCCCACTGTATGCACTCCCTCAATGTTGTACGTGTCCTCAGTGGTACTTCCTGGGGAGCAGATCGAACCACCCTCCACTGTTTGTACCGGTCCCTTTTCCATTCAAAACTAGACTAGGGGTGTTTCGTTTTTGCATCTGCACATCTGTCCCTCTTATCCTGTTTCAATACTATTCACCATTGTGGCATCTGTTTGGTCACTGGCACCTATTCACTGGACCGGCTGAGAGTCTGTATGCTGAAGCTGCCAAACTACCGCTATCCTACTTTCTCCTCAGCAGGTAAGCACACCGTTTGTCTGCCATGCAGGCCACCCACCCTATGCGTCCTTCTTCAATGACTCCTTTGATCGCCAGCATGGGGCACGTCCCTTTTCTCTGTTACCTCCCGGAGTTCACTTTCGGCTCTTCCTCCGACAGCTTAACTTCACAATACCTGCCACTTTCCTGACGCGTGTGAACCCTTCACCAGCTCAACTTCACGCAGCGGCCCGTGTTCGCCTCAGCCTCCATTCACTTCCTAAAGTCACTACCTCCAGCCTCGCTCTATCACCTTCAGTTTCACGACCTTCACACGGAAATTCACAATAGTACCTTTGCATATACTGACAGCTCTCGAACTGACCGTGATGTCAGGGGTGCCTACGTCATTGGCACCGACATTCTACATTTCTGACACGGGTGCGTACGACCCTGCACCCTAAAACAAAAACAGAAGACCTGGTCGTTAATCTGCTGCACAGAGCTGATCCGTGTCTGGTTTCCCTCACTGTCATCCGAGGTAGCACGCTGCAGCTAAGCTGTACGAGAAGCTGCTTCCTCGACAAGACTAATTACACTCTACCGTAATGATAAAAAATTACAGCTGAGAACATGACATCTGTCTTCAGAGTGAGACTCCAGATGAGGAGAGAAGCCAGTATCAAGTAGTATCTGTCCCAGACAGCAACAGGCATCACACAACAGAGCTTGGCACAGGCTCCTCCATCATCTGGGGTCTCAGTCTGAAGTCGGTTTAATGACTGAAACCAATTACTGACACCAGATATAAAACAAATTTGTGATCCCGGTTGCTACTTTTTATTATTCTATTAACCATGATTGCCGAGTTTGGCCATTGCATCAAAAATTCTCACACTACAGAAATAAGCAAATTGTCAATTGCATCTTAATCAATTTCACCCAAATTTGGAAGACATGCTGCTTGCTGTATCACATTCAGCACTATGGCAGTTAGAACTTCCTAGCTTCCACAGGAGTGGTTATATGGGCACAAAAGGGTTTTTTACCACTGACATGTAGGCTGCCCTGCATGACTGGCATGTCATGTGAGTAGTATCTGCACGACTTGCAGTGGCACAGCTGAGCAAGGTGGGGTGGGGGCGCAGGAGAGACTGACGGTGAGAAAGGGAGGAGGAGGAAGCTGAGAGAGAAAAGGGGAGGAAGAGATGGGCAGAGAGAGAGAGTAGGGAAGAGGTGGGAGTAGGGAAGAGGTGGGAGGATGAGGGAGACAGGGAGAGGAAGAAGTGGACACAGCGAGCGAGAGGAGGACGTGTGTGTAATATATGTGTCAAAAGTGTATGTGACCGAAGCCACAGGGAAAAGGCTAGTTAACGATAATACGAGAAATGTAACCTACAATATAATTTTAACAGGTAACTGTAGTCCAAAAATAAATTAAAAAATGAAAAAAAAGAAACATACCATGTATGAACTCTAAGAGTGATCTCAAAGCAAGATGAGAGGTCCCACATTGCTACATTTTGAATCACGTGCACGTTCTGTTTCTCAGAAGCACACGTATCTTTTAACCCGTCCAATCCCTCACTATAAAGTACAGAAACCAGGAATTGTCCATCTGGTTAAAAACAGTACTCGCACAAGTGGCCCCTCATTTATATCTCACACTATAGCTGAAGGTTCAACTTACCGAGTAGTTCATCTTCTGACAGCCGTGAAGCTGCAAAGTTGTGAGATTCAGACAGTTCCTGCAGATCTTACGTAAGATGCGAGCTCTGGTACCGCGCATCACCGTAAGTGTCCGGAGTTGTGGCATCATACCGGCTGTCCGTAAGACCTCTCTGTCCGTCTTCTCACACCTGCAGTGGGCGCACTCGGAGCAGGTGACACCGCAGCAGCTCCTCCCATTCTGTGCCCTGCAGTGTGAGAGGCGCACAATGAGAAACACATAATGATCGAATTCTTATACTTTGACGTAAGTTTCGTGCATAAAACTACTCTCGTTAACTGTATAGTCCATTTATAGTGAATTAATCCACAAGATCATGAAGGCAGCAAATACTGGTGCCCAGGTTGACATTCCTCGACTTTTGGAAGATGTCTGACAGGGTTCCACACTGTAGCCTAATAAACAAAAGACCAGTTTTGTGACTGAACAGAAGAGCTCCTAACAAATGGAACATAGTATGCCATTCTTAGTAAAGAGAAACCTTCAGACATATTAGTAACCTCTGAAATATCCCAAGGGAGTTCTTAAAAGATGTCATTTTCACTTTTAGCTGTAACTGTTTTTATTGTGCTATTGCAATTTTGGATTATAAGCCACTGTCTCGTAACAAGAACCGACACGACCTCACTGTGCCAGTACTGCAAACAGTTAAATGCGGCAGGAAAATACAGCTGTTAGTTTTCCTGGGGGCGTGCTGCCTCTACTGTGTAGTTAAACGATGATGGCATTCTCTTGGGTAAAATATTCTGGAGGTAAAATAGTTCCCCATTCGGGTCTCCACGTGGGTCCGATAAGGAGGATGTCGTCATCGTGAAAAACCAAACATACAATCTACAGGTGAGGTCATAGACTGCTAGATCCCTTAATTGGGCAGGTAGGTTAGAAAATTTAAAAAGGGAACTGGATGATTTGAAGTTGGATATTGTGGGAATTAGTGAAGTTCTGTGGCAAATGGAAAAGGAGTTTCAGTCAGGTGAGTACAGGACCATAAATACAAATCAAATAGGGTAGTGCAAGAGTAGGTTTAATAATGCATACAAAATAGGAGTCCATGCAGGCCAAAAACGGATATGAAGCCAACATTCACCACAGCAGTACAGGTTTATATACCAACTAGCTCCACAGATGATGAAATAAAAGAAATTGTTCAGACACATAGTTAAGCTACAGAAAAATTTAGTTGTGACAGGGTACTAATTCCTGCTGTCGATGTGCACTAAGGTCGTAAGCTGAAGCGAAGACTTGTTATTTTTCATATATCAAACAATCGAAACTCGAGGTACGAACACCAACAATGTAGGAAGAGACGGACTGCTAGTTACCATAAAGAAGACACATCAGGTTGCAGTCAGATGAGATTAAAAGGCACTCACACATATAGCTTTTGGCCACAGCCTGTGTCAGTAAAGACACACACACACACACAAACAAACACCATGCACACATGACCACCAATCCAGCATCTTGGGCTGGAATGCACATCACATTGGTTGCAGCAGCTATTTGGAGACGTAGGGGCTTGCACAGGAAAGAGTGGCAGGGGGAAGTGCATCACACGAATCTTTGGAATGAAAATCAGAACAATAACAACAATACGGCACTGAATCTTACGTGTGACAAAGGCATGTAAGCCAAAATTGCAATAGCATTATAACAAAGGAAGTTGATACCCCAAAGGAGTGCTGTAGGACCGTAACTATCCACAGAGTGTATAAATGACCTTGTGGAGAACATCAAGAGGCCCGTCAGTCAGTTTGCAGATGATGACTGCAGAGGACTGACACTTGGTGCACTGACTGTTAGTTGACCCCCAAAGTAAGCAAATTAACATATTGCGCATAAATAAACAGAAAGACCCATTACTGGACAATTACACAATTGCCAAACAATCCCTGGAAGCAGCCATATTTATTATGTTGGAATATGTGCACAGAGCATTTTAAAATAGAATATCCTTGTAAAACTAAGTGTAGGAAAACGTTGATGCCACACTGAGATTAGCTGACCACCCACAAAGGAGCTAGTCCAAAAGTCCTTGTTCAGCCAATACAGTGGAACCTCACTTAATAAGCAGCTCCCACAATGTGCAATTCACATAATGAGCTAAACAAATTATTAAAAACAGACACGCTTAACAAGCACGAGTCACGATGATTTAGTGCAACATCACCAGCCGTATGCACGCGGTGGGGGAAACGGTTGCCAATATGAGCAACTTTCATTGTCAGCAGCAGCATATCAATAATGTCTTTAGTACATACCACAGTCCGGGCTTAGCGCTCTTTCTGCTACCCACCTTACTGCAGCTTGCAGTCACACATTTCTTCTAAAATAGTGTTCCCACAGTGTTTTTTATGCACAAATTTTAAGAGTAAGAAAATGACCTTAGAAATGAAACGTAAAATAATTGAAAAATGCAGACGTGGTGTGAGCATTGCTGATTTAGCATCACCTATTTGCACTATCCTCAAGAACCGGGACAAGATTAAGGAGATAGAGGCTGCAAAGCGAGTGACATGAACATCCAAACAATGGTTTTGTATTCTGGACGATACTGACAGGTTGTTCCTTATACGGATAAAATGGATAAATGAAAAGCAATTGCAAAACACTATTAATGAGAACATAAATTGTGAAAAGGTGAGAATGATTCACTGAAGTGTTTAAGGGAAGCGGTGGGTGATCCGAGAAGTTTAAGAGAAGAACTAGCGTCCACTGCATGGCGGACACAGAGGCAGCAGAGAGCTTTCATCAGAAACTTCAAAATGCTCGTAGATTCTGAGTGTTATCTGCCACAGCAGGTTTTTAATTGTGATGAGACAGGTCTGTTCTGGAAAAATATACTGAAGCATACCTTTGTAAGAGCAGAGGAGAATGCATTACCCAGGTGTGAGACAACCAAAGCCGATCTCACACTGCTATTCTGTGCCAATGCGAGAGATTATTTGAAAATTAAACCTCTCCCTGTTTACCATTCAGAAACTCTTCAAGCCTTCAAAAAGTGTAAAGGGCACAAGAGTAGGTTAAATGTGATGTGGAGATCCGACAACAAGGCTCGGGTGACACACGATCTTTTTTGTGATCAGATCGACGAAGTGTTCGGTCCTTCGATGAAAAAATATTCTCTCGAGATTAATCTACCACTCTGTATCTTGCTCATTATGGACAACGCTCCTGCCTATTCTCCAATCCTCCAGGCCTACAAGACCACTTCCTTGAAGAATTTCAATTCATCAAAATCCGTTACTCCAGCCTATGGACCAGTAAATTATTTCTAATTTTAAGAAGCCCTACACTAAGGCACTCTTCAGGCATTTCTTTGAGTCGACTGAAGTTACCAATCTCACTCTTGGAGAGTTTTGGAAATATCACTTACACACGATTACCTGTGTCAAGATCACCAAAAAGGTGTGGGATGGGATTACCGAGAGAACTCTCACTTCTACTCAGAAGAAACTTTGGCCAGAGTGCACTGTCGAATGTGACTCGGAGGCAATAAAGTCAGTACCTTTGGAGCCTGTAGTCAATGAGATTGTGTCTTTGTTAAGAGCACGGGACTAAAAGTGGACAACAGTGATATCAATCAGCTTGTGGAAGATTACAGCCAAGAAATGAGCACCGAAGAGCTTATAGAGTTGCAGTGTGTTTCACGGCAGGGAGTTGTGGAGAGGAGTTCTTCAAAGGAGGAGGAAGAGGAGAAAGAGGAGGCGGCAGTAACAGCAAAGCAGCAATCTTCTGGTCCAATACGAGAAATGCTGAAAGTGTGGGAATTGGTTGCATCGTCCACTGAAAATCGTCACCCCAAAAAAAGTCAGTCCGTACGTTTAAGTAAACGCAGTCAACAATACAACATAAGAATCAGCTTAATTTTTCAAGGAACTCCACAACAAAATACAAGAAGTGACCCGTGAGGAAACTCTTCAGTTTCGATTTGAAAGTGCATGGATTACTGCTAAGATTTTTGAATTCTTGTGGTAGCTTATTGAAAATGGATGCAGCAGTATACTGCACACCTTTTTGCCTATGAGTCAAGGAAGTACGATACAAAGGCAGGTTGGATTTATGCCGAGGATGAACTGAGTGAAAGCTGCTTATTCTTGCGAATGAGCTGATATTGCGAATAATCTGATATTGCTAACAAGAAACAGCAGTAAAGAATATATAAATTTAGAGGCCAATGTCAAAATACCCAGACTAGTGAACAGCGGCAGACAAGAGGTTCGCGAACTTACACCACTTATTGCCCAAACCACCCATTTCTGAGCCAAAAATATCCTTTTAGAATGAGAAGAGTTACCCCAAATATAATACCGTATGACATAAGTGAATTGAAATAAGCAAAGTAGACTAATTTTCATGTCGAACCATCAGTTACTTCAGATACCATTCAAATAGTACAAATGGCAGCATTAAGTCTTTGAACGAGATCCTGAACGTGGGCTTTTCCACGTCAGTTTACTATCTATCTGAACACCCAGAAATTTGAACTGTTCAGTTTCACTAATCATAAGCCCATTCTGTGAAATTAAAACGTCAGGTTTTGTTGAATTACGTGTAGAAACTCTGAAAATGAGTCTTACTGTGATTTAGTGTTAGTTTATTTCCCAGAAGCCATGAACTTGGGTCATGAACTGCACTATTTGAAACCAAGCCATTGTTGCACACAACATCCCTTATTACCAAGCTAGTGTCGTCAGCAAACAGAAATATTTTAGAATTACCCATAATACTAGAGGGTATATCATTTACATAAATAAGGAACAGGAGCGGCCCCAACACTGATCCCTGGGGCAACCCCCCATTTGACAGTACCCCACTCAGATCCCACATCACAGACATTCTCAACATTGTGAGTAATGACCTTTTGCTATCTGTTTCTAAAGTAAGAGATGAACCAATTGAGCTACTCTCCCTATTCTGTAATGGACCAACTTATGGAGCTATAGTCGGTGATCAAAACAATCAAACATCTTAGTTAAATCAAAAAATATGCCTAGCATTCAAACCCTTTTGTTTAATCCATCCAGTACCTCACAGAGAAAAGAGAATATAGCATTTTCAGCTGTTAAATGATTTCTAAAGCAGAACTGTACATTTGATAGCTAATCGTGTGACATAAAATGATCAATTATCCTTACATAAGCAGCCTTTTCAATAACTTTAGCAAACACTGATGGCATAGAAATAGGTCTAAAACTGTCTACATTATCCCTTTCTATAAAGCAGCTTTACTTCTGACAAGGGAACCTCCCCATCGCACCCCCCTCAGATTTAGTTAAAAGTTGGCACAGTGGATAGGCCTTGAAAAGCTGAACACAGATCAATCGAGAAAAGAGGAAGAAGTTGTGTGAAACTATGAAAAAAATAAGCAAAATATACAAACTGAGTAGTCCATGTGCAAGATAGGCAACATCAAGGATAGTGTGACCTCAGGAGCGCCGTGGTCCCGTGGTTAGCGTGAGCAGCTGCGGAACGAGACGTCCTTGGTGCAAGTCTTCCCTCCAGTGTAAAGTTTAATTTTTTATTTTCAGACAATTATCAAAGTTCAGGCACTTACACATAACCAACTTCGCTCTCCAAAATTCCAGAACATGTTCAGATTTGCTTGGACATATGCAGGATTTGACAATCTGCACACGGAAAAATTTGAAAATGTTAAAAACATATGTTTTGACAGAGCACAGGAAAACAGTGTGACTGTGAAACCATTGCATTCATTTGTTGCAGTTTATGAGACAAACTCTTATGTTTTCATCACTTTTTTGGGAGTGATTATCACATCCACAAGAAAACCTAAATCGGGCAAGGTAGAATCTTTTTACCCATTCGCCAAGTGCACAAGTTAGGTGGATCGACAACATACTCTTATCATGTGATGCACATGGCGTCACCAGTGTCATATAGAATACATCGGACGTGTTTTCCTGTGGAGGAATTGGTTGACCTATGACCTCGCGATCAAATGTTTTCAGTTCCCATTGGAGAGACACATCCTTTCGTCTACTAATCGCACGGTTTTGCAGTGCGGCCGCAAAACACAGACACTAAACTTATTACAGTGAACAGAGACGTCAATGAATGAATGGACAGATCATAACTTTGCGAAAATAAAGAAAAAAAACTTTTCACTCGAGGGAAGAACTGAACCAAGGACCTCTCGTTCCACAGCTGCTCACGCTAACCACGGGACCACGGCGCTCCTGAGCTCACACTAGCCTTGATGTTGCATATCTTCCACATGGACTACCCAGTTTGTATATTTTGCTTATTTTTTTGATAGTTCCACACAACTTCTTCCTGTTTTCTCAATTGTTTTGTGTTCAGTTTTTCAAGGCCTATCCACTGCGCCAACTTATAACTAAATCTCAGGGGAGTGCGATGTGGAGGTTCCCTTGTGAGTATTTTAATTGTTCAGGAAACTGACCATACCTAAAGGAAAAATTACAAATATGGCTAAGTACAGGGCTTACATGTGCATCACTGTACTTTAATACTCTGCAAGGAACTCCATCATATCCATGAGAATCCTTAGTCTTCAGTGATTTAATTATTGACTAAATCTCCCCCTTGTCAGTATCACAGAGGAGTATTTCAGACATCAGCCTTGGAAAGACATTTTCTAAGAGAATTATATGATTCCCTGTAGAAATTAAATTTTTATTTAATTCACCAGCAATGCTCAGACAATGATTGTTAAATACTGTACATATATCTGATTTAATAGTAACAGAAATATTTTTACTACGAACTGACTTTATATTGTCAACCTTCAGACACTTCATTCACAACTGACCATATGGTCTTAATTTTATCCTGTGAATTAGCTATTCTATTTGCGCACCACATACTCTTGCCTTCCTAGTAATATTTTTAAGCACCATACAATACAGCTTGCAATGGGCAACTGTAGCTTGTTTGTGACTACTTCTAACATTTTGATATAATTCCCACTTTGTTCTACATGATATCCTTACCCCAGTAGTCAGCCACCCAGGCTGCCTTTTACTGCTAGTACTCCATGTAGAACGTTCTAATGGAAAGCAGCTCTGAAAGAGCAGGAGCAATGTGTTAAGGAAAGCGTTATATTCATTATCTATGTATCGGCACTATAAACATCCTGACACTCTCGTTCCTTGATGAGTTTTAAAAAACTCTCAATTGCCCTTGTATTAACTTTTCTACACAGTTTGTAATTATATGTGACATTCGTTTGAGTACACAAGCCTTTTAGAGCTAAAATTTGTGCATCATGGTCTGAAAGGACATTCACCCTTTTACTAACAGAATGCCCATCTGGTAATGAAGAATGAATAAAAATATTGTCTATGGCTGTGCTACTGTGCCCCTGCACCCTAGTAGGAAAAAACACAGTCTGTATCAGATCACACGAATTTAGGAGATCTACCAACACCATTTTTCTTGCACAATCATATACAAAATTAACACTGAAGTCACCATGTATAACTAATTTCTGGTACTTATTATAAAGTGAATCGAGAAACCTCACTAGCTTGAGCAGAAATGCTCTGAGGTCGGAGTTGGGGGACCTATAAGCAAGAAAAAATACAAGTTTAGTTTCATTAAATTCAACTGCCCCTGCACAACATTCAAATATCTGTTCAGTGCAGTGCCATGATACGTCTATGGACTCGAATGGAATACAATTTTTTACGTACATAGCCACTCCCCCATCCTGCAAGGAACTGCTTGAAAAACAGCCAGATAATCTGTATCCTGGTAAAAGAAGCCTCTGAATTGTCAAATTATTTATGTGGTGCTCTCATATACCAATAATTTCAGAGTCAACATCTATAAGCAGTTCACTAACTTTATCTCTAATACCTCTTACATTTTGATGAAATACACTAATTCCTTCTCTACTCGGGAACATGACGTCCTCTGACGGTGATTCCTTAGTTAGAGGGGCTTCCTTTAAGCAGGTATACCTATCAGCTGACTTCAATCTAAAAAAGGTGCAGCTCTAACACCAACTACTACAGGAATTTTTCCACGAGTGATCCCACCACCCCCTCCCACTACACTGTCACCTATAAGCTTTGCCAGCCTCCCCTCCCTATATCTTTTGAGGTGCAGGCCATGCCTAGTGAAACCTGATCTACTGATAAGACTGTACTGGCACAATTGCAATGTGACCCATCCCCTCTGCCACCAGTGCCTTCTCCAGCACCATGTTAAGGTGCCTAACAGTCGCATTAAGATGAGGCCAATTGTGATGCTGAAACGCTACACGAAATGCACATAGTTTTATGTTTGGGTAGCTATCTTTACCAGTTCACCACCTACTTCACATTCCCTGTCCCTATCACGTACGTAATACTGTATGCATAATTTTCTTTGAACAAATGGCACAAGGAAGATAAAACTTTTAGTACTTTTTCTGCACGGAACGCATTATCGTATTTTACATCACTTTATACGGGATAAATTATTTCCCTTAAAGAGTGTTTTGCACTACAAGTAAGATTCCGGAGCGAATTGTGCTCACTGTGCGAGGTTTCACTGTATTTGAATACTGCTCGTGAGTCTGGGATCTGTAACAAATAGGACTGATAGAAGAAACAGACAATACCCAAAAGTAGAGCAGAACATTTTGTCATATAATAATAAAGATTTTATTGTCTTTAGGCCATTACAGCAATTGACAACGTCAAATGAAGTTACAATTTATAATACAGTGTGATAAGGTATTGACTACTGAAATATTTTAGCTTATATTACAATAAATGTACAGTGGGTCATCTGTTGGATTACTGCATTTTACAGTTGAAGAATTCATTGATATTATAGAACGGGTGGGCAATAAACCATTCATGCAGTCTTTCTTTGAATGTATGTTCAGGAAGATCCTGTATAGCATGTGGAAGCTTATTAAATAGTTTGTGCCCTGTGACTTCATAGCTATTTATTGATTTTGATAGTCTGTGGTAAGGCGTGTATATGTATTTGATGCTTCTTGTGTTGCAACAATGTACATTTTCTCTACGTTTCACATCTTGTAGGTTCTTCTTCGTAAAGGTTCATTTAGTAAGTGCGAAAGCATCGAGGAGATGTCCAGTCAACTCAAATGGTAAACACTGCGAGAGGAGTGTCGTGTACCACAGAATAGCTTACTTTTAAAATTATGAGTGCGTACGTTCCCAGAAGTCAACTTCCCGGAAGTCCACCAGTATATCGATCCTTCCTTCGTACAGCATATCCCAACAGGAACAGTCAATATTCGGAGGTACGACAGGAATGATCGATTGAAGCAAAAAATTTTGTAGGAATGGGCTGTAAAATGTGCCTGTGGTCATACCTTAAAAGCTATGACCACTGGTTCATCTTAGCTATTTTGAAAAACATCTCTTCTACTGAATAAATGTTTGTAGCTCTTAAGCTATGCACTTAAGAGCCCCTGCTTACTGGAAATTTTTTCTTTGTTTTGATCCATACCACCACCTCTCAAAATGCGGAAAGCAGAGAGCGTGCAGTACAAGGGACTTGTTACACAATATACAGGGTGTATTCATAGCTCTTATGGTATGTACTTTAGAGCCCATGCTTATGTGACGTTTTTTGTTTACAATGATCGTTTCTGTCACGTTCCCAAATCCTGGGACACTCTGTAGATGCAGATGTGGATATAGGATAATGCTAGAATATTGCACACTTTTTACTTGCTTTCGGTCGGTACAACATTGAAGGTTTTTTCTTACCTCAAAAATAAGATGTGTACTGAAATTACTTAATTCTATTATTAGATACTGTGTGAATGTCACCCTAAATAGTTTATAACACTGGTTTGGTGCAAGTGGATTACAACTGAACAGGAAAAGAACTAAATACTACAGTTTAAAAAACCAAAATCAACGGACTTCGAAATTATCCATAAAAACGAGGAACTTGGAGAAGCAGAATCTGTCAAATTCCTTGGGGTATTTTTAGAAAAAAAAATTATCCCGGTCTTCTCATATAAGCCTATCTCAATGACAATACTGTTCTATGCAAGTGACACAGACACTAGGAAAGTTCTCCGAATGACATTTTCACTATGCAGCGGAGTGTGCGCTGATATGAAACTTCCTGGAAGATTAAAACTGTGTGCTGAACCGAGACTCGAACTCGGGACCTTTGCCTTTTGCGGGCAAGTGCTCTACCAACTGAGCTACCCAAGCACGACTCACGTCCCATCCCCACAGCTTCAATTCTGCTAGTACCTCATTTCTTCTCTTCTAAACTTCACAGAAAAGCTTCTGTGAAGTTTGAGTCTCGGTCTGGCACACAGTTTTAATCTGCCAGGAAGTTTCACTAGGAATGTTGTTTACCACAACTCTTTTGAATCTATTATTAGATATAGTATAATCTTTTGGGAGGGGGGGGAGGGGGGAAGAAGTAGTGTAAATAGAATATTATTAGTTTGAAAAAGTATTAGTATAAATATATGAACTATTGATCCTACAGTGTCATGCCGACCTTTATTCAAAGGTCTAAAAATTTTAACTACTTCATGTATTTACATTTATGAACTGTTTGTCTTTGCCCATGTCAATCCAGAATTATTTATGGGAAACCATTTTTAATTTATATATGGCACAAGAAACGAAGATAATTTTCTGTTGCTATATCATAGGCTAAAGCTCTACTCCCAGGCTCCTCAATAAACAGCTATAAAAATTTATGATAAATTAAAAATGAAAAACTTTCTCAGTATGGAACTAGGTTCACTGAAGATAAAATTATGCACCATCCTAGTGCAAAAATGTTATTGTTCATGCATGGAATTTCTGAATGACGGGGAAGATTCCTTTTGTAGAATAATGAAACAAATTTGTAATCATTTTTATAGATTAGGTTTCTTTCTACATTGTATGTACCTCTGGTACATTATTTACAATTACAAGCATCCTCTACTTTAAATCAATTATGTATGTCATGAGACAATAAAATTGTGATTCTGACACACACACACACACACACACACACACACACAGACATACACTTTCAGTGACTAGTCTCCTTTAATCTAAAAAGAGTTTAAATTCTATCAAAACTTTGCTAGAATATTATAAACAGCTTGATTCATGCAAGGCACACCCCCTTCAGCTTCAAGATACTGACATGAGGTTTTCAGCAATTGGTAGTAAGCACAGGGGCATCTAAATTTGTTATGGAGTGAGCACAGTTAACCCTTTTCCCAATCATAATTTGTTTTAATGGAACAGCATACATTTTAATGGCAATCAAAACCTATTTTTTTTAAATGGCAATCAAAATATCTCAAAAAGACGAGTATGGCGTTATACCACTCATAAATACTGGTGTTGAAATTTTTCATAAAAATATCTGTCAAATATGCTGGAGTTGAGAGGCAAGGTGGACTGGGATGTAAACACAGTCAAATTGGGCTCTTGTGCAAGGGAGTGTATTGTGTGCAGTGAGAAGAAGGACTGAGGCTGATAAAATGAAACATATTTCCTCTTCGTTTTGGCACTACAGGTCTCGGTGGACCTCGAGCTCCTCAATACTCTTCCTCCATACGTATCTGTTCTCTGTTTTTCTCCTCCATCAGATCTCTATCTCATTAAGGTCAGTGGATACAGTATCCCACCATCTAGCTCTCGGTCAGCCCTTCCATCTGGTGGAACACAACCTGTCTTTCATTATTCATTTGGGCATCTTGTCATCTGCATCTTCCCCACAAATCCCAACCACAGTATGCTTTCAGAGTTAACAATATTAGGGAAGGACATCTCGACACGACTATCACTTGTCGGTTCAGAAGCATGACGAAGAGGAACTTCTTACTTACTTCGCTACACAGTATTTTGCACTCGGGCATTAGGCGGTGTGAGAGAGAAACAACCAAAGCATGCAAAGTATAAAAGCTGTACATTCAGAAGTTCATAACTGTATACTATCAGAATTGTGGCCCAAACTTTAGTGCAGGCTCGATTGCTGAGCAACTACAATTTGTGACCACACTGAGGACTTCTCAGTGAGGAGAATGCAGCATTTTATCTCAGATGGAGTGCCGTCGGCAGGTGTAGAAGTAACTTCAAGTGTGACTGAGGGAAGTGCGTTAATGAACTGGCACACAATAGTAACAGTAGCCTGTAATGGGCTTAACACTACACAGAAGTGAGACATATCCCTACGTCTTCTTACCAACAAATGATACTCTAAATAAAAGTAATTTATAATAACAGAACATACAATAATACACTGAGGCCACGAAAGTCATAGGATACCCTTTAAATTGCTGACGGACCTTCTTTTACCCGGCACAGTGCAGCAAGTTGACATGCACTCGACAAGTCACTGGAGTCCTCTACATCTACATCTACATCTACATCTACATCTACATCTACATCCATACTCCGCAAGCCACCTGACGGTGTGTGGTGGAGGGTACCCAGAGTACCTCTATCGGTTCTCCCTTCTATTCCAGTCTCGTATTGTTCGTGGAAAGAAGGAGTGTCAGTATACCTTTGTGTGGGCTCTAATTTTATTCTCAGGGGCTCTTTGCATGATAAACGTAGGAGGGAGCAATATACTGCTTGACTCCTCAGTTAAGGTATGTACTCGAAACTTCAACAACAGCCCCTACTGAGCTACTGAGCGTCTCACCTGCAGAGTCTTCCACTCGAGTTTATCTATCATTTCCGTAATGCTTTCGCGATTACTAAATGATCCTGTAACGATACGCACTGCTCTCCGTTGGATCTTCTCTATCTCTTCTATCAACCCTAACTGATACGGATCCCACACTGCTGAGCAGTATTCAAGCAATGGGCGAACAAGCATACTGTAACCTACTTCCTTTGCTTTCGGATTGCATTTCCTTAGGATTCTTCCAATGAATCTCAGTCTGGCATCTGCTTTACCGACGATCAACTTTATATGATCATTCCATTTTAAATCACTCCTAATGCGTACTCCCAGATAATTTATGGAATTAACTGCTTCCAGTTGCTGACCTGCTATTTTGTAGCTAAATGATAAGGGATCTATCTTTCTATGTATTCGCAGCACATTACACTTGTCTACATTGAGATTCAATTGCAATTCCCTGCACCGTGCGTCAATTCGCTGCAGATCCTCCTGCATTTCAGTACAATTTTCCGTTGTTACAACCTCTCGATACACCACAGCATCATCCGCAAAAAGCCTCAGTGGATTTCCGATGTCACCCACAAGGTCATTTACGTACATTTCCTCTGCGGAAGTACTGAGCCGTGCTGCCTCTGTAGCTGTTTACACAGTAGTTGCAAAAGCGTTGCCACAGCACAGTACTGTGCACAGTCCGACCTCTCGATAACGTCCCACAAAGGTTCAACAAGATTTGCATTTCAGGCATTCCGGGTGGCCAAATTGTTCACTCGAGTTGTCCGGAATGCGGTCCAGTGATATGGTACATTGCCATCCATAAAAATTCCATCACTGTTTGCAAAAAAGAAGTCAATGAATGGCTGTAAATTGTCTCCTAGTAGCCAAAGAGAACTGCTCCAATGGACCAGTTTGGTTCCGTGTGAAGACAGCCCACACCATTGTGGAGCCACCACCAGCTCGCACAACACACTGTTGACAACTCGGGTCCACGACTACGTGGGCTACGTGCCACACTCAGACCCTACCGTCAGCTCTTACCGACTTAAATCGGGACTCGTCTGGCCGGGTCACAGTTTTCAAATAATCTAACATTCGACCGATACGCTCACGAGCCCAGGAGAGGCACTGCAGACAGTCTCGTACTGTTAGCAAAGGCACCCGCATCGGTCGTCTGCTGCCGTGGCCCCTTAATGCCAAATTTCCCTAACGGACACGTCTGTCGTATGTCCCCGATTCGTTTCTCCAGTTATTTCACGAAGTGTCGCTCGTGAGTAAGCAATGACAACTCTGAGCAAATGCCACTGCTCTCAGTCATTAAGTGAAGGCTATCGGACACTGTGTTGTCCACGGTGAGAGTTAATGCCCTAAATCTGATATTCTCGCCACACTCCAGACACTACCGATCTCAGAATTTTGAATGCCTTAACGATTTCTGAAACGGAATGTCCGATGCGTCTAGCTCCGACTACTGTTCCACATTAAAAGTCCGTTAACTTCTGTCGTACGGCCGTAATCACGTCGGAAACCTTTCGGCAGGAATCGGCTGAGTATTAATGACAGCTCACCGGTGCACTGCCCTTTTATACCCCACCTGTATACGTGCACATTGCTATTCCAGTGTAAGTCTAATATAAACAGGCACATATTGTGTGCTGGTTTTATTTTTATTGCACATTTGGTGGGCCATATCTACATCTATGTCTACACAGATATTCCACAAGCCACTGTACAGTATGTGGCGGAGGGCACTGTGTACCACTACTTGTCATTTCCTTTCCTGCTCCACTCACAAATAGGGCGAGGGAAAAACGACTGTCGATATCCCTCCTCGTGAGCTCTGATTTCTTCTATCTCATCTTCGTGGTCCTCACGCACAATGTATGTTGGCAGCAGTACAATCGTTTGGCAGTCAGTTTCAAATGCAGGTTCTCTAAATTTCCTCAATAGTGTTTCTCAAAAATGACATTGGCTTTCCTCCAGGAATTCCCATTTGAGTTCCCAAAGCATCTCCATAACACTCGCACATTGTCTGAACCTACTGGCAACAAATCTAGCGGCCCACCTCTGAATTGCTCCGACGTCTTCCTTCGGTCCGACCCGGTACGGATCTCGACCACTAGAGCAGCACTCGAGATGAGGTCGTACCGGTGTCCTATATGCAGTCTCCTTTACGTTCGAACCACTCTTTCCTAAAATTCTCCCAATGAATCAAAGTTAGCCGTTCACCTTCCTTATCACAGTTCTCACACGCTCGTTCCAGCTCGTACCGGTATGCGATGTCACGCCCAGATATTTAAATGATTCGACTGTGTCGACCAGGACACTAGTAATACTGTATCCGAACACTACGGGTTCGATCTTTCTACTCTGTTCTCTGCCAGATCTCTCGCTAAAGTATCACGTCGGTAGTTGTTGTATGCTTCGCGTGTAGATCTCACAGACACGCGAATCTCTACTGACCTTCACTTGTTGTCAATTATGCACTCGCTTTTGAACCGAGAGTGCAACAGCCTCTACTTCCACAGCATCCGACGAATTTTGTTATTAAACCGTGGTGGGTCTTTTCCATTGTTTTCTGCTTACTAGCCATGTAACTCTCCAGACCACAATTTACAATAGGCTTATACTTTGGCCATAATTCCTCAACATCCATGGTACTGGAAGTAAATGATGCCAATAAACAGTCTAAGTGAGATGTTAATAACTGCCCATATGCTCTATCGAGCAGAAACTCTCTCCTAGCCTTCTTGACTGAATTAATAACTTTCGTACTCATAATTGCTACAATGACATCACGATCGCTAATCCTTGTTTCTGTACTGTCTCTGTCAATAAGGTCAAGACCGTTTATTGCTACAAGGTCTAAGATATTTCCACTGCATGCGGGCTGCCGAGCTAGCTGCTCGAGACAATTTTCACAAAACATGTTCACAGGTGTTTCGCATGACTGGATGTCTGTATATTCCCACAATGAATCGACAGACATCCCAGTCTATTCTCGGTAGGTTAAAATCACCTTCAGTTAGTACTACACGATCTGAGTATTTATGCATGAAGGTACATTTTCTTCTAATGACTCTTAGAAGTGTCACAGCAGAATTGGGTGGACAGTAAAAACATCCAACAATTAACTTGGTTTCACCTACACCTGTTATATGTGACTTCTTTGTCACACCCACTTCGACCTCAGAGACAACATTTTTGTCAACTGCAACGAATACTTCCCCTCCTATGGCCTCTAATCTGTCTTTCCAATATACACTCCACAGTTAGCTAAATATCTCTTAACTTTACTCTTCACGTTTCAGCTACCTCTCAGCCCAAGAATAATTTGAGCGTGAGAACTTTCCTGGAGGGCAGTACATTCAGGTACGTTATTACGAAGACTTCAACAGTTTACTCATAAAATTGACAGGCAAAGTGTCTTTATTCTGAACGCCGTTTGACTCCCCTCAATGCTTATTGAATGGTGAGTGTCCGTCAGAGCCCCTCAAACTACTGCCTAGCCAAAAAAATCCCATGTGCACTCCAGAATTACTCTGCTACCTTAGTAGCAGTTTCCTTGTGTGGTGCAAATTGTGTAGTGGATACTGAGAGATGACATGCATCTTCGGCATGGGACTGCAGTTGCAGCAACTTAGTGAGAGGAAACAGCTACTCGGACATGGCAGTAAGCATTTTGTGGGTCGCCATCCTGCCCTGGAGATGTGCAATGTTCTCAAGAACTGTTATATCGACAATAAAAATGGTGAACTGGAAGGGAGATACATTTCTGAATTTGATATCAATCTTTTATGAGCAACGATAAAAACATTTGAATACTACAAGTTATCAATGTACATAAAGTATAGGAATATATATCGCATCTTCAGTTGCAAATTGTGTGAAAAGTTTAAAATTTAAAAAATGTTATCTGTTCTACATCACATTTTACAATTAAAGTAATTATTACAATATCACTGATGAAGTCTGGGAGATTAACATGGGAAGTACAAGGACGAACTAATGCTATGCAGGTGTAATTGAGAAGTTCATAATAGTTTTTAAAAAAATTTTACCTTGCACTGATACTGAATGGTGGCCATTTTTATTTGTAATCACATGGTGGTTTTTCAATTTGGAGACCAGGAAGTAACAGGTACATCAAGAATCTCAGACTTTTTGCAGATTACGCAGTCATCGAATTGAGTGCTATCCAAAAACATATCCAGTCAGATACCTATATACGATTTCAAATTGTTGCACAAATTGGCAGCTTACTTTAGGGCCAGTCCTAATGAAGTGATCCAATAAAAATTAAGTCAGTTGCTTGACCATTTTTAAATATTTTGATTTTTTATGGGTGATTACCCTGTAATTGAAAAGTTCAAAATAGTTTTTAAAACAAATTTTACCTTGCACCGTTACCG
The DNA here is from genome assembly GCF_023864345.2 of Schistocerca serialis cubense. Classification (NCBI taxonomy): domain Eukaryota; kingdom Metazoa; phylum Arthropoda; class Insecta; order Orthoptera; family Acrididae; genus Schistocerca; species Schistocerca serialis. The sequence continues at coordinate 188,725,062 of NC_064649.1, read as the reverse complement.
AATGGCAGCCATTTTTGTTTGTAAGCACATGGTGGTTTTTCAATTTGGAGACATTAGGTTAATTTTAATATCACTGCACTGTGTTAAGTTACAACACTGCAACTGACATGATTGTTTTTAGAAAAGTCTCCTCTACAACATTGTTTATTACCCAAAATATCCTAAATTCAAAAATAACCAGTCAAAATAACCTCCAAAGTTTGGTATTGAAAATTTAGAAAAGCCACTTTTTAGGCTCATAAATGACAACCAAGAAACAATTTTTTTTCTAGGTAGACATCATAAACTACTAGCCTTATATAGAGCCTTATACAGAACAAGAACACTGACAAATGTTTCCTTAATTTTTATAAATATTTGAAATTTGAAAATCTTAATTTTTTGTAAAGTGTGGGACTAGTTATCGTTGGTGGGACTGATTGATTTTTGCACATTTTGTGCACCTATATGATAGCAAAGTACTGTAAAAAACTCAACATTGACATTTGACTGTGAACATAGATACGAATTTTTGAAAATGAGGAAATAATTCCCATCACATTACAATTGATCTTATGGCTGTTGCCTAATTCATGTGTGATATTGGCTAGACGTAATCAAATTGAAGTTAAGGTACTGAATTATATGCATAAACTCTAAAGTACGTTAACTGAAAATATTTATTTAAAATTTTTCAACATAATACAAATGTTGAGTTCAGTAATTTTTCAAGATGTGGTGCTTCTGAATCCTAGTAGTTTCTGTTAAGACCACTTATTTCTTCAGACAGCTTGAGGGATATAGAATAAGACCTCCCAGTTGTTGTGGCAAGTTCAAGAACTGAAATCATCATGATCATCATCATCGTCATTTAAGACTGATTATGCCTTTCAGCGTTCAGTCTGGAGCATAGTCCCCTTTATAAAATTCCTCCATGATCCCCTATTCCGTGCTAACATTGGTGCCTCTTCTGATGTTAAGCCTATTACTTAAAAATTATTCGTAACCGAATCCAGGTACCTTCTTCTCGGTCTGCCCTGACTCCTCCTACCCTCTACGGCTGAATCCACGAGTCTCTTGGGTAACCTTGCTTCTCCCATGCATGTAACATGACCCCACCATCTAAGCCTGTTCGTAACCTCAACCTTGTGATAAGGTAACCTGAATCCACCCAGCTTTCGCTCCCATACAACAAAGTCGGTCGAAAGATTGAACGGTGCGCAGATAACTTAGTCTCAGTACTGACTTCCTTCTTGCAGAAGAGAGTAGATCATAGCTGAGCGCTCACTGCATTAGCTTTGCTACACCTCACTTCCAGTTCTTTCACTGTGTTGCCATCCTGTGAGAATATGCATCCCAAGTACTTGAAACTGTCCACCTGTTCTAACTTTGTTCCTCCTATTTGGCACTCAATCCGTTTATATCTTTCCCACTGACATTACTTTCATTTCAGAGATGCTAATCTTCATACCATAGTCCTTACATTTCTGATCTAGCTCTGAAATATTACTTTGCAAACTTTCAATCGAATCTGCCATCACAACTAAGTCATCCGCATATGCAAGACTGCTTATTTTGTGTTCACACATCTTAATCTCACCCAGTCAGTCTACTGTTTTCAACATATGATCCATATATAATACGAACAACAGTGGAGACAGGTTGCAGCCTTGTCTTACCCCTGAAACTACTCTGAACCGTGAACTCAATTTACCGTCAACTCTAACTGCTGCCTGACTATCCATGTAAAGACCTTTAATTGCTTGCAAAAGTTTGCCTCCTATTCCATAATCTCGTAGAACAGACAATAACTTCCTCCTAGGAACCCGGTCATATGCCTTTTCTAGATCTATAAAGCATAGATACAATTCCCTGTTCCACTCATAACACTTCTCCATTATTTGCCGTAAGCTAAAGATCTGGTCCTGACAACCTCTAAGAGGCCTAAACCCACACTGATTTCCATCCAATTGGTCCTCAACTAATAGTCGCACTTTCCTTTCAACAATACCTGAGAAGATTTTACCCACAATGCTGATTAAAGAGATACCTCTGTAGTTGTTACAATCTTTTCTGTTTCCATGTTTAAAGATTGGTGTGATTACTGCTTTTGTCCAGTCTGATGGAACCTGTCCCCACTCCCAGGCCATTTCAATTATCCTGTATAGCCATTTAAGACCTGACATTCCACTGAATTTGACGAGTTCCGACTTAATTTCATCCACCCCAGCTGCTTTATTGCACTGCAATCTATTGACCATTTTCACCACTTCCTGAAATGTGATCCTATTTCCATCATCATTCCTATCCCATTGTACATCGAAATCTGAAACATTACTGATTGTATTTTCACCTACATTGAGCAACTCTCCAAAATATTTCCTCCATCTGCCCAAGGAATCCACAGGATTCACAAGCAGTTTTCCTGACCTGTCCAAAATACTTGTCATTTCCTTCTTACCTCCCTTTCGAAGACTGCTAATTACACTCCAGAATGGTTTTCCAGCAGCTTGACCCAAAGTCTCCAACCTGTTTCCAAAGTCTTCCCAAGATTTCTTCTTGGATGCTGCAATTATCTGTTTGCCTTTGTTTCTTTCTTCAACATAACTTTCTCTGTCTACCTGAGGTCTAGTATGTAGCCATTTTTGATACGCCTTCTTTTTCCTTTTACAGGCTGCCTTGACTGTGTCGTTCCACCAAGCTGTTTGCTTCATCCTACCTTTACACACTACTGTTCCAAGACATTCTTTAGCCGCTTCTAGTACTGTGTCCCTGTACCTTGTCCATTCCTTTTCCAATGACTGTAATTGACTACATTCAACTAACTGGTACCTTTCTGAGATCGCTGTTATGTACTTGTGCCTGATTTCCTTATCCTGAAGTTTCTCCACTCTTATCCTCCTACATATGGACCTGAACTCCTGCACTTTCGGCCTCGCAATCCAAATTTCACTGCAGATTAAATAATGATCAGTGTCATCAAGGAATCCCCTGAATACACGTGTGTCCCTCACAGCCTTCCTGCCTTCCTGAAGTCCTTAAAAACTTTGTCACTATTCGATTTCTTGAATGGTGTTATTGGGCCAGCAGGGTGGTAAAAATGCACAGAAACATAATTATTTTCCAAACTTATGACTTTCAACCTCTGCGTGCCACCACTGTCTATCACACACACATGCTCCTGTGTCATTCAGTGTTAAAGACAGAGAAGTACTTTTACTGACACAATGATCCTGGTAAATTTCGGTATCTGATGTTTTGTAACATCGAACTTAGTATTCTGCAATTCCAAGGAATCTAGATTAGATTAGTACTTGTTCCATAGATTGTGAATATGACACTTCGTAATAATGTGGAATGTGTCATAGATATGACATTACATAAAATATTACATGACACTCAATATTTTTAATTTTTTTTAGGGGGGGGGGAGGGGGCGGGGGGAGAATGACCCACTTACTATATCCAAAAATTCATCTAATGAGTAGAAGGAGTTCCCATTAAGAAATTCTTTTAATTTCCTTTCAAATGCTATATGGCTATCTGTCAGACTTTTGATGCTATTAGGTAAGTGACCAAAGACTTTTGTGGCAGCATAATTTGCCCCCTTCTGAGCCAAAGTTAGATTTAACCTTGAGTAGTGAAGATCATCCTTCCTCCTAGTGTTGTAGCCATGTACACTGCTATTACTTTTGAATTCATTCGGATTATTAATAACAAATTTCATAAGTGAATATATGTATTGTGAGGCTATAGTGAAGATCCCTAGCTCTTTAAATAAGTGTCTGCAGGATGATCTTGGATCAGCTCCAGCAATTATTCTGATTACACGCTTTTGTGCAATGAACGCTCTTTTACTCAATGATGAGTTACCCCAGAATATGATGTCATACAAAAGCAGAGAATGAAAACAGGCGTGTTAAGCTAATTTACTGAGATGTATATCACCAAAATTTGCAATGACCCTAATAGCATAAGTAGATGAACTCAAACGTTTCAGCAGATCCTCAGTGTGTTTTTTCCAGTTCAACCCCTCATCAATGCATATACCTAGAAATTTTAAATATTCCACCTTAGCTACCGATTTTTGATTGAAGTCTATATTTATTAATGGTGTCATTCCATTTACTGTGTGGAACTGTATACACTGTGTTTTGTCAAAGTTTAATTAGAGCCCATTTGCAGAGAACCACTTAATGATTTCCTAAAAAACATCATTTACAATTTCACCAGTTAATTCTTGTCTGTTGGGTGTGATAGCTATACTTGTATCACTGGCAAAACGTACCAGCTTTGCATCTTCGTGAATATAGAATGGCAAGTCATTAATATATGTTAGGAACAGCAGAGGACCCAAGACCGAACCATGCGGCACTCCATTCTTGATTGTTCCCCAGTCTGAGAAATCGCCAGTTTTTTGCATATTATGTGAACTGTTTATTTCAACTTTCTGCACTCTTCCAGTTAGGTATGATTTAAACCATTTGAGCACTGTCCCATTCATACCACAGTACTTGAGCTTATCTAGAAGTATTCCGTGATTTACACAATCAAAAGCCTTTGAGAGGTCACAAAAAATCCCAACGGGTGACTTCCAGTTACCCAGCCATTTAATATTTCATTAGTGAAAGTGGAATTGCATTGTTCCTTTAATTGCTATACAGTTTTCAGATCTGATTTGAAGTGTTGTTTCTATATGAAGCACTATCTCTTCTTTCTTGATGGGAAAATAGGTGATATCTTTAATATTATGCTTGCAAAAGGCATACATATCCTCTTCTGTAAGAAATTTGTCTGTGGTCTTTCTTTGTATGCTGGATTTACTCACTTCATATTTTGTTGTACCTCCTACTTCAATGTTCGGTCTCCAACCCAAAATCTACTTTGCGGTTGCAAAGATTTGAAAATTCTTTTTGTTCTTGTATTGACTACCACTTCTATCTCAAAAGTGTATGAGCTTCTCAGCCTTGGACAACTTTTCTTTTATGTAATTTGTTACATACACATGGAAAACCAAAGTGCTGTGCTCCAAGCAGTTACTTAGAATGCAAATTGATGAACTGCAAATTTCGTCCTCATTTTTAACGTACAGAACAAATGGATGCACTGTCACCTGGTCATTGACCCAGTGGTACCCTTGTATTGCATCATGAACCACAAACGTAAAGTAAAAACTTAGTTTGGTATTTAGAAACATAGTGGTAACTTTGTGATTCTCTAAGTTATCAATTAAAGATTCAAAGTACTCTTCCTGAGATTTAATCACTTAAGCATTTCAGCACTGCAGTTGTGACCCACTGTCTCAAGGTAGCACTGTCGGGCATTTCCTCCTCAGATTCGCTAAACAATTCGAGAGCAGTTTCATTATTGTAGCATTTATCATACAAAATCATCATGCAGTCATCATTGTTAGTGTCACAGCCTGTTAAATCTAGTAACTTTTTGTAGATAACATCATTGGGTTTTGCACCCATAGTCACCAGTCTGACGTTTTGATGACATAAACATGGCTCTAAGTCTTTTCTAATATTGTCTGAAATTCATTGTACCTTGCTTTCAATAGCTGCTTTTATTTTTCTGCAACTCAGTTTTCTTATTTTTGAGGCACAAGATATTTCTACATCAGGAAAAACAAAATCCAATTTGCTAATAGCTTTTTCATTAGGAACCAAAATGTCATTTACAAGATTACACAGTTTTGGTCCTGGATTCATCACAAATATTTTTGAATAACAATTTGGGCATGGGGAATTTCCAGGATTTACATTAAGTTTCATTTGGGTAGCTGTTTTACTCTCACTTAGCAAGGACAAATGTTCAAATTTTATTTCCCTCGAACCTTTAGTAAGTGGCTTTTTATAAACTTTGAATGGATCAGAGCATTTTTTTTTTTTTTCCAGAAATGTGATTGTATGTCAGAACATATTTTCCCTTAAGATACTCAGAAACTGGTGATACAGAAGACCCTACTTGTTATTTTAGACAAAGTTTGTCTATCTTCGTCAAAGTCACTAACATATTTTACATTTTTTGAAACTGAACCATACACTGTTTTGTGACACACTTAACTTAGAGCACTGTTCATCCATTTTATTGCATTCCAATTAGGCTTTTAAATTTATTTATTATTAAATTTTAAAATTATTTTAGTTGATTTCAAATTACACTAAAAACAAAATTACATAAAATATTCTATGCTCTCAATGAAGTATGAAGATCCATACTAACAGAGGTTTCTGGACAGACTGGCTAAAACAATACCATACCCAGCAAATGTAGTGGGGGAACACAGTTTATGTCACCGACTACTGGGCTGCAGTACAGACTTGTAACTCTGGCTACCAAGCCCCTGTACACACTTGTCATGCACAAAATAGTAGACTTACCAACAATAGGGAAATTTTTCATGTTTATTATTTTACTTTTATCATTTTGAACTTGTAATAATGTGCTACTTTTTTTTAGGATAAACCTAGGTGTAAATGGGCAATTTTTTTAAACATAGAACCAAAGCAAAAGCTCCTATTGTTGAATATTTTGTTATTAAAATAAATAATAATAACTAAATATAGGATGACGGTGTTAACTTAATATATTAAACTAAACTCCACCCCGAACAGGCCACGGAGGCCCGAGGGTACTGACCGCGAGCCGTGTCATCCTCAGCTCACAGGCAACGTCATCAGATGCGGATACGGAGGGGCACGCGGTCGGCACACCGCTCTCCTGGCCGAATGTCAGTTTCCGAGACCGGAGCCACTACTTCTCAATCGAGTAGCTCCTCAGTTTGCTTCGCGAGGGCCGAGTGCACCCCACTTGCCGACAGCACTCGGACGAGTGCTAGCTCGGTCCGACAGCATTCGGCAGACCGAAAGGTCACTCGTCCGAGTGCTAGCTCGGTCCGACAGCACTTAACTTCGGTGATCTGATGGGAACCGGTGTTACCACTGTGGCAACTAAATTTTATTACAATGGAACAATAAACCATTTAAACGGGCACAATATCAACTATTTCATCGTATTCAAAAATTCATATCTTTGTTCACAGTCAAATATCAATGTTGAAATTTTTACAGTACTTTGCTATCATATAAGTGTACAGTAAGTGAACAAAACAAATTTTTATATTCAGTCTCACCAGAGATAAATAGCTCCAAACCTTACAAAAAAATAATGATTCTCAAATTTCAAAAATTTATAAAAATTTAAGGAAACCTTTGTCAGTGTTCTTGCTCTATTTAAGGCTAGGAGTTTATGATATCTAACTAGAGAAAAAAAATACACTCTGATAATCACTCCTTGGTTGTTATTTTTGGGTCTAAAAAGTGGATTTTCTGAGTTTTCAATACCAAACTTTGGAAGTAATTTTGACTGGTTATTTTTTAATTTAGGGTGTTTTGGGTAATAAACGATGTTGCAGAGGACATTTTTCTAAAAACAGTCATGTCAGTTGCAATGTTGTAACTTAGTCTAGTGCAGAGATATTAAAATTAATGCTAGTGTCTCCAAATTGAAAAACCGTTGTGCACTCACAAATAAAAATGGGTGCCATTCAGTAAGGGTGCAAGGTAAATCTTTTTAAAAAACTGTTTTGAACTTTTAAATTAAGGGTAATCACAACAAAATATTTAAAAATGGTCAAGCAACTCTCATTAGATCTTTTCATATGGACTGATCCTTACAACATAAAACAAAGGTAATGAAGTGCAATCTGATCAAGTCAGGTGGTGCTGGAGGGAATTGGATTAAAAAAATTAGTTTCTATATGTTGTAGATACATTTACTATCTGGACTGGAAAGTAATTTAAGTCATCAGAAATAAAGAGGGTATAAAATTAGTACTGCCAAAAGAAGGAAATGTGTCTCTGAAAAAGTGAGTATGTTATCATCTAATCTAAGTATATGTGTTAGCTAGCATTTTGTTATGCATTCATTTGGAGAGTAGTCTTCCATGGATAATACATAGTATAGATGAGGCAAAGATAATAGTTTTTGAAATCTGGTTCTACAGGTGAATGATGAAAATGGAATGGGTACATCAGATAATACACTTAAACTAATAAATAAAAATAATCAGTTTTTGAAAATATAACAAAAAAATACACTCTGATAATCACACCGAGGTCACCACTTCGACGCTGTAGAGCACTCTCTGGAACAGGATAGTGCGTGTTGCTGGTGTGCACCCTCTGCCTATGCATATTCACCTTAACTGATACCTTGGTGGTAGTTTTGCCAATGTAAAAGGCCGAACAGTGTTTAAATAACAGCTGGTGCATGATGTGTGTCATTTCACAGGTGGCTCTCTCTTTGACTGTACATGTTCTGCCAGTTACAGGGCTAGTACAGGTGGTGGTAGGAGGGTGCAAGTCTTACAGTGAAGACAACCACAGGGGTAGGAGAAATAGCATAGGGAGAGAGGTGCAGAAGGAGAATGAGGTCTGAAAGGATATTGCAGAGACTGCGAGGGTGGCAGGCAAAATGTCAGACAGAATGAACCCCATTTCAGGGCACAATTTAGGGAAGTCAAAGCCTTGTCAGAGTAGTTAACTGTATTTAATTGGGACAAACTGACAAAAAGAAGGGACAGGTTGTTAAGACATTCTGAGGCATCAAGGAATGGAGGAAAGTGTGGTGAATGGGTAAAAGTCATACAGAAGACAAAACTTGAATACAATGAGCAAATTCAAATGTACAAGGGTAATCCCAAAAGTAAGGTCTCCTATTTTTTTTGTAAGTACATAGACCTGTTTATTTCTACAATCGTTTACATCAGTTTACAGCTTGAACATTTAGCTATTTTTCGACATAATCACCATTTCTCTCAATGCATTTTTGTAGACGCTGTGGCAGTTTTTGTATGCCCACATCATACCAGCTCGCCACCGTGCTGTTCAGAAAGTTATGAACCTCTCCTTTCACCTTGTGGTCAGAGCTGGGACCACAGTTAGCACTGACAGGTACTGTGAGACTCTGAAAAAACTTGAATGGGCAATTCAGAACCAGAGAAGAGGAATTTCAAGCAAGGGCGTACACATTCTCCGTGACAATGCTGGCCCACACGTTGCTCGGCAAACCTTTGCTCTCCTGCAACAGTTTCAGTGGAACATAATCACCCACCCACCCTGTGGTCCTGACTTGGCGGCCAGTGACTATCAACTGTTCCCTAGGTTAAAAGAACATTTGGCCGAAAAGTGATTCAGCTCCAATGGTGAGGTGTAAGAAGAGGTTCATAATTTTCTGAAAAGCATGGCAGTGAGCTGGTATGATGTGGGCATACAAAAACTGCCACAGCATCTACAAAAATGCATCGTCAGAAATGGTGATTATGTTGAAAAATAGCTAAATGTTCAAGCTGTAAACTGATGTAAACCATTGTAGAAATAAACAGGTCTATGTACTTATAAAAAAAATAGGAGACCTTACTTTTGGGATTACCCTCGTATGTAGGTTTTTGTGTTTATATAAATGTGAAGAGACTTCTACCTCTACATCTACACTCCACAAAACACCGTGAGGTTCATGGCAGAGGGTACATTCCAGTGTACCAGTTATTAGGGTTTCTTCCTGTTCCATTCACATATGGAATGCAGGAAGAATGATTGTTTGAGGACCTCTGTGCATGCAGTAATTAGTCTAATTTTATCTTCACCATCCCTATGTGAGCGATACATAAGGGGTTGTAGTCTCTTGCTAGAGTAATCATTTAAAGCCAGTTCTTGAACTTTGTTAGTAGACTTTCTCGGGATAATTTATGCCTGTCTTAGAGAGTCTGTTAAGTTTTTTCAGTATCTCTGTGACACTCTGCCACTGACCAAACAAACCTGTGACCAGTCATGCTGTTCTTCTCTCTATTCATTCAATATCCTCTGTTAGTCCTATTTGGTATGGGTCCCACACCCTTGAGGAATATTCTAGAATCAGTCACACAAGTGACTTGTAAGCGATCTCCTTTTTAGACTGATTGCACTTCCCCCACTATTCTACCAATAACCCATGAGCTCACAGGAAGAAATTATCAAAATCCTACGGAGCAACATTCACACTTTAAAAGCAGAACTATCAGTGCAGAAGCAAAAAAAATTGGGACCTGAAAGGGGAAGAAAATGTTTTTGTGAAATAGCTGTGGCAATTGACGAAAATAACATCAAAAACACGCGGACTATTACATCTGTTCAAAACAATGCACCTGCAACACCTACAGAAGAAACTAGCACAGAAATCACAAAAACTCCAATTTAATGTAAATGGGCAAGTGTAACATGCAGAAAAAAGAACTCAAAGCACCTCAGTAATGTAAAACAGAACGAAAACAGTGATTTCCTTGTTATGGGCAATTCTCTGCTCAAAAATGTGGCAGTGCCAAATTGCACAATAGACATTCGCCCAAGTTTCAAGACCCATCAACTGAAGAAACGTTTTAACAACATATATAACTCGAAGGATGGTTCAGCAGAGGCATCTCGGAAGAATTACAAGGGGATATTCATCCACGTAGGTACAAATTCCCTTGCAAGCAACACTGAAGAGGAAATTGTAAACAAAACAAAAAATTTAATTTGATCTGACAGATACGTCTACAAGACGTTTAGAATGGTAGTGAGTGGTATTGTCTACAGAAGATCTGTGAGTGATAGTTAAATAGCGAGAATAAATAGTGATATAAATGAAAGCTGTAATGATATGGGAGCCGTGTATGTAAATCCTAATAAGTTCTTAAGCAATAAATGCTTGGGTAAAGATGGTCTTCATTTTAACAGATTAGGATCAAAAATTCACAGCAAATTGTTCACTGATACTTGTAAAATTCTGAATAAAGGGGGAAACTTATAAGGAATGATGGGGATGAGAAACAGTGTTTGGTAACAAAAATGACAAAACCAAAATGATACCCAAGAAAGAAAATACTGCTTGAAACCATAAATAAGAAAGAATGTTCCTACATAATGCACTTGAATATAAATGGTCTAAGTGCTGACTTTCAAAACAAAAGTCATTAAATGGACGAATTACAAATTATTCTTTTGCAGTATAAAAATATCAAAGTTATTTGCCTCAATGAACATTGGCTTACATGTGACAATATCAAAATTCTTAACAAAATCGAAAATTTTGAAGTAGCAAACAGCTTTTGTAGATGTGAGAAATCATGTGGAAGCTCTTGCATACTTACACATTCTGAAATAAAATATGCAATAAGAAATAATTATAATCATTTGAATGAAGACAGTATATTTGAGAGCTGCTGGATCGAGTTAAGGGACCTAAATATCATAGTAGTTTCTATTTACAGAGTATCAGAGAAAGCTGCAATTGAAACTTTTCTGTCCAAGTTTCAGTGCCTCCTTGAAAATCTAAAAAAATAAAAAGAAAAAAGGTTGTAACAGCTGCTGACTTCAACAATAATATCCTAGGTCAAAGCAATGATGTGTCCAAATTCACTGACAGTAAAAACTTTTGGCTTCAAAGTAAACTTTAAGCAAGCCACTAGCGTAAATGCACAGTCAGCCATTTGTATTGATAATATCCTAACCAACTGTGTATTTGAAGATGTCCATAAATTTTGCTTAGATCTAAGGAACTCTGACCACTCTGCATTATTCATTGAATTACCAAAAATTAACAAAGAAATTCCATGCAACAGAAGCTCTATGAAAAGTAACTCCAATGAAAAAAATTAATTGTATTTAGAAATAAGTTAAGAGAGGTTGAATGGCTTTATGACAACTGTATTTCAAGTAGTAGTAACTTTGACAAATATTTAAGCAGTTTTCTTGGGGTGTTTAATGAAACTTTTCCACATCTACATCTACATACATACTCTGCAATGCACCATATGGTGCGTGGTGGAGGGTACCTCGCACCACAACTATCATCTTCTCTCACTGTTCCAGTCCCAAACAAAACGAGGGAAAAATGACTGTCGATATGCCTCTGTACGAGCCCTAATCTCTCTTATCTTAACTTTGTGGTCTTTCCACGAAATGTAAGTTGGCGGCAGTAAAATTGTACTGCAGTCAGCCTCAAATGCTGGTTCTCTAAATTTCCTCAGTAGCGATTCACGAAAAGAATGCCTCCTTTCCTCCAGAGACTCCCACCCGAGTTCCTGAAGCATTTTCGTAACACTCGTGTGATGATCAAACCTACCAGTAACAAATCTAGCAGCCCGCCTCTGAATTGCTTCTATGTCCTCCCTCAATCTGACCTGGCTGCTATTTGATTAAGGTTACCAGATAAACCACTTCCTGCCCTATTCTCATTTTATATTATCCTATTTTGTTAATATTTTATCTGTATACAGGGTGATTATTATTAACATTTTAAAACCCTCAAAGTGACGTAGATGACACAGAGACAAGTAATTTGATACAACACGTGTGTCCTCGCAAATGTTGAGAAATACTCCAAAATTGGAATGGCAAATGTTGAACATGTGACATCACCAGACGACACACCCTCGCCCATAGGGGGCATTGCTATACATCACTCCGCCAGACTACTCTGTTTTTGTAAATGTAAAATGATTAATTATCATATTGGATTACCACTACTGCAAGTACTACTGTGTCACATTGGTAATGTGAGAATGATACAGAGTACACTAGCGGAGTAGTGTGTAACAGAGCCCTTGGACCAACAAGTGTAGAACCAACAAGCCCAATGACTGCACAAGTGGTTAGTTATGTTACCTGGACACATCACATGGCTGCCATCCACTTTTGGGGTGTCTCCCGACATTTGCAACTCTGTGCGTCTTATATCAAATGAATTGCCTCAGTGTCATCTACGTCGCTTCAGAAGCTTTCAAATGTTAATAAGAATCACCCTGTATATTATTTCTGTAATGTTTCTGACATGTCTGATACTATTGCACTAAGTGGTTGACGGGGGAATAAGTAAATAATGAGGCTTATATATATTTCACAAAATACAGTTGCCTTAAGAAATAAATTATCAATGCTATCACACTATGTCCGTCTGTTCTTGTTGGGAATATTACTGAGGGTGTCAAAGCAAAGCTGGACATCATTAATTCTGTGTGTCCTCAGTACAAAATATATGTGATGAAACTGATATTGAAGTCCCCACATACAATCATTTCCCTGTTATTAATACTATCTTTAGCAGCCCCTCTAATTGTTTAATTAAGTTTAAAACATTTGCTGTTGGGGAGCCACTACATATACAGCCAGGACTGGTATCTTGTATGTTTCCAAGGTTAAGCACAGCTTTCAAACAGCTGTTCAGTGCAGTACTTAGTGAGTTCACTGGCCTGGGAGTATATTCCACTTTTCGTGTATATGGCCATTCCTCCTTTCCTCATATTACACCTACAGTAAAGTGATACTAACTTGTTAGAAATTTGGGCAATAACAAAAGGGTGGCAGGAATTACCCTACATCTTTCTAAGGCCTTTGATAAAGTAAACCACCAAATTATCCTTGACAAACTGGAGACAATACACATCAGATGAACTGGGAGGAAATTGATTTAATCCCGTTTCCAGGCAGAAGTCAGGTTGTGGAACTCCTCTCATCTCAAAACAGGCGCAAAATAAAGTGCATCTCACATGCTAAGAAAGTGGAAGCAGGAGTCCAGGGTAGCGTTCTTGGCCTCCTATCATTCTTGATCCATACAGATGACATTGAAAGCCCCAACAGTTCACTTGGCCCCCTATTATTCTCGATCTATATAAATAACATTAAAAGCCCCAACACTTCGACCAAAATTATACTATTTGATAATGATACAAGCATAATTATAAGTAATGATAGGCAATCCTTATCCACTACAGCTGAAAATGTTCTGAAGTGCGTGCAGCAGTGGTTTCGTGCTAACAAGTTAACACTTCATTTAAATAAAACAATCTGCATACAGTACAGTGAAATAAAAGAGAAGGATGACCTCTGTTTATTATTGAGCGACCAAGAGACAGAGAAAGTAATGTCTACAAAATTTTTGGGCATGTGCATTGATAATTACTTGAGCTGGAAAGACCATGTCATATACACACCTCAAAAATTCCATTCTGGAAGTTTTGCATTGAGAATAATTTGTGCAGTCTGTAGCACGGAGTGTGTAAGATCGGTATATTTTGCTCATTTCCATTCTATTGTATCTTGTGGAATAATGTTCTGGGGTGTAACAAAATCTCATCTGTAAAACATTTTTAAATTACAGAAAAGAGCCATTTGAATTATTACACGCAGCTCTCCACAAACACTGCTGGTCCAAATTGAGAAACCAGTAGTTAAAAATACCTACAGTACCATGTTTTTACATATTCAAAAGTGTACTGTTTACAAGAACACATATGAGTAGTTTACATACAAATTCTGGTTTTCATAATTACAATACACATATCAGTAAGAATCTGCTTGTAGAAAGACAATGCTCCTCCAGTTTGCATCAAGGGAATGGAAGATGACAGAAAGTTTAAAAGTGAATTCAAAAATTGCCTTTTAAATAAATGTGTTTAACCCTAAATTACTGGCAAATACTTGTATCTTCTTCATTGTCATATGAATCATTCTGTTCTCATTGTAAATTTTATACTTTGTTTTTATACTCTTTTAATTTCAAATGGTGTGATAAATGTGTTTCTCAAAGTGTACTGCATGCATTTCAAACCATTATTTACTTGAAACTCCCTCGCAGATTAAAACTGTGTGCCAGACCAAGACTCGCACTCGGGACCTTTGCCTTTCCGAGGCAAGTGTTCTACCCACAAGCTTGGGTAGCTCATTGGGTAGAGCACTTGCCTCGGAAAGGCAAAGGTCCCGAGTTCGAGTCTCGGTCTAACACACAGTTTTAATCTGCGAGGGAGTTTCATATCAGCGCACACTCCGCTGCAGAGTGAAAATGTCATTCTGGAAGCATTATTTACTTATTCAGAAAGCATCTAGAAGACCAATGCATTAGTTCACTGTATCACATTTTTTAATGGATTGTAAAATGTTAATTTTATATTTATTATATTAGTTTGTAAAATTGGGCTGTGCATATACAATATATCGTATTATGGTAATTCCTTTATCATGTAAGTTCTGCAAAGGTTGATAACAAACTAAACTATCAATTTAGAGACCTCTGTTCATGCTCTGCGAGTTCCACATGGTGTTCGTTATGCATAGCACATCTGTAGAAACATCTTTACTGTACTGGTAGGAGCAGCACATCTTTTATATCTAACATGTGTCTTATATTTTAATGTAAAATTCCAAATTTATTATGGTAGCCACCATTTCTGCTGTCCAAGCTGCAGTTCTTTTCCTAGTGATTGTTACAACTGTGTCTGTCGTTATTTGGTATCTCTGTCTTTCAGAAATATTTGCCCTAAGATAGACCCTGTGAAAATATTCACATCGAAGGGATTGAAATTATTTGTGCAAGTAACATCTAATTGGAAACATTGAAACATAGCTCTTACCATCTCCATATCTGAGCAAGGGCCATACCTGGCATGACAATGAAATGCCATATTGTTTTTCACACCCAAGCCTGAAAATGTTAGAGTCTTGCACAATACACATGGCTGAACACTCAAAGATATGTGAACCACTTGGGTGCTACTCTTCATAATGCCCTACCAACATACATAAAGAGATTGGAGACAGAAACTGCTTTTAGATCAGAGTTAAAATTATTTCTTGCTGAGAAGTGTTTCTACATTGTAAATGAATATGTTAGTGTATAGGATTCCTAGGCCCTCATTCATTGTTGGGTTCTTTTGATCGTGTCAATGATATACCATCTATATTGTGTTTTTCTTTGCAAGGATGTTTCTGCTGTTGGTTTTCTGTTTCAGATGCTGTGTAATACACCTCTGCTGAGGAGAGATATGGTACTAACCTAATTGTGATGATTATAATGGCAGGTTTTCGAGTGTTCATGCATTACATCTTTTAGCAGTGTTACATAATGTGCTCAATTTTTTGAGCATTGTTTTGAATAGAAGTTTAATGATTTACCTACATCATTGATTGCAGAAAAATGCAAAATACACAATACGTCATTCTTTCATATAATTTGGTCATTTATTTTCAATTTTTCGACGGTGTTTTTATTTTCAACATTTTGTGTTCATTGATTCACTTTTTGTAGCTGTTGCAGTCACAATATACGCGATCTATTTTATGATTACCCTTATTGTACCGGACTGACATTCAAAACATTGGGATTTGTTTCTCATCGGGCCATACTGACTTGTGTTTCATCTTTCCCCTTGTTGCTAACATGAATGCTGGGATGCTTCCTTTGATCAGGTCCTGGCCGACTTTATGCAGTATCGTATTTTGTTAATGCCTTATGTAGAGTATATTATTTCTGTTATGTTTTCGACAGGTTCTATACTATTGTACTAAATAATGCATGGGTGAATAAATAATTATGAAATAGGTCTACTATCTGAAAAATAATCCCATGTTCTGTCACATCTTAATAAGATTTCGAAGTGGTGCAAGGATTGGCAACACGCTTTAAAAACTCAAAAATTTAAAACTTCCCAAATATTTTTGTTTGTAAGGAAGAAATAATCTCCTGCTACGAGAATCGTTTTCGTTATTACAGTTACAAAGTTATGCATTTTACAGGAACATGTTGTTGACCATTTTCAGTACATCAGCAGCACCGCAATTTGAGCGAGTACTATATTTGTTATAGTTGCAGAAATAGCGAGGTTCAACAAATAACGTACAAGATAATTTGTTATGCACACCACATCCCGCAACTGTGAGTTGCCTTAGTAGTTAGTAAACACAGCTTGACAGTAACGAATAGTATATACAATATTATCGGAGAAACAGAGCGAGAGTTAGAAAGTGAAACACCGCTTTGCAAACCTTTCTTTTTGAAAAAAGTTCTGTAAAGCATGTCAACTACGCACACAATAATTCAATTAATCGGTATTCAAATGTGAGTTGTTAAGCAATTTATATAGAACTATCATATAGTACATACATCATGTGTGTTCATTTATCGTGCTGGCAATGCTAGTATTCAAATGTTTTCTCACACTCCGTTGTCAGGACAATAACGCTGAAAGCATTTGAAATTTATCAATTTTCACTCTAGCAGAAGGTAGTTTCGGACTTTGCCGATTATTACAAATGAGGCCTTATCACTGAAGTTTGTAACATCCGATATCAGCGGATAACTGCCATTGTGAGCATTATCATGTTACATACCCTTTACATAAAATATATTAGTAATTCTTAAATTTAGTTACAGACCATATATTGACCTTAACCATGCATAACAAGAAGTAATATGTTCGGAAGTATTCTCACCTGAAAAGCTATCAATCATGTACTGCAGAGTGAATCAGCCAGTCTACTCATTTTTATTTCCGCTTACTGGCAGTTATTCCCCCTCCTGCACAGGGCTAGTGATGACATCGCGTTCCTTTAACTGTCGCCCGTCGTTAAGCCATCCACAAGCAAAGTGAAGGCAAAAAATCTTGCATTCGCATGTTGTTGCACAGTGCTAGGAGGTAGTGTGTTGAACACAAAAAATCGTGACCGGTGCGGTGTGAGCGTTGGGGTGGATGTGGATTTATTTATTTATTTCGTGTTCCATAGATCCATATGGGAACATATCCCTGGATATAGAACGAGTCAAGGTTTTTACAGATTATTGTTTTGTGCACATATACATTGATCTTATCATTAGATTAAAGAAACTGTGAAGTTTACCATATACCCTTAATATTAGTTAAGATACAAGACATCTGAAAGAATATACAGTCATACATAAATTTGGGTATTGTTCTTAAGTTATACAGGCGTCATATACAGACATACATAAATTTGGGTATTGTATTAAGTTACACTGTACTTACGGAGTATGATTAATCAATTGTAAAGGTCACACAGTAAGTTTTAAGCACAAACAAGAGATTTTGCTAAGAAATTCATCAATACTGTAACAAGACTCATCTAAAAGGAACTGCTTCAGATTTTCTTTAAACGTTAGCATGTTTCCAACCAGTTCTTTAATGAGCGGTGGGAGGGCATTAAAAATCTTGGTGCCACTGTATAAAACCCCCTTCTGGACCATGTTTTTCGTTTTTAGCTCATAATGGATATCCAGTTTTCTTTGGGTGTTATAACTGTGGTATGATTTTGAATAAGATGCTATTTTTTGAAACAAAGCACATCAGGGAAAAAATATATTGGGCAGGTGTTGTAAGGATTTGTAGAGCTCTAAACAGATCCCTGCACGAGTGCCTAGGGTGTACTCCACACATAATTCTGATTGCTCGCTTCTGTGCGTGGAACATTCTTTTGCTATTGGTTGATTTTCCCAAAATATTATACCATAGGCCATAAGTTGGTGAAAATAGCTAAAATATTCAGTTTTTATTGTGCTCATTTCCCTAGTGTCTGAAATTATTTTTAAGGCAAATGTTGCTGAGCTTAGCCTTTTGCACAGATCTTGAATATGGTGGTGCCACTTTGCTATCTATATGCAGATCCAAGAATTTGGAGGACTCAACCTTCAAAATCTTGTGCTCACCCATTTTTAGGTTCATTTCATTAGTAACATTTGTGTTAGAAGAGAAGTGAATGTAATTTGTCATTTTTAGGTTGACTGTAAGGCCACTGGTTTCAAACCAGTTTGTCAAATCTGCAAAAGCTTTATTTGCAGCCTAATTTGACATATTCCCTGAGAGATTATTAACTGATAACATGGTGTCGTCAGCAAACATGAGTATTTTCCCATATTCTGTACATAGTGCTAAGTTATTTATAAATATTAGAACGAGCAGTGGGCCCAGTACTGAGCCTTGAGGTACTCCTGCAGTAATGGAGCCCCATTCTGAAGATACCTGGCCACCATGCAGTCCTTCCACGATTACTTTCTGCTTTCTACCACACAGATAGGATTCAAGCCACGTGCCTACGGTTCCACCCATTCCTAGGGTCTTGGCTTTACTCAAGAGAATATGGTGACTTAAACTGTCAAAAGCTTTTGACAGGTCACAAAATATTCCAACCGTCATCATATTATTATTTATGGCTTCCATAAAATTTGTCAACAAAGGCATGTATTGCATCCACGGTTGATACCCCTTTCCAAAAGCCAAACTGGCTACTGCTGAGGATATTATATTTACTAAGATGCTCAACCATTCTGCTATGCATCAATTTCTCTAGTACCTTGGAGAAAACTGAGAGTAATGAAATTGGTTGATAGTTTGTAGCCTCAGTCTTTTCTCCCTTTTTATAAATTGGTCTTATAAGCCCATATTTTAGCCTGTTGGGAAAAACACCTTCTTCCAATGATGTATTACTAATATGGCAGAGGACTGTACTTATTTCTTTACAACAATATTTCAGTAACTTGCTGGAAGTGTTGTCAACTCCAGCAGAATTTTTACATTTTAAAGACAATCATTTTGTCTAATTCTATCACTGTAGTTTTTCGAAGATGCTTCTCATCTATTTTGTTAGTTAAGGTGTTATGCAAGTATTCTGTAGCATTCTTTACAGAACCCTGGCATCCCATTTGGTTGGTGACTGTTAGGAAATGATTGTTAAGGATATTAGCCACCATTTCGGGAGCATCCACCGAAAGGCTCCCAGTTCTTAAGCTAATCACTTCTTTGGCAGACAGGCTTTTCCCTGTCTCGCTTTTAACATATTTCCATATGGTTTTCATTTTGTTATTTGATTTGTCAATTTCCTTTTTTTAGATACATACTTTTAGATTTCCGGATCACCTTCCTTCATATTCGTTACCTGTGTGTTATTTTTTCTCCAACGAATCGAAAACCTCGGCTTCTGGCGAAATTGTTCTCCAGTGCAAAATTACACTACATTCAATTTCCTACAAAAAGGGACTGTACTTTTCTTCCTCTTGGACCAATAATTTGGAACGGGTTAAAAACAACTATTAAATTGTGTACCATATCTAACTGCAGTAGAGGCATACTAATGGATAAATTGTGTTCCAGGGGTGAAACAGGCTGGGCTGTGGGAGGTGTGTGGAGTAGAGTGTGAGTGAAGGTAGCTCACTGCACTGTGTTTGTGCACTTCCCACCTCCATAGGTCTACAAATCAGAAGGTGGAGCTGGTGATTCTCCACTCTATCTCGTCCACTGCGTCACAAGAAGCAACTACAGAGTATATCACAAACTTATATGGCACCTCTGTAGTGCACTATATGAATCACTGCCGACACAGTGCACAGACACGCTCGAGGAGGGTTTAGTTTGCACAACGTGCATTAACACTACATGGAATGCGAATATAAGGTACTAATAACACTAATACAGGTAATGAATATGAACAGAATCTACTTTAATCTCTGCATACTGTGCTACACTGCTACAGGAGAAATTGGTTCTTTATGGTTCTGTTCAGAAGACGTAGTGTTCTTCTAAGAAAGATCACTTCCACCATTGTGAGTACTGCTCACTTCTCTGTTTACAGACAGGCTGTAACTGCCCTGTGTTTCGTGTCCACTTATCTTTTGCTGATAGACAAAATAGCTTTGATGAACTTGTGTTTAATATAATCCATTATGGAGTCGAGGTAGCAGTTTTCGTTATACTGGTTATCACTGTTAACATTCAACCGCGATTCTTATACATATATTTTAACAACGCGTTTCAAGATATGATGATGAGAGCATTGTCTCTTGAAACGGGTTGTTAAAATATATGTATAAGAATCGCGGTTGAATGCTAACAGTGATAACCAGAACTTGTGTTTATATAGTGAAGTTATTTCCTGTTTGGAAAGGGAGTAGGCCTATTTATTTGAAGGTGTTAAGTGAGCTATTATGTTGTCAGTTACTTATGTGGTGTTGGTGGGAAAGGGACTGGACTGTAAAAAGTGGCACCCTGCTGCTGTGTATTGTAAAACCGTGTTATTGTGTTTTAGGCACTTGGTGGTGAATTAATGGATGACTAAAAATGTTACTGCACTTCTCTCCCATTAATTGTGTTACAGGTAGATTGCATAAATATTTTCCATTCATAATTCATGAATTGCTGCATTTGCAGAGTGGGCTGCACCGAGTGGAACCACTTAACGCACATCCACAGTACATCTTCCGAGATAGGTGTGGCTATGTCTGATGGAATGTGACTGTTAATATTGAAGTCTATAACAGTTATCTGCTGTAACGCATTGCTTGACTTATGTTGAAATATCTGAACAACTATTATAGTCTTGGTGACCTACTTTTGTTGCAGTGGATTAAGCCTCTGAGCCTCATCGTATTTTTGGAGAACTGAGGCAGGGTGATGCATTTGATAACCCTCGTGCTGTGAAAAGTATTCCAGCTTGTGACAATGAAATCTATGATGTCCTGTACATATTGACAGTGTGTCCTATTTGGAAGAGTCTCTTCAGCGTGGTAGACAATTGACAGTTCCAGCTGTTGAACTTTTTTACATGATATGAGTAGCGCACTCAACAACTGCAAATAAGTACCCAGTAAACTGAAAATAACTCCACTGTGTAAACATGAGTTCAGTGAAGCTATTCTGTCCATTTGCATAATACAAATGGACAGGAAATGCTGGGGAGCAGCACCTGTGGTGGGGGAAGCTGCCTTTCCCGTAACGGATCACTAAGAATCAGTTTCTCCTCTTGCAGTGTAGAACATTGTGCAGAGATTTACATACGTCCAGTTCATGTACATTCCCTGCATTAGTGTTGTTAGTAACTTGTATCTGCATTCTGTGTAGTGTTAACTCATTTTGTGCAAAATAAACCCTCCCCGCGGACATCTGCACGCTGTGTCAGCAGCGATTCATGTGGCGTATTGTGGACGGAGAACTTTGTGATGTACCCTGTAGTTGCTTCTTGTGATGTAGCGAGGGGGATCACCTGCTTAACCTTCAGTTTGCTTACCTAGGAAGGAGGGAAGTACATTAATTTTTTACCATTGGAACAATATTTTTAGTGCCGTAATTTGCAATTTTTTTCATCCTCTGCAAACTATTAGTCCTAGAGAAAAAGTGACTAGAACCTTTTTTGGCAGGGAAGTGAATGCAGGTTAATTTTGTATTGGGGAAGAATTTCCCCAGGATCCGTTGTTTTTGAGTCATTCAAGAACAAAAATAAAAAATTACCTTTAAACCTACCCCCACACAAATGCTCACACTCCACAGGTCAGGGTTTTTAGTACAATGTTTGTGACAATATATCCTAGAACTGTGTAAAACTTTGTGACTACGTGACTTTTGCCCTAATTTTCCTTCATTGACTGGACTAAATGTTAGTGTTTGGAACTGACACAGATAGTGAAGGGCTTCATCATCAAAGGTAGTGTTGAGATGTGTATGTAAGTAAACTGGTTTTCAGAATTTTTGGTGTTACCGTTGTTTGTATTTTTGCACGATAAGACATTTAGCGACAGCTGTAAACAGAATGGCAGAAGAACCTTTTGAGAGGACGGAAAAGAAACCCGAGCCTGTCAGCATTACCTCCCCTGAAATGTAAGAAACTGGTGGATTCCAAGACAAAATTGTGGAAAATGGAGACATCTTCAAATAACAGAAAGAAATAAAGGCTGAAGAGGCAGGATCACAGATGTCAGATGAAAGTTACCGCAAAAAAGGTTAAGTTGGAAAAGAGTGAAAATGAAAATGGATGCTTGTGCAGTGACTGAAGTTGAAGTCATAAATTGAGGATGATGGTGAGTAGTTCATATAATGTGTAATGCTACCTACATTTGAACTGTTGGCCTAAAGTGCACTTACAGTATACTTCAGGCTCTTGAGTTGCATGCTGCTGTTGGCAGATTGTATATCTCTGTTTAGCAGTGGAGCTGTTAAGGAGCACTTAACTGTGCTAACAACACATTAAAGAACCATGTAGGCCTACTGTATACAGATTGTCCACATTGTGTAGCTATTTAGATTGAGGTGTAGTTTCTTAATAGATGGCTAATGTGCTACTCAGTATCAAAAAGTAATTTGTGTTTTTATCTTATCGGTTTTGTTTGAAATGCACAAACGAGGAGCCACAGTTAGTTGCTTGAACCTTTAACATTAAAGTCCTGTTGCATTATAAGGGAAATATATTTGCTACCAGTGAATGTTAATTTTTATTCCACGCACTCTCCATTGACATTCTTAACTGCGAAAATAACAGTATTGGAGAATTGTACATAAATGTGTTGTCAAGGCAACACACTTCTAAAGACCAAGAGTATGCACTTGAATCTGTAATGAAAAATCTGTTACCTGGTGCCCTTTTGTGAGACTTACATTCATTTCTTTTTTTGTGACTCTTTATTGTGTTGTATTTTAAATGTAGGCATACTTTGTGGCCTTCAGTCCAAAGGATGGTTTGATGTAGCTGGTTTGATACTAGCCAATCATGTGCAGACCTCTTAATCTATGTATAAATACTGCAGCTACATCAATTTGAACCTGCTTACTGTGTTCGTGACATGCACTACCTGTACAATTTTTACTCCCCCCCCACTTCCCTCCATTAACAAATTGTATTTGCCACAATGCCTCTGGATGTGTCCTATCAACTGATCCATTCCTTTCGTTACACTGTGCCACAAATTTCTTGTCGTCCACAACTCTTTTGTGCATGGTGGGCATGTGACCCCGAGCTCGTGCAACTCTCTTTCCTTTCTGGGCTGCGTGCCTTCCCTTTCCACATCCCTTCCTGTCCCCGATCCTCCTCCTCCCCCCCTCCCCGCTTTTCCCTTCCCCTTCCTCTTCCCCTTCTCCTTCTCTTTGGGAGTCTGTTTTGCGCCTACA
The DNA here is from genome assembly GCF_023864345.2 of Schistocerca serialis cubense. NCBI lineage: Eukaryota > Metazoa > Arthropoda > Insecta > Orthoptera > Acrididae > Schistocerca > Schistocerca serialis. Next base: position 188,701,346 of record NC_064649.1, on the reverse strand, counting down.
TCCAGAGATGGACACTTGTGAACGAATGAAGTGATTTCTCTTCTTTTATCTCTACAATGTAACATATCTGCCCTTACTTTGCCCTTCTCTTTTCTCGATTCTTCTCTTTCCCTTCTTCTCAGCTGCAGCGCTTGAGAATTCTTCTCTACTTTCCTTTTCTTTCTTTCCTCCCTGTGCCTGTCTGAAGACCAACCCACGCGTAGCCGGTGACGGGGTAACGGGTAATTCCCCACCCCAGATAGACAAGTAGGACACGTACGTACCCCCTGGTAAAGGCCAGGCCCGAGGAGGGGCGGTTACCCGAGTTGGTACTTTCCGAACGTGCCGATCGGTCCTTCCGTCCGTTTCTCGGGAGGTGTGGCCTGAGGTGTACACAATCACCTAAGGCGGGAGTGCCCTCAGAGAGGGCTCCCACTAGGAAGGAGAACGCCATCAGAGACGCCAGTAATCGTGGTGGATACTTTTGCAATGGTTTCTTCTAATTCTAAAACTTCTGCCCACAAGAGAAAGCTAGACGAGTCTCAGCCACGGACAATTCTTCTGTCAGTGCCAAAGTTCCTAGTCATTTCTCAGTCTGACGAAGGTCGAGACTTCTCGACAGTCGACCCTTTCATTATTCAGAAAGGTGTCAATGCAATTGCAGGTCCTGTAAAGTCATGTTCCTGGATACGAAATGGCACTTTGTTGCTAGAAGCAGATAGTGCCCTCCAGGCACATAAATTGCTTCAAACTACGCTGCTACACACCTCCCCTATCCAGGCGGGAGCGCACCGTACTTTAAGCTCATCACGTGGTGAGGTTTATACAAGGTCACACAACGGATTATCAAATGAGAACATTAAAAATTACCTGTCTGATCAGGGAGTAATGGCCGTACAGTGAGTCACGAAAAGGGTTGAGAAGGAATTGGTGCCGATCCGCACTCTCTTTTTGTTGTTTGACAGAGTTCAACTTCCATTGAACATTAAAGCAGGATATTTTCAGTTCATGTTTACCATCCCCGACCCTATGCATTGCTATCGGTGTCAGAGGTTTAATCACACCAGCCAGTCATGTTCCAATATGGCCAAACGTGTAACCTGTGGCAGGGATGCCCATGAGGGTGCTTGTCCACCTCCATCCCCTTGTTGCATCAACTGTATGGGCGACCATGCTGCTTCCTCTATAGATTGCCCCATTTTCAAAGACAAACGGTTATTTCAGGAAATCAGAGTGAAGGAAAAGGTGTCGATCTTTGCTGCTCGAAAGTTATTCGCCAGTCGAAAGCCCACTGTGCCTCACGCAGGTAAATACAGCACTGTCCTTGCCTCTCCTCGGCCAATAAAGGAGGCGGCCACGCAGACTTGTGATCTCACCTTTAGTGCCACGGTCGTCAGATCGGCCAGTGCAAAGATCACCCCTTCAACCTCCCCACTCTATGGCTCACCCTTCATCGGGCTCTGCTAAATCACGAGCCCCAAAATCAGACACCCAGACTTCCAAAAAAGAGCCTACTCGTGAAGATTTTTTACGTATCCCGACTTCACAACCGTCGATCCCTCCCTCATCTCAACGTCCTGTTTCCAAGAAGGCTAATTAGAAACCCAGTTCCTCTCCTTCTCCGCCACGGCGTGTCTCATCTACAGCACCACCTGGCGGCCACCGCCATTGGCCGTCTTCTGTGTGGCCCAGGCGCACTGCTGGCGGCCGATCAACCGGCCGATTGCTGCCACCAGCAGCTGCTGCCGAACAACCTATGGATCGGGATCTTCTGCCTTCGGCTGAATGCTGTTCCACGCTGTCGGTCACTGGCTCTGAGCAGTCGTTGAGTTGACGGCAACCTTGGTCACATTCTTCCCTTTTCTGTCCACCCGATGTCCATTATCCATTGGAATATCCGTGGCATTCGAGCCAGTTGGGATGAATTGTCGATCCTCTTACGATCCTACTCGCCGGTCATCTTCTGTCATCAGGAAACAAAGCTGCGTCCCCGCGATCACATTGTTTTTCCTCATTTTAAGTGAATCTGATTTGATCTCCCCTCTGTTGATGGCACTCCAGCATATGGAGGACTCGTGACTCTTCTCCGTGTTCCTTCCAAACTGTTGCTGTCCATCTTTCCCTTTCTGGATACACCTTCTCTCTTTGTGCTGTATACATTCCATCGTCCACACCAATAGCAAGAGCTGATCTCCCTCATCTTCTTCGTCAGCTTCCGCTCCCCTATTTGCTGGTTGGGGACTTCAATCCCCACCACCTACTTTGTGGACCTCTGCGTCCTTGTCCGAGAGTCTCCCTGTTGATTGACCTCTTCCACCAAGTGGATGTTGTTTGCCTCAACGCTGGGGAACCTACATTTTTGTGTGCCTCCATGTCAACCTACTCATTTGGACCTTTCGGTCAGTACTATTCAGCTAGCTTGGCACTTTGAATGGTTCCCTCTTGCCAATAAATACTCGAGTGACCATTTTCCATGTGTCCTTTGATTACAACCACAATTGCCATCTATGCGCCCAAGACACTGGAAGTTTTCTTAAGCCGATTGGATGCTTTTCTCCTATCTAGCAACATTTGATGACCGTCAATTTCCTAGCATCGATTATCAGGTCACTCGTGTTACAGAAGTTTTTCTTACAGCCACAGAATGTTCGATACCTCGTAGTTCCCCTTTGCCCCAGTGCCCCCCAGTTCCTCGGTGGAACGAGGTGTGCCATGACACGATACGCGAGTGGAGACGTGCTCTTCGTGTTTGCCGCCATCATCCTACGTTGGCCAACTGTATCTGCTATAAGCAGTTACGTGCGCGATGCCTTCACATCATATACAACTGCAAGAAGGCAAGCTGGAATTTCTTTAGCAGCTCATTTAATACCTTCACTCCCTCATCAATTGTTTGGAGTCAATCCGACAGATATCCGTCACTTCCAGTTTTCCCCCAACCTCTGGGCTAACTGTCATGCAGGATACCTTAGTGTACCCAGTCGCAATCTCTAAGTCATTGGGTCAACACTTTGCTGAAATTTTGAGCTCTTTGAATTACCCACCAGTCTTTCTCCTGAAGAAATGGGTTGCGGAAGAGCGACCAGCGACCTCTTGCTTTTTCCTCTCAATATCGTGAAAGGTATAATGCCGTTCTTTCTATGCGGGAACTCAGACGTGCATTCTCCTCCTCTCGCTCTTCTGCTCTGGGAGCAGATGGTATCCACGTCCACATGTTGCTGCATCTATCATACCCTTGTCTGTGCAACCTCCTTCACCTTCATAATCAACTTTTGTGTTGACAGTACCTTTCCCAGAAAATAGCGGGAAGCTATTGTCATACCTGTTCTGAAACCTGGAAAGGACAAACATCTCCCCTCCAACTATTGCCCAATCTCTTTCACGAGTAGTGTTTGTAAGGTTTTGGAGCATATGGTAAATAGCCATTTAGGCTGGTGGCTGTGATCCCAAAACCTTTTAACAACAGCCCGATGCGGTTTCTGAAAGCATCGTTCGACAGTTGACCATCTTGTTGCTCTGTCCACTTATATCATGAACAATTTTCTCAGCAAACACCAAACGATAGCTATATTTTTTGATACGGAGAGGGCATACGACACCTGTTGGAGGACAGGCATCCTCTGCACGCTGTTCTCTTGGGGCTTTGAAGGTCGGCTACTCCGTTTCATCCGTGAATTTATGACAGAGCACACATTTGAGGTGCAGGTGAACACTACTCTATCCCATACTTTCTCTCAAGAAAAAGGGGTGCACCAGGGCTCCGTGCTAAGCGTTGTACTGTTTGCCATCACCACAAACCAATTATGGATTGTCTACTTTCCGATGTCTCGGGCTTCCTCTTTCTCGATGAGTTTGCAGTCTACTACACCTCTCAACAGACCAGCCTTCTCGAATGACGTCATCAAGGATGCCTCGATTGCCTCCATTCGTGGAGCATCAAAACCAGTTTCCAATTTTCTCCCAGTAAGACTGTCTGTGTAAATGTTTGGCGTGGTATGGAGTTTTATCTGCCATCTTTACATCTAGGCCCTGTTGACCTTCCATTCACAGATGTCGCCAATTTTTTGGGACTTATGTTTGACAGAAAACTGTGCTGGTCTTCCCACATTTCATATCTTTCGGCTCGCTGTCTGCAATCCCTCAACACCCTCTGTGCTCTGCTCCTGGGCAACGGACAGAGTGATCCTCCTCCGCCTATGCTGCGCCTTACTGTGCTCAAAATTGGTCCATGGAAGCATAGTTTACTCCTCTGCACAGCCGTCTATTCTTCAGTGTCTCGACTCTGTCCACCACCGTGGATTGCATTTAGCATCTGGGGCTTTTTACACCAGCCCCATGGAGAGCCTTTACGCTGAAACTGCTGAACCTCCGCTGTCCGATCAGTGAGCTGTCTGAGTCATTTTGATAGTCATCTGTCTTCCATGCCTGCTAATCTGACCCGTGTTCCCCCCCACCCCCCCCCCCCCCCCCACCCCGACGCCTCCTTGAATTTAGGGTATGCAGGCAACCCTTCCTCTCTGCTGCCACCAGGAGTCCACTTCCGTCAACTGCTACATTCACTTTCCTTCCAATTTCCTAAAACCTTCCTGACAAATAGGAGTACGCTGCCACCTTGGCCCCACACCTGGACATTCCTTCTCTGTGACCTTTGTCAGCTTCCCAAGGATAGTACCCCTCCCCTAGTTTATCGTTGGGCATTAGCTGCTCTATGCACACAAATGGAGGATGCCACATTTATTTACACTGACGGCTCCAAGACCACCTTTGGTGTCAGGAAAGCCTATATTATTGATGACACCCCTATTAAATTTCAGTTTCCTGACCAGTGTTCAGTTTTTACTGCTGTTCTCCGTGCTGTCCAATACATCTGTTGCCGTCAGCGGATACAGTATATTATATGCTAGTATTCGCTGAGCTCTCTTCTCAATCTCCAAGCTCTTTATCCTGTCCACCCTCTGGTCCACCAGATTCAGGCCTGCCTCCATATGCTCCACTTGGGGGGAATCTCTGTGGCATTCCTCTGGATCCCAGGGCATGTTGGTATATGTGGAAAGAGGCAGCCCATATAGTGGCGAAGGTTGCTTTCTGTATTCCTCAGCCCGCCGTTTGCACGGTTCTGTTTGCTGGTCTACAGAGCATTTTATGTTGTTGTGTTACTCTTTTATGGCACACTCATTGGTCTGCACTTCAGGATAATAAATTGTGGGTCATAAAACCTCTTCCCTGTGCTTTGACCTCTTCCGTCTGGCCCTGTTGTTGGGAGGAGGTAACTTTAACTTGACTCTGCATTGGGCATTGTCTTTTTAGCCATTGAGATCTTTTAAGTGGCGCTCCTCCTCTGCTTTGTCCCCACTGCTCTCAGTCGTGGATGGTGAGACACCTGTTACTTCAGTGCCCCTATTTTAAACCGCTTTGTGCCCGTTTACAGCTGTTTCCCGATATATCTTCCATTTTAGCAGATGACTCGTGCTCAGCTGATCGTGTCCTTGAGTTTATAAGTGTGAGTGAGATGACATTGGTCATTTGAAACTCTTTTTGGGGAAAACAACCACCTCTTCAATAGCACTTTTCTAAGATTTCCTTCTGTTTTTTTAGTTTTCCTCCTCATTAAGTTTCGCTCCCATTGATGCTGATTTCAATTCCTGTTTTATCCTTCACTAAGTCACAAATGGGCGCTTATGACCATAGCTATTTTGTGCACTGAAACTTTTTTTAATCGTATTGACCAACTAGGATCATGTTAACAACTTCAGTTCCTCATCTTCCTTTGTTATTTTCTATTTTTCCAGTATTCCCTCATTTTCTCTCCATAAAGTCTCTTCATTTCTTCTGTCCATGTTGTTCCCCATATTTTATTTCTTCTGCTTTGAATGCCTCCCAAATTTAGTATTTTATTTTTAAAACAGTTTCTTTCTGCTATTTCTGGTTCTTTAATGTTGTTTCTTTCTAGATCTTTCCTTACTACTGTAATCCATGCTATTGTCGATTTCTTCTTTCAGAAATATAGCAGTATTTGCTTTGTTAGTTTATTTCCATCCATTCGGTAGAGGGTCCAAAAAAGGTTAATCTTTGTGTGGCCATTACTTCATATATTTTCTTTATATTTTTGTAGATCTCCTCATTACTTCTTATATTCCAACCATCTGCAGTTTTTATTGCAGTTGTTATTTTTCTAATAATCCTTCTTTTGAGAACCTCTAATCTGTCCATCTTATAGTTCATTTTTAGGCATTAAGATCCATATAAACATTCTGGTCGAACCAGTGTGGTGTGGGGTTTTAGTTTTGTTTTTCTAGATATACATTTCTTGTTGTAAATATTTTTGGTCAAACCCTATGCTCTTTCCATTTTGTTAATCCTTACATCTATTGCAGATTTTTGTAGTCCATTCTGTTGAATAGTCTCCCAAGATATGTATGTTTATTTACTCGCTCTATTTTACCTATTTGTTTTGCTGTGAATTTTGGCACATTTTTTATACTTGTCATGAATTTTGTTTTTTTCCAGCTGAAATTTTGAAACCAGTTCTGTTTGCTATTTATTCCAGAAGGTTTATCTGAAGAACAGCTTTTGTCAGGTTTTCTGAAAGTATTGCAAAATCATCCACAAAAGCCAAGCAGTTTACCTTAATTCCATTTGTTTTCCTTCCCAGATTCATTGGTTCAATTTTGTGATTTGTTTAGCTCCGAATTTCAGATCCTTACAGTTTTTTGTAGAACACAATTAAACAGTAAATCACCTCATTTTATTTTTATTTTTTAAGTTCTTATCACCAAACCTCAAAATTTTTATTTCTTTTCCCGAAACTTTAATTTGTTCAGAAAATTTTTCTTTGGTTTCCTGTACTGCATGTTCATCATACAGTCCAAATGATAGGGTATAGGCCACAACCCTGTCTCACTCCCTTCCCAACCAGTGGTTCCCTTTTGTGCTCCATGACTCTTATAACTGCCATTTGGTTCCTGTAGAAATTCTGAATAGCATTTCACTTCCTGTATTTTACCCTTGCTTCTTTCAGAATTTAAAAGAGTGTATTCCAGTCAGCAATGTCAAAAACTTTCTGTAGGTTTACAAATCATATAAGTGTAAGTTTGCCTTTCCTTATGCAGTCTTTTAAGATAAGTCACAGGGTCAGTATTGCCTTGCCTGTCCCTACATTTTTCTGGAAATCAAATTGATTTTCCTCAAGGTAGGCATCTACCAGTTTTCCATTCTTCTGTAAATAATTTTTGTTAGTATTTTGCAACTATGACTTAGTAGCCTGATAGTTTGGTAACATCCACACCTGTCAGCACCTGCTTTATTCGCAATTGGAATTATTACATTCTTCATGAAGTCTGAGGGTATTTCGACTGTCTCACACATCATGCATGCCAGATAGAATAGTTTTGTTGTGGCTGGGTCTCCCAAAGCTATCAGCGGTTCTGACAGAATGTTGTCTACTCCAGGGGCCTTGTTTCGCCTTAGTTCTTTCAGTGCTCTGTCAGTCTTCCCGCAGTATAATGTCTCCCACCCCATCTTCATCAGCATCCCCTTCCCTTTCTACAATACTGTATTCAAGTTCATTTCCTTTGTAGAACTCATCTATGTATTGGCTCCACCTTTCAGCTTTCCTTTCTTTGTTTAGTACTGCTTTTCCTTCTGAGCTCTCGATATTCAGAGAGCTGCTTCTCTTTTTGCCAAAGGTCTCTTTAATTTTCCTGTAGGTGGCATCTATCTTTCCCTCAGTTATGCAGGCTTATAACGGCTTGCATTGTCCTCTAGCCATTCCTGCTTAGTCATTTAGCACTTTCTGTTGGTTACTCGAGTTCCTCATCTGACCCCAGAACTGTCATTTACTGCAGCTAGGCATTTAGCACTAATAAAATGTGAGTTACATAAAATGGAAGTGTCCGGCATATCAGCAGCCGTGAAGATATGAAAATTTAAAGGTATCTCCATTTTGAGCAGTACAAACTTTAGAATTATTATTCTAATTTGTTAATCCTGTGGTGTAGTCCACGTACTGTGTGAAAGTGACTTGTCAACATATGATCGAAGAACATTTATTATGAACTTTCCTGGTGATCTCAGTGAACTGTATTTGGTAATATCAAGACCTATGAACTGGTTAAGAGACTTACTCAGTTATAAAACTTTTGTGCCTGTGTTTGTTTATATTATGCATTATATGTATATTTAACCAATTGTATAAGAAATCTTTAAATAAGAATGTAAAATGACTGTGTAAACTTGTGACTAGTAATAATTGAAGGTTATTGGCAACGAAATGTTGTTGTAAGCTTGTAGTGTATCTTACGGAATATGCCCATGACACAGGCAAGTCCTAGGAGCAATACACATTGGGTTCAGAGCTGGCTAGAAATAACTTTTTCAGTTATTTTGAAATTTAACTTAGTTATCTGCCAGAATGCCTATGATGTTGGGGGCTAGAATAAATCTGCAGTAACTCATTTTCTGTTGTAAAAGGCAAATAAAAGGTGTCTTATACCTAGCGAAGGTTTTACATTGGTGAATCAACTGTTATTGAGACGACCTTTCCATCAACCTTTTTGCTTAATTATACATGGATCTTCTTAGGGTTTGTTGTACACTTTTCTAAATTTCAAAGAAGTATGGGTTTTCTGGGTAAGGACACCTTACATGTTGTGTAATCTATCCACCATGTGCTATGATCTCCTGCACCTACTATTAGAGTGGATTTACGTCTGCACCTGAGATCCAGCACAGTACGAGGGCAGTTCAATAAGTAATGCAACACATTTTTTTTCTGAAACAGGGGTTGTTTTATTCAGCATTGAAATACACCAGGTTATTCCCCAATCTTTTAGCTACACAACACTATTTTTCAACGTAATCTCCATTCAATGCTACGGCCTTACGCCACCTTGAAATGAGGGCCTGTATGCCTGCACGGTACCATTCCACTGGTCGATGTCGGAGCCAACGTCGTACTGCATCAATAACTTCTTCATCATCCGCATAGTGCCTCCCACGGATTGCGTCCTTCATTGGGCCAAACATATGGAAATCCGACGGTGCGAGATCGGGGCTGTAGGGTGCATGAGGAAGAACAGTCCACTGAAGTTTTGTGAGCTCCTCTCGGGTGCGAAGACTTGTGTGAGGTCTTGCGTTGTCACGAAGAAGGAGAAGTTCGTTCAGATTTTTGTGCCTACGAACACACTGAAGTCGTTTCTTCAATTTCTGAAGAGTAGCACAATACACTTCAGAGTTGATCGTTTGACCACGGGGAAGGACATCGAACAGAATAACCTCTTCAGCGTCCCAGAAGACTGTAAGCATGACTTTACCGGCTGAGGGTGTGGCTTTAAACTTTTTCTCGGTAGGGGAGTGGGTGTGGCGCCACTCCATCGATTGCCGTTTTGTTTCAGGTTCGAAGTGATGAACCCATGTTTCATCGCCTGTAACAATCTTTGCCAAGAGGTTGTCACCCTCAGCCACATGACAAGCAAGCAATTCCGCACAGATGGTTCTCCTTTGCTCTTTATGGTGTTCGGTTAGACAACGAGGGACCCAGCGGGAACAAACCTTTGAATATCCCAACTGGTGAACAATTGTGACAGCACTACCAACAGAGATGTCAAGTTGAGCACTGAGTTGTTCGATAGTGATCCGTCGATCATCTCGAACGAGTGTGTTCGCACGCTCTGCCATTGCAGGAGTCACAGCTGTGCACGGCCGGCCCGCACGCAGGAGATCAGGCAGTCTCGCTTGACCTTGCGGCGATGATGACACATGCTTTGCCCAATGACTCACCGTGCTTTTGTCCACTGCCAGATCACCGTAGACATTCTGCAGGCGCCTATGAATATCTGAGATGCCCTGGTTTTCCGCCAAAAGAAACTCGATCACTGCCCGTTGTTTGCAACGCACATCCGTTACAGACGCCATTTTAACAGCTCCGTACAGCGCTGCCACCTGTTGGAAGTCAATGAAACTGTACGAGACGAAGCGGGAATGTTTGAAAATATTCCACAAGAAATTTCCGGTTTTTTCAACCAAAATTGGCCGAGAAAAAAAATGTGTTGCATTACTTATTGAACTGCCCTCGTAGTTAATCCATCATAGGGGAGTGGAGGGGGCAGGGGTGGTCATCGTGCACCCTCTTTGGTCACACTCTGGTGGTGCTCAGACCATCTGTACCAAAGGAGGACAAATATTTATCAAGTGCATACAGTAATTGTATACAGTGTCTTATAAATAATTTTTCATCAAGGTTACATACATTATACAAGTACCATGTAAATAAACAAAGAATGTCTTTCAATAGTCATATTTAACTGTGCATTTCACAGTTGCAGTAATTAATCAAATCACAAAAGGCTCCATTTTTGGTATAACTCCTGATGTAACTAATCTAGTACTTTTATCTTCCAAAGTAAACACCTGGCACACTTGGAACAAGCCTAGTGTTTTGTCTACTATACAGATATCTACTATACAGATATTCTAAAATGTGTAGTCCTCATTTTCAGGCTTGGTCCATTCAAGAAGTATCTGACTTTTAACTACAAAATCAATCTTTATTCAGATACAATAGTTTCAGCTTCAAAGCAGTGCCCATCAGCTTCTACACACCTCTCCCAACACTGCTGCCACTGCTGGAAGCATCACCAGAAAGCCTCTTTCGGTAGGGCGTTCAACTGCTCCGTCGAATTCTGCACGTTGTCTTCTCTGTTCTGAAATCTGATCCCTTTCAGAGCCTTTTCCTGTGTATGGAAAAGCCAGAAGTCACTCAGTGCTAGGTCAGGGGAACAGGAAGCTGACAAACCACAGTCTTTTTTTGTTTTCCAAAAAAAACTCCGAATTAATGGGGAACGATGAGAGGACGCATATTGTCACGGTGAAGGGTGCCCACTGCCTGCGAGTCCAGCTGTTTGTATCTCACCGATTCACGCAGGTAACCTTTCGGTCGTACTCCTCGTTGACATTAGGACCTTCTGGGGCGTACTCGTGACAGACAGCACCATTGGAGTCACGAAAGATGGTCAGCATGACTTACACATTGATGCGGACCTGCCTCACTCTTTTGGGTCTCAGGGATGACAGATACTTCCATTGCAATGAGAGGAACTTTGTTTCTCCGTTGTACATGTAAACTCAGGACTCATCACCAGTGATTACTGCGTTACAAAAGTTCAGATTACTACGGACAGTATCCAGCACGTCCTGTCTGATCTCCAAGTGAAGTTGCTTATGCTCAGTTGTTAGAAACTTTGGCATAAATTCTCCTGAGATGGCATGAATGGGTTCAACACTAATTTTAACCTTGTGTGCAAGTTCTCTGCTCATGTTTAATCTACCCTGCATCACAGTGTCCTTAAGTTATCAGCTCTCTGGATGGTGAAGACCTACCTGAATGTGCTTCACTCTTCACTGATGCATGGCCATCTTTGAAGTGGTCGTGCCACTCCTTTATATATGTGGTACGCATCACTTCGTCCCCAAACACTTCTCAAATCTTGTCGATTCTATCGACCTGAGAATTGCCTAGCATAAAACAAATTTGATGCAATAATGTTGTCCCACTTTTTCTGTCATTTTGTCCTCACGACCAAATCCGATAACTATCTCTTATAAGTGTTCACCTGGCAACAACTAGGCAGTGACTGGTTGTTTCTGCTATTGTGAAAAAAAATCACACGTTTGCACTATGTACGCTTACCAACATAGAGGGGATGTGTGTCCCAAAGCCACTATTGGTGTCAACATAAAAAATAAGATTGGATACATTTTGAATAGTCCTCGTATAATGCTAAAGCACGTGCTCAGAAACTGAGAGCTCTCGGTATCAAATCCTGGTTGAAACACAGAGGTATTTCAGTCTGCCTTTACCCCAGCCCTAACCTCACCCTGACGGGAAGGCGTGAGACACGGTTCAGATTCCACGTTAAATTGTAGGTTCCCTTTCCCCGATTGGACAACTGGAGTAGATTAGGGACTCGCATGCCGCTAAAGTGGTATCCAATTGAAAGAGTTGCACCAAACTGTTGAGCCATGTAAAATTATTATATTAGCCACTGTTGTCCTGCAGTACCTAGTTGACACCCACGTGGTGACCCTTTTGTAATGTTATGTCAGGGCACACTAAGGTGAAATGTTACTGAAGCTCACTGTGAGCTTGTTGGTTAGTTATTATTCCTGTCTCCTCCCACCCTCCCCCACCCACCCCACTCTCTCTCTCTCTCTCTCTCTCTCTCTCTCTCCCTCCCTCCCTCCCTCCCTCTTTCCCCCAGTCCCTCCCTCCCTCTCTGTGTCTCAAACTATTTGAAAGTTCATTCTGTGTTTGCACACGGATCAATCAGAAGCAGTGTGTGTGCTAGTTTGAAAGTTTCTGGCAGACTAAAACTCTGTGTGCCTGACCAGCACATACACCTTGCCTTTCACAGCAGTGCTCTGCTAACTGAGTTGTCTGAACACAACTCGTGACCTTCTCTTGTAGCTTTACTTCTGCCACTACCTCCCGAACTTCACAGTAGTTGTTCTGCATATCTTGTCATTCTATTGCTCAGTCAGTAGAGAACTTGCCAGTGAAAGGCACTCGCTCCAGGTTTGAGTCCCAGTCTAGCACACAAAGCCAGGAAGATTCGTAATTGAAGTCAGGCATTTATGTTTTTGAAGCACTAGGCACAATCTTTCACAGCAGTTGTGATTAAACAAATACAGTTCGTACTCTTCATCCTGGCACATCCCTTTCTGTGTAATAACTGACAGTCGGGTTAGCCCGCATCCCATTCACACAACACCGACATTTCGGTCTCGCTGCACTCGGCCTATCTTCTGTGGGTGCTCTGACCTGCAGGTCCTGCATATTGCACCCATTGCTGATCTGTGTCCTTGCCTTTTGTGGAGCAGGCCTATGGTATTTCATTCAATAAACTTGTGATTAATTTTTATAGCTTTCGATTAGGACACAGCTCTCAAAACTGTAGGATACGAAGGGCAGAAGGAAAGTCGTGAACACAGTAGGTTTAGATCTTAGAGGAAGTAAGTCTTTTTACATTACTGAAGGATTGGAGTCCTTGCATAGCCTGTTCAGAACATGGAAATGGCACTCTTGTCACGGCAGACTACTGAATTGCCACTGTCTCGTTTCTGTTTCCATTTACCAGTTAGCCCAACTTCTCGAATTTAGTATTTGACACATTCAGTTTCCTTGTACCTCTGTGTTGGCTTAACCCCAAATGGCGACACACCTGCAAATATGAAAGCATTTAGATTTCTTCCTTCAGTACAGAACCTGACTGTGGTGAAGAGTAAGTGGGAAAGGGAACTTGCCTGTTGTGCACCTTTCTTTATTCTAAACGACTTTAATTTCCATTTTTCTTTTGTAATCTCAACACACAAGTATCATAGAGCATCTAAATTTTTGTAGTTAAAGAGTTGAGGACATTGTGTTTGTCCAGGCAATCATATATTTTGTACTTCAGCATTTTATCGTCTGTCTAACTATCCAAAACAATGAGCCTACACTTACATCCTTACTCCACAAACCACAATGAACTGCATGACACAGGGTACTTACCACAGACCCACTGTACCACTTTTCCTATTCCATTCAAATGTGGAGTGCAGAAAGTACGGTTCCTGTACACAGTTTAATAAGTTTAATCTTGTGCAAATTCCTATAAGAATGATGTATAGGAGGTTTGTAGTGTATTTCTACTCCCCTCACTTAATGCTAGTAGGCTCTCTCAGGATAGCTTCCGTTATCTACAGGTGTCTGCCACTTCTGTCTTTTTAGTATTTCTGTGATGCTATCCTGTGGGTCAAACAAACTTGTGACTTTTCATTGTACTCTTTTTTTTTTTCTTTGCATACATTCAGTATCCCCTGTTAGTCCTATTTGGTATGAGATTACATTTCCATACCATTCTTCCGACGAACCAAAGCCTGCCAGCCACTTTAGATGACCGAGCCTTTGTGATCATTCTATTTTATGACCCTGCATATTGTTACACCCAGGTATCTGTGCGAAGTGATTTGATTCTAATTGTGAGTTATTGGTATTGTGGTCATAGGACTAGTACTTTATTTTGTTTTGTGAAGTGCAGTATTTCACATTTCTGTACATTTAAAGCAAGTTGCCAGTCTCTGTGCCACTTAGAAATCAAAATTGTACAAATATGTGACTCTGTGCAGCTTTGTTGAGGCAGTGCTTCATAATAGATAAATGCGTCATCTGCAAAACGTCTGAGGTTACTATGAATGCTGTCGGCCAAACCACTGAATATTCAACATGAATATCACCCTTCCGTGAGACACACCTGAAGTTAGATGACAGTGCCTTCAGCTTTCCAGCTTTCCCTTTCATCTCTGAAAGGGATTGATTTCTAGCACTGAGATCTTTGTAATTAAACCGTAATTTGTTTTGACATTAGCACGCATGACCTCTTCAGTGTAATTCTCTCTGCTTCAGTGGCAGCAGACACACCACTTCTCCCTCACCTGTACACTGTTGCATCATTTACTGAGATACGTCACAGTCTAGTTGCCATGCTGATCTGGCTGGCAGAGCACATGGCTCCAGCCCTGAAAGTCCTGGGTTCAGTCCCAGATGGGGGAAGGGATATTTCTCATCCCAGTTGGAACTTAGTCAGGGGGGAATGAATAATATATTTTATAATCCTCCATTGTGCCTCCTATCTCGGTAACTGGTAGAACATAAACATATCGGTTGGATGTCAGTCAAAACTTAGTCGAGTGCACACATGTCATCCACTTCATTTACCATGGTGGGCAGCATGACGAGAGCCATCTCACTTTTTCTGAAATGGTGCGAGCGCCACGAACCCCGATATTTCACCGTCTCACCAGTAAGAGATCCGTGCTAATCCGACTCTCGTAGATACGCACTGTCATTACCCAAATTGTACTTATGTGAGGTAGCCTGGGAAGTAAGGTTGGTTAGCCACAAATAAAAGTAACAGAACTGCAATAACATTCAAATGTAATTGAGAAGCACTTTGTCCTCTAGTAAACGACAGTCGCCAAACTCGACTGTAATTATCGATCCCTCACTATTGTAACTGTCGTTCAAGACGAGAGCACACGAGAGACAGCAGTATCGGGCAAACGTCTTCCTTTACGTGCCTTATACGATACTTCCATCAGTAGTGTTGAACACGATTCTTCTTGCTAATTGAGAACTCGCTACAAAATGGGCTGACCGCGGTGGCCGTGCGGTTCTGGCGCTGCAGTCCGGAACCGCGGGACTGCTACAGTCGCAGGTTCAAATCCTGCCTCGGGCATGGGTGTGTGTGATGTCCTTAGGTTAGTTAGGTTTAAGTAGTTCTAAGTTCTAGGGGACTTATGATCTAAGATGTTGTGTCCCATAGTGCTCAGAGCCATTTTTGAGCTACAAAATGATTTAAATGGCTCTAAGCACTATGGGACTTAACATCTGAGGTCATCAGTCCCCTAGACTTAGAACTACATAACTACGTAAACCTAACTAACCTAAGGACATCACACACATCCGTGCCCGAGGCAGGATTCGAACCTGCGACCGTAGCAGCATCGCAGTTCTGGACTGATGCGCCTAGAACCACTCAGCCACAGTGGTCGGCGAGAACTCGCTACAGAGAGAATTTATCTCACATTAGTCATTTCTAGGACCTCATAAATTTATGTCACACTCTCTGTACTTACACAGTTACAACATGGAAAAATAATATGTAAAGGAACTTTCATTTGCATTAATCAGCTTTACACGGTCATGCAGACCTTTCAATAATGATTCTAAACTATATTCTTGCACATTTGCACATAATAAAGAGAATAAAAGAGTGATTGTTTAATACTTCCATTACACAACCAACTGGCCATACGTGTGGTTAAATTCACGACCATCAGAAATCTCGCAAACACTGAACCGTGCGCTAAAATCTTTTACTTGTAATGTTGAAACAGGACAATGACTTGAGAGTGTGATCCTACCATTGTTGTAATAATCATCATAGTTGGAAATGATACTTGTAGACACATTCAAAGCTACTTCCTTCTCCTGCATATTACTGCATATACTTTTTGCAGAATAATCTGTTACTATTCAGATGCCGTTTCAGACACTCGGAGCAGTCTCCAAAAAGCAATAGTACCAAAAAGTAACATATTACATCATAAAATGAAAATTTTTCCCGACCATTCATCTGTGTGACATGCCTCTCTGGCAGCCCACTAGTGACTTCATCTCCTGATTGTGCCAGTGGATTAGCTGGTGCCCTGCTCCACTGAACGCACTCGTCAATCACAGTTTTGTATCCTGCCTGGAAGACGGCGCATGGGTCTGCTCCTGGAAACTGAAAGGTTGGCCAAATGTAGGAAGTGAGTAGGAGCAGGAAAAGGTAAACACGTCGGTACTGCAAATACAGTTAAAGCACCTTTACTCTAGCAAGAAGAATACATAACTTTGCAATGAAGTGCGAAGTGTCCCAGCCGTCTGCTCCTGATCAAATGGGGAGAGTCTGGAGCGGAACTCGTAGATCTGCACAGCACCTGCTAGAGGGCGCTGTCGTCGGTGTTGGTGTCGTAGTGCCAACCTACACCACGACATCGTAGCTATCGATACCACACACAGTAGATGTATTCACTTTTAAAAACGAGTGAAAACATTTGAACTGAAAGAGAGGATTGTCGTCCATTACGTATCTCCCAAATTACCTTCTTCTGATAACAGTTAAAATAAATAGTTCTTAACCTCGAGGGTTAATAGCTCCTGGGACTATTTTATGTCTTTGTGTGATATCTCGATCTGTCGCATAGCAGAGCAGTACAGGGATTCCCCTCTGGCAGAGCTGTTCTGTGCATTTTTAAGCTGGCAGAAATGTCTACCTACTTGTATGTCCTTCTAGAATAATCGAGAAAGTTTCTGTTTTCCTGCTCTATGCAACTCGCTACCTTCTGTACATAATGTTCAGTCGTCCACCTGCCTAATGTTCTTTCAAGTGCTCCCTCTTACTTTAATTGGAGTACAAGGTAAATAGTTTATTTCACATCACCTTACGAGTGGCGTAAAATTCTTTTCTTTAAATTTAGGTGAAGTCTTTAGTTATTACTATTATCAAATGTAAGTAAGAAGAAAAACAGAGGAGGATACATGTATACATTAATACACTGGTATCCAAAATTAAAGCAACAAGATTTTATTTCCCTGTCCTCATTCGTGATAGACTCATACAAACTGTCAAAGACATCTGTACAATCATGTTCTGCATGGAACATGGCATTATGGGGGAATGGACAACCATTCCAGTGATGACATTAGAGGACCTATCAAATGGAGTAGCATTCACCGGGTAGTCCCAAATCCACAGTCGCTGTATACACAGCCACAGATGGTGCAGCGTGGCACGGAGAAGACGCCCACACGACTCTCCGCATTCGACGAGGACCTAGGAAGAATGAAAGCGGGACATTCACAAACTAATGTGGCTTGCTGGCTTATGTGAATCATTCTGTTGTTTCTCAGGTGTGGCAACAGTTCAGAGAGACCAAAACTGTATCCCAAAGAGCAGTGCAGGGCCAACCACATGTGACGTCAGAAAGACGGTTCCGTTATTTGGCTGTAAGGACACGACAGTAC
Organism: Schistocerca serialis cubense; assembly: GCF_023864345.2. NCBI lineage: Eukaryota > Metazoa > Arthropoda > Insecta > Orthoptera > Acrididae > Schistocerca > Schistocerca serialis. The sequence goes on along the minus strand of NC_064649.1, from coordinate 188,683,762 downwards.
CCCCTTAGTACTGCACGACTACTGGCATCTGACCTCGTAACATTCACTGGACGTGTGGTATTGTGGCAAATGGTGTACAGAAGGCTTCGGCAGAAGGGCCTTTATTGTCGAAGACCTACTGTATGTGTAACTCTAAATGTCTCCTTCCGTGAAGACGCGTTAGAGTGGAGTCCTTAATGTGCCACTCGGATGGTGGAACAGTGGTCCAATGTTATTTTCGCAGACAAGACCCGATTTCGTCTGGAGAGTTACTTTCGACAGATTATCATCTGGAGGGAACGTGGAACACGATAGCGGGATCCAAACATTGTGGAAAGAAATCAGTGTTGAAGAGGATTCCTAATTGTTTTGGCAGGCATTATGTTGACCACTCAAACATTTCTTCTTGAAATTGTACTGGTGAATTGGCAAGGTTTAACAGCTGTCAGTTATTGTGACAAGATCTCGGGACTTCACGTGCAGTTGCTGCTAGGTATTGCGGGGCAAGACTTTGTGCTGACGGATGATAATGCTCAATCTCATAGAGTACAGGTGCTTGAAGTTTTCTTGGGACAGGAGATACTGCACAGATGGTGTGGCCTGCACACTCTTCTAATTTGAATCCCATAGAGCATGTCTGGGCTGCACTAGAAAGGCGACTCGCATCGAGTCAGCATCCACCAACCACTCTCGAAGACATGCTAGCAGCTCTGCAGGAAGCATGGGAAAAATGGCAGTTATTCCCTCAGCAAGAGATTCGTGACATCATTCACAACGTGCCCCGCCATTGTCAGACCTGTACTGCTGCTGTATGTGGTAACACCCCACCCTGAGTAACTGCATTGTTTCTTTTGAGAGGATATTGTCCTCGTGTAAACCGTGTTTATATAGGGTGTCCCAAAAGTAGTGCACTCTTTTTAATGACAGAAATTGTAACTCCATTATCAAACAAATTACCTAACTATTTACAACTTGTAGTCACGAGTTTATTTGTGACAAACAACATTAGGCGTACGTCGACCATTTGCATATTGACAGTAATGAGTCCGTAATGTGACACTTGGAAAAAGTACACGTATGATGTCAGTGACTGTTGTGTTACATGTCGATATCAGTAACAACTCACACGTTGAACGATGGGAAATGAATACGACAAATCGTGAGTTGGCTGTCATTGGCAAACCACAATGCTCATAGATAATTTCCTGTCGTTTGTAAAAAAGGTTTTGTTATAGAAGCAGAACCGCCGACTACTACAGATTGTCCATAATTGTAGTGGATTTGTTATCTTAATTCTACATCTACACGTGTACTCGGCAAACCACCGTCAGGTGCGTGACAGAGGGTATGTCCCACTGTACCAGTTACTGTGGTTTCTTCCCATTCTGTTCATGTCTGGAGCACAGGAAGAATGACTGCTTGAATGCCTTTGTGTGTGCAGTAACTATTCTATCTTAGACTCCTGATCTCCATGTGAATGATACGTAGGGTGTCTCATTATGTTCCTAGAATCACAATCTGAATCTGGTTCTTGAAACTGTGTCAGCAGACTTCCACAGGATTGTTTACTACTGTCTTCAAGAGCCAGTTCAGTTTCTTCAGTATCTCTGTGACACTCTCCCATCGACCAAACAAAGCTCTAACCATTTGTGCTGCCCTTCTCTGTATACCTTCACATACCCTATTAGTCCTATTTGGTTCAGTTCCCACACACTTGTGAAATATTCTAGAACCAGTCACACGAGTGATTTGTAAGCGATCCCCTTTGTAGATAGATTGCATTTCTCCAGTGTTCTACCAATAAACCAAAAGCTACCACCTGCTTTACCCAAGACTGAACCCGTATGATCATTCCATTTCATATCCCTAAAAAGCGTTACACCCAGGTATTTGTAAGAGTTGGCGGATTCCAACAATGACTCATTGATATTATAGTCATAGGATACATGTTTTTGTTTTTTGAATGTACAGTTTTACATTTCTGAACATTTAAAGCAAGTTACCAATATTTACACCACTTTAAAATCTTTTCAAGATGTGATTGAATATTTATGCAGCTTCTCTCAGATGGTATAGACAACTGCATCATATACAAGAAGCCTGATTTCACTATTAATATTATCTGCAAGGCCATTAATATACAACACAAACAGCACAGGTCCCAACATACGTCCCTGCGGTACACTGGAAGTTACTTCTACATCAGTTGACGGTTCTCCACCACGATAAGATGCTGTGTCTTCCCTACCAAAATGTCTTCAATCCAGTCAAAAATTTCACTTGATACACCATATGATCATACTTTTGTGAATAAGTGCAAGATTGGTAGTGAGTTAAATGTTTTTTCAGAAATCAAGACATACTGCATCTAGCTGCTTGCCTTGATCCAAAGCTTTCAGTATGTCACAAGAGAAAAGTACGAGTTGGGTTTCACGTGATCAATGTTTCTGGAATTGTGCCTGTTGGTATTGTGGTGGTCATTCTATTCGAGATACCTCATTATGTTCGAGATCAGAATATGTTCTACAATTCTACAACAAACCGTTTTCGAGGCTATTGGATTACCCTTTTGGTACACGGGTGTAACCTGTGCTTTTTCCCAAGAACTGCACACAGTTTTGTGTTTGAGGGATCTACGATAGATTATAGTTAGAAGAGGGACTGACTTAGCCTCAAATTCAATATAGAATCTGACGGAGACACTATTGGGCCCCGCAGCTTTGTTCAGTTTTAATGACTTCAGCTGTTGGTCAACCCTACTGACACTAATGCTGAATTTCCAGTGGTACAAGGATTATACTGGGGCAATGCTCTCAAGTTTTCCTTTGTAAAGGAACATTTGAAAATGGAGTTAAGCTTTTCAACTTTTGCATTGCTACCCTCGATTTCAGGTCCTGTCTCCTTCGCTAGTGACTGTTATTGGCACCAAAGTTAGTGTCCAGTCTTTACATATGACCAGAATTTCTTTGGATTCTGTGAAAGATCGCTTGACTGTATTCTGCTGCGGTAGTCATTGCTCTCTCGGCAGCCAAATGCTTTTCATTCAGAATCTCTTTATCTGTAGCCCTATAATTTGTTTTACACCTGTAGTGCAGTGATCTCCATTTCCTTCACAATGACTGTATACCATTGAAGTTTCCTCCCATTATGAACTGTTCTACTGGGAACATATCTATCCAGTGCATGGTCAATTATTCTTTTAAATTGAGCCATAGTTCCTCTACACGCTCGTGACCTGTGCTGAAAGTTTCAAGTTCCTCACTGAGGCTGTAGTTGTAGTTGTACTTTGGTAATCATTGTTGCCACAGGCATGTCATAGTCACTGGTTACCAGTTTCAATGTGGACATCCTCAAAGAGGTCAGGTCTATTTGTTGCCATTAGATCAAATATATTTCCATAATCAATGGCGTTCCTAAATATCTGTTCTAGGCCATATTCAGAGAAAGCATGTAGTAATGTTTCAGAGGATGTGTTATCATGCCCACCACTAAGAAAACTGTAATTTTTCCAATTATCTGTCAGACAATTAAAGTCTCCGCTGACGATTTTAGTAAGATTTGGGAGCTTACATACAAGTGAACTGAGGTTTTCTCTAAAATTTTTGGTTACGTCAAGAGATGAGTGTGGTGGCCGACAGAAGGATACAGTTATCTTTTTACGCCCACCCCTGATACCGAGTCTCGCCAGAATAGTCTCACATGCAGCTTCGACTTCTGTCTTGGTGGATTTGAGTTTCTTGTCTACTGCAACAAATACACCACCTCCATTTGCTATTTGCCTATCCTTTCGATATACTGGCTGATGAAAAACTCGGTATACATTATTCCGTGATTTATTCAGTTTCAAATTTAGATAGAGAGGTACAAATTGACACACATGCTTGGAATGACATGAGGTTTTATTAGAACCAAAAAAATACAAAAGTTCGAAAAATGCCCGACATATGGCGCTTCATCTGATCAGAATAGCAATAATTAGCATAACACAGTAAGACAAAGCAAAGATGATCTTTATAGGAAATGCTTAATATGTCCACCATTATTCCTCGACTACAGTTATTGTTGAGGAATGATGTTGTGAACAGCACTGTAAAGCATGTCCGGAGTTATGGTGAGGCTTTGGCATTGGATGTTGTCTTTCAGCATCCCTAGAGATGTCGGTCGATCACGATACACTTGCGACTTCAGGTAACCCCAAAGCAAATAATCGCACGGACTGAGGTTTGGGGACCTCGGAGGCCAAGTATGACGAAAGTGGCGGCTGAGCACACGATCACCACAAAACGACGCGCGCAAGAGATCTTTCATGCGTCTAGCAATATGGGGTTGAGCGTCATCCTGCATAAACATCGTACGTTCCAGCAGGTGTTTATCAGCCGGGCTGGGGATGATGCGATTCTGTAACATATAGGCGTACCTCCCACCCGTCACGGTAGCAGTTACAAAACCAGAGTCACGCATTTCCTCGAAGAAAAACGGCCCGATAACGGCAGATGTGGTAAATCCAACCCATACCGTGACTTTCTCGTCGTGCAATGGCGTTTCCATGACAGTTCTAGAATTTTCGGTAGCCCAAATTCTGCAGTTGTGGGCGTTGACAGACCCTCGGAGCGTGCAATGAGCTTCGTCGGTCCACAACACGTTACTCAACCAATCGTCATCTTCCCCCATCTTTTGAAACGCCCACACCGCAAATGCCCTCCGTTTCACTAAATCGCCAGATAATAGTTCATAATGCCGATGGATTTTGTACGGATAGCATCGGAGGGTACGCCTAAGTGCCAACCAAACAGTAATGTATGGAATGCCGGTGCGACGTGCGACTGCACGAGCGCTGACTTCCCCGTGCATAGACTGAACTGTCTCAGCAGCATTACGCCTTGTGCTCGGTCGGCCAATACGGGGTCTATCGTCTAAACAATCCGTGGCTTCGAACTTCGAAATCATTCTCGCCACAGCTGCATTTGTCAACGGACCTTTACCCGTTCGAATCCCCTTCCTATGGCGATAAGATCGTAACGCTGAACTGGCACATTCCCCATTCTGATAATACAGCTTCACTAAAAGCGCCTTTTCAGGTAACGTCAACATGCTGCGACTGCTGGCGCATCTGATTCTCTCTCTCATTACAGCTCCTTTTATGCACGATTGTCATGCGGAGTCACTGACGTTTTGCTATCCAGCGCCATCTGTCGGACATTTTTTCAACTTTTGTATTTTTTTGGTTCTAATAAAACCCCATGTCATTGCAAGCATGTGTTTCAATTTTTAACTCTCTATCTACATTATTCCGTGGTTTATTAAGTTTTCAAATTTATATTGACTTTTTGATCACCCGGTACACTAAATTTTATCTCAAAAATCTCACTGCTATAGATTTCAGGTTTCAACCAGCTTTATGTATCTAATATTGTGTGAGCTTCGCTGCTTTTCACGAGCACTTGCAGTTGGGAAACTGGGAATCGGCTGCGAATGCTATGAAATTTTACCATTAGGATTTTAATACCCTTGCGTGTGGGAGGAATTTGTTTCGATCTTGCACTGATACTTCTGGGTTTCCTGCAGCTATAGTTATCTGGACTAGATGAAGAGTCACCTAAACTAAAAAAAAAAAAAAAAAAAAAAAAAAAAAAAAAAAAAAAAAAAACCTTGTGTGCATCCCACACACAGTCAGCTACCTGAGTAGCAGTCTCTGTTGTGTAGTGCACACATGACCAATTTAGTGGAATCCTACAGTTCTCATTCCTATTACACAAGTCCAGGAAGTTACAGCCTAGCTTATCACAGAACTTTCACAAGTACACGTATTTTCCCCATTATATCAATTGTAATATAAATAATAAAGAAAATGACTGTGTTAAAAATAAAAAAAAACTGACGAACGGAACTCGATCCAGAGGCTTGAAAGCCAAACACTTTCTTTTTTTTACAATTTGTTCGTTGAATTTGTTCAGGGCGGACGTCCGATGTCACCTATTCAGTTTCTCGATGATCCGTTCGCTCAGTTTTTTTTTTTATTATTATTATAAAGGGTAGCTAACGCTCTGACCGAACACAATTTTTTTTCTTTTTTTTCGTACTCATTTTGTTCGATTTGGTTCGTTGCATCCGCTCGGGGCGGACGTCGTAAGACATCCGTTTAAGTTGGTCGTTGATCGATTAACTGAGTTTTTTTATTACAGAGGGAGCTCACGCTGTGGCCGAACACGCTGAGCTACCGTGCCGCCACCACTTGGCTGCAGCCTCTTCATGGATAAAATGGCCACGCACAGATATAATATATTATTCGACGACCGAAATTATGTTGCGATTTTCTGAGTAACGCTTGAGAAGTACGCGCTACTGCTTACACATTTTGTTGTCCTACGAGTGTAGGAAGTTTGCGGTAAATCCGCGTGTCAAACGTCGTGGCCTCCCCTTGTAAGACATTTCATACACTGGCATCCTAACTCAGATAATGCTGTCCCTCTGAGTGGTGACTGCGGACACAGCCGAGTGTTTCTCTGCTCGGACAGGAGTAGACCAGTGAACGCAGTGGCGTAGCGGAGCTGTGCAACACGTGGCTGCACCGGCGCGTCCTGTTCGTTAGTCTGGCACGCAGTGGCTGTCGTTTTCTGTGGTTTCGTAGTGAGCTGCCAAACGCGTTCCGACACCCCGTGCTTCAGGTGAGATCACATTCCTTCCCCCCCAAACATCCACACCGTCGCCATGTAGGGCGGTGGGACGTGACAACTGGGGGGCAGGTGAGGGCTCGCGAGGACCGAATGTGGAGACGGGGAGTGGAACGGCGGCGGATGACAGATCCCTGCCTGCACCCCCGTATCCACTTTGGTTTTTCGGCCAGTGTTCGCAGTCACCCACAGTCACACCGTGCACAACTGCGTCCGGAGCTGAAAACACTGTGGTCAGTTGAGCGGCAAAGTGATCTTCTGGAGTGGTGTGACGACCTTCCGGGTGCAGGACATCTACGGACATCGGTTCGGGATACCGGAAAGGCGCCGACAGAGATGACATCGGAGGTGGTGATTGCGGCAGTGGTGGGGCGTCGACCTCCGTCTGTACCACAGTGTGTGGCGTTGGCTGCAATGGGCAGAGAGAGAGACAGCTGTGTGAACTGAAGCAGTACGCTGCGTCAGTGAATGAACATTCGTACGTCATATCCAAACACCTGCGGCGAACCGAATTACCAGAAGAGCTAGCCTGGCCCTAATGCGTGAACGTATCAGACACACACGCCGCCAGCTCGACTCCATAGGGCGCAATTTTTTGCCCTACATCTAGGATTGGCGCCCCTGCTCTCTCCCGTCACTTGGGAATGGGTTGAGCATTCGTCATTTGGCCTCACGGGGAAGAGAAGCTCCAGCTGTTCTTACAACATCTGTACTCTATCCACCCCCAAATTCAGTACACCGCGGAGGTGGAGAAAAACGGGCAGCTACCGTTCTCAGATGTTCTGATACTGAAAAAGCCCGATGGACCACTGGGATACAGCATCTACCGGAAGACAACCCAAACGGATCTGTACCTTTACACCTCCACCTGTCATCACCCGTCACAAAGGGAAGGAGTACTAAACACATTGATTCACAGAGCTCGCGTGATCTCCGACGAAGAAAGCTTAAAACCGGAACTAGACCACCTCGAGGATGTGTTCGACAAGAACGGCTACAGTGACTGCCAAATTCGACGCGCCTTCAAGCAGAAGACCACACCACAGCCGACACCTGATGATGATCCACTGAAAGCGACAGCCTACATAGTGTACGCGGGCAACGTATCTGGAAAAATAGGCAGGATTGTAGGAAGTCATAACATCAAAAGCGTCTACCGCCCACCGCCAAAGATCGAGTCCCTTGTAGGGACAGTGAAGGACGATTTAGGACTACAGAAATCTGGAGTTTACTTCATACCATGCGAGTGTGGGAAAGCATGTGTGGAGCAAACCATCGAGGAAAGGTGTACTGAACACAAACGGCACACCGATCTCCGACAGCCTACAAAATCTGGAATCGCAGAACATTGCGCCGAGACAAATCATTGTACGAAATACGAGAACACAAAAGTACAACACATCCCGCTTTTGGGACTGTGTATAGAAGAAAGCAATTGAAATCCGGCTGCACGAGAACCTTATTAACAAGGACAACAGGTTTCAACTCAGCCAAGCGTGGAATCCAGCAATAAAAGTTCTGCAGGAGCAGCGGAAACGGGGCACCACACCCGCCGAAGGCGGCATGCGTACTGGCGCCCATCAGTCATCTCGTCAATGCGAGCTACCCCCACCACCACGGCCTGCACATCACTCGGTCCGTACGAGGAGTCAGTGGAGGGGAGAGACGACAGGTATATACAGGGTGTTACAAAAGGGTACGGCCAAACTTTCAGGAAACATTCCTCACACACAAAGAAAAAAAATATGTTATGTGGACATGTGTCCGGAAACGCTTACTTTCCATGTACCTTTTTGTAACACCCTGTATACCACACCACCCACCGGCCTAGGACGTTTGTCAACAGGAGTAACCTGATGATGATGGCACGTTACGCCGTCGAAAATTCGTTCTACAACGACCAGTCAACCCGGCTGCATGCCTGAGAGACCTTCAAGCATTCTGCAGCAGAATCACTGACTCACTCGTATGCACAACACAGCTTATTTTGTTGGCTTTGCTGCTACAGGCCGTCAGAACCTCGGACGATTTAAGAAAAATGTTGACAGCTTTTGTAATGGCTCCATGCTCCCGGAGCTGTTTCCTTACAGAAACTCTGTAGAAGAGTTCATCTTGTGGCTGAAACTTTTTCTTCCACCAAGCAAGACATTGTTGTTGTTGGTGAAACAAATTCGCCACGCTAGATGCAATAGTGGTCTATGACCGTATAACAATTCTGTCAGTGAAGTCCCATCTTGTGGCAAGGAATGCTAGAAAGACAAAAAAAAACCCGTGAAGCTTGCTCCCATGTGCGAGAGAAATGCAGCTTCTTTGTGTAGCTTTTAAATGTTTAAACAAACCGCTCTGCTCACTGTTAGACTGAGGGTTAAAAGGTGCAGTTGTCACATAGCATATGTCACCTATCCTGTTCAACTTTGCCCTCGAGGAGATTGTACGCAGGACTTTCCGAGAGAACGAAGGGATTGAAATCGAAGGAAAGAGACTGGCATACTTAGCCTCTGCAGATGACATCTGTTTACTCTCTAGGTCGGAAGAGGAATTGGAGCAAATGGCCAAAGCACTAAAGGAGGCTGCCAGCAAATTTGGGCTAAACATAAAGGAAGCCAAGACAGAGTACCTCGTTATGACGCGTGGTCATTGTCAGACTGCTCATCATCTACAATCACTGCAGGTTGGGGACCACTCCTACAAGAGAGTGCAAGAATTCAAATACCTAGTCGCACTTTTCACTGAGAACTCGTCATGGGAAGCAGAGATCAATGCCAGAATACAAGCAGGAAACCGATCGTACCACAGCCTAGCACAACTGCTTCGGTCCAAATATCTCTCCAGATAGTTCAAGATTCGACTGTACAAAATCCTGATCCAGCCTGTTGTTCTATATGGCTGTGAGATATGGACTATCCGAAAACAGGACTTCCATAAGCTCCTCGTTTTTGAGAGAAAAGTGCTTCGGAAGATCTTCGGTCCGGTTCTGGATGCAGATACAGTGGAATGGAGGATCACATGCAACCGAGAGCTCGAGGAACTATACCGGCAGCCCAACATAGCAGGAACTGTCAAAGCCAAACGAATGCAGTGGGCCGGCCATGTGTCCCAGATGGAGGATCACAGATGGCCTCGGAAGCTCCTGGATTTCACACCTACAGGAAAGACACCGCCAGGGAGACCCGAGAAGCGCTGGAGGGATGGCCTCCATGAAGATTTAAACCAAGTGTCAATAGATGTGAACGGATTGCGAATAGCAGCAATGGACAGAATACAGTGGAGGAGGAAATTTGTAGATGCATGTGGTCCACTGGGCCTGATCACGTAGTAGTAGTAGTAGTAGTCGTATTGGCAGCACAAAATTTTCAGAAATCAGCTGATGTGAATTGTGGTCCTTTTCCGAGGTAATGACCTCTGGAAGACCTTTAAGACAAAAACTGGAAGACAAAACCGATACAATGCTTTCAGTAGTGGTGGATGTACTATGATAACAAAAGGAAACTTATTCTAAGTATCTACCACTAATAACCAGTGCTTGCTCCAGAACAGGCCCACGAGATCAATACAAATGCACTGCCTGAAAGGTGTCGTGGTGGAGCTGACTGATGCTCTGCATAAGACTCGCAACGAGCTGTCATTTGCGCAACCTTTTCACCTGTTCTCTGCTGAGTACAATGAAGTCTGGATAGTTTCTTTCTGTGAACTACACCCCAATGACCTCGATGCTATACAGACAAAATTTCCTGCCGAAGGGAGTGAGGAATCGTCACACACACTTTGTCATTCTCTGTAGGTGACAGCAGAACATCCAGTAGCACGGATACTATGTGACGACTTGAAAAGTAGGATACGCCACTGGGTGGGGAATTTCTTTCAAGCTACATGACCACAAATGGTGCACGTATTGCGAAACAACCTGAAGAGCTGACCGACACTCAAATGCTGACTTCTTGTCTCATTTATCGAACAGTTGGCCTGTACAACAACTCATACTGATAATTACACAATCTTAGAGCCCAACTCAGCAGTTTTTGCGCTGTCCGGGGTGGGAAGAGCGTGGCATTGTCGAACGAGGCCATCGAACAATGACGATCTGTCAGCAAATAGAACTTCTGATTGTACAAATATCGGTGGTATTTTATAACACCGTAGATAATGGCAAGTGCCTCTTTTGCTAGCCGACTGTAGTTACACTGCACTCTGTTAACAGTTTTCGAGGCAAAATCAATAGGTCTACCAGAAGAACCAATTTTACGGGAGAGCAGAACTCCAGTCCGTAAGAAGATGCATCAACAGCTAACACAATGGACTTTGCTGGATCAAAATGAATCAAACATTGACAACTTAACGATGCATCCTTTAATTGCTGAAAATCCATCTGGCATTCTTTGGAGCACACAGAAGAACATTTTTCCAGCCTACCATTGTGTGGTGCAGCAATTTTCAGTGTTAGCAATAATACACTCCTGGAAATTGAAATAAGAACACCGTGAATTCATTGTCCCAGGAAGGGGAAACTTTATTGACACATTCCTGGAGTCAGATACATCACATGATCACACTGACAGAACCACAGGCACATAGACACAGGCAACAGAGCATGCACAATGTCGGCACTAGTACAGTGTATATCCACCTTTCGCAGCAATGCAGGCTGCTATTCTCCCATGGAGACGATCGTAGAGATGCTGGATGTAGTCCTGTGGAACGGCTTGCCATGCCATTTCCACCTGGCGCCTCAGTTGGACCAGCGTTCGTGCTGGACGTGCAGACCGCGTGAGACGACGCTTCATCCAGTCCCAAACATGCTCAATGGGGGACAGATCCGGAGATCTTGCTGGCCAGGGTAGTTGACTTACACCTTCTAGAGCACGTTGGGTGGCACGGGATACATGCGGACGTGCATCGTCCTGTTGGAACAGCAAGTTCCCTTACCGGTCTAGGAATGGTAGAACGATGGGTTCGATGACGGTTTGGATGTACCGTGCACTATTCAGTGTCCCCTCGACGATCACCAGTGGTGTACGGCCAGTGTAGGAGATCGCTCCCCACACCATGATGCCGGGTGTTGGCCCTGTGTGCCTCGGTCGTATGCAGTCCTGATTGTGGCGCTCACCTGCACGGCGCCAAACACACATACGACCATCATTGGCACCAAGGCAGAAGCGACTCTCATCGCTGAACACGACACGTCTCCATTCGTCCCTCCATTCACGCCTGTCACGACACCACTGGAGGCGGGCTGCACGATGTTGGGGCGTGAGCGGAAGACGGCCTAACGGTGTGCGGGACCGTAGCCCAGCTTCATGGAGACGGTTGCGAATGGTCCTCGCCGATACCCCAGGAGCAACAGTGTCCCTAATTTGCTGGGAAGTGGCGGTGCGGTCCCCTACGGCACTGCGTAGGATCCTACGGTCTTGGCGTGCATCCGTGCGTCACTGTGGTCCGGTCCCAGGTCGACGGGCACGTGCACCTTCCGCCGACCACTGGCGACAACATCGATGTACTGTGGAGACCTCACGCCCCACGTGTTGAGCAATTCGGCGGTACGTCCACCCGGCCTCCCGCATGCCCACTATACGCCCTCGCTCAAAGTCCGTCAACTGCACATACGGTTCACGTCCACGCTGTCGCGGCATGCTACCAGTGTTAAAGACTGCGATGGAGCTCCGTATGCCACGGCAAACTGGCTGACACTGACGGCGGCGGTGCACAAATGCTGCGCAGCTAGCGCCATTCGACGGCCAACACCGCGGTTCCTGCTGTGTCCGCTGTGCCGTGCGTGTGATCATTGCTTGTACAGCCCTCTCGCAGTGTCCGGAGCAAGTATGGTGGGTCTGACACACCGGTGTCAATGTGTTCTTTTTTCCATTTCCAGGAGTGTAATAATGAGCGTATGGCATTGGTGGCTGAAAGACCCCTCACGGGGTGGTTCGGCCGCCGCTGCACAAATTCTTTAACGCCACTACGGCGACTTGCGAGTGAATGGGTGTTGTGTCTCTCATCATCATTTCATCTTCAGTCATCCCGAGGCAGAGAAAACCCCTGACCCGCCCGGGAATCGGACCCGGGACCCCGTGCATGGGAAGCGAGAATGCTACTGCAAGACCACGAGCCACGGACAATGTTAGCAGTAACAATATGTATAAATAATAGAGGGAAACATTCAACGTGGGAAAAATATTTATACAAAACAAAGATGCTGTAACTTTCCAAATGAGAAAGTGCTGGTATGTTGATAGACACAATAAAAAACACACAAACACACACAAATATTCAAGCTTTCGCAACCCAAGGTTGCTTCATCAGGAAAGAGGGAAGGAGAGGGAAAGACGAAAGGATGTGCGTTTTAAGGGAGAGCGTAAGGAGTCATTCCAATCCCGGGCGCAGAAAGACTTACCTTAAGGGGAACATATGCATTTACATATGTCTGCCTGCCTCTCCCATAAAACCCACATCCTTTCCTCTTTCCCTCTCCTTCCCTCTTTCCTGATGAAGCAACCTTGGGTTGCGGAAGCTTGAATATTTGTGTGTGTGTGTGTGTGTGTGTGTGTGTGTGTGTGTGTGCGTGTGTGTGTGTGTGTGCATTCATACATTGTATGTTTTATTTTGTCTATCAACATACCAGCAGAGTCTCGCGGCGATAACATTGAATAAAATGTTCTCGGGTTTCCAACCGCATCAATTGGTTAAAACTATACCAGCTTTCGGCCAAGCACTCCTTGGCCATACAACGGCCTGTACTACGATCAGACAGACGGCGTAGCAATGGGCAGCCCGTTGGCTGCAGCTGTTGCAAACCTCTTCATGGAGAATTTTGAGGATATTGCCATAGATACTGCGCCATTGATGCCTAAGTGTTTCTTTCGATACGTTGACGACACGTTCGTCATTTGGCTACACGGACGCGAGAAATTAGACGAGTTTTTGGAACACCTCAATGGCATCAACAGTAATATCCAGTTCACCATGGAGGTGGAAAAAGATAATGCATTGAACTTCCTCGACGTCCTTGTCCACCGTAAACGAAATGGGTGCCTTGGCCACAGCGTCTACAGAAAACCCACCCACACAGACCTTTACCTGCACGCCACCAGCCATCATCATCCAGCACAGAAGCGCACAGTATTGCAAACATTGGTGCACCGTGCAAGAGTAATATCAGACGACGACAACCTGCCCCACGAACTGAGCCACCTACACAAGGTTTTCAGGAATAACGGCTACAGCGCCCGTCAAGTCAAAGAAGTGATTTCTGGGAAATATCAGAATAAGACCAGCGACGAAGAGCAGGAAAAGAAACTTGCTTTGCTGCCATTCTGTGGCTCTGTGTCGGGCAAGATAAGCCGCTTGTTGAAAAGACACAAGATCAAATCGATCTTCAGGCCTCCAACGAAAATCCGTCAATTACTGAGACCAGTTAAAGACGCTGTAGGTCTCAGAACACCTGGAGTTTACGAAATACCTTGTGAGTGTGGCCAGAAGTACATCGGACAAACAGTGCGCACTGTGGAACAACGCAGGAAAGAACATGAGAGGTATTATCGCCTACGCTATCCAGAGGAATCTGCGTTAGCTGAGCATGCGTTAGAAAACGGTCACCACATAAAATTTGACGATACCTCTGTCGTGGCTCGCACTAACGGCTTCTGGGACAGTTTAATACAGGAGGCTGTTGAAATAAAAATTACCACAAACACCCTGCATAGAGACGGTGACTTGCATCTCAGCACTGATCCAGCGATCGCGCGGTTGAAGAGGGCACATCGAACGCCGACTCAAAACATGCCCATATATGGCAATGTCACGGGCACCAGTGACGTCATAGCCGGCAGCTAGCGTATATAAGGGCGCACCAACAGCCCACTGGCAGTCATAACACTTGACGATGGCCAAGGAGTGCTTGGCCAAAAGCTCGGGTAGTTTTAACCAATTGACGCGGTTGGAAACCCGAGAACATTTTATTCAACATACCAGCACTTCCTCGTTTGGTAAGTTACAGCATCTTTGTTTATATATATATATATATATATATATATATATATATATATATATATATATATATATATATATATATATATATATATGAATCCCTAGCCGAGCCTCAGGTACAGGGCGGGTCGCAGGTGGCGGATAGCGAACGATCCATCAGATATGGTGGACAGCTGCGAATAAGGGGAAACCCAAATAAGCAGTCCCGGACCGAGGCGGCAGCATCACGAGGGTGTGGGAGGGTGACTTTTGGCAAGGGTCACACTCATTCAAAAACCACAGAACCCGAAGACGTTGCTGTGTCATGGCGAGTAAGTGCCGCCATTACAATAAGCACTGTCAACACCCAACCATCGGCATCCTGGTCAGCGTCTGTTCACACAATGTGCGGCTGGTCATAATGCGCCAGGAACTAACAATCCCTGGTTCTAAACACCCAGTGGAAACACTTGACCAACTTGATTACAAGCAAGTATGACTCGTGCAAGTAACAACAACATTACCCCAGGTGGTAACCAATCCACCCATCAACAGATGGCAACCAGGAATTGGGATTCTGGGGAACCTGGACTTACACGATTACATCAGAGAAAGTCGGAGCTCTCTGGCAAACTTCCACTTAAAACACCTACATACATTGGAACCTTTAACATAAATACATTTTCCAACCAGGAAAACTTCTAAACCTTACAACAGAACTTGAAAAGCAAAAGATAGTAATACTAGCTTTACAGGAGACACGTTTTACAGATGAAGAAACATCAGATTATGGCAACTATCGCATCTTTAAGAGCAAGACGGATAAACGAATCGGAAGAGGAGCCCCCCATCTCGGGATGGCGTTTATCATACACAAGAGCGTGCTCAGCTCCATCAAGGAAGTTACTCCCGTAAATAATAGGATAATGACGATGCGCTTACAATGTGCCAACAAAACATACACAATGGTTAATGTTCATGCCCCCACAAACGGAGACAACAAGAAAAACCCCATAGAAACAGAAAAGTTCTGGGAAAATTTGGAGAATATAATGGCCAAGATTCCAAAAGATGATACAAAAGTTCTACTCGGCGATTTTAATGCCCAAATTGGTAGAGAGAAAATCCACCAAAAAACCGTAGGCAAATATCCTGCACATAAATTTACCAATAAAAATGGTACAAGGCTCGTCGAACTATGTAAGCAGAATAACCTGAAGATAATGTCAACATCTCTAAGAAAATGTCCAAGAAAACAAAAGACATGGAGATCTCCTATACAACAAATTGGCGAGTTTCAAATAGATCATGTGGCGATTTCATACCCAGTACAAAAAGAAATTTACGACGTCCAAGTACGCAGAGGAGCTAACATTGATTCAGACCATTACCTAACTAGAATTAAAATCAAGTTTACAGCACGAAGAAGTCATCAGAAGAAAACAGAAATACAGAAATATGACACCAAGAAGATTAAAGAATCTAAAGTAAAAGAAGAATGGGAGAAGGAAAAGGCAAACACATGGGAAGAATTTCATTCTAAAATCACGCGAATAGTTAAGGAAACTATTCCCTTGAAAAAGATATTCAAACACCCTTGGTGGGATTCAGACTGTGAAAATGCATTGGAAAGGAGAAAAAAGGCATTTCAAGAATATAACAGTAAAAAATCACGAGAAAGTCTACATTTATTTAACGAGGTTAGAAAACAGGTTTCAAAATCTATTAGGCAAGCAAAAAGGAAGTACACAAAGGCACAACTGGATGCCATAGAAGAAAATTTCCAAAACTATAATACAAGAGACTTCTATAGAACTTTCGCAGATAAAATACGAGGATATATCCCTCAAAATTTATGTTTCAGAAAACCAGATGGTAAATTAGCCCTAACAAACCAGGAAAACTGTCAAGTATTGGCTCAATATTTTTCTAACCTACTAAATTGCCCAGAACCTAGTTTAAGGTTTCCCAAAGAAATCAGTGCCAACGCTCAACCGGATTCATTACCACCAACACAGGAAGAAATCAAATGTCACATTAAAAACTTAAAAAATAATAGAACATCTGGCGAAGATGGCATTGTTGCAGAGCTATTAAAAAACCTAGGACCAAAGACGTTGCAAGAGCTCACAAAAATAATAACAAAAATATGGGAAACAGAAAAATTACCAGAGGATTGGAAATGTGCCCTTATTCACCCGTTACATAAAAAAGGAGACAGAACAAATGTCAATAACTACAGGGGAATCTCACTTTTACAAGTCACCTACAAAATTCTCTCAACATGCCTGCTGAAAAGAACACAAGAGCAGCTGGAACGCCAAATTGGTGATTATCAAGCAGGCTTCCGCCCCGGTCGCTCATGCATAGACAAATATTTAATTTAAAGACAATATTAAAACACAAAGCAATTAGAAATGCCCCCATAATTTGTACATTTGTAGATTTTAAGAAAGCCTATGACTCAATTGACCGGAAATCTTTGTTTAACATTTTAGAGGAACTTGGACTTGACTCCAAAACACTAAAGCTTATCAAAGAATCACTGACAGACACTGTATCTAAAGTTAAATTCAGGGGAGAAATCTCTGAACCTTTTCTCATAAAAACTGGAGTACGTCAAGGTGACGGGCTATCTCCACTTCTGTTTAATATAGTCCTGGATAAAGTCATTAAGGAATGGGAAAAAGAATTAAAAAATCAATCCTACTGGAAACCAATCCATCTTGGTAGAACCAAAGACAACGTGGAGATATCTTGTTTAGCATTTGCGGACGACTTGGCCATACTTGCAGATGATGAAGAAATCGCCACCAAACAAATAGAGATCCTTAAGGAATGCGCGGATAAAGTAGGTTTACAAATTTCGTTTCAAAAGACAGAATTTTTCTGTACGAAATTCCATATACACAGTTTGAACACAAAATATGGAAAAATAAATAGAGTAAAACATTTTAAATACCTAGGTGAAATTTTGGAGCCAACCGGAGGAGAGAAAGTTGCACAGAAGATCAGACAACAGAAAATGAAGAGAGCATATGGTATGACACATGAAATATACAATAAAAAATGCATCTCCTCGAACACAAAAATCAGACACTACTGCGCAGTAATTAAGCCAGCAGCACTATAGTCTGTCTGTAAACTGAAGAGCGAGCAGCGCTTTTGGTGGGGGAAGTGGCCTTTTCCGGAAGATCCCTGCCACTGGCCTACAGGGCAACCCAAAATCAGTTGCCCGTTACCTGTCTAGTGGTGTAGTTCGGCGTGCAGTGATATACGTCGTTTCTGTTCGTGGGATCTTAGTTGCCAGTCTCAGTCAGTTGACTTTGTGTACTCACGGATAAAGTTCAGTATCCGGAAGTGATGGATAATCGCCCTGCATTGCAAGAAAATGTGCAGAATACGAAGGAGATATTTGCGCAGAACGAGCGTTCGATCGTCTCTAACGTTATTACAGCTTGTGTTAAGGAGGCGACACAGAAAGAACTGTTGGCTAATATTGCCAGTTCCAATCAAAGGGCAGCAGTATATGCAAAAGTCAGGCTCGCCAAAATAGGACGCATAAGGAAGGAACGCGAAAACAAGGCGCATGGCGCATTATTTACTAATAATTTAGGGAGGAAACTCATCGTTATAGACAGTTTCACAAAATCGGTCATTCGACAAACGATGGAGGAATTTTACATAAACCAAAATATAATGCCCACATTACGGAAATTACTCACTGGCGTGAAACAAAAAATACATTTTCGTTGCAGAAAGATGTTTTACACAAGATATTGCGTGAAATGGGATTTACCTGGTAATGCTTTTCAGACATGTTTACGAAGACAGTGACAAAAAAAAAAAAAACAGTGCGAATCGAACTAATGCAACACACGTAATTATAAATTTCTGTTTACTTTTTAAACACTCTTCATGTTGCAAGAATTGTTAAGTTTTAATGCAGCCCTTCAAAGAAAACTTCTACCTTTTAGTAGAAACACAAAGTAAGAACAAGCCTTAAATTCTACACACTGATTGCACTATATCTGGTTCGTCTTACGAATAGAGGAACATACATTCATATGAATAGGGATTCGGTTCTATGTTTGTAGTAGAATCCTGACTTCCGTTAATATTATTTACTCTATAATGCTTTGTTTCGAAGAAGCTATCGTCTTTTGTTTTCCTTATACTCTTAACGCAAATGTCTAAAAACAAACGCAGCCGGGACGTATCTGTACAGGGCGTCGTCACAGATTTAAAGCGCGCGCCGCGGCAGGGCCGGTACTACGTTGTGGAACAGCCTGTAGAAGCGCCCTGTGACGTACCAGGGTTGGCAGAGTGGGGACTCGCTCGCTCGCTCTTCAGTTTACCGACAGACTATATATGCTAGTGAAACGCTCACACTCCACACAAAATGTGATTTAGAAAAAATACTAAAAGAAGAACGCAAAATTATGAGAAAGATTTTAGGTCCAAAATTAACAGAAGAAGGATACCGGATACAATCAAGAAGAACCACAGAAACTATATCAATCCTGGCAGCAGACATAAGAAGGCGAAGATTAAAATTTTATGGACATGTCACTAGACTTTCCCTTTACCATAAACTTACTTTACAAATCTATTCTACAAAAAACCCCTTTGTCCATATCCATACTTCTTCGAAATGTTCCCACACTAAATCCTACTACGTAACTCGTTAAACAATTATCTTCATATTAACCTTAAACCACATTCACGCATCATTCATACTGCTAAAACACATTTATAACATTTTACATACACAAAAAGACATTATAACACTTTATGAAAATACCAGAACAGTTTATGAAAAACATTCTATTACTTTAGTGCACTCTAGTGGGTACAATCGAAACTAAATCAGTCCCCTATCCAATATTGCCCTCTATCGGCTGATACATGAACTACGTGCGCGTCCAGTTTCGCGTCACCATCTGTCACTATCCAGCTCTGAGGCACATCTCCCACTTAACCGCCTCCAAGGCAGGATCGGTATACGGCGCTACGCCTCAACTCCACCGAAAACTGCTCGCAAACTGCAGATGCCGAGGACTGGAATTGCTTGTCCATTATAGGCAGACGTAATAGAAGTGGGCTGTTGTGCAGTGGGCTACAAATGCTGCCACATGTGTCTTTAATTAGGGAAATGGAAGCACCAGTATCCAGTTTTAGTCTAATTGTGTGTTGTTCCACTCATAACTAAACGAATAGTTTGTTCATCTGCCTGCATATTGCCACGGAAGATTTCTACACTGCTGCAAATCCTTCACTTCTGCAGATTGTGCCCGATATTCTGACCATTCCCTTGCTCACTACGTTCTGGGTGCAATTCAGGCACAGCAATTTGCGGCAGTGCTGACCGGCGAGAGATTAGCGACATCAGTTGCCGAATGTTGTGCAGCAGGTGTTCGGTCTCTTGTGGTTGAAACTGAACAATTATGGTGAGAGACGTTCCCTGTGGTTCATCAGCTATGGTGGAACACTGGATATGTTAGACAAATTTCAAGAACAGCAGCTGGCAACAACAGGTGGTGAAAGTGTGTACACACGCGCAGACAGTAACCGTGCAGGCGTGAGGCGATTCTAGTTTAGTTTATGACCGGCATCGTCATCGCCTTGTGTTGTGCCAGATGGAAATACATCCACTGGTGCAATGGTGGATCCTTGGTTTTCTCCAGGAGCAGATCGAGTGGAGCTTGGTTCACTTAAGTAAATCTTCATATCTATATGGTAATAAACTTGGTGCAATCCATTTGCACAGTACTATTCAGAGACAGTTGTAAGTACTCAGAAGATTCAAGTATCACTTGATATAGACAAATTTTAATACACAGGCTACACCAGCACTGCTTATTCATCGGTGTGGCATGCAGTGACTGTACTTTGTGTGGTTTCGTTGTGAGGTGCCAACCTGACTTTAGCATTCTAAAACAAGTGTTTAGGGCTGTGGTGTGATCCAAAGTGTGGGGTGCCAATTTCAAAGCTGGGCACTTTCTAGCTATGTTAATGGAAGTACTAAAGTAGAGCTCTAGCTTTTGCTTTCGTAAATGTGCCACTCTGAAAATAAGTTAATTAGCTTAACTCAGGCTGGGAGATGAGTTGGATCCTCATGCCTGACTAAAGATGTAAACATAATTCTGCTTCAGACCAATTCACAATTTTATTATGATTTGTCAAATGATTCACAGCAGCTGTAATAGCAATGACTATGTAACCAAAATCCATAGACTGAGAGATGCCAAGCCAGTACTGAGACGTGCAATCACAGCTCTGTTGATTGTTGAAAGATTAGAAATTTGATCACATTTCTTCTTTGTTTAATATGTAGTCACAGTTTCCAACAAAATTTCATAACAAACTTCTTGCGACAAATTATTTAAAATCTTAGTCCAAAATTTTATGACATTGCATATTTGTAAAAGAATATAATCTTTTCATATGATGTACATATAAAATATCTGACTTTTCTTGAAATTTGTTAAATGTTAACCATCCAAATGTTTTCAATTACTTAATATCAACTGGAATAGAAAATTCATTTTTGCCATGTGTATTATTTTGTGTTACAATTTATGGTGAATTAAAAGTGTACATGATGCAAACAGAGGACTGCCCCTACCATCTGTATTTTTAAAAGACTTTGTTTCAGTATTTATGATAGTTTGAGAATTTTATTTCATTTTGTTATTCATTATTATCAGAAATGTCAACTTTCTACTCAGAATTAGATACAGGGCGTTTGGAAATTCCTATTGCAAACTGCGATATTTGTAGAGGACAGTGAGTACATAATGTTTTGAATAGGAACATATAGAACAGAAACAGTACATTTCTGGCCATGACAGTTTCAGTTCAGATGTTTAACTCATCCACTTTTGCATGAGGAACTGAATCAAGCGTCATGCAGTACAATTATTAGATAACAGTTCGAAAGTAAACATAATCCATTTATCACTTAAGTGCATTTGTCTGTATTAACACTTAAACATTACATTCTGTATGTACAGTGTACTGGGTTCACTTTTGTTTTGGAGTAAAGTAAACATGTAATGTCTGAGTGTTATTAAAAACAAATGTGCTCATAGTGGCACCACCGTTTAGGATAGGGGAAGTTAGTTTTGTGTGATATTCTGAGCACACATTACAGCCAGGTGCAGGCCGGATTGCAGTGGGTTACACATACCAGCAGTTGCAAAAGCAAATACAGGCCGCAGGGGCATAGAACTACCGGAGAAGGCACACCCAGCAGTTTGCACGGCTCATGTCACAGGCAGAATGGGGCGAGTTTCGAATACGTGGCGCGAAGTGGCGCACTTGGCAAAAGAGAGGCACACAGCCAAGTATAAATAGGTGCCATTTTCTAACGAGAGTCATTCAAATGTGGCAGCTCTCCTGGACAGCAGGGCGTGTCACACCATCAGGCTACACACAGCAACAGATGGGACGCCAGCGTCCCAGTCCACGGCGGGTCATCGGTTCGACCCTCTGAGGCCGATCAACAGCCAGCCAGCAGCAGGCCACTCTTCCGCTCACTATCGCGGGCTGTCGTCTAGGAATCCGACACACCCCAGAGACTTCCCGAGGCGAGGGCCGCACATTTGGATGCCAGATAGTGGGCGCTCGTTGCCACTGCGATCTGAGCTATGCCAGCGAGGAAGAAGCATTGCGGGGCCGGCCTACGGCTCCTGGTGGAGCAGCGTGGAGATATCGAGGACGGTGGCCGCTGAGTGGGCTGCTGGGGCAGCCATCCTGACATCGTCGGGACTCAGCGGGGCAACCGAGGCCGGCACGACACAGCGTTGTGTTGCACAGGCCGCTGGGGTGCTTCCTCAGCATTGCGGGGCCCTGTGACGCAGACCGAGGTGAACGAGGACACCGTAGTTCGAAACAATACATCATTTGGAAAGTTCTCGCCGAGTTTTAATACGGCACCTCCTGGCACCCATCCACTACATTTAGCGTGTTTCTGCTACATTTGGTCACCCTGGTGCATTTGGTGGCGGAAGTCGCCATTACAGTGGTTAACAAATATTCACTTATCACTTATGTTTCCTTTGGATTGCCCTAATAATTGTTCTGCAACATGTCTAATTCAGTTCCTCAAGGAGACGTGGATGAGTTAAATATCTGAAGTTGTTGCAGAACAGAAATGGTACGTTTCCAGAAAAAGCTTCCTATTCAAAATATTATGTACTGACTCCCCTCTACAAACTTCTATGACTTATAATGGGAAAGTCCAAACACCCTGTATTTTGGCCAAAACCTCAAAATGACAAGTTACAACATCAATCTAACTGGTTAATGAAGAGCCCAATAAACCTATTTTTTTCATCAGTATATTAAGCTGTCCATGACAGTTACATTTTAGTGTGTAATAAACATTCATATTAACGCTTCACCAGCTTTTCTGAAAATTGCCCTTGTGAACTGACAAAGGAGTTTTCCAGAATGAATTTACACTCTGCAGTGGGGTTTCTTGCTGATCTTCTACCTTTGACATGCTGTTTTAATCTTCCAGTAAGTTTCAGAAGAGCTACTTGCAGAAGTAAGGCTGTAAGTGCAGCTAATGACTCGGACTTAGATAGTCCTTGCCTGTAGAAGTCAAAAGGCCTAGGTTTGAGACCTGGTCTGGAACACAGTGTTAATCTTTGTGAGAAATTTTCTGGCAAAAGCTCCATTTGTCACTTGAATCTTACTGGCAGATTGTTTTCATAGAAGTACTGTATCCTTGCGCTACAATAACTCAGGACTAGGGCTGTTTCTGGCATATTTCATTAATGCAAATATTGACTCTAGAGATGGCTACCAAAGTGTGCTGAAATCACAAAAACAAAGGAAAAAGGCAAGAGTTATTTATGTGATGAACTCTTCAAGTGTGATGTTATAGATTTTCGTGATTTACAACTTCTAATTATGTGTGGAATGTCAAATCTATACCACTATATAGTGAAAGTTGCGAAGTTATTGACAAATGTACTTCAGATACTTACATGATACTCTAATAAATGTTTCCATGGCCATACACTACATAATTTCTTAAAATATACATGCTATATACAATGAAGAGCCAAAGAAACTGTTACCACTACCTAATATTGTGTAGGGCTCCTGCAGAAGTGCTCCAATACGACGTGGCATGGAGTCGACTAATGTCTGAAGTAGTGCTGGAGGGGACTGAGACCATCAATCCTGCAGGGCTGTCCACAAATCTGTAAGAGTGTGAGGACATGGAGATCTCTTCTGAACAGCACATGTTCAGGGAGTTTGGTAGCCAGCAGAAGTGTTTAAACTCAGAAGAGTGTTCCTGGATCCACTCTGTAGCAATTATGGACATGGTGGGGTCGGGGGGTGGGAGGAGGGGGCCTCTCAATGTCTTGCTGGAATTGCCCAAGTCCATCAGAATGCACACCGGACGCTAATGGATGCATATAATCAGACAGGATGCTTATTTATGTGCCTCCTGTCAGAGTCGTATCTAGACATCTCAGGGGTCCCATATCACTCCATCTGCACCTGCCCCACACCATTACTGAGCCTCCACCAGTTTGTCAGTCCCCTGCTGACATACAGGGTCCATGGATTCATGAGGTTGTCTCCATACCTGCACACGTCAATCCACTTGATACAATCTGAAACAAGACTCGTCCAACCAGGCAACATTTTTTCACTCACCAACAGTCAGCGTCGGTGTTGATGGGTCCAGGTGAGGCATAAAGCTTTTTGTTGTGCAGTCATCGTGGGTACACCAGTGGGCCTTTGGCTCTGAAAGCTCTTATTGATGATGTCCCATTGAATGGTTCACAAGCTGACACCTGTCGATGACCCAGCATTGAAATCTGCATCAATTCAGGTTTGCGCTTCTGTCACGTTGAAAGATTCTCTTCAGTCATCGTTGGTGCCTTTCTAGCAGGATCTTTTTCCGGCCGCAGCGATGTCAGAGATTTGATGTTTCACCAGATTCCTGCTATTCACAGTACATATGTGAAATGGTTGTACAGGAAAATCCTCACTTCATTGCTGTCTTGTAGATGCTGTGTCCCATCGCTCGTGCGCCGTCTATAGCACCACGTTCAAACTCACTAAAATCTTGATAACCTGCCATTGTAGCAGCAGTAACCGATCTAACAACTGACACAGACACTTGTTGTCTTATATAGACATTGCCAACCGCAGCGCCGTATTCTGCCTGTTTACATATCTCTATATTTGAATACGCATGCCCGTACCAGTTTCTTTCGTACTTCAGTGTAAATACACATATACTACATAATCGCAAAATGTTGTTAGCAAAAATCTGCAAATGTACTTGAAAGATTTACTTCAAATTCGTACACGATACTCTAATAAACATGCAGATGAATGTCAGCTATGGATCGTACACAAAAAGGAAACATTGTCTGAACATTTATTAAACTATCATTTACAAATTTGAAGTGAATCTGTCAGCAAAAATTTTGAAACTTTCTAGACGAACATAGGCAATTTTTTAATATATATGGTATACAGGGTGTTACAAAAAGGTACGACCAACTTTCAGGAAACCTTCCTCACACACAAATAAAGAAAAGATGTTATGTGGACACGTGTCCGAAAACGCTTAATTTCCATGTTAGAGCTCATTTTAGTTTCGTCAGTATGTACTGTACTTCCTCGATTCACCGCCAGTTGGCCCAATTGAGGGAAGGTAATGTTGACTTCGGTGCTTGTGTTGACATGCGACTCATGTGCTTGATGCTAGTACTGTAGAGCAATCAGTACGTAGCATGAACAGGTTAGTGTTCATCACGAACGTGGTTTTGCAGTCAGTGCAATGTTTACAAACGCGGAGTTGGCAGATGCCCCTTTGATTTATGGATTATCACGGGGCAATAGCCGTGGCGCGGTACGTTTGTATCGAGACTGCTTCGAAAGTCTTCCTGTCGGGACACCTTCGTTCTGAAAATCTATTGATCGGCGTCTTAGGGAGCACGGAACATTCCAGCCTATGACTTGCGACTGGGGAAGACCTAGAACGACGAGAACACCTGCAGTGGACGAGGCAATTCTTCGTGCAGTTGACGATAACCCTAATGTCAGCGTCAGAGAAGTTGCTGCTGTACAAGGCAACGTTGACCACGTCACTGTATGGAGAGTGCTACGGGAGAACCAGTTGTTTCCGTACCATGTACAGCGTGTGCAGGCACTATCAGCAGCTGATTGGCCTCCACGGGTACACTTGTGCGAATGGTTCATCTAACAATGTGTCAGTCCTCATTTCAGTGCAAATGTTCTCTTTACGGATGAGGCTTCATTCCAACGTGATCAAATTGCAAATTTTCACAATCGACATTTGTGGGCTGACGAGAATCCGCACGCAATTGTGCAATCACGTCATCAACACAGATTTTCTGTGAACCTTTTGGCAGGCATTGTTGCTGATTTCTCGATTGGGCCCCATGTTCTTCCACCTACGCTCAATGGAGCACGTTATCATGATTTCATACGGGATACTCCACCTGTGCTGCTAGAACATGTGTCGTACTTGTAAAGGCACAACATTTCAGTCGAAGTGTTGGTCCGCCTCTACCAATCCGTCGGTCACCGAATCTGTTGTTGAGAAGCGTACGAATTCCGTGGCCTTCACGCTCTCCTGACCTCAACTCTCTTGACTTTTAAATGCCCCCATAAATGAAAGCTCTTGTCTACGCAACCCCGGTGCCAAATGTAGAGACTCTTCGTGCTCGTATTGTGGACGGATGTGATACAATACGCCATTCTCCAGGGCTTCATCAGCGCATCAGCGATTCCATGCGACGGAGGGTGGATGCATGTATCCTCGCTAACAGAGAACATTTTGAACATTTCCTGTAGCAAAGTGGTTGCAGTCACGCTGGTACGTTCTGTTGGTGTGTGTTTCCATTCCACGATTAATGTGATTTGGAGAGAAGTAATAAAATGAGCTCTAACATGGAAAGTAAGCGTTTCCAGACACATGTCCACATAACATCTTTTCTTTCTTTGTGTGTGAGGAATGTTTCCTGAAAGTTTGGGCGTACCTTTTTGTAACACCCTGTATAAGTACATATATAGAATTATATACAGAGAAAATATTTTTAGCCAGTTCTCGGGCTTCCAGCCGGGTGGCGGTGTCTTCAAACAGCGACGTTTCGACGAGTGACATACTCATCATCTTCTGGCGAAGTGCGAACTCCGCGGATTTCGTTAGAATACTGAAGGACATCCGAATACAGAGGGATGACCTACTCGTGAGCTTCGACGTCACCTCCTTGTTCACAAAAGTACCGCTACAAGACGCCTTGGCGCTCCTTAATCGGCACTTCGAGCCTGAAACAGTGAAGCTCTTTGAATATGCACTTACGACCACCTACTTCAAGTGCAATGGAGAGCATTATGAACAAGTGGATGGAGTGGCCATGGGATCTCCCCTTGCTCCAGGGATCGCGAATCTTTATATGGAACACTTTGAGGAGGTGGCACTACAAACTGCTCACCGTAAACCCAGGCACTTCTTCCGCTATGTGGACGACACTTTCGTGATTTGGCAGCATGGCAGGCAGGCACTGGAGGAGTTTATGGACCACCTAAACGGCATACATGAGAATATAACCTTCACGATGGAAGTAGAAGAGAATGGCTGTATTCCATTCCTGGACATACTGATCAGGAAGAAAGCGGATGGCACGCTGGGCCATTCAGTATATAGAAAGAAGACACACACAGACCTGTACCTCCATGCAACCAGCTGCCACCATCCGGCGCAACGCCAGTCAGTACTGACCACCTTGGTGCATAGGGCGCACGTCATTTGTGACAAAGAAAGCCTCTCAGACGAATTACACCACCTGAGAGAGGTATTTCGGAAAAACGGGTACAGTGAAACACAGATTGGCAGGGCCTTCAAGAGGAGACAGGCTGACAAAGTTCAGGAAGAGGAAGAGGAAGTTAACAAGAGACTCGCCTTTCTTCCATATTTGGGGCCCACATCAGCCAAAATCGGGAGGCTATTAAGAAAATCTAACATAAATACCGTCTTCCGACCACCGCCGAAGACGAAAGAGCTGCTGGGCACAGCTAAAGACCCACTCAAACTAAACACACCTGGTATATACAACAT
The DNA here is from genome assembly GCF_023864345.2 of Schistocerca serialis cubense. Classification (NCBI taxonomy): domain Eukaryota; kingdom Metazoa; phylum Arthropoda; class Insecta; order Orthoptera; family Acrididae; genus Schistocerca; species Schistocerca serialis. The sequence goes on along the minus strand of NC_064649.1, from coordinate 188,656,030 downwards.
TGCCTGCGAATGTGGTGTGCAGTACATTGGTCAAACGCAGCGCTGCATCTCTAAAAGGTGCGAGGAACACATCAGGCATGTTCGACTTGGACAGATAGAGAAATCTGCTATAGCTGAACATAGCATCAAAGAAAACCACACCTTTGACTTCGAAAACACCAGGGTGCTATGCCGAGCCGGGAGCTATTGGGATAGCGTCATTAAAGAATCAATAGAAATACGGGTCCACGAGAACCTTGTGAACAGGGACGAAGGCTATCAACTGAGCGCGGCCTGGAATCCAGCATTAGCCGCAATACGCCAGGAACGCAACAAGAACCGTCCAGCTCACGAGACGCAATCAGAATGCTCTGACGGAGACACGAACGGCGCACCCGCTTCCCCCTCCACCTCGCCCGCCGGCTCCTCTGGACCCAGCCTCCCGCGGCCAGGTGGTGGGGGGCACACCGCAGGTATAAAGGGACCGGCATCCGCAAAGTCTCGGCACTTCGCCAGAAGATGATGAGTATGTCACTCGTCGAAACGTCGCTGTTTGAAGACACCGCCACCCGGCTGGAAGCCCGAGAACTCTTCGCCAGCTGTATACGCCGGGAAAGCATACATTCTCATTTTTAGCCAGTGTCTCAAAAAGCTCTTGAATCGTTGAGTATCATGTAAAAATTGGAACTAAAAGACACATAATATATATTAAAACTGTACAGAATATAATATACACATAACATGTAATAGGGACGAATATTTTGCAAAAATATTGAAAAATTCTTGACAAATTTAGATTTTTGCACGATACTCTAAAATTGGTTGGACGGTGACCTTTACTTTTGAATATTTATTAACTATGGCAACAGGGCTTTTAGACCATTACACAAATTGTTTCCCTCACATATATTATCGCATAACTTACTTTCATTTCAAATAAATGGAACATTTTTTCTCTCTTTCAAAAAGAGTGCTTGGTTAAAGAAAATCTCTTTTACGTTCATTAAGAGCCATGGCTAAATTTCATTTCTCAGGGCGCTATTGCCAAACACATCATACGTATTCGAACATGAAGATGTCAGTCTCACTCACGATGGGTAAAAAAAATTAATTTGCTTATCGCGTAACAGTAAAGAAAGATAAATATAATATTCAAATAATTATTTTTCTCTGTGAGGCTTGATGTTCCAATATAGCTGCCAATGTGCAATGGCACCATACACACACCAGCAAAGGACCTGGAAGAGCAGCTGAACGAAATGGACAGTGTCTTGAAAGGAGGCTATAAGATGAACATCAACAAAAGCATCTTAACACTAATTGACAAATTTATGTGAGAGCATAAAGAATGCTTCTGTCTACCACTCACTCTGCGTAGTTAATGTTGAGATTCAAATTTTACCGCCACATAATATCGTTGGTGTCCACAAATGTTATGTACATAGTTGTCCTAGCAGTGTGTGTTCTCTGAACAAGGAACGCACACAGATAGTGTGCGGTCCTTTTTTGGGTAATTTCCAAGAATGAATGCCTACCGAAGTCGCTCGGTTCAAACGGTACATGACGTTGCTGTAGTGACTAACATAAACATACTCATAGCGCTCGCCACCGGAGTCGCATGATCGATTTCCGAGCGCACGTTCGGTATGTACCGTTTGGACACAGCGACTTCGATAGGCAATCATTCTTGGAAATTACCCTTTTATGAATAAAGTTCTTCGTTAAACACGTGTCATTGCCGTAATTTCAAGTCCTAATCCTAACAGGTTATGGGCCCAGATCACGCGATCGGTAAAAGCGATACTCTTAGTTTATTCCCGCACTTCAGCTTACGAATTTCCGTTTTTGTATAAACGGAGTCTGTTAACGCGACCAATATTGAGCACGTGGCTGCTGCACACGCAGTTGGAGTGGAAACTTTATCACGCGATAACTGCGACACATGGAGAATTCAAGTCGAGGCAGTACTCATCAAGACCGACACGTGGGGGTACTTGGTTTGAGCATCGGAACTACTGCTATATCCTCTTCCTCTGCATTTAAGGCTACCAAAAACCAACAGTAGGCCTACATGTCCACAGTGAAAATACCCTGATACCAAGTAAGCCTAATCGTAAAAATGGTGCAGATTTGAGAAAGGCCAATGTTCTGATAGACCATACCACTCACAATTTTCTAAGAGAACTTAAATGATATTGAAAGAGAATCTGGTCTGGTGAATTTTTTATGTTTATTAGTAAAGCAACCAGATATACTATGCTTCACCGAGCATCATGTCACTTGTGGTAATCAGATGTGCTTAGACAGATTCAGTTTAGCATCTCAATATTGCCGATCCAACATGGAGAAGGGCGGAACATTGATTTGTGTTAGAAATAATGTAGTATTTAGTACTCTTGATGTAAGCAAATTTTGCGTTGAGGAGCACTTTGAAGTGTGTGATATACAACTGGCAACAAATAGTGTATCAGTAGTTATATTATCAATTTATAGAGCACCTGCAGGGAATCTTGGAATCTTTCTCAAACAGATTGAAATGTTTTTTCTGTACAATTTTGATAACATTGCTTCAGTCATAATACTAGGCGACTTTAATGTAAATTTCCTGGATGAAAGTTATGACAGATTGTAAGAGCTCATTAGTTGCTCCAGCTCCATTCTAATGCAAGTAGTTGAATTTCCCACTAGGGTAACTGACCACTGCAGTACTCTAATTGATAATGTGTTTGTTGATAAGTCTAGGCACAGTAGGTTAGCATCATGGTCTGACAGCCCATTTAGGACTTGACTGACTGTCATACTTCTGACAATCCCCCATTTAATTCTTAACAGAAAACCAAAGGCTACCTGGAAAAATGTGAGACCAATAAATAAAGAAACAATGGCGACATACGGGCAGAAGCTACAGTTAGTTGACTGTTCTAAAGTATTCAGCTCAGTAGATGTCAACACAAAATGTAATGTATTTATTAATTTAACATCAAATCTTTTTGAGGAGGTGTTTCCAAATAAAAGAGTCAGAGAAAATCAATGTATCTCTGCATTTAAGCCATGGATTACCCAGGACATCAAAATTTCATGTAAAACAAAAAGAGAGTTGTATGCCTCAGCCGGACAGTCTAACAATACTGCAGTGATGGGGCAATATAAAGTGTAATCTTAAGATATTAAGGAAGGTGGTCCAGAAATCTAAAGCATGTATCTAAAAAAGGAAATTGACAAATCAAATGACAAAATGAAAACCATATGGAAATATGTTAAAAGCGAGACAGGGAAAAGCCTGTCTGCCAAAGAAGTGATTAGCTTAAGAACTGGGAGCCTTTCGGTGGATGCTCCCGAAATGGTGGCTAATATCTTTAACAATCATTTCCTAAAAGTCACCAACCAAATGGGATGCCAGGGTTCTGTAAAGAAAGCTACAGAATACTTGCATAACACCTTCACTAACAAAATAGATGAGATGCATCTTCGAAAAACTACAGTGATAGAACTAGAAAAAAATAATTATGTCTTTAAAATGTAAAAATTCTGCTGGAGTTGACAACATTTCCAGTAAGTTACTGAAATACTATTGTATTACTAATATGGCAGAGGACTGTACTTATTTCTTTACATCATTGGAAGAAGGTGTTTTTCCCGATAGGCTAAAATATGGGCTTGTACGACCAATTTATAAAAAGGGAGAAAAGACTGAGGCTACAGACTGTCGACCAATTTCATTACTCTCCGTTTTCTCCAAGGTAATAGAGAAATTGATGCATAGCAGAATGGTTGAGCATCTTAGCCAAACTGGCTACCGCTGAGGATGTTATATTTACTTTCGGAAAGGGGTATCAACCGTGGATGCAATACATGCCTTTGTTGACAATGTTTGGAAGCCATAAATAATAATATGATGACGGTTGGAATATTTTGTGACCTGTCAAAAGCTTTTGACAGTGTAAGTCACCATATTCACCCTAGGAATGGGTGGAACTTTAGGCACGAGGCTTGAATCCTATCTGTGTGGTAGAAAGCAGAAAGTAATCGTGGAAGGACTGCATGGTGGCCAGATATCTTCAGAATGGGGCTCCATTACTGCAGGAGTACCTCAAGGCTCAGTATTTGGCCCACTGCTCTTTCTAATATTTATAAATAACTTAGCACTATGTACAGAATATGGGAAAATAGTCATGTTTGCTGACGACACCATGTTATCAGTTAATAATCTCTCAGGGAATGTGTCAAATGAGGTTGCAAATAAAGCTTTTGCAGACTTGACAAACTGGTTTGAAACGAATTGTCTTTCTTAGAAGAGAAATGAATGTAATTGGCCTTACAGTCAGCCTAACACAAATGTTACTAATGAAATGAACCTAAAAATGGGTGAGCAAATACTTGGGTCTGCATATATATAGCAAAATGGAGGACTCAACCTTCAAAATTTCGTGAAGTGACACCACCATATTCAAGAGAGGCAAAGCTCTGAAATTATTTTTAAGCAAACATTGCTGACACTAGGGAAATGAGGACAGTAAAAACTGCATATGTTGGCTATTTTCACCAACTTATGGCCTATGGTATAATATTTTGGGGAAATCAACCAATAGCAAAAAAAATGTGTACCATGCACAGAAGTGAGCAATAAGAATTATGTGTGGAGTACATCCTAGGCACTCGTGCAGGGATCTGTTTAGAGCTCTACAAATCCTTACAACACCTGCCCAATGTATTTTTTCTCTGATGTGCTTTGTTTCAAAAAATAGCAACTTATTCAAAATCAATAGCTCATACTACAGTTATACCACCCAAAGGAAACTGGATATCCATTATGAGCTAAAAGCGAGAAGCATGGTCCAGAAGGGGGTTTTGTGCAGTGGCACCAAGAGTGTTAATGCCCTCCCATTGCACATTAAACTTTGGCATGTTTCCAACCAGTTCTTTAACATGATTCATCTGAAAGAAACTGCTTCAGATTTTCTTTACAGTATTGATGAATTTCTAACCAAAAATGCATAGAATCTCTTGTGTGTGCTTAAACCTTACAGAGTATGATTAATCAATTGTAGAGGTCACACAGTAAGTACAGTGTAACTTAATACAATACCCAAATTAATGTATGTCTGTATATGACACCTGTATAACTTAAGATACAGGACATCTGACAGAATATACAGTCATATATAAATTTGGGTATTGTTCTTAACTAATATGTAAGGGTATATGCTAAACTTCACACTTTCTTTAATCTAATGATAAGATCAATGTATCTGTGCACAAAACAATAATCTGTAAAAACCTTGACTCGTTCTATATTCAGGGATATGTTCCCATATGGATCTATGGAACACGAAATAAATAAATAAATAAACAAAATAAATAAATGTATCTGGAGACATGCCGAAACCTGCAGTGACTGGTGAAGGCGCTGCAGACAGGAGGGCGAAGGCAGTCCTCACTCTGTCCATCAGCGCCACGGAACTGAAGCGAGTGAAGAACTGCAGCACGACGCGCCAGGCAGGGCTCAAACTTGACTCACTTTCCGCATCCAAAGGACGTGCTCGCAGAGCAGCGCTACCCTAACGTCTTACTCTCCACAGGGCGCAGCCTAGTGACGATGTAACACGGCATCTTAATCAATTCTTCGATGCAGCGGACAAATTACAAGCAATGGACGTCGATATAAACGGTGATTTATTGTCGATAATGTTGCTCTAAAGTTTGCCAGACAGTTACGGTAATTTTAGGTGTGCAGTCGAATCTCGTGATAACCTACCCGATGTCGAGACACTAAAAGTGAAAATCTTGGAAGAAAACAACGCGAGAGTTCAGAAAGATAGTGAAAATGCGAGTGCTGCGACGTTTGTCAAACCGGTCAGGCCTAAACATTTCGTAAACAAATCAAAAGGTGCATTAAGTGACTGCTTTTGTTTTGATTTTTGTTCCGATTTGGAACAAGGGCGGGAAAATCATCATTGAGGTGCAGTTTTCGCAACAAGAAAGGCCACAAAGCAGAAGAGTATTTGCAGCTTGCGAAATTAGCTTCCTTTTGAAGAAACAAAGTTGATGAAGCTCATTGCTGTTTTTCCATTAACGAACGTACTCCGAAGTCTCGTGAACCAAACGTTTTGTCGTGTATAGACAGTGGTTGCACATCACGCATGTGTAACGACCCTGAAGGGTTCACAAGCGTAACCAAAGCACAAGAAAGTTTAACGCTTGCAGACAACAGTGCTACGCAAGTGACAACTGAAGGTGACGTACGCATCAAAACCTCAGCCAGTGATACCAACTTCATTACGCTGAAAAACACTTTGCGACTGAGATTAGACTGGTTCCGAGTTTTGTCACAATCACAAAGGTTGTGGACAGCATACACTGTAACGATAAAGTTAAGGTGGTTGCAAACAAAGGTTAATGTCCCTTATAACTGCACGATTTTTCTCAGAGTTGGTAACCTGTTTCACTTGCATGAAAACAGCCCAAAGGCCTGTACAGTTGGCGAGACAAAAATTACGAAAAGTGACACGCAAATCTGGCATGCTCGATTAGGACACCTGAACTCTGCATCACTGGAGATATGATTAGAATGCTCAAGGCTGAGTATGTGACACGCTTAAAATTCAGACTTCACCAAGTGCACCATATGTCTTGAAGGAAAGATCGCATCCACCCCCTTCACCAGGCGGGATGAAAAAAGTGACCTTCTGTAGTTTGTACATTCAGATGTCTGTGGGCCAATGAGAGAAAAATCTCTAGGTGGTTCAAGATATTTTGTAACCTTCATATATCAGCACAGCAGATGGTGTCACGTCAACTTTCTTCGACGCAAGGGGGAAGTTATGGGCAGATTTGTTGAAAGATTTGATTCTACATCCAAAGTTTTTGAATTCCAGTCTGATTTTCAGCAGGCAGGTAACGGCAAGGAATAATGGACTCCATCTTCCGAGCGGCAGGAATACAGCGACGTCGAACAGTTCCTTATACACGACAACAGAATGGTGTTGCTGAACGAAGGAACCGATCCGTGGTTGAAGTGGCTCTCTGCATGATGCTGGAGTCTGGACAGCCAACATCACTTTGGTTGGCTGTGTTAGTAGCTTCGGCCCACATCCGAAGTCGCTGGCTAACCAAAGGACTTTCAGGGGGAAGTCCATATGAAAAGTGGATGAAGAAGAAACCAGACCTGTCACACATTCGTATATTCGGTGAAAGTGTCGTCATCCTGGACAAATCGCCAAACAAGGGGAAGTTTGAGTAGCCTACGAAGATTCCTTTCTTGCCTCTCGGACCAGATTGTTCAAGTACCTATCTTGTGTGGGTGCCAAAAGACCACAAGATACACACATCACAAGATGTCAGGTTCCTTGATCATAACAGTTTTGAACCCAAGCAAACCTATGTAGACCTCTCCGTAGATGAACAACATCATTGCCAAAGAAGAAGCATCTGCACGGAGTTTTCACCAGGAGACCTGAGTGACAACAGAAGCTGCGAGTCAGAATCATTCTCTGATGAAGAGCCACTTTACGGTTTTGAAGAAGAAGTCACCTCGCTACCACACGATATCATTTCAGATGATAACTTATCATGTGACGAGGACAGCAATTCCTCAAGTGTCAGATCTGCTCCACAGCTTGCACCAGAAGTTTCAAGTCATGACATCAACACTGATTTCTGTTGCATTAGCAGCAATGTTGAGGATGCATTGAACGGTACAGATAGTCAAGAATGGTTTTGCGCTATATACGATGAAGTCAAGTCGCTAGTCAAGAATGAAACCTGGGACATCGTGGACAGACCAGCAAACAGTTCTGCAGTCAATTATTTTTCTGTCTTAAGAAACAAATACGGCAGTGATGGATCCTTGCTACGATGAAAGGCCAGAATAGTTGCACGAGGATTTAACCATAGACCTGGAGTTGACTTTGAATGATTCGATTCTTGCAACTGGAGAGAATGTTTCCACAGACTCCTCATGGCTCTGGCAGTGAGGTTTAACTTGCATGTCTCACAGCTGGATATCACCACTGCATTCCCCAACGGTGAAATTGATACTGAAATCTTCATGGAACAGCCGGACTCATTAGCCAAGTTCTTACAGAAGATGAGAGATGTAGAGGAGGACCATCACATAGCCAAAAAGGGACATGATATGCTCCAGAAGTTATAATCTGGTGACAAAGTGTGCAAGCTTACAAAAACCATCTACAGGTTGTGCCAAGCTGGCACACAGTGTCATGCCAAATTAAACGCCACATTGATGTCAATCGGATTGCAGTAGTGCAGATCCTTGTCGTCAATATAAGTGAGCAGGAAGACTTGAGAATTTCCCACACTGTCCACATATACACATCATAATTTCGTCATCAGACCCGGAAAGGACAAGGCAGAGCCAGGACAAGTTATCTGCCAGATTTGACGTCAAGGATCTTGGTCCTGTGAAATGCTACCTGGGCATTGACGTAAATCAGTCTGTTGACAAACTCACGCTGTATCAAAGTGGCTACATCAGAGAAGTTTTACACCGATTCCGAATGGATGACTGCAAGCCCGTAAGAACCCCGTTGGCGACCAGGATCAAACTGGATGTTGCAGCTGCAAGTACATCAGATAGGACTCAACGCTCCGAGCAGTTCCCTGAACGGATACTCATGTACATCGCCGTTGGCACTCGCCCTGATATATGCCATGCGGTCAACAAGCTAAGCCAATACAACAACAGCCATAATCTTGTTCACTGGCAGGCAGCAAAACGAATCCTTAGTTTCTTGCCAATTGTTCCCTTGAGGTATCTAACCTACATCAAGGATAAAGAGGGAATATTCGGTTTTGCAGATGCTGACTGGGGAAATTCTGATGCACAAGATGAAGTTGTAACCAGTATACGACTTCCTGTCAGCAAGTCAGCAATCTCATGGTGTTCGCACAAGCAGAGGATAGTCGCTCTCTCATCAAGTGAGGCTGAGCATATGAGTATCTCCAAAGCAGCAAAGGAGGCAGTTCACCTATCAACCTTCGTGAAGGAGTTGGCTTTAGCGGAGCTGCCACGCATTGGATTATTTGCCAATTTTCCAGCTGACTGGTTGTCATTGAACAGTACAGTTTTCCACTCAAAGACGAAACACATTCACATAAAGTACGACTTCATTCGCCAGGCCCTGCAAGATTATCCACTGAAACTGGAATATCGGTCAACAGAAAACGTGGTAGCAGACGTGCTGACGAAGGCCCTTCCTGCGCCGAAGCATGAGATGTGTGTTGTTGGACCCTGACTGCGAACCTAGAACCACAAACTTAAGGACTCGAGTTCATCGATTTATACCGGTGCGTATAAATTGAGGGGGCGTGTTGAGACTCACATTTTACCACCAAATAATATCGTTGGTGTCCACAGATGATGTTATGTACACAGTTGTCCTACCAGTGTTTATTCATAAAAGGACCGCACACTGAACAAGGAACACACACAGACAGAGAACAAAGTTGTTCGTTAAACACGTGTCGTTGCCGAAATTTCAAGTCCTAATCCTAACAGTTAAGGTTACAGCCAGTTGTTACTCATCTTACACAACTCTTCTGAGTAAGTAAAATAATTACGAAATAAGCTATAAAAAGCTTCTCGTCTAATTGCAACACTTGTTAGTTTGTGTTAAGCAGCTAGTGACATGAGTAGGGGTTGCCAGGAACATCATCTAACACATTCGTGAGATCATACGGAATGCTTCTCTCTACTAGCCATTATAAAGACGCCTCTGAAAAAAAGAAAAATTTTTTTGTTTACCACTACTACTACTAGGCTAACTACTGTTTAGCTCTACAGGACCTTTATACTGAAATGTTTCCCCACACCACCTTGTATTGTCTTTCTATGTGTGTGAGTAACTGTATGTTCACTGTTGTGGGTAAATACATACAGGGCGGTGTGTGAAACTGATAGCGATTACACGCTTCCGCTGTTGTAGAAATCTGCTCCAGATGCTGTAGATACCGTGTCGAGCTGAAAGTGGTAACCAAAGTACGGAGAAATATTCTTCGGGGCTCTGCTTTCAGTTCTGAGAAATGTCCAGGTACTGATTGCTATGTAACAATCTATTGTGGATTTGAATGATCCATGAAGTGACTTCTTTTCCGAAGAAAACATCGAACTATTTCACTAGAACTGAACGCTCCCGTCGGAACTGTTCTCAAGCTGGTGTTTATTAGTAAATCACAATAGCAGTATATCGCTGGGTGTATAATAACACGTACCTTCTTGAAATGAACAATATTTTATTTGTTCTATTAGCTGATTTCCTTCCATATACACGTATATTTTACAATGTGAATAAAAAACTCGCAATGGTGTCGATTTTTACATCACAAGAATGGCTCTCCTCTCCTAAAATTTTTACTCTTAAGAAGAACAAAAGTTCTATCTCCTAAGAATAATTATGTGAGCACTGACCGCCACAGAGTAATAAACAAAGCTTTGTCTCTCTCTCTCTCTCTCTCTCTCTCTCTCTCTCTCTCTCTCTCTCTCGCACTGTCACAGCAAGTTACACTGCATGATACATCATACCATTCTTCGGAGTTAACGCTACAACCAGTGTGTCAGGCAGCGGTAGCTGATCGAGACAGACGCAGCAAAAGGTAAGTAAACCACTTTTGTGTCATTTAAGAGTTCCTAACCAGGAGCGAATTTTATTGTACCATCTGTGTGCTTTAAATAATTTGCCCCTGATAAGGAACTGGTAATATGTCACATTATCGTGTTACTTTCTGACGCAAACGAAGACGCGAGAACTGTGGGTATTAGTTTTGTTTCATGAGTTTCTGCGTGTAAATTTTATATCTATTAGTTTCACTTGAGTGCTTCGGTAATTAGGTTTTTGAATATCTGCCTATTACTAGACACAGTTCGTGCGTTTTAGTCAGGGTCTACAGTAGAGTTGCGCAGGACGTACCGATAGTCCGTTTATCTGAATAGTTTAGTTTTCCACGGTCAGGGACTGCGAGTGTTGTGTGCTGATGCGAGGCGAGTTGGTGACACTTCGCTCTCAGCTTCAGGTTGTGATGGCTTCGGTTTCACAGCTTGAGGCTGCAGTGGATTGGCGCCACTGTTGTGGGCCAGCCGTGGGGATCCGACGCAAGTTCAGCATGTCAGAGTCCTCCAATCATTCCTCACCGGTGGCAAACCCAGTTACTGCTAGCACTGGAGTCATTCCAGATGTGGAAAGGGTCCTCCCAGATGCCATGAAGAGCACAGGGTGCAGCCAACTGCAGGTGGTTGGTCACGTCGGTACTAATGATGTGTAATAGCTCTCTGGAACAGGGCATTTTCCCTGATAGACTGAAATATGCTATTGTTATATCTTGGCATCAGATCTATCCCATTTTTTATGCAAACAATTACCGTCCAATCTCCCTTCTAACAGCTTTATCCAAAATTTTTGAGAAAGTAATGTATTCAAGAGTAGCTTCACATACCTGACATTTTGTTAGTACTTCATTTTTACAGTTTGGTTTCCAGAGAGGTTTTTCATCAGAAAATGCCATATACGCTTTCACCAATCAAATTTTGAATGATCTGAATAACCGAACACCACCCATTGAGAGATCACAAAAAATCCCAAAGGCTTTTGATTGTGTAAATCATGAAATTCTGCTAGACAAGCTCGAGTATTGTGGCATGAGAGGTACGAATTAAACCATTTGTGCACTGTCGCAAACTGGAAGAGTGCAAAAAGTTGAAATGAGCAGTTCTCATAATATCCAAAGATCAGCACATTCCTCAAACTGGGGAACTATCAGGAATGGGGTTCCACAAGGGTTGGTCTTGGGTCCTTTGCCTCTTCATGAATATAGAACGGCAAGTCATTAATATATATTAACAACAACAAAGTTAGTTCTCTTTGCTGATGATACAAGTATAGTAATCACACCTGACAAACAAGAATTAACTGATGAAATAGTAATTTTCTGAAAGACATTATTGACAAAGTGGTTCCTTGTAAACGGACTCTCATACCATTTACTGTACAGAACTGTATGTACTGTGACTTATCAAAATTCAGTGAAACTTTGGGAGCCTTTATATTTTATGAAGTAACAGCTTTTTTCATAATATGAGAAAACATTTTATTTTCCAAGCACAGATCAAAAACTAACAAGAATAAACAACTCGTAACCAAGCTGACTACGGCAAAGATAAATATCTATCAACTGCAGCTTTCACCTGCTGTTTTTGGCGCAGTGGATAAATGACGTCGCCACAAAACCATTCATAGATATAGACCTCAATCAGAAGCATATAGCTAAGGTAGAATATTCACAATTTTTAGGTGTGTCCATTGATGAGAGACTAAATTGGAAGAAACACATTGATGATCTGCTGAAACATTTGAGTTCAGCTACTTATGTTTATCACCAAAATTTGCAATGACCCTATTGCATGTTTGAAAATAGGCGTAGTAAGCTAATTTACTCTCATTACCCCAAAATATGATGCCATATGCAAGCAATTCATCACTGAGGAATAAAGTATTTATTGCACAAAAGCGTGTAATCAGAATAATAGTTGTCCAGCCAACATCATCCTGCAGACATTTATTTAATGATCTAGTGATATTCACAGTAGCTTCTCAGTATATATACTCTCTTATGAAATTTGTTATTAACAACCAAACCCAATTCAAAAGTAATAGCAGTGTGCATAACTACAATACTAGGAGAAAGGATGATCCTCACTATTCAAGATTAAATCTAACTTTGGCACAGAAAGGGGTGAATTATACTGCCACTAAAGCCTTTGGTCACTTACCAAATAGTATCAAAAGTCTGACAGATAACCAGCAAGTATTTAAGAAGAAATTAAAAGAATTTCTGAATGACAACTCCTTTTACTCCATAGAGGAATTTTTAGATATAAATTAAGAAAAAAAGAAAAAACAAAAAATTATAAAAAAATTAAAAAAACAAAAAAGTTGCTAATTTAACAACATAATTAAGTTAATATAACTTAATTATGACATGTATTGGAAAATTTGACTCGTTCCACATCATTACGAAATATCGTATTCATGATCCATCGAACTAGTATTAATCTAATCTAATCTAATCTCTAATCTGTCACTTAGGATCAGAAGACATTCTCTCTGGTTTCGTGCGGCTAACAGAAGTGGTAAAGGCTGCCTGTCTCGCTTGTAAGATGAAAGTAGAGCTGACCATTTGCAGCATAGTCGACAGGACCGATTGCGGACCTCTGGTACAGAGCCAAGTGGAGGGTCTGAATCGTAGGCTCAGACGGTTCTGCGACCGTGTAGGCTGCAGATTCCCCGACTTGTGCCAAAGGGTGGTTGGGTTTCGGGTTCTGCTGAATATGTCAGGTGTCCACTATACGCAGGAGGCAGTTACACGGGTAGCAGAGTCTGTGTGGCATGGACTGGGCGGTTGTTTAGGTTAGAGAACTAGGGAAAACACAAGAAGTGCTTCAGTCACAAGGAGTGCAGGCTGAACACAGGAAGAACGTAGATACAGGAACCATCGGTATAACAGTCGTAAATTGTCGTAGCTGTGTTGGGAAAGTACCAGAGCTCCAAGCGCTAATATAAAGTTTTGAGCATCAGTGCTTTCTAAGCTGGCTAAAGCCGGATATAAGCCCAGCCGAAATTTTTGCGAAGAACCTAAAGGTGTTCCGAAAAGATAGCAACAAACACGTCACCGCCAACCATGTTTAGCCTGTCAGAAGTAGTTTACTTCAATTTAGCGTCAAGTTAGATACTTCCTGTGAGTTAGTATGGGCCATTGTTGGCAACCGGAATAAATTAATAATTGGATCCTTTTACCGACCTCCCAGTTCAAATGATACAGTTGCTGAAAGGTTCAAAGAAATCTTTAATTTCAAACACGTACAATAATAGTTGGTGACGTATTTTCGCCAACATATCGAGGGTAAATTAATGTTCAATTCCGGAGGTACGCATAAAATATCTTCCAAAATTGTGCTAAACGCATTCTCTGAAAATTATTTCGAGCTGTTAGTTCATGAGCCCACTGTCGCTTCCCAAGCGTGGGTATTGCGAGGGATTGAGCGGCACGGTTCGTGAAAGGGATTTAGCCGGTTGACCTTAGTGAGAGGGAGACAGGAAGCGGGTAGAATTAAAGTCTTGCTAACTTTAATACATTGCAGTTTATTCTGAATGATTGCAACCACGACGCAGTCAGGGTGAGCTGTATTCACAGGAAGGCCAAGTCTAACACAGAGACGGTGACTGACTCCGCCGTTCCGACTGCCCACTAGAAGCTCAGCAATATTTCCCAGCGCCCTACGTTAGAGTCCCGCGGCTACGCCCTGACGCGCTCCAGCGACCATCTCCGGCTGCCTGCCTACAGCCCGTTCCCCAGCCCAAGTCGGCTGCTGCTATCACTCTCTAACTACTCGACAATCTCCCGACAAGACGGCCGCAGAGCTGCTTGCTCTCGAGTTTTGTTAGCGTTCCCCCTTCGACCCCGCCTGCGCTTCGCATGACGAGGCGTCGAAGGCAACTTGTCCGTATTTGGTATCGTTAAAGTATTGTTGTTGCTATTGTTCTTCAGAGGCTGGGTGGAGGGATAGAGGCGCCTCTCCCTATATGGTCACGTCACGCACTGCGTCCTGAGCCCTTCATTGGCTCCTCACGACGTAGCGCCGTCGCCACCAAGGGCCCTCTTTTTCTTCCTCTCTCCACTCCCAGACCTCTCTCTAGCCAGAAATGCTTTCTGTTTATACTCCTTAACTGATTGTAGGGACTCGTGATAAGCACAGACCTTCGTTTGTATCTGCTGGCTGTTTGCTGACTTATGAAGCGCCGCTGCCCAACAAACAGTTTGACTTCCGCCTCGGCCGACCCTTCGGCCACACCAGGCGTCCAGCGCTACAATTTTAACTCCTTCCTACGTACTATTCTCAGCGTACTGCCTGAAACGATTGTAACCGCAGGAACAAGCCAAGTCTAATTACAACACCTCCCCCGCCAGGGAAATTGGCGTTACTCCTCAGAGTAGCGTCAATTGTGATTCTCTCATTTTATTTGGGTTATTTGCTTACATCAACACTCCACATGTTTTTTTTTTCTTTCATACACATTCGGTACACTTAATTCCATTAAGTTCTTTGTTAGACACAATTATTTTATACATACATTTATCAAGGTACATTTTTTTACAAATCATTGATACGATTACAATTAACAAACATACGTTTATCAACGTACATTGTTAAAGCATTGATACAAAATACAATTTTCATTCAACGTTGGTCATTACAGTTACATAGTAGGTACAGTTTCATAACACATAAAAAGGTGAAATCAATTTTAGTGTTTTTTCCATAAGACACTTTTAATATATTTTATCTTTTGATTTTACTTAACGCCTGTTTCTGAACAGAACTGACTCTTCTTGGTTTTTCGCACATCTTTCATATATTACTGCACCTTCAGTTTCTTTATTAGCTATTCTCTGGGTACTGATTTACCATGGTGTTTCTTATACATACTTTACCACAACAGTTACTATCGTCAAAGTACTTCCATAAGCTTTTCAAGCATTCTTTACAGCATCTACAGTTTTTACAGAAACATGTAGCTAAGCGATAGTCATTTTTATTATAATAACATATGTAGTTATTGAGTAATGTGTAAAATATCTGGAATATTTTAGTTCTTCCTCCTGCCTTTCTGCCATTCGCTGGACATCATCCAGTCTTTTCCCAGCGATTTTCGAATCGTCTAATTGTGTTACTACCTGATCCAATGCTAAGAAAAATGTCTCAATGCTAACATTAGAATTTTCTTCGTTTACAACACAACAGTCAAATTCTAAATTAATTTGAGGTATTATATCTTTCTTTGTTACGTTGCTATGAATTTCTTTATCTGTTTGTATGAACACTCTCGTTCCATGCCCTTTACATTTACTATAAAAACTTATTTTTCCTACCCCTTTCATTAATAAGTCCTTTGGGGGTTCCTTTCCACATAATACTGTTTGTGTTAGTCCTTCTCCCTTCGGAGCTACATATAGCCATTCGTTACTGTTTAGATGGATCCAAAGGCTCTGTGTGCGAAAAATAGTCGCACTGAATCAATCTTCTGGAATTTCTCTTACCGGTTGTAACAATTTGGCTTCGCATTCCTCATGGTCGAATGTCGATAGCAATGCGAATGACTGTCTGCACAGTCGCCTATTCTTAGATGAATCCAAAAGGCAGTTCGTTACATTTTAGGTCATCCGTAGAAAGTTTCGCGTACTATCAGTAGAAATTCTTTCTCTGGCTGTATGTATACGTACCTTCCTTTCATATCTGGGATCTCTTTTGGTAATGGGAGATTAACATTCCTTTAATAGATAATAATAATTTTAATTAGGTACCCTAGTATGCTACCGGAAATGAAAACATCTAAATCAATTATTCTTAACAAGAGGCGACTCGGCGAGAGGAACAGGAAACTTCACGTCTTTTAGTTCGTCTCGTATTAAACTTAGATATTTCACAATCTGGACTGGATTAATTATGTGAGGCTGCAGTATTCCCGTTTGAGCATTTACAATGACGTTTATCATCTGCTCGTATTCCTCTTCGATTTGGCCAAACACTGCCGCTAATTGTAATACTTGTTCCGTTATCGTTTTTTACCGCTTCCTCATTTCGAGTGTTCGTTACCCTCGGGGCTAGTCCCAGCTCTTTCACGGACAATATCGCACTCTCTTCCTGCAGTGCCACCTCCACTGCTGCTGCCAACGTAATTTCGTCGCCTCTGCTTCTCACTATTGTCTGTATTCTATCATTGCTTAATCCCTGTATAAAGCAGGCTCTTCCTAAGGAATCAACCAGTTCTATCGCACCCTTCAAGTTTTCTCTAGCCGTAACTCTGTTTACTGCTTCTCGAAAATCTCTCTGGAATCTGGACAAGCCGAATAGACGAAATGCAATTGGTTCCCCCTGTCCCTGTCTTGCTTGGAAAATCTTACATGCGAAGTAGTCTATGGTACGCTTACTCGCATAGTTTTCTCCTAGAACGCGTTTCACCTCTTGCCACGTCCCGGTGCGCTCGTGCACTTGCAGTCTCGACCTGGCCTCACCGGTTATCTTTGCTTTAACGAACTTCAGTAACGTTTCGTGTTCCTCTGGCTTTATCGAAAATGTACATGCGGCATTCGAACTAGTAGATTCCCTTAAATCCTTTTTATTCCCTTCGAACACTTTTGAAACAATACGTAAGGCTTCCTTCACTGACGTCTTACCATTAGCGGAGGATGACGCAACTTCATTAGTTTGGGGCATCTTAACTATGTCAACACTTTACACTATAAAGGTACAATTCTCTTAAGACAATTTTATAAGTACCGCTTCTCTTGTGGTGTGCCGTCTGCTCCGCGCTGCTTTGTGCCCATTACCTGTGTAATCTGATCATTCCATTTGAGATCATTTCGAACAGTCACAGCCAGGTACTTGACAGATGTTACCGCTTCCTAAGACTGGGCATTTATTTTGTACTCTTACATCAATGTGGGTTTTCGCCTTGTTATACGCAGTAGGTTACGCTTATCGAGAGACAACTGCCAGTGATTACACCACACATTTATTTTCTGCAAATCCTCATTGATTTGTTCACAACTTTCGTGTGATACTACTTTCCTGTAGACTAAAACATCAACGGCAAACAGTCTAACGCCGCTGTCAATACCACCAACCAGATTGTTTATGTAAATCGTAACAAGCACCGGAACTATTACAATGCCCTGGGGCTCACCTGATTGCTTGTTTTGAGTCACCCCATTCAGAACGACATACTGCTCTCTGTCTGTTAAAAAACTTTCTATCCAACAACGTATGTCATCGGATACACTGTAAGCGCGCACTTTTGAAAGGCGTTTGACTCAATTCCGCACTGTCGCTTGCTCCAAAAAGTGGAGGAATATGCCACCAACCTGGGAACTAATATCTAGAGCCTGTTGTATATCATGCACAAACAGGGCCAGCTGTGTCTCGCATGACTGAGAAGCTCATCTACAGAAACCAGCATGGTTTGTTTCAGGAAACAGCAGAGTCTAGAAAGGTCACAATGTCTGAACCCAAAATATGTTCCATGATTCTACAGCCAATCGATGTCAGTGAAATATGCTGGTAATTATGTGTGTCCGATTTTTCTACCCTTTTTATAGATTGGAAGAAGGCCTAGGTCATAGCAGTCTGCTCTGTATATACTCTGACGTCAGAACGACAACGTTTTCCACAGACCGATTGTTTAGCATTGTTACTACACCCTTTGTAAATTTGAAAACAGGTGCCAGAACACTTCATGTCAGTTAGTTTGAGCTCTTCACTAACTCAGCTTCACTCATTGTAGGACTTCCTACTGCAGAACACGAGAAAATACGCTGCTAAGAGTGTGCAAATTTTTGGGATCATTAGATTTCCAAACTATGCTGAAATTTCCACCGATCAGGTGTTGGCTGCATTGACAATATTCAAATGTCTTTATTTATATCAGGGTAGGTAACATAACTAATGAGGAGGTACTGAATAGAATTGGGGAGAAGAGGAGTTTGTGGCACAACTTGGCTAGAAGAAGGGATCGGTTGGTAGGACATGTTCTGAGGCATCAAGGGATCACAAATTTAGTACTGGAGGGCACCGTGGAGGGTAAAAATTGTAGAGGGAGACCAATAGATGAATACACTGAGCAGATTCAGAAGGATGTAGGCCGCAGTAGGTACTGGGAGATGAATAAGCTTGCACAGGATAGAGTAGCATGGAGAGCTGCATCAAACCAGTCTCAGGACTCAAGACCACAACAACTACCACTAATGTATAATAAAACAAAAATGAAATTGCACCCATAAACTATTCGTTAAGTTTCCAGAATGCATTTTCGCTCTGTAGCAAAGTGTTCTAATCTGACAGCAAGTTTTAAATTGGCGCACTGTATGCCAGACTGGGACTTTTGCCCTACGTGGGCAAATGCTCCAGCCATTGAGCCATCCCATCACGACTCACGGGCCACCTTCAGAGGTTTACGTCCGCCAGTACTTCATCTCCCAACTTCAATTATGTCCATCACACCTTGCGAAAGCAGCACTCTGAGATTTCACTTAATGTTTTATCAAATTCCATCACTCTTATTTTGTTACAACTTTGCCATTGAACATCAGTCACAATTGGCGTAAGAATCATGGGTTGACCATTATCCTAAAATATTGCATTACGAAATGTGAATAGTCTTTACTTCAAGCCACGCGAAACTGCAAGTAGTCACAGAAAGACGATAATGCAATGTGTTAATAAATAGCACGCTAGCTAATTACTTCACGACCGGGTGTGATCGTATGTACGATCTTGAAGTTCTTGTTATGACAAGAACTTTCTGGTCCCTTAGGAAATTGTTTTAAGGGCGCAAAAGCAACTGTAATATTGAATTTCCCTTTTGTGTGATGTTAAAGCTGATGCAAGAAGACAAAAAAAAAAAAACTGTTTTATCGTCAATGTAACACGCACATTGGACTGCTGATCTTGGAGTCTGTTATCTTAGTATTATTTTCACTTTACTAATGCTTTTTCCTGAGGAGATATTGAATCAGTTAGCAGTGCTCATTCCTATATTTCCAGAACATTTATTATAACTAAAACATATATCGTACCTTATGCTTAGTACTACAATGACGGTAGATTTTTATGTCCGTTTCATGTCCATTGAGCGCTCTTTTATATAGATAGCCATTGTCCTCTCGAGTCACCCGTGACTCGTCACGATAAGTTATAACAGTTCTTCTTCTTTTTACACTTCACTCAAACTTAGACATAACACGTTTTTATTTTTTAGTAAAGAATTAGATCAGACCGCCATAAATCTGGTGTTAGTTAACAAATGAAGCCCTGAGCGCTAAACACTTGTACTGTTTTTCTTCTCCAGCGAACAAATTGAGCCGTGACGGCTCGGGTTTGATCTATCGAACGTACCGCGTGTAATATTATCGCCGTATCGCGGAGGAAAGGGAGAAGTGGCGCCCCCTCGCGGGGGAAGTCGGCGAGGCACCTGGGAGAGTCGAGTAGTTGGATTTTGGAGGGCGAGCAGAAGCAGTGGGATGGGCGTCAGTGCGCGGAGCGTGAAGCCGTGGGTGGCGGCGAGAGCAAAGTTCGCTACGCTACCTGATTGTGTTTGGGCGCTTGCGGCGGACTAGGTGGGTAGAGGCGCCGATGCTGTCTGGAGCATGCTGCTTCCCTGTTTATGATCGATTTACCGTTTGCTTCTTGTGACTACATTCTCGTCTCTATGGTTCTGTGACAGAACAAAATGCTGCTTATATCCAAACCAACTGTGCTCGCAATGGCATCACATTAGTGTCCATCATTCTGGCGATTACTGAGTGTGTTTGCCGTTGTGGTGTATTTATTGAGCAATGTGCTTTGGACGCTTGACATTGCTATTAGGAGTCCATTGCGTAAGGCCGCGTTTATCCTGTGAGGACTTGTTCTGCATTTAAAAACTTAGTAGTTGTCAGTCACTTAAGCAGAGAAGTATGAATGCATTTGAGCAATTCAGTGTTATTGTTTTACGCCCCTCTGAATGGGAAAATGATAAAGGGCCTAACTATTACTACCCTTCTTGTGTGCCACTGACTTGGTTGTGCTTTTCAGCCACGTAATTTGTGCGTTTATTGTAACGAACCGATATGTTCCTGATTCTTTCCCTGTGACATTAAGTGTTAATCTTGTAACGAACACTGTTTTAGATATTTTAATAAGTGTGTTGCATGACATATCCTATTTGTGCCTCGCAAGTGGAGAGCGGAGGTGGTTTATTGGCCGTGATGTGTTGGTAGATCCATTTCACGAGTCCAGGCCGGTCACCAGGAGATTTACAAGTTGTACGTTGTATTAAGTTAATACTCTTTAGTTTAAGCGTAGTGTGCTCATGCACAGGAAGTTTGTGGTTTTGCGCAGATTGAATTCAGTCATCTAAACATACCGCGCAGTGTGTTAAGTGGTGTCCTCTGAGGTGCTGAAAGTAGTGGGTAGACAGCTGTTTTGGACACGTTGTATATGCAGATAATTTATGTCCTTATTACGTTGTTGCGTTGCTTGCCCTTTGTGCCACAGGTGGTGCTAATTTCATTAATTTCGCCACCGGTCTTGGCAGAGGCTGCGGGAGGAACCGACCCACTGTGGCAAGCAGTTACGTAGTCGCGCTTGCCCACCGTAGCGGGCGTTGTTTACTAGCCCGACGCCTTCCTGTGTTTGGAGGCGGGAGCGTGTTGACTGGTTTCTTACGGCTTGCAGTCTGGGAAACCGTGCCTTTGGTTTACACGTGGAAGGCTTACGTTTTCCTTCCAGTACCTCGGAGTGGCTCTGTGGGTAATGAGAACGACTTATGTTGTTGGTGGCTCAGGCCGAAAGTGGTTCATTTGCTGGGTCGACAGAAGCGTCCGATCCCAGGCGTCGACTTTGATCCGTGACGTAAGGGTGTTGTCGTGTGGCGTCATGACGGCGCGGAGTTTGGTATGCGAGTGTGGCGTGTTTGTAGATGTCGTCGTGTTGTGGCTTGTTGTGCTCTCTGGTGGCATGTTCAGGGTCTTCATTTGTGTGGTGTAATGGGCTCAGTTTGCTTTTGCTCGTTATCCAGAATTGTTAGTGTCGGCCGTGTTTGTAGTGGAATTCGCTTCAGTGAGTTTTAACGATTTTGTGTGAAGGTTAATTTAGTGTTCGCTGTACATCGTGTGGTAATTTTAGTAAAATTAATCGGTTGTTGTTTGTTCAGGAATGGATATGACGGATAAAATTAACAAACAGTGCGCAGGTCAAGGGAAGTGTTCGATCCCAAAGTGTGGCTGTGTTTGTTGGTATTGGTATCGGGAGATGTTTTTGAGCTATATAGGCCAAGGGAAGTGTTTGATCGTAATTTATAGCTCAACAGCAGCTCCCGATCCCATATAGGTCAAGGGAAGTGTCCGATTCCGGATAATATTGTGTTTAGTGGTATTTGGAGAGTTTTGTGATGTCGCTTTTTTCGTCGTTTTGTGTGGTTTTGTGTGGTTTTGTATGGGGGTGGATGTCTAAATTTTATATTTAGTTTGCCCCCACCCAAAAACACCCCATTTCCCGCGCTTGTCCCGTTAGTGTCATTAGGCGCTTTGTGGAAAGTGTGTGTGTTTGTTTTTCGATGTATTTTCGTCCTCATAATGTGTACGTAACGACTTTATATGCGCCATATTGGAATCGTGGTTTATGGTCGTTTCCACCATATTTGTGACGTCATGGATCAAAGCAGATGGGCGGGATCGGACGCTTCCGTAATTGCCATTTGCTATAGGTGTATAAACATGTTTACAGAATTATGGGAAAGAAATGCATAGATGGTTGTTTTTTTTAGGGACAATTGAATTGTTGTTCAGACGTTACTATGTATGGCCATTAACTTACGCAGACATTTAATAGCAAGGAACTGTACTGAGTTCTGGTTTCAAGTTTTGTTGATTATGTGGGGAAATTGCTTTGAACAGACATTTAATTAATTAGTAAATAACTGAATACTATTTGTGAGTTGAAGTTTAGGAACACAATAAACATATTAACGATTATTTTTAGTTCACTTATGCAGTTAGGCGATTTACAAGGCCTGTAGTTATTTTTTTTTTACAACACTCCTTTATTAATAACATTGATAATACTTTTAAAAGGAAACAGTGAATGAAATGCCTCAAATCCCTTTGGTCCACACCTTCCGTCATTCACCCTTGGGTGGTATTAACAAACCGCGAAAACCCATTTCAAAAATAGTGAAGGATCGCATATCGATCCGTATTCTGTTTATATGGCCGCCCAAAGACAACGAATACCATTATTTAGGATATTCCACCGTCGTTATGCGACATCTTACTATACATTAATCATTTTTTATAAACAAGTATCTGCCTTCTGGCTGAAAGTGTTATCTATTTGTTGTATTAATGAAGTCAAAAATAGCGATCACACCGCCTTCCATGAGGAGAGGGAATGTCGAAGGATTAACTCGAGCTATTCGCGATTTTTGGTATGAGGATCATGACATGACACAATGTTACTGGCGTACGAAGTACATAAATTGAAATTACATAAACATATATGTGATATCATTTTTCAAAATAAAGTTTTTCACTCTTTGTTCATCAGTTACTTCATTTCTTAACTATGCACATAAATGTGAATCTTGCTATTAAGTTTGGTACATATTTGCTTATAACAATAAGAGAACGTTCATTTCTCACTTCGGGGGATAGAATTTACATTCTCTTGAGTATGAGTTCTGACAACTAATACATGAGTACAGTGAGTGTCCGCTTCAGTTAAGTTAAAATAAACAATGTTAGAGCCTCTGACTCATTGTGGTTCAATTACAGTTTAATAACGTACCACTACACTTCGTGATGCTTTCACTTTCTGTGTTAGCTGTCTGCGGCGTTCATCAAGCAGCACATCGTCCTTTCCACTGTGGTGCCAGGGATTAAAGTGCCTTCCCGGGTTTTTATTTACAATTGAAACAGAAGTGGGAAATTATTAGTATAACTTACAACCTATTGGATACATTAAGGATCAGGACTTGTCTGAATGTGCACTATGGAAGACAACTCCATTTTCTTTGTCCATCGAGAGACAGGATTATAATTAATTTTAGCAGTGTTCACGAGTGCCGGTATTAATGGATTTAAGGTCTGAGTAATCTGACAATCTATTTCTCACTCATCTTAACTTCAACTCAAGAAATTTGCTTAATTTACGTATGAAAATGTAGTCACACAAGTGTGCAAATGTCTTTCCTCCAGTATGTACGATGGAAGTCATGGCGGTTAGCAGTTTAAAGTTAGGACTGTTTCGTCACCCACGCGTCAGCCACTCACAGCGGCTGCACAGTGTTGCGTGAGCTCCAGTACTCAGTATCCGTCCGCGCTCAGCCTGTAACAGAGCTGCCGGTCGTACATTGCCCCCTTTTTTTCCGGTTGGTTGGTTTGTTTGGGAAAGGAGACCAGACAGCGAGGTCATCGGTCTCATCGGATTAGGGAAGGACGGGGAAGGAAGTCGGCCGTGCCCTTTGAAGGGAACCATCTCGGCATTTGCCCAGAGCGATTTAGGGACATCACGGAAAACCTAAATCGGGATGGCCGGACGCGGGATTGAACCGTCGTCCTCCCGAATGAGAGTCCAGTGTCTAACCACTGCGCCACCTCGCTCGGTTTCTTTTTTTTTTTTCTTTTTTTTCCCTTGTGAACTTCGTATCACGCGAGTGCACCGGTACACACGCCTCGCACGCGTTTTCCAAAGGAGGAGCCGGCCCCTGGAGCTGCCTCCATACTTACCTGTGAGCCTCACGGGAGGCACTTGACAGGGAAGTGACGACGAATGTTTTTAGCTGTCGCTGCATTTAGAAAAACACTGAGCTTTGCGTTGCACCTATTGTCGTAGCCTTGACGTGTTTTTACACGTGCAGTATAACACTAACTGTTCAGTGTGTATTAGTGATATTCTTATAATGCACGTCGCACTTTAGTGTGCATTTTCACACAGCATTCGTGCTCAGTTCCTTCGTTGATAGCGTTCATTTACAAAACAGTCAAATTTGCAGGTTTCCTGCAGAAAGACTTGTATTCTTTTGTAAATAGTTGATCACTTACGAGCTAATATTTACAATTAATGGTCACTCCTTTGGTCAAGTCCAGTGAACTGCTTTAACCTCCGCCGGGACCAGCCGCACAGTCCATAACTGCAGTAGAGTCCTCCCTCGGGCATGGGTGTGTGTGTTCGTCCTTAGGATAATTTAGGTTAGGTAGTGTGTAGGCTTAGGGACTGATGACCTTAGCAGTAGTGTGCAAAAATGTGTGTGAAATCTTATGGGACTCAACTGCTTTATGAATTGACTCTACTTTCACTAGTGAACCTAAAAATAAAGATACATATTCTTTCAAACTTTCTCCTCATTAGGAAAACTACAGATTTCGCAGCACTCGTTGCATTCATTGTTTACCGCTTGAAGATCATTTTCTGCTACCACGTAGCATATCCTACTACTTAACGAGTACGCAGGTAATGCTGAATCTTTTCGTTGGTGCTTTTCGTTGGTGCTTTTCGTTGGTGCTTTTCGTTGGTGCTTTTCGTTGGTGCTTTTCGTTGGTGCTTTTCGTTGGTGCTTTTCGTTGGTGCTTTTCGTTGGTGCTTTTCGTTGGTGCTTTTCGTTGGTGCTTTTCGTTGGTGCTTTTCGTTGGTGCTTTTCGTTGGTGCTTTTCGTTGGTGCTTTTCGTTGGTGCTTTTCGTTGGTGCTTTTCGTTGGTGCTTTTCGTTGGTGCTTTTCGTTGGTGCTTTTCGTTGGTGCTTTTCGTTGGTGCTTTTCGTTGGTGCTTTTCGTTGGTGCTTTTCGTTGGTGCTTTTCGTTGGTGCTTTTCGTTGGTGCTTTTCGTTGGTGCTTTTCGTTGGTGCTTTTCGTTGGTGCTTTTCGTTGGTGCTTTTCGTTGGTGCTTTTCGTTGGTGCTTTTCGTTGGTGCTTTTCGTTGGTGCTTTTCGTTGGTGCTTTTCGTTGGTGCTTTTCGTTGGTGCTTTTCGTTGGTGCTTTTCGTTGGTGCTTTTCGTTGGTGCTTTTCGTTGGTGCTTTTCGTTGGTGCTTTTCGTTGGTGCTTTTCGTTGGTGCTTTTCGTTGGTGCTTTTCGTTGGTGCTTTTCGTTGGTGCTTTTCGTTGGTGCTTTTCGTTGGTGCTTTTCGTTGGTGCTTTTCGTTGGTGCTTTTCGTTGGTGCTTTTCGTTGGTGCTTTTCGTTGGTGCTTTTCGTTGGTGCTTTTCGTTGGTGCTTTTCGTTGGTGCTTTTCGTTGGTGCTTTTCGTTGGTGCTTTTCGTTGGTGCTTTTCGTTGGTGCTTTTCGTTGGTGCTTTTCGTTGGTGCTTTTCGTTGGTGCTTTTCGTTGGTGCTTTTCGTTGGTGCTTTTCGTTGGTGCTTTTCGTTGGTGCTTTTCGTTGGTGCTTTTCGTTGGTGCTTTTCGTTGGTGCTTTTCGTTGGTGCTTTTCGTTGGTGCTTTTCGTTGGTGCTTTTCGTTGGTGCTTTTCGTTGGTGCTTTTCGTTGGTGCTTTTCGTTGGTGCTTTTCGTTGGTGCTTTTCGTTGGTGCTTTTCGTTGGTGCTTTTCGTTGGTGCTTTTCGTTGGTGCTTTTCGTTGGTGCTTTTCGTTGGTGCTTTTCGTTGGTGCTTTTCGTTGGTGCTTTTCGTTGGTGCTTTTCGTTGGTGCTTTTCGTTGGTGCTTTTCGTTGGTGCTTTTCGTTGGTGCTTTTCGTTGGTGCTTTTCGTTGGTGCTTTTCGTTGGTGCTTTTCGTTGGTGCTTTTCGTTGGTGCTTTTCGTTGGTGCTTTTCGTTGGTGCTTTTCGTTGGTGCTTTTCGTTGGTGCTTTTCGTTGGTGCTTTTCGTTGGTGCTTTTCGTTGGTGCTTTTCGTTGGTGCTTTTCGTTGGTGCTTTTCGTTGGTGCTTTTCGTTGGTGCTTTTCGTTGGTGCTTTTCGTTGGTGCTTTTCGTTGGTGCTTTTCGTTGGTGCTTTTCGTTGGTGCTTTTCGTTGGTGCTTTTCGTTGGTGCTTTTCGTTGGTGCTTTTCGTTGGTGCTTTTCGTTGGTGCTTTTCGTTGGTGCTTTTCGTTGGTGCTTTTCGTTGGTGCTTTTCGTTGGTGCTTTTCGTTGGTGCTTTTCGTTGGTGCTTTTCGTTGGTGCTTTTCGTTGGTGCTTTTCGTTGGTGCTTTTCGTTGGTGCTTTTCGTTGGTGCTTTTCGTTGGTGCTTTTCGTTGGTGCTTTTCGTTGGTGCTTTTCGTTGGTGCTTTTCGTTGGTGCTTTTCGTTGGTGCTTTTCGTTGGTGCTTTTCGTTGGTGCTTTTCGTTGGTGCTTTTCGTTGGTGCTTTTCGTTGGTGCTTTTCGTTGGTGCTTGCCAAAATTTTTATATTTCAGGGCAGACTGGATAAGAATAGGTCTCCCTCTTCGCTTCATGTACTCTGCAATCGTTCTCTGTATAAAAAAAAGGGGTAACATGTGTCTATTTTTCGCATAAATGGAATAACCCTCATTTCACTGGGATAGCTTTGGTAATGTTTGTTATGGACAGGTTGCATAAACATAGCTCATCATGCTGTTGTTGTCTTCAGTCCTGAGACTGGTTTGATGCAGCTCTCCATGCTACTCTATCCTGTGCAAGCTTCATCTCCCAGTACCTACTGCAGCCTACATCCTTCTGAATCTGCTTAGTGTATTCATCTCTTGGTCTCCCTCTAAGATTTTTACCCTCCACGCTGCCCTCCAATGCTAAATTTGTGATCCCTAGATGCCTCAAAACATGTCCTACCAACTGATCCCTTCTTCTAGTCAAGTTGCGCCACAAACTTCTCTTCTCCCCAATCCTATTCAATACCTCATTAGTTACGTGATCTACCCACCTTATCTTCAGCATTCTTCTGTAGCACCACATTACGAAAGCTTCTATTCTCTTCTTGTCCAAACTATTTATCGTCCATGTTTCACTTCCATACATGGCTACACTCCATACAAATACTTTCAGAAACGACTTCCTGACACTTAAATCTGTATTCGATGTTAACAAATTTCTCTTCTTCAGAAACGCTTTCCTTGCCATTGCCAGTCTGCATTTTATATCTTCTCTGTTTCGACCATCATCAGTTATTTTGCTCCCTAAATAGCAAAACTGCTTTACTACTTTAAGTGTCTCATTTCCTAATCTAAGTCCCTCAGCATCACCCAACTTAATTCGACTACATTCCATTATCCTCGTTTTGCTTTTGTTGATCATCTAATACCCTCCTTTCAAGACACTATCCATTCCGTTCAACTGCTCTTCCAAGTCCTTTGCTGTCTGACAGAATTACAATGTCATCGGCGAACCTCGAGGTTTTTATTTATTCTCCATGAATTTTAATACCTACTCCGAATTTTTCTTTTGTTTCCTTTACTGCTTGCTCAATATACAGATTGAATAACATCGGGGAGAGGCTACAACCCTGTCTCACTCCTTTCCCAACCACTGATTCCCTTTCATGGCCCTCGACTCTTAAAACTGCCATCTGGTTTCTGTACAAATTGTAAATAGCCTTTCGCTCCCTGTATTTTACCCCTGCCACCTTCAGAATTTGAAAGAGAGAAAGCTTTCGACAAAGTTAACTGGAAGACTCTAAGAAAAGGCAGACCTACGTTTCTAGCATTTGTAGACTTAATCTTTCTTCTGAGATAAGTCGTAAAGTTAGTATTGCCTCACGTGTTCCAACATTTCTACGGAATCCAAACTGATCTTCCCCGATGTCCGCTTCTACCAGTTTTTCCATTCGTCTGTAAAGAATTCGCGTTAGTATTTTGCAGCTGTGACTTACTAAACTGATAGTTCTGTAATTTTCACATCTGTCAATACCTGCTTCCTTTGGGATTGGAATTATTATATTCTTCATGAAGTCTGTGGGTATTTCGCCTGTCTCGTACATTTTGCTCACCAGATGGCCTTGGAAGAGCCAGTCAGACAAAACTACCATCA
Source organism: Schistocerca serialis cubense (assembly GCF_023864345.2). NCBI lineage: Eukaryota > Metazoa > Arthropoda > Insecta > Orthoptera > Acrididae > Schistocerca > Schistocerca serialis. The sequence goes on along the minus strand of NC_064649.1, from coordinate 188,627,530 downwards.
GTAGTTCTAATGGAATGTTGTCTACTCCCGGGGCCTTGTTTCGACTCAGGTCTTTCAGTGCTCTGTCAAACTCTTCATGCAGTATCATATCTCCCATTTCATCTTCTTCTAAATCCTCTTCCATTTCCATAATACTGTCATCAAGTACATCGCCCTTGTATAAACCCTCTATATACTCCTTCCACCTTTCTGCCTTCCCTTCTTTACTTAGAACTGGGTTGCCATCTGAGCTCTTGATATTCATACAAGTGATTCTCTTCTCTCCAAAGATCTCTTTAATTTTCCTGTAGGCAGTATCTCTTACCCTTAGTGAGACAAGCCTCTACATCCTTACATTTGTCCTCTAGCCATCCCTGCTTAGCCATTTTGCACTTCCTGTCGATGTCATTTTTGAGACGTTTGTATTCCTTTTTGCCTGCTTCATTTACTGCATTTTTATATTTTCTTTCATCAATTAAATTCAATATTTCTGTTACCCGAGGATTTCCATTAGCCCTCGCCTTTTTACCTACTTGATCGTCTGCTGCCTTCACTACTTCATCCCTCAGAGCTACCCATTCTTCTCCTACTGTATTTCTTTCCCCAATTCCTGTCAATTGTTCCCTTATGCTTTCCCTGAAACTCTGTACAACCTCTGGTTCTTTCAGTTTATCCAGGTCCCATCTCCTTAAATTCCCGCCTTTTTGCAGTTTCTTCAGTTTCAATCTGCAGTTCATAACCAATAAATTGTGGTCAGAATTCACATCTGCCCCTGGAAATGTCTTACGATTTAAAACCTGGTTCCTAAATCTGTCTTACCATTATATAATCTGATACCTTTTAGTATCTCCAGGATTCTTCCATGTATACAACCTTCTTTTATGATTCCTGAACCAAGTGTTAGCTATGATTAAGTTATGCTCTGTGCAAAATTGTACCAGATGGCTTCCTCTTTCATTTCTTTCCGCCAATCCATATTCACCTACTACGTTTCCTTCTCTTCCTTTTCCTACTGACGAATTCGTCACCCATGACTATTCAGGTAGTGAAGGGAGACGAAAATTTAATAATTTCTTTTATCTCGTCATACATTTAATCAATTTCTTCATCTGGAGATCTAGTTGCCATATAAACTTGTACTACTGTAGTAGGCATGGGCTTTGTTTCTATCTTAGCTACTACAAATAGCGTAGTGAACGCATTATTGTGGCCAACCCGCACTCTTATTTTTTTATTCATTATTAAACCTATTTCATCACGCTATGTCTCTCATTCCTCATTAGCACCTTGTTGGCTGGGGAACAAATGAAGCCTTGAGCGCTAAACACTTGTACTGTTTCTCTTACGTAAGACGGACGCAGATTTATGGCGGTCTGATCTAATTTTTTACTAAATGTATAAAAACGTGTTCCGTCTGAGTGAAGTGTAAAAATAACTGTTACAACTTATCGTGACGACTCACGGGTGACTCAAGAGGACAATGGCTACATAAAAGAGCGCTCAATGGACATAAAAATCTACCGTCATTGTAGTACAGTTTCATGTCAAAATACAAGGTAAGATACGTTTTAGTTATAATAAATGTTCTGGAAATATTGAATCAGTTAGCAGTGCTTATTCCTATTATCTCCTCAGCAAAACGCATAATTAAAATGAAAATAATACTAAGATTACAGACACCAAGATCAGCAGTCCAACGTGCGTGTTAGATTGAAAAAAAAACTGTTTTATCGTCTTCTTGCATCAGCTTTAATATTGAATTTCCCTTTTTTGTCATGTTCGTTGTTTTTGCGCCCTCAAGAACTTTCTGGTCCCTTAGGAAATTCTTTTTGTCATAGCAATAACTTCACGACCGGGTATGATCGTGTCTACGATCATGAAGTAATTAAAAAGACGATAATGCAATTTGCTAATCAACAGCACGCTAGCTGTGAGTGCTTCAAGCCACGCGAAACTCCAAGTAAAGACTATTCAAATTTCATAATCCAATATCTTACGCCAATTGTCATAAGAATCATAGATTGACCATTGAGATTTCGCTTACTGTTTCATCAATCACAAATTCCAACTTTTGCATTGAATAACATCATTTTTATTTTGTTACATCGCAACTCCCAAAAAAAGGGATGTTGTGGACATATGGCTTAGTGACAGACTAGGGTACTTGCACAGGTTTATCTGCCACCAAGTTCCGATATATCCCGAGTTTTCATTTGAGTATTCTTCCAAGGTATTCTGGATACAAAAGCAGAGAAACTACTATTCATAATTAGATTACTGGTGAGATTAATGGATACTATAAATAATACAAAATCCTATTTGATTACTTTTAAAAACAATTATTCTTGTTTCACAAAGTCATTTTTCGAAAAAACGAAACAGTTTATAATAAATTGACAACATGGCAGACATTGTGATGCCAGCTTCACCCTTTCTGCGTTGTTGCCAAATTTATTCAAGATGGAGGCCATAGATGTGGCAATGTGACACCGACGTCATGGTGGGAAAATAGGTTAACAGCGTTAGCTCAATAGATTTAACTCCAACCGTCCCCCAACCGTGAAAACTGCGGAAAATTCAAATTTATTGGTGGAAATATCGGATTTCGCGTGCTCACGTTGAGATCCAGAGACGAACTAACCTAGTTCACACCACCACGACCTCATCCAACCCCTGCCTTCCCGCATTTTGAAATTGGTGCGAAATTCGCTCAGTCTGTCGAGCTGATGGAGTGGGAGTCTCTCACAATGGTAGGCTAATATAGCGTATATCACACATTGTTTAAACAAAAAATAGTTCAAATGGCTCTGAGCACTATGGGACTTAACATCTGTGGTCATCAGTCCCCTAGACCTTAGAACTACTTAAACCTAACTAACCTAAGGACATCACACACATCCATGCCCGACGCAGGATTCGAACCTGCGACCGTAGCGGTCACGCGGCTCCAGACTGTAGCGCCTAGAACCGCTCGGCCACCCCGGCCGGCATTGTTTAAACAATTGTATTAAGAAAGTTGTTTACAGAATTTAGAGAATGTTAGAAGTGTATTGCGATTTCAGAAATAGAGTCGATTTAAACACATTTCATTACTTAGTGTAATAATGTGGCCCCTTTCACTATAAGAATAAAGTCACAGAGCCCACTAAAATAGATAAGAAACTTTCTCGTACCCCAGTGCAAGAGCCAGACACAGAGCTTACAGTGACAAAGTACTTGGTGTGTCCCTGCAGTTCTTGGTGACTGTCACACTGGGAATCCCCACAGCCTTCCTCCATCCTGGCACATGGCTACCCCTTGCGTTTAACATGGACTGCACCCCCTGTGGGTCCAGGGATTAAAATAGGCCTGAGCTATACCTGCCTGTCTTAAGATGCGACTGAAAGGAGCCTCACCCGATTTGGTCTCTGTGGCGGTCTCTGTGGCGGTCTCTGTGGCGGTCTCTGTGGCGGTCTCTGTGGCGGTCTCTGTGGCGGTCTCTGTGGCGGTCTCTGTGGCGGTCTCTGTGGCGGTCTCTGTGGCGGTCTCTGTGGCGGTCTCTGTGGCGGTCTCTGTGGCGGTCTCTTTTTTTCAACATTTTCCCGAAGAGCGAGCCAACTGGGGAAGGGGACCTTTCAAGGTGCATTGTGTCCATCATGCACTGAGACCAATCATGTCCTTCGTCAATGTGGATCTGCACTTCTGCTCGTTCTCCAACTGTTTTGCAGTCACCCTCCTGGGTGTGTACATTTCCATCACCTGTGCGGTATGACTTTCTATTCTGATGATAATCGACCTGTTTGCTTGGTTGCACCTGATATCGAGCAAGGTAGCCAGTCCGTTGTGGTGGGGCCACAAGTACCCTCTTAGTTGTGGTCTGCTGACCACACAGGGATCACTCTGCTGATGCATCTATTCCCTGGCATACGTGGGGAGGCAAGTCGCCCTGGACATCAGGAGTCGGGCAACGGTTACCTACATCCATACTCTGCAAGCCACCTGACGGTGTGTGGGGGAGGGTACCTTGAGTACCTCTATCGGTCATCCCTTCTATTCCAGTCTCGTATTGTTCGTGGAAGGAAAGATTGTCGGTATGCCTCTGTGTGGGCTCTAATCCCTGGATTTTATCCCCACGGTCTCTTCACGAGACCTACGTAGGGGGGAGCAATATACTGCTTAAAGTTTCGAGAACATACCTTCACCGAAGAGTCAACAGAAGCCCATACCAAGCAACTGAGCGTCTCTCCTGCAGAGTCTTCCACTGGAGTTTATCCATCATCTCCGTAACACTTTCGCGATTACCAAATGATCCTGTAACAATGTGCGCTGCTCTCTCTCTCTCTCTCTCTCTCTCTCTCTCTCTCTCTCTCTCTCTCTCTCTCTCTCTCTCTCTCTCTCTCTCTCTCTCTCTCTCTCTCTCTCTCTCTCTCCCCCCCCCCCTCTATCAACCCTATCTGGTACGGATCCCACACTGCTGAACAGTATTCAAGTCGAGGGCGAACAAGTGTACTGTAACCCACTTCCTTTGTTTTCGTCTTTACCATCGATTAATTTTATATGGTCATTGCATTTTAAAGCACTCCTAATGCCTACGCCCAGATAATTTATGGAATTAACTGCTTCCAGTTGCTGGTCTGCTATTTCGTAGCTAAATGATAAGGGATCTATCTTTCTATCTATTTGCAGCACATTACACTTGTTTACATTGAGATTCAATTGCCATTCCCTGCACCGTGCGTCAATTCGCTGCAGATCCTCCTGCATTTCAGTACAATTTTCCATTGTTACAGCCTCTAGATATATTACAGTATCATCCGCAAAAGCCTCAGTGAACTTCCGATGTTATCCACAACGTCATTTATGTATATTGTGAATAGCAACGGTCCTACGACACTCCCCTGCGGCACACCTGAAATCACTCTCAATTGAGAGAAATCTTCCGAAGTAAGAATGACATGCTGCGTTCTGTTGTCTAGGAACTCTTCACTCCAATCACACTATTGGTATAATAGCCCATACGCTCTTATTTTGTTCATTAAACGACTGTGGGGAACTATCGAACACCTTGCGGAAGTCAAGAAAAACGGCATCTACCTGTGAACCCGTGTCTATGGCCCTCTGAGTCTCGTGGACGAATAGTGCGAGCTGGGTTTCACACGATCGTCTTTTTCGAAACCCATGCTGATTCCTACAGAGTAGATTTCTAATCTCCAGAAAAGTCATTATACTCGAACATAATACGTGTTCCAAAATTCTACAACAGATCGACGTTAGAGATATAGGTCTATAGTTCTGCACATCTGTTCGACGTCCCTTCTTGAAAACGGGGATGACCTATGCCCTTTTCCAATCCTCTGGAACGCTACGCTCTTCTAGAGACCCACGGTACACCGCTGCAAGAAGGGGGTCAAGTTGCTCCGCGTACTCTGTGTAAAATCGAACTGGTATCCCATCAGGTCCAGCGGCCTTTCCTCTTTTGAGCGAGTTTGTTTCTCTATCCCTCTGTCGTGTATTTCGATATCTACCATTTTGTCATCTGTGCGACAATCTAGAGAAGGAACTACAGTGCAATCTTCCTCTGTGAAACAGCTTTGGAAAAAGACATTTAGTCTGTCATCCTCTGATTCAGTAGCATTTTGGTCACGGTGTCTGGACATTTTGTTTTGATCCACCTACCGCTTTGATAAAAGACCAAAATTTCTTAGGATTTTCTGCCAAGTCAGCACATAGAACTTTCGAATTCATTGAACGCCTCTCGCATAGCCCCGCTCACACTAAATTTCGTTTCGCGTAATTTTCGTTTGTCTGCAAGGCTTTGGCTATGTTTGTTTGGTGTGAAGTTCCAGTTTCCTAACTCGGTTATTGTACCACGGTGGCTCTTTTCCATCTATTACGATCTTGCTTGGCACATACTCATCTAATGCATATTGTACGATGGTTTTGAACTTTGTCCACAGATCCTCAACACTATCTGTACTTGAGACAAAACTTTTGTGTTGAGACATCACGTACTCTGAAATCTGCTTTTTGTCACTTTTGCTAAACGGAAAAATCTTCCTACCTTTCTTAATATTTCTATTTACGGCTGAAATCATCGATGCAGTAACCGATTTATGATCGCTGATTCCCTGTTCTCTTGAAAGTTTCACCTGTTCTACTGTCACTCAGGTTTTCTTGTTTTATCAGTGAGACACCCATACTGTAAATGGTTCCAGTAATCTGAGCATATCTTTACAAAGTCATTGAACGACACGTTCGTTCCGACATGTGCTAGGTAAATGTGTTTTAAATTGAAGTTGTCTTATTTGAAGGCTATAATGAGGTTTGTGTTATTCCAGAATCACCAAACAGCTTTTTAGGGATATGACTTAGAGAAAATAAATCAGCACCCATATGACGACCGAAACAGAAATATTTTCGAATCTGGTCTTTGTTTTCCACGGTAACATCGTCAAATATGAAGACGGTGCTACCGCTTTCACTGAATGTCGTGTATGTGATATCCCTCCACCTGAATAAGCAAAAGGATTCCGTTCTTCTAATTACGTGTACAGTATTTACCAAATAAAGCTTTTTGACATGCAACAAATTCAGTGCGTATCTCCCTCAAGCCAATAGGCGACTCACAGTACGCTGGTTTTTCACACAAGCATTTCATCTTCATCTAGTTCTCGTTAGGTTTAGCGGCCATGTGCCAACAAAGGTGTTGCTTTAAATCGTCAATGAGTACACAGTGCACACGTGGGGAGTTTTAATCGTTGGTTGCCTAGCATAGAGTATGCATACAATGATGTAGTCTGTCCAGCTCAAGACCTATGGCAGAGTGCATCGTATAATTTCATAACTGAGGGATGTCAGTGAAATTGGATGAGTCATGATACAAACACATAATGCACAAATACTTTTATCTGTTGTAATAGGAAGTGTCACACCAGTAAGGCGAATGTCTGGGGGAGAACGAGTTGGATAATACTCTGAAAATGTGTTAAAGGGTCAATTTCAGATGACTGCTGATTGTAACCAAATGTAGAGTTCCACTGGGATGTTGTGTTGACTCTTGAACATCCCTATATTGATCAATGTCGTCCCTTAGGAATTCACACACAAACTGCTGAGGTCATGGGTCGCTAGTCTTACACACTACTTAGCGTAATTTTGTGTACGTGAGCCTGATGGCTGGTCGATCAGCGATCGGCTTATCTTTGGCGCGTCCCCGGGCATGAGCATCTTTGGTTTTTCGGCTGGGGCGCGCGGGACGGCGAGAGGCAGTCGGCGAGAGGCAGTCGGTTTGGGGCGGCTGGTGAGACTGGCGGAGTTGTGGCTCGGGCGTAAGGTAGGTTGCTTCTTCCTTCTGGCAGCCACCGCGAGCGGATGTCTGCAGTTTGTGGTGAGCGTAGTGTGGACAAGTACTCGTAGGATGTGCTCCCAGCCTGACTCTTAGCCTGTGTTATTTGTGGGTGCCGACCCCCTTGTCTGTTACTGCTTCCGGGTGTCCTGTAAGATTTCTGTGGCATTCTGTGTTTCTGGCTCAGCCTAGAAAGGGGAAAGATTTGTAGCTCAACTGGAAAGGGGGGTGTGTTCGATTGGACATCTTTTGGAATTCCTTAATGCTGTAATTTAAACAATTTCTTTTTTATATGTTCTTTCAGAATTAGCACCTGTTTCTTTGGGACACTAACGTTACGCCACTCCTGTTTGAACTGCAATGAGTATTTGTTATTCATGAAATGAAGTTTATTTAATGTCTCGCTGTTTTCTGGGGCAAGCATCTGTTATTGAACTCATTTTGAAGTGTTCTGTCAGGTGAAGACTGCTCCCCACTTCAGTGTATATTCTTTTTAGTAGTATTGTAAGTTTTTTTGGATATTTGTCAGTGGGGTGTATTGATTCATTTTGTTTCTCTGTTTCTTTTGAATTATGGAGAATTGTTTAGTTTATCTGGTTACTGGCTTAACTCGCGCTTCACGCACTAAGTCAGCTGATATTGAAATTGATATCAGAGATTAAAAAAACACAGATTCAGATGTAACTTCATTTATGTTGTTTGACATAAATGTGTTGGATTGACCTTAATGAATTACGTGCAGTCGAAGTAAGGGACCCAGTCCTTCATTAGTGCTTAACAGTGGCGTGTGGTTCGGGTTGTGAACCCCGTGCTCGGATCAGTATGGACAATAAACACTCGAACCTCCGGCGGAAAGGGCCACGCGATTCGTGTCATGGCGCCTCTAATCTCGCAGCCACTACGTCAGCATTGGGAGAAAAAGGTCGTTAGAATGAAATAAGGGAAATCAGAGCTCGCACGGCAAGATATAGGTGTTCTTTACTACTGCAATCTCGAACAGAGCACGGAAAACACGAATTATTGTGGAGGTGGTTCGATGACCCCTCTGCCAGGCACTTAAGTGTGTAGATGTGTAGTAGTTTTGTAACCTTCGTATATGTATTGCCATCTACGTCATCTCTCCAGAGTGTATTTGGTAACTGTTGTGTTTCGAAGGGACGCTGATACTTGCACACGTCGTATCAACAGGTGCCACATATGCCTGTCTGTGTTTCCGCACCAGTCAGATTTGCCCCACTTGAGCAGACACTCACCACATCTTCCTCGGCCTGTTCCGATGCTGTTGAGGGTGATATCCCATATATATATAGCTCTATCCGTTTCTGGACACATCCCCTTGGGTGTGTTTTGTGGTCGGATCTTAGCTGGAGGCGTGTGAGGAGGGAAGACGTGGCTGCCTTGGCGTGGAGACAGTTCGGCTCGGCTGGGGTTGTTTGCGTCTGGACGCAGAGTGGGAAGGCCGGACCGTGATTTTGCGGTTAACAGTGTGGACATCAGCGTGGTGAGCCGTTTAACTTGATTCGCAAGGGGAGCAAAATCTCGCCTGTTGTACTTTGTCGAGCCTGAGTTTGAAATACCTTCTATGTGCGGCGGGATGTCATTTCGTCCTCCTCTCTCTCCGTCGCTGGGATTGCTATCCTCGTTGACCGTCCCACGGATGTATATCGATGGGCTACGCTGCTCTCCGTACTCTACGAGACGCCGGTGATGGAAGTGCGTCGTTCAGTGGCACGTTAGTCTGGGTGCTTAATGTTTGATCTTCAAATGCATACTCTTAAAGTGGCACTCCTTAGTTTGCCTTGCTCAGTTACATTGGGGTTTATTTTGTCTTGCGGTGCTTCCGCTTTCCGTTAACGAAGGTTAAGCTCGTTTCGCCACTCCGTACGACGCTTGGCACCTCAGCAGGCGGGTCGGAGCCACCTTCGCGACTAAAGGGAAGCCTTTGGACTGAGAGGTCTCGTGTTTTGCATATTGTTCATAAATTGTTGTTTTGGTATTAAGTTGGCTGAGGTTTCTTATGGATTTCCCGGCATTTGGTCTGTTGTCCGGCCCGGGCTAGGTCTCGTTATTTTAAAAGTAGGTCCTTGTTTTGGCTTAGTACGATTTTGGTTGACTGCCTGGTGGTTCTGGTAGTACTCCGGGTCGCTGTGGTTGTGTTGCATTCTGTAAGGGGCTGCGCGCTCGGAGCCGCGGAGCACCGTTTGTGTGAACTGCTTCACTGGGGAGCACTGATCGGGCCATTCTAGGTCCTCTGTATCATGCAATGATTTTATTATTATTTTAAAGTACCATTATCACTTAAATGATTTAATTCTTGTTGCGTTAATTGCAACTTGGGTACTGACAAATTTAGTAGTGTAATTACGGAAGATTTAATAGTAGCACATTCCCCTTTACCTGTTTCGTAGTCTGTTAATTACCGAAAGACCTTAAGCTCGTTGTCATATGTGATTTTCTTAAATTACTGTATTTTTGTCATGTTATTGTGTTTTTTTAATTTGCCGGTCACTGGTGTAGTGTTCAAAGTATTAAAATGTTTCAGGTAGCTGTTACTTGGGTGGAACACGCGGAACCGCACCGGAGAGAGTAGTTGCGTGCTGGCGCGGCCTGGTGTCCGTTGTTTGTTTTGGTGCACCTGAGTTAAGTATTGTGTTGCCTCCTCCCTTGCGGCCCCATTGTGTTCTTCTCATAAGCATTTCCTTCTAGGCTTTTTAGTTAATTTTATGCTAGTATATTAATTTCTTAGATTGGTAGCATTATGCGGCCTTCATTGTGCACACCGTTTGTCATAGCGGAGTTGATGTGCCATTGTAATTTCTTAAACTCCATTGTGTGTGCCCTTTGTGATACATATTGTCATAACAATTTCAATATGGCAATTATGTCTCATATATCATGATGTGTGTGTGTAATGGTGCAATAAATGGAGGCATGAAGGGCGCCAAAAACAGAAATAACAATCCTCCTTTCTTGTCGCTATTGGTACGCTATCCTTGTACTTCTGTTGGTAAGCCACAACAGAGGGTAATCCAAATTGCCTGAGGGTGACCATATCCACGGGATTTGCTCTGGGTGTAGGGAAGTTTCAAGTATTGTGGAGGACAGTTGTGTTGCCAACAGTGTTCCTATTCAGTGTCCGTGAGAGTCCTGGCTATGATAAGAGTGGGATGCCTCGATCTTTGCTGATAACACAAACCTTCCAGCATTGAACGAAGTCTTCTTCGCTCTGCACGGAATACAGTCTTCTGGTATTCGCGCGCTACTGCGTTCTTCCAACTGGTATTAGGAAATGGATTCATTAAGTTCTATGTGCAGTCTGACATAAAAACTGACCGCCGGCCGGCCGCCACAGATACTAAGTCCGAGTCGTTCAGTTAAGGTGGCCAATAAAACTGACCGCCCCTGACAACCAAGTCCGGCCATCTGCACAATCTGGCAACACTGTAAGATGGGGAAGAGTTGGAAGGAAGTGTTGTCTACTTCCGAGTCGATACGGCTGGAGTGAGCCCGTGGTCTTGCGACTCTGAAGTTTACAATGCACGACGGTTAGCGCATGTTCGCGTCCAACTGATTTTTTTTTTTTTTAATCACATTTCGGTCTAAAGTTATGAGTGATTGAACATCGAAGACAATTCGCTTAACATTCTACCACCCGCAGTAACAAGTATTCCAGAAACAATTCCGCAGTACAGCTCGTGGCTGCGTCGCGATCACAACAGCTTACGCTCGGGCGTTTCCTGGCGCTGCAGCGGCCACCGGCCAGACGCCACCCGCCGCCCGAAATTCGGCGCCGCCCAGGTGAACGAGGCGCCACGCTGTGTATATATCAACTGTCATTTTCGAATTTGAAGTTCTAGTTATCATCTTGCAGTTAAGCATAGGATTTTGCATACCTGAAAATCATGAACTACAGTTAAACGTTGTGTTGCAGATGTTACTCCTTTTTCCACTTGCAACTCAATTTTACAATGCTTACTTTTGGTGTAACAGAGGGGTGAATGTAGAGGAGGCAGCTAGAAAGATGTGAACTGTGCGTGGAGCGAGTGCCTTTGTTGAAACAATAATATCTTTTTCTGGCGTATTTTTCCCAAAGATCGTTCTGGCATGAATGATTTTCCACATTAAGGAAGTCTCGACTACTGATGTATGTGACAGATTACCAATTTACCATCATGCGACATTTGCATTCAACAGGCAAAGTCCAGAAGTCTGGTGTAGGAGTACTGCATGCTCTAATTCGAAACAACAAAAATCAACGGAGTGCCTATTATTGAACGTCATCAGGTCGCTCATTGAGCATTCCTACGCAGTACTGTTACTGGTGACGCGTTATGATGCCTTTATCGCTAACTTCCTACGAAGAAATGAAAGGCTGAGCCCCACCAAAAGACGTAGACTAGAGCAAAGAGTATTGTGAACATAATATTTTACATTTGATAGCTCCATAAGTGTGTTATGGACTACGAATTCTGCCCCAAGGGGTGTGCGCAACACAGCTGGAATTTGTTGTCAACAACTGAGACACCTTTTGGTCGCAATGTAAGAAAGTCGAGCAACAAAACTACATCACCTGTGCTACTGCATGATAACTCATTCTGTTGACTTGAGAAACAAAACTATCCAGGAGATCGAGAGACTACTTTCCTATCAGACACTTGTATTGATACGGAAGTCCTCTCTCAAGCACTTGTCACTCTCGTCATACATTCGTAAAATATTACCTTTCCCGCTCTTGATCGATCAACCGTCAAGGCAATTCATTTCTAGACGACAATACTCTTATGGTTTAATGACATCGTTAAAACAAGTAGGTTTCTACTGGCGTAGAATTTGTGAACAACTGTTGCATTGTCAGATTGTTGTAGATATCGTGAAAGAAAATTCAGCTGCTGATTACTAAACGCAACAGTAATCGTCAAAGAGAAATTAAACTAATGGAAAATGCAAATAAAATATTCACTTTACTAAACAAATTAAATTCAGCTTACTACAGAAACATCACGACGGTAGTCTATCTTAATAAAGCATTAAGTTCAAAAATGGTTCAAAGGTCTCTGAGCACTATGGTACTTAACTTCTGAGGTCATCAGTCCCCTAGAACTTAGATTTAACTAGTTCTAACCTAAAGACATCACACACATCCATGCCCGAGGCACGAGTCGAACCTGCATCCGTAGTGGTCGCGCGGTTCGGTGGCGTTCCTCTGGCTGCCGGGACACGCTGGTATCTGTGGGAATGAGGCGGCCGATATAGCGGCCAAGGCTGCAGTCTCTCTTCCTCGGCCAGCTACTCAGTCGCTTCCCTTCACCGATCTACGGAGCGGTTTATGTCGCCAAGTTGCTCATTTATGGCATGCGCATTGGTCAACACTTCCCCATAATAAAGTGCGGGAAGTGAAAGCCCTTCCTTGCGCTTGGACCTCTTCCTCCCGAACGCGTCGTCGGGAGGAGGTAATTTTAGCTAGACTCCGGATAGGGCACTGTCTTTTTAGCCATCGACATCTTTTAAGCGGCGATCCTCCCCCACTCTGTCCCCACTGCTCTCAGCTGTGGACGGTCAGACACCTTTTAATTGAATGCCCCTATTTTAATCCGTTACGCTCCCGTCTACAGCTATCGCCTGATCTATCGTCGATTTTAGCAGATGACACGCGCTCAGCCGACCGCGTTCTCCAGTTTATTAGTGACAGTGAAATGACGTCAGTCATTTGAAGCTTTTTTGGGGACAACAAACCCCTTTCTGTAGTGGATTTTTAAGCATTCCTTCTGCTTTTAGTTTCTCAAATTTTATGACTTTGTTCCCATTGCTGCTGGTTTTAAATTTCGGTTTTTTCCTGTTTCCTAAGTCACGGGCTGGGCGCTAATGACCATAGAAGTTTTGCGCCCTAAAACCACCAAAAAAAAGTCCCAAGCAGAGGCATATTACAAGTGTTAAAACCACTCAGGCAGATTTATTTTTTTAATACGTAAAGTAAGTTGCTAATAACTTTGAGTGTGAGGTTATTGGAGTTGTTTTTAAATATAGTGTAGTTAACATAAAGACCAACTAATACTTCAGTAATCCTGCCGAGATAAAGTTTAAGGGCGAACATCTAGATCGTGAGGCCAGTATGAAGTCTCAGGCACTGGAAAAGGAATTGCAACTAAGTTTAAAATGTATAGGCCCTATGTAACAAGTGACTGGATTGGAGCAAGCAAGTTGAACAATTCACAGCGGTTTTGTCACCATCTCCTTCAAAATACAGCTACATTTAGGGAATAACATATGCATAAAACAGATATTAAAATTTTTCACATTGAAATGGGAGTCTTTACCGAAGTTGAAATGTTAAACTTCATCTCCAAATTTAATCTTTCTAATAAACTTGTCTGCAGCCCTTGCTCTTAATTTGGTTCAAAGAAAGATACTGGGTGTTGGAAAGGTACATTCTCACCCTGTGAACTTACCTGCAACTGCAGGAACAAACTTCATTAAATTCTTCAGTTTTAGCTTTGTAAGGGCCTTAGCAGTGCATTAGCAAGTGGTCTCGGGAAATGCTAGTGCGTACAGTGAGCAGTGAGTGGCTATTGCAGGGGATATGTGCTCATGGTCACAGTCAGATGGCATTTCCTGAAGGTGTTCAGTAAATTGTTGTTGTGGTCTTCAGTCCTGGGACTGGTTTGATGCAGCTCTCCATGCTACTCTATCCTGTGCAAGCTGCTTCATCTCCCAGTACCTACTACAGCCTACATCCTTCTGAATTCAGTAAATTATAAGTGTGCAAATATGTGGTGGAAGCTACTGTATTCTGTTGAAATTCAAATAGATTTTATTTATCTATGGTTTTACATGTGGCATTGCCAGTAAATATTAAATCATATAATGTTGGTGTAAATACAGTTACATTGTTATGTAGACAAGCTGTTTCTTCCACATACTTAATTCAGTGTTTCAAGTTACGCAGACTGCAAATATTTAAAAAAGTTACAACATGCATTATAACGACACATTTTTAATAAAAGATCTGTGTTATAGGAAGCATTTTCCTTTTGGTATTTATCTACAATATTTTACTGACAAATTCATAAAAATGAGCATTTGCTGAGCTGGAAACTTCTCTTGCGTTCTGGCATTGGCCCACAGTCTGAACGAAAACCAGCTCCTCAAAACTGTGTGCAGTTGTTTTGCTACATGTTAAATATTTTATGTTGCAGTCTTGAGGGATCCTTCCCCTCCTCCTTGAATCTTGGGTTCGCCTCGTCAGGTTACATGAAACATTTGTACACGTTTGTTTTGCTCATACTTGTACAACATTTCACATGCCCCACATACTATTGGATGAGTAATAAAATCTCAACAGTTTTAGTCCTCTCAAAGTGCAGGTGGCTCTTTTAATTGCATTAATTAAAAGTTCTAAATAACAGAGCAAAATTTGCTAGTTGGGATGGTTCATTTTTAGCAGGAGACAGGAACGTACATGTACATATATCTACAATCAACAACAAAAAACGAAAATAATCACTGCATTTGGAACAAATTTTTCAAACTACCAAACTTGCATGGGTTCCACCGCTGGTCATGGCTCTTTCTGGTTTTTTGGTCTTAAATTTGGTTGGTATTCTTTGCTCATTCCAGTTTTGATCAACATGTTTTCACAAAGTTTATTATGTAAAAGATATCACACAACAGATTATAGTATGTCTACATCATCACACATAATCAGCTGTTATTACATACATAGAATTTTTTCCTTCAGCCTAAGCTCATGAAAAATAACAGGCATACTATCTAGAATATTACAAGTGAGGACAGTCAGTCAATGATAATCCAAGTTGAGGTGATCAAGATAATACTTCCAGTATTTAAAGTAGGTTTTAGTATAAAGAAATGCTATGTGTCAGAAATAACTTACATTCACTCACCATTTTAATCATTACAAAGCTTTGTGCCTTAATGGTATCAAATCAGTAACTGTGCTCCATCCAAGTCACAGAGGAACAGGTCATACTGGTAGCAGTATGTCTGTCACCTTTCTGTAGACAAATGAATGAACAAATAGTTGACGATCTATAAGATTTAAATGTAGTAGTGGGTGATGATGAAATTCTGGTTAAAAATGTGGTCTCTGAAGCATTAAATTGTTAATTACTGTGCATGTATCAACAAAACTAAATCTGTGTATCCAACAAACAGAAACTAACATAACAAAGACCATTGATATCACTTCCAAGACTGGCATAAATGTGAGTTACATCTCTAGCATCAAAAGATTGAGAAAGAAAACACAGTGAAATACTTGCAGTAAGTGAAAAGTATCTGCAACAAAAGATAAATGACTTGTTTGTCATACACTGTGGGCTTACACTATAAAGGCTCACAACAAAAGTAAATTTTAGTAAGGATTATGCTCTGTTATAATGTATTGCACTAAGATATCATTCTTCAATATTGTTTTGACAGATCAACATATACTATAACACTTAACTTTGCACAGTTACAAAGTGAATGAAATAAAATGTTTGGGCTCCGATTCATGTTCCTAGTCATATCCCATACGTCCTAAATAACTTATTCTGGCAAAATTATTCTTAGCATGAATTTAGCAAAATGTAAAATGTGAGCATTTTGGTGTTTCATAATCATCATAAAGTTACGTGGTCTTGTTTGCTTTCATGGAGGTAACTAGGCACTTTCAACACAACCAAACCTCACACAGGTCCAGAATTTTCTGCAACAGAGTGTACGCATGTAAGAAACATATTGAAGATAATAATTATTCTTGTTCATGTAAAACTATTCTGATTATGAGCAGTTTAACAATGTTCTGCGTTCTAATGATGTATCACTTACCAGCAACAGTGTCTAATCACAGGTACCATTGGCATTCAGAAATATTAGTTTTTCTGTATACGATGGCTTGAGGTGGGTTCTTCTGTCTTTTATTAAATGTCCTGTGCCTTGTGAGAGGGTCTTCGCAAAAACTGAAGTTGCTACAACATTAAATCTCTCTTGGACTACTTTTGCAATGGTTTGGCGTGGTGGTAACAAAATCAGTAAATATGCCCAAGGATCTTCATTTCTACTGATGACTGAGCTGTCAACATACCTTTGAACCTCTACAATAGCACATGACTGTACTGTGCCCTGTGGCTGTGCATGTTTCACTAACTTATCAAATATGCCCCACACAGAGAAGGACTCAGTTGCCAAATTATTTGGCTCAACAGATTGTGAACGCTGAATACCTACTGGCCTACATTTTTCCAGTTTCTGGGCAACAATATTAACTGTTTCTTCGTGTTGTCTGCTGGATCCACGTTTCAAATTGCTGGCATTTCAGAACCAGTGTAGCAAGGGCAATGGATTTGCTCTGCTCAAGATTCGAAAACCGGTTTGTAAGCCCCTCTTTCAGTGCATCAACATCTTTCATTGAAACTTCATGCAACTGCATTTCGGCTATTTCGTCACACACTGCCAGAAAGCCACGTGTCAGGACTATAACCTGAAAATTTAGACAAATATGCTAACTACACAACACATAAGAAAAGTACACAATAAAATGACATTGAACGTACATGAGCCAAATAAAGTAAATTATTAACTTACCAAGTTGCCAGTTGGGTACTCCTCTGCACTGAGCTGCCTCGAAACCTGCTCAAACGGTTTCAAAATCGAACACAGTGGGGAACAGATTTCCCAATCATCATTTGATTGTAACAGGCCCACAGAACTTCCGTCACTAAGGGAAACTGTATTTTTCACTGCCTCTGACAATTCAACAATACGTTCCAACATAACAGGGTTGAATTCCACCTTGTGGGCAAGTCCTGGATCAATTTCTTGATGTTTACTTTGCCACTGTTCTGTCGGCATGTTAAGAGCCGCGCTGTTGCACTGCTGCTCCTGCTTAAAAAAAAAACAACTGTTGTGACTTTCTGAACATTTGTAAGTGCATCCTGCACAACTAAATTAAGAGTACGAGCATAACAACCAAAATGTTTCCACTTGAGAATGCTGGAAACAGACAATGCACCAAATATGAAAAATGCTGTGACCACCATTAACATTTTGTCACCAAGACTGATTAAATTTGTAATTTTAAAGCTGTGTACAAATTTGTACTGCTGGAATGCAGTCATTTCAGTGGTGCCGATACCAGCTCAGACTATAATCTGAATTGTTCATTTATGAAGTGTTGTTAAAGTTACTCGGCTGTGACTTGACAGATTTCTGGATGTCAGCTTCTAATGAGACAGATTGTCTTTATGCCTTGCAGAAGCAAATGAGAAAGTACAAAAAAAGATGCATGTGCTGCTGGCAACATCACGTTTGTTACAGTCCTTCTACTCGGTATTTCATAAGCGGGATTCAGTGCATGTACAAAACTACGAAATCCTGAGTAGTATCACTGTAATTATTTTATTACCATTATGTTGTTGTTGTTGTTGTTGTTGTTGTTGTTGTTGTCTTCAGTCCTGACACTGGTTTGATGCAGCTCTGCACGCTACTCTATCCTGTGCAAGCTTCATCTCCCAGTACTTACTGCAGCCTACATCCTTCTGAATCTGCTTAGTGTATTCATCTCTTGGTCTCCCTGTACGATTTTTACCCTCCACGCTGCCCTCCAATACTAAATTGGTGATCCCTTGATGCCTCAGAACATGTCCTACCAACCGGTCCCTTCACATAAATACTTGCATAATTATATTTTGCTTTTATGTATTCAACACATTCACGACGCCAATTGTATGGATGTGGTGTGCGTACTGTAAGACCTTCGGTACAGACACCATCAGATTATTTGACTTGCCGCTCTATCCCCCCCCCCCCCCTGCGGGTCCGGGGGTTAGAATAGGCCCGAGGTATTCCTGCCTGTCGTTAGAGGCGACTAAAAGGAGTCCCTCCCCCTCAAGGGGGTAGTTAGCGCCTGCGTCCGGAGACGGACGGTTCCACGACCTATATTTGCAGACAATTTGGTTTTTCACTTCTTCTGGTTTCTTCCTTCCTTTGGTTGGTTCCTTTCTTTGTTCTTCTCCATCTCACTGTCTTACTTACTTTCACTTGCCTCCTCCTCCTTGCCTCCTTCTCCTTGCCTCCTTCTCCTTGCCTCCTTCTCCTTGCCTCCTTCTCCTTGCCTCCTTCTCCTTGCCTTCTCTGGTCTCCGCCTCGGTGTTTGAGACAGTCTGTCCTCTCCCCCTCTCTCTTCTTTTTCCTCTTCTTCCTTCCTCCCTGTGCGCGCCTGAGGGCCGACCCACGCGTTAGCACGCGTAGCCGGTGACGGGGTAACGCGTAATTCCCCGCCCTGCGTAGACAAGTAAGGCACGCACGTACCCCTGGTAAAGGCCAGGCCCAGGGAGGGGTGATTGCCTGAGCTGATACCTTCTGACCATGCCGATTGGTCCCTCTGTCTGTTTCTCGGGAGGTGTGACCTGAGGTGTAAACATTCACCTAAGGCGGGAGCGCCCTCTGAGAGGGTCCCCACAAGGAAGGAGCGAGCTATCGGAGACGCTGGCAATCATGGGGGATTCCTCCGCAGTGGATTTCTCTTCTCCTCTCTCGACGTCCGCCCACAAACGGAAACTTGACCAGCCACCAGTGACAAAAGTACTACTGCCTGCCCCACCGTTCCTCACAGTTTCTCGATCTGAGGACAGAAAGGATTTTTCCTCTGTCAACCCTTTCGTTATCCAGAAGGGCGTAGATGCCATACTCGGATCTGTCAAGTCTTGTACCAGGTTGCGTAATGGTACCTTGTTAATAGAAACTGAGAGCGCCTTTCAGGCACAAAAACTGCTTCGGGCCACTTGTACACGTTCCCTGTCCAGGTGGAGGCTCACCGCACTTTGAATTCGTCTCGTGGTGTGGTATACACTAGATCACTCGACGGATTGACTGACGAGGAGATTCAGTCTTTTCTCCCTGAGCAGGGCGCGACGGCTGTCCATAGGGTCATGAAAAAGGTCACCAATGACCTTGTACTGACCCGGACACTTTTCTTGACCTTTGATAGTATACAGTCCCCGTCGCGCATCAAAACGGGCTACGAGGTTATTTCTGTTCACCCCTATGTCCCGACACCTATGCGCTGCTACCAGTGTCATTGTTTTAATCACACTCGCCAGTCTTGTTCCAATGCGTCTAAATGTGTCACTCGTGGCAGGGATGCCCATGAGGGTGACTGTCCACCTCCGTCTCCTCGTTGTCGTTGTGTGAACTGTCAGGGTGACCATGCAGCATCCTCCCGCGACTTCCCCATCTACAAGGAAGAACGCTGTATACAGGAAATTCGGGTCAAAGAGAGAGTGTCCACCTCGGCTGCTCGCAAGCTATTGGCTAGTAGGAAGCCCACGCTGCTCCCAGCGGGGAAATACAGTAGTGTCCTCGCCTCTCCTCGGACTACCAGGGAGGTGGCAACCCAGACATGCGATCTGACCTTCAGCACCACGGTCGTCCGTTCGGCCAGTGTTAAGATCGCACGGTCGACGTCTCCTCTTCCTCCCATCACCCCTCAGACACAAGCACCTTCATCAGCTTCTGCCAAGACGAAGACCCAGAAGCCAGGCCTTCAAGAAGGAACCGTCCCGTGCAGACTTCCTACGTACCTCGAACTCCCAGCCGTCTACCAGTACTTCCACCAAACGACCTTCCAAGAAGGCTCATAGGAAGCACAGTTCTCCTTCTCCGCCACGGCGCATTTCTTCTCCTGCGCCACCCAGCGGTTGCCGCCCCAGGCCGTCATCCGTTTCGCCTGGCAGCTCCGCTGGTAGCCGACCATGTGGCCGTTCACCGGCGGAGGAAGCTCCCCCTCCCGGCCATCTTACCAAGATGGCCGATGAACCTATAGAAGCAATGGACGATGACTGTCCGCCCACTGATAGCGGCGGCAGTGCTCGCTCGAAGCCGGGCCCTCAGCGGCCTTAGAGGTGACCCCTTCTTTCATCTTAGTTTTCTTCTTACGATGGCATTTATTCACTGGGATATTCGCAGCATTCGCTCCAACCGAGAGGACTTGAAGTTGCTGCTCCGCTCGTCGTTGCCCTCCAGGAAACGAAGCTACGCCCATGCGATGAAATTGCCTCGGCACACTACACCTCTGTGCGTTTTGACCTACCCCCTGTGGTAGGTATTCCGGCTCATGGAGGGGTTATGTTGCTGGTCCGGGATGATATTTACTATGATCCCATCACATTGCACACCGGCCTGTAGGCAGTTGCCGTTCGAATTACTCTCCCCACTTTTACATTTTCCATTTGTACCGTTTACACTCCATCGTCGTCTGCCGTTACCAGGGCAGACATGATGCAACTTATTGCTCAGCTACCTGCACCATTTTTGTTAACTGGAGACTTCAATGCCCACCATCCCCTTTGGGGCTCTCCAGCATCCTGCCCGAGGGGCTCCCTGTTAGCAGACCTTTTCAACCAGCTCAATCTTGTCTGCCTCAATACTGGCGCCCCCTACTTTTCTTTCGGACACATCTCACACCTATTCCCATTTAGACCCCTCTATATGTACTACCCAACTTGCACGCCGGTTTGAGTGGTATGCACTTTCTGATACATATTCGAGCGACCACTTCCCGTGTGTTATCCATCTCCTGCAGCATACCCCCTCTCCGTGGTCATCTAGTTGGACCATCTCCAAAGCAGACTGGGGGCTCTTCTCTTCCAGGGCGACCTTTCAGGATCAAACCTATACAAGCTGCGATCGTCATGTCGCACACCTCACGGAAGTCATTCTCACTGCTGCTGAATATTCCATCCCTCACCCTACTTCTTCTCCACGTCGCGTACCAGTCCCCTGGTGGACTGCAGCATGTAGAGACGCTTCGCGTGCTCGTCGACGTGCTCGTCGACGTGCTTTACGCACCTTTAAACGCCACCCTACAGTGGCAAATTGTATCAATTATAAACGATTACGTGCGCAGTGTCATCTTATTATTAAAGAAAGCAAGAAAGCCAGCTGGGCTGCTTTCACAAGCACATTCAACAGTTTTACTCCTTCTGTTGTCTGGGGTAGCCTGCGCCGGCTATCTGGTACTAAGATCCACTCACCAGTTTCCGGCTTGACGGTCGCGAATGACGTCCTTGTGGCCCCTGAGGATGTCTCCAATGCCTTCGGCCGCTTTTTCGCAGAGGTTTCGAGCTCCGCTCATTACCACCCTGCCTTCCTCCCCCGCAAACAGGCAGAGGAGGCTAGGCCACCTAACTTCCGCTCCTCGAATCGTGAAAGTTATAATGCCCCATTCACCATGCGGGAACTCGAAAATGCACTTGCCCAGTCACGGTCCTCCGCTCCAGTGCCTGATTCTATTCATATTCAGATGCTGAAGAACCTTTCTCCTGCGGGTAAAGGTTTCCTTCTTCGTACTTATAATCGCATCTGGATTGAGGGACATGTTCCCGCATGCTGGCGCGAGTCTATTGTTGTACCGATTCCTAAGCCGGGGAAGGACAAGCACTTGCCTTCCAGTTATCGACCCATCTCGCTTACCAGCTGTGTCTGTAGGGTGATGGAGCGAATGGTTAACTCTCGTTTGGTTTGGCTGCTCGTATCTCGACGCCTACTTACCAATGTACAATGTAGATTTCGTAGCAGCCCCTCTGTTGGCCATCTGGTTACCTTGTCGACCTTCATTATGAATAACTTCTTGCGGAAGCGCCCGACCGCGGCTGTGTTCTTTGATTTGGAGAAGGCTTATGACACCTGTTGGAGGGCGGGCATTCTCCGCACCATGCATACATGGGGCCTTCGCGGTCGCCTTCCTCTTTTTATTCGTTCCTTTTTAATGGATCGACAGTTCAGGGTACGTGTGGGTTCTGTCCTGTCAGACACCTTTCGCCAGGAGAATGGGGTGCCACAGGGCTCAGTTTTGAGCGTCGCTCTCTTCGCCATAGCGATCAATCCAATAATGGATTGCCTCCCAGCTGATGTATCAGGCTCCCTTTTCGTGGACGATTTTACCATCTATTGCAGCGCGCAGCGTACGTGTTTCCTGGAGTGCTGTCTTCAGCGTTCTCTTGACCGTCTTTACTCCTGGAGTGTCGCCAGTGGCTTCCGTTTTTCTGCCAAGAAGACGGTCTGTATAAACTTCTGGCGCTACAAAGAGTTTCTCCCACCGTCCTTACGACTCGGTCCCGTTGCTCTCCCATTCGTGGAGACAACAAAATTTTTAGGTCTTACATTTGACAGGAAATTTAGCTGGTCTCCACATGTCATATTTGGCTGCCCGTTGTGCCACTGAGAACACAGAGGACATTTAGAGAACGGGTACGTCGTGGGGAGCGGATCGAACCATCCTACTTCGCCTATATCGGTCGATCGTCCGCTCAAAGCTGGATTATGGGAGCTTCGTATACTCCTCTGCACGGCCGTCCATCTTACGCCGCCTCAACTCCATACAACATCGGGGTTTACGTCTTGCGATCGGAGCATTTTATACTAGTCCCGTCGAGAGTCTTCCTGCTGAAGCTGGTGAATTGCCACTCACCTACCGGCGCGATATACTGCTGTGTCGGTATGCCTGTCGGCTACTGTCAATGCCCGACCACCCCCCAGGGGATCCACAACTCTTTTGTGGATACGTGCGTAGCGAGCACGGGGCCCCGAGCTAATGTGGCCTTCCTTCCTTTCCGGGCTGCATACCTTCCCTTTCCGCATCCTTCCCCATCCCCTGTCTTCACCCCCCCCCCTTACCTCTGGCTCTTTCCTTCACTTTCTCCCCCTCTGGGAGTATGGTTTGCGCCTACGTCCGGAGACGGACGCTTGTAAATGTACCGCATTCTTCTTCTTCCTTGCTTGTATGTCTTCTTCCTTCCTTTGTCCATCTCCTTTCCTTACCTCTTCTCTTTACCCTTTTCTCCGCTGCGGCGTTTGAGACCCCCTCTTCTTTCCTTTCCCTTTCTCTTTCTTCCTCCCTGTGCGTGTCTGAAGGCCGACCCACGCACTTCCATGCGTAGCCGGTGACGGGGTAACGCGTAATTCCCCGCCCCGGGTAGACAGGTAGGACACGTACGTACCCCCTGGTAAAGGCCAGGCCCAGGGAGGGGTGATTACCCGAGCTGATACCTTCCGAAAGTGCCGATTGGTCCCTCCGTCCGTTTGTCGGGAGGTGTGACCTGAGGTGTGAACAATCACCTAAGGCGGGTGTGCCCTCGGTGAGGGCCCCCACAAGGGAGGAGCGCGCCATCGGAGACGCCGGTAATCCCCCCCAGGGGGTCAACAACTCTTTCGTGGATACGTGCGTGGCGAGCACGGGGCCCCGAGCCATTGCAGCCTTCTTTCTCTCCCGGGCTGCATTTCCTTTCCCTTCCCCTCCTTTCCCCTCCATACCCCTTTCCCCTCGCCCTCTCCTCTCCCTCTATTGGTGTCCTTGCTTATGTTGGCCCCCGCTATCCTCCTGGTTCTGTTGGTTTTCCACTCTGGCTTTGTTGCGTAATCATCTCCTCCTTTTGGCATTCCTTGGTCCCCCTCTGGGGTTTGACCTCCATTCCAAAATTTCTCTTCCGTAGTGTGAGCCATTTGGGGAAGAGCACCTTACCTAGTGTCTCCGACGTGTGCCCTCCTAGTATATTCCACCTTTTCTTCTACGTCGTTGTCTGATGCTAGGGTGCATAGCCAGCACGGTAGCCAGCCCGTGTGGTGGGGTCGCTATGTACCCTTTTGGTTGAGCCCCCTGAACACACAGGGATCACACTTCTGATACCTGAGCTGTGACCTCCTCATGCATGCCTTGGAGTGGTTGCTCGTCATCCTGGAGCATCGGAACTCCCGGCAATGGCCGCCGTGCCAGACGGCCCTTGCTGTGGCTGGGTGGCGCCCGTGAGGAGAGCCCCTGATCGGAGTGGGTGGTATCAGGGCGGACGCTATGCAGATGAAACGCATAAGGGTCCAAACCTCTGGCTGCTCTTCTGCGGCCGTCTCTCTGCGTAGTACTGATTCCTCAAGTGCTGCTTCTCTTGCCCCTTCGGCCTTCCCTTCCGTGGCTACCCCCTGGGAGGAGGGTCAGGCCCGTCGTCTAGGGGCAAAACCTTTCCCCCGTTATCTAGTTTGCACCAGGACTGATGGAGATACTTTCACCAGTGTCAAACCTTTATTCTTTGTGGAACACATTGAAGACAAGTTCGGCGAAGTGGACTCCCTGAGCAAGATGCGGTCGGGTTCATTACTGATAAAAACTGCTTCGGCTGCCCAATCTGCGGCCCTTCGTGCCTGTACCCATCTTGGCACAATTCCCGTGTCCATTACCCCTCACCAGTCTCTAAATATGGTACAAGGTGTGATTTTTCACAGAGACCTCATCCTTCAAACTGATGAGGAACTTCGGGACAATCTCGGACGGCGGGGTGTTCACTTTGTTCGGCGTGTTCAGAAGGGTCCTAAAGATAATCGTATTGATACTGGTGCCTTTATCCTGGCCTTTGAAGGGGATACCCTTCCTGAGAAAGTTAAGATTATGGTCTATCGCTGTGATGTGAAGCCGTACATCCCACCTCCTATGCGGTGTTTTAAGTGCTTGCGTTTTGGCCACATGTCTTCTCGCTGTACCCAGGACCCTCTCTGTGGTGACTGTGGACGTCCACTCCATGAGGGGAGTCCCTGTGTTCCCCCTCCTGTATGTGTAAATTGTCATGGTAGTCATTCTCCACGTTCAGCAGATTGCCCAGTCTATAAGAAAGAAAAAAAGATACAGGAGTATAAGTCTCTTGATCGTTTAAGCTACACAGAGGCCCGTAAGAAATATGCACGATTGCACCCTGTGTCCATGACATATAGTTACGCCTTGGTTACATCTTCATCCCTTCCTCCCCCTTCCTTACCCCCGTCCCGGACCCCTCTCCTTCCCCCCTCCCCTGCGGCTCCCACACCTTCTCCTCTGGGCGCCGCTCCCCCTCCCCAGCCGGAGAAGTGTCCCACTCCTTCGGCGTCTGCCGGTCAAGGGCGCCTCTCCCGGGATGCCCCTTCCCGGCACCTTCCAGGTCAAAGGTCTGCTGCAGCGCGGCGACCGCGAGAGCCGCGGTCTATCGGCCCCCAGGTCGACCGGTCTCTTTCTGTTCCTGATCTTGCTGCAGCTGGCTCCATTATGCCACACAGCCCTCCTCGATCTCAGCCTGAAAAGAAGAAGAAACATAAGTCCCGGGACAAAGAGCCTCTGGTGTCACCGGAGGTCCCTTCTCCGGCTTCACAACCGGATTCTGACCTGTCGTTTATGGATGTCGCCCCCTCCTTGTCGGTGACGGGTGGGGACCCGGCGGTATGACTGGATTTAGCGTGTTCAGCCCTCATTTAAACCATCGTTCTGTGGTTCTCCAATGGAATTGTAATGGCTACTATCGTCACCTTCCGGAATTGAAATCCCTTCTTTCGTCCTACTCTGCAGCTTGTGTGGTTCTCCAGGAATCTCATTTTACTGATGCTCACTCACCGACCCTCCGTGGGTTCCGTGTTTTCTGTCGAAATCGGGTCGGACCCTTGCGGGCTTCTGGTGGCGTTTGTACGTTGGTCCGTACAGACATTGCTAGCACGTGGATTCCTCTCCAAACTACATTGGAAGCAGTTGCTGTTAGGGTCCACTTAGACTCTGCAGTCACAGTATGCAATCTTTATCTCCCTCCTGACAGGACTCTTACACCTGCTGCCTTAACCACCCTTCTTCAGCAACTTCCTCCTCCCTTCCTCCTTCTTGGGGATTTTAATGCTCATCATCCTTTGTGGGGCAGTGCCTTTCCATCTAGACGAGGTCTTCTTATCGACCAATTTATTGCAGACCACGACCTGTGCCTTCTTAATGATGGCTCCCCTACTCATTTCAGTGCTGGTCATGGTACTTTTTCTGCCATTGATCTTTCTCTTTCTTCTCCCTCTCTCCTCCCTTCATTACACTGGTCGCCACACGACGACCTTTGTGATAGTGACCATTTCCCGTTAATTATCACGCTCCCTTCCCGCTCCCCGATGGAGAGGTTACCTCGTTGGTCTTTCCACCGCGCCGATTGGCCTCTATATACTGCACAGGTCGAGTTTTCTCCCTCTTTGTCGGGTTGTATTGATGACGTCCTACGTGACGTGTCTGACGCGATTGTTCGCGCTGCTAACCTTGCTGTCCCGCGCTCATCTGGACAATTTCGTCGTCGGCAAGTCCCGTGGTGGAGTATGGCCATTGCCATTGCCATCCGTGATCGCCGTCGAGCTTTGCAACAGTTTAAGAGGCACCCATCTGTAGCCAGCCTTTCTACCTTTAAGCGCCTTCGCGCTAAAGCCCGTTATTTAATCAAACAGAGCAAGCGGATATGTTGGGAACGATTCGTTTCTTCCCTTGGTTCCACTGTCCCTCTGTCACAGGTATGGGCTACACTTCGCTCTCTCCAAGGTTGCCATCGGCAGTCCACCCTCCCAGGCCTTCACCTCCCAGATGGCATTTGTACGGACCCATTAGTTCTCGCAGAACATCTTGCAACCCATTTTGCAGTGGCATCAGCGTCGGCCTCCTATCCAGCTGCTTTCCTTCATCAAAAACAGCAGGCTGAAGCTGTCACCTTATGTTTCACCACTTGTGAGTCAGAATCTTACAACGAACCTTTCACTGAATGGGAATTTCTTTCTGCTCTATCTGCTTCTCATGATACAGCTCCTGGCCCAGATTCCATTCATAACCAGCTGCTTCAACATCTCAGTGCTCCACAACGGCACCATCTTCTTCGGGTGTTTAACCGTATCTGGCTCCAGGGTGACTTCCCTTCTCAGTGGAGGGATAGCATTGTGGTTCCTGTCCTTAAGCCTGGTCAGAACCCCCTATCTGTTGACAGCTATCGGCCAATTAGTTTGACCAATGTTGGTTGTAAGTTACTTGAACGGCTGGTAGCCCGTCGGCTCACTTGGGTCCTCGAATCTCGGGATCTATTGTCCCCTTACCAGTGTGGCTTTCGAGAGGGACGATCTCCAATCGATCATTTGCTTCGCTTGGAATCCGCAGTTCGGCAGGCTTTTTCCCAGCGCCGCCATTTGGTTGCAGTGTTTTTTGACCTTCGCAAGGCCTATGACACGGCCTGGCGCCATCACATCTTACTAACCCTTCATCAGTGGGGTCTTCAGGGCCCACTCCCGATTTTTATCCGCCAGTTCCTGATCCATCGGTCATTCAGAGTTCGAGTTGGTACTGCTTTTAGTTCTCCACGGACCCAGGAGACGGGCATCCCACAGGGTTCTGTCTTGAGTGTCCTCCTTTTCCTCATAGCTATCGATGGACTTGTGGCCTCTGTCGGTCCCTTGGTCGCCCCTGCCCTGTATGTGGATGATTTCTGCATTTGGGTTAGTTCCTCCTCGATGCCATCTGCAGAACGGCAGCTCCAGGTGGCTATACGGCGTGCCTCTGCATGGACCCTCTCCCACGGGTTTCAATTCTCTCCTTTAAAATCGCGGGTGGTCCACTTCTGTCGCCGTACTACGGTCCACCCTGATCCAGAGCTCTATCTCGCTGCACAAAGATTGCCTGTGGTTCCACAGTTTCGTTTCCTAGGTCTTCTTTTCGACAACAAGCTCACTTGGCTGCCCCATATCAGACTCCTGAAGGTAGGATGTTTCCGTAAACTCAATGTCCTTCGCTTCCTTGCCCACTCCTCCTGGGGTGCGGACCGTTCCCTCCTCCTCCGTCTTTATCGTGCTCTAGTTCTGTCACGTTTGGACTATGGTTGTCAAGTTTATGGTTCAGCTGCTCCTTCCACGCTGCACGTGCTGGATCCAGTCCACCATCGTGGTATCCGTTTGGCCACCGGTGCCTTCCCTACTAGCCCTGTTGATAGTCTCCTGGTTGAAGCTGGGATGCCCCCCCTTTCTGTTCGGCGGTCCCAGCTTCTGGTGTCTTATGCCCTTACTATCCGTTCTTCTCCCGCTCATCCTTCCTATTCTATCCTATTCCCAGACCATGGACGTCGCCCGCCTGACTCCCGCCCTCGGGCGGGTTTACCGGTTGGGCTGCGCCTTGCGTCTCTTACCCGTGATTTTCGGCTTCCTTCTTTGTCCTGTCTTCCTCGCTCCCTCCCCTCCACCCCTCCTTGGTTAGTTCCTCGGCCTCGAATTCGGATGGATCTCCGCCGCGGTCCGAAAGATTCCATCCCCCCGGTGGTGTTCCGTTCCTTTTTCCGCCAAATTTTATGGGAGTTTCGGGATGCTGTTGTTTTTTACACTGATGGCTCTAAATCTGCTGATCATGTTGGGTATGCCTTCACGTCCTTTGTTGGAACGGAAAATCATCTACTGCCACCCTCATGTGGGGTGTTTACTGCGGAATTGATGGCAATTTCCCGGGCCCTTACCTTTATTAAACAATCCCAACACAACCGCGTTTTGTTATGTACGGACTCGATGAGTGGCCTTCTTGCTATTGACCGGTGTTTTTCGCGCCATCCCTTGGTCTCTGCCATCCATGACCATCTCGCTGATCTTCACCGTGCTGCTTGTTCCATTGACTTCCTATGGGTCCCGGGCCATGTGGGTATCCCGGGTAATGAGCTCGCTGATCGTTTGGCTGGGGGAGCAGTTACTTACCCCCCGTTTTCTGTAACCCCTCCTGCAGCGGATTTATGGCTTCACATCAAATCCCACTTTGCACAGTCATGGGCCAATTCTTGGGAGGCTACTCCACTGTCTAATAAACTTCGTGCCATTAAGGTGAATACAGGCCCATGGCGTTCTTCCTTTAGCCTCTCCCGCAAGGACTCGACCACACTGTGTCGTCTCCGCATTGGCCATACCAGGCTGACCCATGGTTTCCTTTTGCGTGATGAGCCACCCCCGCTATGTGGTTGTGGAGCCTTCCAGTCAGTGGCCCACATTTTGGTTGAATGCCCCCTTCTTTTGGCTCTGCGTGCTAAGTACAGACTCCCCCACACTTTACCTTTGATGTTGGCTGACGATTCCCGGATGGTCTCTCTGGTTCTAGGTTTCCTCTGGGAGAGTGGTTTTTATTCTCAGTTTTAAAGTTTTTAATCTCCCTCTGGTGTTGGGGCAGGGCGGTGAGTGTTTGGGTGTCTCCCACTGTAGGCAGTGTTCAGAGATTCCCGATTCACCTCCCTGACCGGAATCCTCTTCTCTTTCCCTTTTACTCTGTTTTTACCCCTTCTTTTTAAGGCTTGGTTAGTTTTTCTATTCCCATACGTACTTTCTGCATTATAGCAGTTGTACCTTTTAAGTCACAGGTGGTCTTGCCTATGCTGCTTCAGCATAGTGTTGGGTTCGTTCTCTTGCCAACTTCCCTCATTTGTTTTTACTAACGACAACGTGACTGCCCTTTTACGTTTCCCCTTTATCCGTTTTATTTTTCTGACTATACTGAGATGTCCCGTTAGCAGAATGGAGTCTATTTGAAACAAGGGACTGATGACCTTGCTGTTTGGTCCCTTTAACCTCAAACAACCAACCAACCAACGCCGGTAATCATGGGGGATTCTTCTGCAATGGTTTCCTCACCTTCCACTATGTCTGCTCACAAACGTAAGTTCACTGAGTCTCAGCCACAGACGGTTCTTCCATCGTTGCCACAGTTCCTTGTTGTTTCTCGGTCTGACGAAGGTCACGACTTTTCCACGGTCAACCCTTTCATTATTCAAAAAGGTGTCGACGCAATTGCGGGTCCTGTAAAGTCTTGTTCCAGATTACGGAATGGCACCCTGTTGTTGGAAACACACAGTGCCCTCCAGGCTCAAAAATTGCTGCGTACTTCTCTGCTCCACACCTTCCCTGTCCGGGTGGAACCGCACCGTACCTTAAATTCCTCGCGTGGAGTCGTTTATACACGCTCCCTCGATGGATTGTCTGACGAAGAAATTCAGCACTACCTGTCTGACCAGGGCGTCACCGCTGTTCATCGGGTTATGAAAAGGGTTGACTCGAACATCATTCCAACCCGCACTGTCTTCTTGACATTTGACAAAGTTCAACTCCCATCAAAAATCAAAGCAGGCTATGAGATAATTTCCGTTCGCCCTTATGTCCCAAACCCTACGCGTTGCTATCGATGTCAGCGGTTCAATCACACCAGCCAGTCCTGTTCCAATCCGGCCAAATGTGTTACGTGTGGCAGGGATGCCCATGAGGGTGCTTGTCCACCTCCATCCCCTCGCTGCATCAACTGTATGGGTGACCACGCTGCTTCCTCTCGAGATTGCCCTGTTTTTAAGGACGAAAAGCTGATCCAGGAAATAAGAGTGAAGGAAAAGGTGTCGACCTTTGCTGCTCGAAAGTTACTCGCCAGTCGACAGCCCACCGTGCCTCAGAAAGGAAAATACAGCGCTGTCCTTGCTTCTCCTCGGCCAACAAAGGAGGCGGCCACGCAGACTTGCGATCTCACATTTAGTACCACGGTCGTCAGATCGGCCAGCGCAAAGATCGCCCGTTCAACCTCACCTCTTTCGCCTGCCCACTCTATGGCTCACCCTTCGTCGGGTTCTGCTAAATCTCGAGCCCAAAAGTCAGACGCCAAGTCTTCCAAAAAAGAGCATTCTCGTGAAGAGTTTTTACGTACTGCAACTTCACAACCATCGGTTCCTCCTTCATCTAAACATACCTCCAAGAAGGCTACGAAGAAACACAGTTCCTCTCCTTCTCCGCCAAGGCGTGTCCCATCTACAGCACCACCTGGCGGAAATCGCCCTCGGCCATCTTCTGTGTCGCCGAGGTGCACTGTTGGTGGCCGGTCAACTGGCCGATCGTTGGTGGCAGGAGCTGCTCCTGACCAACCTATGGATCAGGATCTTCTGCCTTCGACTGAATGCCATTCCATCCTGTCGGTCGCAAGCTCTGAGCAGTCGTTGAGTTGACAGCACCCTTGGTGACGTTCCTCCATTTCTGTTCACCCTATGTCCATTATCCACTGGAATATCCGCGGCATTCGCGCCAATCGGGAGGAATTGTCGATCCTCTTACGATCCTACTCGCCGGTCATCTTCTGTCTTCAGGAAACAAAGCTGCGTCCCCATGACCGCTTTGTTCTCCCTCATTTTCAGTCC
The DNA here is from genome assembly GCF_023864345.2 of Schistocerca serialis cubense. Taxonomy (NCBI): domain Eukaryota; kingdom Metazoa; phylum Arthropoda; class Insecta; order Orthoptera; family Acrididae; genus Schistocerca; species Schistocerca serialis. Next base: position 188,596,246 of record NC_064649.1, on the reverse strand, counting down.
GTCCGATATGACCTCCCCTCTGTTGAAGGCACTCCAGCCCATGGAGGACTCATGATTCTGCTCCATGATACTCTCCATTATCACCCAATCCCCTTAAACACTTCCTTCCAAGCTGTCGCCGTCCGTCTTTCCCTTTCTGGATACACGTTCTCTCTTTGTACGGTATACATTCCATCGTCTACACCAATGGCACGAGCTGATCTCCTTCATCTTCTTGATCAGCTTCCACCCCCCTATTTGCTGGTTGGGGACTTCAATGCCCACCACCCGCTTTGGGGATCTCCACATCCTTGTCCACGTGGCTCACTATTGCTAGACGTCTTCCACCAAGCAGATCTAGTCTGCCTCAACACTGGGGTCCCCACATTTTTGTCTGCCTCCACGGCAAATTTATCCCATTTGGACCTTGCGGTCGGTACTGTTCCGCTAGCTCGGCGCTTCGAATGGTTCGCCCTTGATAATACACACTCGAGTGACCACTTTCCATGTGTTCTTCGACTGCAGCCTCAACTGCCATATATGCGCTCGCGACGCTGGAAGTTTGCCCAAGCCGATTGGACACTTTTTTCGTCTCTAGCGACATTCGATGACCGTCGCTTTCCCAGCGTCGACGATGAGGTCACACATTTTACCGACGTTATTCTCACAGCTGCGGAACGTTCAATACCACGCACCTCCGAATTGCCCCAGCGCCCTCCAGTCCCTTGGTGGAACGAGGCATGCCGTGCCGCAATACGTGAGCGGCGACGTGCTCTTCGCATTTTCCGTCACCATCCAACTTTGTCCAACTGTATCCGATATAAGCAGCTCCGTGCGCGATGCCGTCGCGTCATCCGCGATAGCAAGAAGGCAAGCTGGAAATTCTTTACTAGCTCATTTAACAACTTCACTCCCTCCTCGGAAGTTTGGAGTCGGCTTCGACGGTTCTCAGGCGCGCCTAGTTTCTCCCCGGTCTCTGGGCTCACTGTCGCGCATGATACCTTAGTGGACCCCGTCGCAATTTCTAACTCATTGGGTCAGCACTTTGCTGAGATTTCGAGCTCTTCAAATTACCCGCCGGCGTTTCTCCCGAAGAAACGTGCAGCGGAAGTGCGACATCTTGCTTTCTCCTCTCAAAATCGCGAAAGCTACAATACTGTTTTCTCCATGCGCGAACTCCAACATGCACTCTCTTCTTCTCGCTCCTCCGCCCCAGGACCGGATGGTATCCATGTCCAAATGTTGCTGCATCTATCAACCCATAGCCTGCGTTACCTCCTTCGCCTTTATAATCGAATTTGGACCGACAGTACCTTTCCCAGGCGATGGCGGGAAGCTATTGTCGTTCCCGTTCCGAAACCTGGAAAGGACAAACATCTCCCCTCTAGCTATCGCCCCATTTCTCTCACGAGTAGTGTCTGTAAGGTTTTGGAGCGTATGGTGAATTACCGTTTAGCTTGGTGGCTGGAGTCCCGCAGTCTTTTAACACCTGCCCAATGCGGATTCCGAAAGCATCGTTCTGCTGTTGACCATCTTGTTGCTCTCTCCACTTATATCATCAACAATTTTCTCCGGAAACGCCAAACGGTAGCAATATTTTTTGATCTGGAGAGAGCGTACGATACCTGTTGGAGGACAGGCATCCTCCGTACACTGTTCTCTTGGGGCTTTAGAGGCCGGCTGCCCCTTTTTCTTCGCGAATTTATGGCAGAGCGCACATTTAGGGTGCGGGTGAACACTACTCTCTCCCGTACTTTCTCCCAAGAAAACGGGGTACCCCAGGGCTCCGTGCTGAGTGTTGTACTGTTTGCCATCGCCATTAATCCAATTATGGATTGTCTCCTTCCTGATGTCTCGGGCTCCCTATTTGTGGACGATTTTGCGATGTACTACAGCTCTCAACGGACCAGCCTTCTTGAAAGACGTCTTCAAGGATGTCTCGATCGCCTCCACTCGTGGAGCATCGAAACCGGCTTCCGTTTCTCACCCAGTAAGACCGTTTGTGTTAATTTTTGGCGACGTAAGGAGTTTCTTCCGCCCTCCTTACATCTAGGCCCTGTCAACCTTCCGTTTTCCGACGTCGCTAAATTCTTGGGTCTTATGTTTGACAGAAAACTGTGCTGGTCCTCCCACGTTTCCTATCTTTCGGCTCGCTGTCTGCGTTCCCTTAACACCCTCCGTGTCCTGAATGGTACCTCTTGGGGAGCGGACCGAGTGGTCCTTCTCCGCCTCTATCGCGCCTTAGTGCGCTCGAAATTGGATTATGGAAGCATAGTCTACTCCTCTGCTCGGCCGTCTATTCTTCGGCGACTCGACTCTATCCACCACCGTGGATTACGTTTAGTGTCTGGAGCTTTTTACACCAGCCCTGTGGAAAGCCTTTATGCTGAGACTGCTGAACCTCCGCTGTCCAATCGGCGGGCAATCCTTCTGAGTCGTTATGCTAGCCATCTGTCTTCCATGCCTGCTAATCCAGCCCATAACCTTTTTTTCGACGCCTCCTTTGATGTCTGGTATTCAGGCCGCTCCTCCTCCCTACTACCCCCGGGAGTCCGCTTCCGTCAACTGCTCCATTCTCTTTCCTTCCGCTTTCCTAAAACCTTCTTGACAACTTGGGGCACAGCACCGCCTTGGCACCGTCCCCGGATCGACTTGCTCAGAGACCTATGTCAATTTCCCAAGGATGGTACCCCTACACTTGTTTACCGTCGGGCATTTGCTGCTCTATGTGCACAAATGACGGAAGCCACATTTATTTACACCGATGGCTCGAAAACATCGTTAGGTGTAGGGAGTGCCTATATTGTTGGCGACACCCCAAATCACTTTCGGCTTCCTGACCAGTGTTCGGTCTATACTGCGGAGCTTTACGCTGTTCTCCAGGCTGTCCACTACATCCGCCGCCATCAGCGGATACAGTACGTAATCTGCTCCGATTCTCTCAGCTCTCTCCTAAGTCTCCAAGCTCTTTACCCTGTGCACCCTCTGGTCCACCGGATTCAGGACTGTCTGCGCTTGCTCCACATGGGGGGCGTCTCAGTGGCGTTCCTCTGGCTCCCGGGACACGCTGGTATCTGTGGAAATGAGGCGGCCGATATAGCGGCCAAGGCTGCAGTCTCTCTTCCTCGGCCAGCTCTTCAGTCTCTTCCGTTTACCGATCTACGGAGCGGTTTATGTCGCCAAGTCACTCATTTATGGCATGCGCATTGGTCAACACTTCCCCACAATAAATTGCGGGAAGTGAAAGCCCTTCCTTGCGCTTGGACCTCTTCCTCCCGAACGCGTCGTCGGGAGGAGGTAATTTTAGCTCGACTCCGGATAGGGCACTGTCTTTTTAGTCATCGACATCTTTTAAGCGGTGATCCTCCCCCACTCTGTCCCCACTGCTCTCAGCTGTGGACAGTCAGACACCTTTTAATTGAATGCCCCTATTTTAATCCGTTACGCTCCCGTCTACAGCTATCGCCTGATCTATCGTCGATTTTAGCAGATGACACGCGCTCAGCTGACCGCGTTCTACAGTTTATTAGTGACAGTGAAATGACGTCAGTCATTTGAAGCTTTTTTTTGGGGGACAACCAACCCCTTTCTATAGTGGACTTTTAAGCATTCCTTCTGCCTTTAGTTTCTCAAATTTTCTGACTTTGTTTCCATTGCTGCTGATTTTAAATTTCGCTTTTTCCTGTTTTCTACGTCACAGGCTGGGCGCTAATGACCATAGAAGTTTTGCGCCCTAAAACCACAAACAAAAAAAAAACAAAAAATGCCCGACCACCCGTCTTATCGTTCCTTTTTTGACGACTCTCGCGACCGTCAATACGGGTTGTACGTCTCTGCCCTGCTACCCCCTGGAGTTCGCTTTCGTCGCCTCCTTCAACACCTTAATTTTTCACTCCCTGCAACCTTTCGAGTGGGCGAGAGCCACACGCCACCTTGGCTCCAGGCTCAGGTTCGCGTTCACCTTGACCTCAGCTCGCTCCCAAAGGAGGTTACCCCCGGAGCGGTATACCACTCCCGTTTTGTCGAACTTCGTTCGAAGTTGATTAATATGACCTTCATTTATACAGATGGTTCTAAGACCAGTGACGGGGTCGGGTGTTCTTTTATTGTCGGGGCACAAAGTTTCAAATACCGGCTCCGTGGCCATTGTTCGGTCTTCACAGCTGAGCTCTTTTCCCACTACCAGGCTGTTCTTTAAATCTGCCACGACCGACATTCTGCTTACGTCATCTGCTCCGATTCCCTGAGCGCCATCCAGAGCCTCAGTGATCCGTATCCAGTTCACCCTTTCGTGCACCGGATTCAACGCTCTCTTCAGCTGCTGGCGGACGACGGTTCTCCAGTTACTTTTATGTGGGTTCCTGGCCGTGTTGGGATCCTTGGGATCAAAGCTGCAGATGCCGCGGCCAAGGCTGTGGTCCTCCAGCCTCGGACAGCTTCTTGTTGTGTGCCTTCATCTGATTGTAGCAGGGTCATTTGTCGGCACATTTTATCGCTGTGGCATGCCGATTGGGCTCCACTGACAGACAACAAGCTTCGGGCCTCGAAACCTCTCCCCACGGCTCGGACGACCTCTTCACGCCCTTCTCGGCGGGAGGAGGTCGTTTTGGCCCGGTTACGAATTGGACACTGCCGGTTCAGCCATCGCCATCTGCTGACGGCTGCGCCGGCGCCGTTCTGCCCGTGTGGGCAATTGCTGACGGTCCGCCACATTTTAACGTCCTGTCCGGGTTTTAACACACTGCGTCTTGATCTTGGCCTGCCATGTACTCTCGATGCCATTTTAGCGGATGACCCACGAGCAGCTGCTCGCGTTGTTCGTTTTATCAACTTGACAAACCTCTCTAAGGACATTTGATGATGCTGTTTTTTTAATCCTATGCCTGTCAGTGTCTTTTATCGTGTTTTCCCTTTTAGTTGCTGTTTTAAACTTGTGCCTCGCGGTGCATTGCTAACGTAGTCTGGGCGCTAATGACCGTTGAAGTTGTGCGCCCTAAAACCACAAAAAAAACGGACGCCATTCTGAGTAGACAGGTAGTCAGTGCTGCCCCCACTGCCGGGGAAACACTTGGCTTCGTCGCGCTGTGACGTGCTCCACTTGTTCTCCTCGCAGACAAACTAAGGGGAGGCAGCACTGAGTTACTCAGCCACTTCGGGACGTGGTGGAAGACGGCTGTCGGGTTGACGCAGCGAGTGTGGGACTGGACCTATCGCACGGAGGTATACGACTTGGCTCTGAACGGAAGGCACCGTAGCAAGCAAGCAGTGGGAAGTGGGCGTCCTGTAATGTGTGTGAAGGAGTAACGATTTTTGCACTGGATGTCCCAGTGGTTCCCGAGAGTTCCGTTGGCTGCTTACGGAGAAGAGAATTGGTAAGAGCTCGTGTGTACGCTCTTTTCCGTACGGTGTTGCTGCCTGCCGTTATAAACGGGTGAAAATCAGGCGCTTGTATTGGCTATACGGGTACTGGTGATGTAAAATTACATTTGTGATTGAGTCTCAGTTGCACTGTGGCAATTTAGAGGCGAAAACTGTGGCTGTTTCATTAGGTCTGGTTCTCTGCTGTGCAACTAAGCACCATCATGTTGGTCTAAGTGATACGTTCTCCACGTTTTGTCTATGGCTTTGCGAATCGAAATCGTGGGGGAGTACACGTGTGAGTAATTTGCTATTGTATTGATGGTTATGTTGTAAAGACTGTTGTCTGGTGTGTTAAATCACGCGCAGATTTGTAGCCAGTCTAAGCAGAAGTTACCGTTGCTACTTGCTTATGTGCTACTGTCCTTATGATTGGCGTTGTTTGTCTTTCGATTGTGGCTGTGCTCACGTTTAAAAAAAATTACGGCTACTATTCATAAGGGTTGTCTAGTAAGCAAATTGCTTAAGCTTCTATCATATGCTCGTCCGTTTGCCTATCACATTGGCTTTCTATGCAGTAACTGAAGGAATGTGTATGGTGGTTCAAGATTGTAGGCTGACGAGTATTTGAACTGGTGTTGAGGTTAAGGGCGAGATCAGCATCCCGCACGCTGCACGTGGTTAAATGTTCCGCTATTGGGGAGCCGGCTCTCTGTTCTTGGATTTTGTAAGGATACGTGATGGGTGCATCGCTGTAGTTTTTCGCGTGCTACATTGCGGGGTGTCGGTGCTAGGGCTAGACTTGTGATGTATATGTTGAAAGGGAATTAACTGTACCAAACTTGAGAGAGCTTTTAGTTTAGTTTGGTTTAGGTCTGTACATGGAATGATATTTTGTCGATTGCGGCAATAATTTCCTGTGTGGGGAGATCCTCTGAGGGGCTTGTATTGTACTGTTGCAGTGCACTGAATCTGAAACGTGCTGCTTAAAACTTGGGACTGCAGCTCTCTGATATATATTACTGTTTAATCTTAAACGTCTTGAATGTAATATGATTGTCGAGGATTGTGTAATTAATTTTGATCGCTGGTTCCTTAAAGGAAGTATTTCGTTTTAAAATATGTGCTCGGTCAGAGCCTATTTAAACATTATTTTAACTCATCAGCCACATTTTCTAGTCTTGCTTTCTTAAAAGGCTTTCTGTTAAACATTTAAACAGGCAAATAGCAATCAGTTGAGTGACTTAATATTCTTTTCCTTTACTCTGTAATTTGTATTGCTAGCCTACCCCTGCACTCCACAGCCTATTGAGCTGCCTTGTGTAGAAATTGTGTTCAGGGAACCCCTCTGACCTGACACCTCGAAGTACTTTCCTAAACGACTAACAGAAAGGAGTGTCAGGCAAGTCGGTGAGACCCTGATGTTATCCTTAATCAGCAGACCGATTCATAATTGGCCCTCTTTCTGCCGAACGTAATATGATGATGTTACACTCAATGTTACTGACCTAATGATCTTCTTCTGCAATGTGGGCTGCAAATTTAGACTTGTTCACGTTTGCAAGCCTTGAGGCATGGTGGTGGTGTTTCGTGGCGAAAATCCCTACATCCGTCAGAAAGGCACAACTTTGCGAGTAATCTCGAATCAGAGCTCGTACATTCCTGATGTGATGTAGGGGGTCTCGGAAATATTTACATCGTGGATCACTTAGGCTCGTTTCACACTGGGGCACACGTGACGGACACTGATAGAGATACATTCGTTTGAATTGGAGCGTTCACACCGGGACACTGCACTGAGTCACATGTGACTCAGTGCAGTGTGTTGGCTGCGGTCGCCGCCGGACACGCATCAGCTCTGGTGCTGGGGTGTTCACGCCGGGACACCGACCACAGGCACAGGCGCAGCACAGCAGTGCAGAGCAGAGCTGCTAACAGGCAGGCAGGCAGCCGTTGCTGAGCCCAGTGAACTCACGGCTGCACTGTGTGGAGAACCAGAGTTCATCATCACAGAAGATTTTATAAGTCAAGTGGAAAGTCGTCCCGTTATTTGGGATATGAAAAGCGGTGACTACAGTAACAAAGTCATGAGAATGAAAGCGTGGCAACAAGTTATTACTTAGTTTGTGCCCGATTTCGATGAAGAGAGCATAGATGAAAGAAACAAAATTGGCAAGTTCTATATTCTTTTTTCACTTTAATACCGTATTTTTCGGACCACAAGAATAGCGAAATATATTTTCTACCCTTGTACGAGGCTAATAACCTACAAGGAGAATGCTATCCCTCACCCCTTTTCTTTTGCATTACCAATAGTAAGTGTACTGTTACGCAGTCTCAATGCGAGAAGAATGGACAAAATGGATGCGCGCAGAAACTATGTACTCACCCCTACAGGGCGAATGAAAGTAAAATAAATAATTTTGTTATGAAAATGTTGAAATAAAACTAAGGGTACGTCTTTTCGTAGTCTAATAAGGTCCGAAAAATACAGTTAACTTATGCTTAAATTATTGTTGTTCTGAATAATATTTTGTTACTATAATCATGAATTTTATTTATTTACCATAATACTATTGACTTACAAGTTTTTGACACCCGAATGAGAACAGTGCTCGTGCTTGGGTTCTGTTCAATTAGGTACACAGAACTGTAATACAGTCAACTTGTGATATTATTGGATTTCAGACATTTTGCATATGAGAAAAGGATAGCCACCGAGCTGTAGTTTGTAATGATACTAAGCATGACAACGCGAGAGTAAAGAAATGAAATCTGTTTATAACGTGCGCCCATACCAAGACGCGCGGCCAGCGTTTAAAAGGTACACTGACTCGCTGGGCGCAGATATTTAAAATCATTGCCGCAGCGCTGGATAGCAAGAAGCTGCGAAGCAGAAGAAAGAACAATTTATCATTTGTTAGGAAAATTCTAGAGTCTTTATAGTTAGTTGTACTTCTGGTCGCCGATATGTTAACAAGTACTTCATTACCTTTGATGTTTGGTCGCCGACTTGTTAAGACTTGTTGTGTAGCACCGCTACAAGTTATATTTATTTTAGTGTGAAAAAACCACGTTATCACCAAGAAAAACAAAACGCTTTTGTAAACTTTGTGACGATAAAAAATACTTACGCGCAGGCCGAGGACATTTAATTTTTACAAAATATCACACATGCAAAAGCAGCGATTGTTGGACTGTTCCACGTATGAGAAGAACATAAGAGTGTAAGTTTTGTATTCATTGTAAATTTGTTAATGTTTATAGTTTAACGCCTTTGTTCTTTGAGAATATATTGATGCTTCACTGTACAGAAAATCTATGCTTATTCTTTTCTTTAAATTAACCACAAATAATGTTTGTTTAAATGAACTTTGTTACAGGTTCGCTCTTTATCGCGGTGTCTCGATTGTATTTGGAAGACCATTAATGTGTTCAGTTTCCGATCTGACAACTTTTTTATAAAATTTCACTGTTTTGCATTTTTTTATTATTCAAATAGGTCCCTAAGGTAAATTCATTGAAGAATCTGCTTGCGTGAAAGCAATCCGGGTTAAGAGGTCATTTGAGAAACTATTTTCGCGCAATCAATCTGTACGTCTCCTGAACACAATCGAGAACCGACGCATCAGCGATCATTCATTAATTTTTCTCTTTCCAAGTCGTACCAAAAAACGGCCAAGGAGAACTGCCGTGAGTACGCAATCTAGTGTTAAAAAGTTGCATTCTTTATCTTGTCGGCAAACATTGCCATGAATCATCATCATCAATGTTATATTTGGTTAAATGTGAAAAGACAAGAAACCTTTTAACGCTAGAAACTGCATTGTAATTATAATTGTAATTGCAAGTTGTGATATTCGCTATTTTTGGCTTAATTATAACAGCAAATTCAGCCAGAAGGCAAATACTTGTTTATAAAGAATGATTAATATATAATAAGGCGTCGCATGGCGACGGCGGAATTTTCTAGATAATGTAATTCGTCGTCTTTGGGCGGCAATATAAACAGAAAAGTACGGATGGATATGCGATCCTTCACTATTTTGTTCGCTGGAGAACAAATGAAGCCTTGAGCGCTAAAAGGACTTTCACTGTTTTTCTCGAGTAAGACAGACGCAGATTTGTGGCGGTCTGATCTAATTATTTTTACTAAATAAATAAAAACGTGTTCCGTCTAAGTTTTGAGTGAAGTGTAGGAAGAAGAACTGTTGTAACTTACCGTGACGAAGCACGAGCGACTCAAGAGGACAATGGCTATATAAAAGAGCGCTTAATGGACATGATATGGACATAAAAATCTACCATCATTGTAGTACTAAGCTTAAGGTACGATATATGTTTTAGTTATAATAAATATTTGTTCTGGGAATACTGAATCATTTAGCAGTGCTCATTCCTATTATCTCCTCAGTATTATTTTCATTTTAATTATGCATTTTGCTAATATTACAGACTCCAAGATCAGCAGTCCAATGTGCGTGTTACATTGATAAAAAGAAAACTGTTTTATCGTCTTCTTGCATCAGCTTTAATATTGAATTTCTCTTTTGTGTGATGTTACAGTTGTTTTTGCGCCCTTAAGAACTTTCTGGTCCCTTAGGAAATTTTTGTCATAACAATAACTTCACAACCGGGTATGATCGTATCTACGATCATGAAGTAATTAGAAAGACGATAACGCAACTTCTTAATCAATAGCACGCTAGTTGTGACTGCCTCAAGCCACGCGAAACCGCAAGTAAAAACTATTCACATCTCATAATGCAATATTTTATGACAATGGTCAATCCATGATTCTTACGCCAATTGTGATTGATAAAACAGTTAGTTAAATCTCAATTTCCAACTTTCCATTGAATAGCAACATCACTTCTTTTGTAACATCACAAAGTTTTAATCAGTTCAGTGAGCGCAACAGTATGGTTTGTTTCAGTTAACATGGTAATAATTGAACACTGTATTTGAAATGTGCAACTCCAATGAACATTAAGGCCTAACGACATTAATGTTCACATAACATTTCTAGCACTTAGATTTTTTGCAGCTGCCATGGCACTTCGCCTTCAGGGCTAATGAAGTAATTTGCGAAATCTTCTCTGATACCGTTCGCAATATTTCCTCCACGGACCAAGGGAGGTGACATGTCCTGCAATCCCTGAATAGTTAACGTATCCTCAAACTGTATTCCATCACGATCACGCACAAAGGTATGGAGGAGGCATCATGTCTTCACAATACTCTGCCAAATCCAATTTAACATCCAGTGGTCGATTGAAAATGCGCCACTTGTTTGCAAGAATTCCAAAAGTACACTCGATGTACCTTCTAGCTCTGCACAGTCTATAGTTGAACACACGTTTTTTTAATGTCTACATACTTTCCACCATAAGGGCGCAAAATAAATTTCGGCAATCGGAAACCTTCATCTCCTACTAACATGAATGGCATAGGTCTTTCAAACGACAATGACAGTTGTTTTGGTGCAGGTAAATCTAGCGTACCATCCTGTAGTTTATTATTTAACACTGCATTACGAAACAGTTGAGTCGGACGATTTCCCATATGCTCCAACGTCTACAAAAAAGAATTTGTACGTTGAATCACAAACAGTTAACAACAGAATGGAAAAATAGTTCTTGGAATTGTATAACTCACTTCGAGTGGTTCACTCTACTATAATTATGATGTGCTTCCCGTCCACTGCACCCACACAATGAGGAAAGTTCGCCCTCTTATGGAATCCTTCAGCTGAGGCAAGCCATGGATCTTTCGAGAGATCGGGAAAACATTTTGACTTCATTTTACGCGATATGGCAGAGCAAACGTCTCGTATAATATACGAGATAGTTGATACTCCAATTCTGCACTGAAAATGTAAGTCCATCATGGATGATCCGGTCCCCAAGTACCTGTAAAAAAAAAAGATAAAGCATATGGAGCAAAACTAAGTGTGCGTGCGTGTGTATGCTTGTGTGTAACCTGCATAATTTTGTAGACATTATAGATAACCAACTGAAACACCCGGCAACTATAATTTTAATAAATGCTGTCATAGTAGGAGGAAAGGTGATACTCCTCCGTGGCGCGTCCCAGATGGCGGATAGGGAAGTCCTCACCGGTTTACTGGCGGACTTGAGTGAAATAAAATAGCTCTCGCAGAGCAAACACACCCTCTGCGGTTAACAACCGGAGTTGTAAATCGGTGCTTGCTCCAACTAAGGTTGACAACCTTCGACAGTCAAAAATGGAAAGGTCTTTTAGGAAAAATTCCACCGTCCTGCTCAAAAAGGCAGGAAAAGGCTACATCGGATTCGGTGGGTAGTCAACTAGAAGACAGCAACGAATCGGAGCGTTTGCAGCCATCCAAATGCACACTAATACACAAAAAGAAGATTAAACATGAGCAAATAAATTATATAGCAACACACCAACATAAGGATGTCACAGATAGTGAGTTTGTTTTCCGGTCTGAAGTAAACAAAAAATTTTAATAACAGGGATCCAAGAAATGAGAAACACCACAGAGGAACCATTCGAATCACAAGGATACAGAATTTATATTGGGAAACAAGGACCGAGGGCAATGAAACAATGTCCCCAGTTTGGAACAGGGTTTTTAGTAAACATACAAATAATGACTCGGTGACTCGGTGCAGTGTCCCGGTGTGAATGCTCCAATTCAAACGAATGTATCTCTGTCAGTGTCCGTCACGTGTGTCCCAGTGTGAAACGAGCCTAATTGCTGCAATTTATTAGTAGAGAAGCTTTATAAAAATATTTTGTACCACACTGAAAACTTTATAAAAAGTTCGCGTACGTACGGGACAACAGTATATTTAGGCGTGGCTTCTGCATCAGGCCGATTTGTTTTGGATAGAATGCTGTGTGAATTGCTGTTCTGTGGAAATGTCGAGCTTAGAGAGGCGAATGGGGAGCCATTACACTAGCGGCACGTGCCGACATTCTGTACATCCACTGGGAGCAGCGGTAGGCTGTTGGGGCGCAGCGTCTGGGACCGGGACCGGGTTTCGCGCCAACTGCCGAGCGAGGCGGCTGTTGGCGTCGTGGGAACAGCTGGAGCTCACAACGCGGCGCTCCTCGCTTCCAGCAGGTCCCGCTTAGCCCGCCGAGTTGCTCCGTGGACACGGGCTAACAGACTGGATCTCGAGCCGATGGCGGCTTCCCACGTGCAGCTGCGACTCCGCGTACTTGTCAGACCCACGTCACACGAAACAGCCGCTGTACGGCGTTCCTATAGTTCAATTCTTTTATCTTGGCGGCTCGCGCATGCCCGCCCACACGCGGGAGATGGCGCGTACAACTGGCAACGCAGCAAAGAGCAGCAGCGCCATAGTATAGTTCGCAGACTTACGTTTAGGGGGGAGCGCGCAGTTTATGAAGTAAATCCACCACGGCCGCATTAACCCTTTCGCTGCTACAGACACGTGCTCCCCGAATTCCGCGATGTGCGCGATTTTGTCATCATTGAATTGCTCGCCTGTGCAGACACACGGTGTTTCGACTACTTTGACACACTTATCATTCGATTTCACAAAACCTTTTTCGCCCAAAAATTTGATTTTTACATATCTTCTTGACTGAAACGTCCCCCCATAAATCACTTAACTTTGTTTGGATGTTTAACGCAGTTATTGTGCAGCATTTGATGTAGTAAACCGTTGCACGAAATTTTGAAGATTTCGCAGCGGTAAAAGTCCACAGCGCATACTTTCCGTATGGTCGATTTAAGTTGCCACTAGAAATTTCAAAAAATTATTTCATTAATTTGATTCGTTTGAATGTAAGACAATGCGATATTCTATTTAAATAAAGAAAGTATTAACCACCGACTAAGGATTAACCATTACGCTGAGTGAAAGGTTCTGAGTTCAAAGTGTATGGCTGCTAACACAGCTCGTCGCTCAATTATTCTCCCGGAGGACTTTAAACTGTCGCGCAAAATACCGACAAACACTGTTGCTATGACTACAAATTACTCACGTTTCGTCGAAGTACAATAGGAAATAAACAATTACCGCTGTTCTTTATTGCGAAAATGCGGTTAGTGAAAATGATACAAACACGTTTCCAGAGGCTTATTGCTTGTTTGCATCATATTCTATTAATTAATTAAACCAATTAGTATAAAGAAAGCAGACTTTCTTTTATAGAAAGTGTAGAAAAAGCATTCAAGACATTGAACAAAAGCAATTACTTTATTTATGACTGAACGTTTCTAAAACTGAAGACACTCGTCCGTGCTCTGCACTGCTGTCGAGCTCTGGCAACGTCGTTCTCTGTTCATTGGCTGACTAGGTTCGTTCTGCGCATCTGACGCCGCAAAACACAAACTCGGCCGCCATCATAAATGACGCCCACTTTAAACGTGACCGATACGCTATTAAACCGGTCGCGTCAGCGGTTTGGCTCGTCGGCGTATGTAGAGCAGGCGAGACGCTGGAAAAGCAGCTTAGTTTTAACTGCGAACGATGAAAATATAAAATTCACTTGTTAAGAGCTGCAAATACGAAAGGGGAGAATATGGTGCACACGGTGACTTTTTACGTCACGCGTTAAAATTACACTTAACTGAGCCAGAATTTTGCACCACAGTCTGTTATATACGATGTGAACAATGTTTTGGGAATAAACGTGAAGAACTAGAGATATTAAGGAGAAGCTGTTGAAATTTGTCAACTGTCCAGGATACATTGCCATTTATCATCTACATACATACTCCGCAATCCACCGTACGGTGTGTGGCGGAGAGTACCTGGTACCACAACGAGCATCTTCTCTCCCTGTTCCACTCCCAAACAGAACGAGGGAAAAATGACTGCCTATATGCCTCTGTACGAGCCCTAATCTCTCTTATCTTATCTTTGTGGTCTTTCCACGAAATGTAAGTTGGCGGCAGTAAAATTGTACTGCAGTCAGCCTCAAATGCTGGTTATCTAAATTTCCTCAGTAGCGATTCACGAAAGAACGCCTCCTTTGCTCTAGAGACTCCCACCCGAGTTCCTGAAGCATTTTCGTAACACTCGCGTGATCAAACCTACCAGTAACAAATCTAGCAGCCTGCCTCTGAATTGCTTCTATGTCCTCTCTCAATCCGACCTGATAGGGATCCCAAACGCTCGAGCAGTACTCGAGAATAGGTCGTATTAGCATTTTATAAGCGGTCTCCTCTACAGATGAACCACATATTCCCAAAATTCTACCAACGAACCGAAGACCGCCTTCCGCACAACTGCCATTACATGCTTGTCCCACTTCATACCGCTCTGCTATGTTACGCCCAAATGTTTAATCGACGTGACTGTGTCAAGCGCTACACTACTAATGGAGTATTCAAACATTATGGGGTTCTTTTTCCTATTCATCTGCATTAATTTACATCTATCTATATTTAGAGTTAGCTGCCATTCTTTACACCAATCACAAATCCTGTCCAAGTCATCTCGTATCCTCCTACAGTCACTCAACGACGACACCTTCCCGTACACCACAGCATTGCTATCCACCGTATCCAAAAGATCATTTATGTAGATAGAAAACAACCAGCGGACCTACCACACTTCCCTGGGGCACTCCAGATGATACCCTCACCTCCGATGAACACTCACCATCGAGGGCAACGTACTGGGTTCTATTACTTATGAAGTCTTCGAGCCACTCACATACATGGGAACTAATCCCATATGCTCGTATCTTAGTTAGGAGTCTGACTCGGTGCCTCACTGCAAACGCTTTCCGGAAGTCAAGGAATATGGCATCCGTCTGATACCCTTTCTCACATGTCTTGTGAACCATAGATGAAGGGTGATTTGCGTTTCGCAGGAGCGATGCTTTGTAAGGAAACATTAAAATCAAAGTTGTTAAGGAGGAGCAGACGTGTGGAGACAGACTGGCACGGGCGGCAGCTAGCCGTGCCAGTCTGATTCGCAATGTCGGTCACGTGACCGCCTTGCCGATCGAATGAGAGATGTGTGGGGGCGCCATCAGTGGAACGATAGAGAAGTAGCGTAAATTCACGTAATTGTGAATTGCAGAGTAAGCGTGTAGGCGTAGATGCAGGCCACTCTTTGTGCAAGATTTTCGTTTTTCCCGCGGGCTGTTCGAGTCGTCATTGTTTTGAAGAGCGCGCCGCAGCGCGTAGTGTGAAGCAGTCGCCCTCCGTTTCTGGCGGTGGCGCCGCTGTGGCAGTCGCAGCTCTTTGGTGTCTCCCTCTGGTGGGAAAGGCGAAAGGTTGCCTGTTGACGAGCATTTAAGGGGCGCTATGAGCTCGCCCGTCGGGCAGTCTCTCGTCCGCATTTCTTAGGCAGGTAGTGTGTCTGTCCTTCGAATCAACCTTTAAAGCCGGGAAAATGAGTCTCTTTCCACTCCGCCCGTAAGAGAACTCAGCGAGTGGTCGCCCACTCGGGGCTGAGTTCCTGCATCTGAGTCTGCGCGTTAGGCCGCCAGCCTGCTCGAGTTGCCCGGGCGACGGTCATTGGCGGTTGGATCGGTCGGTTGGTCGGTCGGTCGGTCGGTCGGTCGGCCCGTCCCGCACTGAGACACGAGATGACTTGTCCGCATTGAGCGTCGGCGCGTGTGAGGTCTCCACGTGAGTCCAGTGGACCGTGCCGTATAGCGAGGGGTAGTGGCTTCGCGGCCGACACGAGAGCAACAGGAGTCAAACGACGACGTCCGTCTGGCCGGTGCGAGCTGCGACGCCGTGAGACGGGAGATCGGCGCGCCTTCCTGCGTCCGTTGAAGCGGCTGGCAGCGGACGGTTCGGGAGAGCGAATTCGGGGTGCTGCGCCAGGTCTTCTCGAGAAATCGCAGTTTATTAGACGTGATTGGTGATATCTTGTTTCATTTACTGTTCTTAAATTCTGTTTTCTTGTTGAGGTCACCAGCCGCTTTGTTTTGAGGTCGTGCTACCAGTCTTCTCCGTTTGCTCACCCGCGGGAAAGTGGTTGTTTTTCCCTTATAAACAGACCATTCAATTTATAGAGTAGGGGCGGGGTAGAGCAACCTGCGGTTCAGGTTGTTCGGTAATGTCCCTATCGATCTGCCGTATGTTAGCAGCTGCCTCTCATGTTTGTCGCATTTGGTGTTAACATATTCCAGGCATTAGGCCGTTACAGTCCAAGAAATTGCGTTTTGATCTTTGGAAACTTAGATACCGCTTCTCAAGATCATAGGCAAAAATATCGGTGTACTGTAGAGCATCTTAACTATTGTTTAGCCAACCTTGTAGAATTTTATATATAAGTTTGCATTTCATGGGCTTTTATTAAAATGATTTCGTAGAAGTTAAAAAGTCTTACGGTGAAAGGGTGGCAACTTGATCGTATACTAAAATGAGTTGCACCTTCGGTGGCAAGGTTAATATTTTAATTGTTGGTACAAAACACCAGTCTGGGGCGCATAGCTTGTGTGCTTGTGTAAATTGTTACAACTTTAAACTAAGTTGCAGATTTGCACCAGTGTAACTCACCAGATAGTCTTTCAGAGGCTGTTGTGAGCGGTGGTAACTACGGCCGTGTCACAAGGGAGCGGCACGATTCTCTGCCCGAAAGCTCATACACTCAGAGACAGAAAGAAACAAGGTTTAACCTTTAAAGAACTTTTAAACAAAATGCTTTTAGGCACTATGAATAAAGTGAATAAATATCAGATTGAGAGGGTGCTTTCTGATTAAATTCCTTCTAACAAATGGGACGTTTACAATTTTAGAATTAGTTACTCCGTGGCAAGTGACGAAATCAGAACCAGTTGCACGCTTACATAGTGTGATTAAATGTGTTAATGTTCTCGATGAATCGCTAGCAAATGACATGAAATGAAATGAATTAAGAATATTGTTTGAAAATAAATCACGGTTCAACCACCATCTGCAAACAATCTAAGACCACCGTTCAGACTGTGTCCTAAATCGTTCATGTTGATTATGAACAACGGAGGGGCTGTAAAACATCTGTCGATACGTAATACTTCCTTGGCGAACGTCAGAGTCATAGAGTATCATTACTTCGTGAGAACATAACGTTCTTGTGAAACACAACTAGCTATTCCCTGAATAATCCGCGTTGGCTATTTGTATCTCGGAGAAACAGATTTATTGACACTGGTGAATGTGGTGCACGTCTGTCAACATGTATACATTCAGTGCTCGCATTTCATACTCGGTACAATTATTATTACCTGAATTATTTCTATCGGTTGCCTGATTTGACGATTTGTACAGCTTGTCTCACACTGATCTGTGAGAGGAGCTTGGCGCCAGGAAGTTTCCTTATTTCCTAGCAGCCATGATGGCTTTGTTTTCCGATCGCCAGGGCAGCACGTAGTGTCGTTTGAACATTGGCCACTACTGAAAGTTTCTTCTCAGTTGGTTGGTAAGGCAGGTTGGGGAACTACCTACTATTTATGCTCGATTTTAACGTTGCGAGGTCGCCTCCCTGTGAAATTGCGGCCCTGTGATTGGCCAGTTGAGGTGCTCGCCCGTATTTCGCGGGTGGGTGGTGGGCTGAGGGCCAGTAGGGCAGTCCTGGTGTGGCCGGGGGCGCCGCTTGCAGGAGGTGAAGTTCGGTGAGCACGAGCGCCGGCGTGCGCTGCAGACTCGCGCCCTGCGGCCCACAGGGAACCTTGTAGCTCACTGTGAACAGTTTCGCGTCTTGCGGGTTTTATTCCTTCAGTACGGGAGGCTACCGAGCGACTCACGCACAGTAGCATCTTTCTTAGTCTTTGGCTGATTCGTGGTGGTGGTCGTTGCATGCCTGCAACCCCTTCCTTTAGTAAACTGGACCCCATTTGATAATACGGCGATCGTTACTAAAATTCCTTTCCTCCTGCTGTCGTGGCTTGTTATGAAAGTTCGTCGGGGGCAGGCTGCTGAATTCGAATCTTTCTTCCCCCACCCCCATTTGGTTGTATTATTGTTCGATTCTCAACTGTTTAATAAATCAGTCCGTTATTATTACATTCTCTCTTTCATTACGTGAAATCACCCCTAGTGTCACAGAACTACAACGGTTGCTATAAGGTCGTGCACATCATTCTACGTCTCGCGCCATTAACGATAGGATAAAGATTCAATATCGCGCGCCTGGCACGACCATTGCACCTATGACAGTAGTAATCATGTTCAACTATTCGCCATTGATAAACTGGGGCCGGCCGGAGTGGCTGGCTAGTCTGGAAGCGAGCGACCGCTACGGTCGCAGGTTCGAATCCTGCCTCGGGCATGGATGTGTGTGATGTCCTTAGGTTAGTTAGGAGTTATCGGTCGCCTAGAACGTAGCGACTTGACCTCAGGTTTAGCTAGTTCTTAGTGCTCAGAGCCATTTAAACCATTTCTTTTATAAACTGGTGTTTTCCGGCTCGGTGTCAGTACGTGAGCACTAATCCACTTGATGTGGTGGAAGTAGTGGCCTCTGTTTTACCTTGCTGGCTTAGACAAAATCGGGGTGAGCCCTGGGACGGCGACCGGGGTGTGCAGCCTGCCATCGCCTTCATCCGCCGGCCGAGTCGGTCTGTCGGGCTCTGGCGTACTCCTCGTATTTATCCTCGGGACACACTCATCACCATTTACTACGGAACGACGGTAAAAAGTGTGATCACGTCTGATTTCGCACCGCCTGCTTATTTCACTTCTAATCGTAAATACTGAAAAGCACAGACAAGTGACTCCGGTGTCAGACCAGAAGAGTCGGATACTGGAAGATGTGTCAGTCAGTGAGGGATGGGGTACGTCTTGTGTGTGGCAGCCTCTCGCATTTCTGTCGACACGCCCTAAGAGACGTGTCGGTACAGACGTGACGTCTGTCGCCCTACCAGGTGGTACGGGGTACGTGCCACAGCCCGAGGTCGGTGCTAGCCAGACTCCCGGTAGCACTGGGTGGTGGCCGCTTCGCACTGCAGAGGCCGTACACCCGTCTCTCCTGTGCCTTCGGGAGCTGGTCTGTCTATTAGTAAAGTATGCGTTCAAGACCGTACAGTAGATTCCAGTAATTAGCCTTCAGTTGTCCTCCAAAGTAGTTTCTACGAGATTCACATATTGTGTAAATCTATGTTTTACCTACATTTTCAATTATTACGTGAAACCGTTGCTGTTGTGCAGCTAACATCTTGAGCTACTCTTCCCACAGATATAAAGGACGGTAATATACTGAACGACCAGTTGAACCTTGCTTGTAGACAATTTTTTCGAAGGCTTTAAACCTGTACTGTTGACGGTATAATAATGCTGGTAACCTTTCTGGTTTATTTCCTCAGGAAGCTGATACACCTTTAGTGCTTTAAGCTCACTACCCCTTACGTAATCGTGGTTTTGTCACGATGTATGATTGCTACTACATCAGCCCTTAATTTTTAGAGCCAGGCAAAAATAACATTTTTCCTGTGAATGTGGTACACGATCCTGTTCGTAATTCTTTCTTGACAAGAGCCATTACTAACACTGTATTGTCAATTGTACATTTCTGAGATGTCTACCGTTTCGGTGTATAACTATATTATTGAAGCCCACAAACTCTGACGCCCGGTGGCATACATAAAAAAGGCAGGTGGAGCTTTCGCCGAGAAACTAATTTTTTTATGTATTGTAAGAGGTATGCGCTGCCTGCGATATGCAAGGTATAAGAGAATCGCTGACCAGAGAGCAGTGTTGACTGTACGAACGGTGCGCTTGTTAGGACTAACTGCTACAGCTACAGACAACCTCAGTTGTTGCTAGTCGCTAGTCTGGTGTATCATAGTGGCTGGGCCGGCCGCGGAGTATTATTGTATAAGGTAAAACATACATGGGAGTTTACATATTATTAGATATGCGCGAGGCTGCTTTTTATCTTTTAACATCAATGCTTGTTACTAGGACATTTATTTCAATTTAAAGAATGTAATATTTTTGTCGATGCATGATCATTCCGATTGTTGCAAAAGAAAATAATTCGCTTCCTTTTTTCCGTGTTACTTCACGTAAGGACGTTATTAATACAGATAATTTACACGTTGCCTTGGTACGCCAATTGGCGTATGTTTCTCGGCACGGGCGCCACCTGCCCTGTTTTCAGAGTAACTGCACTCGGGTCGTGGATCTTGCAGAGCTCACAACCGACTGTTGTATATTAACGTGACAAACCCTAATTGTGGGGCTATATTTTATTTCTGACACATGGATCTATACCGACAATTGTAAAAACGGCGATGGTACATTAATGCGAGAGTTCATACTTTTCTATAGTCCTATAATGTCAAATTGTAAGAACCTTTACATTTATTCTTGGCGTATAAAGTAAGTACCAGTCGTCGTTATCATACGTCTAACGTAAGCTACGATTTCCATTGGCCTTAGGTTACCTTCTGAAGACAAATTTATACTTGAAACATAGGCAAAGAATTTCTTTATCCATTGCGACAACTGGTCGGCTGTTCGTATGCGTGGGTACATCTAAAAGGTTATTAGTTTGTCCCATAATGTGTTGTTAAATGAAAGATTTGCTAAAGACGTACTTGGCTCGTTCCTACATTTCCTTTCATTGTACAGTCTCAGAAATAAAAATTGCCGAAACCGTCGTTGTTAGCTGCAGAAGAACGTGCGTTCCCGGTAAGGGTGCGGAGGCCGTGAACGTGCACAACTAGAGGGGCCACCTGTGACGTCAGAGCGAGCACATGCGTTCGTATAAGGTCCACCGCACACCCGCTCGTGCCTAAAAGACGAAACTTTGCAGAGCTTTTCCTGACGACGGGAAGAGTGCGGGCTGCGGAAACTCTTCCGTGGACGCACCGACTGTCCTGTGAAGTCTGCACGCGTTGCGGCAGCGCGGTTCTATCCCGAAACGTAGATTAGTGACTAACTGCAGCCTGGTTCACGTCGAAGTACAGTAGGTTTCGCTCGGCTTTCCTACTGATGATTTGCTGAGACAATGTTCACAGGTAGGTGCAGGTCCGTCGTAAAGGGACGGAAAGAACCGCGCCGCCGCAGTCTCACGTCAGTGTGTAGTGGTTTTCATTATTTAATGACTGGTATTATTGCAGGAGGAAGTTAGATCTAGAAAAAACAGCTAGAGCCTGCGATTAAAATGGTCAGCTTTCTAATTTAAAAAATGTTTCATTTGACGTGTGAGCGCCACACAGTCGGCCTCTGTCAACCCTGGCCAGAGCCACACTTGGGGGCCGAGCGCACAACGGCGGCGACTGTCTCCCACACCACAAGTGGAAAGCGCAGGATCTCAGCATCTTTTAAATGGGGTGAGGACGTGCAGCTTCGGAAGCATTTGCTCAATCTTGACCACATAAAAACTAAATGTTGGTGCAACACAAGAAACGCACAGATTGGGTTCCATCTGCAGCTTATTTACATTAACCAGACCGCCCTGGCGAGGACCCTCCGACTGGGCTCAGCTCACAGCCTCTGCCTCCTTCAGCCCAAACCGGCAGAACACGCGTTACTTGTTAACTACCCGAGCAAAAACTCAGCCAAGGGGACCGGCATTACGAAGGAATATTTGTACATGTCCGTGCTCAAAGGCGTCACAGGCCAGCCAATACAGAATTAAAAGCATGAAACACAGAAATGAGAGTTCGAGTAATTTTGGATTGAATGCTTACTGAAAGGCGCTCGGGAGGCAGGGCAGATGAGTCGAGGGAAAGATTTCCAGCTGATTGGGACTTGGGGGGGTCGTCATTCCACACTGACTGCAGAACTGGTCTCTGGCGGCGGACTCCAGGCAGACCGAGCTGCGGCCATGAGGTTATCTGTAGGGACAGTGAAACCCTCCATATGGAATGTCGGTCGGTTTGTGTTTTACTTTCGAAACTTGGTCATTTGTATCTCTGATCAGTGGACAGCAAATGTATTCAGAATCATGACACAGCTCTATTGAAAGGAACACTTTGTGTCTAAAACAGAGTGTCGGTCCAGTACAGTTATCAATCTGCCTTTGCCTCTGCGAGGTTCTCACGAGAGCTTATGTGACGTTTGGAAGGTAGGAGACGAGGTACTGGCAGAAGTGAAGCTTTCGCCCGCGAATGGCAAAGCTCCCACGCACAAGTGCTCCACCATCTGAGCTACCCGAGCTCAAGTCTCGGTCCGGCACACAGTTTTAATCTGCCAGGAAGTTTTATAATGGCACACAGTCCGCTGCAGAGTGAAAATCTCACTCAAGACATGTACATTACATAAAGGAAGTGATTATTGAAAGCATATTCGACAAAATCGTACCCCAAACCCTACCGCGAAGTAATTGCTACCAACTGAAACAATTAACAAGCAATAATATTGACGAAGCAACATCGTAACAAAGATCACAATTCAGTTTAAAGACTTGCAGGAAATAGTTTGAAACACATTCTGGAGGATGTTTACTTACCTTCACTTAAAATACGGTGATCTGAGCAATTAGTATCCAGTTTAATGCTTTGTCAGAACACTTACAAATACTGGTGTTGAATGCAAAGCGAGTAATGTCTTATAATAGGCCCAGTGAAGCAGGTAGTAGACTGTAGAGCTATCAATAAAGTGACATCATTCGTTGGAAATTGGAGAAACATTCTGGTATTCGTCACACTGATTCGTAACCACTGTGAGGCACTTACCAGTGACACGCTCCGCATTTAGTGTATCTGGAATGTTGAAGAAACGGACCGGTCGACTAACACGTAGCGGCATCATTTACAGTCGGTTCTAACAAAATGTCTCACAGAGAGGACGAGGATGTGATTATTGTAATCAGAGCACACAACACATCGAGTATAGATTTGTCAGGAAGTCGTTCCTGAAAGTTTATGTGGAGTGTAGCCATGTATGGAAGTGAAACGTGGACGACCAATAGTTTGGACAAGAAGAGAATAGAAGCTTTCGAAATGTGGTGCTACAGAAGAATGCTGAAGATTAGATGGGTAGATCACATAACTAATGAGGAGGTATTGAATAGGATTGGGGAGAAGAGAAGTTTGTGGCACAACTTGTCCTACCAACCGATCCCTTCTTCTGGTCATGTTCAGAGGCATCAAGGGATCACGAATTTAGCATTGGACGGCAGCGTGGAGGGTAAAAATCGTAGAGGGAGACCAAGAGATGAATACACTAAGCAGATTCAGAAGGATGTAGGCTGCAGTAGGTACTGGGAGATGAAAAAGCTTGCACAGGATAGAGTAGCATGGAGAGCTGCATCAAACCAGTCTCAGGACTGAAGATGATGACGACGACGACGACGACGACGACGACGACAACAACAACGTAATAAAGTTTGAGGCAAATATGACTTATCTAGGAAATTTTCCCCAAAAAATATTATTTGCATGAAAATCGAATGGATGAATATATCTATTTATAAGACTGTCTGTTTCACAATGGCGTGAAAATATTCTTTGTTTCTTGACCTCATCGCACCATAAGTAACATTTACATTACAGCCTACAACAGGCCATTTGCTGTTACGAATTGATTATTCAATGTGCTGAAACTAAGTCGTAGCTACTGTTTTTTTTCAAGCGTCAGTTCGAGAAGGAATCTACACTGAAAACATCACATCACGTCGTATATTGGTTGCCAATATGCGACAGGTGATATTGTATGCGTGACGTCAGCCTTTTTGGAACACACTGGTAGCGTGAACGTTGAAGGCAACAATGCGGCTTTCAGGGGAAGGAGGTAATATCTGTTGGTAACTTCGTTAGCGTTTCCAAACAAATGGTTCAAATGGCTCTATCTGGGAACTATGGGACGTAACATCCGAGGTCATCAGTCCCCCAGAACGTAAACCGAACTAATCTAAGTAGTTCTAAGGACATCCATGCCCAAGGCATGATTCGAAACTGCGACCGTCGCGGACGCTACTTTTTTTTTCCATCACAGTTCAGTTACCATACGCATGCCCAGGTGAGATATTAGTTCATAGCTGATTTCATATTTCATGTGCATACATGTAGTTATACAGTTTATTGGTGAAGAAAACTGCACTCTTGCTTTGTGTGCTAATGTCACCTGACTATGGGATGTTTTGCCTCTCAAATACTGTCTCTGTAAAGGGCGCTTTACGCCTGTACACTAGCACTTCGTGCGTATGTGCTGTGACAGAAAATGAGCTGCAAGTGTCGAAGTGAGTGCCAAAAGTTATGTTCAGGCACGTTTTACATTACGTATAAGTGGAAAGAATGTGTTGTGATCAATGACCACAAAACTGTAAAGCAAATGAGTTTATATGTCACATATACTAAACAAAAACGTACGAATATAGTAACCTTATATAAATTCGTGGACGTACATAAATTACCTGTCAACAAAGTGACGAGTAGAATGCTACAACACGGTGTGCTGCTTATATAAAACTAAGGGAACCAGTGGGAACAATGCTCCTCTTTGAGAACTAGCAGTGTGCTGTAAACATTTGTGGTTAGGAAGGCAGAGTAAGATTTGCATGCAAAGTGACGACACATATACTCATGCATTGTCGCGCTGAAAGATAGTTTGCTCCTGTCTGAAAGGGTTCACACCCACCCCCGCCCCACTGACAGGAGCAAAACAATGCCACACTACGACATCCCCTGTACGTAAGTGCTAAATTAGCAACGTTTGTAGTGTAGGGGACAACGTTGGACACTCCTGAACGTCTGTCACTGCCTGCACCACACCGCAGCAGCTCAGAAGAGGGCATTCTTACCCGCTGCCAGTGTTGTTTGTACATCACACCCTATAGCGGACCACGTGTTCTGTTAACACGTTTTATTCCAGGTGAGTCGTATAAGTGATGTATTGTGGGACTGGGCCAATTCCTACTTTTATCCGTTTAGATTTATACACGGAACGACGAAGCATGTTTCGGAACATTTATGGCTGCTGCACCCTGCTGTCGCCTTCATGATGTGAAAGAGTGCATAGTTTCTACACAGCCCCACCCTCATGCTCGACAGCGGTGTTAAGCAGAAGCACCAGCACCGTATGTGGGTTTGAGAACTTCTCACGTGGCAGATGATCGCGCTTAGATACACGTAGTGCTACGGAAGATACACACCGAACTGCAGTCTGTTCTTGTTGTAGTAGCTAATCTAACGTACAAACCTTTTCGATACATAGCGGGCAAAAGCCAGTTATCTTGCATGACGAATCCCCTCAGAACACCAAGTAACTCTGCACTCTTTTCGCAAAGAATGGGTTCGTACAGCACATTTTGCATTACAAATCCTTATATTTACCCTGCAGACAAAAGAAGGTATATCAGCTCTTCTTCGAATGAAATTCTACCAATACACCCACCTCCACATGTGGTGGAATTTTGTGCTGTTGTGGCGGAAACCAAATGATGTATGCATATGTTGGTTGCTTTATTCAGTTGCGACAGGTGAGGCATATTTTAAATTAGCTGATACAACGCTACGTGGCATACTAAACCGCAAAGGTACTTTAATGCGTTTCCACACTAACGAGACAGTTTAATACATAGGATGTGTACTGTATTTGTCTACCACTGTCATTAACCTATTACGTCCATGTTACCTACTGAACGATTAAATGTTAGTTGGTCCCTTGCATGGGGGGCTTAATTATGATTTTTAATCATTTCCACATTTATTTTCGGTGGCTGTAGGTCCGATTACGCTGTGTCTCGTAAACGGTTGGCCCTGACTAGTATTTGTACGCAATCTGACTGCGTGGAACAACAATGAAAGACGATTTTCGTTAACACAATTAAGTCCCCAGCAACTACAAAACCAACGCAACAACAAGCACAAGAGTAACTGTTCTGTGTGTGGGAGTGTGATTCAACGTACACATCTGGCACGGTTCTTCTTCAATAAGACAAGAACTTTTAAATAGCGTTTATACTGACGTAATTACAAAATAGATATACTCTAATACAAGACGACAAGCCAGATGCTTTGTTGACTGAACCTGTAATGATGCATTATTTACGACATTGAGACAAAATTTTCCTTTTATTTGTATTGTTTTCTTTTACCTTCATATATTGACGAAAAGCACTCTCTAATCATTACAATATTTCCACACCGACTCGTGATACCGAAAAGTTTTTGTTGAGATGTGATAGTAACATCTCAGCAAGCACTGCCTACTACGAGTTCTCCGCAAGCACTGCCAGTGGAGGCGGCTGAATAATACTCTTTGGCGCAATCTCTGGCGCTGTGGCTCAGTGTAGCCACCTTTCACCCTTTGCCAAACTATGCAGTCGTCCCCCGCTCCGACCTTACATTAACTAAATTCGATACAATCCCATATTAGAAGAGAATCCCTATTTTCGTCCTCTACGGTATCATTTTATGGACATGGTTCGCTGCACTCAACTAGTCACACAACAAAGACCTGCAGGAACAAGTACGAAACCTAACGAATACAAACACTGGTTTTGGGCTCTGACACTGTAGTTAAAGCGGCAGAATATGTCAAAGAGGCTCGAAGGATAGAACAGGCTAACACACAACTGGCGACATCATATATATATATATATATATATATCACACAAACAGCACATCAAGACGCCAAAGCTGTTCGACAGACAATCGCCACGAATCCACATCCCGGAAAAGGGAATATACATATAAAATCAATCAGAACCACCCACACTGTCTGTAACAGCTGTGACAGACAGTCTATACTGTCCAGGAGCCGGTCATACAACTATAGCTGTCTCTCACACTAATCGCGAACGCCCACTGCCAACCTCAGAACAATCACACAAATACAAATCAACATTACAGAGAAGCTACCAAAGAGCAATTTCCTGGAGAAGGCAACGTAATACTGCGGCAGATGATTTATTTGATAATGAACCCATCCCGCCCCCTCACACTTTCAACGACGTTACAGGATAGCTGCGTTAATACGAAACAATATATAGATGACATGGCAATCGGTGGCTCCATAGACTACAACGTGGCAAAGCAATATCCTCCAGTGGTGTAATTGGAAGTTTAAGACAAATAACATTAACGTAGAGGATAGATGAGTTGGACGATGCGCTTATACACCACTTCTTCACATTGTCGGTTTTGTTTGGTATATACATTCACAAAATTTATCGCAACGTAGGAGTATGTACATTTTCTTGTGCACAAACACCGAACAACGCGCTCTAGTACGCGGCCGCCAAATACACACGCGCGAAGGCGGCCAGCGATGTGAGTCAGCACAGAGCAACTGGCTACGCCAGGAAGCATTGCGATTGGTTGTCCCTGGAAGACCGCGACCCCAGCCGACGGCTCCATTAACTAGCAAGCCGTATATAAACCCGGCAGCCGCCGCCGCAAACGACAGTTCCCGATGAGAAGTGCAGTACGCCGTGTTCCAGCTGCTTGTGGATGACTCGCCGCACCACTCGAGGTTACCTGGCTGCTCGGCGGAAATATAGCGACGTCACTCGGAGAGACTGGACTTGGGAATAAGTACGGGAGGTGCACCCCACCATGCACATTTGGTATAACCAAGTTTACTCAGGCTCACACTCAGACAATGCATAATTAGGCGCCTGGCGAACATTAATTGTTAAACCACTTTATCACAAATAAACCAGACTGAGGAGGTTGTACGTGGGCTTTGGTGTGAACACAGACGTGTCGTAGGGTTTTCCATATGATGTGTATGTAAGGATGATATTCCTGGGTATAACACTGTGTAAACTGTACATCACATTTGTATTGCGAGGCACTCTTTCCTCGGGGTGAAAAGGGACAGGCACGTAGTCCCCTGAATCGAAACACTTAGACCGAGTTTAGTATTGGTCCGTGGCCTACTTGTAATTGGAACCACTGGCCCAAGACGTATACATGACAAATCTGCGGGAGTGACATTTGCAACGATGTCAACGTGCGTCTAGAAACAACCTCCGCCCCCAACATACTGGGTGTTCTAGAAAGACAACATGTCAGTCCCATACAAAGCGCCGCCGATACCAATGCAAAACGTGTAAAGGCAAAAGCAATGAAGAAGCGTGTGACGTCCCAAAGAGGGTCGCCGATTGGGAGACATGGTGTTTGCTTAACAAGCCACACTCCGTGTAGTGCCACCTCTGGGTCCACACCAGAAACCAGCACCAAGCCCGCCACAACTAATACTTTTAATCTAGAATTTAAGTAGGCTACAGCAACAAGAAATACAATCATCCTGACAATCTACGTAGCATCCGCTGCGCTGTCTGCAGTGTCCGCTCAATCACCCTCTGGATGGCAGATACTAAGGACAGAAAATATTCCTACATCGGCTGAGCCGCTGCTCGACCTCACATTCCAGACATATATGTCAAATACAGGGGCACAATAATTAATCAACACACAAACACAATCAGTGTTATTATAGATATGTTCGTCAGACTGACTGGCACTTGTTTGTGACGGATTTATACACATAAAGTCAAACAGACTGACAACATCGACATGCATTTTGTCAGCCCGGAAAATCTAACAAGCACATCATGTGCTATATCAGGTTCTTGTAATAGACATGGGCAACTGATATTGTGGTAGCATGTTTTAGTCGACATAACGCAGCACAGTTGTAACATGATTGCATGTTAATAAACCCTTTACTATTGCAGCCTTTGGCAATTGACACTGAGGGTTGTTTCCGAGTGGACACCGTTCGTAACGGTGTGACCATAGAGATAACGAACCAGATTATCTCCGATGCTAGTTTTGTTTCAACGTTACTGAACGGTGTAAGCGCCTGCAAACACCCCTGAGAGCTCTGAAGCGGAATTGGTGTTGGCCCATACACACAGAGCTGGCAGTTCAATACATGTGGTAACGCAGTGTTGATGCCATGAACCAGGCCGTGCACAATCTGCAGGTACCACAGTCACTGAACTGTAGTCTAGAAAACCGTTGTAAAGACCGAGTAGTAGTCGAATGGTAGATGGACAACCGGAAAGTAATTACAAGAGTTCCCAAACGCTGTCCTCAAAACCTGCAGCCCATCTTCTGGGACATAAACGAACCCCTACTACCTTCTGGATGGGGCTTTGATTGTGTTATGGGCGCAAAACTAGCGCCCAGTCCGTGCCTTGTGAATGACCATAGTACAAAAACGAAAATGGAAACCAGCAGCAATGGGAGCGAAACGCAACAAATGTTAAAGCTTTCCTTGTACGTCTGGAGAAACTAACACCACTATTGAAGCTCTTTTTGGGGACAGCCAACCCCCTTCTAATGACTGACGTCATTTCACTGGCACTGATGAACTCGACACGCGATCGGCCAAGCGCGTTCTCATCTGCTAAAATTGACGATATATCAGGCGACAGCTGTAGACGGCCGCGTAACGGAGTAAAATAGGGGCACTCGAGTAAAATGTGTCTGACCGTCCACAGCTGAGAGCAGTGGGGACAGATGGGGGGCGGATCGCCACTTAAAAGATGTCGATGGCTAAAAAGACAGTGCCCTATCTGGAGTCTAGTTAAAATTATCTCCTCCCGACAACGAGTTCGGGAGGAAGAGCTCCAAGCACAGGGAAGAGCTTTCACGTCCCGCAGTTTATTATTGGGAAGTGTCGACCAATGTGCGTGCCATAAAAGAACAACACGACGACATAAACCGCTCCGTAGATCGGCGAAGGGAATCTATTGAATAGCTGGCCGAGGAAGAGAGACTGCAGCCTTGGCCGCAATATCGGCCGCCTCATTTCCACAGATACCAGCGTGTCCCGGGAGCCAGAGGAACGCCACCGAGACGCCCCCAGGTGGAGCAAGCGCAGACAGTCCTGAATCCGGTGGACCAGAGGCTGCTCAGTGTAAAGAGCTTGGAGACTGAGGAGAGAGCTGAGAGAATCTGAGCAGATCACTACATCCGCCGCCATCAGCGGATACAGTACGTTGACAGCCTGGAGAACAGCGTAAAGCTCCGCAGTATAAACCGAACACTGGTCGGGAAGCCGAAATTGATTTGGGGCGTCGCCAACAATATAGGCACTCCCTACACCTAACGATGTCTTCGAGCCATCAGTGTAAATAAATGTGGCTTGCTTCATTTGTGCACATAGAGCAGCAAATGCCCGACGGTAAACAAGTGAGGGGGGGGGGGGGGTACCATCCCTGGGAAATCGACAAAGGGGACGGAGCCAAGGCGGTGCTGTACCCCAAGTTGTCAAGAAGGTTTAAGGAAGGAGAATGGAACGGGTGATGGATGGGGATGACAGGTCATCTGCATAGGCGACAATTACGTCTGACCTGATAGGGGAGTAACAACAACGGGGCCCCAGGTCGAACACACTACTGAGTAATTGTTTGTAGCATTCCACTGGCTTTGCAGTGACAACATATCTTTTACTGAAAACATCACACTTGCACATAGACGCGGTAAACAATCTTTCAAATCGCATAGTGAAGTGGGACGTTTAGTGAGCACCCTCGTCTGGTGCAAACGTTCTATGAGATTGGATTTCGGAATTTAGCCGTCGCGAGAGCGTTACAAGGCACGACTCTTGCCGCTCTTGTATGGACCTTCTCAATCTCTCGAATCAGACCATACTGGTAAGGGTCCCATACAGCCGAACAATACTCTGGACGAACTGACGTAGTCATTGTAAGCTACGTCCTGAAGCGATGCAGTCCTTCGTTGAAGAATTGTACCAATAAACCGCAATCTAGAGTTCGCCTTATCCGTTACTTGTGTAATCTTACCATTCCATTTGGGATCATTTCGAATAGTCACACCCATATACTTCACGGAGGTTACCGCGTCCAAAGACTTACATGAATGAGGAGTTTCAGAGTACACAATAAATGATCACCGTGTTACACGCAGTATGTTTCACTAATATTGAGAGATGACTTGCAGGAAGTAAATGTGTAATAACTGCCAGTCTCTTTGAGTAGTATCACACGAACGTTGTGAACAACTACAGCATCACCGGCAAACGGTATTGACAGCGGCCCTACACGGAACAATCTGGTTGATAGAGTAACGTATTTGCCATGGGGATGCGTAGGCCTTCAGTTTGGTGATACACTAACGTTACGTAAATCGCACAATGCGGAGGACCTATTTAAACACGTATTTACATCTCCAAGCAGGTGCTTTCTCTCACGAATCTGGCACATGCTGGCAGTTGCAGCAGAGGGATGTGTCAACCCTCAATAGTATTTTGCACATGGTTAGCAGTAGTAAGGTATGTGTAACGGTACGTATGTGCAGTCTCTACGGCATTTCGCGATGCACAGGGTGATTACGAGTATTTTATTTCATTGCTTCAATAATAAAGCCTTCAGGAGTTGAGTCAGTATGTTCAACTGCACGGTTGTCCGCGAGGCGTGATGGGAATTAGTGGGCGTCCTCGCTAAACCAAACCATACAGCGCATACTGTCATGTGGATGGGTTCGTCAAGCGCATTTGGGGGGGGGACTGAGGATCTGTATTTCACGACTTGGAAGTCCCTTCGCCCTCAACGGCTGATTGGACACTGCGCACCAGTCACGAAATAATCTGTGCGGTATGCCTCGATGGCACGGGGACTCCCGAACGGAACTTCCAAAACCTTGAAGATGCACGAACCACATCTTCTCGAAATCGGAGTGGGGAAGAAAGCGAGAACGCAGCTCGACGCCATCGACGTGGGAGTGTGATGTCCTGGAGCAACACATTCTGGTTCTGGGGTACCAAGAGGCCACTGGCATGGCAATCGATTGTGTGTTCATACCCGGAAAATACGGTGGCCAGTCTTTAATATGCGACTCCATTTTGTGGAGCTGTGTACAGCAATCACCCCAAAACCATTCCTGAGCTGAAAGCAGCCATTCAGGAGCTCATAAACATCATCCGTGTTCCGACATTTCAGCGGGTCATGCAGACCTCTATTCGTCTGTCGATGCTGTGGCGCAATTATGGCGGGCATATCGAACATGGAATGTAAGCAGATATTCGGATTTACGTTGAATGACGTGTCTGCACGCCGTAATTTGAAACAGACATACGGTGATAATTATTGACCTATATGAACAAAAACGTATACCTTGAGTGTGCCTTGAGAGATCCCATCCAGTCATGCTACGGGTGGCGAACATGTTGGATCGGGTGGGACTACGTAACTGCTTTTGCTTTTTGCACACTACACGACTGGTTACCTTAACTGGCAAACCTATGTAACGGAATGAGGACACTTACTTGCGGACGTTACATGGGGACAGTTTCAGGGCGTGGTGGTGGTGGTGGTGGTGGTGGTGGGGGGGGGGGGGGGGGGAGAAGGGAAGAGAGGAGGTGATAGGAATGGAGGGGCGCTTATACTGAGGGCATGTAATACGGTGAACAGCTCATAATGTCCGTTACATATAATACCAATGAGTGACAGTTTGCTTCAGTGCAGTAAATCTGTACCAAGCCTGGGAATGTAACCTTCGACTCCTGCGTACTAGGCAGGTGCGTCAGCCACTGAGTCACGAAGGCACATTGCTTACCGCAACTGCCTGCGTGTGAGGGGAATTTACGGTAGTCAGGGGCAGCAGGGAGAATCCAGACAGAGGAGGTGGGCTTGCCACGGCGGTTTGTGACGGGGTGCCTCTGCGGCGGCTCCAACACACCTGAGCCAGGTTCGATTCCCAACCTCCGTTCAAACCGTCACTTGCTGCTCTCGCCCATACACACCATATCTGTACCAGTAAAGCTCTGAAATTGTCACTTCAGTTTTGGGTGTCAGCCCCTGTTTCTACACAGGTTGCATAAAAAGCAGTGGCACAAATATTACAAATAATTAGAGTGTGGTAATGCTGAAACATACGTACCGAACAGTTCAGTTCTGTGGAATTGTGCTACTGGTCAACACTTACCCGTTTCTTTCATCCGACAGTCAGAGCCCCGAATGTGCCTAACAAGTGGAAAGAGAGAAGCAAACACGACAAGACGTTTGTGGTGTTACGGATTACATTTGGTGGAAACATATTCTAGTAAATAACGAATCCGTGCAAACTACGTAGTGCAGCACCACCCAAAGGTGTCCCAAGCAAAATATTCAGTACCACCACCACCACCACCACCACCACCACCACCACCACCACCACCACCACTACTACTACTACTACTGCTGCTGCTGCTGCTGCTGCTGCTGCTGCTGCTGCTGCTGCTGCTGAACCCATGAGTCTCTTGGGTAGCCTTGCTTCTCCCATGCGTGTAACATGACCCCACCATCTAAGCCTGTTCGCCCTGACTGCTACATCTATAGAGTTCATTCCCAGTTTTTCTTTGATTTCCTCATTGTGGACACCCTCCTGCCATTGTTCCCATCTACTAGTACCTGCAATCATCCTAGCTACTTTCATATCCGTAACCTCAACCTTATTGATAAGATAACCTGAATCCACCCAGCTTTCGCTCCCATATAACAAAGTTGGTCGAAAGATTGAACGGTGCACAGATAACTTAGTCTTGGTACTGACTTTCTTCTTGCAGAAGAGAGTAGATCGTAGCTGAGCGCTCACTGCATTAGCTTTGCTACACCTCGCTTCCAGTTCTTTCGCTATGTTGCCGTCCTGTCAGAATATGCATCCTAAGTACTTGAAACCGTCCACCTGTTCTAACTTTGTTCCTCCTATTTGGCAATCAATCCGTTTATATTTCTTTCCCACTGACATTACTTTCGTTTTGGAGATGCCAATCTTCATACCATAGTCCTTACATTTCTGATCTAGCTGTGAAATATTACTTAACTTTCAATCGAATCTGCCATCACAAATAAGACATCCGCATATGCGAGACTGCTTATTTTGTGTTCACATATCTTAATCTCACCCAGCCAGTCTATTGTTTTCAACATATGATCCATAAATAATATGAACAACAGTGGAGACAGGTTACAGCCTTGTCTTACCCCTGAAACTATTCTGAACCATGAACTCAATTTACCGTCAACTCTAACTGCTGCCTGACTATCCATGTAAAGACCTTTAATTGCTTGCAAAAGTTTGCCTCCTATTCCATAATCTCGTAGAACAGACAATAACGTCCTCCTACGAACCAGGTCATATGCCTTTTCTAGATCTATAAAGCATAGATACAGTTCCCTGTTCCACTCGTAACACATCTCCATTACTTGCCGTAAGCTAAAGATCTGGTCCTGACAACCTCTAAGAGGCCTAAACTCACACTGATTTTCATCCAATTTGTCGTCAGCTAATAGTCGCACTATACTTTCAACAATACCTGAGAAGATTTTACCCACAACGCTGATTAAAGAGATACCTCTGTAGTTGTTACAATCTTTTCTGTTTCCATGTTCAAAGATTGGTGTGATTACTGCTTTCGTCCAGTCTGATGGAACCTGTCTCGACTCCCACGCCATTTCAATTATCCTGTGTAGCATTTAAGACCTGACATTCCACTGTATTTGATGAGTTCCGACTTAATTTCATCCACCCCAGCAGCTATATTGCACTGCAATCTATTGACCATTTTCTCCACTTCCTCAAATGTGATCCTATTTCCATTATCATTCCTATCCCATTGTACATCGAAATCTGAAACGTTACTGATCGTATTTTCACCTACATGGAGCAACTCTTCAAAATTTTCCCTCCATCTGCCAAGGAATCAACAGGATTCACCAGCAGTTTTCCTGACCTGTCCAAAATACTTGTATTTCCTTCTTACCTCCCTTTCGAAGACTGCTAATTACACTTCAGACTGGTTTTCCAGCAGCTTGACCCATAGTCTCCAACCTGTTTCCAAAGTCTTCCCAAGATTTCTTCTTGGATGCTGCAATTATCTGTTTGGCTTTGTTTCTTTCTTCAACTTAACTTTCGCTGCCTACCCGAGTTCTAGTATGTAGCCATTTTTGAAACGCCTTCTTTTTCCTTTTACAGGCTGCCTTGACTGTGTCATTCCACCAAGCTGTTTGCTTCATCCTATCTTTACACACTACCGTTCCAAGTCATTCTTTAGCCACTTCTAGTACTGTGTCCCTGTACCTTGTCCATTCCTTTTCCAATGACTGTAATTGACTACTTTCAACTAACTGGTACCTTTCTGAGAACGCTGTTATGTACTTGTGCCTGATTTCCTTATCCTGAAGTTTCTCCACTCTTATCCTCCTACATATGGACCTGAACTCCTGCACTTTCGGCCTCGCAATCCCAATTTCACTGCAGATTAAATAATGATCAGTGTCGTCAAGGAATCCCCTGAATACACGTGTGTCCCTCACAGCCTTCCTGAATTCCTGATCTATTATATAGTCAATGACAGATTTGGTTCCCCTGCTTTCCCAAGTATACCGGTGAATGTTCTTATGTTTAAAAAAGGAGTTTGTGATTACTAAGCCCATACTGGCACAGAAATCCAAGAGTTGCTGCCCGTTCCTGTTGGCCTCCATATCCTCTCCAAATTTACCCATAACCTTTTCATACTCTTCTGTTCGATTTCCAATCCTGGCGTTAAAATCACCCATGGGCAGAACACTGTCCTTGTCCTTTACTCTAACAACTACATCACTGAGTGCCTCATAAAAAAACTATCCATCTTATCTGGATCTGTCCCTTCACAATGCGAATATACTGACACAATCCTAATTTTCTTGCTAGACACTGTCAAATCTATCCACATCAGTCGTTCGTTTACATACCTTATTGCAACTACGCTGGGTTCCATTTCTTTCCTGATGTAAAGCCCTACACCCCATTGTGCTATTCCTGCTTTGACTCCTGACAGGTAGACCTTGTATTCTCCCACTTCCTCTTCTTTCTCACCCCTTACCCGAATGTCACTAACAGCTAAAACGTCCAGCCCCATCTTACTTGCAGCCTCTGCCAGCTCTACCTTATTCCCAGAGTAGCCCCCATTGATATTAATAGCTCCCCATCTCATTACCATTTGTTTGCCAAGTCGTATCTTTGGAGTCCCTGGTTTTTCAGTTAGAGGTGGGTCTCCATCACCTCCAAAGGTCCGAGGCATTGTGCTCTGATTGATGCTGGGAAGCAGGTTGCTAGCCTTACTTTCCCCGAGTCCCATTGGGTTTTACCCCTAACGCTTGAGGGACTAACCGGTGGATCTGGTAGTCGTTGCCGTCTGAGCACAAAGGTGACCACCACTGGCACTGGGCGAAATTTTAAAAGACGGAACTTAGGGTTGTGAGTGAAATAAAGAGCTCGAGGAAATCGATAATGGTGGAAATGTAAGTGCATTGTACACGGTAAGTGTTACGGCGTGAAGTGAAGCGCCGGCACGCCAGTCGGTAACGAGACAGAGAGGGGGGGGGGGGGAGAGAGGGGAGAGAGAATCGCACGCTGACCAACTCCCCTCCAGGATGACAACGCGGCAGCAGAGGACGTAAGCGCCGCGACCGACTGGCGACTTGTATGGCAGCGTCAACTCTTTTCACTTTGCTTGTACACTATCTACCACATGCTTGGGCTTGTCGATACTGAAGAGAGTTTATTTTGTACGTCGCTGTTTGCCTGAGACAGATTAGTGCAATTAACTGTTGCAATTAATGAATTTTGTTACAAAAGTTTTGTGTAATATGATTTGTCTGAATGTTTAGAATTTCTACATACTGTTCGCTAGACAGACACCACAGTAAGGGGGTGTAGGTAAGACACGGACAGCTCAGAACATTAGTAAGTATCCCTTTCCTCAACACTTTAAAGAGAAATGCCGAGACAGTGGAAATAAATACAAAATGTAGGCCAGGTGTGTGGAGACCAGAGTACATGTTGAGAGAACAAGCGTCATCTCATTCAGTGGTGTGAAACCTATCACAGAAGCAAGCACAACCCAGACTGTCGATAATTGGAATTTCGTAGTAATACTCATCACGATACATAATGCAAACATACACCTTTTAAAACAACTGTAAATAGATTATATGCCTACTTGCTTATTACTCGCGCGTCTCGATGCTTTCCTCAAAAAATAAAGAGCAAAATAAAAAGACTCGTCATGTAAAGCAAGTATAGTTGATATTGTTTCTTTCATCTGCATACATATCGCTAGTACAACGAGATATTACCTGTTACTGAATTCTGTTCTGGCTGTTTGGCTACAATGTGGTACGAACATTAAATGGCGCACTGCATAAAACACTCCACCTTTCTTGGTTATTTTGTTAATTGTTAACTATTGTTTGGGATGCAGCAAACATCCCTGATTACTGATTTGTTCGTCACGGGGAATACACACATTTATCTCGGCATCTTATGTTCAGCGTAATATGAAAATCTCAGTAAGAGGAGGACAATGGGATGCCAGTGATGCAGGCAATAATACCCAATTATTTCTGTCGACTTAACACCATGACAAGTCTAATTAGCGTCTCAGTGTATTTCGATTATAATTCGTTAGCCTTCGTACGACCTCGTTCTAATACCTCGTGGGAGAAGGATAGTAGATGGAAGGGTACAAAGAAACAATTAGTCTTCTAATGATGAACTGGAACTACACCCATGCGTCTAATTAATAGGGAAACATTACGAAGGCAATGAATATGCTGGTTAGTATACATTAATTGTATAGAGGTGAAGATGAAAAAGTGCAGTTCTGCACAGTGCCTGCATCTGCACTTCAATTCTTCTCTTCTGAATTTTCAGTTTCTGTCTTAATTCATTTAAAAATTATGCGCATTATTACGTGGCACAGGATAATTAGTTTACTGTGTTTCTTGTAGCTTCCACAACAACGTTACAAGTAGAATTTCATGAATGATCACAAGATTGGACCTCGAAATCGATAGCATCGAGGTGCAAATTGTTTGGAAACCAACTTTAAAAGTCTTTGCCCACCTGTCACGCAAAGTAAGATATTGTACTGATATATCGTGTTAATTACAAAGTAACCTTGCCACAGTTTCCCACAAAATATATACGAATAAAACACTTGTGATGGAAGATTATACACCTGAATGTTTGGTTAATTTGCAGCATTTTCTCTTACCAGTTGTCAAACCACGCGCCTCCTTTGTATCCTATGACACGAGCATGGGATTCTTCTCCCATACCGCTACAGAGCCATTCCTAGCACAGCCAGGAATTGGCGACATTGCACTGTCACAGTGTTGCCAAATGCTTGCGACAATCACTTCCACGTATGATACTGAATTGACTCATTCAAATGGAAAGGGAATATCAAGTGAATTTAGTGACTCGAGCTATATAATCCTCATGTAAACTAAGACACTCGGCATTTATTTAGATAAAAAATTGGTCACTTATGTGGAGAATACAAAATTCACTTTTATTATCTTTCATGATGTGCTATGAGGCTGAGAGGCCAATACCATGATGAGAGTGGTGTGCTGGCAGCAGTGTGTCTCATGCCACAGTGAGTCATCGGTTCTAACCGTGGTAGGTGCTAGCGTGTGTGACCTTTTTTCTGATATATTTTATGGAGCTGCGAATTTACAGAAAAATTCTGTAACGAAATCGGACGAAAACCTGTAACACAACTTACTGGGTCGCACTGCCAAGAGGACTTTATGTGTTATAGTCAGAAAGCAGAGATCTATGACCGCCAAGCTGCTTAGCAATACCAGCATCTCTGAAGAAATTCGAATCGACCGTGAACGATACGAATTTCAATATTGTTCTTCACGTAAGACTCACATGCCAGGGTGATAAGTATGAAGGAAATGAACCCCTTGATTAGTGTAGGGCCTCTATACTTAATGTCCACAGTAGCGATTAGGAACTCTTTGCTGACATTTGCCAACAGCGGCTCTCGTAACTTACGTGTTTCAAGCTTCAATTGGATTAAATGTATGTTATGTAGCAGCGATGGCGAGGCATGACAGAATCTCTGACCAGAGAGTTATTTATCGTTGCTAGTCTGCGCATGACCGCGCGAGAGTTCAGTTGAGTTGCGAGGCAGTAGTTGAACTACATGCTCTCGTGACTCGCTACGTACGTCAGTGCTAGTAGCGCGCGAGAGATAGTCGGAGTTGTGTGTGAGAAGTCGGCGGGCGTCGACATGGGGCTCTGGTCAAGATTCAGGACGATATATATTTTTTAAATAAGGTAATGAAGCAGCATTGCGCACATCTGAGAATGTAATCTATCTTAACTGTAACTAATGTATTCAAGAAGCGCCCCAATAATTGCTTTTCTTAAAAATGCTTGGTTTGAAAACAATCATTTGAATTGAAAGAAAGTTTCCCATGCATTTTCTTAAAGAAAAGTTTCACTTAAATTCAAAGTTGCACAGGGCCTAAGATCGACATTTCGGTCTATTTGCGTTTTCATTGTCACTGAGATTTCATGATCATTGAATTGTCTTACAATTTTGTGGACAGCTTTCACTTGGTTTAGATTGCTATTTCTCATTTGTCATTGTCAAATTATTTCATTTGCTGGGAGCTTACACTAGGTTCTATTCTCGTTAACATTTAAATATTGTCTTTCAAAATTTTGCGGGGAGGTTACACTTAGCACAATTTTCATTGCCATTCAAATTTTTGCCATTCAAATTTTTGCCATTCAAATTTTTGCCATTCAAATTTCTCCGGGGAGGTTACAAGCTATCCGGAGAAAAAGTGACAAAATTGCCCATATTTGAATATTTTAAATATCACTTTTGAACAGCGTTCACTTCTCCATTAGTTAATGTATGGACCTCTAAACAAGCAATTTGCCTCAGTGGCTATAGAGCAGGTTCTGAAAGGTATTGACACAATCTCTCGAATACATGGGTTTCTTTATTTGATTCCCTAACACATTACGGTGCATTTACTCTCTGTGCCTTGGCTAAGTTATTTTTGTCATGGATTCATATGTTATTCTTAAGAATCTCCTGTGGAAGGAAAAAGAACTGGACCACACTTTAATGTCATTGTTTCTGATACAGCATGCTATAATTAATTCTGTACCACATTGATGTATTGCATACTAGTGTAATGAAATACTTTTCAAAAAAAAAAACGGTTTTGTGCCTCCGTTGCTATCGAGTATGAAACACAACACTCAACATTAAAGCATTGTACACCGTCGAGAGTGAGGAGTGGTCCAGAAGTTGTCAGCAGAAGGCGAGGCAGCGCAGTGCCTCAGACCCCCGCCGGCTGGCAGCAAACGGCTGCCACAGATCTCAAGTGACTGCGATGCTCAGAGGCAGGTGGTCGGCCAAGAAATCTCTCGCTGAAATATTGTTAAACCAAGCTGTTATTACCGATGTGACAGAGAAATATATTGTAGATTCACTTTTAATTATACTCATAGCTTCAGCACCAAGAGGAAGGGGGTGATAAACATTTTATCGATATGCGCTTTCAGTTACGGGACGTCATATTAGATAGTCTCGTAGTCTCGCGTTTTACCTCAAGACTACAGTCGAAGTCAAAGCTTCCTCCGGGAGGTTCCGCCGTATACAAAGTTGCCGTATCGAGCAGATTGTGGGACAGCAGTCTGAGGAGAGCACGACTGTATTGTCCAAGACTGTGTCTGCAACACATATTGCACGCTGAAGACCCAGTAGCATTATGAAAAACATTAGCTTCAAAGCATTCAAACTATAGTTAGCGTTGCTGTCGTGTGTGTGTGTGTGTGTGTGTGTGTGTGTGTGTTAAACTTCCAATGGCCACTCAAGGAAGACAAGGATACACAGTCTATACTATTGAAGCTAAATACATCTCCGTTTGTGGATAATCATTTTGAATATTTAGCACTATTGTACCACTGCTGTTTCACTCGTTTTCAACCAATGATTCCCAAAGCTACAGGAACACTACTTGTCCGATAGCACTACGTAAGTATTTTGTCTAAGAGGTATCACAAGATCAACCCGACACAAACTGTGGGAAGTTTGTTTTACAACCTTCGTACCTGGATAAAGAGCTTTTCCTATTTACGATATCTGTGAATGTTGCGGTATAAGACGATTTAAGAAGAAACTAAAAACTGGCATATCTGAAGGAGTTTAAAGAAATCGTCTTAACGGCACTATGTAAGCTTTTTGCCTTCCAAACCACGATAGAGTACGGCCGGTAAACGATTCACAGACAACCAGCGAAATGCGGCAAATTTCACAGAAGGAAAAGGGGGACTAAATGACTCCTACTGGATGGTATTGTTTTTGTAATCATTCAAATAAATCAGGTAAACCTAACAGTGAGGTTGTCAGTCAAAGCACATTACTGTTTTCAGTATGATGTTGCACTGCCGAGGACCTGTAATGATAAAGCGCCCGTTTAGGTCAGGCTTATTTTATACAAAAGTGGAAGAGAGAGAGCACCACTAAATTCTACAATCCGTATGCATTGTATACACACAGAAATTACTGTTACAGTGTACTTATGGAGCCTATTGGGTTGAAGCATATTTTCCGGTGAGAGAGCACTGGCAAACACACTTCGTCTCTGACCGTAATGTAGCGAAGACTAAGGTCAGAGTGACGCCAGTTTAAGTAACCTAAATTCTAGCTCACTGAGTCGGATGCCGGTTTTGCAACTGTGAAATACTTTCGTACATTATAGAGGCGAACATTATCGGAATATTAGTTCAAATTTAATTTTGAACTTAGATTGATAGAATGAAAATCTTTCTTTTTATTGCATAGGAAACCAAAGCTCTATTTTCTAAAACGTTCTGTCATACACAACTTGGAACAGGTCACGTTGACCAAATCATATGGAAGAACTGACAGCGACATAGCCAAGGGATCTTACGGCCTTCAGATTTTTCTTTGGCAGAATTCGACAGCGTTCTCTAGGTGCAAGTAAATGAAAAGGGCAGCGCGTTTTTGTTATCAAGTAACGTTTCCATCAATTACTTTAGTTTTAATGTAATCTACGAGTAATTGCTCATGTTTGATATTAATATGAAAAGAATTCCGTAGGCAGGGAAAGAACCTGTTCTTGGGCAACTACTTCTATAATGACCAAAAGGTATTAAATGATCCTCAAGCACATGGGTTCCAGCAACGGTATGAAGAAAATGATAATCGAAAAACTCCACTCTGAATTATCCGGTAACTTCAAACTATTACCGTCATTATTGCTAAGAAATTTGCTGAATTTGTGAAACTTTAAAATGGCTTCACATGTAGGGTGTGATGCCTAGAAGAGTCCATACGTGCTGCTGACATGAGAATAGCATGATGTCCGCGTCAGAAGCTTGCTTCTACTTGGCATTTTGTCCACCGTGACTAGTCAAGTAAATGGTTCATTTTGTAAGCTAAGCACATCATCCGTTACAGCACACACCTGGGGCTGGGAAATGTGGCCACGATGGTCTGGTGGAACGAACTATCACAGGTGAAATGAAATGCGTGGGTTCAGGCACTTACTTTTAAGAGGCACAGACAGAATTACTTTACCTCTGGTAACTTCAAGAGGAAGACGCTATAATCCAGAATCCGCATTAAACATCACATTGCTTCATTACCAACAGGGGCTGAGACGGTTTACGTTGGGAAATGACAGAGGCGCAAGTCGTGGTAAACAGAAATACTGCCGGCAGTAAATTTAGTTACATTCGAAAATTTTATTTTATTTGATGAACCGTTAGCCATTTAAATGAACAGCGCTCTTAGTGACGTTGAAAAATTTGGTGCTGGACTGCGATTCGAATTCGTATCTCCTCTTTCAAGGATCTGAATCTTTCGGAAGAGTATAGTTCAATCATTTCGTTCCTTTTTCCCAAGACGGCAATCTTTTCAAGGTCTCCTCCAAAGGTAAGTATGTGGGTCCGAATCCTGCTCAAGTACGAAAGTATTCATAATTTCATTTCAAGCCGTTGAAACACGTATGTAACGCAGCAGCGATGGCGAGGCATTGTAGCATCTGGGACCAGAGAGTATGCGCTTGACCGCGCGAGTGTTGCGAGCGGTTCTCAGTCAGTAGTAGTCTTTGCGAGTTAGTTGTCGCTATGCAGAGTAGCAGTCAGTCAGTCGTTGCTCAGTCTAGCAGTCAGTCAGTCGTTGCGAGTCTGTAGCTCTGTCTAGTTGAGAGCAGTACTCAGTCTGTAGTCGTCATGCAGAGCGGTCGGTCAGTAGTAGCAGCCCAGTGCGGTTGTGTGATGTAGGCGGTCGGCAACAATGGTCAAGATGAGGAATAAGGTATACTGTTAATTAATATAATCATTAGATAATGAAAAATTTTATTTATTGTAATTATTCTCCAACAAGTCTCCCAATAATAATTTTTATTTCAAAAGCATTTTTTTCAAAAATTTAATTTTTTATTGAACTAAAGATCTCGTTGCACTTCCCATTTCATTCCACTTCTTTTGAAGAAAAATTCCACTAAAATCACAAAAAAAGAGAATATTATTATTTGCAATGCAGTTCCTTCAAGCGGTGCGCAACAACAAGAGCAGATATGTGACCTCCATTTATTCTGAGGTAAGACTTTAATTCTGATTGTTTTACACAGGGCCAAAGACCGATATTTCGGTTTAATTGAATTTTCTTGTCACTGAATGGACTTTAATTTTTTGAAGGATTTATAATTGAGTCAGATTGCGAATTTCACATTTGTTGCCATTGTCAGTACATTTGATTGTAGGCAGGTTACGCATAGAGTAAGGTCCATCAGCATTTCTAATTAGTATCGTCCTTTCTTTTAAAATTTTTGTGGGGAGGTTACACTTGGCTCCCATTTCTATTAAGTATTGCTATATTTTCTTTCTTTTAAAAATTGCGGTGGGGAGGTTACACTTGGCGACACCCAGTCCAGGATCGTATTTCGTTGAGAGTCTTTTGAGCGACAGTCAGATATCTGCTCTTATTTGCTTAGATAATTAGGATTTGGCGCAACGCTTTTAATAATATTGTGACTTTCTTTCTACAGGTCAACGGCAATTTGCTGCTTTGTTGTATTTGTGTGTTGCTTTTGCATTGTGCTTATTTGTTTTGTGAAAAATTTTGACTATTGTAAAAATGCCGCGAAAGACTGTGAATAGTGTATCGCGAAGTATTGTGAATGAAATTACCGACTTAAACAACGTGACCGATAGTAATTGTGATACGCAACGTAATGGTGACAAT
Source organism: Schistocerca serialis cubense (assembly GCF_023864345.2). Taxonomy (NCBI): domain Eukaryota; kingdom Metazoa; phylum Arthropoda; class Insecta; order Orthoptera; family Acrididae; genus Schistocerca; species Schistocerca serialis. Next base: position 188,552,019 of record NC_064649.1, on the reverse strand, counting down.
CCTGCGTTCACTAACAATCAGTGCATTCCAACCACTAATGATGACTTTTGTCTTAATGATGAACAAACGAACTCAATTGTCTCGTCTGTTAATTTGACGACAATTGATGACGCGGGACGCTCTATAGTAATGAGCGCTGCCGAGCTTAACACACCCGATTTAGAAAATCCAAGTAATGTACAGACAAATTTGTCTAATGAAAATGAACAGGATACACAAAGTACGACGGATTTATTTAATTCCGAAATAGTGAGTGACAATGTAGGTCCGACTGATAATCCTTTTTGTAAATTGCAGAATGACCAAATGGTCACACAAAGCGCGACAATTCCAGGTACACAATCAAACAGCACAGATAATGGAATAGGTAATGTTACTTTGGATCAATTTATAGCAATAATGCTACAGTTTAAGAACGAACAGAACGAAAAACAAGACAACCTTAGTGAGCAGAATAAACAGTTAAATGAAAAACTTGACAATAATAACGAAAATTTCAAACAACTTAGGGAAGATAACAGACAGCTTAGTGAACAAATTAGAGACGTTGCCGCGCAGTGCCATGACACTAAGGAACAGTTGCGCGTGGAAATTGAGGCTTGTTCACGAAAAAATAGCGAAGAAATAAAGTCTGTTGCACAAGAATTAAGGGAAATGCAAACAGCCGCAACAAATACACTCAGAGACGAAATTAGCGGAGTCGCCAAACAGTGCTCTGAAAAAGCTGCACAATTACGGGACGAGTTTAGAGCAATGACGGTAGAACTTTCGCGCACTATGGACGCAAAGATAGACACGAAATTCGAACAGCAGAACACTCAGATTAACGAGCGCTTTAATCAGCACATACAGAACAGTGATACGCGTTTCCGCAGATTTATTCAGGATCAAAACAAAGTAAAACGACAAGTCATGGAAACAATCACTGCACAAAGACAAGAGGACAAACGTAAAATATTCGCGAAAGCGAAGACGTATGTAGACAATAATATTACTACAGTGTCCGACAAAATTAATACCATAGAACAATTGAACGCGGAATTACGGGATGAAATTTCTGACCTTAAATCAAAAACAGATACACACACAGTAAATATTCAAACAGTGACAGATAGATTCGAACAATTAGATCTAACACAGGATTGTGATGTTATCAAAGGTGATGTTAAAAAACTGAGCGAAACTACACGCAAGTTGCAAAAACAGATTAATGCGTCTGATTCTAAAACCGATGATCAGGTTAAGATATTGACTGAAAAATGTGATGAATTGGCCAGTCGTATTGATGTTATCGAAAATGCTAATGACAATAAATCAGACGATACTGCACCGGTTTCTTTTATCCAAACACCTGAATTTCAAAATTTACAGCTGACAATTAATGAAATCGATTCATCTAACAACACGTTACGTCGGAAGTTATCAAATTTACAACAAGAAGTAACAGAGATGAAAAACATGTCAGTTAATAACATACCACAACAGACGCCACTTTATGAACATGTGTCAGACTCACGCAGCGCGTATAATTTGGGTAATCTACAGAGAGTACGGGACTTAGGTTCAGGATCGTAAGAGAATCTATTGAACTGCGGTTGATCGGAATCTGTTTCATTACACAGAGATGATAATTTCGACTATAAACATTTTCTGTCAGTAAGAAAGTTCAAAATATTTAAAAACGATAGAACGCAGATTCACCCACTGGATTGGATTCAACAGTTTAGTTTTGCTCTTCCACCGACTTGGCCTGTAACACATAAACTTGAATTTATTTGCAGTTTTTTGGAAGGCGAACCGGCAACTCGTATGAGACCGATCGCGAGACAGTGTTACTCGGTAGAGGAATTTCAGAATGCTTTTCTGTCAGCGTACTGGTCGAAGACGACACAGCGCGGAATTAAAGACCAACTAATTAGTTTGCCAAACTATGAAAACTCAAATTTTCCCAGTGTAACGCAATTTTTTGAGCATATGGTACAACAAAACCAGTACCTAAGTGAACCGTACAGTGAATCCGCACTTATACAACTATGCATCTCTAAATTACCACGGTCATTACGAGTGTCACTTCTAACGGGCCAGCAAAAAGAAAACATTTCAGCATTCAGAGATCTTTTACAGCTCTTGGAAGTACAGCAATCTGATTATTCTTTTGTAAACAAAAACTTTTTGGGTAACAACCAAGGTCAACAACAGTACTACAATTATGATCAGGGACGTAATTCCAATCGGAAAGATAACAGACGTTTTAGGAACGACAATTACCAAATCTTTAATAACAGGCAAAATTCGAATTATCAATACCGTCAAAATTTTCAGCAACAGGAACAACACTTTAGTAACAATAGAGGTGTTTCACAACAACAACATCAAAACCAGCCGGTTAACATACCTAACCAACAATGGAATACACAAGGTCAACCAGGCTTTAATGTTTCGCCGCGTGGACGTATAGCCCCTGGTCCAACAAATAGTAACGTACGTCAGCAAGGAAACAACTACGTACAAAGAAGACAGTATTTCAATTCCTATCGTAATGCACCGTATAGGAATGACTATTACGACAGACGTAAAAATAATGAGGACAATTTTCAGCGAACATCTAACAACAGTCGGTCATACCAACAGCAAAATCATACGCAAGAACATATTCTAATGAACGAACCCGACAGTAGGTACCATCCAGAGCGTAACACGCCTGGAAGAAGTAATAGGACAGTTCAAATAGTCGAAATGCCACAGAATCCTCCTAATAATAATAACACGTCAGATAGAATCTGACTAAATACTGCACAGGACGCATCTTCTAATAACACAAGCACTACCTTTGACACGCAAAATGTTGTTCACGAAAATGTAATTACTTTTGACGACATCAGAGACACTCTTTTACAGGAAAGACCAGTTATTCAGAAAACCATTTCACATCCTGTTATCGAAATTAAAATTGGTTCATCGAAATTTTCAGCAGTAATTGATTCCGGATCACCAATATCAGTAATAAATGAGGAGACTTTTAATGAGTGCAACAAAGAGAATACTTATCCGACGTTACCTTTAGGCAAAACAAAAGTGAAAGGAGCAGTATCGAGTGAAGGTGTAGACGTTAAATTACAGACGCATTTATCATTTTGTATTGGAGGTCATACTTTTCACTCTAATTTTTGGATTGTGCCTTTATTGACAACAGACGTTATTTTAGGTACGAATTTTCTAGTACAACACGACGCAGTTATTGATTTTCAGAATTCTTATTTAATGTTAAAGGATGAAAATGTACAACTTGCTTTAGAATTTCAGCACTCATTATCTACGGAAGAACAAACAATTAACCGCACAGAGGTCATTTCCGCAACACGTAACATAGACTGTAATCCCACATTGTTCACGGATACGTACGTACACAACTATAGTACTCCAGACGAAGCTGACTACGACGTAATGCAATTGATTTCTGATAAGGTTAAAGAGAGCAGTGCAAGTACAGACGACGAACGAACGCAATTACACAAAATTCTTTTACAGCAAGCTCCAGTTTTTGACAACATTCCTGGTACTATGTCCGGCTTTATGTATGAATTTCAAGTCAAACCGCACGACACATTTAAAGCAAAGCATTATCCCATTCCATATATTCACAGAGAACAAGTTAAAAAAGAATTGCAGGATATGCTCGACCAAGGAATTATAGAACCAGCAGTTAGTCCGTACATAAACCCGCTACATATTGTTAAGAAAAAAGATGGCTCACTTCGCCTTGTACTTGATTCACGTCACATTAATGACATTATTATTAATGAAACAGATCGACCACAGACATTAGAGGAACTTTTACAGAAATTTCACGGTACAGCTATTTATTCCACATTAGATTTGAAATCGGGATTTTGGCAAATTCAACTTCATCCGAATTGTAGAAAATATACAGCTTTTCTCTGTTTTGGCGACTGTTATCAATTTTGCAAATTACCATTCGGCTTAACTATTTCTTCTGCAGCTTTTATTCGCGGTTTGAACACAATACTTCCGACAGAACTTAAAGACAGAATTACGACGTATGTAGACGACATTCTTATCGCAGAAGCTAATTGGTCTGAACACAATCTGATTCTTGAACAACTGTTACAAACTTTTCATGCACAAGGACTTACAGTTAACCTCAGTAAATCGCATTTTGGCAAAACTTCCATAAAATTTCTTGGACACGTAATTTCAGCAGAAGGCATTGCGCCTGATCCAGAAAAACTTCAGGCTCTACGTGACATTAGTGTTCCTACGACGAAGAAGCAATTACGCAGTTTTTTGGGCTTAATTAATTTTTTTCGTAAATTTATTCATCACTCTGCTTTAGACACACCCAGATTATGTCAATTAACAGGTAAAAACAGTATTTGGTCTTGGGATAAGCAAGCACATTCTGAATTCATGAACCTGAAACATGCTTTGTTGAATGCACCACTTTTATCGCACCCAGATCTTACTAGAAATTTTTCCATTGCTACCGACAGTTCCAACACCGCTTTAGGCGTACACATTTTCCAGGAAATAGAAGAAGATGGTTCTACAGTAATTAAAAACATCGCATTTGCAAGTCGCATTTTGTCACCTGCTGAACGAAATTATTCCGTCACAGAACTTGAAACATTATGTGTTGTATGGGCTTTCACGAGATTTAGGCACTTTCTTTACGGCAGACATACCACCGTCTACACAGACCATAGAGCGATACAATTTTTACTTTCAGCTAAATTCACTCACGACAGGTTAAGCAGATGGAAACTATATTTACAGGAATTTAATTTTACAATAGTTCACATTCCCGGTACGCAAAATGTTATAGCAGACGCACTATCGCGTTCTCTCAGTAACAATCAGCAAGACGTAGCAACCAACTTCTGCAAAGCAAATTTCAGTGTCATGTACATTCAGCAGGTTGCATTTGAAAATTTTATTTCATCGTCATTACAGGACATAGCACAAGAACAAAATAAGGACAATGTGTGGAAAGAAATTAAACACCTTTGGCAAGATAGGAAAAATGTTACGATTAGGAACCACTACACTGTACGCAATGACATTCTGTTTCGCCGCTCTCATCCTGACAGCAACAATTGGTTATTATGCATTCCTGACGAACTGGTTAACAAACTAATTTGGTACACTCATTTAAGTTACGCACATTACGGAGCACGAAAATGTTTTCTTATACTGAGACAGAACTGTTATTTTGCCAACATGGAGAAACGTATACGACGAGTTTTAGCGTCTTGTAAAATTTGCCAGAAAGCTAAATCAGACACCATTTCACATATTCCTCCTTTATATCCCATTATACCTGTTAAATTAAGACACATGGCCGCAGTAGATATTTTTGGTCCGATTCCCAGAACTAACAGAGGTTTTTGCTACATATTTGTCGCTGTTGAGCTCACTTCAAAATTTGTTACTTTCACTCCGTTACGCAAAGCTACTGCTAAAACTGTTTCGAAAGCATTTGTAAAACATTTTCTATTTCATGTAGGGCATGTAATGAAAGTAATTTCCGACAATGGATCACAATTTCGTAGTAGTATATGGACACGCATGTTACGAGCTAGAAACATTTCTCCGATCTATATATCCAAGTACCACGCTTCTTCGAACCCTTGTGAAAGATTAATGAAGGAAATTGGTAAGCTGTGCCGAATATACTGCCACAAAAGACATATTGATTGGGATACACACATACTCTCATTCCAAGATGTAATTAATTCCATTCCAAATGAATCCACTATGCTATCTCCGACTGTTATACTGAAAAACGTTGAACCACCGAACAAAATTAAAGAATTAATAGAATTCCCCAAAAATCGTCGCCTACGACACCACGAAATAATTGACATTGCGCTGAACAACATCAAACGTGCCGCAGAGCGCCGGAGAAGACAGCAAAAACAGGTTTGTACACGCCGCGACTTTCACGTTGGACAGAAGATATTAGTACGTACACACTATTTATCCAGCAAATTAAAAGGTAAGTGCAGTAAATTTGAACTTCTATACGCAGGTCCGTATCGGATTCGCAGCATCCCTCACCCCAATGTTGTACACGTCGAAACTTTGAGAACCAGAAAATCGAAAGGCAATCACCATATCTCAAACATTAAACCGTTTATTGAGTGAAACCACTGTATGATTCAACACACTATGATGCCATTTACTAATGCAATTATTTCACGTGACTAATTATTGATGATTATCGTATTTTTTCTTGGCAAGTGCCCGGCAAGGTAAGGTTAGCAGGTCGCTCTTCTTGTCGTTACACATCAGACCGTGCATATTTTTCCAGATGAATTTACACATTTACGACTATTTCAGCAATTATATTTATGTGACTACTTATTGATGATTATCGTATTTTTTCTTGGCAAGTGCCCGGCAAGGTAAGGTTAGCAGGTCGCTTTTCTTGTCGTTACACATCAGACCGTGCACATTTTCCATTTTTTTGTGTATATGACTGTACTCCAGTTTTGTTTGTATGCACTATGAAATAGTTAAGATATAACACACACCAGTCGACTTTGACATTTTTTTTTTTTTTTGCCTTATGACATCTCAACATCGTGACTGTTTCACATTTTTTTTGCTACTGCATTGTATTATTCTGTGTACATTTTTTCGCATCCGAACACTGTCAATGTCTTGGACATATTACGTTTTCTGTCATGTTATGCTGTATGGTTAATTGTGTCACCATAAACCAGTCATTATTTAGTGGGTATAGGATTTAAATGCAAGACATTAATCTTTGTTCATCAATTTCAGAAAGGAATGATGATTCTAAGAAATAAATTTAACATAAATGGGAATTTCACCTACGGAATAAACGAAAGGAGATGCAATAACTTTATGAGGAAGAGTAAAGGGATCAGGATTAACAAGCATTAACAAGACTATACTATACTCATCACAGAATAGCAGTCTTAACTAATTTTTTCTTTCAGAATACAAGGTGATTGATGCAGGCTGTCAGAGAGAACTACACATCTTATTTTTAGTGATGAAATATGCTAGAGATAAGGAATAGTTATGTAATGAGTAATGAAGTGATTTTTTGCAGATGATAGTGAATACTGATGAATAATGATGAAGGAAATGGTATTATGAATAATGAAGTTTTTCTTTACAGGTGATGATAATAGTGAAGTTATGATAATATGGATAATGAATAATGAAGTTTTTTCTTTACAGATGAGGATAATGTTGAAGTTATGTATTTATGCTACGTAGTTATTTAAGTATTTGTTGCAGTTTGCTTTGACAGCAGGTGTTACATTGCATAGTAGGATGACTGAAAGTTTTGGAAAGGACAGCTATGGAACACATTTTTATACACACTTCACTGCCTGTTAATTCGAAGTTCACTACTTTTCAGCATAGTGTGCGTTTCTTCTTTCAGGTCAATAATCCGTTTTTGTATTTTTTCCAGGAGAAGTTTTTCATGACACTAAACCTGTTACTTATTATACCTGTTCTAGTACTTGCATTTTTATATTTTTTTTTACCCATTTGTGTTTATCATTTATAAATGTGATCACATGTACTGCCTTGTTACATAATCTTGCTACAGCTGACTCATGACGAATGACGTTACCTATCCTCATTTGCAGCAATAGGTCAAAAGCAAAAAGTATTATGCCTCAGCAATTAATTATCGATCCCAACGCAATGCATTGCTACCAAAAAAATGTATTACCAGTCCCACATAATGTCACTAGTTTATGATAATTCTGAATAATACTGATCAACTCTGAATAGCATGTAACTCGAGTAATGACCTCTTAATGAGACTATATTCAAAATAATGCTTTGTCACTAGCTAATAACTGCCACTGTTTATTGTAATGCCCATGATTATTAATGCTATGACTGTAATTAACCGATTTTTAATAATGACTTCGTAATAGTCTGAAGAATACTGAATGATGATTTTATTCAATACTTGCTGGCCACTGAGTGCCAATAATTAATGTCACTCCACGAATTGTTATTAATTATGCCATTGATTAGCTCTTGTTTCCAATGTTGATACTTTGTAATTTGAAATGAATGTGACGGTTTAATAATGCTTTGTAATTAATTAAGGCTAATAATTCTTAATATATTGAAATGACAAATGATCAATTAATTAACTGTAATTATACAAATGATTAATTAACTGTAATTAGACAAATGATTAATTAACGACAAATGATTAATTAACTGTAATTAGACAAATGATTAATTAACGACAAATGATTAATTAACTGTAATTATACAAATGATTAATTAACTGTAATTAGACAAATGATTAATTAATGACAAATGATTAATTAACTGTAATTAGGAGAAGGTTAATGATTCTTAATTATACTCTGTAACTGAAAAGAATGCGATTATTTCATAATATTTTGTAACCAGGAAAAGAAGGCTACTGATTCTATGTAAAACAATTAATGAACATTTTTCTGTAATACTACATACTTGGTACAGAAATGTTCAATAACTGGGCTATGAATGCCACGAACTATCAATGAAGACTGTAATTGTCAATATTATGTGACTTGATGTCCTTCACCTCATAAGCTGACTACCCTGAATTACTGCAATGTCCATTTGTCCTGTTTATCCCAGTGATCATGGAGCACTATATTTGGTTTTGCACTAATTCTACGTTGGTGTGCCTTGTAAGAGTGTGGTGTTGACACGACATGCTGTCCACCACCATGAGCGATGAAGACATTATTATGGTCCCACTGTTTGGTGTACCTAATGTACTGCCAAAATGAAAACATGGAACATTACTACGACAGTTCAGTGTCTTGGCTACACTGATAAATTCTGATGGGAAAAGAATTTCAAGTTGTGTCACTTGGTGTTGTACTACTGTGGAAAGATATGGACTTTCAGAGCAGCTGTGTGCAATCTAAAGTGCTACAACCATGATGCAATCCTTCCCTTTCCTATCCTGATTCTTGTCACATAAAGAAAAAATTTTTTTGGTAACATCATTTATGTTCATAGGTTATACATTTTTCGATTCGCTAAACTCCAGTGTGAGTACACTTATGTCACTGGTCGACATGATGTTTGCCATTATGTTTATTTGTTGTGAAAATACTAAAGACATTTTTCAGTGCATGAGCACTTTGGACATGAATTTTTTTTTGCCATTATGTTTATTTGTTGTGAAAATACTAAAGACATTTTTCAGTGCATGTGCACTTTGGACATGAATTTTTTTTTTGCCATTATGTTTATTTGTTGTGAAAATGCTAAAGACATTTTTCAGTGCATGTACACTTGTCAACATAATATTTTTTGCCAGTCTGTTTATTTGTTCTGCATATGCTAAAGAATTTTTTCAGTGCCTGTGCACTTTGTTATCTGTCAAATAATTTGTATATACTTTTCTGATTTGCTACTATGTTTAGTATTCACATTTTGTCCTTGTCTGATATATTTTGTACTTAGTGCGTGTGCACAACATTTAAATATTCTGTAAGTTGTAGGATTTTGTCAATTAAAGAAAAATTTTGCCGCGCTTGGCAAGTCCAAATGACTCACCATCGCTGCCAAATTTTTGCCCCCCGAGTGGAGGGTTATGAAACACGTATGTAACGCAGCAGCGATGGCGAGGCATTGTAGCATCTGTGACCAGAGAGTATGCGCTTGACCGCGCGAGTGTTGCGAGCGGTTCTCAGTCAGTAGTAGTCTTTGCGAGTTAGTTGTCGCTATGCAGAGTAGCAGTCAGTCAGTCGTTGCTCAGTCTAGCAGTCAGTCAGTCGTTGCGAGTCTGTAGCTCTGTCTAGTTGAGAGCAGTACTCAGTCTGTAGTCGTCATGCAGAGCGGTCGGTCAGTAGTAGCAGCCCAGTGCGGTTGTGTGATGTAGGCGGTCGGCAACAATGGTCAAGATGAGGAATAAGGTATACTGTTAATTAATATAATCATTAGATAATGAAAAATTTTATTTATTGTAATTATTCTCCAACAAGTCTCCCAATAATAATTTTTATTTCAAAAGCATTTTTTTCAAAAATTTAATTTTTTATTGAACTAAAGATCTCGTTGCACTTCCCATTTCATTCCACTTCTTTTGAAGAAAAATTCCACTAAAATCACAAAAAAAGAGAATATTATTATTTGCAATGCAGTTCCTTCAAGCGGTGCGCAACAACAAGAGCAGATATGTGACCTCCATTTATTCTGAGGTAAGACTTTAATTCTGATTGTTTTACACAGGGCCAAAGACCGATATTTCGGTTTAATTGAATTTTCTTGTCACTGAATGGACTTTAATTTTTTGAAGGATTTATAATTGAGTCAGATTGCGAATTTCACATTTGTTGCCATTGTCAGTACATTTGATTGTAGGCAGGTTACGCATAGAGTAAGGTCCATCAGCATTTCTAATTAGTATCGTCCTTTCTTTTAAAATTTTTGTGGGGAGGTTACACTTGGCTCCCATTTCTATTAAGTATTGCTATATTTTCTTTCTTTTAAAAATTGCGGTGGGGAGGTTACACCGTATCACGTGCGCACCGGCCTGCTAGTGAAAATTAAAAATGCACGTTAATGTCTAGAAATGATTGTTGGCAACACATGAATAGTCAAACACGCGAACATCTTACTTTTGGTGAGTAAGCAATTGATACTTAAAGGAGGACGGTAGGTGTGCGATTCGATTGTCACACAGGCACAAAAATTTTTATCATCCACGAATATAGCTTATTTTAGATTCAAACACCAAGCAGCTGGTAAGAAAAACCGATACGTAACATTTGACTTAACGTGTTGGTTTCGTATGTCCGTCGTAAAACTTCATGCATTTAAAGATGAAGCGCATGATGTGAACACTTAGTTAACAGGGATGAAACGATGTCAGATATACCTCCATTCAGAAGTAATAAACCGGGACTCTTATCAAGACCTTTCGTGGTTTATTACAAAAACTGTCGTCTTGTATTTTCAAGTTCAGATTTGGTTACGGATATACACGAAAATTTCGGTAATTTAAGACTCTTCATGGCTAGTCAGTAATATGATATGATTAGATTAGATTAGATAGTCTTCACACTCTGCATGAAAATTTTATCACAACTGACCTACATTTCACGTTAAGACTACCCCAGGTGCCAGTTCTCGAAATATTCTCAGTAGTGTTTCGCAAAAAAGAGTGCCTTCTCTAACGGGAATTCCCGGGGGGGTTCCTGCAGCGTTTACGTAATATTCGCATGACGATCGGACCCACCGGTAACAGATCTGTGGGGGGGGGGGGGGGGGGGGCAAGCTTCTCAACTACCCTTAACGACATGGTGGGGAGTTTTGAGACTTACTCTACAACCGACTGCACCACCCTTTCTACCAGCAGCCCCCGTTGTAGAAAACAGTTACACTTTCCTAGAATTCTCTCAGTCGCCTGAAGCTGGCAGTAGTAGGGAAGGCGAACTGTTCTTCCCTCTCGTACCGCTTTGCGACACACTGCCTGGATATTTGTTTGACGTGACATTACTTTCCCCTCAACAGTAGTAGTCGATACCAGTAATATTGACCTGTGCGAAACTAAGAATCTCATTGTATACAAAATTATATGAATTTTTCAGGAAAACGGCTGTTATATTTCAAGCTAAAATTTATGAAAAGGAATTACTTTATTTTCGCTGTTACAATCGATATGTACTATCTCTAAAAGTACAGTTGAAACTTTTTTTTACACATTTAAAACCACGAAGTATTTGACACCCTTAATAATAACAATATTGGAAAGGGTTTACAATTGCTATTACCGCAGAGTGAAGGATTAGTAAGCATGGCTCTGATGCGATCGGAAGCAGTTTTGTATTTTGGGAGAACAATGTAATTTCGGCGTTATTAATGCGAAAATGCAGAATTTGTGATGTATAAAATGTGACAAAATAAATTGTCACTGCAAAATTTGTTTTTACGTTAATCTTCAAATGGAAATGGAAATGATCGTATGGCAGTGTTGGCCTGCAGGCCCCATTCGGTGGAGTTCGGCCGCCGCATTGCGAGTCCACCTCAGGTGACGCCCGCCACATCGGCGTGGCGGTGGACGCACAACACCCAGTCCCCTGCCGGGAATAGAACCCGGGCCTCATGTGTGCTATGCGGAAACGTTACCGCTAATCTGCAAAATTATTTAGATTGGTATGTTTACCTAAGACAATGAAACACGGGATGGAGTCGCAATATTTACGCCGTGAAAAGAAGTGTACGACGAAATAGTTGTATCGAGTGACAAAAGGACGATAGTCCACCTCAAAAAAGAGTGAGAAACATGCCGAACAGTGTGTGGATGGCGAAAACACGGTGAATATAGAACAGTGTTAAAAGTGGTAGTGCGACCTCCAGACCAGATGTGAGGTAACTCAAATCATCCCACTGATGATGGCTTAAAACAGTAAGAGACGAAACGCGTATGGATTCAATATAATAAATAGCAGCAGGAAAAGGCAGTTCGATTTGCAAAACAAGTATTTATATGCTTGCTGTGGAGGATATCCACAGAAACAAACTTGTTATTTAGATCAGTTGAACCGTGAGAATCTAGCATGCGAGAATTTCAGCTTCAGGAATTAGACCCGTAGACACAAACAACTGGAGCCAACTCTACGTATCTTTTCCTGTAAACTAAAAAGTTTATTCTAATCTTACTTCTGTCAAATCTTCAGAAAAGGCTTTGTAATTGTGCTTAGCAGGGCGCGCTCTAGTGGGAAAGTTGTGTACGCGCTGACTACGTGGAACTATGTACACAACAACAGCGCAGGCGTAGCACTCGTCCGTCTCCGCACTACGAGATGGCGCTGCCTCAGAGACGGACCAAATTCTGCTTCCGCCGATCCACGTATTAATGTGTAACACAGCCAATGAGATTGCTGCTGACGTAGAACCTTTTCTCCTCGCAGTGATACCTGAACGCGCGAGTGTACAGACCTCCGATTAATGCAGACTGACTAATCTTATTAGGCGCAGACAAACTTGACTATAGACTGGTATAGACTATCATATTCCTGTACATAGCCATGAAGATAAATGAATAGACACTTTGTCAAGTATCGGAGATATGTGAGAATAAGATTAAGGTACCAAGACCAAAGGAACTTCAGATTTTCAATTGTAGATAGCATCCAGAATCAAGTTAAGTAATGTCTATGCTTTTTATTACTTTGAACAGAACTTGATTAATTTTCAGACACATTTATTAAAGTTGGTCACCGTCATCGTCAATCTGCTACTCTAAGCGTGCAAGTGGCATTTCTATCGTCTGACCTAACGGCAGAAGATAAACACGCCACGATAAGACCACGAGACATATTACTGACACTCGCCTACTTCGTTAGAGCGACAAGTGAAATAATCTGATGGTGTGTGTACCGAAAGTCTTACAGTACGCACACCACAGTAATCTACCCCTGCTTCCTAATTGCTGCTATTCTTCACTGATGTGCAAATTCGAGCAGCATACCACTAATAATGTATCCGAGTATTACCACAATTTTTTTCTGCTCATTTGCAGTAACACACATTTAGAACAAACCGCCACGCATCACATCAAATGGAACTTGCAGGAAAGTCATCCCATGTCCTTCTGCAGTCACTAAACGATTCTTCCCGATTTTCAACAGCATCATCAGCAAACGGTCACAGACTGTGTGCATATATAATGTAACAGAGCTCGTGACATCCTATCTCCCTGCTACAGGTGCCCTCGCCTCTGATGAAGACTCGCCGGCTGGGACGACTCGAGAAGTCTCGTGGCCTCTCATGTATGTGAGGACCTGTTCTGTACACTACCGGCTCTGTTGTGTGCGTGTGCGTTTTCTTTTACCCTTCCTATAGACTGGAGTCACCTGCATTTTTTTCCATTCACTGGGGACACTGAGCTTTCACGCCATTCGCTAAGACAGTAAGTACATCACTTTGTGGTCTAAGTTTACCGTAACATTGCTACTGATAGGCGCAATTCACAGTTAACGCGTGGTAATTTATCGTTTTCGCTCTCGGTTTTCTGTGTCTCGCTGTTATGTCCTTAAACTTCTCGTCCATTCACTAGGTGTAATGGCCTTACGACAGCTGTATCTCAAGTAGTACTAACTTTAACAAATTTCATGGTAGCTTTCTTGAAATATTTAATGAAACTTTTCCAATTAAAGCCAAATGTAACAAAACGACTAAGAAGATTAAATGGATAGCTCGGGGTGTTTACCGTAACTACATAATGAACTGAAATATAACAGACATTTTACTGTGTATGTGAAACATTATAAAGCAATCTTCAAAAAAATTGTAAAGGCAGCAAAACAAATGGCAAACAATAAGTTTATTTTACAACATAATAGTAAGACAAAGGCAGTGTGGTCTGTTGTCAAATCAGAGCTAGTAATGAAATAACTACTGACTTTAAATGGATGATAATGTTGTTCTAAACCCAGCTCAAATATTGAACACACTAATCTTAGGTGTTAAAATAAATTCTTCAGAAATGTAGCAAAGTCCGAAGTTGATGTAGCAGGATAGAGTAAAGTAAATCCCTTTGGACTCTTCTAAAATCTGTGTGATACTCAGCTTCTTGGTAGAGTCACAATAAAGGATGTGAAAAATGTTATATTGTGATTAAAAAATGAAAATTCTGCTGAGTGGGATAGGACACCAAGTAAAGTGATTAAAGCAGTATATGACATAATAGCACAGCCACTAGCTAAAATAATCAACCCATCTTTTGAACAGGGGTGCTTTCCTGCTGTGTTAGAAATAGGGCGATAGTTTGCCATATCTTCCCTCGACCTTTCCTTAAACAGAGGTCTCACTTTGGCATATTTTATTCTCCCAATCCTGTCAAAAGTGTTTGAGAAAGTAGCTGCAAATCAGATCAAAAATTTTATCGTAAAAAATGATATTGTAAGTAACCAATTTGGATTCCAACAAGGAAAAAATACACTGGATGCAGTAAGTAACTTTGAGAAGATATGCAAATCATTGAATCAGAGGAGTAAAGTCGCAGGTACCTTCTGCTATCTTTCAAAAGCATTTGACTCTGTGAGCCATGACTTGCTTATCTGCAAATTAAACAAATATGGGATTAAGGACAAAGCTCTGAAATGGCTCACATCATACTTTCACAACAGAAAGCAAAGGGTGTCACATCAAATGCACTGAATTATTCTAAATGGAGTACAGTATCGCAAGGTGTGCCTCAAAGCTCCATTTGAGGCCAATCCTGTTCCTATTCTATGTAAATGACTTGCCCATAAATATAAATTCCCCGTCAGTTCTGTTTGCAGATGACACGTCTGTTTGAAGACGATGCAGAAAAAATTCATTGTGAGCACAATGGGTACTCTAGAAAACTGGTTCCAGTTAAATGGCTTGAAACTGAACATTGCAAAAACCAATATGGTACATTTCAAAACCAAACATTTGAAATGTGTGCATCTTAAAATACATCACAATCATCCTATGGAAGAAGTTAAACTGGAGTACACATATTGAGTTACTGTGTTAAGTTGTTGTCCACATTTAGTCCTAGGAATTTGACTATCAAACTAAGCAGCTTTGCATTTGCAATGTAAATACTAGCAAACTCTACTGACATGAGTACACGAAAAATAGCAATCATAGATATTTTGAATCTGTCATTAGGTATGGTATTTTCTGGGGAAATTTAAGTACTGTATCTCGAATACTGAAACTGCAAAAGAAAATTATATGATACATGTGTAGTGCACAACAAACAAAATCTTGTCGCCCATTATTTCGGAACCTGCAAATCCTAAGAGTTCCCTCCATATACATTTATGAAATTATAATCTTTGTACACAGCAGACAAAAATTATTTGAGGAAAATCATTTTAATCACACATGTAACACAAGAAATAAAAATAATTTTATGTTACCCACACACCATTTGAAATTACATGCACAAACTCCACAGTGTATGGGGATGAAAATATATAACAAGCTAATGGGCAAAAATGTAATTAATATGAAGCCAGAGTGTCTAAAAATAAGGCTACAGCAGATTCTGTGGGATAAATGCTACTATTCAGTAGAAGAATTCATAGATGACAATTTGAGAAAGGGGTAATTATTAGTCTTTTATTGTATGTGTAAAAAAATTGTATGGTACCATTTGTTAAAATCAGTTTTAATTGTTAGTTTTTTATTGTATGTGTATTTTTATATTGTATTATGGTACCATTTGTTAAAAATCAGGTGTTGTATGTATATGGTAAAACATTACCAAAATTTTGACGTGTCTCCCGTACCTGAATCAAATGATTTAGATTATGTACGTTATGAGAGTAATAAACCACAATTCACTGTGCCTCCAGTGGCGAGGAAGCAAACACTTATAAAGGCGAGAATCAAAAACACGACGCCATTGGAAAAGGAGCTACACGATAAAATATGTCGGTCATACAAAATGCCAGAGATGTAACTGAGCAGTAATGTATGTCTTGCAGAAACTTAATTTGTGACTGCAAAGTGTGGCTCTGGATGTAAAGTGCTTACCTTTGTGGCAGAGGATACTTGACCGTGTAACATGTCTTAGGGTTTCTTTTTGTTCTGCTTCATATGGAGTGTGGGAAAAAACGAGTGCTTAAACTCGTTTGTGTGTGCGCGCCGAGTAATCAGTATATTTTCGTGTGCCCGGCCCCTGTGGGAGTGATACGTGGGGGAATGGTTCTTTAAATTTGGTAAGCAAGCTTTCACAGGCGCTCTGTGTTTGTGTTCACGTGTGTGACAAGCTGAACTGAGTGACACTCTCGGGTATGTCAAACATGTCAATATTCGTGCTGCCCTTCATACACATGAGAGATCGGGAACATAGCAGGTGAGTGATGTTGAGGGTCCCATACATCTACACTTACACTGGAAATGTGCTTAATTCATTAGATAAAAAATTGCATGGAACTGGTATATGACGTATTTCATTGTGTAAATCACAATATCCTTTTAAGTAAATTAGAATATTATAGTGTAACAGGAATTGCTGCAAAATGGTTCAAATCTTATATCTCTGGCAGGAAATAAAGGGTGTTATTAGTAAAGAGACAAGTATTAAAGTATCAGGCATCATCCAACTGGGAACTAATTACATGTGGGGTCCCACAAGGTTCCATTTTAGGGCCCTTTTTCTTGTGTATATGACCATTCATCAATAACATTACCAGATGCCAAGTTCTTTTTGTTTGCCGATGATACAAACATTGCAATAAATAGCAAATCAAGTGTAATCTTAGGAAGATTAGCTAATAAAGAATTGGCTAGGAACTTGTGATTAATGTCCACAAATATTTTGTCACTAACCTTTTAAAAGTTCTGAACTGCATGTAGTGTGTGTTTTCAGACAACGTAAGATCCCAGCACTGGCAAAAGTTAAGGGGTGTCCCAGGAGTATATGCCTAACATACGATGACAAGCAGATAGAAGTGGACAGTGTTAAATTCTTGGGATTACAGCTTGATAATAAATTCAACTGGGAGCAGCACACCACAGAACTGTTGAAGCGTCTTAAATCTGTTTGCAATACGAATTGTGTCAGATATGGGGGATATAAAAATGAAAAAGCTGGCATACTATGCTTACTTTCATTCCATAATGTCATATGGGATTATTTTTTGGGGCAATTCATCACGACAAGCTAAAGTTTTCTGGGCAGAAAAACGTGCAGTGAGTTATATGTAGTGTGAACTGAAGAACGTCCTGCAGAAGCCTGTTTAGGGAACTAGGGATACTAACTACTGCTTCCCAATATATTTATTCCTTAACAAAATTTTTAAGTGTTTAGTAGTTGTATTACACGTTTATTACCTTATAAATAAAAAACTATTTTAAACTCAGTGCATTAGCATTTGTAAAATGATTCATATGACGGCCATGCCATTTGGGACTTGTGGACTGGTACATTAGCTTATTTATTTGAGCTGTAAATATTTGTCATGTATTATTGTTTTTCTGACAAGTTCTACATTCTGGAGGACCACCTCACTACAGATCAATTGGAATGAAAGTAAATCTAATCTAATCTGAGAAACAGCGTCAACTCTTTCTGTATGTAAGCCTAGACCAGACTTACTTTGGATTCAAACAGGATCGACGGCAGTTGAGAGATATATATACCAGATAAATAAAGAAATAAATAGACAACAGGTCCCACATGGTACACAAAGCAGGTTGTTACACCATTACAGAAGCTACGAAGAAAAGCACGCCAAATTTAAGAGAACGTAAGATCCCAGCACTGGCAAAAGTGTTTTACAGAAGCTGGAAACTTTGCGCCAACTTCTGCAACGAAAATGTCCCGAAATCTGGCAGAATCCAAAGAGATTCTCGTCGTATGTAAAGTACAACGTCAACACTCGATACCTTCACTGCGCGATAAAAAATGGTGATATTGATGAAGTGGCACTAAAGCCGAGTTGCCAAACATGATTTTTCCGAAATACTTTCAGCAAAGAAAACTAGGTAAATATTCCAGTACTTAAATCAAGAACTACTACCAAGATGACTAACTCAGCAGCTGGTATCCTCGTTGAGAAGTAGCTTACATCACTTAATGAAAGCAAGGCCTCCAGTTCAGATTTTATACCATTGAGGTTCGTTTCAGAATACACTGATACAGTAACTCTACATTTAGCAATCACATACAACCGTCTGCTGACGAAGATCCACACCTAAAGACTGAAGCTGCACAAGTCACACCAATACCCAAGAGACACGGGTCTGTAACTGAGCGAATTACTATCACTAACGCAGATTTGCAGCAGGATTTTGGAACAAACTGTGTTCGTACATCAATTATCTCGAGGAAAGCTACTTGTTGACACACAGTCAACACCGGTTCAGACATCTTTGTCGTGAAGCAGCGCAACACAACTAACTCTAGTTCCGCAAAGTAGTGAGTGCTGTCTACAGGGGGACCTCAAACTGATTCCACGTTTTTAGATTTCCAGGCTTTCGACACACTTCCTCAGACGGGACTTTTAATAAAATTGCATAACTATGTATTATCGTCTTAGTTGTTCGCTGGAGTCAATTTCCTGTCAGAGGTCAGAGATCTTAATAATCTCGGAAAGTCATCTAGTAAAACAGAAGTAATATCCAGTGATCTCCAAGGGAGCGTTATAGACCCTCTGCTGTTCCTGATCTACACAAACGATTTAGGGGACAATCTGAGCAGTCCTATACTGTTAGCCAACGATTCAGTCATTCACCGTCGTGTAAAGTCGTCAGTCGATCAAAAACGAATTGCAAAATGGTTTAGAGAAGATATCTGTATGACGCAAAGAGAACAGAGCATCCACATGTGAACGAGAAGATATCCGCTAAATTTCGGATTCACAATGCGTCGACGTAAAGGCTGTCAATTCAGTTTAATAGCTAGAAATTACAACTACGGCATAATAAAACTGGAACGATCATATAGAATATTGTGAGGAAACCAAACCGACGACTGCGATTTTCGACAGAACACTTGGAGAGAGCCACGGCTTCTACAAGAGAAGAGTGTACACAAGAAGCTTGTCCCCCAGGTGTGGGATCCGCATCAGATAGGAGTGACGGAGGACAACAGTAAGTTGGAAGAAGGGCCGCTCGTTCTGTATTATCGCCAAGTAGGGGAGACACTTTCACGGATATGATACGCGAATTGGCGTGGCGATCGTTACAACAAAGGCCTTTTCCGATGCTGTGAGATCTTCTGATGAGACTTTGGTCACCAGTCTTCTACTGGAGTGTGGCACCCAGAGCTCGCACGACGCGACTCAAGTGTTCGCGAGCCCCGCGCGCTGTTCGCGAGTGGAACGGAAGAGAGAGCGCGAAGCTGGGTCCATGAACCCTCTGCATCGCACTTCGTTTTGAACTGCAGATTACTCGTGTGCATGTAGATTGTGTCGAGCGTCACAGTACTGATACGTTATTGCAACGTTACTGGCTTGTGTCTCTTACTCATCTGCATTAACTTACACTGAAACTGTATTTGGTGTCATGAATGGCAGCTTGCTCTACACGTAGAAAAAATGCAGAGTCAACCTGTGTCCTCATGGAGTCCCTTCCAAAGCTGTTTCACAGAGGAAGACCGCACTCCAGTTCCTTCTCTAAATCCTCGCACAAACGACAACATGGCTGACATCGAAGTACGTGTCCAAGGAATAGAAAAGCAACTGAAATGACTCACAGGAAAGTCCACTGGACCTGACGGGATACCAATTCGATTCTACAGAGCACGCGAAAGAACTTTCCCCCCTTCTAACAGCCGTGTACCGCAAGTCTCTAGAAGAACGGAAGCTTCCAAATGATTGGAAAAGAGCACAGGTAGTTCCAGTTTTCAAGAAGGGTCTTCGAGCAGATGCGTAAAACTATACGCCTATATCTCCGACGTCGATCTGTTGTAGAATTTTAGAACATGTTTTTTGCTCGCGTATCATGACATTTCTGGGAACCCAGAACCTATTCTGTAGGAATCAACATAGATTCCGGAAACAGCGATCGTGTGAGACCCAACTCGCTTTCGTTGTTCATGAGACCCAGTAAATATTAGATACAGGCTCCCAGGTAGATGCCATTTTCCTCGACTTCCGGAAGACGTTCGATACAATTCCGCACTGTCGCCTGACAAAGTAAGAGCCTACGGAATATCAGACCAGCTGTGTGGCCGGATTGAAGGAGTTTTTAGCAAACAGAACACAGCATGTTGTTCTCAATGGAGAGATGTCTACAGACGTTAAAGTAACCTCTGGCGTGCCAAAGGGTAGTGCAATGGGACCATTGATTTTCCTATACAATATATATATATATATATATATATATATATATATATATATATATATCCTAGTAGATAGTGTCGGAAGTTCCATGCGGCTTTTCGCGTATGATGCTGTAGTATACAGAGAAGTTGCAGCATTAAAAATTGTAGCGAAATGCAGGAATATCTGCAGTGCATAGGCACTTGGTGCAGGGATTGGCAACTGACCCTTAACATAGACATATGTAATGTATTGCGAATACACAGAAAGAAGGATCTTTTACTGTATGATTATATGATAGCGGGACAAACACTGCTAGCAGTTTTTCTGTAAAATATCTGGGAGTATGCGTACGGAATGATCTGAAGTGGAATGATCATATAGAATCGTTGGTAAGGCGGGTACCAGGTTGAGATTCATTGGAAGAGTCCTTAGAAAATATAGTCCATCAACAAATGATGGTGGCTTACAAAACACTCGTTCGACCTATACTTGAGAATTGCTCATCACTGTGGGATCCGTACCAGGTCGGGCTGATAGAGAAGATCCAAAGAAGAGCGGCGCGTTTCGTCACAGGGTTATTTGGTGAGCGTGATAGCGTTACGGAGATGTTTAGCAAACTCGAGTACCAGACACTGCAAGAGAGGCGCTCTGAATCGCGGTGTAGGTTTCGAGAGGGTGCTTTTCTGGATGAGGTATCTAATATATTGCTTCCCCCTACATATACAATCACGAATGTAAAATTGGAGAGATTCGAGCGCGCACGGAGGCTTTCCGGCAGTCGTTTTTCCCGCGAACCATACGCGACTGGAACAGGAAAGGAAGGCAATGACAGTGACACGTAAAGTGTCCTCCGCCACACACCGTTGGGTGGCTTGCGGAGTATAAATGTAGATGTACTTTTCTGGGTGCCACTGCGTCATCAGCAAACAGTGGAGCACGTAATTGTGATGAAAGTGCAAAGCAGCTCAACACACTGGACCCAAGTGTAGAAGCACGGAAAGGTATCCTGTTTGCTGATGATTCGACAGTTCTATTAAAAGGTGGAAACAGCGATGAGCTGCAATCAAGTGCTCCACGAGTCGGGCAGACCACATCCGCCAGCAAGGCTGCGGTTTCTGTGGGTTGTTCTGTTGTGGTGTACATTCACCGCGACCGAATTTTTGTTTAGGATTGTAAAGTCGAGAGCGTCCTGTTACAAAACTCCGTTGTGTTCCACTGTGAGAGAATATGAAACAGCTTTCCACCGGTACGCTTAGTACGTTTAACCCAACACGGAAAATGAATATGACTACAGCAATAACTCTAAAGAGCCACATCTAAAATATTTAGAAATATTGTAGAGAAATACACCAGCAGTTTCAGTACCTTTACAATTGAAAATAAGGCAGTCCCAATAATTAAGAGGAATAATTAAAGAATGGAAGCGTGCAAACATGTAGCAGTACTCAAACTTCCACTACCTTGCGACAGGGAAGTCAAAACAACCTTCCGCGACATTAAAAGCAAGGGTGATAACATTGAGTGCAACGGGAATTCCACTGTTAAATGCAGACGAGAGAGCGGATAGGTGGAAAGAATACATTGAAAGCCTCTATGGGGGAGAAAATTTGTTCGACGTGATAGAAGAAGAAACAGGAGCCGATTTAGAAGGGATAGGGGACCCCCATATTAGAATTTAAAAGAGCTTTGAAGGACTTAACATCAAGTAAGTCAGAAGGTATAGATAACATTCCATCAGAATTTCTAAAATCGTTGGGGTAAGTAGCAGCAAAACGACTAGTCACGTAGGTACGTTGAATGTACGAGTCTAGCGACATACCATCTGACTTCCGGAAAAGCGTCATCCACACAATTCCGAAGACGGTAAAAGCTGAAAAGTGCGAGATTTACGGCACAATCTGCTTAACAGCTCCTGCATCTAAGTTGCTGACAAGAATAATATACAAAAGAAAGGAAAAGAAAATTGAGGATGCGCTAGATGACGATCAGTTTGGCTTTTCCTGTAAAAGGCACGGGAGAGGTAATTCTGACGTTGCGGTTAATAATGCAAACAAGACTAAAGAAACATCGAGATACGTTCACAGGATTTGTCGACCTAGAAAAAGTCGTTCGAGAATGTAAAATGGTGCAAGATGTTCGAAATTCTGAGAAAAATAGGGGTAGGCTATAGGGAGAAACTTGTCATGTACAATAGCCAAGAGGGAATAATAAGAGTGGACGGCCAAGAACGAAGTGCTCATATTAAAAGGGCCCCTACTGCTCAATCTGTACATCGAGGAAGGAATTATGGAAATAAAAGGTCCAGAAGTGGAATTAAAATTCAAGGTGAAAGGATATCAATGATACGATTCGCTGATGACATTGCTATCCTGAGTGAAAGTGAAGAAGAATTACATGATCTGCTAAATGAACAGTGTTGTGAGTACAGAGTAGGGACAGAGAGTAAATCGTAGAAAGACTAAGGAAATGAGAAGCAGTAGAACTGAGAACAGCGAGGAACTTAATATCACGACTGCTGGTCGCGAAGTAGATGATGTTAAGGAGTTCTGCTACCTAGGCACAGGACGGAGCAAGGAGGACATCAAAAGAGTAGCAATGGCAAAAGGGCAAAAGGGCATTCCTGGCCAAGAGAAGTCCACTAATATCAAATATCGGCCTTAATTTGAGGAAGAAATTTCTGAGAATGTACAGCATTGTGTGGAAGCGAAACGTGGAATGTGCGAAAACCGGAACAGAAGAGAATCGAAGCATTTGAGATGTGGTGCTATAGACGAATGTTGAAAATTAGGTGGACTGATAAGGTAAGGAATGAGGAGGTTCTACGCAGAATCGGAGAGGAAAGGAATATGTGGGAAACACTGGTAAGGAGAAGGGACAGAATGACAAGACATCTGCTAAGACATGAGGGAATGACTTCCATGGTACTGGAGAGAGCTGTAGAGGGCAAGGACTGTAGAGGAAGAAATTGGAATACATGCAGCAAATGGAGGAATTAGGTTGCAAGTGCTACTTTGAGATGAGTTTGGCACAGGAGAGGAATTAGTGTCGGGCCGCATCACACCGGTCATAAGACTGACTGGGGGGAGGGGGGGTGGGAGAACTTTGCGGCGCAACCAACCTATGGGAGAAAACCGCTAAATCAAACCTACTGCAGCTCACAGTCCCATCCCCCAATTAAATCACGGAGGAACAAGTTACGGAAGTAACTACCCCACGTCTTATGGAACCCACCACCCCCTTTGACGGTATTTGTTGGGTTTGGATTGTCGGAGTCCACACGAACGTGTTCAGAGACCTGTACCCACTAAAAATCGGACATACGCAACAGACCACCTCAGCCACACTGCCGATCTTGAGGAGCGAGTTGATACTCAACTACAACAGTTAACAGACACAATGTATACTTTGTCTGCCGTATTGCAGCGCGCATTATCAGAAAAAAGACATGTGTAAGTAAAGATGCGATGTAGGAGATTGAAGGACCTTCCGCAACAGTGAACTGCTTTGTCATTAGCCATTAATTAATAGACTGAGTTACTGATTTCTGATCACCCAATAACCGTGTGCACAAGCAACATTCATGTACCCAAAAATCAGAAGTAAAGAAACGTGCATAGAGGGACATGCATTCATCTGATTGAGAAATTTCTAGTCTAGTAAAAACAGGCAAGAGAACAGATGGAGATGCCCTGACATTAACTCAAGACTGTTAAAAGAGTCACTATACAGTCGGACAGTATCGTGAAACTAACTTTGTAGGCACGGAGTTCACTTTCAGAAGAACGAATGACATCGGCACTTATTAAACTAACACTGTTCCGGTAACTGACCAAGGTAACTTGTACTCAGGGATACTGGCGACAGTTTAACATCCAGGGACTATCTGGGAACCCGGTACCAGTTGCAAGTTGCCTAATTAATGCCTTACAGCAACTATAAAAATTCGGTTTTCAATATTTCGTGTAGTTATTGACTGCTTTAACGCAAAAAGACACACTAAATGTTTAACATACGATTGTACGTCTTACTGAGCAGATGTCTGCTAGTGTGGACAGCTGGGAACTGTCGAGGCAGCGCGACTCCTCGCGTGCGACTTTATTCGTCGAGCATCTCAAGGTGAGTGCACTTACAGACTTCTGATAAACTTCAATCTCGTAAGCAGGAAAAAGTTTAGCAAAAGTTTGAAATTATGCTGCAAGTGAAATATTTAGCGCATTAACTCATTTGCAAAGCAGTCAGAAGTTTGACGCCGTCTTATAGACGGCAATTAGAGTCTAAACAGTGGGCAATTTCCTGGCACATTTACAGCAGCTGGACTATAAGGTACTGAATTTTCACATGTGAACAGGAACATGGAAATATCACTATAACAACAATATCAACATCTTCGTGATAATCATATGTACACCAATTATAGTAACTTGCGAACAACAAAGTTTGTCTTAACAGAATAAGGGTAACATGCGTTACATGTAACAGCATAAGCACTCTGAAAATGTTTATGAACAGTCTGTTGTATTATTACCTAATTGTTTCATTCACATTCTTCGTCACTGTAAAACTATAAGGAAATATGACTGTAAAACTATTTATAAGGAAATATGACTGTCAATAACTGAACTACTGCCTGGGGTAACATTTCTACAAACATATCTAAACAATCGTATGGACATTACAGAATAACAATGTATTTGAATTACTGCAAATTTATATCCATAAGTTAAGACGGAAGGAAAGCTTAAGTGCAAGCAGTTTTTCACCGCCAGGTAACAAACTAATTTAAAAACAAAGTTTCAAAAATTTACAAAGCGTTTACACAAACTTGGTTCACTATATTGGCATCAAAATAAACTTTACTGCAAACAAGCAGCTTTTAAAGTATCCAATTTACCAACTAGCATCATAAAAATAAACTACACAAAATATACCATTTCTTTTTGTGTAGTAATATTGATAACACGTGTAGCAAGAGGAATGATGTGCAAACTAGACATGAAGGACACTTACTGAGGCTCAGTAGCCTCCCCTCAACACGTGCCACCCATCTGGTCACTAAGAAAGCCAGGGTGTCGCACAGTTCCTATTACAGAGAGATTCTGGAGCAAACTTTATCCGCCAAGTTTCATTAATGAACCCATGTCTGGAAACGTACAAAGTCCTTTTTACAACTCCTACAAGTCTGTAATAGGAATTGTGACATGCCCTGGGCATTGGAAGTGGCTAGTCATCTTACATTATTCACTTTAAGTGCAGTGCTACAAATAGCAAGACCAATACTGTAGGTAAGTTCCAGATTCCAAAACAGTTTTAATTATTTAAAAAGATTGAGTGGAAAACTAGGCTTTAGAGTTTCTATGAATATGTGCCTAGATTTCCACATTATAAAAAAGCATTATGGCATCTCTGCAGTCATAAAATCACCTTTCAGCAATTACTGTATTAAAGAGGCGACATAAATAAACTCTCTATCATAGGCCGAGGCAATGTCTGGAACCACAAATTAACGATAAAAAACTTATAATTAATCTACCTTAAAATTTCCATCTCAAACTGCGTGGACACATTTCGTTGCAAAATTTCCACACCAAGCCAAATGCTCATTAACGTAAAAAATGTAACAGCACGGTGCGGCAATTTTACAACAGATTTCTTAATTTATATTAAATTTAACACCACTGAAAATGAGCCATGAGCATGAATGGTGTGGTATTTGTTACTAAATAAATGGCCAAAATGACCATCGTTCTTTTTTGATAGATTCTGAAGTCATGATATGCTGCCTATCTGTTATCGGTAAAATATTCATACTTAATTGGCAGCTAAAATACAACAAATAACTATCATTTATCCACACCATTTAACTGGCACATTACATACAAACAAGGTCCGTTATTTGAGGTGGTAACTATTTCATTTATTTTCATTTAAAATACAATGCATCGTGTGAGTCAGTTGGAAATCCACAGCCTCTCTGCAGCATATTGTTGCTAAACGGAAGTGGGAAATGATGCTCAAACCACAAATATATAACAATTTTTTTGGCTGAGCGTATTACAGTTTACAATGAGAAAAAATTAAGCTGCAGAACAGAAACAAAGTTGAATACCATGTAAAGTATATCTAAAGTGAAAGGAAGGCCAGAGCTACTTCATGTGTTGTGCACACACAACCAACCCGACCGGATCTCACCGGCTGTGTTGAAACATTGAGAAGGGAATCGCACGTTTGAGGTGCTGGGCTAAGGCTGGCATCTGGCACCGCATTTCTTCTGAGCCGGCTCCTTTCCTTCCATACCGGACACAAGTGATAGCCACTGCTTCTGCGTAACATCGCATCCAGCGCAATACTAGTCCGGACGCCTCGATGTAACTACAGCGTCGACGCGTGACGTAGGATCCACGACTTGCAGTCTGCGGCATTCGTGAAGTGCCCTCCGTACGCTGGTGTCCTGGCTTCTACAATACTGAGGTACACGTTTTTGGGACGGTGAGGCACGTACGTGGCTGCTCGGCAAGCAGGGCTTCTGACGCCAGACAGACTTGTGGAACTTGGTTGCCCTGCAGGCAGCTGACGTCCGTTGGCCGTGTAGGGTGCAGGTGCAGGTGAAGGTGAAGGCATCTGGCGAAGCTCTCTAGACCTCGTGTCTTCCCATTAGCAGACTAGCAAAACATTTGTCCAGAATGACAATGGTCTTTCTCCCAGTAGCGGACACCAAAATACAAATGATGGGCTCGGGGCAGACATCCGTGAGGTCTGGATGAAAGACCCGACTCAAAGTAGCGTCTGGGAGACTGCTTATTAAGAAGGTATTGTTTTGGGATGAAGTACGTCGTACTTGGCTCCAGCACAGTGCCCCGTCCTCATTGTCACTTCAATCTTCTCAAAACATCTGGCACCTCCAAACTTACTTTCGTGTCCGTCAGGAATGTCCAGCCTCTAGCATAACGTCACCGGAATTTTCAACGGCAGCCTGCTTTGTGTCACAAGCGTTTGTTCACTTGCCACGAAGGGCACTTCAGTGCCGTGCTGCTCTCCAGGATTGTCTCTCTACTAATGGCAGCAATAGGTTTCCAATATTCCCACTACTTTTGGTGAGGACATCTCCAAGAGCAGCAAGTTCCCACGGTCAAGGACGCTTCCTTTAGGCAGGACGGCGAAAGAAGCCTTCCATACATTCACTTTTGTTGCAGAGAAATGTCTCCAACCATGCATCACGTTGTGTTCCAAATGCAGAACTCTTGCGACTGAGTATGTAATGGTAGGATCTCTGCCGTGTATACACCCAGTATTTTAGGAGCTGTAGCATTGCAGGCAGCCAGCCAGGATGAAACCTTCAGAATCACAGCCACTTCTGACTTGCTCCCTTTACTACCAGCTGATGGGCTGACGGTGACAAATTTAATAATGCTCGTCAACAGCACAGTCTTCACAATGTTCAGATACAAGCATTGCCGAAAGTTTCCCCACATACATTGTGGAGATTCAAAATACTACTACTACTACTACTACTAGAATGCCTGAGGAGGTCGTCCTCCCCATCAGAGAGAAGATTAAATAAAGAAAATGAAAGACACCCTCCGGCCTCGCAACCTAATACCGTCGGGGTCGAAAAAATCAAGAGTTGGCCAAGAGAGACCGACAGGAAAGGAAACAGAATACGCCTGACAAGGCAGAGGAAACAATGCCAGACGTCTCTAGTAGTGAGCAGACAGCGAGACAGATACAACTTTTTTAAAATGGTCAAATACTATTTGACAAACAGAACAAAGATATGTCATATGTAAATCATACAGTATTAAATTTATGCTGAGGCAACATGTTGACAATACCATGTTCTCTAATACTGCAAGAACATTCTCTGGTCATGATACAACTCAACAATGGGTACGTTGTTGCATTACAGGCAACATTACAAAACTGAATACCTCCAAGGTACCAGATACTTGTGCTGTTACATTTACTGAATCGTTTGAACAGTAATTTTTAGAACACAATGAAATTTACGATTTAAAGGCCTCTGTAGTCACTACAGGGTACACCACAGCTAAAAAATAAATCCTAGTATTAGAAGTATTTTCTTAACGTCGAGTACAGATGAAATAACTCTGCAGGTTGTTTGACCTGATCCTAATACACAAAATATTTCACATTACTAAATTGCAATCAGACTGTATGAAATACTGAAATATGGGAGGGGCGTTCAGTAAGTAATGCAACAATTTTTTTTTTTAAAGCAGGTTGGTTTCATTCAGGATTTCAATACACCATATTATTCCCTGCGATTCTGCCTACAAAACCTTACTTTTCAACGTAACTTCCGTTCAGTGCCACGACCTCGCTGGTAGGGCTCGCACGCCCACGCGACACCACAGCTTCACTCCGCTCTGCTGGTCGACGTCTCGTTGCACTGACAGCCTGCCTGCAGGGACAGATCTTCAGTGGACAGATCTTCAGTGGACAGATCTTCAGTGGACAGATCTTCAGTGGACAGATCTTCAGTGGACAGATCTTCAGTGGACAGATCTTCAGTGGACAGATCTTCAGTGGACAGATCTTCAGTGGACAGATCTTCAGTGGACAGATCTTCAGTGGACAGATCTTCAGTGGACAGATCTTCAGTGGACAGATCTTCAGTGGACAGATCTTCAGTGGACAGATCTTCAGTGGACAGATCTTCAGTGGACAGATCTTCAGTGGACAGATCTTCAGTGGACAGATCTTCAGTGGACAGATCTTCAGTGGACAGATCTTCAGTGGACAGATCTTCAGTGGACAGATCTTCCTGAGCCATCCGACAGTCCGGATCTCGCACCGTCTGGCTTCCATCTGTTTGTGCCGATGAAGTTTTCTACGCTCGTCTCGAGTGTGTAGACTCGTTCGAGGTCTTGCGATGCCACGGAGAAGGTGTTCATTTCCATTTGTGTGGCGACGAACGCGCTGGAGTCGTTCCTTCAGCTTCCTCACGGTGGCGCAACACACTTCAGAGATGACCTTCACACAGTGACGGAGGTAACCGAACATAGCAACACCTTCACAGTCTCAGAAGACCGCCACCGTGACTTTAGTGGGCCAGGATGTGGCTTCGAACTTTGTCTTCGGAAGAGATGGTATGGCGCCACCCACGTATTGCAGTTTTGTTTCTGGTTCGAAGTGACGCACCCACGTTTCGACGAAAATTCATCACCATCAGCCTAGTAACGCTGAGACAACTCGGCACTTCGATGCCCTTTACGGTCCTGAGTTGGGCGGCGAGGAAGCCAGCACGGCACACCCCCTACTGGTGGGCGGGTGTAGCAGCGAGGAGTCATCCGACGTGACCGGCGGGTCTCAGGATTGGCACCTGTGCTTTCTGCCTCTACCAGGTCTCCGTAGATGTTCTCCAGCGCACCGCGAATATCCGCGACGGTCTGGTTTTGCACCGAAAACTCGGCAGGTCTCTCCTCGGAGGCTACGTACAGTGCTGTCACTTATCGGAAATCCGCGGAATATTCCTACTTCGGTCCCTACAGTTTCATCATGCCCACAACAAATTGTGAATTTCTGGAACTGACATTGGCTGAGAAAAATGTGTCGCATTGCTTACTGAACGCCCCTCTTACACAGTGTTACAAACTCAGATTGTCATTACGTGGAAAAAGCATCACACAGAAATAATGTTGAGGGATATTACAAGTAGTGTGTCTAGAGACATTTTGGAGGAGAAAGTACTGCCATTGTGGCAGCTGTAGTAATGTGTGCGGATAACAGAAAGTACAGTAACTGCCTGTATACACAGGTTACATAACAGGAACTAAATATAACTTTCCAGAAATTATTCTGTGAGTTTCTAAATTATCTTAAAGTAAGTTTTCTACAAATAAAATTTAAAGACGTAATGACAATCATTTAGAAGCTCATTAAATTCCCAACTGTGCTTACACCTTCATCAACAATTTTTATATCTAAGTTTCACAATCTTATTTCGAGGCTCTGAGCTCTCATATAAACATTTTCTAAAAGATGTAAAAGAAAACATCGTCCACTTACAAATGTGTACCATGTTGCACGAGATGTGATGTACAGATTAAAGTATCAGCCCACACAGGAAGCCACACATGTGCAACATATTCTGTATCAAAGACAAAGGGAAGATCAGTACAGGATATGATAGTTCCATACCTAGTATAACTCAAGGACGAAGATTTCGTCCTTTCACTGCAGGACCGTACTGTATCGTGTGAGAACCACAACTAATCAAATCTACTAACACAGAATGAACGATTAATCAGCTGTTCCAACTTCAGCCGAAGACACACTAAAAGACAATGTACAAGTCTTCTCATACTTCAACATTAGGCACAGTACGTAGTTACCTGGATTGCCAATTAGTGTTAGTTGAATCTTACATTCTAAAATACATCAAAATGGTATAAACGCAGTTACTGGATTGTGAGTAATATTTATACACAGTGAGAAGACTGATAATATCCAGCCCCTCACGGTTTCCATCTCATCTTCGGGAAAATGGCACATATTTCTGCAAATACATGTATCAGTTGCTTACCTATGAAGTACAATTGTAAGAGTGACCTATAACTTAAGGAATAATAATATTTATGGCTACAAAAGTACATCTGGGTAAGAATTTCAGGCACGAGTGACGAACAACCAGATCATAAAAATATTCTCAAATTACGGTGCACAAGAAGTATCTTCCACATCAATCGTCTTCAGTACCTTTAGAGACAGACTAACGTATAGAACAGTTTCAGATTGACTGCTTTGCAAATGCCCAACTGTAGGAAAGGTTTGTGATTTCCAAAAATCTTTAAACATAATTTCAAGCTCTCATTATGAAACATTTAATATAAATTTTCTATATACATCTCGTACCACGATGTTAAACTTTTGTCATAAGGTTATACCTCCTAAGTACTAAATTATGACAGGAATTTAAATTTACTCCATATTTGTATGAAATAGTGAAAAATCAAAGAAAGCAGTTATATAGGCTACGTGCATCTGGTACTGTGTCATGAACCGGATTAGTCATTTAGTAATACAGACTGTAGTGTTTGGGTACAAAAACATTCTTCTGTCCTCCTGGATCCTTCAGCGACTGTGATGTGTACTGAGATCTGCCTGCAGTTGTGAATGGTGTGTGTACAGCAGAAATTTACCATATTTGCAGATGACGCCATCATTGTAACAGAATATCCGTCAAACAATCACCAACTACATTTCCACCAACATTCTGTAGCAGGTTTGTCAATTCCCTTCCTGCCAACGTAAGCAATGTACATCTGGTCACGAAAAGCCAAACAGAACACTCAGTGACACTGCTGGTTATTCAGATAGAGATTTGATATCATCAGGTTCTTAGGCATTCACTTACAGTGCAAATCACGCTGGGAACGTCACATTTATTGGACTGAGGAGTGTGTCAGCTCAGCATCTCTGGAGATTAAGAGGTCAGAGAGGTAGCTTATTCTGCTTCTGCACACTACCTACTGTCACATAGGACTATGTCCTGCGGGAACTCTCCTCTTAAACCGTTTTCACTGCTTCGTAGGGAGGTTAGAGTCGTGTACAGAGAGAGCCCGTGAACCTCCCGTTGCAAATAGTTTAGTCAGCTGAGAATATTTGCTACTGCTTCCCAACACCTATTTTCCCTAATATGTAGTGTGCCTAGAGACTAGATCTTTGGTAACAGAACTCTGCCGTCAACGTGTGTGGCACTAAACAGAGGAATTATGTGAACTGTGTGCGCTGCAGAGACGCTATGCCTGCTGCTTTCCACCCCCTTCCCGCTGAACTGAAAATCTTAATGAACAGTAAATATATATTTAAAACTAAACCACATAACTTTATCTCTAAACACTACGTCGGACAATATGTTTATAGACAACTCATCTAAGATATACCCAACAAATTTCCTAATTGACAAACGTTAATACTAGTATTTCAGAGCTCAGTGCAGCTTCACAGCCTTAAAGGGCACTACGTATGACTCGTGCGTTGTACTAGAAAAGCAACAACTGGCTAATCTCCTGACTTCGTGAGAAGAACATACCACTCAGAGAACGAATGACTGAACACCACATCAAAAGATCTCTACCAGGGCCAAACATTTACAGAAGTGGGACCAAGTATTAAAAAGCGTCAACTGAACTTTGAAGGTATTAGTCGATCAAAGTGCCAAATTCTAGGAAAGACACTGTTTAAGCATGTTATCAACACGGTCGTCCAGCAGTGAAGCCGTGCAAATAATAGCGATCATCTACGTGAAAGAGGAAAGTGGCTAGGTTGTGCAATATCGTCGATACAAAGTACCACCGTACCTATTGTGAAGGACGAGGACGAGTACACGGTTGAATATAATATAGCTGACAGCAACAATGTGCAATAGCGTGCGCGGCGAAAATGGTCAATAGAGTTTCTGGGTGGGTGAGCGGTAGTGGTTACTGAAGCACACGAAACCCGCCGCCTAGTCAGAGACTGCGGCGAAGGGTCGAACGGAATAAATGGAGAGCGTCTACTGCAGAGGTTAATGCAGCATCAAACGAGAGAGTAACAGTGATAATGGGCCTCAATTTTAGATAATGGAATTTTGAGCACAATGAACCCAATCAGGATTACATCCTGTGCCTTTTATCAAACAGTTCAAACATTTCAGAGACATTAAACCAAACAAGCTAAAATAGACACGTGCGTTAGCCACACGAAGTGTTAAGCACATATATGAGACAGTGTATCCGAAAATTATTCCGAACGCGAAGAATTTGAAACGGCATTCTCAAATTTTGGTCTCGAGAAAAAACAAAGGGATGTAAAGTCAAAGCTTCCAACATATGTCGGGGATAGAGTGCAAAATCAATGGCCACAACTTGCCACAAGCACAAGAAGTAATCTGAGAAGCCTTGATTTATTAAACCAAATGAAGTTTTGGAGACGGCCCTCTCCGAAACTAAAGTTATGGGAAATGGGTCAGAAGTCACAATGTCACAATGAAGACTATCAAGTGTAAACGCGTCACTGTCGCTAAAAACGAGAGAGAGAGAGAGAGAAGAAAGACTCAAATACATTTTAATGGTGGATTATCATTTGGGTCGAGGGGGCGGTCGACAGCATGGTCAGCAGATATCATTACCCTGTATCCCAATGTGGCCAGGTGCGCAGCAAAACACCACCCCTTGCCACAGTGTTGGAGCCGCTGTAAGGAGTCACGGACGAGCTGCATCAGCGGGTCTACCGGATACAGTTGGTGTAGTGCCTGCAGTGCACCAAGACAGTCGCAAGAGATAACAAAACTCGTACGGTGATGTCTGAACCCTCTCCAGTGCGATCAGAATGCCATACAACTCCACATCAGAATTTGTAAATTTTCCTGGAATACTCACTTTAAAAACCCTATCAGGGAAAACCACAGAACAAACGAGAGCATTCCCCTGCTGGGATCCATCTGTATAAATAACTATAAAACTATGGTACATACTTAAAATAGACGAAAAAGTTTTAACAACCAAGTCTGGAGTACAACTTTTCGTGTACCGTGTCAAGCTTAAAATCACTTTGGGCCTCTGAAGACACCAACACTGCACTTCGTTGCATCCCAGACAGATCCAGATCGTTTAGACAGTCTGTAGTATCTATACCAAATGGCTGGGTCGCTTGGGGCCGATTCCAGAACAGTAGTTCGAAGGTGGGTTGGATCACTGAACTAAATGCCAATGAGGTAACGCTGAAAGTTTCAGCGCCTGTCGAGCCCAAAGGACACGTCGCCAGCCTCTAGGCTGGTCCGAAAGGCTCCAGTCGATATCCGAATGCCCTCACGGTGGACTGCATCTAATATCCGGAGGTAGGAAGGACTGGCGGATCCGTAGACCACGCTGCCATAGTCTAAGCGTGATCGAACAAATGCCCTGTCAGCACTGTTTTCCGCCAGGGCACTTCAAAATGTTCAACAACCGGAAGCCCTTTACACACACACACACACACACACACACACACACACACACACACACACACACACACACACACACACACACACACACAGGTTTCCAGCCTCCTAGCCTCCTAATGGTCAGCTTTAGCGCCTCGTCGTCGCCGTAATATCAGAGAAAGAAGAAGATTGCAAAGTCATCCACAAACAGAGCATTTGACAGGGATCCTGACTGCAGAGGAAATGCCATTGATAGCGATGGCAAACTGTGCCACTGGGGCACCCCATTCTCCTGAACATGCCAGTCAGACATGGCATCACCAATGCGATAACGGAAACGCCGGTCCTCGAGAAAGGATTGGATCAGAAGCGGCAGGCGTCCACGTAGTTCCCATTCATGAAGTTGGCGAATGATGTACCTCCAAGTATGTCGTATGCTTTTTCGAGGTAAAAAAAACTATATGGTTTCGGCCTGAAGAGGACTCCTGTATCGCCGTCTCCAGTAGAATTGAGTTGTCAAAAGTGGAATGATAGCGTCCGAAACCGCACTGGGAGCGGCCCAGGTGGCTTCAGTACTCTAGCAGCCAGGCGAGGCGGCGGTTGACCGTGCGCTCAACAGTCTTACCTGTACAGCTGGTAAGGGTGACACTCCGATAACTTAGGGGCGCTATAGTCCTTGTCTGGTTTCCAGAATGGAATTAATATTGCCTCCTTGCAAGTCGTGGGGTACTGTCCTTCAAACCAGATCTAATTGAAACAGGAGAGGAACTGACCTTTCGCTTGAGGGCACAGATGACTAAGCACGGTATAGTGGGTATCATCAGGTCCTGGAGCAGTGTGTGTGGCTGCAGATAAAGCTGATTCCAGTTCCCATGTGCAGAATGGAAGGTTGCAGGCTTCCTCATTACACGAGAAGAAATTGAGCTTCCTCATCTCTGCAATCTGACGGAATACCTGAACAGCAGGAGCTTGTCTGGATGACTTAGTAACGGTAAAGAAGTTTGCAAAACCAAACTGTCTGATGGGATAGCAGCAATCAGCGATTGTATAATGTTACTTATAATCCGTCTTGAATGCAAATTTTTTTTATTCATATGAGCGGTTTATGTTCATCCAGAACAATCTTCAGATCTGTAACGATAATTATACTAGTTTACTATTTCACGAAAGCAAATCTTGTTCATCCTATCTAATCAACATCAAATGTACCAGAACGTACCTGATATTTCAGTTACAGGAGTAACCCGTCCAAATCCATCAAGTCTCATGCTGCGTCACAAAATTGGTTGGCAGAATGCACGTCATTTATATTAATTATAACACTATTACCAACAGGTGGCGTATGGAACATTTGTTACATTCCATTTGCACATGCTGTATTAAGTAGATTTTTTGATTAACTTATCTCCAAAAATACTTAAAATCTGTAGATGTCGAGGTTAAAATCTGTACTTATCAAAATTATCCGTGGTTCCCGCCATTTCGGTGTTGTGCCGCGATCCGCTCAGTTGTCTGATGTCCATCGCCTCAAAGCACTCGGTCACGAACATTGAACACAATTTAGACATCCTGTATAGTGCTCGTAAGGGTAGGTTTAAGATTTTGGAGGAAATTGAAATATACACCCACAAAAATAAAGATCCAGATTTAATCCTCAACGAGCAACACAAAAGTTTTGTCTCAAGTACAGATAGTGTTGAGGATCAATGGACAAAGTTCAAAACCGTCGAACAATATGCATTAGATCTGACTGAGGTTAACAGAATCATAGTAAATTTCACTGCCGCATTCGCAATCCGTACACTCACTCACTGGGAGAGGAAGTACATATTCACAGAAGAAGACAGCATTTCCACCCAAAAGTTTCGTTCTTATTGGGAATACATATCGTAACAGATCATAAAACACTTTCATTCTTACTAAATTTGTACCTAACGAACAGCAGGCCAACGCAATGGTTGTTAGCGCTTCAAGAGTGTGATTTTGAAATTCATTACATACCGGTACAACAAAAATAATTGATCAGATGCTCCTTAAAGATTATGAGGGGGAAAGAAATGCGTTAAAGTCGTGCGTATGAGCAAAAGCAAAAAGCAAGTGATCATTCTTCTTGTGAGGGATGTACAGGGCGAGGTTTTCACAGAAAAATTTCTCCGTAATATCAGATGGGAGCAGGTGGTGATCGAAATTCTTAAGACTACTAAAAAAATATCATCCTGATGCAAAGTGTACTTTAAAATGCCAACACCTTTCTCGTTGTACAAAAAACCCAATTTGTGAAGAATGATGGTAGAAGAGCAGGAGCTTTCAAAAAGCGGCTGAACATTTGAATATTTTATCCCAATTGCGTTCACGATAAACCACCCCCCACTCCCAGTCCTGTAAGTGTGGGAGCGTAATTAACGAAAATAAAACCCAAAAACTTAAGGTCTCGTCTCCCCTCTTATTCTGAAACCTCGAAAAAATAATAGCGTTTATATCACATCACAGTGGTACCATCGCTGTGACCAAGCCATCGGCAGTACGCCCATTATTTACCGTATTTAACAATTTCCTTTTTATGTTAATTGAATCAAATTCGTGGATTAACATAAGAAAGGTACAACTTTGAACATGGCTGACGTTTGCAGCAATCTATACACAAATTTGAAAAATATGTAAAAATCAGCCAACCGGTTGCATAGGTTTTCTATATACCTTCACCAGGTTTCGTCACCGGTGTTACTTATGTTTTAATGCTTGACCTTTTGAAGAACATTATGTTTTATATTTTAATGTATGACTTGAGCAACTCAGCTCTGAAATCACTGTGCATCTTTGATATGTTCTTCATGTAATTACCTTACCTTGAGATGAAGTCACCCTTAGAAGTGAGGAAACCTGGTCAAGGTATATAGAAAACCTATGCAACCGGTTGGCTGATTCTTACATATTTTTCAAATAAGAAAGGTAAATGGTTCAAATGGCTCTGAGCACTATGGGACTTCTGAGGTCCTCAGTCCCCAGAACTTAGAACTACTTAAACCTAACTAACTTAAGGACATCACACATCCATGCCCGAGGCAGGACTCGAACCTGCGACCGGAGGGGTCGCGCGGTTCCAGACTGTAGCGCCTAGAACCGCTCGGCCACCCCAGCCGGCCGAAAGGCAAACGAACTACATATTATAAAACAGTTTTGTAGCAACCCGTGTTCACTCAGGTACGAGCAGCCCTTACCGGCTTGCCATCTTATTTATTACTTTTCATGACGTCTCCTTTCCGGCTTAGAATTTTTTTAGAATGTGACTTAACTACTGCATCTCTTTCCAGTCAGTACACACTTCAGTTTATTAATGTCTTATATACCTATTATGTTATAGAACAGTTTAATTCTGAAGACGACGCTCGTAGTAGCGTCGAAACCTGGTGAATTTTGACTTAATATTTGTGACTGAGGGGTTATTTGTTCTAATATAATTCTGACACGGTCACTGAACCTCAGCAGCGATGTTCAAAGTTTATTATAAAACCAGCAAGAGAAAAATAAATATGACCCATTGAGCAGCTATAACATTTTCAGTTCGTGCAGAATATAAAACATTTATGTTAGCGTCTTAACAATAGGTACCGAAAAAGAAATGGTGTTAAACTAGTACTATTTGAAGAGGTAGTATCGAAGGAAATTGAAGATCCGAAATGTGAAATAATTTGGGTGAAGGTCACGGTTAAAGCAGGCACAGACATGGTAATTGGATGTGTCTATAGGCCCCCTGGCTCAGCAGCTGTTGTGGCTGAGCACCTGAAGGATAATTTGGGAAATATTTGGAGTAGATTTCCCCACTATGTTATAGTTCTAGGTGGAGATTTTAATTTGCCGGATACAGACTGGGAGACTCAAACGTTCATAACGGGTGGCAGGAACAAAGAATCAATTGAATTTTTTTTTAAGTGCTTTATCTGAAAACTACCTTGAGCAGTTAAATAGAGAACCGACTCGTGGCGATAACATTAGACCTTCTGGTGACAGACAGACCCGAACTATTTGAAACAGTTAACGCAGAACAGGGAATCAGCGATCATAAAGCGGTTAATGCATCGATGATTTCAGCCGTAAATAGAAATATTAAAAAGGGCAGGACGATTTTTCTGTTTAGCAAAAGTGACAAAAAGCAGATTACAGAGTTTCCAGAATGAGTTTGGAAGGTAGGAGACGAGATACTGGCAGAAGTAAAGCTGTGAGTACCGGGCGTGAGTCGTGCTTCGGTAGCTCAGATGGTAGAGCACTTGCCCGCGAAAGGCAAAGGTCTCGAGTTCGAGTCTCGGTCGGGCACACAGTTTTAATCTGCCAGGAAGTTTCAGATTACAGAGTACCTTACGGCTGAACACAAACGTTTTGTCTCAAGTACAGATAGTGTTGATCAGTGGACAAAGTTCAAAACCATCGCACAATATGCGTTAGACGAGTATGTGCCAAGCAAGATCGTAACAGATGGAAAAGAGCCACCGTGGTGCAACAACCGAGTTAGAAAACTGTTGCGGAAGCGAAGGGAACTTCACAGCAAACAAACATAGCCGAAGCCTTGCAGACAAACAAAAATTACGCGAAGCGAAATGTAATGTGAGGAGGGCTATGCGAGAGGCGTTCAATGAATTCGAAAGTAAAGTTCTATGTACTGACTTGGCAGAAAATCCTAAGAAATTTTGGTCAAAGCGGAAGGTGGATCAAAGCAAAATGTCCAGACACTCTGTGACCAACATGGTACTGAAACAGAGGATGACAGACTAAAGGCCGAAATACTAAATGTCTTCTTCCAAAGCTGTTTCACAGAGGAAGACTGCACTGTAGCTCCTCTAGATTGTCGCATAGATGACAAAATGGTAGATATCAAACTAGATCACAGAGGGATAGAGAAACAATCAAAATCGCTCAAAAGAGGAAAGGCCGCTGGACCTGATGGGATACCAGTTCGATTTTACACAGAGTACGCGAAGGAACTTGCCCCCCCTTCTTGCAGCCGTGTACCGTAGGTCTCTAGAAGAGCGTAGCGTTCCAAAGGATTGGAGAAGGGCATAGGTCATCCCCGTTTTCAAGAAGGGACGTCGAACAGATGTGCAGAACTATAGACCTATATCTATAACGTCGATCAGTTGTAGAATTTTGGAACACGTATTATGTTCGAGTATAATGACTTTCCTGGAGACTAGAAATCTACTCTGTAGGAATCAGCATGGGTTTCGAAAAAGACGGTCGTGTGAAACCCAGCTCGCGCTATTCGTCCACGAGACTCAGAGGGCCATGGACACGGGTTCACAGATGCCGTGTTTCTTGACTTCCGCAAGGCGTTCGATACAGTTCCCCACAGTCGTTTAATGAACAAAGTAAGAGCATATGGACTATCAGACCAATTGTGTGATTGGATTGAAGAGTTCCTAGATAACAGAACGCAGCATGTCATTCTCAATGGTGAG
Organism: Schistocerca serialis cubense; assembly: GCF_023864345.2. Taxonomy (NCBI): domain Eukaryota; kingdom Metazoa; phylum Arthropoda; class Insecta; order Orthoptera; family Acrididae; genus Schistocerca; species Schistocerca serialis. The sequence goes on along the minus strand of NC_064649.1, from coordinate 188,511,856 downwards.
AAGTCTTCCGAAGTAAGAGTGATTTTAGGTGTGCCGCAGGGGAGTGTCGTAGGACCGTTGCTATTCACAATATACATAAATGACCTTGTGGATGACATCGGAAGTTCACCGAGACTTTTTGCAGATGATGCTGTGGTGTATCTAGAGGTTGTAACAATGGAAAATTGTACTGAAATGCAGGAGGATCTGCAGCGAATTGCCGCACGGTGCAGGGAATGGCAATTGAATCTCAATGCAGAGAAGTGTAATGTGCTGCGAATACATAGAATGATAGATCCGTTATCATTTAGCTACAAAATAGCAGGTCAGCAACTGGAAGCAGTTAATTCCATAAATTATCTGGGAGTACGCATTAGGAGTCATTTAAAATGCAATGATCATATAAAGTTGATCGTTGGTGAAGCAGATGCCAGACAGATTCATTGGAAGAATCCTAAGGAAATGTAATCCGAAAAGAAAGGAGGTAGGTTACAGTACGCTTGTTCGCCCACTGCTTCAATACTGCTCAGCAGTGTTGGATCCGTACCAGATAGGGTTGATATGAGAGATAGAAAAGATTCAACGGAGAGCAGCGCGCTTCGTTACAGGTTCTTTCAGTAATCGCGAAAGCGTTACGCAGATGGTAGATAAACTCCAATGGAAGACTCTGCAGGAGAGACGCTCAGTAGCTCGGTACGCGCTTTTGTTGAAGTTTCGAGAACATACCTTCACCGAAGAGTCAAGCAGTAGATTGCTCCCTCCTACGTATATCTCGCGAAGAGACCGTGAGGATAAAATCAGAGATTAGAGCACTCACAGAAGCATACCGAAAATCCTCCTTTCCACGAACATTACGAGACTGGAATAGAAGGGAGACCCTGTAGAGGTACTCAGGGTACGCTCCGCCACACCGTCAGGTGGCTTGCCGAGTGTAGATGTAGAGGTATACTGTACACATTTGGAATTTTGAAAACTTGTATTGTCTTTGGAATGGTTGTCAGGCATCTGGTAATAACTCTTGATGACGGGTTTCCTGTGACGTGAGGTGGTTGAGGAGGGAGCAGGCAGAGCACGTATCGCCGCCTTTTGGTCATTGTTCTCGGCTGGGTAAGGCTTCAGCATATTATAAGCCATCCGCGTGCTCAAGTGTTAGCGTGTGGTCAACTAGATTGGACAGTCATTTCAGCTCATCAATTTGCAACTTCATATTTGCTTTTGGTGCTGAACATTGAAGTCAGTCCGAATAGCAATTCAACAGCAACTATTAAAACTGAGGAATTGTTTCCTGTCAACGTTGTTTGAATGAGTGACATGTTCCCTGCTGCCTGTGCGTGCTCTGCTTCCTCTGACCGCACTGCTGTTTCAAATCACATTTGTTACCCTGCCTGTGTATAACATTAGCCTCTGTAGTTGTCACTACATCCCTGTCATAATAGCCTGTTACGCTATCATTCAGTTTAGAATTTGATACGTGTTTAGAAATTCAATCACCGAATTTACCTTAGGGTGGGCCTTTATGATTCACATATTTCTTTAGGGCAAAATGCAACGTTGCACAACCAGACGCCTACATTAGCAACAGAGCCACTAAAGAAAGATAATTTACTGAAATGAAAAACAGTTCCAGATACCTCTGACACTAGTGATGTATATACGCCGACTGAAGTGGCGAATGAAAATTTTTACGAATGGCTGGATTCGAACCCAGGCCCCTTGTTCACTAGGCAGACACCCTAACCCCTACGCCACCCTGTCAGTGGTTTCGCAGAATCGCCCCGACTACCCTAGCACGCTTCCATCCTCCATCGTTCCACATCACACTTGGTATTCCCAAAAAGCTAAAAGCATTGCTGAGGCTCTCCAACTGTATAGGAATAGCACCTCGGCATCTAATGGAATCTAATTTGTTACTATCCCGGCACGGCAGGATATGCACACACCTGTAGTTTCATTTGCCTCTACTTTATAATTTTGTTATAAAACTGGCAGCCAGAGGCTGAAGGAGCCATGGCCTGCGCGACCCACGGCTGCCGGCTCTTCTTCAGAGCCTATCGCCACAGCAGGTAAGCCCTCCTGTGTTCCAGTTAAAGGAGGGAAAAAACAAGGAATCCCAGTAGAATGCTACACCACGATGCCAGATCCCATCGTGCCATCAGACTCAGAACCCAATTTCGTTCGTGTTCTTCCATTCCAAACGGAGGAGGTAGAACAAAATATTGGTCATCAGTAGAGGGAACTATAAACAGTGGTAAGCCGTGGTGGATGCCGTAACGAACAACACGACTCCCGAGATTAAGACGAGCCTCCTGTGAGCACGATCATTTTCGGAGGCAAAATATTCGTCATACAGTTTGAGAGATCAGGAAAGAACATGCAAGAACAAGACTTCAACTGTTTTCAGTTCAAACTCTTCCTTTATCGCCTGGTAGTAACATCCACCCTAGCACTTTGATAGGACCGTGACTACTCACTGCCTCGATTGTTGCTTAAGTAGGGGGGTTTAGGTTTTGATGTTGCTAACGTCACGTAGCGCTCTGTATGAAAATCACTGGCTGTGCTGTGTGCAGTCTGTGGATGGTTGGCATTGTTGGAATATCCGCTATTGTAGTGTTAGGCAGTTGGAGGTGAGCCGCCAGCAGTGGTGGATGTGTGGAGAGAGATGGAGTTTTGAGAGCGGACGATCTGGACGTGTGTCCGCCAGAAACAGTAAATTTGTAAGACTGGATGTCATAAACTGATATATTTATTATGACTTTTGAACACTATTAAGTTAAGTACATTGATTGTTCTCTATCAAAATCTTTCATTTGCTGACTATGCCTATCAGTAGTTAGTGCCTTCAGTAGTTAGAATCTTATTTAGCTGACGGTATTGGCGCTCGCTGTATTGCAGTAGTTCGAGGAACGAAGATTTTTGTGAGAGATTCATTTTGTAGGGATTTTTGTCAGTCAGATTGCATTGCGCTAAAAATAGTGTCAATTTAGTGTTGATCGGAATAAGTAAAGAGCGAAATGTCTGTACATTCAGTTCTGCTCAGCTGTTTGAAAATCAAATAACCTAAGATGTTTATCAGCACTGTCATTCATTAATTATTCAAAGGTGATGTTTCAGTTGCTCGAGGTTGATGCCCAGGTCCTTAAAAGAGGAATTGGCTACCAGCACCCAGCCTCTTCCTTACAGGTCTCACATCTGTCAGGTGTTCCTTTCAGCCTACAGGTCACAGCCAATGTAAGCTGGTATCAAACACCACGCCCAGAAATTTCCAACAATCTGATTTTTTAAAAGTCTCTCCCATTTCCTCAGAAATCTTAGTTCCTGACAACCCACGCAGTCCTGCGGAACTGATCATACGGGGTGCTTCACGAAGACATCCAGACATTTTAATGTCTTGTTCTACAAATAAGACTAAAGGAGGAAGTTTACATGAGCATAGGTTCGCAAATGTTTAGTTGCACAGTTACACCTAATAAAATATTTTACCTGAATTTTAGCAACTTTGCTAATGCTAAGCCATCGCAAAACTATACGGCGTTAAAGTGAACCATAATTTCCATTTATATTGTTATTGGTCTGGTGAATCTAATGAAGCATGTCCCAGGCGTGTATCTGCATTACTTGCCCTTATTATGAATGCAATATACGAAATTAAGAACCACCCTGCGAAGCTGAAACGAGCAACAAAATCTGTTCATACACGTACAGCTAAATGCACTGAACTCTGTGGAGACATTTTTGAACATTTATTGAGAAATTGTATGTACACTGAACAACTCCCTTAACACTGTGTTTTGTTTTCAGGTCGAACGTGAATTAACGTATGGCATGGTATTAACAAAAGCGGGTTATCTGACATTCACACACATTCAGTTAACGTTATTACCATCATTTTTCGAAAATTAAATTCTCTAAAGCTTCTGTTTGTCTAAAGTTTGAGAAAGAAATTGGGTCAAGTAGTTAATAAATTACAAATTGTACGAAATTACTTCTTTGCCCCTCTGAATGTTTTGGAAAACTACTGCAGATACACGTCTGGGACATGATTTATTAGAGTCACCAGACCAATAACAAAATAAATCTTTCTTTGCTTTAACCTCGTATAGTTTTGAGATGGCTTCATATTAGCGAAGTTGTTAAATTTCAGGTAAAATCTTATTAGCCATAACTCCATAACTAAACATTTGCAGACCTATGTTCATATGAACGTTTTTCTTTAGTTTTACTTGTAGACTGACATATTAAAATATTCGCAAAATTACGTGTAAGGCTAACGCACGTGATACCAGAAACCCATTGCGAGGCCGACATTTAAGCATTCCAAGGCCTTGTACAAGAACCGGACTAGCTGCCGAGGACACTCAAATATCTGAAATTCAGTTGTTTTGTCTGTATGACAAAACACTTATGAAATTTATGTACCATCCGATTGCCACGGACCCCAAAGGCATTAAAAAATTGTGGGAGTTAAGTTTAGTATGAACAGCCATGACCAGGTGAGACCATTTGCATACAGTGGTGTAAAGATTGTGGAGGTTACATCTGTGAACCCAGGATATAATCCTACGGCAGAGTGTCTGGCAACAGTGACAAGTGGCAATTGAAGCAACAGGGGATTTTCTCGAAAATGAGTTGGTGCCACCATTTTGTTCTCTGTGCTGCCATCTATCGATTACGCTCTTAAAACACGAACAAAACAGGTTTTTTCTGCCCTAGAATGTACCTCGAAAACCGTCTACAGATGCAAAACTGTCCTTCCACTTCTGGTTGCAAAGCAAAAAAGTTAATCCATTGTATGATAAAGAAGTAGAACTTTATGTATCCTTAGCATGCGCCATTATTAAAAAGGTTTGAAAATACAAAACTCTTTGTATACATTATGTATTTTGTCCGAATAACACAGTCTTCCCAGCTTATTACTTCATAAACTTTACGTTTGAGCCTATGGGTGGCGATTTGTCAAGTTGTCCTTACTGCAAACTAATGTGAAAAGAGTTGCACGTCAACTGTTACCTAGCCATATTGGCGTGTCGTTCTTGGCTTGGGTTGTTCGGGAGTTATGGAGAACGTTTGTGGTATTGTTGCTGGATAAAATACGAAGAGTGCTTTATCATTTCCTCCATGATCATGGATGCTACTGATAGAACCCATGTACAATCAGTTACAAAAGAAAAAGGTCGTAAAAGTCTGCCATTCCTTCTGGCTGGAAGAGGAACAAAACGAAACACATAGTTAAGATTTAGTCCTCAACCCCAGTATTTTATGCTATTTCACTGCATGGAAATAACATAACGAACATTTCTGTAAACAGTAACTTACACTGCGATGTTTTAGGTTTATGTTAATGTAAACTATAGTCATTTTATATGGCTGCAGACAGGAACGATTTTCGTGATTGAACAGTGCATCACTGATTATATAATCATTTGTTTAGGAAAACTTAGTACAGTATATGATTTTTTAGTGCATTATCCTAGCTTCTTATTAGTACTGTTCTTTGGTAGATATTCCGCAAGTGGATTTCCAGTTCGTACCCATTGCAAGCATGCAGCTTCATCAGTATACCAGTGTGCAAGAGTATCAATGCAGAATATAAGGAGATCACACCGGGCCTTTTATAAAGTTGCAGACAAAATTAAACAGGACACACACACACACACACACACACACACACACACACACACACACACACGCGCACGCACAGTCTAATCTCCGAGGAGGCGTCGCATTGAAGCAGCAGATTCCAGTAAAAACAAAAGCTTCAATCAGATACTATTTGCTCATTCTGAAAGCAGTGACCTAACTCAGCAATTGCGCGTGCGCCAAAAGATATTTACTAGTGTTCTTGGCATATAAACAGCGAGAATACGAAGAGTCTGTACACGGTACTTACAGACAGAAGCTCCAATTGAAAGACGAGGTGGAGACCGAATGGCGAATATTTATCAAGGAAAACGGGGTGTGGTTAAGAAGTTTGAGAAGCTGAAACCAGTGCAATCACACGCTACTGCTGTGGAAAAAACATTAGTAGACTATGTCCAGTGAATTATCGATCGCAAAGCTCTGCAAAATGTTTAATGCGGATCCAGAGAAAACTGTGGATAAAGTTACATACGAGTTTTTCAGATTTATTTTTATATCTGATAATATCAGTTTCGCTTCCCCGGAAACCGACTGTTGCTCAGTGTGCATCAGTTTAGAACAAATACAGCAATTAACCCGAACAACTGGACATGAGGTGAAGAAACAAGAGTTAACACAACTTGCTTTATACAAAGCTAAGGCAAATGCTTTTTATGATATACTGGAAGTTGAGGACAATGGTGAAATAACCCTGACATTTGACTGCTAGAAAACTCTTCCACTACCTAAACTGCAAGATCAAAGTGCTTATTATACACGTTAAATATACGCGTATAATTTTACAATCTGTCAAGGACCATCTGGTTCATTGCAAAACAAGAACACATTTATATACACATGGAAAGAAACAGACTTTGCAAAGGGATCCAATGAAATTGTGTCTTGTGTACATCACAGGTTAACATCTACAGACGTAACTACCATCCGACTGATGTCAGTTGTGGAGAGCAAAACAAAAACCAAACGATGTTGGGTATGCTGTGCTATTGGCTAACACGAGAAGCTCCTGTCTACGTGAAACGAGTGAAGATATTTTATCGAATGGTTGAACATTCGTTTCTACCATCCGACAATTTTTGGCCAAACAAAAGTTCACCGAGTGAATACAATGAAGTGTTTGAGGATCACGGAATAGTTTTGCAATTAGGAATAGATATCTGTGTTGGAAGGCTGACGTAATTCTGTCAGACAGCAAAGGGCTTGGAAGAGCAGTTGAACGGAATGGATAGCGTCTTGAAAGGAGGATATAAGATGATCAACAAAAGCAAAACGAGGATAATGGAATGTAGTCGAATGAAGTCGGGTGATGCTGAGGGAATTAGATTAGGGAATGAGACAAAGTAGTTAAGGAGTTTTGCTATTTGGGGAGCAAAATAACTGATTATGGTCGAAGTAGAGACGATATAAAATGTAGACTGGCAATGACAAGGAAAGCGTTTCTGAAGAGAAATTTGTTAACATCGAGTATAGATTTAAGTGTCAGGAAGTCATTTCTGAAAGTATTTGTATGGAGTGTAGCCATGTGTAGAAGTGAAACATCGACGATAAATAGTTTAGACAGGAAGAGAATAGAAGCTTTCGAAATGTGGTGCTACAGAAGAATGCTGAAGATTATATGGGTAGATCACATAACTAATGAGGAGGTACTGAATAGGATTGGGGACAAGAGGAGTTTGTGGCACAACTTGACTAGAAGAAGGGACCGGTTGGTAGGACATGTTCTGAGGCATCAATGGATCACCAATTTAGTGTTGGAGGGCAGCGTGGAGGGTAAAAATCGTAGAGGGAGACCAAGAGATGAATACACTAAGCAGATTCAGAAGGATGTAGGCTGTAGTGGGTACTGGGAGATGAGGCTTGCACAGGATAGAGTAGCGTGGAGAGCTGCATCAAACCAGTCTGAGGACTGAAGACCACAACAACTTTGTAATCACATTCAGTTTTAGTCATTAAATCTTTCGTAACACTATTAAGGTGTGTGTGTTTTTATGTAATGATAATATATGCTCATCGATCTCTACAGAGGCATAACTCCGCAGATCCCCGGGAACAGAGGCAAAACTCCGTGAAATCAAATTATTTTAGGTAATTACTGGCAAAATAAAAGCCAAATTTTTCAGGGATTGTCAGAAATAAACTCCTTTGGTAAGCATAAATCTACGATTAAAAAGAATTTCGAATATCTTTCATATGAAGTAAGAAGTTTTTTGCGTTTCCTGAAAAAAATGTTTTAGTGCACTCACTGCATTTTGCTTCTGGACACCTCAGATACGCAGGGATTGTTAGAAGTAGAAGACAGACATCAGGCCTGATTTTCGTTGAAGTCTTTCTCTCTTTCATTCTTGATATTTAATATCCCATTTCGCTCTTTAAGTGATATCGCATTCGGTAGCTGCGAGGAGGGTATCTCGCCAAACCTGTCACAACCAATAACGAAAGATGTGGGGAGGAGGAAAGTTTGAATTCGAATTACTTTGGTGATGATGCTGTAGTCCACAGTAAAGTAGTATCACACGAAAGTTGTGAACAAATCAATGAGGATTTGCAGAAAATAAATGCATAGTGTAATGACTGGCAGTTATCTCTCAATATTAGTGTAACCTACTGCGTATAACAAGGCGAAAATCCCCATTAATGTACGAGTACAAAATAAATGCCCAGTCCTTGAAAGCAGTAACATCCGTCAAGTATCTGGGTGTGACTATTCGAAATGATCTCAAATGGAATGATCAGATTACACAAGTAGCGGGCAAGGCGAACTCTAGATTGCGGTTTATTGGTAGAATCCTGAAGCGATGCAGTCCTTCAACAAAGGAAATTGCTTACAATACGTTAGTTTGTCCAGTCAGTATTTTTCGTCTGTATGGGAGCCTTACCAGTTGGGTCTCATTCAAGAGAATGAAGAGATCCAAAGAAGAGCGGCAAGATTCGTGACCGGTACATTTAGTCATCGCGTGAGTGTTACAAATATCAAACGAAGTTTGAAGTGGGACACACTTGCAGATAGACGACGCACTAAACGGAAGAGGCTGCTCACTAAATTCCGGAATCCGATCTTCGCCGAGGATGTAGATCATATACTATTACCACCAACTTTCCACTTTCGCAATGATGACCATTCAAATGGTCAGTCGTTTTTCCCTCGTGCGATCCGCGAGTGGAACAAAGGGGGGAAGGGGGGGGGGGAGAATATGACTTTGGCGCGAACTGCTCCTCAGCCACACACCGTTTGGTGGCTATCTGAGTATATATGTAGATCTACATGTGGCAGTGACCTATGTTAGCAGCAACTTCCCATGGTTGCACTTCTTACATACAAAGTAACGTAAGCTTTTCTTATTGTTATAGTTAAGAGACTCAACTACCGAAGACTAATTTGAAAAGTATTTTACTCTGACAAAAGATTTACGCTCTTCGCTCATTAGCTTTAGTAATAGTTACTTTCTAAGAGCCTTCAACATCGCAGCGCGTCAGCAATCGTTGGTTAATATATTAAAAACTAAAAACCCGCCTAGACTGCGAAAAAGCGCCTAGTGGTAAGTGTTACCCCTGGTTTCGGCGTAGATAATTACACCTTCAGAACAATAAAACCCATAAGTGCCTAGAAAGACCTTTGTCTATTAAAAGAACACCATAGCTACACATTTATAAATCAAAGAGAAATGGAAACACAAACAGTACATACGTACGAAGTCAAAACCACTACTTAATGGCGTACGCTCCAGCCCAGACCGGCCCATGTTCGATAAACTGCAGCCAAGCTACAAACTGTCGCTCACTTGCAAGCCTGACCCGTTACCAGCAGGTGGCCAACAGTACGTGGCAGAACTAAAATAACGACCGCTTGTTCACGGCGTTTCAGGCTAGTATCTGTGAGCGAACTGGGGACAGAAAAATTTTAGTATTATCGCTAAAATCAAATTGTTGTTTCTCGCTATCATTGGCTACATGAAATTATCCTCTCATTGACTACACGAGCTGCCCTGTTACCAATCAATGAGCAGTCCTGGTTGGCACTTTGTTTCAGATTATAGGCGACACAAGCAGATTCCAAACGAAGAAAGAATGACAGAAAAATTAGACAAAACAAAGTCAATACGACAGTGACAATGACAAAATAATTAACTTAATAGAACAAATAAAGTCTCGATCAGACTTAGAAATAAAATTTTGCTGTATTTTGCGGGGTTCGAACCTATGGACTTTCACATCTCAGTTTTTACGCTAACCTCTGTGCTACACTACTACATGGTGTCTGGTTATATCTGACTATGGCGACCCAGTCAATGATTAATGTATGGTAGCCTTTAAAAATCGAACTTCGCATAATGTGGCAAGCTTATCTAAAGTAAACCAGCCTCTGTAATTGTAACTTTTACACATCGCCAAATGACATATTGTGTAGAAGACTCCAATGGCGTGGTTAGTGCTGTGTATGAAACTTGTGTATTTCATTAGCATCGTACGTGTGCGGGAGCCCCCCCCCCGCCCCCCTCCCGCACACGTACGATAGTCGGTTGGTGTTATCACATGTGATGGAATACAAAATAATTGGCCAAATCCAGGATTGAGATCTACACACATCAACAAAAAAGCCGGACAAAGATTACTGGAAATGAACTGACAAAGTACTATCGTAGTTCGTCAACAGTGAACACTCCAGGCATAATGTTGAGCACTCCAATTGAAGAAAACCAGTTCGAATGTGTTGGTTGGTTGGTTTAAAGGTGGGAGAAGGGACCAAACTACATGGTCATCGGTCCCTTGTTCCTAATAAAACAATGGCACAAGTGTGAGAATAAAATAGACGAGACATAACACAAAACGGCAAGGAAAAGCCACAAAAAACGAAGGGAAGGCAACACTAAAAGGAACAAAGGAAGACAAGAAAAGACGCTAGAAACAGAAGAGAGTAAAACGTGAAAGCAGATTACAGTGGCTGGCCAACCACGAGAACAAAAAGGGAAAGCCAGCCACTCTGCAGCACATTAAAACCTCCACCCTAAAAGCACTAGGGTGTAGGACACTGAGGGACGAAGGACATGCGCTAAAACCTACATAGAAGTATAAAACCCACTCTCGGGGATAAAACGTAAAACTGAAGCTGCTGTGGAGGTATTGTCGCCCAACATCGAAGGCAGGGTGCTGGGAAAGTTAAAAGTCTGCCGCAGAGCGGCTAGAAGTGCGCAGTCCAGCAAGAGGTGGACGACCGTCATTTGGGAGCCACAGCGACACTGAGGTGGGTCCTCGCGACGGAGTAGGTGACCGTGCGTTAGCCACGTATGGACAATGCGGAGCCGGCAGAGGACAACTGATTCCCTGCGAGAGGCTTGCATGGAAGACTTCCACATACTCAGTCTCCTTAATGACACGCAGGTCGTCGTGCATGCTGTTACGCCATTCCGTCTCCCAAAGCCGGAAAACCCTGCGATGTAAGACAGAACGCAGGTCAACTTCAGAGATGCCTATCTCTAGAAGCGGCTTCCGCGTCTCCTATTTGGCCAGATTGTCGGTACGTTCGTTGCCGGGATTCTGACGTGTCCTGGGGTCCACACAAACACCACGGAAGAGCGGGACTGTTCCATGGCATAGACAGACTCCTGAATGTACGCTACCAGAGGGTGGCGAGGGTAGCACTGGTCGATAGCTTGTAGGCTGCTCAGCGAGTCAGTACACAGGAGAAATGACTCGCCAGGACATGAGCGGATGTACTAAAGAGCACGAGATATGGCCGCCAGCTCTGCAGTGAAAACACTCCAGCCAACTGGCAAGGAGTGCTGCTCAACATGTCCTCCATGACCATATGCGAAGCCTACGTGACCATCAGCCATTCAGCCGTCGGTGTTAACCACCTCAGAGCCCTAGAACACGTCAAGAAGAGGAAAGGACAGCAGAGAGCGGCAGGGTTAACGGAGTCCTTAGGGCCCAGCAAAAGGTCCAGACCAAGCTGCGGCCGAGGCGTACACCATGGAGGCTTACGTGAACAGACTGCAAGTAGGTGGTAAAGGGAAGGGACTCCATTTCGGTGAGAAGGTACCGCACACGAACTGTAATCGTTAGCCCCGATCTGGGCCGCCGATGCTGGAGATGGACTGCCGCAGGTGGGAAAAGGGAGACTAATTCGGATGCTCAGGGGAACTATGAATGTGTGCTGCGTAGCTGGCGAGCAGCTGCGCACGTCTGATCTGCAGTGGAGGGACCCCAGCCTCCACCAGTACGCTGGTCACCGGACTCGTCCTAAAGTCTCCTCTCGCTAATCTAACCCCACAGTGGTGCACAGGGTTGAGTAAACGCAATGCTGAAGGCGCTGCCGAACCATAAACCACACTCCGGTAGTCAATTTGGCATTGCACAAGGGCTGTGTAGAGCTGCAGCAGTGTAGAGGAATCTGCACCTCAAGTCGTGTTGCTCAGGCAACACAGGGCTTTGAGGAGCTGCCAGCACTTCTGCTTAAGCTGACGAAGATGATGGAGCCGAGTCAATCGAGCGTCGAAAACCAGTCCTAGGAATTTGTGTGTCTCCACTACAGTGAGTGGATCATCATTAAGGTAAACAGCGGGTTCTGGATAAACGGTACGATGCCGACAGAAGTGCACGACAAACTACTCTCCAGCTGAAAACTGGAAGCCGTGGACTACAGGCCAGCCTTGTGGATGGCTCCCTGGAAGCGCCGCTCAGCAGCAGTACGAAATGCTGAAGTCTTCTGCATACAGAGAAGGCGAGACGGAGGGCCCAACACTAAAAATAGAGACACTCAATACGGAGCCCTGCGGGACTCCATTCTCCTGGATTGGGTGGAAATATGGGAGGCACCAACTTGGACATGGAAAGTATGGAGCGACAGGAAGTTTTGGATAAAAATCGGGAGTGGTCCCCAGAAACCCCACTCGTACAATGTGGCAACGATATGATGTCTCCAAGTCGCGTCGTATGCTTTACAGAAGTCAAAAAAATATGGCAATCAGGTGCTGTCATCTGGAAAACGCTGTTCGGATGGCAGACTCGATGGACACAAGATTATCAATGTTAGAGCAACCCTGGCAGAAGCCACCCTGACATGGAGCCAGAAGGCCACGTGACTCCAGGACCCGACCCAACTGCCGACATACCATACGTTCCAGCAGCTTACAAAGAACGTTGGTGAGGCAGATGGGCTGATAGCTATCCATATCAAGCGTGTTTTGCTGGGTTTGAGCACCAGAATGATGCTCTCCCGCCATTGCGATGGAAAGACGCCATCGCACCAGATCCAGTTGATGACAAGAAGATGTCACTTGTATTCAGATGAGAGATGTTTGATCATCTGGCTGTGGATGCGATCAGGACCAGGAGCTATGTCAGGGCACTGAGGAGCTCCCACTCTGTAAATGGGGCGTTATAGAATTTACTGCAGCGTGAAGTGAATGAGAGGACGTTCCCTTCCAGCCACTGAGTGCAAAAGGCTCTCCAATGCAGAGGCTCGAGAAAAGTACTCAGCAATCGCGTTTGTGTCGGTACATAGCTCGCCATTTATGGTAACACCGGGGACAGCTGTTGGGGCCTGGTACCCGGAAAGACGTTTGATCTTTGCCCAGAGTTGGGAAGGTGATGTATGGCACCCAATGGGCGAGACGTATCTCTTCCAGCACTCCTGCTTCCATCATTTGATATGTTGGCGAACGTGGGCACGGAGCCGTTTAAAGGCTATGAGGTGCTCCAGGGAAGATTGCCACTTATGCCGCTGTAGAGCTCGCCAACATTCCTTAATTGCTTCAGCGACTTCCGGCGACCACCAGCGGACTGCCGTACGCCTCTGGCACCCTAAAGAGCGAGGGATCGCGTTTTCTGCCGCAGAAACAATTGTGCTCGTCACCTGCGCAACCATCACATCTATGTTACCGTGTGGGGGAGATTCAGCAGTGACAGCAGAGGTGAAAGTTCCCCAGTCCGCCTTGTTCAAAGCCCATCTGGGCAGGCGTCCATTGCCTGACGCTGGGGCAGTGACAGGAAGATGGGGACGTGGTCACTACCACACAGGTCGTCATGTGCTCTCCAGTGGGTAGATGGGAGAAGTCCTGGGCTGCAGATTGATAAATCAATGGCCGAGTAACTACCATGAGCCACACAAATGTGTGGTGGCCCCAGTATTTAAGAGGCAGAGGTCGACATCTCTGCCTCCGCCAATAAGCATGATACTACCACACAAGGGATTATGGGCATTAACATCTTCCAAAAGTAGAAAAGGAGTTGAGCAATCAGTGCAGTTACTACATTCAGGGGTACTGCACCATCTGGAGGAAGATATTCATTGCAGACAGTTTATTTCCTGTGTAGTGTCACATCCAGACACCACACTTGCTAGGTGGTAGCCTTTAAATCGGCCATGGTCCGTTAATATACGTCGGACCCGCGTGTCGCCACTATCAGTGATTGCAGACCGAGCGCCGCCACACGGCAGGTCTAGAGAGACTTCCTAGCACTCGCCCCACTTGTACAACCGACTTTGCTAGCAATGTTTCACTGACAAAATACGTTCTCATTTGCCGAGACGATAGCATAGCCTTCAGCTACGTCATTTGCTACGACCTAGCAAGGCGCCATTATCAGTTGCTATTGATATTGTGAAGAATGTACAGACAAGAGCTACGTTCAACATTAATGGATTAAAGTTAAGTATTCCACCAGTTACCTCTTTTTTCTGAAGTCTAAATTCCTTGTCCTGTTCCAGACCTCACGCCAGCCTGTGTGAGCTTAAGCGCGTGCCTTTCGCCTTCCTCTTACATTAGTGGGTTGGCCCTCCTGCCAATCCACAACATCCTGCATCATTCTGACAGCCACAGCTTCAAGACGGGTTTGAAGGGGCACATGTTCACTACAGACAGAGTTTAGGACATAAAAGCAAACTCCACCAGACACTATTATAGTCACTTTGGTTCCTGTAATATCCCTTATAGCTGCGGAGGGAGAGGGGTCGGCATTGCTGGCAACCAGGTTTCCTGGAGCGCAATGCAGATAGCAGGTGTAAAGCTTAAAAGTTGCCGTAGCTCAGCCAGGTGGTGTGTGTCACGGTCTGGCGAGACCTAGGTCCTCAGTGGACGCCAAAATCTCCACTCCATCCTCAGCTGCAGAGCTTGTAGGTAGCAGTGGTCCTTGGTCTTAGGGGTTTTCTTTTTGGATTTCTCTTGCTGCTTTATGGGTTTCCCTGGCTGGGAGGACTTCACTGGCTCAGTTTCTGGGACTGAGGATGGGTTTGGAGCCCTATGACCAGCTGCTTTTGGGCTCTTCAGCCACTGGCGCGTGTCGTCTTTCCCACTAGAAGAAACCTGGGAAGGGAGTGACCCAAGGGGCCCCTTCATAACGAGAGAAGCTGAAGATTTACGCTTCTCCAGCTTGAAAGTGGGGATGGATGTCCCTGATGGTTGGGGGCATTGCTCCCAAAGTAGGTGGTGCAGGAGCAACAGGGAGGGAAATTTGCCCCACAATCAAGGGGGCAAGTGTAGTCTTCTGGCTCTGAGAAGTGACCTGGGTTGGTGGAACTGATGGTGTCAGAACTGTTGTAGTGGCAGCGTAGGACTATGTCATATGCACAGGATGCAGGCGTTCAAATTTTATCTTAGCCTCAGTGTAGGTCAGTCTGTCCAGGGTCTTTTACTCCATGATTTTCCTTTCTTTCTGGAGAATCCTGCAGTCAGGCAAGCAAGCAAGGCGAATGGTGCTCTCCACAGTTGACACAGAAGGGGGGGCACATGGAGTATTGGGATATGACGGTCATCTGCAATCTTGGCATGTGACGCATGAGGTACAGCGGGAAGACATATGGCTGAACTTCCAGTACTTAAAACACCACTTCCGCAGAGGGATATAGGGCTTTACATCACACCGGTAGACCATCACTTTGATCTTCTCAGGGAAAGTATCACCCCCAAAGGCCAAGATGAAGGCACCTGTGGCAGCCTGATCATCCTTCGGACCCAGTGGACACGCTGGACAAAATTTACACCTCGCCGCTCTAAATTGGCGCACAGCTCACGTCTGACTGCAGAAGGTCTGTGATATATGATACCATGGACCATATTTAAGCTCTTATGGGGCGTGATGGTTACAGAAACATCACCCAACTTGTCACAAGCAAGCAACCTCCGTGACCGGGCAGAGGGTGCTGTTTGATATTGACTGACCTATATCATTTTGGCCAAGTCCTCCACCTCCCCGAACTTGTCCTCTAAATGCTCAACAAAAAACTGAGGCTTCGTCATGAAATATTCCCCATCAGCTCTCAAACTTACAAGGTACCGGGGCAAATACGATCCGCTGCCAGCCTGACACTCCTCCCATGGTGAGGCCAGGGAGGGGAACGATTTGGGGTCGTACTTCTGTGCACTGAATTGAGCTCGTGATTGCTTAGAGACTGTTGATGTTTCACCACCAGCAAGAGATGACGGACTACACTTCACTGCATGTCATCCACCCTGATGCCACCAACCAGGAGCCCTCCCCATGGGCGCCACCCAGCCACAGTTAAGACCACCTGGCAGAATGGCCATTGCCACGAGTCCCAATGCCCCATGGAGATGGGCATCTACCCTTTGGCATACGTGAGCCGCTAACGGCGCAGTCATCAGCAGAGCAATCCCTGTGTGGTCAAGGGGCTACAACCAACAGGGTACATGGCGGCCCTACCACAATGGACTAGCTACCGTGCTGGGTATCAGGTGCAAAGAAGTCGCTGGTCATTGTCGACGCACAAATCAACACTGCATAGTGCATGGAGGAAAAGCATCCAGGAAGGTGTCCTCACCCAAGAGAGAATGGACAGGACTGCAATGCGACAGTGAGAAAGTGGGCTAAAGGTATCAATGCACAACGGATACGATGCACTTTGTAAGGCGCCTTTTCCCAATTGGCTCGCTCTTCGGGAAAATTTTGAAGAATGGAGGTCAAATCCCTAGAGGGGACCATCACAAAGGCCGAAATGTGTGATACTCTATTTAGTCGCCTCGTACGACAGGCAGGAATACCTCGGGCCTATCTAACCCCCAGACCCGCAGGGGGCGGCTCCAATGTGTGAAGTGTCAACTATTTAGTAATTTTTATCAGTATAGTTTACAACTTTCTCACTGCATCTACAGCACAAAATGGGCCAAGATCCTTTGACCAAAGTGCAGGTGAAGTCGAAATTTCTAATTTTGACCATAATCTGCTGTGGTCTTCAAAACTCAGGACGATATGGCTAATGCTGATGGTTCTTCAGATGTAGACAGTCCATAATTGAGGCTACATTGCAAAATATCAACCAAAGGAGAGGGCGACAGAAAGAAGTGTGACTAGTAAAATTCGACGGGCCTGAGAAACAGAACGACCGCTCTTTGCAGTTTTCTTTCATTAAACGTACGAATTGGTTAACCAGTGTGAAAGATAAAACCACATGCCATAATGTAAAACATGACAGAACATTTTCTACATTTATGTCTAGTCCATTAAGCAGAAACAGAGGATAACATGAAAGTCAGAAGACTGTGGCCATGCATTAACTTTACAAGCCCTCTCCCCAAAATCACACATTTCGAAAAGGATTTTCTTACTTTCACAACTACGACCCACAAAAATAAATGTACATCTTGCAGGTCTGAAATTCTTTCATGCATCTGAAATGTTGCCCTTCATGGCAGTCGAACCACATTCCGATGTTCAGGTTGTCACAATTCATGGGTTATATAATCGTTTATTAGTATAACTATACAGTTTTGAGTAGTAGTTTGCTTCAGAGTATCATCAAAGCTGTCAACCTGCAGCGTGTGTTGTAGCTGTGACGTATGATACAGGTTAAATAGAACATTTTCCGAATCCAGCAAGTAACAGCGAGAGCATATGGGTTTCCTTCAACACTTATCTGTTGAAATCGTATCAGAGGGACTACACAGAGGCATTTTGCTATGTATTAGTTTGAAAATTAGAACATTCTTCCATCGTGCAAAATAGTGACATCACAGCAAAACACCAGATTACTAAAATGCACTTTACTGTAAGTGGATGAGCAATGCAGAATGGACGGCATCACGCATATTTTCATGACTAAAAGTTGAGTGCTTGTATGTTCCACACAAGGACACTATTGAAGTTGTTCAATACATCAAAGGTGTAACTCCAGACCTCCAGATGATAAATGCTCACCTTTGTGTAGTGGGTTTTGAATCAAAAATACAATACAGGAGAATACTATAAAAGATCCTTGGGAATTTTCAACTGATCTTGTTGGCGATTGACTGTTGCCTTCCCAAAAAGATTTCATTACAACAAAATCTTTTATGTTTCAGAAATCCAAAAGTAGTTCGAATGTCAATTATGGATTGACTTCCAGGCTAAATCCAGCTTACGTGTGATCAAAATGAGAAATTTAATACTAGCAAAATTAGAAATTTTTCATCATAACTATGCCGTTTGGAGTAAGGATCTTAGTCTCTAGTATAATGAGATACACCCTGTTCTTACTCGACACCTCAGCATTGGCAACACGTATCCTGTCCTTTGATTATTCTGTATATCAACTGATCAGCTGGCGCACACACATGCTGTCGACGGGAAGTACCTTTCAGATTAGTCAATTTGGTCAATGCTGTTTATGAGATACCTGCAATTAATACTACAGCAAACATGTTGCCATGGAAATATACGGAAATACTGACAATTTCTGTCCAGAGCGTACACATCTGCACAGCGCAATGTGGCGTATCAGTTCCATATACTGCAGTCACAGTTCAATCATGGTACTGCCATACAACATGTCGTGGAAAGTTACAGAGCCGGTTGGTTACATACAGAAAGATATAACTCTGCAGCGTACTGTGCGCTGATATGAAACTTCCTGGCAGATTAAAACTGTGTGCCGGACCGAGACTCGAACTCGGCACCTTTGCATTTCGCGGTCACGACTCACGACTCACGCCCCGTCCTCACAGCTTTACTTCTGCCAATACCTCGTCTCCTACTTTCCAAACTTTATAGAAGCCCTTCTGCGAACCTTTGGAAGGTAGGGGACGAGGTACTGGCAGAAGTAAAGCTGTGAAGACGGGGCGTGAGTCGTGCTTGGGTAGCTCAGTTGGTAGAGCATTTTCCCACGAAAGGTGAAGGTCCCGAGTTCGAGTCTCGGTCCGGAACACAGGTTTACTGTGCCAGGAAGTTTCGCACATTTGGATAGTTTGCCATCCCAATTTGATTTTACGAGTTCACCGACTCACCTCGATTCCAATGTTGGTTTAGGTCAGACAACCACCTCGCTTCGACAGACCTCCATATACACTGCGTCTGAATGTCACATTGGCCCCATTACCAGAGAGGAGATGGTCCACTTCCCAGTACAAAGAGTGGCAATCTGGCAGTCTCAGTGCTGCTGTGGAGGCCCAATCAATGCTAACTGCTCGGGATGGGTACTCTTGTTTTTGAAGTACATGCATCATCTCCATTACGAAACCCGAATCAACATGAGCAGCTGCCTCTCTGGTACTGCGAACAGCTGACAGCAAGGGGAAACTACAGCTGTAATTTTTCACGAGGGCATGCAGCTTTACTGTATGGTTAAATGGTGGCGTCCTCTTGGGTAAAATATTCCGGAGGTAAAATAGTCCCCCATTCGGATCTCCGGGCGGGGACTACTCAGAAGGACGTCGTTATCAGGAGAAAGAAAACTGGCGTTCTACGGGTCGGAGCGTGGAATGTCAGATCCCTTAATCGGGCAGGTAGGTTAGAAAATTTAAAAAGGGAATGGATAAGTTAGATGTAGTGGGAATTAGTGAAGTTCGGTGGCAGGAGGAACAAGACTTCTGGTCAGGTGAATACAGGGTTATAAAAACAAAATCAGATAGGGGTAATGCGGGAGTAGGATTAATAATGAATAAAAAATAGGAGCATGGGTCAGCTACTACAAACAGTGAACGCATTATTGTAGCCAAGAGACATGCGCAGCCTACACTTACCACAGTAGTACAAGTTTATATGCCAACTGGTTACGCAGATGAAGAAATTGAAGAAATGTAGGATGAGATAAAAGAAATTATTGAGATAGTGAAGGAAGACGAAAATTTAATAGCCACAGGGGACTGGAATTCGATAGTAGGAACAGAAGGAAAGGTAGTAGGTGAATAATGAATAGAGATAAGGAATGAAAGAAAGCCGCCTGGTAGAATTTTGCACAGAGCATAACTTGATCATAGCTAACACTTTTTGTTGTGGACTGGCAAGACAGCCAATCCACTGTGACGGGTAGCCGAAAGGCACCCGTTTAAGCTCAGGCAGGATGGCGTGAGATCTGGAACAGGACAGTGTCTTGAGACTAGCAAAAAAAAGGGACGTAGAATCTGGAATACTTTAATCCATAATTGGTGAACATCGGTGTGACGGTACATGCATCACAAGATAAATAGCAAATGATAATGGCGCCTTGCTAAGTCGTAGCAAATGACGTAGCTGAAGGCTATGCTAACTATGGTCTCGGCAAACGAGAGCGTAATTTGTCAGTGAACCATCGCTAGCGAAGTCGGTTGTACAACTGGGGCGAGTGCTAGGAAGTCTCTCTAGACCTGCCGTGTGGCGGCGCTCGTTCTGCAGTCACTGATAGTGGCGACACGCGGGTCCGGCGTATACTAGCGGACCGCGGCCGATTTAAAGGCTGCCACCTAGCAAGTGTGGTGTCTGGCGGTGACACCACACTTTTTTTAAATCATGAAAGAAGGTTGTATACACGGAAGAAGCGTGTAGATACTGGAAGGTTTCAGAGACTGTATAAGGGTAAGACAGATTTAGGAACCAGGTTTTAAATTTTAAGACATTTCCAGGGGCAGATGTGGACCCTGACCACAATCTGTTGGTTAGGAACTGTAGATTAAAAACGAAGAAACTGGAAAACGGTGGCAATTTAAGGAGATGGGACCTGGATAAACTGACTAAACCAGAGGTTTTACAGAGTTTCAGGGCTAGCATAAGGGAACAATTGACATGAATGGGGGGAAAGAAGTATAATAGAAGAATGGATAGAGTTGAGGGATGAAATATTGAAGGCAGCAGAGGATCAAGTAGGTAAAAAAATGAGGGATAGTAGAAATCCTTGGGTAACAAAAGAGATATTGACTCGAAAATATAAAAATGCAGTAAATGAGGCAGGCAAAAAGGAATGCAAACGTCTCAAAAATGAGACCGACAGGAAGTGCAAAATGGCTAAGCAGGAATGGCTAGAGGGAAAATTTAAGGTCGTATAGGCATATATCAATAGGGGTAAGATAGATACTGCCTACAGGAAAATTAAAAATACCTTTGGAGAAAAGAGAACCACTTGTACAAATATCAAGAGCTCAGATGGAAACCCAGTTCCAAGCAAAGAAGCAAAGAAGGAAAGCAGAAAGGTGGTAGGAGTATATAGAGGGTCTATACAAGGCCGATGTACTTGAGGGAAATGTTATGGAAATGGAAGAGGACGTAACTGAAGATGAAATTGGAGATATGATACTGCGTGAAGAGTTTGACAGAGCACTGAAAGACCTGAGTCGAAACAAGGCCCCGGGAGTAGACAACATTCCATTGGAACTACTGACGGCCTTGGGAGAGCCAGTCCTGACAAACCTCTACCATCTGGTGAGCAAGATGTATGAGACAGGGTAAATACCTTCAAACGCCAAGAAGAATATAATTCCAATCCCAAAGAAAGCAGGTGTGAAAGTTAACGAACTATCAGTTTAATAAGTCACGGCTGCAAAACACTAACGCGAACTCTTTACAGACGAATGGAAAAACTGGTAGAAGCCGACCTCGGGGAAGATCAGTTGGGATTCCGTAGAAATGTTGGAACACATGAGGCAATACTGACCCTACGACTTCTTAGATGAAAGATTAAGGAATGGTAAGCCTACGTTTCTAGCATTTGTAGACTTAGAGAAAGCTTCTGACAATGTTGACTGGAATACAGGGATCGAAAGGCTATTTACAATTTGTTCAAGAACCAGATGGCAGTTATAAGAATCTAGAGGCATGAAAGGGAAGCAGTGGTTGGGGAGGGAGTGAGACAGGGTTGTAGCCTATCCCCGATGTTTTTCAGTATGTATATTGAGCAAGCAGTAAAGGAAACTAAAGAAAAATTTGGAGTAGGAATTAAAATCCACGCAGAAGAAATAAAAACTTTGAGGTTTGCCGATGACATTGTAATTGTGTCAAGCAGTAAAGGACCTGGAATAGCAGCTAAACGGAATGGACAGTGTCTTGGAAGGCGGATATAAGATGATCAACAAAAGCAAAACGACGATAACGGAATGCAGTCGAATAAAATCAGGTGATGCTAAGGGAATTAGATTAGGAAATGAAACGAAGTAGTAGATGAGTTCTGGTATTTAGGGAGCAAAATAACTGATGATTGTCGAAGTACAGAGGATATAAAATGTAGACTAGCAATGGCAAGAAAAACGAGTCTGAAGAAGAGAAATTTGTTGACATCGAGTATAGATTTAAGTGTCAGGAAGTGTTTTCTAAAAGTATTTGTATGGAGTGTACAGTGTAGCCATGTATGGATGTGAAACAAGAAGAGAATAAAAGCTTTCGAAATGTGATGCTACAGAAGGATACTGAAGATTAGATGGGTAGATCACGTAACTAAATCAGGTACTGAATAGAATCCAGGAGAAGAGGAGTTTGTGGCACAACTAGACTAGAAGGAGGGATCGGTTAGGACACGTTTTGCGGCATCAGGGGATCACCTATTTAGTATTGGAGGGAAGCGTGGAGGGTAAAAATCATCTCCAGTCTTCCGAAAAGGGTATATATGTAATTATTAATGTACACAAATTTAAAATGTAGTTTTGACATTTACAAGGTGTCCCATCAGTAAAAGGAATGAAGGAAACGTGTTGGATTGAAGAAACTAGTGTTCCATCGTAATTTACACACAATACAATCTTCAGGCATGTGGTAGGAATGATTTCCTTATTGTGACCACGGAGTAATTTACGATAAAGTTCCTATATTTCGAACTCAGCGACAGCTATTTTTGTTTTGAAGCCAGAAATTGTTTGAATCCATAATAAAAGTATGACACGACTTTTCGGTTTGAATCAGACTCATGTTTTAATTGTTAATAGTAATTAGACCTGTAATTACGGCCAAATTTTACTCTTACAAAAATTAATTAGTTGCATCTATGCCTTTCATTCGATAGAACTTATCACCCTTTACACCTGAAAATGTTAGCATGATTTTTCTTTGAGTCTATTTACTATATGCAAATTAACGAAATATATTGTTGCAATGACAAAACAGTTTATAGTCTTTGTACGGAATTTATTCTTTGTAAATTTCTATGTAACCTGGCAAGGTGTACGTAAAAACTAACTGTTCTTATGTAAAATTCAGTATGTAACAGTGATTGTATTTGTTTGAAGCCATATAAATAAAGGCAGTTTGTACGCCGCCATACTTCAGTCTCAGGCAGAATTTTTTATCAATAGCATGTAGTCAGACTTGTCACGGTGTGAACTGTTTTGTAACTGGAACATGTAAATTCTACGAAGTAAAACACGCTCGCCGTCGAACAATTAGCGTGCGAAATAAAAACATTTGTAAACGAGAAAATATTCTACTAAAACTTATTTCGAGCATTTCATAATACCCATGTTGCGATGCAGTAACATAAAAATGAACCTACGGCATAAAGAAGCAGCACCCCGGATTACAGATTCACGCAATTGCTTGCAAAACTTATACCAGGTTAACTGAACTTTAATTTTCGAAGTTTTGCACCTAAATCGGTAAAAATCCAATACAACTCGTGGTAATGGTAATTAAAACGTGGTATGAAATAATTAGATAATGACGGAACATTGTTTCTCGTGTGTTAAACTACGACACGCATCACAAACATTAGTAAATACGATTCCTCAGGAAACTTTAAAGGCGATTTTCTCCGAAAACTTGTGAAAAACGTTAAGGACGGCCTGTTTTTGCCACTTTTCGACGGTGCTGCACTCGCCTGTTTGGCTACCGATCAGGAAGCGGCGTGGAGAGCTCAACAGTACACAGACTGCTATCGTACATTTTTTAAATAAAAACTACGTCGCTGAAATACGGTTAAGAAAAACCCTGAAGCCTGTCATTCATTAGAATACCTTCAAGTTTCATTTACTGTAATATAGTAATAATACATAAACAGTGTAAGTACCCACAATACCTAAGTACGGCCCACAATACCTAAGCACGGCCCACAACCAGTGTACATGTTCTACAGCCAAGGACGCAGCCAGGATTTTGTCAAAGGGGAGGTCCGATTTGTTAAAAAGGACATCGAAAAGGCTCATGTTTTTCACTTACTCTGAAGATGCATTTGGTTATTTTGTGTGCACGATTTGTTTCCGGGTGACAGCATTTGGGATACAAGAAGGAAATTCTCAAACGCACAAATATTTCTTTATTTGGCATTATGATAACTTCACTGTCAAGGAATTAAAATTCTAATATAATGTAGTGCCTCTTTGCACAACACAGCGTCTTCTGAAAGTAGGTTCAGTATCGCACAACAGAAAATTTTACGTTGGGATGAGTAACTTCAATGGACACCCCTTTTGAAAATAGCTCTCTTTCTCCTACTACAATCTTGCATTTAAATTATCTGAAACCAAGTCAATTTCTTCAGCACATCTGAGCAAACTAAGTTCCTCAGTTCTGTCTCTGATTTTACTAGAGTATCTTCCATTTCGTTAAAATTCTCAAGTTTCCTTAAGTGATCAAGAACTTCCTACATGACTATTTCAACAGTCAGCTTGAAACTGTGGAAATCAAATTTGTTTGTAAAGGAAAAGGAGACCCACGACCAGGACCTGGAGAACACGCGATAGTCGACAAGTCGCCGTGTCATCCCCAGTCCCACCGAGGAAAAATCTCTGGCAGCACCAGAAATCTAACCTGGGTCCTCCACATGAGTGTCGCACTGACCAATCGCCTACGGCGGCGGACGATGTATTTTATAAAGCGAAAGTGAGTACACAGTACAACGAGCTACAGTTTTGGAATCTTAGCACCGATTCAAGCCTTGACTGCAACTAGACTTCTGTGCGACCTCAAATGGTTTAGTGTTTATCCAGAGTAATACGAGGTTTGTTCAAAAAATTCCTGAACACGCCTGCGTTTAATGCGAAAACTGCCGGGAGTTTCATTGTTTTATGTTATTGATCATTGCTTTAGTCAGTACAACGTTGTGTTACGTGTGTTCGCGAATTTTGAGATGCCATAGAGGAGCAACGCGTCTGCATTAAGTTTCGCGTGAAACTCGAGAAAACCTTTACAGACCCCAAACGATGCAGGAACCCTACGGTGGCGAGTGCTTAAGCCGTACTTTGTGTTACGAATGGTTCACACGGTTTAAAAATGGCGGGACGAAAACTAAAGACGAGCCTCGTTCAGGACGCCCTCCCACGTCCACCGACGACGCTCGTTAGAGGAAGGTCAACGAAACTGTGCCTGCCAGTTTAAGAGTAACTGTCGGAGAGATTACAGACGTCTAACATTTCAGTTTGGTCATGTCATGAAATCCTCACACATCTTGGAATTATGGTTTTGGCCTCACGATATCTGCATCCACACTCCGCAATCCACCGTACGGTGCGTGGCGGAGTGCACCTCGTACCAAAACTAGCATCTTCTCTTCCTGTTCCACTTCCAAACAGAACGAGGGAAAAATGACTGCCTATATGCCTCTGTACGAGCCCTAATCTCTTATCTTTGTGGTCTTTCCGCGAAATGTAAGTTGGCGGCAGTAAAATTGTACTGCAGTCAGCCTCAAATGCTGGTTCTCTAAATTTCCTCAGTAGCGATTCCCGAAAAGAACGCCTCCTTTCCTCTAGAGACTCCCACCCGAGTTCCTGAAGCATTTCCGTAACACTCGCGTTATGATCAAACCTACCAGTAACGAATCTAGCAGCCCGCCTCTGAATTGCTTACATGTCCTCCCTCAATCCGACCTGATAGGGATCCCAAACGCTCGAGCAGTACTCGAGAATAGGTCGTATTAGTGTTTTATAAGCGGGCTCCTTTACAGATGAACCACATATTCCCAAAATTCTACCAATGAACCGAAGACGACTATCCGCCTTGACCACAACTGCCATTACATGCTTGTCCCACTTCATATCGCTCTGCAATGTTACGCCCAAATATTTAATCGACGTGGCTGTGTCAAGCGCTACGCTACTAATGGAGTATTCAAACATTACGGGATTCTTTTTCCTATTCATCTGCATTAATTTATTTATATTTAGAGTTAGCTGCCATCCTTAACACGAATCACAAATCCTGTCCAAGTCATTTTGTATCCTCCTACAGTCACTCAACGACGACACCTTCCCGTACACCACAGCATCATCAGCAAACAGCCGCACATTACTATCCACCCTATCCAAAAGATCTTTTATGTAGATAGAAAACATAACGCACCCGCACATTTATGCCTGTTGGTGCGTGACTACTGCGAACTTATTTCCAAAATTGAAAACCCCTTTGCAACGCTGAAGATTTGGAACGACAGGCGAGTTTAATTCGCAGCCGGCGCTTCGCGCGAGCCTGCAAGATGTCTACCGAGACGGCCTGCGTAAGCGGAAACGGTGTATCAATTGTGGAGGAGAGTATTACGAAGGAGACCGTGCACAATAAGTCAAAGCTAAGCGTAGAGAGGTTTTGTGGAAAAGTTAGAGTTTAACAGATCTCGTGCAGTCTTTGATAAACTACGTTGTAGAGACCACAGTACAACCGTACAGTAGAAATATCTCTGGAATAAGGGACTGTTGTAAAATGGAATCTCTTGAAAGAATGTGGGACCCAGAAAAGCCTACAACTGCACTATTTGTAGCGAATTAAGATTTAAAATACTACCTGCACAGGTCTAAAAAAAATAACATTTGACTAGTTTAGTCCGAACGCCCGTTCTTTACGTTCGTAAACAGCCACACTATCCACTCTCGCTGAAACAGAGGTGAAACGCTCACGGAATGGAGTTCTTACACATAAACCGTTTCTACGTGCTCTAATAATGATTTTCAAAGGAAATGTGCGATATGTTAGACTGCAATGAATCACCTCGTGTTCTGTATATTATATTGCTTGAGGAATGAAGGGAAAAGTCACTCTTTCAGGATAAAAATATCAAACTGGAAAAAGTGGACACATGGGACAACATTCTCGTAGAATGAAAAAGTGGTGGCCCAAAGGAAACTCCTGTTGAAAAAAACACAAAGCTTGTACATCGTACCCTCCATGACTTCTTTTAAACTTAAAATACCAAAACTGCTGGACAACTTTCAAATTTGAAGTACGTTCACATTTTCCACAGTTCATGCAAATTCCTCCAAATACGAGGGTGGTCCCGTAAGTGCCCGGCCTGACCGGGAGATGGCAGTTTTGTTGAGAAATACCTCTGGATTAGAAAGTATAAGATCTATGATGCACATGTTTCAAGTTTCAAGACGCCATATTGTTTAGTATTTGTTTGGCAGTCATCAATAGAGAACGTTGTGATTCAATTTGTGAAAATGGAGAAAATTGGTCATCATTATGTGATATAATTTTTTTTAAGGCCTCAGCGCAACCAATATCGAAGCCGAGCTAGATTCTAATTTGGGAGAGTCTGCTCCTTCGTTGACAACAGTAAGAGTTTAAAAGAAGCCGTACGAGCTGCCAAGACTAGGATCACAGTAGTCGACCAAACGAGGTGACGACTCCAGAAATGGCGAAAACATCCACAAAGAGGTACTGGATGATCGTCGACAAAGTGCGAGAGCTGGCAGACATAGGACGCATTTCAAAAACTGCGGTACGCCGCATATTACCTGAAAATTTGGACATGAGAGAACTGTGTGCAAGATTTGTGCCGCGTTTGCTCACACTCGAGCAGAAACAGTGTCGTGAAGATGTTTCAATTGACTGTTTAGTAAAGTTTCGCAGCAACAAAGGTGTTTTTTGCGCCGTTTCATAACCGTTGATGAAACAGTGGTCCACCTCTTCACTCCCGAGATGAAAAAAATCAAAACGATGGTCACAAATTGGAGAACGGACTCTCAAAGAAGGCTGAGACCGTTTCATCTGCAGACAAGGTCATGGCGCCAGTTTTTTGGGATGCACGTGGAATCATTTTCATTGACTACCTTGTAAAAGGAAAAACTATCAACGGCAAGTATTGAGCGATCTTATTGCACCGTTTGGGCGAAGAAATCGAGCAAGAACAGCCGCATTTGGCCAAGAACAAAATGTTGTTCCTTCAGGACAATGCACCAGCTCCCAAGTCCATTATTACAATACCGAAAATGAATTAAAGTTTGAATTGCTACCTCATGCACCCTATTCGCCAGATTTAGCCACCTCGGATTAGTTCCAGTTCCCAAACTTGAAAAAATGGCTCAGTGGTCGAAGATTTTCAACAAATGAACACGTTATGTCGGCAGTTGATGGCTATTAAGAGGTTGTGATATTAGCTATTTTTGGCTTCATTAAAACAGCAAATAGTTAATACTTTCAGCCAGAAGGCAAATACTTGTTTATAAAGAATGATTAATGTATAATGAGGCGTCGCATAGCGACGGTGGAATTTCCTAAATAATGTAATTCGTCGTCTTTGGGCGGCAATATAAACAGAAAAATACGGATAGATATGCGATCCTTCACGATTTTGTTCGCTGGAGAACAAATGAAGCCTTGAGCGCTAAAAAAAAAAGAGTTTTCGTAAGACGGACGGAGATTTGTGGCGGTCTGATCTAATTTTTTACTAAATAAATTACAACGTGTGCCGTCTGAGTGAAGTGTAAAAAAGAAGAACTGTTGTAACATTTTGACTACGCACTAGCGACTCAAGAGGACAATGGCTATCTATATAAAAGAGCGCTCAATGGACATGAAACGGACATAAAAATCTACCGTCATTGTAGTACTAAGCTTTAAGGTACGATATGCTTTAGTTATAATAAATATTTGTTCTGGGAATACTGAATCATTTAGCAGTGCTCATTCCTATCATCTCCTCAGTAGTATTTTCATTTTAATTATGCATTTTGCTAAGATTAGCGACACCAAGATCAGCAGTCCAATGTGCGTGTTACATTGACAAAAAGAAAACTGTTTGATCGTCTTCTTGCATCAGCTTTAATACTGAATTTCCCTTTTGTGTGATGTTACAGTTGCTTTTGCGCCCTTAAGAACTTTCCGGTCCCTTAGGAAATTGTTTTGTCATAACAATAACTTCACAACCGGGTATGATCGTATCATGAAGTAATTAGAATGACGATAACGCAATTTCTTAATAGCACGCTAGTTGTGACTGCTTCAAGCCACGCGAAACTGCAATTGAAGACTATTCACATTTCATAATGCAATATTTTATGACAATGGTCAATCCACGATTCTTACGCCAATTGTGATTGATAAAACAGTAAGCGAAATCTCAAATTCCAACTTTTCCATTGAATAACATCTCACTTATTTTGTTACATCACAAGGTGTTACAGTTCTCATTATAAAAAAGAAGTATCAAACTTATTGAACATCGCTGGGAAAAGTGTATACAGCTGAAAAGAGATATTGGAAACTACATTTCCGCTAAAATGTGTGTTTTCTTTGCTGGGTCGGGTACATATGGGACCAGCCTCGTATGATAATCGCTCACTACAGGAAACCTCAACAGTGAGACAGGCAGTGACATGGGGTCTCAGTGAGCCGCCTCGCGGTCTGAGCTAACTGAACAAGCGACCAGTGACACGACACGCCAGCACAACTTTAAGGCTAACCTAAAGAGTTTTACTGAGCGCTGTCGTGCCAGCCTCCAGCTCCAGACGCAAGTGTGTGTCGCCACTGCGCGCTGGATTAAATGCTGTTCTAATAGAATGACGGGGCAGAGTTTCTGGAGATGTTTGTGGGGCACGTCGCGCGAGAAGCATAGCGATACAGACAAGAAATGAGGCACTTTTTCATTTTTTTAACAAATGCATGATGGTTTCGTGAAGCACACAGAAAAACTCCGCCCATCCTGAGTATTTCCTTTGTGTGTTTTATTTCCGATACTTATCGTAAATGAAATCTAAAAACCGAAACCAGAACCATGCTTGCTTCATTGTTTTAAGTTTCAAGAAGTCCAGCCTATAAGCATGGCCTGTGGTACAAGTAGCAAATTGTGGGACTTTCTTTTTACATTCAGACAATTTTTAAACGCTACTTTTCTGATTCATCCTTCGAATTTGAAATGAGTTTAACAGATCTATGCTACATGCATAAATAAATTACTTTCGTTCACATGAATGTTTCATTCACTTTCCTCAGTCAGCTATAAATCACATTGCCGGTTTCAGGATACGAGTTAACAATCGTGGCGATACAACAGCACTGAATTTGAGGACCTCTCAACCTCTGCCAGTGACTGCGGATCGTCATGTGGTTAACAGCTTCCCTCGCAGCTTACAGCCTGTCTCTCGTGACTATCCTTTTTGTTAAGAACTGACATGCTCCGAAATCCAGGATTCATCCAGTCTTTGATAATTAAGAAAATCATAGACTCCCCAGCTTCTTAAGAATGGACGCAGGTGCAGATAAAATTCTTACAGTACCGTCTTTGTACATACTCAAAAGTCTCCTTTATACAAGTACACACTTTAATAGTTTGCGTATGAATTCGGACTCACATAACTGCAATACACGTGTAAGTAATCTGCATGGAGAAAGACGTAGAAAAAAGGCAAACATTTGAACCATTATGCAATAAAGCTGTATAATGCTCCGCTAATTTGCATCAAAGGAAATGGAGATGAGAAAATTTACGCCAAAATTTAAAAAATTACCCGTTAAATGTTTCTATAAAATTCTGAATGCATGTACCACTAAACTTATATTCATTGTCATTCGAACATGCTATTGTAATTCTAAATTTTGTATTTTGTTTGTAAATTCTTTTAACTATAAATGACGTGATATATGTGTTTCTCAAACCGTACTGCATGCATGTCGGGTCAGAGCACGTGGAAGGCCCATGCATTAGCTCATTCAGAATTTCTTTTAATATATTTTCTAAAATATTAGCTTTACGATGATTTATCTAATTGTGCTGTGCGTATGATGAATGGCATTACGACAGTTCCTATGTCGCTTAAGTGATACAAAGGGTACTAATAAACTTCACGAACTTGACCGGGATTACAGAAGTGTCCGATTCCACCCGTCTCCTTTGACCAATGACGTCACCAATACGGCGGAAACGACTATTGACAACGACTCCATTATAGCGCCTATGACATAACGAAAACAAATTAGAAACGCAACACACCCATCTTCCTCCAAGGATATAATCAAACTAACAGGATCAGCGTGGGAAATTGGGAGTTTTTGGGCCAAAATTTCCCAACATTCCACCACCACCACCACCTAAACAAATAAAATTGGAATGAATACTTCACTTGACCTACATAGGTTTATAGCAGTTCACGATACCAAAACATAGCTAAAACAGCCCATTGGAATCTGACCCTTCCCTTGACCCATATAGCTCAAAAACTAACGATATCAAAAAAAGAATTGAATCTAGAGATTCCCCAAAGATACATAAATCAAATCCAAGTGCCAATACTGAAACATCAACTAAAAACACATGCAGTATATACCACCGACCTCACAACTCTAATACCATACCGAACATCGTAACACGAAAACTACACCAAAGAAAACACGATTACTTACCACGAAAAAGTTCCGGCGCTACACACTAGGTCGAGCACCACAATCTCTCTCTACACACACACACACACACACACACACACACACACACACACACACACACACACACACACACACACACACACGAAAAAGTCCCAACGCACCCACAACCTACCAACCCCCCATCCAAACTCCCCCCTCCCCCCCAAAAACGAAGATCCATCAATGAATAAATCTCAGCCACACTACAACTCAAAAACTGCAACAAAACATCACAACAATCATAAAACAACCACCCCCGCCACCCGCCTACATCTAGAAACAAAACGCTCAAACAAAACTCCGCGCCATTGTGACTTGTCACACCACAACACCTTTACGTCACGGGTCAAAGCCGACAGGTGGGGTCGGATGTCCCAGTTGACCCACTTTACCTGTGCGGCAGCCCTCAATGCCAAAAACCAACACTGGCGTCAAACCCGTTACGCAGACCTTGACTTACCCTACCTTAAACGAAATCCACTGTACGATAAACGAAAACTCTGCCACATAAGTGATATCAAAAACGCAACCTAACCATAGATTTAAAAAATCGTCCGCTGTTACACGAAATAATCCCGTCGCTCACAATTTCTTCGCCGACTGCAAGCGGCAGTGAGCTGACGAAACTGGTGTCCGTTCCCTGTTCTCTTCCCGAAAATGCTGAGAACATACTGTGCCATGTTTGATCGGTTTCCCACTTTCCTTCTCACAGCCTTCACCAGGGAGGCTTAAGAGTTGGATCGATAAGAAATCTGAAGTCAAATGACAGAAATAAAACCACTAAAGCAAAAATAAACAGCGCAACCACTGCTGATCAAATTTAACCATCCAACGAATCTAAACGAGCGAAGAACATAAAATATAGATTTATTTTCTTATTTACTGTCAAAATATTCACAATGACCATGCTATTGTGTGAGTAGAGAAAAGTTTTAATGAACGAACAAGTCATATGTAACGTTCATTTTCATTTTTTATGCAACACTTTTAAAAAAGAGCTTTATTTTATGGAGAAATACGATTTACAAGAAACGTAAGCGCGTTCACTTACCACGGCTGTCGTGCTGCAGTACGTGATCAGTCTCGTCTCGTTGTTCTGAGGGGTGAAAAGAAGAAACCTCTCCGGAGTGGAAAAAAAAAAAAACCTCTGACAACACAAAAAGCAACTCCAGACCCAAAAACTGCTCTACCTCCACAGCAGCCCCGACACAACAGAACTATACACTGTACTGCATAATACCGACAAGCGCAGTCGGCAGTCGTCACACACGGAAGCAGAATGAGCCACGGCGCTTCGTTTCGTCGGCCGCGGCTGTCAGCCAGACCACGTGACTCGCCAGCGGCGCCTCACAGAATGAATGCGGCCCTACGTACGGCCGACCGGCTAATCGGACGAGTGTCGGTGTTTTGACAGACCGACCGACTGCCGACTGCCGGCTGCTCGACCCGGCGCGCTTGTCGTGTCTAGCGCTGTCGGACCAACTGTTCCGATGCACGTGGCAGGGTGTGCGGCGGACGAAACTTTAAGGACAGCCTGTTTAGAGAAATTTAAAGGATGCAGATGTTTGTCGGACGCGTCTCCCGAGGCGTATAGCAAAAGAGATGCAAGAAACGAAGCACTTGTTTCATTTTTTAACGAATCCACGATGGTTCCGTATGGCATATAGAGAGATGGAAAGTCGGTCGGCTTTTTTTTATTGAATTTCGATTCCCTCCGAAGGGGACGGGCTGGCAGCAGCTTACTACGCTGCTCTGCAGCCTACAGACTTTTTAAAACGTAAGAAGAAGTTAAGAAGCAATAAAAGCAGGCGATAAAACGGTGACTTAAATTGTAAAACGGCGTAAAATTGTGGAAAGTTAAAACATAAAGCAAAGGGTTGGCAAAGCGAATAAAATACACAGGAAGTAGACAGGTACCATCGTACACAGACAATTAAAAAACATGGCGACAGTCTGGTTTCTGTTTGCAAAAGATATAAAATCACACCCAGCTACAGTACGATGTCCGTTCGCAACACTTCGGAAATACACACAGCACTGAACACTCACTGTAAACACTGCACTAAAATGTCTGCCTACCGCAGATGTGGGGGTGGACCTGGATAGATGAGGGGGAAAACAAGGAAGGAGGGAGAGGACTCATAAAGGGGGGGGGGGGGGAGGGGCAGGACAGACGCAAGAGGGAATGGGAAAAGGCAGAGGAGGCAAATGCAAAAGGACTTAGGGAAGAGAAGGGAGCAGAGAGAGGGTAGGTGGGGAAAAAAGAGGATGGAAGGGGGGGAGAGGGAGCCCGGGAGAAGGACAGAGGAAAAGAGGGGGAGTGAGGATAAGAGTTGATAGGAGGGATAAATGGAGGGAGAGAGGGCATCACCCGGGAGGGGGAGTTGATGGAAGCCACCGTGGGAAAGGAGATGAAGGGTGTAGAGACGGAGGGTAGTGGGGACACGACAGTGAAGGCGTGGCAGGGGGAGGGGGTGGGAGAGGAGAGGAGCAACCAGGGGGGTGAGGGGGATCCAGGCGGCGGGAGGTGTAGAGTGTGCGGATATGTTCGAGGAAGAGGAGCAGGTGGGGGAAAGGAATCAGGTCGTACAGGATCCACGTGGGGGACGCGAGGCGGATACGGAAGGTGAGACAAAGTGCATGACGCTCGAGGATCTGCAGATGAGGGATCCAGGTGAGGTGACGGTCAATGGTGAAGGTCAGTCGGCCTCCTGTATTTCTGTTTTTAGGTTTTATTTCCGATACTAATCGAAATGAAATCTAAAAACCGAAATATCGACATTCCAGGGACATTAATTCATAAAATCTACTTGCTTCGTTGCTGTAAGTGTTAAAAAGTCCAGGCTATATCCAAGCTCTCTGCTATGAAGAGCAAAGTGTTTTTTTCTTTTTGTTGCCTTTCTTCTTCGAATATGAAATGAGTCTCTTCAATTTACCGGCCACCTTTTACACTACTGCCATAAATAAATTAATAATATTACCACCATTCATAAATTAATAACAACATTGTCACGAATGCCTTTTGTTTTATTTATTTTGAACTTTCAGCATTGCAGCCCGCCAGAAATCGTAAGTATCGAAATAATTATGAAAAATCCGCCTCGATTGCACAAACTACCTGATGTTTACCTAGGTTTCAGCGTGGGTAACCACGTCTTCTTCAGAACAAATATAAAACAGCTTCCCCTAATGGGCATAGTCAAAGGCT
Organism: Schistocerca serialis cubense; assembly: GCF_023864345.2. Taxonomy (NCBI): domain Eukaryota; kingdom Metazoa; phylum Arthropoda; class Insecta; order Orthoptera; family Acrididae; genus Schistocerca; species Schistocerca serialis. The sequence goes on along the minus strand of NC_064649.1, from coordinate 188,477,307 downwards.
AAAATCAACACCTACAGCGGCAAGACCCCTTTATTTTTTTTTTTTTTTTTTTTTTACAAATACAAAAAAAATTGTTCAAATGGCTCTGACCACTATGGCACTTAACATCTGAGATCATCAGTCCCCTAGAACTCAGAACTACTTAAACCTAAGTAACCTAAGGACATCACACACATCCATGCCCGAGGCAGGATTTGAACCTGCGACTGTAGCAGTGGAGCGGTTCTAGACTGAAGCGCCTAGAACCGCTCGGCCACGGCGGCAGGCTTAATTTCTGCAAGTGGCTGGAAATCGCAACTGACAGCGTCTGCCATGACTGCATTATTTTTCTCTTAGAATGGTTTGATGACTGTCAGCAGCTCCGAAATGCACGGTTCACCCATTGTGAAGTAATTACGAAAATCATCGGCTCCCACCTGCTTACGTAACAGAATGTGGGCGAATTTCTTTCCTTAGATTAGCCACTTCTTTGCCCACAGTTTTCTCTCGCACTTGCTTGGCCTGGTTACCTCCAAAACAGCCAAGGCGGACCCCCGTTTTTGTTTCTGTGTAAGATCAAGTGGAATCTCGTAGAACATAATTCAATGAACTTACGAGAAACAAATCAAAACAACGGGGCGGCTCTGTAATCGCTGAGCGCGGTCGGTCGGGACATGCATAGGCTGACACGAAATCGGTCGGTCGGCCGATAAATTGTGCGTGTCCAGAGAGGGGCCTTAAACGTCGTTTTCCGAATACCGCGGATTTATTATACATACGTCACCGTTGGTACTATTTCTTATGATTAAATGTGTGCGCGTGTGTGTGAATTCCGAAGGAAGAAACTGCTGAGGTGGTCGGTCCATATGTGATTAAATGTTAATGGCTGATAACGCACTGGAGGTAAAATCCTTCCGTAAACGCTGGGGTGAATAATAATAATAATGCAGCAGACTACATGTAATTAACCATGGATCATGGCTCGCGTGCTGCTGGAAGCCACTATATTTTTTTTTCTTCGTCTTTGCCTTTGTAATAGATTCTCGGACCACCAATGACATTTGCATTCGTCCTTGTGCAAAACTAACATGCCGTATATGGTTGTTTTCGTACTTATACCTGAGTTTTACGAAAATACGCAGTTTTAGTGATACACAGCGTTAAACATTTCTTCAAAATCGTGTCATTTTTTACTACGCCTTGTTCTGCAAGTGCCGGGAAATGTACGTAAACGTGAAACGTGCGAAAGTGAATGTTAACACTGAACTGAAGTTCCAGGTTGGCGTTGCACGTAGGTTTGTTTGTAGGTTGACAGTTTGTGCTGGCTTCTCGTTACAACTGAGGACGAAATCTGAAGGCAATGCAATAATCAACAGCGACCAACGTAACGCGGTGGGACCTGGTTAGCAGCACTGGGAAACATTTACATCAGCGACCATTTCCCATTTCAGTAGGTGACACGTCTGAACTGTGGCCTCAGAGTAAAAATCTAGACATCTTAATTCGAATATCTTTACGCCACTTTCGAGAAGTTTCAATTTAGATAATGATGTAGCAACTTCAGAGCTGATATACGTGTTTTTTAACGGATTAAAGTGTCTGGGATTTTTAAAGTCAACTTCACTGTCTCCTACTTTAATGACGAGTTCACGTGTTAGATGACAGTCTCCAATTGTTTTGCGCTTACACGTAACTTTTTTTTTCTAATTAACATATTCTGGGCTTTCCACTCTGCATTTGCTTATTTAATTTGTTAAATGTTGGAAAAATCGAGAAATAGTAAGTACATATGGTTCATTTCCGGAGCTCAGTTGTCTGCGCATGTGTGACAAAGTTTCAAGGTCTTGTACCGTTACGCAACGCGAGCAAGCTCTCCAGCGGGACGCAGACATCCACATGTCGTCAACTGTTGCCAGGCCGCTGACACGGCGCCTCACGTACCGGTGTGCGCTTCAAGTCGGCAGCGAAACAGGTGCACAAGTGAAGAACGACAGGGCGTGGGGCGCGAACCGATCCCAGCGCTACTATCCGCCCCTGGTAACTGAGTGCTCAGCGCGACGGAACGTCGTACCTAAAGGCGCGGGTTCGATTCCCGGTTGAGTCGGAGATTTTCTCCGCTCAGGGACTGGTGTTGTCCTTATCACCATCATCATCATCTCATCCGCATCGACACGCAAGTCGCTGAAGTGACGTCAACTCGAAAGACTTGCACCAGGCGACGGGAGGCTCTCGGCATCAACTCTCACAAGGGAACCTCCCCATCGCACCCCCCTCAGATTTAGTTATAAGTCGGCACAGTGGATAGGCCTTGAAAAACTGAACGCAGACCAATCGAGAAAACAGGAAGAAGTTGTGTGGAACTGTGAAAAAAATAAGCAAAATATACAAACTGAGTAGTCCACGCGCAAGATAAGGAACATCAAGGATAGTGTAAGATCAGGAGCGCCGTGGTCCCGCGGTTAGCGTGAGCAGCTGCGGAACAGTAGGTCCTTGGTTCAAGTCTTCCCTCGAGTGAAAAGTTAAATTTTTTATATAATCAACTAAGCTCTCCAAAATTCCAGGACATGTTCAGATTTGCTTGGGCATGTGCAGGATTTGACGGTCTACACACGGAAAAATTTGAAACCGTTAAAAACTTATGTTTTGACAGACCACAGGGAAAACTGTGCGACTGTGAAACTGTTGCATTCATTTGTAGCAGTTTATGTGACAAACACTCATGTTTTCATCAGTTTTTTGGGAGTGATTATCACATCCACAAGAAAACCTAAATCGGGCAAGGTATAGGAATATTTTTACCCATTCGCCAAGTGTACAAGTTGGGCGGGTGGACAACATATTCCTGTTATGTGACGCACATGGCGTCACCATTGACTTATAGAATATATCGGACGTGTTTTCCTGTGGAGGAATCGGTTGACCTATGAACTTGCGATCAAATGTTTTCGGTTCCCATTGGAGAGGCACGTCCTTTCGTCTACTAATCGCACGGTTTTGCAGTGCAGTTGCAAAACACAGACACTAAACTTATTACAGTGAACAGAGACGTCAATGAACGAACGGACAGATCATAACTTTGCGAAAATAAAGAAAATAAACTCTTCACTCGAGAGAAGACTTGAACCGAGGACTTCTCCTTCCGCAGCTGCTCACGCTAACCACGAGACCACGGCGCTCCTTGGTTCACATTATCCTTGGTGTTGCCTATTTTGCACATGGACTTCTCAGTTTGTATATTTTTTCATAGTTCCACACAACTTCTTGCCGTTTTCTCGATTGATCTGTGTTCAGTTTTTCAAGGCCTATTCACTGTGTCAACTTAAAACTAAATCTGAGGGGGGTGCGATGGGGAGGTTCCCTTGTTAGCGCGCTGGACATGACGTCAAAACACGTGCGCTGCGGCTTCGTTTGGTGTGAACATAAACAACGTGCGTTGCGTGTGTCGTGCTGCGCTGTGTATTGTGACGCTGTGGTGCAGAAAATTCTGATACTCGAAAAAAAATAACTTGGTTTCCTTTGCTTGAAGACTTGCCGGTAGTGACCGAGGGAGGCACCGAAGTTACTGCAGAAAACTGTGGAGCCTTACGAGCAGGAGAAAGACCAGCCGAGTACTGAGTGACAGCCAGCAGTTCCTGCCGATAAGGCTGTGGGACGAACGTCAAGAGGCCTCGGAATTAGTGCAGGAAGGGTGGTAAGCGAGTGAGTGCTACTGCAAATGCTGGAAGGTGTAGACCTGAGCCCCAACAATTCGGAGCCGCCTGGACCAGCTACTGTATTTTCAGCGACTCTCCGAAAGAGGGAAAAGGAGCCTCACCCGGTCACCGACTCGGATTCTCTCGAGGCTGGGCCAACTCGCAGGCGTATTTATCCTGTCTACAGCAGCAAACAGTATTCTACGACGAAGAGTACGGAGCGCTAGATGAACGCAAAGTATTGTTAGAAACGGTGCATTTTTTGCGGCTCGTGATTTGTGTTTGTGATGACAATCGTGAAGTTGGTTTTCGTGCTTGATTCCGGCTTCAGTAACCGTGGGAAGATGGATGGAATTGCGCCATTGTCGCCGTGAAGTGGTGAGTGAAAAGCTATGAATATCGGTTATTTATTGCATTATCTTTGTTACAAGTCGTAGAGCGAGAAGTTAAAATTTCGGTTATTACTTATTTTGTAAACTGTGTACCGTATTGTTTGCAAGGCATCGGCCTTCATCAAATGCTTATTTTCTGTATTTTTTTTTTTTTTTTTTTTGTTCCGTTGTCTGAAGCGTGTGCTTCCTTATGTTTGCATACAGGGTGATTCACAAAGGTATGCAAATATTTTAGTATGTTATTCTACAAGTAAATCTAAAGAAAAACATATAAACATAGGTTCGCAAATGTTTACTTATGGAGTTACGGCTAATAAAAGATTTTGACTGAAATTTAGCAACTCCGCCAATATGAAGCCATCGCAGAACTACAAGAATTTAAAGTAAAGCACGATATCCATTTATTTTGTTCTTATTGACCTGGAGAATCTAATAAAACATGTCCCAGACATATACCTGCAGTAGTTTTCCAGAGAAACAAAGAAGTAATTTCGTAAAATTTTTAATTTATTAACTACTTGGCCCACTTCCTTTTTTTTTTTTAATTCCAGACAATTACATAAAGTTTCCAACAGAAGTTGTAGAGAATTTAATTTTGGAAAAAATGACGGTAATAACGTTAACTGAAACAGTATGAATGTGTCAGATAATCTGCTTTTATTAGTACCGTAGCACATGTGAATTCACGTAAAACCAGAAAAAAAAACAAAGCTCAGTGTTAAGGAAGTTGTACAGTGTACATACAATTTCACAATGCATTCACAATAAATGTTCAAAATTGTCTCCACCGAGTCCAGTGCATGTAGCTGCATGTGTACGAACAGATTTTGTTGCTCGTTTCAGTTTAACAAGGTTGTTCTAATAATCTTTGCTTCTCTGGACGTTCTGGAAAACTACTCCATATACACGTCTGGGACGTGTTTTATTAGATTCACAGACCAATAACAACAATATAAATCGATATCGTTCTTTACTTTAACCTCGTACAGTTTTGCGATGTATTCATATAAACGAAGTTGCTAAATTTCAGGCTAAATCTTTTACTAGGCGTAGCTCCGTAACTAAACGTTTGCGGATATACATATGAACTTTTTTCTTTTGTTTTACATGTAGAACAACACATTAAAATATTTGCATGTCTTCGTGATCACCTTGTGTACATTACCATGCGGTTGTTTATTTGCCGTTACTGTGGTGGCAAGCCGGAAACGAATGCTTGCACGTACTGTTATTGCCCACTAGCTTACATTTACGAGATGGAACAGAAAACGCTGTCGTGTGCTATGTGGGCAGGCGCTGCTGTAGCCAGCTTAACTTGACCCAATGCGAGCTGTCAAGTGCCATCTACATCTACATCCATACTCCACATGCCACCTGACGGTGTGTGGCGGAGGGTACCTTGAGCACCTCTATCGGTTCTCCCTTCTATTCCAGTCTCGTATTGATCGTGGAAAGGATGATTGTCGGTATGGCTCTGTGTGGGCTCTAATCTCTCTGATTTTACCCTCACGGTCTCTTCGCCAGATATACGTAGGAGGGAGCAATATACTGCTTGACTCTTCGGTGAAGGTATGTTCTCGAAACTTCAACAAAAGCCCGTAGCGAGCTACTGAGCGTCTCTCCTGCAGAGTCTTCCACTCGAGTTTATCATCTATCACCGTAACGCTTTCGCGATTACTAAATGATCCTGCTCTTCCTTGGATCTTCTCTATGTCTTCTATCAACCCTATCTGGTGCGGATCCCACACTGCTGAGTAGTATTCAAGCAGTTGGCGAACAAGCGTACTGTAACCTACTTCCTTAGGATTCTTCCAATGAATCTCAGTCTGGCATCTGCTTTACCGACGATCAACTTTATATGATCATTCCATTTTAAATCACCCCTAATGCGTACTCCCAGATAATTTATGGAATTAACTGCTTCCAGTTGCTGACCTGCTATTTTGTAGCTAAATGATAGGGGATCTTTCTTTCTATCATCATGTTGCGCCGGCGCGGCTGCAAGTAAATGTGTACAGCCCGCAGTCGCACACTCGTTACGTATATCCCTGCACAGGGGAGGCATTTTCATTGTAAGGCACTCGCCCGGTGTTGCTGAATGAATACTATATTGCAGCGCCTGTGTTGTTCAGAATTACGGTGTATGCGTGCATGCGCTTCCAAAGGAACACTGCATCGCAATTTTGAGCAACACAGTAAGTAGAATATCGTACAACATACTTCGCATATTCGGGCATTTAATTCTCGATTAATCTTCTTCCTTATTTCAGTTGAATGTTGCCATCTTTTTTCAAACAAACTTGTAAACTTATTACCTGCTATTATGATGGTTCTTATGCGAAGACTGGAATGCTGTTTTGCGACCCACTTAGTAAATTACTAGTCTTCCATAAACAAATGGAATATTGTACTCGGTCCAGTGTGGTAATTTTTTCGGAGGTCAGCATTTTCGCTTTTGCCTGTTACCTTTATTTAAAAGTGATACCTAGCGATTGTTGTTTTGTTGTTCTTGTTGTCGTCTTCAGTCCATAGACTAGTTTGATGCAGCTCTCCATGCTACTCTATCCTGTGCAAGCTTCTTCATCTCCCAGTACCTATTGCAGCCTACATCCTTCTGAATCTGCTTAGTTTATTCATCTCTTGGCCTCCCTCTACGACTTTTACCCTCCACGTTGCCCTTGATGCCTCAGAACATGTCCTACCATCCGGTCCCTTCTTCTAGTCAAGTTGTGCCACAAACTTCTCTTCTCCCCAATCCTATTCAATACCTCCTCATTAGTTATGTGACCTACCCATCTAATCTTCAGGATTCTTCTGTAGCACCACATTTCGAAAGCTTCTATTCTCTTCTTGTCCCAACTATTTATCGTCCACGTTTCACTTCCATACATAGCTACACTCCATACAAATACTTTCAGAAACGACTTCCTCACACTTAAATCTATACTCGATGTTAACAAATTTCTCTTCTTCAGAAACGCTTTCCTTGCCATTGCCAGTCTACACTTTATATCCTCTCTACTTCGACCATCATCAGTTATTTTGCTCCTCAAATAGCAAAACTTCTTAACTACTTTAAACGTCTCATTTCCTCATCTAATTCCCTCAGCATCACCCGACTTAATTCGACTACATTCCATTATCCTCGTTTTGCTGTTGTGGATGTTCATCTTATATCCTCCTTTCAAGGCACTGTCCATTCCGTTCAACTGCTCTTCCAAGTCCTTTGTTGTCTCTGACAGGATTACAATGTCATCTGCGAACCTCAAAGTTTTTATTTCTTCTCCATGGATTTTAATACCTACTACGAATTTTTCTTTTGTTTCCTTTACTGCTTGCTCAATATACAGATTGAATAACATCGGGGAGAGACTACAACTCGTCTCACTCCCTTCCCAACCACTGCTTCCCTTTCATGTCCCTCGACTCTTATAACTGGCATTTGCTTTCTATAGAAATTGTAAATAGCCTTTCGCTCCCTGTATTTTACCCCTGCCACCTTCACAATTTGAATGACTATATCAGTCAACATTGACAAAAGCTTTCTCTAAGTCTACAAATGCTAGAAACGTAGGTTTGCCTTTCCTTAGAAGAAAGATTAAGATAAGTCGTAGGGTCAGTATTGCCTCACGTGTTCCAATTTTTCTACGGAATCCAAACTGATCTTCCCCGAGGTCGGCTTCTAGTAGTTTTTCCATTCATCTGTAAAGAATTCGCGTTAGTATTTTGCAGCCGTGACTTATTAAACTGATTGTTCGGTAATTTTCACATCTGTCAACACCTACTTTCTTTGGGATTGGAATTATTACATTCTTCTTGAAGTCTGAGGGTATTTCGCCTGTCTCGTACATCTTGCTCACCAGATGGTAGAGTTTTGTCAGGACTGGCTCTCCCAGGGCTGTCAGTACTTCTAATGGGATGTTGTCTACTCCCGGGGCCTTGTTTCGACTTAGGTCTTTCAGTGCTCTGTCAAACTCTTGACGCAGTATGGTATCTCCCATTTCATCTTCATCTACATCCTCTTCCATCTCCATAATATTGTCATCAAGTACATCGCCCTTCTATAGACCCTCTATATACTCCTTCCACCTTTCTGATTTCCCTTCTTTGCTTAGAACTGGGTTTCCATCTGAGCTCTTGATATTCATACAAGAGGCTCTCTTTTCTCCAAAGGTCTCTTTAATTTTCCTGTAGGCAGGTACGAATGTTTATTTCGTGTGACATAATTACGAATTAACAATTTCGGATTTTCCCCTTTTGTAGTGTTCTGAGACCTTGCATCTTGGCGAATTTCATGATAATAGGCCAGCGAGAAGTACACTGTAGATTTTGATAACTGAAACTTCCTCGCAGCTTAAAACTCTGTGGCAGAGCGAGACTCGAACTCTGGACCTTTGTCTTTCGTGGGGAAGGGCTGTACCATCTGGACTACTCACAGCTTCGCTCCGACCTTCCACTTCACAGAAGCTCTCCTGCAAAGCTCGTAGAACCGGCACACCTGCAAAAAAGGACATTGCTCAGACATGGGTTAGCGATTGCCTGGGGGATGTTTCCGGAATGAAATTTTCACTCTGCAGCGGCGTGTGCGCTGATATGAACTTCCTGGCAGATTAAAAGCATGTGCCGGACCGAGACTCGAACTCGTGACCTATGCCTTTCTCTGACATGTTCCCTACCATTTTTTTTTCGGGTCTCCTTCACTCCCCCCCTCCCCCCTTCAACCCGTCCTTTATGCTCCCCAGTTTTTGCCTTCGCGGCCCGTCTTTTGCGGCTTTAAAGAGAGAATGTAACTTGATGCAACAACGCTTCTTCTGAATGGGAAACTAACTATCCCCCTTCTGTTGCCTTTTGTTTGCAACGTGGCTTGAATAAAAAAATATATAAATTTCAGTTGAGAAGGCATTTACATAATTTTTATGTAAATGTAACTGCATCTAAAAATTTCTTTCTCAGTGCGTGACAAAACAGAAGTAAGAAAACTCATTATTGTTATGAGGTAAAATTTTCTTCTTCGGTAAGGTGATAAAGTAGAACAGGCTTCTGCTGGTGATTTTCAACATAAAATATGTCTTCTTGTGAAAAGAAAAAGAAATAAAGGAATAACTGAATAAAAGTTGTTTGCCAGTTTGGTCACTGTGTTTTGTATGCTTTGGTCAAAACAAAACAAAACAATACACACATATGGGCTTAAGTGGTCTAAACTGATCATCTTCTCTGTTTACTTGCAGTTTCAAAAGCACCTCCTGTTGCGTGAAGTAGAGACTTTAACCAAAAACCATTCGTCTAGCCTACGACATGTTTGAATGTGTAATGTAAATTATTGTCTTCTATTGTTTACATTATCTATTAGTTAAAAAATTTGCATAATTTTGTCTGTACTTTTAGTACGCATCGGCGTGTGGTGTCTAGTTGTAATATGTAGCCAGAAGTCCTCCCTATTGCTCGATTCTTTAGTTAGGATGTAGTGCACCGTTTGGCCTTTCAACCAGTTAATTGCGAGTGGTTTTTTTTGGGGGTAAGGAATACCGCCAGGGTTTAAAAATTCAGCTGCCGTAATGGCGTTGGGTGTGATTCTGCTGATGCTCGCTATCTTTTGTCTTATGTAGAGCCATGTCACACAACTTTGTTCTTCGGTATCTGGTATGTTACATAATGTACACAGAGGTGACTCTTCCAATCGAATAGAGTAAAGTTTAGAGTTCGGCGTAATTTTCCTGTTGACATCAAAGTTGCTGTTGGATATAATCGCTGATGTGAGGCAAATTCGGTGTTTTTCGGACACTTGCAAAAGTACTAACGTACTGTCAAGTCGTTTTGCAAGACTATTACTGCAAAATTGTACGTCAGGCTGTGTAATACTATAAAGTGTCGTACCATACCGAAAACTACCAAAATTCGACAGCATCTGAACTGTGACACCTATCGCAAAGAAGCAGAATGCAGTATCACTTGCCCTTAAATGTTACGTAGCTGGTCTATTCCCGGTATCAAATCGATACTGTTAAAATGTCTGCGCGACATACATAAATAATCCACGACACGTACGAAAAGAATCCGTGTGTACTGGGGATGTAGTGACATTCGAAATATACAGGGCGCTATACCGACAAACACACGACGTCCCGACAACACGCGTCCGGGCCGGCAATGTATGTTGACAACACAAAATCTGTTCTGCGCGTGTGAATGCTCACTCCAGAGATATTTACTCTATGAGAGTACCACTTGGTTCTTTCCATTGTTTGTATGTGGTTGAAAGGTATAAGATTTGCGCTTTTTTGCTGACGTCAATCTGCTATTCACAACAAGGTGTCTGGCAGAGGCTTCAACGAACCACCTTCTAGTATGATAAAAGAAAAAAGCAAATAAAATATATTTCAATTCTTTCAATTTTAATCTGATATATATATATATATATATATATATATATATATATATATATATATATATATATAGTGTTTAATACTAGAATGCCGTGTCCCCAGTTTGGCACAGCTTCGCCACAGGAGACACGAAAGCGGTCGAAGACGTCCGCCTTCTGGTCGGCTCCTGATCGTTGTCAGAAGGAGGCTAGTTTCTGATTACGCAAAGACTTCTATTATTTGGAAAAGAACAACCCGGATTTCTTTACGTAATCAGTATGAATTTTATAATTACCTAAGGGACCTTTAACAATGAATAGTAAAAAAAATGCATTTGCAAATGAAATTATTAATAGATGGGGCAGCTATGAGTTGTACAGAAGACAAGGAGCGGCCTTCTGTCTACGACCAGGATGCCGCAGTATTCTCTGCTGTAGTAAAGGCTGTTTGACATTTACTAAAATAATATGACATGGAGGTAAAAAAAATAAAGGAAAAGAATAGAATAGGAAATCCGGTAAACACTAAATATATTCAAACAATTCTCACTAGCAAATTATGGCTTATTTATAAAACAGTATAACTTATATAAGTAATTTTCTAACTGTATGGTGCGATCAGATTTCAGCCTGTTCTCTACTAGTTTCTTGGTTCACGTTTTTGTCACAAATTAGTCATTACTTTTCTCCTTCCTTCAAGACAATTCTTGCACTGTTCAACACCTTGGTAACAATAACTTGCCGATTTACAGTATCGAACATAAACTACTGGAATTTTATTAATTAATAATGTTGTCTGCTCGCTGGCAAGACCGCTCACTTTTATGGCTTAAAGACGACCTTCCTTGCGCTTTCACATTACAAGCTGAAGTAAGATAAAATCTGAAGATCTACAAAAGTTTTGACTTTCATCTTTTATTTAGATCGAAGCGGAACGTTCAGTTCTGCTCCTGTTACAATATTTCTTTGACTGCGCAATTGATGTATTAGTGTCCGCGCTAGAAGCGCATCTTCACAGTTACGTAAATTATGTAAAACAAATGTCTTTCAAAGAATAGGTCTCACCTCACAAGTTGATCATTTAATATACAGGTAGGTGAATGCCTTTCCAAGGGTACTCGCAGCTTTCATACGACGGAAATCCCAATAATATTACAACCTTCAAACTGTCTCTCTGCCGTTCCACTCTCGAACGGTGCGCGAGACAAACGAGCACTTAAATTTTTCTGTGCGAGCCCTGATTTCTCATATTTTATCGTGATGATCATTTCTCCCTATGTAAGTGGGTGCCAACAGAATGTTTTCGCAATCGGAGGAGAAAACTGGTGGCTGAAATTTCATAAGAAAATCCCGTCGCAACGAAAAAGGCCTTTGTTTTAATTACTGCCACTCCAATTCACGAACCATATCTGCGATACTATCTCACCTATTTCGTGATAACACAAAACGAGTTGCCCTTCTTAGAACTCTCTCGATGTCATCCGTCAGTCCCACCTGATGCGGATCCCACGCCGCACAGCAGTACTCCAGAATAGGGCGGACAAGCGTGGCGTAAGCACTCTCTTTAGTAGGCCTGTTGCACCTTCTAAGTGTTCTGCCAATGGATGGCAGTCTTTGGTTTTCTCTACCCACAACACTATCTACGCGATCGTTCCAATTTAGGTTATTTGTAATTGTAATCTCTAAGTATTTAGTTGAATTTACAGCCTTCAGATTTGTCTGACTTGTCGCGTAATCGAAATTTAGCGGATTTCTTTTACTACTAATGAGAATAACTTCATACTTTTATTTATTCTGGGTCAATTGCCACTTTTCGCATCATACAGATATCTTACCTAAAGCATTTCGCTATTCGTTTCGGTCAGCTGATGACTTTACAAGACGGTAAATGACAGCATCATCTGCAAAAAATGTAAGAGGGCTGGTCAGATTGTCTCCTATATCGTTAATAAATAGCAGGAACAATAGAGGCCCTATAACACTTCCTTGGGGAACGCCGGATATTACTTCTGTTTTACGCGATGACTTTCCGTCTATTACTACAAACTGTGGCCTTTCTGACGGGAAATCACGAATCCAGTCGCACAACTGAGGCGATACTCTGTAGGCACGCAGTTTGGTTAGAAGACGCTTGTTAGGAACAGTGTCGGCCTTCAGTAAATCTAAAAATATGGAGTCAATTTGAGATCCCCTGTCGATAGCACAGAATACTTTATGAATATAAAGAGCTAGTTGTGTTTCACAAGAACGATATTTTCTGAAACCGTGCTGACTGTGTGTCAATAAATCGTTTTCTTTGAGGTAATTCATAATGTTCGAACACAGTATATGTTCTCAAACCCTACTGCAAATCGATATCAGTGATGTTGTTGTGGTGGTCTTCAGTCCTGAGACTGGTTTGATGCAGCTCTCCATGCTACTCTATCCTGTGCAAGCTTCTTCATCTCCCAGTACCTATTGCAACCTACATCCTTCTGAATCTGCTTAGTGTATTCATCTCTTGGTCTCCCTCTACGACTTTTACCCTCCACGCTGCCCTCCAATACCAAATTGGTGATACCTTGATGCCTCAGAACATGTCCTACCAACCGATCCCTTCTTCTAGTCAAGTTGTGCCACAAACTTCTCTTCTCCCCAATCCTATTCAATACCTCCTCATTAGTTATGTGATCCACCCATATAATCATCAGCATTCTTCTGTAGCACCACATTTCAAAAGCTTCTATTCTCTTCTTGTCTAAACTATTTATCGTCCATGTTTCACTTCCATACATGGCTACACTCCATACATATACTCTCAGAAACGAATTCCTGACACTTAAATCTATACTCGATGTTAACAAATTTCCCTTCTTCACAAACGCTTTCCTTGCCATTGCCAGTCTACATTTTATATCCTCCCTACTTCGACCATCATCAGTTATTTTGCTCCCCAAATAACAAAACTTCTTTGCTACTTCAAGTGTCTCATTTCCTAATCTAATTCCTTCATCATCACCCGACTTAATTCGACTACATTCCATTATCCTAGTTTTGCTTTTGTTGATGTTCATCTTATACCCTCCTTTCAAGGCACTGTCCATTCCGTTCAACTGCTCTTCCAAGTCCTTTGCTGTCTCTGACAGAATTACAATGTCATCGGCGAACCTCAAAGTTTTTATTTCTTCTCCATGGATTTTAATACCTACTCCGAAATTTTCTTTTGTTTCCTTTACTGCTTGCTCAATATACAGATTGAATAACATCGGGGAGAGGCTACAACTCTGTCCCACTCCCTTCCCAACCACTGCTTCCCTTTCATGTCCCTCGACTCTTGTAACTGCCATCTGCTTTCTATACAAATTATAAATAGCCTTTCGCTCCCTGTATTTTACCCCTGCCAAATTCAGAATTTGAAAGAGAGTATTCCAGTCAACATTGTCAAAAGCTTTCTCTAAGTCTACAAATGCTAGAAACGTAGGTTTGCCTTTCGTTAATCTAGCTTCTAAGATAAGTCGTAGGGTCAGTATTGCCTCACGTGTTCCAACATTTCTACGGAATTCAAACTGATCTACCCCTTGGTCGGGTTCTAATAGTTTTTCCATTCGTCTGTAAAGAATTCGCGTTAATATTTTGCAGCCATCACTTATTAAAGTGATTGTTCAGTAATTTTCACATCTGTCAACACCTGCTTTCTTTGGGATTGGAATTATTATATTATTCTTGAAGTCTGAGGGTATTTCGCCTGTATCATACATCTTCCTCACAAGATGGTAGAGTTTTGTTAGGCCTGGCTCTCCCAAGGCTGTCAGTAGTTGTAATGGAATGTTGTCTACTCCTGGGGCCTTGTTTCGACTCAGGTCTTTCAGTGCTCTGTCAAACTCTTCACGCCTTATCGTATCTCCCATTTCATCTTCATCTACATCCTCTTCCATTTCTATAATATTGTCCTCAACAACATCAGCCTTGTATAGACCCTCTATATACTCCTTCTACCTTACTGCTTTCCCCTCTTTGCTTAGAATTGGGTTTTCATCTGAGCTCGTGATATTGATACAACTGGTTCTCTTTTCTCGAAACGTCTCTTTAATTTTCCTGTAGGCAGTATCTGTCGTACCCCTAGTGAGATAAGCCTCTACATCCTTACATTTGTCCTCTAGCCATCCCTGCTTAGCCATTTTGCACTTCCTATCGATCTCATTTTTGAGACGTTTGTATTCCTTTTTGTTTGCTTCATTTACTTCATTTTTATATTTTCTGCTTTCATCAATATTTCTTCTGTTACCCAAGGATTTCCACAAGCCCTCGTCTATTTACCTACTTCATCCTCTGCTGCCTTCACTACTTCATCCCTCAAAGCTACCCATTCTTCTTCTACTGTATTTCTTTCCACCATTCCTGTCAATTGTTCCCCTACGCTCTCCCTGAAACTCTGTACAACCTCTGGTTCTTTCAGTTCATCCAGGTCCCATCTCCTTAAATTCGCACCTTTTTGCAGTTTCTTCAGTTTTAATCTACAGTTCATAACCAATAGATTGTGGTCAGAGTCCACATCTGCCCCTGGAAATGTCTTAGAATTTAAAACCTGGTTCCTAAATCTCTGTCTTACCATTATATAATGTATCTGAAACCTGTCAGTATCTCCCGGCTTCTTCCACGTATACAACCTTCTTTTATGGTTCTTGAACCAAGTGATAGCTATGATTAAGTTATGCTCTGTGCAAAATTCTACCAGGCGGCTTCCTGTTCCATTTCTTACCCCCAATCGATATTCACCTACTACGTTTCCTTCTCTCCTTTTTCCTACTACCGATTTCCAGTCACCCATGACTACTAAGTGACTTTAGCAATTTTCCAGTATTTAGGAAGGAATCTCTCTGTGAGCGACCGGTTGTATATAATTGCTAAATGTGGAGCTATTGTATCAGGGTAGTCTGAAAGGGACCTGACTGGTATACAATCTGCACCGGGCGCCTTGCCTTTAGTAAGTGATTTAAGCCCTATGCCGAGACATTTCACGCTTACAAGCTCGCGTAACAGACCTTGTGTTTGCGTACCAAGTCCACGGCCGATGTTGAAAATACCCGACTTTGTTGTATTAAGTTTTGCGCCACACGCCTATTCATATTGTGTTACTGTTTGAAGTGCGCTCTCCACTTCAGTACCATTCACGACTAGAAAACCATCATCATCAGCGATCTTTTCTCTCTTTATTTGTAGTCCTTGTAGAAGTTCCATAAGGGACGCAAGCAGGAGTTCGGTGGCGATGGCGAAGAATGCCATTGACACTGGACACCCTCGCCTAATGGTGTGATGACTTCAGTCGGGCGGCTAATGTGTCCATTCGTGACAAATCTGGCTGAGTTGTTCGTTAATGTATTGCGTACTACTGCAATGAATCTGCGTGGGAAGCTCACTGCGCCCGTGGTCCGGAGTAGGAAAAGACGATTAGCCCTGTCGAAGGCTTTATCAGTGTCTAGAGAGATGAGTGCAGATTTTATTTTGCAGACGTCGGCCGTTGAAATTAGCTCCCTGTAATGACAGAGGGTCTGCAGAATTTTCCTGCCTTTGCCCACACTCGTCTGGTAAAAAGCGCAGGTGACGCCTGTATATAAGAAGGGCAGAAGGACGTATCCTCAAAATTATATACCAATATCCTTAACATCGGTTTGTTGCAGGATTCTCGGGCATACTCTCAGTTCGAATATAATGAATTTCCTTGAGACAGAGAAGTTGCTGTCCACGCATCAGCACGGTTGTAGAAAGCATCGCTCCTGCGAAACGCAACTCGCCCTTTTTTCACATGATATCTTGCGAACCGTGGATGAAGGGTATCAGACGGATGCCATATTCCTTGACTTCCGGAAAGCGTTTGACTCGGTGCCCAACTGCAGACTCCTAACTAAGGTACGAGCATATCGCATTGTTTCCCAAGTATGTGAGTGGCTCGAAGACTTCTTAAGTAATAGAACCCAGTACGTTGACCTCGATGGTGAGTGTTCATCGGAGGTGAAGGTATCATCTGGAGTTCCCCAGGGAAGTGTGGTAGGTCCGCTGTTGTATTCTACCTACATAAATGATCTTTTGGATACGGTGGATAGCAATGCTGTGGTGTACGGGAAGGTGTCGTCGTTGAGTGACTGTAGGAGGATACGAGATGACTTGGACAGGATTTGTGATTGGTGTAAAGAATGGCAGCTAACTCTAAATATAGATAGATGTAAATTAATGCAGATGAATAGGAAAAAGAATCCTGTAACGTTTGAATACTCCATTAGTAGTGTAGCGCTTGACACAGTCACGTCGATTAAACATTTGGGCGTAACATAGCAGAGCGGTATGAAGTGGGACAAGCATGTAATGGCAGTTGTGCGGAAGGCGGTCTTCGGTTCGTTGGTAGAATTTTGGGAATATGTGGTTCATCTGTAGAGGAGACCGCTTATAAAATGCTAATACGACCTATTCTTGAGTACTGCTCGAGCGTTTGGGATCCCTATGAAATCGGATTGAGGGAGGACATAGCAGCAATTCAGAGGCGGGCTGCTAGATTTGTCACTGTTAGATTTGATCATCACGCGAGTGTTACGGAAATGCTTCAGGAACTCGGGTGGCAGTCTCTAGAGGAAAGGAGGCGTTCTTTTCGTGAATCGCTACTGAGGAAATTTAGAGAACCAGCATTTGAGGCTGACTGCAGTACAATTTTACTGCCGCCAACTTACATTTCGTGGAAAGACCACAAAGATAAGATAAGAGAGATTAGGGCTCGTACAGAGGCATATAGGCAGTCATTTTTCCGTCGTTCTGTTTGGGAGTGGAACAGGGAGAGAAGATGCTAGTTGCGATACGAGGTACCCTCCACCACGCACCGTATTGTGGATTGCGGAGTATGTATGTAGATGTAGATGTAGAAGTGTATTGGCCTCAGAGCGCTCATTGCTTGCGTGTTGGTATTTTTCGGCACTAACACTACGAGTCCCTTTCGAAATCCTTTCTGGATGTCGTTGTCAGGGCTTAGCACTCCATTGCAGATGAGAGTAAACTTGGCTCTTATGAGGCCACTGAATTTGCGATAAAATCTGCCGGAATTCTGTCTGCCCCTGGAGCCTTATTTTTCATGCTTCGATGTTTCATGCTTCTTCGACGTCTTCTTCAGTCACTTCCGAGATGAGAGTTTGTGCTTGCGCGTGGCATACTTTGCCTCGTAGGTTGATCATTAACTCGTCTTGAAGCTGTTCGTCAACGGGTCGACTAGACATCAAGGAGGCAAAATGCTGTGCGATCGCCACTTTAATCTCACTGTGCATCGTCAGCTCCCCCCAATCACCAGTTTTTATTTCAGATAATATCTTGCGAGACGCCATTTTGCTTTCACGAATGACATGACCTCACGCTGTGCTATATTCTGGGCACGCGCCCTTATTTGGTAGCCTTCAAGTTGTTAACGCCGAAGTGCCAAAATTTTAGCTTTAATTTTTATAATTCTTTGATAGTTGTCCGCAACTGTAGCATCTGACTTGTACAAATCCTTAGACACTGGAAGTAGAACTCTATAGTTGATTTGTACCAAAAACTTTCGTCTTTCGAGTGATTTATGAAAAACGTCCGAATATTAGGTTTGGCATGTTTTAAGCCACCAGTCAATGCCAGAGTTGTACGAGCTAAATTTGCTTTCACACTCTCTTCATACTTTATGAAATGCCACCTGACACGTTGAGCTTCCATTTGCCTCTACCTCGGTACCTACCTTGTTTTCTCAGATCGATTGTGCATATGTACGCAGCATGATCCGAAAAAAACGGTAGGCCGTACTTCTGACTCCAAAATGAGGTGTTTCATATTGTGCGTTACGTATACCCTGTCTCCACGACTCGGCGAGCGTCTTGTGGTGTGCGCCTTCCATATGCTCCCGTGAGTCTATTAGCCTTAATGCATCAACTATACGTTCCAGTTCGGTACATTGCTGAAATTGCGAATTTGGTCTTCGGCATGCAGCACAAACTTAAAATCTCTCAGGATAAGATGTTCCAAACAGAGGGACAACTTCTTCTTTAAAGAACTCCGTTCTGCGGTGCCTCTTGCTGGACCCTGAAGGTGCAAAATCGTTAATGAGTCGCATATTGTTTACTGTGCCCGCTATGCCTTTACTGTTTGGTAGTTTTACCACATCATAGACTACTTATGTCCTCCTTTGTGAGCAGAGCTGTGCACATGTCAGTTCCACGCCCTTGGTTTGTTATGGCATTGAAGCCAGGTACGTTATCTAGCTCGATGTCTCTCACTTCTTGTCAAAGGACAATGTCACTGTCAGAAGCATATACAGGGAGGCGCACGAAATGTGTTAACAATTGTTTCTTTCACAATTTACGACGCACATTAGATATCCCGCTGGGATCTCTACAGCAGTACCAGCAGAGCTTGGAAAAACAAATGAGTTACGAAATGACGTGTAATTCACGATACTGCCGCTAGGAGACTAGTAAGCAGCAATGGCTGACAATGGAAGACTGACAACACAACAACGATCGGCAAATGCGTTACTTTTTCATGAAACGAAAAGCCTTGTTGTGGCTCAGAGGCGTTTTCGACAACAGTTCAACACACGATGGGTCCCTTGCAAGAAGACCATCCACAGGTTGTACGATAAATTTGTACAGGAAGGAACAGTATTGGAAGCGAAGCGACCTCGGCCTAAGCCTGTTTGTTCGCCGGAGAATATTGAAGCGGGACGAGTTGCTGTACAGACAAGTCCCGGGAAATCGTGTAGAAAGGCAGCAGTGCAACTGGGAATATCCAGAAGTGACCTCCATATGTACCCATGCAAGATGACCTGTGCACAGAAGCTCACTGAAGAACACAAGCAGCAGAGACTACTGTTTGCTCAGTGGGCGGAGGATAGAGAAGAAACTCTGAACATCGTTTGGTTTTCAGACGAGGCGCATTTTCATTTAGACGGTGTGGTTAACAAACAAAATGTACGCTTTTGGGTCACTGAAAACCCACAAGTGCTTCATGAACGACAACATTATGCTCCCAGGATTACAGCGTGGGCAGCAATTTCCAGTCACGGACTTACTGGATCCTTTTTCTTTGAAGAAAATGTGAACAGCGAGCGTTATTTGAGCATGCTGCGCAATAGCTTCATTCCACACCTTCTTGCTACTGCCTTGCCCTTCAACACGCAGTGGTTCATGTAAGATGGAGCAAGGCCACATGCTGGAAACACTGTGTTGGAGTTTTTACACGAGCATTTCGACATGCGGATCATTTCACTCAGGTTTCCAGGTCGCTTCAATGAGGGACAAAATTGGCCCCCCAATAGTCCAGACCTCAATCCGTGTGACTCTTTTCTTTGGAGGAACCTAAAGGAAAAAATTTTCTCGAAACGTCCACGTTATTTAATAGAGCCCAGAAGACGTATTCTTCAAGTTTGCAGTGAAATTACGGAAGACATGTGCCATAGGGTAATCACTAGCTTCAGTGTTCGTTTGAATTAAGTCAGGAAACGAAATGGTGGACATATTGAGCATGTGCTGAGTTAGAACAAATCTACACGGACGGCTCTTCATTGCAGTATATGTCCTTTCAGATTGTATTGACTATAAAGTTTATATTCAAAAACAAAATGGTATTCACTATAAAGTTTATATTCAAAAACAAAATGGTAACACATTTCATGCACCACCCTGTATAAAATCTTTTGTTGTTGTTGTGGTGGTCTTCAGTCCTGAGACTGGTTTGTTGCAGCTCTCCATGCAACTCTATCCTGTGCAAGCTTCTTCATCTCCCAGTACGTACTGCAACCTACATCCGTCTGAATCTGCTTGGTGTATTCATCTCTTGGTCTCCCTCTACGATTTTTACCCTCTACGCTGCCCTCCAATACCAAATTGGTGATCCCTTGATGCCTCAGAACATGTCCTACCAACCGATCCCTTCTTCTAGTCAAGTTGTGCCACAAACTTCTCCCCAATCCTATTCAATACCTCCTCATTAGTTATGTGATCTACCCATCTAATCTTCAGCATTCTTCTGTAGCATCACATTTCGAAAGCTTCTATTCTCTTCTTGTCCAAACTATTTATCGTCCATGTTTCACTTCCATACATGGCTACACCTCATACGAATACTTTCAGAAACGACTTCCTGACACTTAAATCTATACTCGATGTTAACAAATTTTTCTTCTTCAGAAACGCTTTCCTTGCCATTGCCAATCTACATTTTATATCCTCTCTACTTCGACCATCATCAGTTATTTTGCTCCCCAAATAGCAAAACTCCTTTACTACTTTAAGAGTCTCATTTCCTAATCTAATACCCTCAGCATCACCAGACTTAATTCGACTACATTCCATTATCCTAGTTTTGCTTTTGTTGATGTTCATCTTAGATCCACCTTTCAAGACACAATCCATTACGTTCAACTGCTCTTCCAAGTCCTTTGCTGTCTCTGACAGAATTACAGAGTCATCGGCGAACCTCAAAGTTTTATTTCTTCTCCATGGATTTTAATACCTACTCCGAATTATTCTTTCGTTTCCTTCACTGCTTGCTCAATATACATACTGAATAACATCGGGGAGAGGCTACAACCCACTCTCACTCCCCTCCCCAACCGCTGCTTCCCTTTCATGCCCCTCGACTCTTGTAACTGCCACCTGGTTTCTATACAAATTATAAATAGCCTTTCTCTCCCTGTATTTTACCCCTGCCACCTTCAGAATTTGAAAGAGAGTATTCCAGTCAACATTGTCAAAGGCTTTCTCTAAGTCTGCAAATGCTAGAAACGTAGGTTTGCCTTTCGTTAATCTAGCTTCTAAGATAAGTCGTAGGGTCAGTATTGCCTCACGTGTTCCAACATTTCTACGGAATCCAAACTGATCTTCCCCTAGGTCGGGTTCTAATAGTTTTTCCATTCGTCTGTAAAGAATTCGCGTTAGTATTTTGCAGCCGTGACTTATTAAACTGGTAGTTCGGTAATTTTCACACCTGTCAACACCTGCTTTCTTTGGGATCGGAATTATTATATTTTTCTTGAAGTTTGAGGGTATGTAGCCTGTCTCATACATCTTGTTCACCAGATGGTAGAGTTTTGTCAGGACTGGCTCTCCCAAGGCCGTCAGTAGTTCCAATGGAATGTTGTCTACTCCGGGGGCCTTGTTTCGACTCAGGTCTTTCAGTGCTCTGTCAAACTCTTCACGCCTTATCGTATATCCCATTTAATCTTCATCTACATCCTCTTCCATTTCCATAATATTGTCCTCAAGTACATCGCCCATGTATAGACCCTCTATATACTCCTTCCACCTTCTGCTTTCCCTTCTTTACTAAGAACTGGGTTTCCATCTGAGCTCTTAATATTCATACAAGTGGTTCTCTTTTCTCCAAAGGTCTCTTTAATTTTCCTGTAGGCAGTATCTATCGTACCGCTAGTGAGATAAGCCTCTACATCCTTACATTTGTCCTCTAGCCATCCCTGCTTAGCCATTTTGCACTTCCTATCGATCTCATTTTTGAGACGTTTGTATTCCTTTTTAACTGCTTCATTTATTGCATTTTTATATTTTCTCGTTTCATCAATTAAATTCAATATTTCTTCTGTTACCCAAGGATTTCTACTAGCCCTCGTCTTTTTACCTACTTGATCCTCTGCTGCCTTCACTACTTCATCCCTCAAAGCTACCCATTCTTCTTCTACTGTATTTCTTTCTACCATTCCTGTCAATTGTTCCCTTACGCTCTCCCTGAAACTCTCTACAACCTCTGGTTTAGTCAGTTTATCCAGGTCCGATCTCCTTAAATTGCCACCTTTTTGCAGATTCTTCAGTTTTAATCTACAGTTCATAACCGATAGATTGTAGTCAGAGTCCACATCTGCCCCTGGAAATGTATTAGAATTTAAAACCTGGTTCCTAAATCCCTGTCTTACCATTATATAATCTATCTGACACCTTTTAGTGTCTCCAGGATTCTTTCATGTATACAACCTTCCTTTATGATTCTTGAACCAAGTGTTAGCTATGATTAAGTTATGCTCTATGAAAAATTCTACCAGACAGCTTCCTCTTTCATTTATTAGCCCCAATCCATATTCAGCTACTACGTTTCCGTTTCTCCCTTTTCCTACTACCGAATTCCAGTCACCCATGACTATTAAATTTTCGTCTCCCTTCGCTATCTGAATAATTTCTTTTATTTCGTCATACATTTCTTCAATTTCTTCGTCATCTGCAGATCTAGTTGGCATATAAACTTGTAGCACTGTAGTAGGCGTGGGCTTCGTGTGTATCTTGGCTACAATAATGCGTTCACTATGCTGTTTGTAGTAGCTTATCCGCATTCCTATTTTCTTTTATTCATTATTAAACCTACTCCCGCATTATCCCTATTTGACTTTGTATTTATAATCCTGTATTCGCCTGACCAAAAGTCTTGTTCCTCCTGCCACCGAACTTATCTAATTCCCACTATATCTAACTTTAACCTATCCATTTCCCTTTTTAAATTTTCTAACCTACCTGCCCGATTAAGGGATCTGACATTCCACGCTGCGATCCGTAGAACGCCAGTTTTATTTCTCCTGATAACGACGTCCTCCTGAGTAGTCCCTGCCCGGAGATCCGAATGGGGGACTATTTTACCTCCGGAATATTTTACCCAAGAAACATTAAGAAACACTCTTCAGATTCATCTCGCAAGTGTCAGGTTTAAAATAAATTTTAATAATATTCGCCAGTAGCAAACGGTTCAGGGGAGTGTCCTTGTTTTTTTAGAAGGTTCGTTCACGGAGACGTCATTGTTGAAGAATCATCGTCCTTTGGGGCTGGCGTACAGTCCGATTAGTTTCGGAAACTTCTTTCATTTCTTCATCCGCGCTGTTGTGGTCGCTTCCGTCTGCCCAGCCGGTTCACCTTGTCGTCTTGGGTGGTGTGGTCGTTGTTCATGCATTGGTATTTATATATTATGAAAAGGTGGAGTTAACGTTATTGTGTCTCCTTTTACAACTGGTAAATTGTTTACGTCAGTGACTCAGTTGTGGAATTTCTCGCAGTTACTTTGCCCGACACGGTGTTTTTGTACAATACTGGTCAATAAAATTGCTACACGAAGAAGAAATGCAGATGATAAACGGGCATTCATTAGAAAAATATATTATACTAGAATTGGCATGTGATCACATTTTTACGGATTTTGGGTGCACAGTTCTCGAGAAAACAGTACCCAGAACAACCAAAATATATTATACTAGAATTGGCATGTGATCACATTTTTACGGATTTTGGGTGCACAGTTCCCGAGAAAACAGTACCCAGAACAACCGCCTCTGCCAGTAATAACGGCATCGATACGCCTGGGCATTCAGTCAAACAGAGCTAGGATGGAAATGCAGATGATAAACGGGCATTCATTAGAAAAATATATTATACTACAATTGTGATCACATTTTTACGGATTTTGGGTGCATAGATCCTGAGAAATCAGTACCCAGAACAACCGCCTCTGCCAGTAATAACGGCCTCGATACGCCTGGTCATTCAGTCAAACAGAGCTAGGATGGCGTCTACAGGTACAGCTGCCCATGCAGCTTCAACACGATACCACAGTTCATCAAAAGTAGTGACTGGCGTATTGTGACGAGCCAGTTGCTCGGCCACCATTGGCCAGACGCTTTCAGTTGGTGAGAGATCTGGAGAATGTGCTGGCCAGGGCAGCAGTCGAACATTTTCTGTATCCAGAAAGGCCTGTGTAGGACCCGCAACATGGGGTCGTGCATTATCCTGCTGAAATGTGGGGTTTCGCAGGGATCGAATGAAGGGTAGAGCCACGGGTCGTAACACATCTGAAATGTAACGTCCACTATTTAGAGTGCCGTCAATGTGAACAAGAGGTGACCGAGACGTGTAACCGATGGCACCCCATACCATCACGTCAGGTGATACGCCAGTATGGCGATGACGAATACATGCTTCGAATGTGCGTTCACCGTGATGTCGCCAAACACGGATGCGACCATCATGATGCTGTAAACGTTTTGCCATTCGTGCACCCAGGTTCGTCGTCGAGTACACCATCACAGGAGCTCCTGTCTGTGATGCAGTGCCAAGGGTAACCGCAGCCATGGTGTCCGAGTTGATAGTCCACGCTGCTGCAAACGTCGTCGAACTGTTCGTAGCCGGCCTGTGTGGCCGTGCGGTTCTAGGCGCTTCAGTTTGGAACCGCGTGACCGCTACGGTCGCAGGTTCGAATCTTGCCTTGGGCATGGATGTGTGTGATGTCCTTAGGTTAGATAGGTTTAAGTAGTTCTAAGTTCTAGGGGACTGATGACCTCAGAAGTTAAGCCCCATAGTGCTCAGAGCCATTTGAACCATTTTGTATTAAAACACACCACCATTCGCCTATTGTCGGCAGGCACTCCTCAAGGATGGGTGTTTTTTCCCATCCTTTTTAATATCTATGTGATGACATGCCAGTTATCCCCGAGTGCCACGTAGCACAATGTGCCGGCGACTCAGCACTATATAACCCTGGCTGACCAGGGCTTTGTACCCACTCTTCCGCAGTAGGGAATTTAACCTGCATACCGAGCTCCGTATCTACTGTATGCGTCTGGCGCACGGGCCACGATGAGTGTGACCAGGATGCGGACGTCGCAGCGCCTGCAGAACGAGGTGCTCAGGTGGAGCCTGCACGCCCCGCCACTCACGAGAATTGTCACTCTCTGCGAGGAAGCGGATATCGTCCCCCTCAAGACGATAATACGCGACAACTCGCGGACGCCCCTTGAGAAAGTGGATGCCCTGCGGGACTCTGTCCGTGGTTTACGCCACACTTCCTCGCCGCCGGCATCGACATCCGGTTCCCCTAACCATCCTAGAGGAATCGGATTCCGACCGTGGCTAACGATAGGCCTGACACGCCCACCACGGATGCATCCTTTGGCAAGCACTCGACCAGTGTTTTTCTCGGGACCCTTTGGTGCGCGGTATTCGAGATGCTGTTTTTGCTCTCGCCGAGTGTGGTCGTTCAGCGACGTTTGTGTGGACCGCGGGCCACATCGGCATTCCAGGAAACGAACGTGTCGATCGGTTGGCCAAGCAGGCCACCACTTCGCCACCCCTGGAGCTCGGTCTCGCGGAAAGAGACCTCCGGTCAGCCCTACATCGCAAGGTCCGCGATGTCTGGAGCTCTGAATGGTCTGCCTTAAACACGCCAAATAAGCTCCGCACGGTCAAGTCGTCCACGGCCGTACGGGACTCGTCCTTGAGGGGCACGCGTAGGGACTCAGTTGCTCTCTGCCGTCTCCGAACTGGACACACGCGGTTGAACCACAGCTATCTCCTTCGCCGTGAGAACCCGCCCAAGTGCCGCTGTGATGCAGGGCTGACAGTGGTCCATCTTCTGACGGACTGCCCCCTTGTGGCAGTCCTTTAATTTACCAGCTGCACTTCCTTTAATTCTAGGTGACGATGCCTCTGTAGCTGACTCAGTTTTACGTTTTATCCGTGCAGCTGGGTTTTATCACTCGCTCTAGTGTGGGCGCTCTCCCACGATTTCTCAGGCTACACCCACTCCAGCGACTTTTAATTGTGACGTGGATACCAAAATAGTGTCATTTATGGTAACAAGTTGTGTTGGTACCTCTATCAGCGCTTTCCAGCTGGAGGTTCTTCGTTTGTAGTTGAGTGGTTGACCTTTAACCTGATCCATCAACCACAGTAGTCTGTTTTACTCTAGTCAACTATTTGCTCTGCTCCTTTTAAGTGTCCTCTATTTTGTGTTATTGCGGTGTTCATTTTAGCTCTGTACCCTGTGGTGTTCCCTCCCTCTGGGTGCAGAGGTTACGCTTTTACTGTATAGGCGTTTTACAAGTATGTCTGTTTGGAACTGGGGACTGATGACCACGTGTTTAGCCCCCATCAAACCCCAAAACCAACCAACTAACCATCGTTTGGCGGGACTAGCCCCCATTCTAGGTCCAATACTTTCCCATCCCACGTGCCGACGCTGGGATGAATGTTGCTGCCTGACTGATGCAGTACCGTCACGTCGGAGGGTGGTACGGGACTGCGAGTCCCACCGCCACACCTCCAGAGTGTACTGCAGTGACGCACTGCCCTGTGGATAGATTTACTGCCTCACCAACGCAGTTAGACCGCAAAAGACCGGTGACGCTGTATTGTAACCACAAATAAACCAACAAACAAATTACCAGGTATGTGACTGTAATTCTTCTCTTCTCTCTTCTTCTCCTTCTTCTTCTTCTTCTTCTTCCTTAGCGTTTGTCCAGCGTGCTGGCGGGGTCCGCTGTTTTGGCTCGTTGTCGCCACAGCTTGCGATCTCGTGCCTGATCTACATCTACATTTATACTCCGCAAGCCACCCAACGGTGTGTGGCGGAGGGCACTTCACGTGCTACTGTCATTACCTCCCTTTCCTGTTCCAGTCGCGTATGGTTCGCGGGAAGAACGACTGCCGGAAAGCCTCCGTGTGTGCTCGAATCTCTCTAATTTTACATTCGTGATCTCCTCGGGAGGTATAAGTAGGGGGAAGCAATATATTCGATACCTCATCCAGAAACGCACCCTCTCGATACCTGGACAGCAAGCTACACCGGAATGCAGAGCGCCTCTCTTGCAGAGTCTGCCACTCGAGTTTGCTAAACATCTCCGTAACGCTATCACGCTTACCAAATACCCCTGTGACGAAACGCGCCGCTCTTCTTTGGATCTACCCTCTCCCCTCTGTCGACCCGACCTGGTACGGATCCCACACTGATGAGCAATACTCGAGTATAGGTCGAACGAGTGTTTTGTAAGCCACCTCCTTTATTGATGGACTGCATTTTTTAAGGACTCTCCCAATGAATCTCAATGGCGCCCGCCTTACCAACATTTAATTTTATATGATCATTCCACTTCACATCGTTCTGCAGGCATACTCCCAGATATTTTACAGAAGTGACTGCTACCAGTGTTTGTTCCGCTATCATATAATCATACAATAAAGGATCCAGCATGAAGGCCTGAGACCTTGAGCTCTTCGTGAAGGGTGTCGAGCCATCGCTCTTTGGTCGTCCTGCTAGCCGTCTCCCATTTAGACTTGGACTGAAAATAGTCTTTGCCACTGTTGTCTCGTCTGCTCTGAGGACACGTCCCTACCAACATAGGCGGCTTTCCTCATTTTGTCAATTATTGGTGCAACACCGTATAGCCTGCGAACTTCGTTATTTGTAACGTGGTCATGCAGTGTTAATCCCTATGTCCACCTAAGCATTTCCGCCTCCATAGCAGCGAGTCTTTGCTCTCCTTCCCTTGTTGAAGGCCAGCGTTCAGCCCCACGCAATGCAGTCCGACCCACCTAACGAGCTCGTGCTCTCGCAGGGCAAACCGAATTAATTCGTGTCGCACTCGCTCAAAGGCCTGTTCGAGATCGAGAAAGGCGAAGTGTAGATGTTTTGTCGTCTCACTGTGCTTTTCGATAAGCTAGAGAGCTGCGTGTGACTTGTAACCTCCTAACAGTAAAAAATATAATCTCCCAACATAAAAAATATATTTATAATAACCGTCCAACAGTAAAAAATGTAATTATATAATTCATTTACATTCAGCATAACCTACCAACAGATAAATTCTGTAACCTACCAATAATAAAATGTGACTAACCTCCTAATAAAAAATGTGACTCATATGTAACCTTTCAAAAATTAACTGTCTGTGATTTTAAACAGGTAAATTTGGACTCCAGCAGTGCTGCGTCATGGCCCTGAAAGATCATTCTGAATAAATTGAAAATTCCTACCTCAATAAGGTCGCCGGATAACGCGTATATACATACATACATATATATATATATATATATATATATATATATATATATATATATGCTTCTGTAAGAAATTTTTCTGGCACAGCCCAGTGCAGTGCTGGCCCGATAGATTTGTCAGGTTTAAAAAGAACAACTGATTTTTCTTTACCATAATCTGGATGACCACGGATTATAGAAATTAGTAAATTCTTTAAATTGAGATGAATTATCGTCAAAAGTTAATTTTTATAAGAAAGATTATTATTAAGAGATTTTTTAAATACATTTACATGGGACTTGACATAACAATAGTACATATGCGCGAGTCTGCTTTTACCTTATACTACATGTCTCAGGCACCGCCATCGCTCCCCACGAGTGGCCCAGCCAACTCCACACACACGACTGCTAGCTACCACTTACTCCTACTGCCACTCAGTTCCTACTGCAGACAACACTGCTCTCTGGTCTGAGATTCTCTTACAGCTTACATATCGCAGGCAGCGCTTGAGTAATCCAACGAAATTACATATGCTCGAGTGCGCTAGCAACAAATTCCTTAGTCATGGGCCTCTCACAGACTGTAATAGTTGTTAAAATTTATTTTTGTAAATTATTTTTACTTTGGTGAAAATGCAAGGCTGAGGAGATTCTCGCGATTTCGTTAAGAGGGGGATAGAAAAAATTTACTGAACTCTGTTTACTCAAATATTATTCAATATTGGAAATATTGATTACTTTTATCGTTTCAAAGGGAGAACCGCTAATCAAGAGCAATCTCCTACATTCCCATTTATGTTTACTTGTCAAAATTAGAGAATACTAAGATATTTATTACGACTCTGGGCCGTAATCATTTAGAACAATGGCGCTGACCTCTGCACCAATGTTCCCCTATAAAATTTGCACAAAGAATTTAAATCTACCACTTCATAAATATAGGAGCTAGTACAGATAACTTGCCTCGCCACAAACGGCATCTTACACTACGAACAAACAAAAGGGATGAGCCAGGGATCGTTTTGGAAAAAAAAAATTGCAGTTACATTCGCAGATCATATTAATTCAGGGCTTAACAACTGGCCGGTTTTGAGCGCGAGTACTCGCGTCTGCTCAGGCACGCGCTAGCGAGCAGCTGCGCGGTTGCGGAGAAGGGGGGAGGGGAGGGAGGGAGGGGAAATGCGCGCGCACGTATGAATAGGACCGCAGCGTGCCTATTGAATTCGCGCCGACTGTGTAACGTTAAAAGTACTACGATCAACTCTGACAGTCACTTCGCTGGTTAAGAATCATGTCAAGTCGCCGTTGTGTAACCCCAACCATGCTTTCGCAGTTCAACCCCCATTGGGAGGAATTGTATCTGTTTACAGAAAAAGATGGTGTTGCAAAATGTTTAGTATGTCACAAAACGCTGAATTCTTTTAGGAAATTTAATTTGCATCGACATTATATGTCGTACCACGCGAAAGACTACGGAAGTGGAAAATGTGATGGACCAGATCGTGCACAGGAAGTTATTAAACTTAAAAGGAAGCTATCCGAAGAAGATCTGGATGACGAAGAAAAATCAACTGAGGCAGCTCTCAGAGTGAGCTACAAAATTGCTTTGTTTTTAGCAAAATCCCTGCGCCCCTTCACTGATGGCGATTTAATAAAAGATGTTTGGTAGTTGCAGAGGAACGTTTGTGTCCATCTCAAGTTGAACAGTTTCGGATTGTACCATTATCTGACATGACCATTATGCGTCGCATACAGGACATGGCAGACGACGTCCAGAGCCAGCTTGCAAATATCTGTAAAGATTTTATGGCCTATTCTCTAGCTCTGGACGAAAGTGTTGATATCACTGTCACAGCGCAGCTTTCCGTATTTGTTAGAGGTGTTAATAGAGATCTTCAGTACCCATGAAGAACACTACAACTGGAGGTGATATTTTAAGTAGTGTTGAAGAAAGTGTTGAAAATATAGGATTGCCGTGGAATTCTTTAGTTTCAGTGTCTACAGACGGTGCACCAGCGATGACAGGGAAAAAATTAGGTTTCGTTGCGTTGTTGAAGGAGAAAATGCAAAAACTGACCGTACCGAATGAAATAAGGGGCGTTCACTGTGTGATCCATCAGGAAAACTTATGTGCAAAGAGTATCACTCTAAAAAATGTGATGAGTGTTGTTGCTCGTACAACCAATTATATATGGAAGCATGGGCTACAACACAGGCAATTTAAAAGATTTCTTGAGGATGTAGAAAGCCAGTATGGTAGCCTGCCTTATTACAGCGAGGTCCGCTGGCTTAGTCGTGGCGAATTATTAAATCGAATTTTTGCCTATTAGATGAGATAAATATGTTCATGGAAATAAATAACATGTGTGTTCCTGAATTGAAAGAGCCTTCATGGAAATGTGATCTCGGGTTCTTAGCAGATTTAACTAGCCATCTGAATGCTTTGAACATTTCACTACAAGGTAAAGATCTGCTAATTACTCATTTCATAGATCGAATACGAGCTTTTAAAATGAAATTGACACTTTGGATGAGTCAGCTGGAAACAGCAAATCTAACTCTTCCTAAATTATCATCCATGCAAGATGTTCACAAAGACTGTGAACGTTATTCACATAGTTTAGTTGCCCTTAAGGAAGAATTTGATCAACGCTTTCAAGAACTGACAGCACTAGACAGTGATTCTGATCTGTTCTGCTCTCCATATTCAGCGAATATTGAAGAGATTCGTCCTGAGCTGCAACTAGAAATTATTGACCTGCAGTGTGACAGAGAATACAGAGACAAATTTCAGAACAAGAAAAACATTTTGGAATTTTACAGACACTTCCCTCAGGATAGATTTCCTCATTTGCACAAACTGGCAGCTACAATAATATCAATGTTCGGTTCCATGTATGTTTGTGAATAACTGTTCTCTGCAATGAAATGTAACAAGACGCGCCTGAGAAACGCATTGTCTGATCGAAATTTAAACTGCACGCTGCGCCTACGATGCACAAGAACAATTACTCCGAACATAGACGCAACTGTAAAGGGCAAAAAGTACAAGATAACAGAGAATCCCACACTTCAGTGACACCTTTTATTGTGTAACAGTTCACAAATTAATACGAATGTAGAGGCATACACTAAGCTAATAAAATTATGTGGCACGTGTACATTGTCCTTTATTTGTTTCATTTGTGGCAGTAATAATTCGTGAGTGATATCCCTGCAGGTGGCCGCGGATTTACATTGACTGGCGGCAGCTGTTGTGTGCCCCACGTGACTCTCCCCACTCTCCGCTCTGGTCCGGTAGTGGGGGTAGCGTGCTCGCGCCTTGCTGCTCACAGCTTGCTCCGCGAGCACGTATGTTGTGAAGCCCTGTATTAATTGATTACAGAGTCTATGTTATTTTTCTGAGATAATGTTTACGTTTCGTTACGACGTCAGTTTTGGTACATTTGCGAAGTTATTCGATATCACGTTATGTGGCGTACCGCCACAGTGGGACGATCGAATCCTCGGGAGAGTGGGTTCTTTCTCGAGGGTATTGCAGATGCTTTCTTTATTGGTTTTCCTCGGGGAAACCTCCTCGGAAACTGGCGCCACTTTCGTGTTGCTATCCCTCTGTTGGCTCCAGCTACTATCTATCTCCTTCACTTTTTGTCGCAGAATGGGAGCTGTCTCCTCTGCACATTTGCGCACCAGCCTGCATCTCATATTTTTCCTCGGACGCTTGCCTCTCGACGGACTTCCTTCAGTGTCCAAGTTAGTTTCGTTTTCCTGCGAGGAGGTTCGGTCTTCAACCGCTGGCGGATCAGCTTCCTTTGCAGTTGCAGGGGCCTGTTTGGGCGGAACTTGGACAGGTTTTGAAGATTGGCGGGACTCTGGTAGGTCGTCAGCTATGATTGCACTGGCGTCCATTGGAATTTCGGTGTCTGGAGTACTTGTATTTGTGCACACGGAGGCCCAAGTCCCGGGAAGTGTCGTCTTCGCCTGCCGAAACTGCCCGAGTTTGTTACTCAGAGACAATGATATACACTACGCAATCAAAAGTATCCGGACATCTGGCCGAAAATGACTTACAAGTTCGTGGCGCCCTCCATCGGTAATGCTAGAACTCAATATGATGTTGGCCCACCCTTGGGGCCTTGATGACAGCTTCCACTCTCGCAGGCATACGTTCAGTCAGGTGCTGGAAGGTTACTTGGGGAATGACAGTCCATTCTTCACGGAGTGCTGCACTGAGGAGAGGTATCGATGTCGGTCGGTGAGGCCTGGCACGAAGTCGGCATTCCAAAACATCGCAAAGATCTTCTATAGGATTCAGGCCAGGACTCTGTGCAGGCCAGTCCATTACTCGGATCTTGTTGTTGTTGTGGTCTTCAGTCCTGAGATTGGTTTGATGCAGCTCTCCATTCTACTCTATCCTGTGCAAGCTTCTTCATCTCCCAGTACCTACTTCAGCCTACATCCTTCTAAATCTGCTTAGTGTATTCATCTCTTGTTCTCCCTCTACGATTTTTACCCTCCACGCTGCCCTCCAGTACTAAATTGGTGATCCCTTGATGCCTCAGAATATGCCCCACAAACCGATCCCTTCTTCTTGTCAAGTTGTGCCACAAATTTCTCTTCTCTCCAATTCTATTCAATACCTCCTCATTAGTTATGTGATCTACCCATCTAATCTTCAGCATTCTTCTGTAGCACCACATTTCGAAAGCTTCTATTCTATTCTTGTCCAAACTATTTATCGTCCATGTTTCACTTCCAGACAAATACTTTCAGAAACGACTTCCTGACACTTAAATCTATACTCAGTGTTAACAAGTTTCTCGTCCTCAGAAACGCTTTCCTTGCCATTGCCAGCCTACATTTTATATCCTCCCTACTTCGACCATCATCAATTATTTTGCTCCCCAAATAGCAAAACTCCTTAACTACTTTAAGTGTCTCATTTCTTAATCTAATTCCCTCAGCATCACCCGAATTAATTCGACTACATTCCATTATCCTCGTTTTGCTTTTGTTGATGTTCATCTTATACCCTCCTTTCAAGACAGTGTCCATTCCGTTCAACTGCTCTTCCAAGTGCTTTGCTGTCTCTGACAGAATTACAATGTCATCAGCGAACCTCAAAGTTTTTATTTCTTCTCCATGGATTTTAATACCTACTCCGAATTTTTATTTTGTTTCCTTTACTGCGTGCTCAATATACAGATTGAATAGCATCGGGGAGAGGCTACAACCCTGTCTCACTCCCATCCCAACCACTGCTTCCCTTTCATGCCCCTCGACTCTTATAACTGTATTTTACGCCTCCCACCTTCAGAATTTGAAAGAGAGTATTCCAGTCAACATTGTCAAAAGCGTTCACTAAGTCTACAAATGCTAGAAACGTAGGTTAGCCTTTGCTTAATCTTTCTTCTAAGATTAGTCGTAGGGTCAGTATTGCCTCACGTGTGCCAAAATTTCTATGGAATCCAAACTGATCTTCCCCGAGGTCGGCTTTTACCAGTTTTTCCATTCCTCAGTAAAGAATTCGCGTTAGTATTTTGCATCTGTGACTTATTAATCTGATAGTTCGGTAATTTCACATCTGTCAGCACCTGCTTTTTTTGGGATTGGAATTATTATATCCTTCTTGAAGTCTGAGGGAATTTCGCCTGATCTTATTGTCGTGTAACCACCCCGCCTCAGGCCGTGCTTTATGAACAGGTGCTCGATCGTGTTGAAAGATGTAGTAGCCGTCCTCGAATTGCTCTTCAACAGAGGGAAGCAAGAAAGTACTTAAAACATCAAAGTAGGCCTGCGCTGTCATAGTGCAACGCAAAACAAGGGGTGCAAGCCCCCTCCATCAAAAAGACGACTACACCATAACACCACCGCCTCCGAATTTTACTGTCGCCAGTAAACACGCTGGCAGATGACGTTCACCAGGAATTCGCCATACCCGCGGAGCGCCCCATACTGCTCTCTCACGATGTCTAATGACTACTGAGGTGGCTGATGTGGAGTACCTGGCAGTAGGTGGCAGCACAATGCACCTAATATCAAAAACGTATGTTTTTGTGGGTGTCCGGATACTTTTGATCACACAGTGTACGATGGTATGTGCTTTTGTAACTCTACTCGAAGCAACCGTACTCCGTTTAGTACTGGAAATTTGACCGCGCTTGACCATTTCTCGGCAGAGTTGCTAAGCACTTTCCCAAAGGGTGATATTACGGTATTAATTTGTTCTGCTGCAACCTCAAACGACAGTTCGAAGATTGGAACTGTACGAATGTCGAAACCAGCATGTGCAACGGTGTCTTCACCAGCGTTTCCATCAGAATGTTTAAATTTCATGACACCTCCGCAAGACTCAACTATTTTCTCGCGGAACTCGGCACTGCTAAAGTTTACAAAGACAACACAAGCTACGATTGGCATTTGAATCCCTATTATATCAGTAAAGCGGAACTTCTCATCTACTTCTAACCAATTCTCTACTTCGAACGACTTGGATCGAGCATATCGAGTATCAAAAGTAAATTTCAATGTATCTCTTCGAGAAGGTTGGGTCATCGCTGCACACTATTACCAACTTCTCGAAGTGTCCTATCAAGAGAGATACGAACTGCAACAAGTTCAAGACTTAACGCGGTGAACGCACATTGGAAGCGTGTAATCGGTATCGCCATACTGGCGTATCACCCGGCGTGATGGTATGGGGTGCCATCGGTTACACGTCTCGGTCACCTCTTGTTCACATTGACGGCACTCTAAATAGTGGACGTTACATTTCAGATGTGTTACGACCCGTGGCTCTACCCTTCATTCGATCCCTGCGAAACCCCACATTTCAGCAGGATAATGCACGACCCCATGTTGCGGGTCCTACACGGGCCTTTCTGGATACAGAAAATGTTCGACTGCTGCCCTGGCCAGCACATTCTCCAGATCTCTCACCAACTGAAAGCGTCTGGCCAATGGTGGCCGAGCAACTGGCTCGTCACAATACGCCAGTCACTACTTTTGATGAACTGTGGTATCGTATTGAAGCTGCATGGGCAGCTGTACCTGTAGACGCCATCCTAGCTCTGTTTGACTGAATGCCCAGGCGTATCGAGGCCGTTATTACTGGCAGAGGCGGTTGTTCTGGGTACTGATTTCTCAGGATCTATGCACCCAAATTGCATGAAAATGTAATCACATGTCTGTTCTAGTATAATAGATTTGTTCAATGAATAGTCGTTTATCATCTGCATTTCTTCTTGGTGTAGCAATTTTAATGGCCAACACTCTAGTTGTCAATAGTTCCACTACCCAAACATTGAACAACAGAATGAAATTTTCACTCTGCAGCGTAGTGTGCGCTGATGTGAAACTTCCAGGTAGATTAAAACTGTGTGCCAGACCGAGACTCGAACTCGGGACCTTTGGCTGTCGCGGGGAAGTGCTCTACCGTCTGAGCTACCCAAGCACGACTCACGACCGGTCCTCACAGCTTCAGTTCCGCCAGTACCTCGCCTCCCACCTTCCACACTTCACAGAAGCTCTCCTGCGAAACGTAACTAGCAGTCCTGAGAAGAAAGGCAAAAGGTCCCGAGTTCGAGTCTCGGTCCGGCACACGGTTTTAATCTGCCAGTAAGCTTCACTGCCAACAAAATTCGTCACCATCCATTTCCTCGAATATTTTCCTATAATCGCATCATTTCATATCACTTTGCATTGCGTGTCCGAGCGACGGACAGTCTCCACTAAAAAAATGGTGTTGATAGACTTGGCTACCCACTCGCTGAGTGCTAGACCGTCTGAGGACGAAATCTCTTGCCGAGGCTGCAGAGCAGTTTCAGTCCGTAGCGCTGCCGACACACGAGCAGGCTGCTTGCACTGCGTCGTCCCTGCACGACCTCGGTACCATGTGATCCCCCAGGCACGACCCACGACCCGTCCTCCAGCCGAGATGACATGCTGCGTCCTGACCACCAAAAAGTCTTCAATCCAGTCACAGATTTCACCCGGCACCCCATATGCTCGTACTTTTCACAACATCTGTAGGTTACCTGAGGCGGCTACTTTTCGTAAATCGGGATATACTGCCTCTACCCGACTGCCTCGATCCAAAGCATTCAGTATGTCAGACTCGAAGAAAATTGTGGCCTCCCAGGACTCCGACGAAGAATGTGTTACTTTAAACAACAGTGTACGGCAACCTGTTGAAAATTTCGTCACTGTAAAATTTCTGAAATGTGCGTTGTTAGTACGAACACCAGCTTTCGTGTGGTAGTGAGGTCGCTGGTGCTCTTAAAAATGTTCTGAAATCCT
Organism: Schistocerca serialis cubense; assembly: GCF_023864345.2. NCBI lineage: Eukaryota > Metazoa > Arthropoda > Insecta > Orthoptera > Acrididae > Schistocerca > Schistocerca serialis. The sequence goes on along the minus strand of NC_064649.1, from coordinate 188,440,802 downwards.
CAGCGTCCACTTTACACGTCGGAATGATGAAACCGTGGAACACGAGGTTATGGTGGGGCATTCCTTCGAGAGCTCCCAGTTTTTACGAAGAAATTGCCACCACCTTAGCCAGCGAATGTCACAACACGAATGAAGATTTGTGTTACGAGCCCACACGGAAGTTAACGTCAGAGAAATCGGTGAGACGACTTTTAGAAGATGTTCATATACACAGTGTACGGATACATCACTGATAAAGCTGGTTGACCACGATGTTGTTGTGGTCTTCAGTCCTGAGACTGGTTTGATGCAGCTCTCCATGCTACTTAATCCTGTGCAGGCTGCTTCATCCCCCAGTACCTACTGCAAACCCACATCTTTCTGAATCTGCTTAGTGTATTCATCTCTTGGTCTCCCTCTACGATTTTTACCCTCCACGCTGTCCTCCAGTACTAAATTGGTGATCCCTTGATGCCTCAGAACATGTCCTACCAACCGATGCCTTCTTCTTGTCAACTTGTGCCACAAACTCCTCTTCTCTTCAATTCTATTCAATACCTCCTCATTAGTTATGTGATCTACCCACCTAATCTTCAGCATTCTTCCGTAGCACCACATTTCGAAAGCTTCTATTCTCTTCTTGTCCAAACTATTTATCGTCCGCGTTTCACTTCCATACATGGCTACACTCCATACAAATACTTTCAGAAACGACTTCCTGACACTTAAATCTATACCTGAATAAGAGCTGCATATTGATATATTTGAGATTGTTCGGAAGAAACATTATCATTTCTATGCATTTTTATAGTCGCGATGTAGTCATACCTGGATCAACAGTAAGGGACCAGAACATTTATAGACTTTAAAAGAAATGCAACACTACACAAAAAAGTTGGTTCAGAAATAATAGGAAAACGATAATGTTCCTTCTGCCTGATGTTGCGTTCGGCCCATCAGCGTGATCGTAATTTCTGGTGATGAACTAACACAAAATAATTAACAGTCAAGTAAATGAGGAGATGGAAATCATCAAGGTTAATCTACTAAAATAAGCACACGTATCTTTAACACAAGTTTTTTTTAATGCTACGTACCTTTTCATATTAAATTACAATAGATGACCATTGTGGTTAAATAGTTTATACGTAAGTCAAAATGTCCTCTTGCTGTTGTCTGTTCGTAATCAGTTACAAGAAACTACATGTTTTCTGATTGGAAAAAATAACAGTTAGCATATTCACTCAATATTTCACATGAAATATAAAATACCGTTGCGGAACGCAGCAAGTCCGCGTCCGCCTCTCATGGAATACAAACAGTAAAAGGTGAGGCACCCAACGCCTCATTTGTCTTGAAACAACAGAATTCTTTTTTAATATCGTTAATCGATACATGTAGATTGAGATTTACAGGCACCGCGCAAGAACGTCAAAGATAAAGAATGATAGATTCTGTCGCTGCTGTGCAATGGTACATTTCTTTTACTTGACAATTGTTCGATAACTTTAGGCCATCAGGCGTTTACTAATGAGCGTATATTAATGTTTGTGAGGCTAAAATTACTAATATTACAATGGCGTCCAGCGAAATTGAATCGAGTGTTTGAATCTTCTAAGTGATTACGTATAGTGGCTGTATGCAGAGTTTGAGTTTGGGGATACTTTTTGTGAAAACATGTGGAATATGCCTTGCTTTTTGTGAACACAAGTAAGAAGGAAATCCCGCTTTGCCCGCTGTAAATCAGAACAATAAGATATATTTCAATATGTATTTTTATCATATAAGTTTTGATAACGTAAAATGAATATTTTAGCCTGTAAACAGCAGCCTCTCATTCTCAATGGAGAGAAGTCTTCCGAAGTAAGAGTGATTTCAGGTGTGCCGCAGGGGAGTGTCGTAGGACCGTTGCTATTCACAATATACATAAATGACCTTGTGGATGACATCGGAAGTTCACTGAGGCTTTTTGCGGATGATGCTGTAGTATATCGAGAGGTTGTAACAATGGAAAATTGTACTGAAATGCAGGAGGATCTGCAGCGAATTGCCGCACGGTGCAGGGAATGGCAATTGAATCTCAATGCAGACAAGTGTAATGTGCTGCGAACACATAGAAAGATAGATCCCTTATCATTTAGCTACAAAATAGCAGGTCAGCAACTGGAAGCATTTAATTCCATAAATTATCTGGGAGTAGGCATTAGGAGTGATTTAAAATGGAATGATCATATAAAGTTGATCGTCGGTAAAGCAGATGCCAGACTGAGATTCATTGGAAGAATCCTAAGGAAATGCAATCCGAAAACAATGGAAGTAGGTTAGAGTACGCTTGTTCGCCCACTGCTTGAATACTGCTCAGCAGTGTGGGATCCGTACCAGATAGGGTTGATAGAAGAGATAGAGAAGATCCAACGGAGAGCAGCGCGCTTCGTTACAGGATCATTTAGTAATCGCGAAAGCGTTACGGAGATGATAGGTAAACTCCAGTTGAAGACTCTGCAGGAGAGACGCTCAGTAGCTCGGTACGGGCTTTTGTTGTAGTTTCGAGAACATACCTTCACCGAAGAGCCAAGCAGTAGATTGCTCCCTCCTACGTATATCTCGCGAAGAGACCGTGAGGAAAAAATCAGAGAGATTAGAGCCCACACTGAGGCATACCGACAATCCTTCTTTCCACGAACAATACGAGACTGGAATAGAGGGGAGAACCGATAGAGGTACTCAAGGTACCCTCCGCCACACACCGTCAGGTGGCTTGCGGAGTATGGATGTAGATATGACTGGTCATTTTATTCAGCGCTCTGCCTGAAAGTCACAAAAAGTAATGGCGCCACACTCGAATTAGGACGGGCCCATCCTTCTGCCGGAGAAGTTCGCCTGTGTTGCTCCGTCGTTGCTTCGGCCTGTGGGAGACGGCGTGCGCGGTGGGCGACTGTTCCCTGAAACCACACTCGCTGCTATTGCGTTTTACGGTGCAGTCGACAAGTACACGTCGTTTTAAAGTGGTCTGTGTTCTCAACACTCGACACGAGTGTAACTTTTGACGAGTTAGTTATGGGACGGACGAAAGAGTTGCGCGACGAAGTCGACCGCGTGCTACTGTTATAATAAGTTACCAGCTTGTTCGCGCATGCGCAGTGCAGGAATGGCGTAAGACATCCAGCCGAGTGGAAGAATGCTCTGAGCGGCAGGTCGTGTGCGAGTGTGCGGACTCGTGGAACGCACCGCGCTGTTTGTGTGTGTTGCACTCGTAAGCTGGGCGTGGTAAGTGCTGTGCTTTCTTTTTCTACAGTTTTTGCTTCGAATTCACGAACTATCGTGTTACTACGACACTGTGCTCGTACAGTATATGCAGCTAGACGACAAGTTTTTTGTGCCAAGGAAAGTACGTCGTTTCGAGAAGTTATTAGAAAAACGAGGGCAACGAGTTTACTTTCCGCCTAGTAATGCTCGGTTTTTGGTTCCGAGATGCTGTTCCTCGGTGAGCATCTGCATTTAACATTTGTCACGACGTGCGGATGTTGCTGTCGAGGCAGTAACTGCAAAACTGTAAACAACACCTGGCACGCGGCTGACGTAATACTTCGTCGTTAGCAGGAGATGGCAGTACGCGGCGGATGCAATATCACGTCGCGCCACTTCCGATGATTTTCAGTCGTTTCTAACATTCTTTTTTTGCTCCCGGAATGATCTGTGACATCTGCAGACATCGTAGCGGTATCAGTTTAACCATTCGTCGTTTTTGAAACCTTTGTTGATTCGTAGGCACTAGGTGACGTTATAGAGTTATCTGTTTCGCGGATTTAGTACGACTGTGTGTTCAGAATGTGTTGTGAAGAGAAGAAACGTTTGGAAAAAATGATTTAGAGAGCCCTTGACGAGTCTACATACGATGAAAATGAAGTGTTACATGACGACTAAGATTACACGACGCTTAAAACTTGTAGTAATTCTCAATTTTTTGAAGATGAACTGCTTAAGGTATTATTTTCAAAGATTGTGTTGTTACGAAGGATTCAGGAAATCAACGCGAGTGAATGTAATATTCGACTACATACACTGTACTGCGCTACGTTTGCAAAAATTTTATTGGTCTCGTGCTTTGTTTCTTTCTTTAGAAGCTGATTGGCTGTAAAAGAAAGGTAACGTATTTGCTTACACAATCGAATAACTGAATTGCTTCTCAGTTTTTTTCTGTGATGTTGAAGTTTGACCTGAGTAGATTATTCAAGGCTTTATACTAGTTGTTGTTGTCGTGGTCTTCAGTCCTGAGACTGGTTTGATGCAGCTCTCCATGCTACTCTATCCAGTGCAAGCTTCATCATCTCCCAGTACTTACTGCAACCTACATCCTTCTGAATCTGCTTAGTGTATCTATCTCTTCGTCTCCCTCTACGATTTTTTTTTATGCCTCAGAATATGCCCTACCAACCGGTCCCTTCTTCTTGTCAAGTTTTGCCCAAACTCTTCTTCTCCCCTATTCTATTCAATACCTCCTCATTAGTTACGTGATCTACCCATCTAATCTTCAGCATTATTCTGTAGCACCACATTTCGAAAGCTTCTATTCTCTCCCCCCATGAACCATGGACCTTGCCGCTGGTGGGGAGGCTTGCGTGCCTCAGCGATACAGATAGCCGTACCGTAGGTGCAACCACAACGGAGGGGTATCTGTTGAGAGGCCAGACAAACGTGTGGTTCCTGAAGAGGGGCAGCAGCCTTTTCAGTAGTTGCAAGGGCAACAGTCTGGATGATTGACTGATCTGGCCTTGTAACAATAACCAAAACGGCCTTGCTGTGCTGGTACTGCGAATGCCTGAAAGCAAGGGGAAACTACGGCCATAATTTTTCCCGAGAGCATGCAGCTCTACTGTATGATTAAATGATGATGGCGTCCTCTTGGGTAAAATATTCCGGAGATAAAATAGTCCCCCATTCGGATCTCCGGGCGGGGAGTACTCAAGAGGATGTCGTTATCAGGAGAAAGAAAACTGGCGTTCTACGGATCGGAGCGTGGAATGTCAGATCCCTTAATCGGGCAGGTAGGTTAGAAAATTTAAAAAGGGAAATGGACAGGTTAAAGTTAGATATAGTGGGAATTAGTGAAGTTCGGTGGCAGGAGGAACAAGACTTCTGGTCAGGTGACTACAGGGTTATAAACACAAAGTCAAATAGGGGTAATGCAGGAGTAGGTTTAATAATGAATAGGAAAATAGGAATGCGGGTAAGCTACTACAAACAGCATAGTGAACGCATTATTGTGGTCACGATAGACACGAAGCCCACACCTACTACAGTAGTACATGTTTATATCCCAACTAGCTCTGCAGATGACGAAGAAATTGAAGAAATGTGTGATGAAATAAAAGAAATTATTCAGATAGTGAAGGGAGACGAAAATTTAATAGTCATGGGTGACTGGAATTCGAGTGTAGGAAAAGGGAGAGAAGGAAACGTAGTAGGTGAATATGGATTGGGGATAAGAAATGAAAGAGGAAACCGCCTGATAGAATTTTGCACAGAGCACAACTTAACCATAGCTAACACTTGGTTTAGGAATCATGATAGAAGGTTGTATACATGGAAGAACCCTGGAGATACTAAAAGGTATCAGATAGATTATATAATGGTAAGACAGAGATTTAGGAACCAGGTTTTAAATTGTAAGACATTTCCAGGGGCAGATGTGGAGTCTGACCACAATCTATTGGTTATGAACTGTAGATTAAAACTGAAGAAACTGCAAAAAGGTGGCAATTTAAGGAGATCGGACCTGGATAAACTGAAAGAACCAGAGGTTGTACAGAGTTTCAGGGAGAGCATAAGGGAACAATTGACAGGAATGGGGGAAAGAAATACAGTAGAAGAAGAATGGGTAGCTTTGAGGGATGAAGTAGTGAAGGCAGCAGAGGATCAAGTAGGTAAAAAGACGAGGGCTAGTAGAAATCCTTGGGTAACAGAAGAAATATTGAATTTAATTGATGAAAGGAGAAAATATAAAAATGCAGTAAATGAAGCAGGCAAAAAGGAATACAAACGTCTCAAAAATGAGATCGACAGGAAGTGCAAAATGGCTAAGCAGGGATGGCTAGAGGACAAATGTAAGGATGTAGAGGCTTATCTCACTAGGGGTAAGATAGATACTGCCTACAGGAAAATTAAAGACAGCTTTGGAGATAAGAGAACCACGTGTATGAACATCAAGAGCTCAGATGGAAACCCAGTTCGAAGCAAAGAAGGGAAAGCAGGATGGTGGAAGGGGTATATAGAAGGTCTATACAAGGGCGATGCACTTGAGGACAATATTATGGAAATCGAAGAGGATGTAGATGAAGATGAAATGGGAGATACGATAAGGCGTGAAGAGTTTGACAGAGCACTGAAAGACCTGAGTCGAAACAAGGCCCCCGGAGTAGACAACATTCCATTGGAACTACTGACGGCCTTGGGAGAGCCAGTCCTGACAAAACTCTACCATCTGGTGAGCAAGATGTATGAAACAGGCGAAATACCCTCAGACTTCAAGAAGAATATAATAATTCCAATCCCAAAGAAAGCAGGTGTTGACAGATGTGAAAATTACCGAACAATCAGTTTAATAAGCCACAGCTGCAAAGTACTAACACGAATTCTTTACAGACGAATGGAAAAACTTGTAGAAGCCGACCTTGGGGAAGATCAGTTTGGATTCCGTACAAATACTGGAACACGTGAGGCAATACTGACCTTACGACTTATCTTGGAAGAAAGATTAAGGAAAGGCAAACCTACGTTTCTAGCATTTGTAGACTTAGAGAAAGCTTTTGACAATGTTGACTGGAATACTCTCTTTCAAATTCTAAAGATGGCAGGGGTAAAATACAGGGAGCGAAAGGCTATTTACAATTTGTACAGAAACCAGATGGCAGTTATAAGAGTCGAGGGACATGAAAGGGAAGCAGTGGTTGGGAAGGGAGTAAGACAGGGTTGTAGCCTCTCCCCGATGTTATTCAATCTGTATATTGAGCAAGCAGTAAAGGAAACAAAAGAAAAGTTCAGAGTAGGTATTAAAATCCATGGAGAAGAAATAAAAACTTTGAGGTTCGCCGATGACGTAATTCTGTCAGAGACAGCAAAGGACTTGGAAGAGCAGTTGTACGGAAAGGATGGTGTCTTGAAGGGAGGATATAAGATGAACATCAACAAAAGCAAAACAAGGATAATGGAATGTAGTCGAATTAATTCGGGTGATGCTGAGGGTATTAGATTAGGAAATGAGACACTTAAAGTAGTAAAGGAGTTTTGCTATTTGGGGAGCAAAATAACTGATGATGGTCGAAGTAGAGAGGATATAAAATGTAGACTGGCAATGGCAAGGAAAGCGTTTCTGAAGAAGAGAAATTTGTTAACATCGAGTATAGATTTAAGTGTCAGGAAGTCATTTCTGAAAGTATTTGTATGAAGTGTAGCCATGTATGGAAGTGATACATGGACGGTAAATAGTTGGGACAAGAAGAGAATAGAAGCTTTCGAAATGTGGTGCTACAGAAGAATGCTGAAGATTAGATGGGTAGATCACGTAACTAATGAGGAAGTATTCAATAGGATTGGGGAGAAGAGAAGTTTGTGGCACAACTTGACCAGAAGAAGGGATCGGTTGGTAGGACATGTTCTGAGGCATCAAGGAATCACCAATTTAGTATTGGAGGGCAGCGTGGAGGGTAAAAGTCGTAGGGGGAGACCAAGAGATGAATACACTAAGCCGGTTCAGAAGGATGTAGGCTGCAGTAGGTACTGGGAGATGAAGAGGCTTGCACAGGATAGAGTAGCATGGAGAGCTGCATCAAACCAGTCTCAGGACTGAAGACCACAATAACAACAACTAGTATTCTCTTGTTGTCCAAACTATTTATCGTCCATGTTTCACTTCCAACATTTAAGTATTAGTCTATTTTCTGTTATTAACCATCTGTTTACAAAGACAGCGCAGCAACATTTCGTCGGGCGATTACAATGTTACCCTTTATGGGTGGCGACAATCTGAAACAGAGAACATTCTACACGTAGTGGTCCGAGTAGTATCGACTTTAACGATAAGTGCTAGAAAGTGAGTGGTAAACCTCTCGCTTCTTTACTATAGCTGGTCTATTGGAGGTTCACAGTACACCATTTACGTGGTTTGGCAGTTAATAAAAAGTCGTGGAACTCTGCGGCAAGAGGTGCCACCATCGTGTTCTTAGTGTTGGCCCTTGAGCAAAAAAATTTCGACGACCACTGGACCAGGGCCATTGGCAGTAACGGCGTTTTCAGTCTACTGCTCATGGGTTGGCGGCACGGCAGTTTCCCGTAGCCAATCGATGATGCTTTGACATAACCTATGGGAGGCAACTACTGAGCCACTGTATTCCTAGCGCCGACATCGACACCGCTGTCTTGTTTGCTGTTTTTCGGTGTGTGTGTGTGTGTGGCAGGGATTGCTGTAAAGTGGACTGATCTAAGTGAATAAGTAGTGCACAGCGACGCCGTTCGTTGGTGCATGTCTCGTGGGATAGTTGCAGATGTATGGTGTTGAAATGAGTGAAAGAGTGACAGGTTTGTGTGAATGGAATCATCAGGAAGTGGATCTTTTTTTTTTTTTTTCAAATTCAGTCTTGCGAAAAGGTAGGTGGTTCAGTGTTTATTAATGACAGTTCAAATGGTTCAAATGGCTCTGAGCACTATGGGACTCAACTTCTGAGGTCATAAGTCCCCTAGAACGTAGAACTACTTAAACCTAACTAACCTAAGGGCATCACACACATCCGTGCCCGAGGCAGGATTCGAACCTGCGACCGTAGCGGTCTCACGGTTCCGGACTGAAGCGCCTAGAACCGCACGGCCACTAATGACAGTCACATGTTCAATATTTCAATATAATAAGAAAACGTTGATGCATTTACTCAGTGCGTAGGTGCGGATCGACTGCGTAGCAACACAGAGCAGAGAAGTATTTCGCTGCTTTCTCGAGTACATCCTGGGTTGCGACGCTGTCTCTGGTTTGCAGATACCTGCACAGTTTAAACAGCTGCGCCCCAAATAAGAAGCAACTGAATTTATACAAAATTGTTAAGGCTTTCGTGGCCCCTTGTTCACGAACTGCCTATTGGCTTCTGTCTCGGGTTCTTCGGCCGACGTTCATCTGATGATTTTTCTGACGTTTCGCCAGCACGAGTGGCTGGCATTGTCAAAGCTTCACCCCCCATTGCCGGTGGACAACTGGAGGCGAGCTCGCGGCCGCAGACTGTATGTGCCTGGCACGCCAACGTCCGAGGGCTTCTCCGCAGTCATTTCCGTTGCGGTTCTCCTGCGTCTAAAAAATGAGAACGACAGAAAGTGCAAAATGGCTAACCAGGGGTGGCTAGAGGACAAATGTAAGGATGTAGAGCCGCATATCACTAGGGGTAAGATAGATACTGCCTACAGGAAAATTAAAGATATCTTTGGAGGAAAGAGAACCACTTGCATGAATATCAAGAGCTCAGATGGAAATCCAGTTCTAAGCAAAGAAGGGAAAGCAGAAAGGTGGAAGGAGTATATAGAGGGTCTATACAAAGGCGATGTACTTGATGACAGTATTATAGAAATGGAAGAGAGTGTAGATGAAGATGAAATAGGAGATATGATACTGCGTGAAGAGTTTGACAGACCGCTGAAAGACCTGAGTCGAAACAAGGCCCCGGGAGTAGACAACATTCCATTGGAACTATTGACAGCCTTGGGAGAGCCACTCCTGACAAAACTCTACCATCTGGTGAGCAAGGTGTATGAGACAGGCGAAATACCCTCAGGCTTCAAGAAGAATATAATAATTTCAAACCCAAAGAAAGCAGGTGTTGACAGATGTGAAAATTACCGAACTATCAGTTTAATAAGTCACGGCTGCAAAATAATAACGCGAATTTTTTACAGATGAATGGAAAAACTTGTAGAAGCCGACCTTGGGGAAGATCAGTTTCGATACCGTAGAAATTTTGGAACACGTGAAGCAATACTCACTATACGACTTATCTTAGATTAAGGAAAGGCAAACCTACGTTTCTATCATTTGTAGACTTAGAGAAAGCTTTTGACAATGTTGACTGGAATACTCCCTTTCAAATTCTGAAGGTGGCAGGGGTAAAATACAGGAAGCGAAAGGCTATTTACAATTCATACAGAAACCAGATAGCAGTTATAAGAGCCGAGGGACATGAAAGGGAAGCAGTGGTTGGGAAGGGAGTGGGACAGGCTTGTAGCCTCTCCCCAATGTTATTCAATCTATATATTGAGCAAGCAGTGAAGGAAACAAAAGAAAAATTCGGAGTACGTTTTAAAATCCATGGAGAAGAAATAAAAACTTTGAGTTTCGCTGATGACATTGTAATTCTGTCAGTGACAGCAAAGGACCTGGAAGAGCAGTTGAACGGAATGGACAGTGTCTTGAAAGGAGGATATAAGATTAACATTAACAGAAGCAAAACGAGGATAATGGAATGTAGTCGAATCTAATCGAGTGATGCTGCGGGAATTTGATTAGGAAATGAGAGGCTTAAAGTAGTAAAGGAGTTTTGCTATTTGGGGAGCAAAATAACTGATGATGGTCGAAGTAGAGAGGATATAAAATGTAGACTGGCAATGGCAAGGAAAGCGTTTCTGAAGAAGAGAAATCTATTAACATCGAGTATAGATTTGAGTGTCAGGAAATCGTTTCTGAAAGTATTTGTATGGAGTGTAGCCATGTGTGGTGTCACCGCCAGACACCACACTTGCTAGGTGGTAGCCGTTTAAATCGGCCGCGGTCCGCTAGTATACGACGGACCGGCGTGTCGCCACTGTCAGTAATTGCAGACCGAGCGCCGCCACACGGCAGGTCTAGAGAGACTTCCTAGCACTCGCCCCAGTTGTACAGCCGACTTTGCTAGCGATGGTTCACTGACAAAATACGCTCTCATTTGCCGAGACGATAGTTAGCATAGCCTTCAGCTAAGTCATTGGCTACGACCTAGCAAGGCGCCATTTATCCTTTGCTATGTATCTAATGAAGCATGTACAGTAACAAGACCAATGTTCACCAATTGTGAATTAAAGTTAAGTATTCCAGCAGCTACGTACTTTTCTTTATAGCATTCATTACGTATCCTGTTTCAGACCTCACGCCAGCCTGCGTGAGTTTAAGAGCATGCCTTTCGGTTACCCGTCACTGTGGACTGGCTGTCTTGTCAGTCCACAACAGCATGTATGGAAGTGAAACATGGACGATAAATAGTTTGGACAAGAAGAGAATAGAAGCTTTAGAAGATGGGTAGATCACATAACTAATGAGGAGGTATTGAATAGAATTGGGGAGAAGAGGAGCTTGTGGCACAACTTGACTAGAAGAAGGGATCGGTTGGTAGGACATGTTCTGAGACATCGAGGGATCACCAATTTAGCACTGGAGGGCAGCGTGGAGGGTAAAAATCGTAGAGGGAGACCAAGAGATGAATACACTAAGCAGGTTCAGAAGGATGTAGGTTGCAGTAGGTACTGGGAGATGAAGAAGCTTGCACAGGATAGAGTAGCGTGGAGAGCTGCATCAAACCAGTCTCAGGACTCAAGACCACAACAACAACATCAACAACTACAAGTGCGTTTCTTACGTAGGTTTACATAAATTATTTTAGTTTTTTGAGGTTTAAATTTGTTTACGCGTAAAAAGAAACATTTCACTGCCCCCTTGAATGATACTGTTTAGTTTCATTACATGTTAGAAAATATAAAGTAGAATTCAGTTGAATGTAAAAGTCAGGTAGCGGGCAAACTTTTAGATAGTTTTACTTTTTAATTATAGTTTTGTTAATGTTCATGTTTACGGAAATTGTCTTTCATCTTTAAAGTTCAACTTATCAATCATTTCATTAAAAGTTCCGCAAATTATCGTACAAATCATACAAGTCCTATAAATGTTACTTCATGTGTAAACGCCTTTTACGAATGAGAAAACACACATAATGTATTCTTTACTGTGCTCTTGGCACGTATTTGTCCATGTCTCGTCAAAAAAAAAAGTGTCTGCTTTGCATATTTATTTAGTTAAAAGTCCGCCGAGCGAACGTATTGGCTGAGCGGACAGTAGCCGCGCGGTGTGCGAGGTCATAGCTTCCGGCGCTCATTCAAGTGGGCAGACAAGCGAAGAGCGTCGGCCAGCAGCGGCTGGTGTGATGTGAGGTAGGGAGCCTGCCTGCATACAGAGAGGGAGTGGCCACGGGTGAAGTTGGCCGTGACTGGTTGATTAGGTTTGGCGCCATTTTTCTGCCAAACGTCTCTCGCGCTTCCTATGTTCGCCGTGCTTGTGAGCTGAATTGAAGTTCAGAGGACTTTTGGAAACGGTTAAAAGGAATCTGAATTATTGAGAGACTTGTTATGCGGTGTGCACGCATGTTCGATTTAGTTGTATGTCGTTTTTAGTACGTAATTAGCGTTTGGGATCTAAAATACGAGTTGAAATAATGAAGCGTTTTGTGATGAAGTCGGTAGGCCTACATGTTTGAAGTAAACACGTTAGCAATTGCACAGTATTGTTTTTGACATCTGTAATTCGTTCTGCAGACGTTCGTAAACGATGCCAGGTTGTGCTGCATTTGGTTGTTCCAATAGAGGCGAAGGTGGATTTCGCGTGTTAGCATTTCCACGCAATGAAGAAAGACGAAAGCAGTGGGCAGTTTTTTTAAGTACTTTTAGTCACGCAAAACAGATAGGCCTATTACAATTCAGTGCATTTGTAAGCTTTTATTTCTTTAACAGTTCGTGCACACTGGTAGCATCACAAGCTTTTCTGAAGCCATTATCTGACGTCCTTGCTGGAAACGGGAAGTTCCTGTAATTGCTGTGCCACGCTCATTCGACTTTATAGCGTCAAAGTTTATTTCGTTCCGAATCAGAACAATAGGCATTATTTTGGTTTCAGTATTATTATTGCCTGACTGTTGACGCAGGCAAGGCACTGCCTCTGAGCACTATGGGACTTAACATCTGAGGTCATCAGTCCCCTAGGACTTAGAACTACTTAAACCTAACTAACCTAAGGACAGCACACAACACCCAGTCATCATGGACACAGGCAAGTTGTAAGCACGTTTTGCGCGGCTGTCGTGGTTGCTCAAACATTTTTCGTAGTAAATAATTGTAGGTACTCTTGAAGACAGTTTTTAATAGGCCTACTTACTGTGGGATAGAAGGGATACGGTAGTTTTCTTGTTATATTTGGTCGTTATTACAGTAGCCTACATTTAACATTACCTGATTTTTGTAATCTTTTTCGTTTGTTATCTACGAGAGGTGTTCAGTAAAGTCGTAAGCAGTTGTTTACTTGTGATATGCAAAAAGTTTGAAGACGTGACAAGAAGTACTAATACGTCTCACACTTTTTGCATGTAACAAGTAAACAACTGCTTACGAGAATGAGATTTTCACTCTGCAGCGGAGTGTGCGCTAATATGAAACTTCCTGGCAGATTAAAACTGTGTGCCGGACCGAGACTCGAACTCGGGACCTTTGCCTTTCGCGGGCAAGTGCTTGGGTAGTTCAGTTGGTAGAGCGCTTGCCCGCGGAAGGCAAAGGTCCCGCGTTGGAGTCTCGCTCCGGCACACAGTTTTAATCTGCCAGGAAGTTTCAACTACTTACGACTTTCATTCATCTGACGTAATACAGGTACGTTAAATCTTTAGCGTTATGCACTTCCGATACAAAACAAATGCTATACACTATTTTTGTTTTGTTTACGTTACTTTTATTGCAATATGTCTAGTAAACTAACTTTAAAGGAGATAAATGCAAGTAACGAATAATTTTTACAGTCACTGTATCAAATTTTCCTGTGCTGTACGTAGTAGGCTACTATGAGTATATTATAGCTGTAAAGAAAGGCATTTCACGAATGATTTCGCCATATTGTCTTGTGCTTTTGATTCGGTGAGTTTGTACTCCACTACTGGCCATTCAAAAGTTCCGCCCGGAGTTTGGCAGAAAAATGTCCGCCGTATCGTCCGGTTGGCCACTCTCTCCCTGTACAGGCTCTCTAGCAACAGGTGGCAGCTAGCGCCATCTCGTAGCGATGACGTCACCCGATCACTCGCCGCATGCCGCGCGCCCTGCTGCCGGCCGGTGGAACTATATGGGCAGGCACATTCCGCGCACGTGATTCGAGTTGCATTGCATTGCTGCGCAGAAGCACGCAGTGCCAATCCACGCGAAGCTTCTTGCGTTCATGAAATGCATAAAACGCGGCAGAATTAGTCCTTTATATGTCACTACACACTGTAGCGTCCTGGGAAAAAGGTTCGGATAAGCACGTGTTGTGTTGTGTGATAAGTATCCCTCTAGCATGAATGTAAATTGTCACTGTTTATTCACTAGAGCGTTAACAGTTCACACGACTGAAGCTTGTCATACTGTTTTAAAATCGTTCCCGGTTTGAATAACCACAACAAAAGTGTCTCAACAGTGTTTCTTATTTAGTGCGTTTATACGCTTATTTTTAAGCATGCATTTATTAAACGTCTCTGCTAACACATTTTATTCATCGCACCGTAAAGTCTCATCGTGTGTGATTGCATTGTTTATGTGTTGTCGATAACACATCGTCCCAGCACTGTGTCTTTAGCGAAATTAGTGACGGTTTGTGCCTGAAAAGTAGCATGTCACTATGGTGCACTACACTATATTGCTTTCTGTGCGTGTGTGAATGTTTTATCACTCATTGGATTAGGCCACAAGAAGAGGCTGAAGACGTTGGTTCCTCTCCCGTCGGCTGCTACACATCGTCAACAAACGGTGAGTTGGACCTAGCCATTGTTTATAATCTCTTTCTCCTAATTATATGTAAACACTTCGAAGTCCACATTTCGCACTCTCTTGAGTGTCCTATGTTCTGTTGATAGTCCACTTATCCTTGTGGCACTATTTGCGACACATGTAAACAAATTTACATCTTATTTACAACTGAGTCCCTGCTACCTGAATACCAGAAAGCGACGTACTAAATACCTAACTATTTACATAATACATAAATATTAAACTTGTTTACATTGAAACCATGCCTGCATAGAAATATGATGCTGCTATATACTACAGCAGTCTGGTTTAACATTCCTACTGAGTGGCTCATATGTGCAAGATTACTGTCAACACATATGAGACCACGACCGTTCCATGTTGCACAGTACATGTGAAATTCCTAGTCGCAACAAAGGGAAAACGACCGCAGAGAACAAAGCACGAGAGATCCCCCCCCCCCTCCAAAAAAAAAAAAGAGAAAGCCAAAACCCCGAAATTCGTGGTCGCGAAATTAAACCTTCCTCAAAAACCATGTGTGTCGCCAAGCATAATCGGTTCATCTCATGGTCTTATAAAACTTTGCTTACAACCAGGCATATAAATGAGTCTTAATACTACTTTACTACAGTGTTATCTGTGTCATAAATTGTGTTCACATAAAAATGCATATAGATATATACAATAAACAAACATCAGTAAAAATGTAAATGCATAGATGCTTACTAACTTTGAGTCAAAACCTTACAGATATTATTTACATAGATCTGTGGATGTTATTATTTCTGTAGCACATTTCTGGTGGGAAATATGAGAACATGGTATTCATGGACGAAAATTGTCAATAAGAAGTTTCCTAATCAAACATTCTTTAAATGACTCAGTCAGAGGTTCTTCAGAATCAGAATGTTTATTATCCCGTAACATACAAAGTCAAATCACAGATCTGATGTACTGGGGACTCGTCAACATTACATTTACATTACAATTACAATTTGTATATACAGTATTACAAAAACAATATATCAACACTCCAGTTTACATGAATTACAAAGTAATATATAACAACAGTGTTTGCATAGTGGACATATTTTTACAATCATTTATTTGACACAAAACTGCTAAGCTTAATTTACAGGTGATGTTTCCTTGCTCAGACTTCCACATCATCGTTCATAAATTCTTCTACAGAGTAATAAAAATTTTTCCGCTAATAACTTGTGCAGCTTTGATTTAAATTGCTCTAGCTCCATGCTATTTATTTGTTTCTTTTTTAGCATGTTGTAGATTTTCATGCCTATTATTGTGGGGTTTGTGCATATGACTTTAACCTGTGAGTAGGAAGCATTGTCTTATTCCTAGTGCTGTATTGATGCTTAATATTGTTGTCTACGAATAACATACGGTTACTGTATACAAAAATAATCAGTTCAGAGATGTGCAAACAGAGGGCACTTAATACCACTAGATTTCTTAACAGTGGGCGACAAGATTTTTTTGGTCTTGCATTACACATATTTCTAACAATTGATTTTTGTAATTTTAATATTCTAATGATTTTGCTTGTATTACCCCAAAAGATAATGCCATACCTTATAACAGCTTCAAAATAGCTGTGATAAAGTACTTTTCTTATCTCCATGCTAGTTGAATATGACAAAATCTTCATAGCAAAGGTCAGGCTGTTTATCTTATTTGCTTTCTATATATGAAGACCAGGATAAATTTTGATTCCTAAAAATTTAACACAATCTGATTCTTTCAGTACTTGGTTACTGCAGGTAATATGAATTTCATTTATCTTAGAGTTTATAGTTTTGAACTGTAGTAAATGTTTTTTTCCAATATGCGATTTTAACACATTTAGTCAGAACCAGTTTTCTACACTGTCTAATAGATTTGTGGCTGTTGAGGGAATTTGTTGTGAGTGATTGGTTTTGATGAGGGCAGCCGTATCATCAGTGAATAAAACTGAGTGTGAATTTATGTTTAGTGGCAAGTCATTTATGTACAGTAAGAATAAAATTGGAACCAAAAGTCAGCCTTGTGGAACACCTTGTGAAATAATCATCCATTCAGAGAAGAAATTTCCCTTGCTTGATGATATAACTACTCTGTGTTTCTTCTTTGTGAGGTATAACCTGAACCACTCTAAAACATGACCTCCAGTTCCGTATTTTTCCATTTTATACAGGAGCCATTGATGGTTTACACAATCAAATGCTTTTATGAGGTCACAGAACAATCCTGCAACTTTGCTAGACTTGTCTAAGGCAGAACAAATTTTTTTCACAGACTCATAATAATAATAATAGTATTTATTCAACATCGAATAATCAGATACAATCTGTAGAAATCATACAGTGTCAGGACATCATACAGATTATTTTCTGAATACGTCAGTTTATAAATTACAAACTAAAGATTTGTTTGTATTAACAAATTTTACGTTTTGATTCATTTTACATTTGGTAGTATACAATCACAATATTACAAATATTGTTGTTATCAACATTATATTAGTTGTAGGTTAGTTAAAACTATGAGCTTGACATACTTATGAAGCAATTTTCATACAGGTATAATACTTGTCTAGGGAATGAAAAGGGTTTTCAATTAGAATTCTTTTTAGCTGATCTTTTGTTAGTGGGAAGGGTTGTGAGACTTTTTGGTTGGGCATTGGATAGCTTCAGCCCAGCATGAAGTACATTTTTTTCATATAAAGCTGTTCTGTGGCTATTTACATGGTATCTGAACTTTAGCCTTGAATCGTACTGGTGCAGGTCACAGTTGAAATTTGGATTTATTGTTTCCACAAGCAGTATAACTTTCAATATGTATACACCTATAATGTTAAGCACACCTAACTTTGGGAACAGATTCCGACACGATTCTCGAGGTTTGGCACCACAAATAATTCTGATAGCTTTATTCTGTAGTACTAATAATGTGCTTAGGTTGGCTTGAGTTGTTGCACCCCATATTTCTACAGCATGGTTTAAATTTGATGAGAATAGGGCATGATAGGCAGTTTTTAGTACACACATGCCGTTACAATATTTGCTAATCATATTTATAGGAAACACATTCTTCGACAGCTTACATGCTAAGGAATCGATATGCATGTCCCGTTTGAGGCTGTCCTGGATTGTAATTCCGAAGAACTTTGTCCATTTTTCCTTATTTACAATATCATTTTCTATGTATAATTTCATGTCAAATTCTATTTGTTTCCGTATGTTAAATTCCATCATTGCGGTCTTTGAAGCACTTACACCTGCCTAATATCGTGTGGGGCCCCCGCGAGGACGCAGAAGTGCGGCGGCACGACGTGGGATGCACTCGACTAACTGGAGGAAGTGGACACCACGAACCGTGCACGGCTGTCCATGAATCCGTAGGAGTGCGACGAGATGGATTCTCTTCTGACAGCACGTTGCCAGACATCCCGGATATGCTCAATAATGTTCATGTCTGGGGAGTTTGGTGGGCGGCGGTAGTGTTTAAACTCAGAAGAGTGTTCCTGGAGCCACTCTGTAGCAATTCTGGACGTGTGGGGTGTCGCATTGACCCGCTGGAATTGCCCACGTCCATGGATGCAGGTGATCAGACAGGATGCTTACGTACTTGTCACCTGCGAGAACTGTATCTAGGCGTATCAGGGATCCCATATCACTCCAAGAGCTACACGCCCCTCACCACTACAGAGTCTCCACCAGCTTGAACAGTCCCCTGCTGGCGTGCATGGTCGTTGGATTCATGAGGTTGTTTCCATACCCGTACACATCTGTCCGATCGATACAATTTGAAACGAGACTCGTCCCAGCAGGCAACACGTTTCCGGTCATCAACAGTCCAATGTCGGCGTTGAGGGGCCCAGGCGACGCATAAAGCTTTGTGTCGTGCAGTCATCGAGGGTACACGAGTGGGACTTCTGCTCCGGAAGCGCATATCGATGATGTTTCGTCGAACGGTTCGCACGCTGCCACTTGTTCGTGGCCCAGCACTGAAACCTGCAGCAGTTTTCGGAAGGGTCGCACTTATGTCAGGTTGGGCGATTCTCTTCAGTCGTCGTTGGTCCCGTTCTTGTAGGATCTTTTTCTGGCCACAGCGATGTCGGGAGACCTGATGTTTTACCGGATACCTGATATTCACGGTATACTCGTGAAATGGTCGTAAGGGAAGATCCCCACTTCATCGCTACCTCGGAGATCCTGTGTCCCATCTCTCGTGCGGGGACTATAATGCCACGTTCAAACTCACGTAAATCTCGATAACCTGCCATTGTAGCAGCAGTAAACGATCCAACAACTGCGCCAGACAGTCGTTGTCTTCCATAGGCGTTGCCGACCGCAGCGCCGTTTTCTGGTTGTCTGTGTGTGTCTTTGAATGCGCACGCCTGTGTCAGTTTGTTTGCCACTTCGGTGTATGTCAGGCCCGTAGTATGGGATCGGTACCACGACGCCTCTGTCCTCGGAGACGACCGCTGCACTGCCATTTGCTATTAAAAAGACGCCGAATGCATGTCACGAAAAAGGACTTTGGCGGGTAACGTAACTCTGTCTTCAGTTATTAAAATTACCAATCAAAATTTGCGAATATGAGATGAAGGGAAGGACGTCATGCCAGAAAAGTTAAAAACGCTGTAACTTTGTGGCACCACTTTACTTCTCTCACAACCAATTAGCGTCAGAAGCAACCACCACCTTATACGCATGTATTACGAAAATTTGCACGGCATGTGTCACGAGAGACGCCCGGGAGGCGCCGCCGTCGTAACCCCCCCCCCCCCCCCCTTCACGGACACCACCCGAGTTTAAGTTGCACGAACAACGTGGCCATCTGATCAACCGACCCGGATCAGGAGAGCCACCGCAGCACATTTCAGTTACCACTGTCTATACTTTTACAAATAAATTCGTAATACTTTGTCAGCATGAACAGGAAGGAATCACGATTCACACTCGTAGCAGTGCAAGTTCAAAAACATAACAAAGTAACTTCTTTTTACATGTAAACTAAGAAAAAAATATTGAATTTAATTGATGAAAGGAGAAAATATAAAAATGCAGTAAATGAAGCAGGCAAAAGGGAATACAAACGTCTCAGAAATGAGATCCAAAGGAAGTGCAAAATGGTTAAGCAGGGATGGCTAGAGCACAAATGTAGAGGCTTATTTCACTAGCGGCAAGATAGATACTGCCTACAGGAAAATTAAACAGACCTTTGGAGAAAAGAGAACCACTTGTACAAATATCAAGAGCTCATATGGAAACCCAGTTCTAAACAAAGAAGGGAAAGCAGAAAGGTGGAAGGGGTATATAGAGGGTCTATACAAGGTTGATGTACTTGAGGACAATATTATGGAAATAGAAGAGGATGTAGATGAAGATGAAATAGGAGATACGATACTGCATGAAGAGTTTGACAGAGCACTGAAAGACCCGAGTCGAAACAAGGCCCTGGGAGTAGACAGCATTCCATTAGAACTACTAGCGGCCTTGGGAGAGCCAGTCCTGACAAAACTCTACTATCTGGTGAGCAACATGTATGAGACCAGCGAAATACCCTCAGGCTTCAAGAAGAATATAATAATTCCAATCCCAAAGAAAGCAGGTGTTGACAGATGTGAAAATTACCGAACTATCACTTTAATAAATTACGGCTGCAAAATACTCACGCGAATTCTATACAGACGAATGAAAAAACTAGTGGAAGCTCACCTCGGTTTCTAGCATTTGTAGACTTAGAGAAAGCTTTTGACAATCAAACTAGAATACTCTCTTTCAAATTCTAAAGATGGCAGGGGTAAAATACAGGGAGCAAAAGGCTATTTACAATTTGTACAGAAACCAAATGGCAGTTACAAGAGTCGAGGGGCATGAAAGGGAAGCAGTGGTTGGGAAGGGAGTGAGACAGGGTTGTAGCCTCTCCCCGATGTTATTCAATCTGTATATTGAGCAAGCAGTAAACGAAACAAAAGAAAAATTTGGAGTAGGTATTAAAATCCATGGAGAAGAAATAAAAACCTCGAGGTTCGCCGATGACATTGTAATTCTGTCACAGACAGCAAAGGACTTGGAAGAGCAGTTGAACGGAATGGACAGTGTCTTGAAGGGAGGATATAAGATGAACATCAACAAAAGCAAAACGAGGATAATGGAATGTAGTCGAATTAAGTCGGGTGATGCTGAGGGAATTAGATTAGGAAATGAGACACTTAAAGTAGTAAAGGAGTTTTAGTATTTGGGGAGCAAAATAACTGATGATGGTCGAAGTAGAGAAGATATAAAACGTAGACTGGCAATGGCAAGGAAAGCGTTTCTGAAGAAGAGAAATTTGTTAACATCGAGTATAGATTTAAGTGTCGGGAAGTTGTTTCTGAAAGTATTTGTACGGAGTGTAGCCTTGTATGGAAGTGAAACGTGGACGATAAATAGTTGGGACAAGAAGAGAATAGAAGCTTTCGAAATGTGGTGCTACAGAAGAATGCTGAAGATTAGATGGGTAGATCACATAACTAATGAGGAGGTATTGAATAGAATTGGAGAGAAGAGGAGTTTGTGGCACAACTTGACTAGAAGAAGGGATCGGTTGGTAGGACATGTTCTGAGGCATCAAGGGATCACCAATTTATTATTGGAGGGCAGCGTGGAGGGTAAAAATCGTAGAGGCAGACCAACAGAGGAATACACTAAGCAGATTCAGAAGGATGTAGGCTGCAGTAGGTACTGGGATATGAAGCAGCTTGCACAGGATAGAGTAGCATGGAGAGCTGCATCAAACGAGTCTCAGGACTGAAGACAAAAACAACAACAACATGTAAAATTTCATAATTTTTTCACTTACTACATTTGTTCTTACAGGTAAGAGAGATTTTGCGATGAATTCTGCACAGCACACAAATCATACTTACAGGTGTATGAAACTCTAGAATTCATCTAATTTATAAAGAATGAATGAGCTGTTACATTTTAAACTTCGTCTTTAGTCAAAATTCAAAATTTGTAGTCAATTGTCTCAGTTTTTATCAGTTTTTAATAGATTTGGAAAATTCTAGTGTTTTGCGTTAAGGAATTTGTGTTTAAGAAGCAGTGCAAAATTCATCTAAGAATCTTTCTTGTGAAGAAATGGGTACCCGTAGCACAATTGCAGCCAACAGTAAGTGAAATATGATGAAATTTCGCATGAAAAAAGAAATTTTTTTGCTATGTATCTGAACTTCCACTGCTGTGGGTGTGAATCCTGAATGCTTCCTGCTCATGCTGACAAAGTTTTACGAATTTATTTGTAAAAGTATAGCCAGTGGAAATTAAAATGTCCTGTGGTGCGTCTCCTGCTCCAAGTCCGCCCGTTTGACGCCTTACGCCCACCCCCCTAAGCTTCCCTTTATTCACAGTAGGTGCTCAGAATGATGTCCGCCTGTGGTAAGAGCAACCTGAACACATCAACAAACACTCCAGGAATTTCGGTTGCCGAAGTCTGGGAGAGTACCAGCCGAAACCTGTCTTCCAACTCTTAGAGCGTGTGGGGATTGGTAGCATACATATTGTCTTTTGAAATTGTCGAAAGATAAAAGATCACGCAGATTTAGATCTGGAGAACGGGGACGCCAGTCAACTACCCCTTCATCAAAAACACTTCGTATTGCTGTCATCGAACCTTTAGCGACGTGTGTTCTCGCATTGTCATGTATAAAGTAACCGTACATCTTTTTATTAGGTGTTGCTTCTCGAAAAAAAAAAGTAATATATTGTTTACATGCCTTTCAGAACGTATTGCCTCGTGGAAAAATATTGCACTAACTGCACACCCCACTCCACTTTTCACATCATGCAGAGATTATTGATGTAATTCACGAGGATTTTCGGAGCTCCAATGTCGACTGCTCTGAGAATTTATGTGCCCCAATAAATGCAGCCAGGCTTAATCAGAAAATAAAGCATCTCAGGATCAACTTGCCCACCGCGCACAGACTGTAGCAGCCAGTTGCAGTAGCGACGTCGAGAAACAGTGTCTGAGTTGATGCACTACCGTTATTTTCTACGGCTTCAATTTCGGCTCGTGCTGAGCTCTGTGAGCAGATGTTCTTGACAACCAGTCTGCAGTGCCAAACGGCGCCGAGATTTTCTCGGACATCTTCCCAAGGACTCCCCGATCTCGTCTAATTTATTTTCGCTTAAAACACCAGATTGTCTAGGCCTTCGTTTGTGTAATTCGGATCCAGTGCCCTGACATTTCTTCACTAATCTGCGTGTCGTCGCATCATTGGGAACGGTGCAACACTGGGAAATTTTCGTATGAATTCGAGCCGATATTGCACATACGTTTCTGTTTTTGCATAGTTCAACACAAGAAACACTCTTTGATCCTTCCTGTATACCGTACCAAATGGAAACTGTACAGGAGAGCTGTAAACAGAACACCATTACACTCAGGCGCATAGTGTAAGGGAGTATGCGCAAAGTACTGGTGTCAGAGAACTACGAATCCGGACGTCTTTCGTGAGACACCCTGTAGCTTCTTCTTCTTCTTCTTCCGAATGGGCCAGCCAAGGACCACGACATTCAATTTTTCAGCCTGGGGAGGGACTTGATGTTTGCCCAGTAATCTGGCAGTGACACGCTGCAGCAGTTCGTCGAACATTTGAATGGTGTACATCCAAACATAACATTTACAATGGAGGTAGAGAAGGAAGGGAAGTTACCTTTTTTAGATGTGTTGGTGGAGCGAAAAGCGGATGGACGACTGGGCAATTCTGTTTACAGGAAGCCAACGCATACAGACTTATATCTGCATAGCCATAGCTTCCATCATGCGTTTCAGAAGAGAGCTATGCTGAATACTTTAGTACACAGAGCCAGAACTATTTCCGACGAGGACCACCTTGGTCCCGAGATTAACCATTTGACGACTAAGAGGAATGGTTATTCTGCCGGTGAAATTAAATCTGTATTGCCCAAAAAAGTAAGACATGATGCTGGCCATATACAAGAAGTGGACCAACACATAGCACGGCTTCCATTTTGCGGTGCTACAACAAGCAGGATAGGCAAAGTCCTAAAGAGGCAAGGAATAAAAGCAGTTTTCCGACCACGAAAATTAAGGAAATGTTGAGACCAGTCAAAGATAGTCTCGGCTTAAGGGTACTGGGAATTTATAGTATTCCTTGCGAATGCGGCGAGAATTACGTGGGCGAGTCGGTAAGAACCGTTGCCGACCACTGCATCGAGCACCAGCGCCACCTGAAAACAGGTATTTGGAAAAACCAGCGGTGGCTGAGCATAGCCTGCTTAACAAGCATAAGATTTTATTTGAAGAAACGAGAGTAATAGCCCACACATCGAATTACTGGGACTCTGTGATCCGGGAAGCAGTCGAAATTAGACTTAGCGATAACAACTTTAACAGAGACAACGGTTACGCACTTAGCAACAGCCGGAAGAGTGCAGTGGATAAAGAAAAATCGCAGAGGAAAACTTCCCGCACTTTACCTCCTGATTCAAGGGATGGCGCTGCAAGCGATGCGGGATAGAAACTACAGCTATGGCAGTAGAGGGCAACCACTATGCGCCATATCGCTGTTACTATGACGTATTCCAGCCAATCAGAAGCCGTCCTTTGCATATAAAAGTGGGAGCCTCGCCAGTTCACATTTCGTACGTCGTACCACTCGCTCCTTCCGGCTCCTCGATTTCTCCCTTACCATCTGTGCCCATCCCATCGACCTCTCCCCCACCCTCACCTACCTTGGCCTCACCATTGACCGTCACTTCACCTCGATCCCTCATCTCCGCTCCATCCAATCCAAAGCCCACAACCGCGTCCGACTCCTCAAACACCTCTCTGGCCGTCCCATCCTCTATTATGACAGTCCCGCCTGGATATCTGCTCCCCCTCCCCCCCAAATTCTATAAGTTCCTCCAGATCCTCGAGCATCATGCACTCCGCCTCGCCTTCCATATCTGCCTCCCATCCCCCATGTGGATTCTCTACGACATCATTCCTTTCCCCCATCTGCTCCTGTTCCTCGAACATATCCACCTCCTCTACACCTCCCGCCGCCTTGATCCCCCTCACCCCCTGGTTGCTCCTCTCCTCTCCCATCCCCGCCCCCTGCCGCGTCCACTGTTGTGTCCCCCCTACCCTCCACCTCTACACCCTTCATCTCCTTTCCCAAGGCGGCTTCCATCAACTCCCCCTCCCGGATGATGCCCTCTCTCCCTCCATCTATCCCTCCTATCAACTCTGATCCTCACCCCCCCCTCCTTTCCTCCGTCCTTTCCCTGGGCTCCCTCTTCCCCCCTTCCATCCCGTTTTCTCCCCACCAAACCTCTCCCTACCTCCCTTCTCCCCCCCTTGAGTACTTTTGTATTCCCATCCTCTGCCTTCCCCACTACCTGTCGCGTCTGCCCAGCACCTCGCACCCCTTTTATGGGTCATCATCCTCCATTGGCTCTCGGCTGTGGTATGTCACATTTACCAACTTTTTAGTGCAGTGTTCCAGTGAATGTTCAGTGTTGTTCGTCTTTCTAGTGTAGCGAACAGAATCCATGCTGTCACTGTGTGTGAATTTTATGTCCTTAGTGAACAGAAACCAGACTGTCGCCGTGGTTTTTTTTAAATTGTCTATTTTTTACGTGTCTACTTCGTATGTATTTTATCCGCATCATCATTCCTTTGTTCTATGTTTTAAGTTCCACGATTTTTATTCTCTTCATCTTTTTAACAAAGTCTGCAGGCTGAAGAGCGGCATACTACGCTGCTGCCAGCCCGCCCTCTTCGAGAGGGATCGAAATTCAATAAAGAAAAAAAAAAGAAAAATAAGACCGTTCACGACAGTCAGTTTTAGCCCTGAGTACGACCATGGAGGTAGTGGACGAAATCGTGGAGTTTTATCCTGAACTGACGTGGCGTGTACACCGAGAGTTTTATTCAAGAAATACGTCGCGAAAGACTTCGTAGCCATATCCCGCATTCTGTGGCGATTTTTCTTTCTCTCCTTTGTCCATTGCGGGCTGATTGCCCTGAAACCTTTTGTTTAGTGTCCTTCTGAGAAGCGCTCGGTTTCTAATGTCACTATTCATGGATGTCTATCAGCCACAGTGCCACGATGTTTCTGCTCTTCCAGTGGTTGAGAAGTCGGCTGGTCACTCTCGTTCGGTCCGTCCTTGCGATATGTCCGTAGAAATAGAGGCGCCTCTTCCTGGCTACATCTGTGATTTTCTCGGTATGATTGTACAGCTCCTCGTTCGATTACCTTCTATACTCACCATCTGTTCTGATCGGTCCCAGAATTTTTCTCGGGGTCTTCCTCTCCCGAGTCTCTAGTTTATCTGCAAAGCGTTTCCTGTTCAGATTCTAGTCTTCTGAGGCGTATAGGGATTCAGGGTGGATAACTGTTTGGTAGTGTTTTAGTTTGGAATTGGGAGATAGGCATTTATTATTATAAATGTTCTTGGTTGATCGATGTGCTAATTGTAGTTTCAATAATACACCGCACTCAGGATCTCTCCAAAACGCGTTCAGAGTATAGTTTATTATTCTACAGTGAGAGGATGTGCGAGTTTGGTGTGTAAAAGTTTACAAGTGAGGTTATGAGCACATGTAGATAATTTACGTGGTGAAAGTAGATGTTTCTATTATATGGCGCATGGATCAAAATTTGAATCAACAAGAATTATTTAATTAATGGAAGGTAGATTAGCGGTTTCACAGCAGCTCACTTTATGGTGAAAATTAATGCGGTACTGGCAGTATATTCAGATAAGAATCTAGTTACCTTCAATGTTCTTTTAACACTTGCCCAGTGAATATGAGGAAGGAAGTAACAAAATATCTGGTGACAGTATTATATAGATGGAGTATATCTTGTAATAAAGAAAATCAACAATATTACAGCATCGTTTGATGCATTTGTACGAAGCATTCGTCGTAGAATAAATTAAAAATTTCGTAGTACCGGAACGTGTGGTGCAAGAGTGAAAATATTAGATTTTAAATTAGTGTTTAGGGCATCGTAAATAGCATCCACCATATCAAACACAAATTTTGAAACTGTACTTCTCAGAACGCAGTATAAGCCTGATGAGTGGAAAGATGTAATCGCCAGATATGAAACATCAATGTGTCACTTCTAGTTATACTGGAGCCAGGACTGCATTTAAAGTGATTATCGGATTTTTTTAATAGACCACGAATCACACCTCTCCGGGTAGGAGCCTACTCGAAGTCTGTTCTGTTGAATTAATTTGAATTTGTGCAGACATACTGCACTTACCCGTAAATGACAGTCATTCAATAAACATTTGAAAAACACGCATAAAGTTTAGAATACAAAATACTCTGAACACCTACAACAGAGAAAAGTCAGGGTGTATACGCTCCGAGAAATACGGGAAAAACCTGGAATTTTTTCATCCGGGCAAAAACCGACAAAAACCAGGGAAATTTTTAGAATTCCGGGAATTTTTCATTGTTTTAGTCTTCAGTTTTGAATTTTTTGTAATTTTAACTGGTAAGAACTGATAAACAGGAAAATGGTCAGAGGCTTTAGAGCGAAGACCGTGGAATACTTCGTACCAGTAAATTGCTATCGATGAACGTGACGTCACAATTGTTTACATTTGAGTTCGTTTGAGCAGTTGCCAGCGGGCACATGCGCATGCGCAGTTGAATTGCCTATGGGCAGTACCTTTTCCTGCTTTAAGCGTGGCTGTTGGCTGTATCAGATGCAGTAACAAAATGGTTCAAAGGGCTCTAAGCACTGTGGAATTTAACATCTGGGGTCATCAGTCCTAGACTTAGAACTACTTAAACCTAACTAACCTAAGGACATCACACACATCCATGCCCGAGGCAGGATTCGAACCTGCGACCGTAGCAGCAGCGCGGTTACGGACTGAAGCGCCTAGAACCGCTCGGTCACAGCACCGGCAGCCAGATGTTACCCGGAAAATTTTTTCTGGCGCGCCCAAGCTGGGTTAGTCTCCACGTGAGCCGTGTTTACGGTTAGTGATTTTGCTGTTTTCTTCTCGTTTACAGTTCTAACGTCAAATGAAAACAAAACAGGTATCTGTGGCTGAGAGCTGCTAAGTGAATTAAAGTACAATCACGGAAGGCTAAGATATGTTGTTTGTTTCAGTTTTCTGATTTTACTGTATTGCCTTGTTTTTGGAAGTCCGGCATTAATTGCCTTGCAGAACGATGAAGTTATTTTTGTCGGTTTTCTAAATAAATGCCGCTTTTGTTAATCTATTTCGCAGAAGCAGTCAATTTATTGGAAACGAAGTGTTTCATTCCACACTATTGGCTTTTATCAACTGTTCACTGGTTTAAAAGTGCACATTTTCATCATCTGGCATGTATGACATTAAGCCATAATAAAGAACCAAACATAAGATAATACAGTACTGGTCCTTCAAGCAAATTGCATTATGCCATAATAAAGAACCAAACATGAGATAATACTGGTATGCTAAGAAAATTTGTATCCTGAAAACCTGAAATCAGGTTCGTTCTACTTCATTGTGAATCTGGACATATGAATGTGCACTTTAAGCTGAATTGTGCATTTTAGTATGGTTTACGAAATTCCGATGCTTTAGTAACCTCCGATGTTCTATTTCTTTTATGACGTCGTGTAATATCTCTTAAATACACCAACATACGGGCTTCCTGCGTCCTCACAGCTGCCCACGAGCAGTAACGCCTGTTTTCCGGCGCTTTCTGGCAACTGCTGAAACGATTCTATTTCTCACAGGTCGCGCGAAAATATTGTGGTTCAAATGGCTCTGAGCACTAGGGGACTTAACACCTGAGGTCATCAGTCCCCTAGAACTTAGAACTACTTAAACCTAACTAACCTAAGGACATCACACTCATCCATGCCCGAGGCAGGTTTCAAACTTGCGACCGTAGCTGTCGCGCGGTTCCAGACTAAAGCACCTAGAACCGCTCGACCACAACGGCCGGTGAAAATATTGTGAATGGTGCTTCGAAAAGCCTTACTTTCAATGTAAATTTCCTTTTACGCAAGATGAATTATGTTACGCGTGAAAATGTGCAATGAAATGCTTAAATCAGCGAGCGTTTAACTCCGATTTAAAACTTAACGCATTGAGAACCAGCCACTTAGAACAACTTAAAGAGTCCAGAAGTCCAGACATTGTCATTATTTAAAATTTTACTGGTACATTTGTGTGATGTATCTTAAAGTGTAACACACGCAAAAAGACCAGTATCGTATGTGAAACCTTAGCTTTTCTTGTAGCTACAGTATGGTTGGTTGGTTGGTTTGGGGAAGGAGACCAGACAGCGTGGTCATCGGTCTCATCGGATTAGGGAAGGATGGAGAAGGAAGTCGGCCGTGCCCTTTCGGAGGAACCATCCCGGCATTTGCCTGGAGTTATTTAGGGAAATCACGGAAAACCTAAATCAGGATGGCCGGACGCGGGATTGAACCATCGTCCTTCTGAATGCGAGTCCAGTGTCTAGCTACAGTATGTACATTAATTTAAACCATTAACTTTTCCTATTTGTACGATCACGCCAGTTAACAGTGATGCTGCTATTGGCTGTCTACATCACATGTCCTATGCTCTGAATGTCTGCTGTCATTGGCTGGCGAGATCATGTGACATGAGCTATGATTGGCTAACAAACGCTCATTTCAATCTCGATTTCAATGCTTCGGAAACTATACTTCCGTAATTCGAATAAGAAAATATGGAGCGTAAATGTTGCTGCACATCAGAGATCTTTCCAAAACTTATTTTACCGAGTGTTTTCGTTCTCTGAAGTCCCAGGAAGTTCAACGCTGGTGTATAAAACCTTTACCATTCAAAGGACTGATATTTTTACAGCTCCGAGGTAAAACCTTTACCATTCAAAGGACTGATATTTTTACAGCTCCGAGGTAAAACCTTTACCATTCGAAGGACTGATATTTTTACAGCTCTGAGGTAAAGTATACTCTCACCTATCATGGAACAAAGGGTAATTTTCACGTGGGAAAATGTGCTTTAACTGGGAAATCCGGGAAAAATCGGAAAATTTTTTGTTGTCTGCATATACATCCTGAAAGTAGAAATACACAGGTACACGCATTTGCAAAGAACATTATTAAGCAGTAATAATGATTTGTAAACAGCTAATATCCACCTACCATAAACAAAACAGATCCAGCACTATAACTTAAAGCATGAGACACACACCCTTGTCACTGGAACAAATTATATTTTGCCTACTTTTGGTTTCCAAAAAACCAGTGATTTCACTCCATAGGTTACGAGCGGCTATATCCCAATGATATTTTTTATGTCCAGGATGTAACAAAACTCAGCCTTTGACTAAACACCAGTTATCCACAGTCCACGGTTCGTGTCGTGTCGGCCATTACGACCGAAAAAAAACAGACGTGAATTTCATCGACAGTTATCCGAAGTCTGTGCGCTCGGGCAATGACACCGTGACCGCGCACGTAATGGCGTACTGATTTGAAAAGATAGGCCTTTTCCGGCTGATGTCGGTCGTCGGCGGAATCGACCGATATCGGGGCGACTGTGACCACGGCGTAAGTGAAGCCACGCAGGCCCTGAGAGTGAGCGAAAAAGCCGGAAAGCTGACGTAAGGGCCCACGTAAACGACCATTTTGTTAAACATCACTATGTTCGCATCACCTCTGTTCCCAAAACTACTGAAGATAGACGTTGACTGTGGATATTGTATCACAGACACAGTCCCTATGACTGAACAGAAGCTGGCCACTGTGGCCGCACGGTTCTAGGCGCTTTAGTCTGGAACTGCGCGACAGCTACAGTCGCAGGTTCGAATCCTGCCTCGGGTGTGGGTGTGTGTGATGTCCTTAGATTAGTTAGGTTTAAGTAGTTCTGCGTTCTAGGGGACTGATGATCTTAGCAGTTAAGTCCCATAGTGCTCAGAGCCATTTGAACCATTTTTGACTGAACAGAGATGTCACTAAACCCGCCCAAAGATGTAAACAACCATGCATGAGCAGCGCCTATTAGACGGAGGGAGTCCGACAGCCAATCAGTTCCAGTCATTCCACCAGGAAGGAAGCACACGGCTCGTGTTGTCTGTAGTTCAACAGTGCCTAGACGGTTAATACCACGGCTCGATCGCGTCGCATTTATACTTTGTGCCAGGAAGGGCTCGCAACAAGGGAAGTGTCCAGACGTCTCGGAGTGAGCCAAAGCGATGTTGTTCGGACACGGAGGAGACACAGAGAGAGAGGAACTGTCGATGACGTGCCTCGCTCAGGCCGCCCAAGGGCTGCTACTGCAATGGATGGCCGCTACCTACGGAACCCTGACAGCATCACCACTGTGTTGAATAATGCTTTTCGTGCAGTCACAGAACGTCGTGTTACGACTCTAACTGTGCACAATAGGCTGCATGATGCGCAACTTCACTCCCGACGTCCATGGCGAAGTCCGTCTTTGCAACCACGACACCATGCAGCGCGGTACAGGTGGGATCAACAACATGCCGAATGGACCGCTCAGGATTGCCATCACGTTCTCATCACCGATGAGTGCCGCATATGCCTTCAACCAGACAATCGTCGGAGACGTGTTTGGATGCAACCCCGTCAGGCTGAACGCCTTAGACACACTGTCCAGCGAGTGCAGCAAGGTGGGGGTTCCCTGCTATTTTGGGGTGGCGTTATGTGGGACCCACGTACGCCGCTGGTGGTCATGGAAGGCGCCGTAACAGCTGAACAATACGTGAATGCCATCCTCCTGCCGATAGTGCAACCGCACCGGCAGCATATTGGCGAGGCATTCGTCTTCCTGGACGACAATTCGCGCCCCCATCGTGCACATCTCGTGAATGACTTTCTTCAGGATAACGACATCGCTCGACCAGAGTGGTCAACATGTTCTCCAGACATGAATATCGAACATGCCTGGGATAGACTGAAAAGGGCTGTTAATGGACGACGTGACCCACCAACCACACTGAGGGATCTACGGCGAATCGCCGTTAAGGAGTGGAACAATCTGGACCAACGGTGCCTTGATGAACTTGTGGACAGTATGCCACGACGAATACCGGCATGCATCAATGCAATAGGACGTGCTACTGGGTATTTGAGGTACCGGTGTGTACAGCAATGTAGACGACCACCTCTCCAAGGTCTCGCTGTATGGTGGTACAACACGCAATGTGTGTTCTTCATGAGCAGTAAAAAGGGCGGAAATGCTGTTTATGTTGCTCTCTGTTCCAATTTTCTGTACAGGTCCAAAACTCTCGGTACTTAGGTGATGCAAAACTGTTTTTGATGCGTATATTTCGCCGTTGTCGGTGATGCAAAACTGTTTTTGATGCGTATATTTCGCCGTGTTCGGTGAAGCTTGGCATGTTTGTCAAGTTTAGATCGTGCTTAACGTGTGTGCGAGAAATTCTGATTGGCGGAAAATTTGACAAGATGGCGGACGTTGGTTGTGTCGATGATACGCAGCGCATGTTTAGTGAAAATTGCTTTATTACGATTTATCACACTGTATTGTGAGTTTCCACAACTGTGGAATATACGATCGAGGACAAAAACAAAATAGCACTGACAATTATCAAATTGATAGAGGTATCACATCTTTCCCAGCCATATACTAGGTAGCAAGGGTTTATGAACAAAATCGATGTTTTACGTATAACATACAAGAGTGAGTGCCATGACATAAAATAAATCGAAGTCCTTCGGTTCTTCCGCGTCAGAGGACAAAGTAGAAGAGAGTAATTTTGCGCGTACAATACTTGGCGCTTTTTTTTCTTTTTTTTCAGTGTGAGGACGAAGTTACTAACGGGTCACTGTCGTTTACGGCTTTTCGTGTGTGTGTATTTCTCTCTCATTTTTAACCATTCCCTGTACCAGGGTCTCGTTCTTTAAACATTGTTCCAGAGTCCTGTTACAAATACTGTATCTGCACTTTCAGCCATTCCCGCAAGTGCCAAAATGCAGAATACACAAAAAAGCGTCTGCTTCAAAAGTAAGGTTAAATTGACAAACTTTCTTGGCACGTGTATAGGCTTGTTTGACACGTGCGTGGCTAGATAAGAGCGAATGTGACGCACGAATTTCCTCTTTTACGCTGCGCGTAACGAGTTTTTGAGAGTTTTATTGCCCATTCGAAGAAAGCTGATTTCGTCATCGGGTTCTGATAATAATAGGCCCGTTTAGCTGATTTTGATGTGTAAATCTCTCATTTTAAGCCATTTCCTGGACCAGTGACCTTCTTCTTCTTTCTTTCTTCTTCTTCTTCTTCTTTTTCTTCAAACATAGCACCAACGTCAATACCAGGATGGCTTTGTCTGCATTTATCGCTATTCTCATTACTGTCAAAATGGCAGAATTTTATACGAGGGCTGTTCAAAAATTAAGATGACTTTTCAAATTGCGCGGACAACGTACATCCGGTTATCGATCTTTTTGTTTTGTTATGTTGGTACACACGTCCCGAACATACGTTCACAGTTTCAAGTTCGTTTTTGACAGATAGAAAGGTTAGACGTGTTTTAGTGTGCTCGACTATTTCCGATTATTACAAAAAATGGAGC
This sequence comes from Schistocerca serialis cubense, assembly GCF_023864345.2. NCBI lineage: Eukaryota > Metazoa > Arthropoda > Insecta > Orthoptera > Acrididae > Schistocerca > Schistocerca serialis. The sequence continues at coordinate 188,407,433 of NC_064649.1, read as the reverse complement.
AAAGAATTTGTATAATCAATTTTTTTATGAAAAATGGAATCAAGTGGTCTAAAAAACTTCAGATGTTGACAGTGGCATACGGTGAGTCTGCTCTAAGTGAAAAAAAAGTTTACAAGTGGTACAAGCTTTCCAAGATAGCCGAGATGCCACTGACGAACCTCGCTCTGGCCACCTCAGCACATCAACAACAGATGATAACGTCGAAGCTGTGAAGAAAATTGTTTTGGAAGATAGTCGAATTACCGTAAGACAAGCTGCTGAGGATGTTGGCATATCGGTCGGCTCGTGTCATGCAGTTGTTTTTTGGATATTTTGGGCATGAGACAAGTGTTAACGAAGTTTGTTTCGAAACTTCTCAATTTTGTTCAGAAAAACCGTCGTTTGAGCATCGTTCAGGAGCTCTTGACTTGCGATAATGATGATCCTGATTTGCTGAAATGGGTCATACCTGGTGACGAAACACGGGTTTACTGTTGTGACGTCGAAACCAAAGCCCAGTCGTCCCAATGGAAAAGCATCCCGGAGAGGCAAGGCCGAACAAAGCACGCCAAGTCCGGTCAAATGTCAAAGTTCTGCTGCTCACTGTTTTTTTTTTTTTCTCCAATCACAGTGGCGTAGTGCATCGTGAATTTTTGCCTCAAGGTCGCACGGTCAATGGGTATTACCTTGACGTCCGGAACTGACGAAAAACAATTCACCGCTTTTGCACCACGATAGTGCACCTGTTCATTCATCGTTGCTTCTGGGAGATTTTTTGGCCAAAAACAACACGACACTCATTCCTCAGCCACGATATTCACCGGATTTGGTTCCCTGCGACCTTTTTCCTGTTCCCAAAACTGAAGAGACCTATAAAAGGACGAAGATTTTCAACGATTGAGGAAATAAAAACTGCACTGCTGGAAGTACTCAAGGCTGTACCAAAAAGTTCTTATGAGAAGTGCTTCGAGGATTGGAAGAAGCGCTGCCACAAGTGTATTGCATCAAAGGGGATTACTCTGAAGGGGACAGCATGAATACTGATGAATAAATAAGTGTTTTTTCATAAAAATATAAAGTCGCCTTACTTTTTGAACACACCTCGTCTGTCGGTATCGCACTTTCAGGCACTGTAGCTCAACAAACCTAGAAAAACAGGACTATCTTGGATAGATCTATAACGCACTGTAGCACCGAAACCGCATATTTGCGTGATAAGCATGTATAAATACGAAATCCACCAAATACAGCACTACCTATCTGGTCTATGCGGGACTATAACTTCGGAAAATGTGAAAGTGAGATTGCGCTGTACGGTGTGCTTTTGTTCTACAGTCTGGGCAGAGGACACGTCATAGCTTCAACCAATCAGAACATAGAATGAGAGTACATTACACGTTATGTAATCAGCCAATCATATCATCTCATTCTCAACGCGCGTACACACAATCGACGAAAAAAATTGTTAAAACTGAAACACAAATAAAGTGGATAGTCCAGTGTACTGTACAAAACGTACAGTACCTAGCAAAATGCTGCTGTAACATACCTGTAATGTCGAGGAAACTGAAGGCGTCGGTTTCCCCAAAAAGGCAGTGAGTTGTAGTCGCGACTTGTGCTTGCAACATTCTTCAAAAGACTTCCTGTATCTTAATTCCGCTGGAAGGGTAAATTGTACCCGCTTCAACAAAAAAGTGATGTAATATTTATTTTTGGTTATGTACTCGACAGAACATACACTCAGCTAGGTAACCCTGGAAATATTTGGTCTCTCTGTCGTTTTGTGGAATGGCACCTCTGGAGTCCCACTTCATTCTCTCCACGTTCTGTGTGTGGACGGAACGCTCTTACGTATCTGTAAGGTTCAGACTATGGTTCACTCTGACCTGCTGAAAACCTACAGTGCCGACTAGAGTGTTGTATTAACTGAAGCAGTCACTAACGATCGTCGTTCCAGAGAGGATCTTTCCTTTTATTATTCTGAACCACTCTTACTTCATCAGAAATTCAGTGGGCTCAAGGAAGCGTTTTTTAGCTCGGCCCTCCCTGAATTCCACCGACAGTTTCCTGAGATTTCACGGCCATTGGTGAGTCCTTTTTCGAAATTTCGCTGCGCCAAGTCACAACCAGACTGTTGTATTCCAACTGTACGTAGACCTCTGGCTACACGCTACAGATCAGTCTGTCACCAAAGCCAGATTTTTGCTGCCGATTCAAGCTGTGATCATATGCCCCGGCTTAACAATAGTACAGGAAATCGCGAGAAATTCGGAAAATACAGCCAAAAAGAGCTTAATCGCGCCCCTGCAAATCGCGACCTATTCGTAGAACAGCCAAATACGTGTAACAACAAAAAATACAAAAGTCACAGCTTCACTGCCAGTAATGTAACCCAAGATCACTGAACCCTCCTAGAATTGACGGTTGCAGTTGGCACCAACGTGGTTCCCCCCCCCCAGGGGATCCACAACTCTTTTGTGGATACGTGCGTAGCGAGCACGGGGCCCCGAGCTAATGTGGCCTTCCTTCCTTTCCGGGCTGCATACCTTCCCTTTCCGCATCCTTCCCCATCCCCTGTCTTCACCCCCCCCCCCCCCCTCACCTCTGGCTGATTCCTTCACTTTCTCCCCCTCTGGGAGTATGGTTTGCGCCTACGTCCGGAGACGGACGCTTGTAAATGTACCGCATTCTTCTTCTTCCTTGCTTGTATGTGTTCTTCCTTCCTTTGTCCATCTCCTTTCCTTACCTCTTCTCTTTACCCTTTTCTCCGCTGCGGCGTTTGAGACCCCCTCTTCTTTCCTTTCCCTTTCTCTTTCTTCCTCCCTGTGCGTGTCTGAAGGCCGACCCACGCACTTCCATGCGTAGCCGGTGACGGGGTAACGCGTAATTCCCCGCCCCGGGTAGACAGGTAGGACACGTACGTACCCCCTGGTAAAGGCCAGGCCCAGGGAGGGGTGATTACCCGAGCTGATACCTTCCGAAAGTGCCGATTGGTCCCTCCGTCCGTTTGTCGGGAGGTGTGACCTGAGGTGTGAACAATCACCTAAGGCGGGTGTGCCCTCGGTGAGGGCCCCCACAAGGGAGGAGCGCGCCATCGGAGACGCCGGTAATCATGGGGGATTCTTCCGCAATGGTTTCCTCACCTTCCACTATGTCTGCTCACAAACGTAAGTTCACTGAGTCTCAGCCACAGACGGTTCTTCCATCGTTGCCACAGTTCCTTGTTGTTTCTCGGTCTGACGAAGGTCACGACTTTTCCACGGTCAACCCTTTCATTATTCAAAAAGGTGTCGACGCAATTGCGGGTCCTGTAAAGTCTTGTTCCAGACTACGGAATGGCACCCTGTTGTTGGAAACACACAGTGCCCTCCAGGCTCAAAAATTGCTGCGTACTTCTCTGCTCCACACCTTCCCTGTCCGGGTGGAACCGCACCGTACCTTAAATTCCTTGCGTGGAGTCGTTTATACACGCTCCCTCGATGGATTGTCTGACGAAGAAATTCAGCACTACCTGTCTGACCAGGGCGTCACCGCTGTTCATCGGGTTATGAAAAGGGTTGACTCGAACATCATTCCAACCCGCACTGTCTTCTTGACATTTGACAAAGTTCAACTCCCATCAAAAATCAAAGCAGGCTATGAGATAATTTCCGTTCGCCCTTATGTCCCAAACCCTACGCGTTGCTATCGATGTCAGCGGTTCAATCACACCAGCCAGTCCTGTTCCAATCCGGCCAAATGTGTTACGTGTGGCAGGGATGCCCATGAGGGTGCTTGTCCACCTCCATCCCCTCGCTGCATCAACTGTATGGGTGACCACGCTGCTTCCTCTCGAGATTGCCCTGTTTTTAAGGACGAAAAGCTGATCCAGGAAATAAGAGTGAAGGAAAAGGTGTCGACCTTTGCTGCTCGAAAGTTACTCGCCAGTCGACAGCCCACCGTGCCTCAGAAAGGAAAATACAGCGCTGTCCTTGCTTCTCCTCGGCCAACAAAGGAGGCGGCCACGCAGACTTGCGATCTCACATTTAGTACCACGGTCGTCAGATCGGCCAGCGCAAAGATCGCCCGTTCAACCTCACCTCTTTCGCCTGCCCACTCTATGGCTCACCCTTCGTCGGGTTCTGCTAAATCTCGAGCCCAAAAGTCAGACGCCAAGTCTTCCAAAAAAGAGCATTCTCGTGAAGAGTTTTTACGTACTGCAACTTCACAACCATCGGTTCCTCCTTCATCTAAACATACCTCCAAGAAGGCTACGAAGAAACACAGTTCCTCTCCTTCTCCGCCAAGGCGTGTCCCATCTACAGCACCACCTGGCGGAAATCGCCCTCGGCCATCTTCTGTGTCGCCGAGGCGCACTGTTGGTGGCCGGTCAACTGGCCGATCGTTGGTGGCAGGAGCTGCTCCTGACCAACCTATGGATCAGGATCTTCTGCCTTCGACTGAATGCCATTCCATCCTGTCGGTCGCAAGCTCTGAGCAGTCGTTGAGTTGACAGCACCCTTGGTGACGTTCCTCCATTTCTGTTCACTCTATGTCCATTATCCACTGGAATATCCGCGGCATTCGCGCCAATCGGGAGGAATTGTCGATCCTCTTACGATCCTACTCGCCGGTCATCTTCTGTCTTCAGGAAACAAAGCTGCGTCCCCATGACCGCTTTGTTCTCCCTCATTTTCAGTCCGTCCGATATGACCTCCCCTCTGTTGAAGGCACTCCAGCCCATGGAGGACTCATGATTCTGCTCCATGATACTCTCCATTATCACCCAATCCCCTTAAACACTTCCTTCCAAGCTGTCGCCGTCTGTCTTTCCCTTTCTGGATACACGTTCTCTCTTTGTACGGTATACATTCCATCGTCTACACCAATGGCACGAGCTGATCTCCTTCATCTTCTTGATCAGCTTCCACCCCCCTATTTGCTGGTTGGGGACTTCAATGCCCACCACCCGCTTTGGGGATCTCCACATCCTTGTCCACGTGGCTCACTATTGCTAGACGTCTTCCACCAAGCGGATCTAGTCTGCCTCAACACTGGGGTCCCCACATTTTTGTCTGCCTCCACGGCAAATTTATCCCATTTGGACCTTGCGGTCGGTACTGTTCCGCTAGCTCGGCGCTTCGAATGGTTCGCCCTTGATAATACACACTCGAGTGACCACTTTCCATGTGTTCTTCGACTGCAGCCTCAACTGCCATATATGCGCTCGCGACGCTGGAAGTTTGCCCAAGCCGATTGGACACTTTTTTCGTCTCTAGCGACATTCGATGACCGTCGCTTTCCCAGCGTCGACGATGAGGTCACACATTTTACCGACGTTATTCTCACAGCTGCGGAACGTTCAATACCACGCACCTCCGAATTGCCCCGGCGCCCTCCAGTCCCTTGGTGGAACGAGGCATGCCGTGCCGCAATACGTGAGCGGCGACGTGCTCTTCGCATTTTCCGTCACCATCCAACTTTGTCCAACTGTATCCGATATAAGCAGCTCCGTGCGCGATGCCGTCGCGTCATCCGCGATAGCAAGAAGGCAAGCTGGAAATTCTTTACTAGCTCATTTAACAACTTCACTCCCTCCTCGGAAGTTTGGAGTCGGCTTCGACGGTTCTCAGGCGCGCCTAGTTTCTCCCCGGTCTCTGGGCTCACTGTCGCGCATGATACCTTAGTGGACCCCGTCGCAATTTCTAACTCATTGGGTCAGCACTTTGCTGAGATTTCGAGCTCTTCAAATTACCCGCCGGCGTTTCTCCCGAAGAAACGTGCAGCGGAAGTGCGACATCTTGCTTTCTCCTCTCAAAATCGCGAAAGCTACAATATTGTTTTCTCCATGCGGGAACTCCAACATGCACTCTCTTCTTCTCGCTCCTCCGCCCCAGGACCGGATGGTATCCATGTCCAAATGTTGCTGCATTTATCAACCCATAGCCTGCGTTACCTCCTTCGCCTTTATAATCGAATTTGGACCGACAGTACCTTTCCCAGGCGATGGCGGGAAGCTATTGTCGTTCCCGTTCCGAAACCTGGAAAGGACAAACATCTCCCCTCTAGCTATCGCCCCATTTCTCTCACGAGTAGTGTCTGTAAGGTTTTGGAGCGTATGGTGAATTACCGTTTAGCTTGGTGGCTGGAGTCCCGCAGTCTTTTAACACCTGCCCAATGCGGATTCCGAAAGCATCGTTCTGCTGTTGACCATCTTGTTGCTCTCTCCACTTATATCATCAACAATTTTCTCCGGAAACGCCAAACGGTAGCAATATTTTTTGATCTGGAGAGAGCGTACGATACCTGTTGGAGGACAGGCATCCTCCGTACACTGTTCTCTTGGGGCTTTAGAGGCCGGCTGCCCCTTTTTCTTCGCGAATTTATGGCAGAGCGCACATTTAGGGTGCGGGTGAACACTACTCTCTCCCGTACTTTCTCCCAAGAAAACGGGGTACCCCAGGGCTCCGTGCTGAGTGTTGTACTGTTTGCCATCGCCATTAATCCAATTATGGATTGTCTCCTTCCTGATGTCTCGGGCTCCCTCTTTGTGGACGATTTTGCGATCTACTACAGCTCTCAACGGACCAGCCTTCTTGAAAGACGTCTTCAAGGATGTCTCGATCGCCTCCACTCGTGGAGCATCGAAACCGGCTTCCGTTTCTCACCCAGTAAGACCGTTTGTGTTAATTTTTGGCGACGTAAGGAGTTTCTTCCGCCCTCCTTACATCTAGGCCCTGTCAACCTTCCGTTTTCCGACGTCGCTAAATTCTTGGGTCTTATGTTTGACAGAAAACTGTGCTGGTCCTCCCACGTTTCCTATCTTTCGGCTCGCTGTCTGCGTTCCCTTAACACCCTCCGTGTCCTGAATGGTACCTCTTGGGGAGCGGACCGAGTGGTCCTTCTCCGCCTCTATCGCGCCTTAGTGCGCTCGAAATTGGATTATGGAAGCATAGTCTACTCCTCTGCTCGGCCGTCTATTCTTCGGCGACTCGACTCTATCCACCACCGTGGATTACGTTTAGTGTCTGGAGCTTTTTACACCAGCCCTGTGGAAAGCCTTTATGCTGAGACTGCTGAACCTCCGCTGTCCAATCGGCGGGCAATCCTTCTGAGTCGTTATGCTAGCCATCTGTCTTCCATGCCTGCTAATCCAGCCCATAACCTTTTTTTCGACGCCTCCTTTGATGTCTGGTATTCAGGCCGCTCCTCCTCCCTACTACCCCCGGGAGTCCGCTTCCGTCAACTGCTCCATTCTCTTTCCTTCCGCTTTCCTAAAACCTTCTTGACAACTTGGGGTACAGCACCGCCTTGGCACCGTCCCCGGATCGACTTGCTCAGAGACCTATGTCAATTTCCCAAGGATGGTACCCCTACACTTGTTTACCGTCGGGCATTTGCTGCTCTATGTGCACAAATGACGGAAGCCACATTTATTTAACCGATGGCTCGAAAACATCGTTAGGTGTAGGGAGTGCCTATATTGTTGGCGACACCCCAAATCACTTTCGGCTTCCCGACCAGTGTTCGGTCTATACTGCGGAGCTTTACGCTGTTCTCCAGGCTGTCCACTACATCCGCCGCCATCAGCGGATACAGTACGTAATCTGCTCCGATTCTCTCAGCTCTCTCCTAAGTCTCCAAGCTCTTTACCCTGTGCACCCTCTGGTCCACCGGATTCAGGACTGTCTGCGCTTGCTCCACATGGGGGGCGTCTCAGTGGCGTTCCTCTGGCTCCCGGGACACGCTGGTATCTGTGGAAATGAGGCGGCCGATATAGCGGCCAAGGCTGCAGTCTCTCTTCCTCGGCCAGCTCTTCAGTCTCTTCCGTTTACCGATCTACGGAGCGGTTTATGTCGCCAAGTCACTCATTTATGGCATGCGCATTGGTCAACACTTCCCCACAATAAATTGCGGGAAGTGAAAGCCCTTCCTTGCGCTTGGACCTCTTCCTCCCGAACGCGTCGTCGGGAGGAGGTAATTTTAGCTCGACTCCGGATAGGGCACTGTCTTTTTAGTCATCGACATCTTTTAAGCGGTGATCCTCCCCCACTCTGTCCCCACTGCTCTCAGCTGTGGACGGTCAGACACCTTTTAATTGAATGCCCCTATTTTAATCCGTTACGCTCCCGTCTACAGCTATCGCCTGATCTATCGTCGATTTTAGCAGATGACACGCGCTCAGCTGACCGCGTTCTACAGTTTATTAGTGACAGTGAAATGACGTCAGTCATTTGAAGCTTTTTTTTGGGGGACAACCAACCCCTTTCTATAGTGGACTTTTAAGCATTCCTTCTGCCTTTAGTTTCTCAAATTTTCTGACTTTGTTTCCATTGCTGCTGATTTTAAATTTCGTTTTTTTCCTGTTTTCTACGTCACGGGCTGGGCGCTAATGACCATAGAAGTTTTGCGCCCTAAAACCACAAACAAAAAAAAAAAAAAAACAAAAAAAAACGTGGTTCCCGTCAACACTTTTAGCAGTACGATCGTCAGTATACGGTGTAAAACAGGACATTTTGTATGTAACAAACCGATGGAGACCTTATAATTGTAATTAATTAGTGCGTAAACTATAAATTATGAGTTCCTTCGAATAAAATAAGAATAGTAAAATTTAAGATGGTTAGTAGTTATGTCCGTCGAGCAGTCTAAGGCGCTACAGTCATGGACTGTTCGGCTGGTCCCGGCGGAGGTTCGAGTCCTCCCTCGGGCATGGGTGTGTGTGTGTTTGTCCTTAGGATAATTTAGGTTAAGCAGTGTTTAAGCTTAGGGACTGATGACCTTAGCAGTTAAGCCCCATAAGATTTCACACACATTTGAACGTTTTAGTAATGTCAGTGTCATGTGTCCCACCCACCCCCCCCCCCCCCCCCCCTCGTCGCCGTCCCACTTTAATGGTCTAGGATTAAGTTCTGTTATTATGTCCAAGCCGTGACACACCCTCGGGAATCGCGAAATCAAAATCATTATACAGGGTGCGTCAAAAAACTGTATACACACTTTGAAGCGTCATAGAAAATTTATTTCCCGGCCTACAATGTTAAATTTCTGAAAACTTAAAGTCCAATTGGAAAAATAAATGTACTTTTGCAAATGTGATTAATGTTCAAACTAGTGGCCTTCAGCATCAATACATTTCTGAGTACGAGTCACCACTGACTCTGTACATTGTACCAAAGTGTCCAAAGAGATTTCTGCGCACACCGCCTGAATCTCATTCCAAAGTGTGTCCAGGTTACTTGGTTTACGTTTGTACACCTCATCTTTTACTGTGTCCCGTAAGAAGGAATCCAGCGGCGTGAGGTGTGGAGAGCGTGCAGGAAACTGGATTGGTCCCCTGCGTCCTATCCACTGGCCTGGCACATCGTGATCCAGGTATGCTCGTACGTCCCTATGATAGTGCGGCGGGGCGCCATCTTGTTGGAAATAAAACTCATCATTACCGTATAATGCACGAATGGCAGGGAACATGGAGTCAGCAAGCATTGTTAGGTACGTTTCTCCAGTAACAGTACCTTCAAAGTGGAAAGGCCCAATGAGTCCCCTTGCAGACAAACCACACCACACATTTACACCAGGCAAATTCACAGCCTTTTCAACTGTAATGTGACGATTATCTTCAGCCCAGTACACACAACTGTGGCTATTGACAGCTCCATTGAGTTTGTATTGGACTTCATCCGACCAAATTATGCTACCCATAAATCCCGGTTGACGTCTCACCATCTCCTGAACCCATCACAAAATTCTAACCTTCTATCTGGATCGTCGTCACTTAGCTGTTGCAGCAGCCTCGGAATGTACACACGAAACTTGCCTTTCTTCAGAATGCGTTGCACACTACCAGCACTTACATTACTCTCACGTGCCGCTTGCCTCGAAGATTTTTGAGTCGGAATGCACCTGGAGGTCCCCCACGTAACTTGCTCAGAATGTGCACACCGTGTTCTGCCCCCTCCGTTAGCACCCAGACCACGAATTGAGACCAACCTGCATCATCCCTGTTATCTTTCAATGTCTGTTTTTGTCAGTTCATCAGGAGTATCAGGATGGTAGTAGCTCTGAAACCCCGAGTAAGGCAGGATATGCTTTAGGCCTCCTGCTAACCCTTTTTTTTAAAAAAGAAAATTGCTACCAGGAACATCTAGTGTTTTTACTGCAGAGCTGATAGTCATTAACAGAGCTTTAAGTTTTATAAAACAGACTTCTGTTGATGAGATCTTAATTTGTAGTGACCCAGTGAGCAGTCTCCGTGCTATTGACCGATGTTACTTTCGTCACCTACTGTTTACGATCTTTTCCGTGACCTCGGTTGCAGTGCCTGCTCAGTTGTCTGTCTCCGGGTCCCGAGTCCAGGGAATGAACCGGCTGCCTGTTTGGCTGGAGAAGCGATTACCCACCCGACATTCACGTAGACAGTAGTGTGTGGAGATCTGCAGACCTCTGTTCACTCAGAAACAGAACATCTGGTGAGCTACTGTCCCTTTTAACAAACTCTACACTATCGAGGAGACTGCTGCTGTACCGCTGTAATGAATCTCCTATCCTACGTAGCACAGTCTTCCGAATTGTTCACCTCTAATGTTGGTGGACAGCATACGGTGGTTTTGAAGTGCTTTTGGGATGGTGCGGGATGGTTTGGCTGGTTCTGTGGGATTGTCAACACCACCATGTCTATTAGCTGCCACGGTCATACCTCTCCTACTCTGTTTTAATCACTTTCAGGTGTGGTTTGCCCTTTTTTCTGCCATACCCTATTTTGTGTTTTAGGGGCAACACTCCATTGTAGCCGAGACCTTAATTATTTCTTACCCTCCGTACTAGCTGTTGACAGAGTATCTGCTTAATAGGGTTTCACGCTTCCCCCAAGATAGTGGGTGCTGTTCGCCTCTTTAAGACTTCGACTCTCCGGAGAGGGGTGGCTGAGGGAGGGGAGACTCCCGCCACACGCCGAGCCCCGAGCGACACTCGCACGCGCCCACCCACCTCTTGACGTCACTGTTACTCTCACCTTATTTTCTTGTCGGCAGCCCATCTGATGTTCATTACGTTTATAGATTTATGACTTTTGCTATTTTGAATGTCCTGGCTAGGTCATCTTCTTCCTCTGTAACTTGGTGAGCCCATTATGTGGTCGGTGGGGATCGGATAGGAGTGAAGTTTCTGCCTCCACAAATGGGTGTGGGGAGAGTCCTCGTATGCTCTTATAATTTTGTATCTGCCCAACCCGTAGACATTTACCTCTCTTTAAATTAATTCTCAGCTGTGACAGAATGTCTGCAAGGTCGCCACAGGCTCTGGAAATTGGGGAATATCGGGGAATTTTAAACACGTCAGGGAAATTGGGGAAATTTGAAAAAACACTAGAAATACTCATTTTTGTCTCGGTATGTGAAATGGTTTGTTTACTGATGTGTCGTGCACCGTCGCTGAGCACGTGCGCCTCTTCCCTACTCCCTCATTGCTGCTGCTTCTCTTCTCCCCTTCCTACCGTTCCCATCAGTTTGCAGTCGGTGCTGCCGACACTTCTTGCCACCAGCCTAGCAGCTGCCGACGAGAGGCGTGGAGGTGTGGGGAGTGGTTTGTTCGGATCTGATTCTGAGAGACTGTAGACGCAGTGGCCAGAGCTGGCAGCCCTGCGTACGTGAGTTGCGTCTTAGTGATTGTGTGAATGCGTGTGTGCTCTTGTTTGGCTGTGGCTGAAAATTTAGTTGTGAGAGTGTGATTGTCTTTTCTACGTGCCCGTTCTGGTTCAGCGATCGTCTTTACGGTGACTCGCTACCTATCCTCATTATTATCGATTCTCGGAGTATTCGTACGGATCGAGCACCGTGGCCTCATTTCGTCGACGCACTGTCTGTGACTCTGAATAGCTGGCCACACGAGTGGATTTCCGTGACGACCTAAAACTGCAGGCCATTTCTGCGAGTATCTGTAATGTGTCTGGCCTGCCGTTCAGTTTCCACTAATGTGCAGGCCCTGCCTGCCTGATCTAGTCCCACTGATCTGCCTGCAGGCCGGATCTGCTTGTGTGTGGTGCGATGCAGCAGATTTTCACGGTTTATCCTCGGACCCAGGTCTGCGGTGCTCCTCAGCAGACCAGAGGCCGTGGGCAATGGATTTCAGGAATTGTGACTGTCTCACCAGAAGTACGTTGCACAGTGCGGCATTTTATAGACATTTTATTTGTTCTAGTACATTTTGGCACTTCAAAAGTAGTTTATATATCAGAAAAATTGTGTTGGTTGCTGGCAGCTTGTGCACTATGTACTCATGTATTTGTCAAAAGAAAAGTCACATAATACTCACTAGACATGGCCTGCACCTCAACAGGTATGGGAAGGGGAGGTTGGCAAAGCTTATACGTGACAGCATAGGTGGGGTTGGTGGGATCACTCGTGGGAAAATTCCTGCAGTAGTGGGTGTTAGAGCTGCACCTTTTTTAGATTGAAGTCAGCTGATAGGTATTCCTGCTTAAGGGAAGTTTCTCGAACAAGGGAATCACTTTTGACAAAGCTTAGGTATCCGAGTAATAAGGGAATTAGTATATTTCATCAAAATATACAAGGTATTAGAGATAAAGTTAGTGAACTGCTTATAGATGTTGACTCTGAAATTATTGGTATACCTGAACACTTCTTAAATAAGGAGATAATTCAGAGGCTTCCTTTACCAGGATACAGGTTGGCTGGCTGCTTTTCGAGGAGCTCTTTGCAGTGTGGGGGAGTAGCCATGTATGTGAAAAACGGCATCCCATTTGAGTCAATTGATGTGTCAAAGTACTGCACTGAAAATGTGTTTGAATGTTGTGCAGGTATGGTTAAATTTAATGGAGCTAAACTTGTAACTGTTGTTATTTATAGATCCCCAGACTCCGATTTCACAACATTTTTGCTAAAGCTAGAAGAGGTTCTTGGTTCACTTTATAGGAAATACAAAAAGTTAGTTATATGTGGTGACTTCAATATTAATTGTATAAGTGATTGTGCAAGGAAGAGGATGTTGGTAGACCTCTTTAATTCATATAATCTTATGCAAACCGTATTCTTTCCAACGAGAGTGCAAGGGAACAGTAGAACAACCATAGACAACATTTTTGTTCATTCCTCATTACTAGAAGGGCATTCTGTTAGCAAAAAGGTGAATGGCCTTTCAGATCATGATGAGCAAATTTTAACTTTAAAAGATTTTTATGCTGCAACATGTGTTAAATATAGTCATCAGCTGTTCAGGAAAGCTGATCCAGTTGCTGTAGAGACCTTTGTAAACCTTATAAAGGAACAAGAGTGGCAAGATGTTTACAGTGCTGATACAGTAGACGATAAATATAATGCTCTTCTCAAGACTTTTCTCATGCTCTTTGAAAGTTGCTTTCTGTTAGAACATTTAAAACAGGGTACTAGCACAAACAGGCAGCCTGGGTGGCTGACTAGAGGGATAAGAATATCTTGTAGAACAAATTGGCAATTACATCAAAACGTTAGAAACAGTCAAAATCTAAATGCAGCAGCCCATTACAAACAGTATTGTAAGGTGCTTAAAAATGTTATTAGGAAGGCAAAAAGTATGTGGTATGCAGATAGAATAGCTAAGTCTCAGGATAAAATTAAAACCATATGGTCAGTCGTAAAGGAAGTTGCTGGTCTGCAGAGACAGGTCGAGGATATAGAATCAGTGCGTAGTGGGAATGTCCGTGTTACTGATAAGTCGCATATATGTACAGTATTTAATAATCACTTTCTGAATATAGCAGGTGAACTAAATAGAAACCTAGTCCCAACAGGGAATCATATAGCGCTCTTAGAAAAAAGTGTTCCGAGACTGTTACCTGAAATGCTCCTCCATGATACTGACAAGAGGGAGATTGAGTTAATAATTAAATCACTAAAGACCAAGAACTCTCATGGATATGACGGGGTATCTAGCAGAATACTGAAGTATTGTTCTATGTATGTTAGCCCAGTTCTCAGCCATATCTGTAACTTTTCCTTTAGGAGTGGTCGGTTTCCTGACCGATTAAAGTACTCGGTAGTGAAGCCACTTTATAAAAAGGGAGACATTGATAATGTTGACAATTTTAGACCTATTTCTATGCCATCGGTGTTTGCTAAAGTTATCGAGAAGGTTGTATATACAAGGTTACTGGAGCATTTAAATTCACATAATTTGCTGTCAAATGTTCAGTTTGGTTTTAGAAATGGTTTAACAACAGAAAATGCTATATTCTCTTTTCTCTGTGAGGTTTTGGACGGATTAAATAAAAGGTTGCGAACGATAGGTGTTCTCTTTGATTTAATGAAGGCTTTTGACTGTGTTGACCACAAAATATTACTGCAGAAGTTGGACCATTATGGAGTAAGGGGAGTAGCTTGCAATTGGTTCGCCTCTTACTTTAAGAACAGAAAGCAGAGGGTAATTCTCCGCAATATTGAGAGTGGTAGTGATGTTCAGTCCCAATGGGGCACTGTTAAGTGGGGCGTTCCCCAAGGGTCGGTGCTCTTACTTTAAGAACAGAAAGCAGAGGGTAATTCTCCGCAATATTGAGAGTGGTAGTGATGTTCAGTCCCAATGGGGCACTGTTAAGTGGGGCGTTCCCCAAGGGTCGGTGCTGGGGCCACTGCTGTTTCTTATTTATATAAATGATATGCCTTCTAGTATTACAGGTGATTCAAAAATATTTCTGTTTGCTGATGACACCAGCTTGATAGTGAAGGATCTTGTGTGTAATATTGAAACAGTAACAAATAATGTAGTTCATGAAATAAGTTCGTGGCTTGTGGAAAATAATTTGATGCTGAATCACAGTAAGACTCAGTTTTTACAGTTTCTAACTCACAATTCAACAAGAACCGATATTTTGATGAGACAGAATGGGCATATTATAAGCGAGACGGAACAGTTCAAATTCCTAGGCGCTCGGATAGATAGTAAGCTGTTGTGGAAAGCCCATGTCCAGGATCTTGTTCAGAAGCTAAATGCTGCTTTATTTACCATTAGAACAGTATCTGAAATAAGTGACAGTTCAGCACGAAAAGTAGTCTACTTAGCATATTTTCATATGCTTATGTCGTATGGTATTATTTTTTGGGGTAATTCTTCTGATTCAAAAAGGGTATTTTTGGCTCAAAAACGGGCTGTTCGAGCTATGTGTGGTGTAAGTTCGAGAACCTCTTGTCGACCCCTATTCAGAAATCTGGGAATTCTGATATTGCCCTCACAGTATATATTTTCTTTAATGTCGTTTGTTGTTAGCAATATTAGCCTATTCCCAAGAGTTAGCAGCTTTCACTCAGTTAATACTAGGCAGAAATCAAATCTGCATGTAGAATGCACTTTTCCTTGACTCTTGTGCAGAAAGGAGTGCAGTATTCTGCTGCATCCATTTTCAATAAGCTACCACAAGAGCTCAAAAATCTTAGCAGTAGCCCAGACTCTTTTAAGTCTAAACTGAAGAGTTTCCTCATGGCTCACTCCTTCTATTCTGTCGAGGAGCTCCTGGAAGAGCTAAAAAATTAAGCAAATTCCAGTGTTACATTGTTGATTTTCTTCTTGTCACCTGAATGTTTTTTTTTTATATTTCATTTTATCTGTTTCTAATATCGTGTTATAATTTTATGTATTGACTCGTTCCATGACCATGGAGACTTCTCCTTAATTTGGTCCCACAGAACAATAAATAAATAAATAAATAAATAAAATAATAGATGTAACACGATATCAAACATAGTAGAACCAACCTTTTATTGGCAGCCACCGACAGAGCTGGTTTACACAGTTCATCCCCATCTTACACACTTCTTTCAAGAGGCCTACTTTTTTCTGAGGTTATTTATGAAATTGGTGAAGGTATTTTAAATCTCTTTTAACTCCAAGGAAATGCGTATTTTTGTCACCAAAAATGTTTCATTTATTTGAAATAAATTAATATCAGTGGTTTTAATGAAACACACATACCGTGTGGCTTGCTTTCTCCATCTAAAAACAGTTCATTACAAAAGATGTTGAGGTTAGTACTAAAGATTTTTGCTCACATCAGGAAATGCCATCTGCTTGCAAGGTTTTTTTAAAGATGTTTCCTAGTTTACACTATTGTTTCTTGTACCGTAGCTACAAAGACAGATTGTCAACTTACATCTTAATTTTCACCCTTGAAATCTCAAAATTTGTCAGGAAAAATGCTAAAACTTGTCTGGAAATCAGGGAATTTCACTCAGAGAAACTTGTGGCAACCCCAGTCCGATACATCGCCATGAGTCCCTCGATCCTTACCGACCAACCGACACATTTCTTTGTGTTGTCCTGCTCCTGTAATTGTAACCTCTTCACATTTTCAACTGTGCGAATCCGAGCAAAGGAGATTGCAAAAAAGGTGACAGTTGCTAGGATATTAGGTATAAAACCTAACATCCGAGAAGAAATACGTAGTCTTAGAATCTATAAATTTCGGTACCACTTTGCGCAGTGGACAGTGACAATTAATGCTACACGGTGTCAATTCACGAGCCTAAGTTCGAATATTCATGCGAGTTGCTCTTTCCGTGTAGCAGAATTAGTGTAACTCCGTTTTTCTGCGTAAATCTGTTTCCAATCAGTTGCATGTCGAACAGCACCCACTCAGCAGCAGTAGTACCTGAAAAACAGCATTCGGTGAAATCAAAAAAGTGTATGAGCACTTTGCAAAGTGTCAGTTGCACCCAAATAGTACTACTTTTACTGCAACAACAAAAGTAAAGAACATTAACAGTTTGTGTTACAGTCGCCCGGTAATGACGACAGTCCTGTACTGTGATCTTGACAGACCTCTTAGCCACTTGTATGCATCGTGACTAAAATGCTTGTAATGTAGTTGAGAATTCAGTTTTTTATACAGATAACCTCCTCAATTCTCATATTTACTATTGTAACTCAAAGCATTAAACTTACTAAGTATATTGTTCACCCTCAAAATTATATACAAATCAACTCGAATCAGTCTGTAGTTTGCAGTTGTAGTGTACAGAATGTAATTATAATACTACTGCGACTCCCTGTTAAGTTACAGCTGTGTGCCGGAGTGGTACATTACCTTTCACGGGCAAGTGTTCTGCCTACTGAACAATCCGAGCACGACTCACGACCTGTGCTCACAACTTTACTTCTACCAGTTCCTCATCTCCTACCTTCGAAACTTTACGCAAGTTCTGTCACATTCCTCGCAGTCTCGACACTCCCTAAAGAAATGATCGTACCCAGAAATGGCTCAGCTGTTGCCTAAAACGTAGTTTCTGCAATGAATTTTGACTCTACTGTGGAGTGTACACTGATAAGCAACTTCCTGGCAGGTTCGAGTCTTGGTCAGCCACACACTTTTAATCTGCCATTAGATTTCAAATTGGTGCACACTGTGCTTGAGGTTGAAAATTCATTCAGAGCAACAAAACCACACAAACTGAAAAAAGAAAAAATAACAAATGACAATAAATTAAAAGCACATTTTGGTCTTGCTGAAACTTTCTCGGCAGCAACAGTACTTAAATACCAAATTACATAAAACTGCAATAACAGTCCAACACGTTTTCATTAAACAGTCTCAGAATAATTAATTATGTTGAAAGGCTCATCTCTACTTACTTTTTAAAGAAACATTCATTTATGTATTGTTAATAAGAAACAGTGATACACGTTAACTCTAAGAACAATAATGCGAAAGAGAGATCGTGTTTTATTATAGTTTACTTGACCTGTCTCATATATGAAATTTTTCAACATAAGAAAAAGCAGATACATATGGCTAAATTGACAGTGAAATTAGTCTATTCTTAGTACACATATACAGAAACAAATATTGCTACACATGATCTTTGTCTTGTCATGACAACTGTATCACCACTGGAATTAGTTCACAGTGGACAACTGGCAGATTCTGCATCTGATATACCCATGACGCGCATAATCACAGGTGATTGTCAATAAAAACAAATAAGATAGTTAGAATTTTGTTTAAAAATAAAAGTATAAAATTTGTAGCTGATGTTGTTGTTTGTGCCTGTTACTTATAATTGACTTTGTAGAAGGTTCTTGTAAAATAAGTACAAAAATGAAAGAAAAAACTTTAGTAGACAGTCTCCAAAAATTTGTGCTATGCACAAAGGAAAATAAAAACTGTATTTGAATTTCAGCTCCATCTCTAGTGGCCTCATTGTCGACAGTAGGTTAAATGCTAATCTCCCTTGCTTCTTTTGTTTGACTACTACTACTACTACTACTAGTAGTAGTAGTAGTAGTGTTCCAGCAGTAATTGTTCCTATTCATTAAAATGCTTATCATTATACAGTCTAATTTTGGAAGTCTAAGTATCTCAAGTGCTATCAACATTTAATATGGTTTAGCGTTCCTTTACCTTTTATTCTTGACAGTTGTGCCTTTATGTGCTTGTTGGACTTCTGATCCATCTGTTTTAGCATTGCTATTAAGAACTGTTACACCACATTTTTAAATAATTAATGGAAAATCTCGTATAAGATGTGAAACAAATACTAACAAAGAGATAGAGGGGCTGGCCAGTACTTACCTCAGCTCAGTACAGCCGATAGATACACATAAAACAGAACTGAAAATTTACATTCCAAGCTTTCGGAACTTTGTTCCTTCATCAGGGAGGAGAGAGGGGAAAAAAGGGAAGAAGGGAAAGTGGATTCAGTTACTCACAACCCAGGTTATGAAGCAACAGGGAAAGGTAAACAGGGAGGGTAGCAAGGATGGAGGCATGGTTGTCAGAGGGAAGCCAAAGATATTCTACTGTAAGTACTGTGCCAGCTTCAAACCAAAGAGGATGCATACAGAAGTAAAGAGGTATACAGTATAAAGATAAACACAACTATGTAGGATGAAAAGATGCGTGAATGGCTAAAGAGGAAAGGGAAAGAGGAGAAGACTGAAGAGTGAATGGGAGTGAGGTTGTTTAACGTAGGTTCAGTCCAGGGGGATGGCAGGATGAAAGGATGTGTTGGAGTGCAAGTTCCCATCTCCGCAGTTCAGAGGGACTGGAGTTGGGTGGGAGAAGCCAAATGGCACATACGGTGTAGCAGGTTCCTAGGTCCCTAGAATTATGCTGGAGGGCATGCTCCGCTACTGGGTATTGGGCATCTCCTAGGCGGACAGTTCGTCTGTGTCCGTTCATGCGCTCAGCCAGTTTGGTTGTTGTCATGCCGATGTAAAAGGCTGTGCAGTGCAGGCATGTCAGTTGATAAATGACATGTGTAGTTTCACACGTAGCCCTGCCTTGAATTGTGTATGTTTTACCAGTAGCGGGGCTGGAGTAGGTGGTTGTGGGGGGATGCATGGGGCAGGTTTTGCAGCGGGGTCGGTTACAGGGGTAGGAACCGCTGGGTAGAGAAGGTAGTCTGGGAATATTGTAGGGTTTAACAAGGATGTTACGGAGGTTAGGGGGGCGACGAAAGGCAACTCTGGGTGGTGTGGGGAGAATTTTGTCAAGGGATGATCTCATTTCAGGGGTTGACTTAAGAAAGTCATATCCCTGGCGAAGTAATTTGTTGATGTTTTCGAGGCCAGGATAATATTGGGTGACAAGGGGGATACTTCTGTGTGGTCTGGGGGTAGGAACATTGTTGTTGGACGGGGAGGAATGTATTGCTCGGGAAATCTGTTTGTGGACAAGGTCTGCAGGATAGTTGCGGGAGAGGAAAGCACTGGTCAGGTTATTGGTGTAGTTGTTGAGGGATTCGTCACTGGAGCAGATACGTTTGCCACGAATACCTAGGCTGTAGGGAAGGGAGCGTTTGATGTGGAAAGGATGGCAGCTATCAAAGTGAAGGTACTGTTGTTTGTTTGTGGGTTTGATATGGACAGAGGTGTGGATGTGAGCTTCAACAAGATGAAGGTCAACATCCAGGAAGGTGGCTTGGGTTTTGGAGAAGGACCAGGTGAAATTCAGATTCGAAAAGGAGTTGAGGTTATGGAGGAAATTAAGGAGTGTTTCTTCACCATGAGTCCAGACCACAAAGATGTCATCTATAAACCTATACCAGGCCAGGGGAAGCAGCTGTTGGGTCTTCAGGAAAGCCTCCTCCATGCGGCCCATGAAGAGGTTGGCATAGGAGGGAGCCATCCTGGTTCCCATGGCCATTCCCCTGATTTGTTTGTAGGTCTGGCCTTCAAAAGTGAAGTAATTATGGGTGAGGATGAAGTTGGTAAGTGTGATAAGGAACGAGGTTTTTGGAAGATCTTCGGGTGGGCGTTGGGAGAGGTAGTGCTCAAGGGCAGAGAGACCATGGGTATGTGGGATGTTTGTGTAAAGGGATGTAGCATCTATGGTGACAAGAAAGGTTTCAGGTGGGAGAGGAGTGGGAATGGATTTGAGGCGTTCTAGGAAGTGGTTTGTGTCTTTGATGTAGGATGGGAGTCTGCGGGTGATAGGTTGTAGGTGCTGGTCTACCAGAGCTGAGATACGTTCGGTTGGGGATTTGAAGCCTGCTACAATGGGACGGCCAGGATGGTTCTCTTTGTGGATTTTGGGTAATAGGTAGAAGGTAGGGGTATGTGGCTCAGGTGGAGTGAGTAAGTCTATGGAAGCCGTTGTGAGGCCTTGTGAGGGACCTTGGATTTTTAGGATTTTTTGCAGCTCAGTCTGGATGGAGGGAATGGGATCCTGGGTAACAGCTTTGTAGGTTGAGGTGTCAGAGAGTTGACGCAGTCCTTCTGCCACATACTCCACACGGTAAAGTACGACAGTTGTGGAGCCTTTATCCGCCGGGAGGATGACAATAGAGCGGTCTATTTTCAGCTCCTTAATGGCACGGGATTCAGCTGGGGTGATGTTGGGGGTTGTCGGGATGTTCTTCAAGAAGGACTGGGAGGCAACACTGGATGTGAGGAATTCCTGAAATGTCTGCAAGGGATGGTTTTGGGGGAGGGGAGGAGGATCCCTTTGAGAAGGCAGTCGGAACTGTTCTAGACAGGGTTCAACACTGGGTCTAGTACTTGGGGGCTGTGTTTGGGTAGTGAAGTGATATTTCCAGTTGAGGTTCCGGGTGAATGAGAGGAGATCTTTAACCAGGGCAGTGTGGTTGAATTTAGGTGTGGGGCTAAAGGTTAAGCCTTTTGATAGAACAGATGTCTCTGGAGGAGAGAGGGATCTGGATGAGAGGTTTAGGACTGAATTGGGACTGGTGATATGTGGCATTTGACTGTGGTTATAGTTGATATTTGGTCTGTGTGGGGTATGTGCTGGGATGGGGAGATTGAGTAGGGTGGCTAGGCTGGGTTTGTTGGCTATGAGGGGGGTTTGATGAAGGTTCTGTTGTGGTTGGTGTTTGTGAGGGATAGGGAGAGGGACCCCACTTCTTAGGTGTTGCACTAGCACTGTGGATAGCTTTTTCAGGTGGTGTGTGGCATGGAACTCAAGTTTGCAGCTGGCTTCTAGGATGATGTTCCTCAGTGTGTTCTCCAAGCAAGGGTTTGAGAGGTGGAGGACTTTGAAGAGAGATAGGAGCTGTTGGGAGTGGTGGTTACATGAAGTAGTGTAGAGATTCAGGACAAGTTGGGTAAGGGCTAAGGATTGAAGGTTGTGGAAGTCCAGGAGAGACTGGTGGAAGGAGGAATTGCACCCGGAGATGGGAACTTTTAAGGTAAGCCCTTTAGGGGTAATTCCAAAGGTTAAGCAGGACTGGAGGAAAAGTATGTGGGATTGCAGTTTGGCTACAGTGAATGCATGTTTCCGGAATGAATGTAAATAATGTGGTATAGGATTAGGGTACATAGTGGGTAACTGGTGGGTAGGAAAATTAAATAACTAAAGTTGAGATAGTAATCATAAGAAGGAGTAAAACACGGAGGGAAGGACGAGAAGGAAAGAAATTGTGTTGGTAATGTTCAATACCAAAGGAAGACCACTAAATAAGAAAAATACGGAAAAAGTTGACCAGACCAAGCAAGTATGTCCAGATCAGGGGAAAAAGAACACACGTAGCTCAAAAACAGAGATAGCGAGTGGCGAAAAAAGATCGCGCGTGCCGCAAAAGCGATCGCGCGTGCCGCAAAAGCGATCGCGCGTGCCGCAAAAGCGATCGCGCGTGCCGCAAAAAAGATCGCGGGTGGGGCAGAAATGTCCCAAAAAATTTTTCTTGTGGCAGAGAAAGATAGCCAATGGCACAAAAATATCGCCAGCAACAAGAAATCGACGGAAATGGATGATACTGGTAGGTGTGGAAGAGATTGTTGGCAGTGATTGTTGGCTGGAAAACAGCGAATAACGAACGTTAAAACTATGGAATGTTGAATAAATAAATAAATAAAAAGAGAAGAGGACTATAAACGGAACAAGATAATAGAAGGAAGATGAAACTAGCACAGTTGGTGACGAAAATATTTATTTTTGTATATATAAAACACTGAAGAAGAGAAAGTGTTAAGATGACAGACGTAAGTGATAGCTAACAAAAGGGACAAAACAATGAAGGATGTGGACCATATAGGTGATCTAAATAATTAATGGAAAATCTCATATAAGATGTGAAACAAATACTAACAAAGAGATAGAGGGGCTGGCCAGTAAACAGGCTTTGGCTTCCCTCTGACTGTGGTGTCACTGCCAGACACCACACTTGCTAGGTGGTAGCTTAAATCGGCCGCGGTCCATGTAGTACATGTCGGACCCGCGTGTCGCCACTGTGATCGCAGACCTAGCGCCACCACCAAGGCAGGTCTCGTGATACGAGAGTGGACCGCCCAGTTGTACGAGAACCAAGCTACCGCCCAGTTGTACGAGAACCTAGCTACCGCCCAGTTGTACGAAGCCTTTTTCTCTCATTAGCCGAGAGACAGAATAGCCATCAGCTAAGTTAATGGCTACTAACTAGCAAGGCGCCATTTGTATCAGTGCCTATAGCTTACGAGTATTCAAGAGAGATGTATTCCAAGGACTAAATAAAAGATAAGTAATAAGCATCTACATACTTTTCTTCTTATTCATTTATAAGTTCTCATGTTCCAGACTTCACGCCCGTCTGCTTTAGCCGTGCGTGCCCTATCGGCTACAGCGTTAGTGTAGAGTTCATTTTCAGTCATCTAAACTTCACGGTGTCGGCCCAGCTACCGACACAACATTTATTGGCGACGAGCAAAAGAGTTTGTATTAATTCGTTTACAACATTGGCGACGATTTAAAGTTCTTTCTGATTGCTTACATTTAATTGTGTCATGGCTTCGCCACATTCTCCAGATGTACTGTCCGAATTTTATCGCTTGCAGAATCAGCAGACGCAGGCGTTACTGGATGCCCTTGGACAGCTCGTCCAGGGTCAACGTGCGCTGCACACCGATGCGGCCGCCGCCGCTTCTTCGCTACCGCTGCCACTAAACGATGTTGCACCTCCCTTTCGACCATACGTGGCAGCCGATGAGACCTGGCACGAGTGGTCTCGCCAGTTCAACTTTCACCTCGCTGCCTACAGAATTCAAGGTAATGAGCGGCAGCCGTTTTTGCTTTCTTGTGTCGGTGTGTCCACATACCGTGTGATAGTGAAATTGTTTCCCCGACGAGACGTAGCAACTCTGTCCTACGAGGAAATTTTGTCTGCATTAGATGCCTATTTCAAAGAAACAGTTAATGTGGTTGCAAAACGGTATACGTTCTTTCGTACAAAACGTACGGCCGGTCAAACTAATAGGGAGTGGGTAGCAACATTGCAAGGACTTACTAGGGACTGTGCCTTTGAATGTGACTGTGGTCTTTCTTATTCAGATACAATGGTGCGTGATGCAATTGCACAGAACGTTTCTGATGTTCGCATACGGGAGCAAATTTTGAAACTAGTTAATCCCTCCCTTCCACAAGTGATAGACATATTGGATAGACAGGACACACTTGACTGTGCTCAGGAATCTTTTGAAACTTCGCCAGCCGTGTGTCACATTAACCGGCCCGCTGGACGCGCTGCGCGGCCCGGTAACCGGGCCTTGCGCACGTCGACACAGCGACCGCCGCGTGCTAAGCCAGGTGTGCCGCGCCAGCCCACAAATGCAGTGAAATCATGCCCGCGGTGTGCTACTAGACATTCGCGTGAACATTGCCCATCACGCCAAGCTATTTGCTTTTTCTGCAATAAGAAAGGACATGTTCAAAGTGTTTGCCAGAAAAAGCTCAGATCAGACAATCACAATCATTCCAGGCCCTTTGCTTCGCGCCGGAATCGAACCCAGGACACTCAGGCTCGTGGACCTTCGCCTATGGACATTCATGTTGTTAATTCCACTTCGTCCAGTGACACTTTCTCTAACAGTAACTGTGATCGTCCCACAAAAACTGTGTGTCGACGTCGCCGGAAATCACGTCAATTAGCAAGTGATTCTGTACCAGTGTCTGTTCAAATTGCACAAAACAGTCGCTCTTGTCGTCAGCAGAACAATAAACTTTTTGTGGACTTAGACTTTGACGGCAAAGTGATACCATTCCAGCTCGATACCGGAGCTGCAGTTTCATTGCTCAATCATGACACGTACAAACAACTGGGCAAACCTCCGTTGCGTTCCGCAAATGTTAAGCTAACTACATATTCCGGACAGACAATTCCTGTGTTAGGACAGTGCAGCCTTCTTGCAACATACAAGGGACAAACAAAACTTGTGTCATTTTATGTTCTTCGTTCTTCTTCT
Organism: Schistocerca serialis cubense; assembly: GCF_023864345.2. Classification (NCBI taxonomy): domain Eukaryota; kingdom Metazoa; phylum Arthropoda; class Insecta; order Orthoptera; family Acrididae; genus Schistocerca; species Schistocerca serialis. Next base: position 188,382,824 of record NC_064649.1, on the reverse strand, counting down.
GCAGTGAACTTGTTTGGTCTCGATTTATTTAAGTTGTTTAACATGTCTATTGTAAATCAGGTCCTATCAGTGAATCAGACTGTGCCTACAGACAGTGTTTCTCGGCTGTGTGACGAATTTGCAGACATTTTTGCACCGGGCTTAGGTTGCGCTAAAAACTATGAAGCACATTTAGAACTGAAGGTCAACGCGCAACCGAAATTTTTCAGGGCGCGCAATGTTCCCCACGCATTGCGTGATGAGGTTGCAAGAACGTTACACGATCTCGAATCACAGGGTGTAATTGAACGAGTGCAAGCTTCTCTCTGGGCCTCACCCTTAGTAATTTTGCCAAAACCTTCCGGAAAATTGAGACTTTGCGTGGACTTCAAGGCCACAGTGAATCCACAGCTAGTGACTGCTACTTTTCCTTTGCCCCGCCCGGAAGATCTTTTTGCTAAGCTGTGCCCGGGAAATTATTTTTCAAAGTTGGACCTAGCCGATGCGTACTTGCAAATACCGGTGGACGACGAATCCCAGCGCGTATTGGTGGTTAACACGCATCTTGGATTATACCGCTTCAAAAGACTGCCTTTCGGGTGTGCATCCGCCCCTGCCTTGTTTCAGCAATATTTACAAACTATTTGTGCGTCGGTCCCTACTGCAGCAAACTATCTGGACGATATAGTGATCTCCGGACAGACAGAAGAAGATCATCTTGCGAACTTACGAACATTATTTCAGGTCTTGCGGCAAAATGGTCTTCGCTTGAGGAAGGACAAATGTGTGTTTTTTGCTCGTGACTTACCATACCTGGGACATGTCATTAATGCCCAAGGCATACATCCGAGTCCAGAGCACCTCCGTGCCATACAAGAATTGCCTTCCCCTCAAAATGTGAAACAGCTACCGAGTGTGTTGGGTAAAATTAATTATTATCATCGCTTTCTGCGCAATGCCTCTTCTATTTCAGCTCCGCTTCATCGCTTACGCCGTAAAGGTGTTCCGTTCGTCTGGACGACGGAATGCGAACGCGCCTTTCGCCAGTTGAAATCGGCGTTGCTTTCTAATACTTGCCTTACGCCATTCGATCCCCGGAAACCCCTTTTGTTGATGGTAGATGCATCGGATTTCGGGATCGGTGCTGTGCTTGCGCACAAAGTTGGCTCCCATGATCGCCCTATTGCCTTTGCGTCCAAATTGCTCTCGTCTGCGCAAAGAAATTATTCACAGATAGAGAAAGAAGCTTTGGCTCTCGTGTTTGGTGTTACTAAGTTCCATGATTTCTTGTATGGTCGTCACTTTACCATCATCACAGACCACAAACCTTTGACATCGCTTTTTCATCCGACCAAGCCTGTACCTCCACGTACAGCGCAGAAATTCATTCGCTGGTCTATTTTCCTCTCGCAGTACCGCTACGATATCTTGTATCGGTCCACTGCTAAGCACGGAAACGCCGATGCGTTGTCCCGTTTGCCTGTTGCTGAGGATAAAGCATTCAATTCTTCCGAACTTGCTTGCATGTTCATTGATTCGGAAACCGATGCAGTGGTCGAATCGTTTCCGATTGATTTTCGTCGTGTAGCTACAGCCACAGCTGCTGACCCTGTCCTTGCTACTGTTTTACGTTTTGTTGCTACGCAATGGCCTTTGTCAAAGTCTCGGATCGAGGATCCGTTGGTTCGCCGATTTTTTGCTCACAAGGAGAGACTTTTTGTTCGACGTGGTGTTTTGTTGTTGCGTTCTGATAATGATCAGTCCAGAGTCGTGGTCCCACGTTCGTTACAGTCCTCTGTTTTACGGCTTCTTCACCAAGGACATTGGGGTATAGTGCGAACGAAACAACTTGCTCGTCAGCACTGTACTTGGTTCGGAATCGATGCTGCGATTACGAATATGTGTTCTTCGTGCCCGGCGTGTGCCGAACAACAGTCCGCACCGCCGCGGAAAGTCTTTGCATGGCCAAAAGCCACTTCCCCTTGGCAACGCTTGCACATTGATTTTGCTGGTCCATTCTGGAATGCTCGATGGTTGGTTCTGGTCGATGCCTTCAGTAATTTTCCTTTTGTTGTCCGGATGTCTTCCACGACGTCCTCCGCCACCATCCAAGCGTTGTCTGCTATCTTTTGCATTGAAGGTCTTCCGCAGACTATTGTTTCCGACAATGGCCCACAATTCATGTCCGCAGAATTTCAGTCATTCTGCCAGGCCAATGGTATTCAACATCTGACATCCGCGCCGTTTTCGCCTCAGTCCAACGGTGCCGCTGAACGATTGGTCTGGACTTTCAAGTCACAGATGTTGAAATTGAAAGAGTCGCATTCTCGGGAGGACGCATTGTTGCTCTTTTCGTCTTCGTATCGCTCTCAGCCCCGAGATGGTCGCTCGCCGGCTGAGTTGCTCCACGGTCGTCCTCATCGCACCTTGATGTCTTTGCTGCATCCGCCGCATCAGGTTCCTGTGCAGCGGCAGACTCCTGCTTTTGCTCCAGGCGACGTTGTATTTTATCGCAACTATCGAGGTTCACGGCGTTGGCTCGCAGGGCGCATTCTTCGCTGCCTCGGCCGCGCGATGTATTTGGTTTTGGGGGCCTCTGGTGAGGTGCGTCGGCATCTCAATCAGCTGCGCCTCTGTCGTCGCTCGGGTTCTGCCGCTCCCCGTCTGCTTTCAGCGACGGTGCCGTCCGGTCAGCGCCCTGGGGACCCATCTACTGGCTCGCCTCATCCCCAGGTGTTACCGACGATGCCTTCCATTTTGCCCCATGGCGACGCGCCGCCGCCGCCGCGGCAGCAGCAGCCGCCGCCGCCGCCGCTTGTTCTCCCGCCGGCGCAGCCCGCATTCGACGCTTCGTTGCAGCCGCCAAGCGCCTCCCAGGGTCACGCGCCGCCGATCGCTTCCCGTGACCAGCTGTCCTCCGCCATGGAACTCCCGCCCGCTCCGGACCACATGACGTCATCGCGCGTCGGCTACCCCGACGCAATGGAGGTTGACCCTTCGGTCCCTCCTGTCTCTTTACGGGCGCATACACCGCATGTTGACGTGCACCCTGGGCTAGTTTTTCAGGCGTTTCCTAGCTCCCCTCGGACCGTATGGCCGGGTGCGGGTGGCACAGCCTCGCCTGTTGTTAGGCTCCCCACCTCATCGCATACGTCAACATGTGGTCCTCCCCACGGCGGGCGGAAGCCTTATCACACGACCGTTCGCCGATTTGCGGGGGAGGAATGTGGTGTCACTGCCAGACACCACACTTGCTAGGTGGTAGCTTAAATCGGCCGCGGTCCATGTAGTACATGTCGGACCCGCCTGTCGCCACTGTGATCGCAGACCTAGCGCCACCACCAAGGCAGGTCTCGTGATACGAGAGTGGACCGCCCAGTTGTACGAGAACCAAGCTACCGCCCAGTTGTACGAGAACCTAGCTACCGCCCAGTTGTATGAGAACCTTAGCTACAGCCCAGTTGTACGAGAACCTAGCTACCGCCCAGTTGTACGAAGCCTTTCTCTCTCATTAGCCGAGAGACAGAATAGCCATCAGCTAAGTTAAAGGCTACTAACTAGCAAGGCGCCATTTGTATCAGTGCCTATAGCTTACGAGTATTCAAGAGAGATGTATTCCAAGGACTAAATAAAAGATAAGTAATAAGCATCTACATACTTTTCTTCTTATTCATTTATAAGTTCTCATGTTCCAGACTTCACGCCCGTCTGCTTTAGCCGTGCGTGCCCTATCGGCTACAGCGTTAGTGTAGAGTTCATTTTCAGTCATCTAAACTTCACGGTGTCGGCCCAGCTACCGACACAACACTGACAACCATGCCTCCATCCTTGCTACCCTCCCTGTTTACCTTTCCCTGTTGCTTCATAACCTGGGTTGTGAGTAACTGAATCCACTTTCCCTTCTTCCCTTTTTTCCCCTCTCTCCTCCCTGATGAAGGAACAAAGTTCCGAAAGCTAGGAATGTAAATTTTCAGTTCTGTTTTATGTGTATCTATCGGCTGTACTGAGCTGAGGTAAGTACTGGCCAGCCCCTCTATCTCTTTGTTAGTATTTGTTTCACATCTTATATGAGATTTTCCATTAATTATTTAGATCACCTATATGGTCCACATCCTTCATTGTTTTGTCCCTTTTGTTAGCTATCACTTACGTCTGTCATCTTAACACTTTCTCTTCTTCAGTGTTTTATATATACGAAAATAAATATTTTCGTCACCAACTGTGCTAGTTTCATCTTCCTCCTATTATCTTGTTCCGTTTATAGTCCTCTTCTCTTTTTATTTATTTATTTATTCAACATTCCATAGTTTTAACGTTCGTTATTCGCTGTTTCCCAGCCAACAATCACTGCCAACAATCTCTTCCACACCTACCAGTATCATCCATTTCCGTCGATTTCTTGTTGCTGGCGATATTTTTGTGCCATTGGCTATCTTTCTCTGCCACAAGAAAAATTTTTTGGGACATTTCTGCCCCACCCGCGATCTTTTTTGCGGCACGCGCGATCGCTTTTGCGGCACGCGCGATCGCTTTTGCGGCACGCGCGATCTTTTTTCGCCACTCGCTATCTCTGTTTTTGAGCTACGTGTGTTCTTTTTCCCCTGATCTGGACATACTTGCTTGGTCTGGTCAACTTTTTCCGTATTTTTCTTATTTAGTGGTCTTCCTTTGGTATTGAACATTACCAACACAATTTCTTTCCTTCTCGTCCTTCCCTCCGTGTTTTACTCCTTCTTATGATTACTATCTCAACTTTAGTTATTTAATTTCCCTACCCACCAGTTACCCACTATGTACCCTAATCCTATACCACATTATTTACATTCGTTCCGGAAACATGCATTCACTGTAGCCAAACTGCAATCCCACATACTTTTCCTCCAGTCCTGCTTAACCTTTGGAATTACCCCTAAAGGGCTTACCTTAAAAGTTCCCATCTCCGGGTGCAATTCCTCCTTCCACCAGTCTCTCCTGGACTTCCAGAACCTTCAATCCTTAGCCCTTACGCAACTTGTCCTGAATCTCTACACTACTTCATGTAACCACCACTCCCAACAGCTCCTATCTCTCTTCAAAGTCCTCCACCTCTCAAACCCTTGCTTGGAGAACACACTGAGGAACATCATCCTAGAAGCCAGCTGCAAACTTGAGTTCCATGCCACACACCACCTGAAAAAGCTATCCACAGTGCTAGTGCAACACCTAAGAAGTGGGGTCCCTCTCCCTATCCCTCACAAACACCAACCACAACAGAACCTTCATCAAACCCCCCTCATAGCCAACAAACCCAGCCTAGCCACCCTACTCAATCTCCCCATCCCAGCACATACCCCACACAGACCAAATATCAACTATAACCACAGTCAAATGCCACATATCACCAGTCCCAATTCAGTCCTAAACCTCTCATCCAGATCCCTCTCTCCTCCAGAGACATCTGTTCTATCAAAAGGCTTAACCTTTAGCCCCACACCTAAATTCAACCGCACTGCCCTGGTTAAAGATCTCCTCTCATTCACCCGGAACCTCAACTGGAAATATCACTTCACTACCCAAACACAGCCCCCAAGTACTAGACCCAGTGTTGAACCCTGTCTAGAACAGTTCAGACTGCCTTCTCAAAGGGATCCTCCTCCCCTCCCCCAAAACCATCCCTTTCAGACATTTCAGGAATTCCTCACATCCAGTGTTGCCTCCCAGTCCTTCTTGAAGAACATCCCGACAACCCCCAACATCACCCCAGCTGAATCCCGTGCCATTAAGGAGCTGAAAATAGACCGCTCTATTGTCATCCTCCCGGCGGATAAAGGCTCCACAACTGTCGTACTTGACCATGTGGAGTATGTGGCAGAAGGACTGCGTCAACCCTCTGACACCTCAACCTACAAAGCTGTTACCCAGGATCCCATTCCCTCCATCCAGACTGAGCTGCAAAAAATCCTAAAAATCCAAGGTCCCTCACAAGGCCTCACAACGGCTTCCATAGACTTATTCACTCCACCTGAGCCACGTACCCCTACCTTCTACCTATTACCCAAAATCCACAAAGAGAACCATCCTGGCCGTCCCATTGTAGCAGGCTTCAAATCCCCAACCAAACGTATCTCAGCTCTGGTAGACCAGCACCTACAACCTATCACCCACAGTCTCCCATCCTACATCAAAGACACAAACCACTTCCTAGAACGCCTCAAATCCATTCCCACTCCTCTCCCACCTGAAACCTTTCTTGTAACCATAGATGCTACATCCCTTTACACAAACATCCCACATACCCATGGTCTCTCTGCCCTTGAGCACTACCTCTCCCAACGCCCACCCGAAGATCTTCCAAAAACCTCGATCCTTATCACACTTACCAACTTCATCCTCACCCATAATTACTTCACTTTTGAAGGCCAGACCTACAAACAAATCAGGGGAACGGCCATGGGAACCAGGATGGCTCCCTCCTATGCCAACCTCTTCATGGGCCGCATGGAGGAGGCTTTCCTGAAGACCCAACAGCTGCTTCCCCTGGCCTGGTATAGGTTTATAGATGACATCTTTGTGGTCTGGACTCATGGTGAAGAAACACTCCTTAATTTCCTCCATAACCTCAACTCCTTTTCGAATCTGAATTTCACCTGGTCCTTCTCCAAAACCCAAGCCACCTTCCTGGATGTTGACCTTCATCTTGTTGAAGCTCACATCCACACCTCTGTCCATATCAAACCCACAAACAAACAACAGTACCTTCACTTTGATAGCTGCCATCCTTTCCACATCAAACGCTCCCTTCCCTACAGCCTAGGTATTCGTGGCAAACGTATCTGCTCCAGTGACGAATCCCTCAACAACTACACCAATAACCTGACCAGTGCTTTCCTCTCCCGCAACTATCCTGCAGACCTTGTCCACAAACAGATTTCCCGAGCAATACATTCCTCCCCGTCTAACAACAATGTTCCTACCCCCAGACCACACAGAAGCATCCCCCTTGTCACCCAATATTATCCTGGCCTCGAAAACATCAACAAATTACTTCGCCAGGGATATGACTTTCTTAAGTCAACCCCTGAAATGAGATCATCCCTTGACAAAATTCTCCCCACACCACCCAGAGTTGCCTTTCGTTGCCCCCCTAACCTCCGTAACATCCTTGTTAAACCCTACAATATTCCCAGACTACCTTCTCTACCCAGCGGTTCCTACCCCTGTAACCGACCCCGCTGCAAAACCTGCCCCATGCATCCCCCCACAACCACCTACTCCAGCCCCGCTACTGGTAAAACATACACAATTCAAGGCAGGGCTACGTGTGAAACTACACATGTCATTTATCAACTGACATGCCTGCACTGCACAGCCTTTTACATCGGCATGACAACAACCAAACTGGCTGAGCGCATGAACGGACACAGACGAACTGTCCGCCTAGGAGATGCCCAAAACCCAGTAGCGGAGCATGCCCTCCAGCATAATTCTAGGGACCTAGGAACCTGCTACACCGTATGTGCCATTTGGCTTCTCCCACCCAACTCCAGTCCCTCTGAACTGCGGAGATGGGAACTTGCACTCCAACACATCCTTTCATCCCGCCATCCCCCTGGACTGAACCTACATTAAAGAACCTCACTCCCATTCACTCTTCAGTCTTCTCCTCTTTCCCTTTCCTCTTTAGCCATTCACGCATCTTTTCATCCTACATAGTTGTGTTTATCTTTATACTGTATACCTCTTTACTTCTGTATGCATCCTCATTGGTTTGAAGCTGGCACAGTACTTACAGTAGAATATCTTTGGCTTCCCTCTGACAACCATGCCTCCATCCTTGCTACCCTCCCTGTTTACCTTTCCCTGTTGCTTCATAACCTGGGTTGTGAGTAACTGAATCCACTTTCCCTTCTTCCCTTTTTTCCCCTCTCCCCTCCCTGATGAAGGAACAAAGTTCCGAAAGCTAGGAATGTAAATTTTCAGTTCTGTTTTATGTGTATCTATCGGCTGTACTGAGCTGAGGTAAGTACTGGCCAGCCCCTCTATCTCTTTGTTAGTATTTGTTTCACATCTTATATGAGATTTTCCATTAATTATTTAGATCACCTATATGGTCCACATCCTTCATTGTTTTGTCCCTTTTGTTAGCTATCACTTACGTCTGTCATCTTAACACTTTCTCTTCTTCAGTGTTTTATATTTACACTCCTGGAAATTGAAAAAAGAACACCGTGAATTCATTGTTCCAGGAAGGGGAAACTTTATTGACACATTCCTGGGGTCAGATACATCACATGATCACACTGACAGAACCACAGGCACATAGACACAGGCAACAGAGCATGCACAATGTCGGCACTAGTACAGTGTATATCCACCTTTCGCAGCAATGCAGGCTGCTATTCTCCCATGGAGACGATCGTAGAGATGCTGGATGTATTCCTGTGGAACGGCTTGCCATGCCATTTCCACCTGGCGCCTCAGTTGGACCAGCGTTCGTGCTGGACGTGCAGACCGCGTGAGACGACGCTTCATCCAGTCCCAAACATGCTCAATGGGGGACAGATCCGGAGATCTTGCTGGCCAGGGTAGTTGACCTACGCCTTCTAGAGCACGTTGGGTGGCACGGGATACATGCGGACGTGCATTGTCCTGTTGGAACAGCAAGTTCCCTTGCCGGTCTAGGAATGGTAGAACGATGGGTTCGATGACGGTTTGGATGTACCGTGCAATATTCAGTGTCCCCTCGACGATCACCAGTGGTGTACGGCCAGTGTAGGAGATCGCTCCCCACACCATGATGCCGGGTGTTGGCCCTGTGTGCCTCGGTCGTATGCAGTCCTGATTGTGGCGCTCACCTGCACGGCGCCAAACACGCATACGACCATCATTGGCACCAAGGCAGAAGCGACTCTCATCGCTGAAGACGACACGTCTCCATTCGTCCCTCCATTCATGCCTGTTGCGACACCACTGGAGGCGGGCTGCACGATGTTGGGGCGTGAGCGGAAGACGGCCTAACGGTGTGCGGGACCGTAGCCCAGCTTCATGGAGACGGTTGCGAATGGTCCTCGCCGATACCCCAGGAGCAACAGTGTCCCTAATTTGCTGGGAAGTGGCGGTGCGGTCCCCTACGGCACTGCGTAGGATCCTACGGTCTTGGCGTGCATCCGTGCGTCGCTGCGGTCCGGTCCCAGGTCGACGGGCACGTGCACCTTCCGCCAACCACTGGCGACAAACTCGATGTACTGTGGAGACCTCACGCCCCACGTGTTGAGCAATTCGGCGGTACGTCCACCCGGCCTCCCGCATGCCCACTATACGCCCTCGCTCAAAGTCCGTCAACTGCGCATACGGTTCACGTCCACGCTGTCGCAGCATGCTACCAGTGTTAAAGGCTGCGATGGAGCTCCGTATACCATGGCAAACTGGCTGACACTGACGGCGGCGGTGCACAAATGCTGCGCAGCTAGCGCCATTCGACGGCCAACACCGCGGTTCCTGGTGTGTCCGCTGTGCCGTGCGTGTGATCATTGCTTGTACAGCCCTCTCGCAGTGTCCGGAGCAAGTATGGTGGGTCTGACACACCGGTGTCAATGTGTTCTTTTTTTCCATTTCCAGGAGTGTACAAAAATAAATATTTTCGTCACCAACTGTGCTAGTTTCATCTTCCTCCTATTATCTTGTTCCATTTATAGTCCTCTTCTCTTTTTATTTATTTATTTATTCAACATTCCATAGTTTTAACGTTCGTTATTCGCTGTTTCCCAGCCAACAATCACTGCCAACAATCTCTTCCACACCTACCAGTATCATCCATTTCCGTCGATTTCTTGTTGCTGGCGATATTTTTGTGCCATTGGCTATCTTTCTCTGCCACAAGAAAAATTTTTTGGGACATTTCTGCCCCACCCGCGATCTTTTTTGCGGCAGGCGCGATCTTTTTTGCGGTACGCGCGATCGCTTTTGCGGCACGCGCGATCGCTTTTGCGGCATGCGCGATCGCTTTTGCGGCACGCGCGATCTTTTTTCGCCACTCGCTATCTCTGTTTTTGAGCTACGTGTGTTCTTTTTCCCCTGATCTGGACATACTTGCTTTGTCTGGTCAACTTTTTCCGTATTTTTCTTATTTAGTGGTCTTCCTTTGGTATTGAAAATTACCAACACAATTTCTTTCCTTCTCGTCCTTCCCTCCGTGTTTTACTCCTTCTTATGATTACTATCTCAACTTTAGTTATTTAATTTCCCTACCCACCAGTTACCCACTATGTACCCTAATCCTATACCACATTATTTACATTCATTCCGGAAACATGCATTCACCGTAGCCAAACTGCAATCCCACATACTTTTCCTCCAGTCCTGCTTAACCTTTGGAATTACCCCTAAAGGGCTTACCTTAAAAGTTCCCATCTCCGGGTGCAATTCCTCCTTCCACCAGTCTCTCCTGGACTTCCAGAACCTTCAATCATTAGCCCTTACGCAACTTGTCCTGAATCTCTACACTACTTCATGTAACCACCACTCCCAACAGCTCCTATCTCTCTTCAAAGTCCTCCACCTCTCAAACCCTTGCTTGGAGAACACACTGAGGAACATCATCCTAGAAGCCAGCTGCAAACTTGAGTTCCATGCCACACACCACCTGAAAAAGCTATCCACAGTGCTAGTGCAACACCTAAGAAGTGGGGTCCCTCTCCCTATCCCTCACAAACACCAACCACAACAGAACCTTCATCAAACCCCCCTCATAGCCAACAAACCCAGCCTAGCCACCCTACTCAATCTCCCCATCCCAGCACATACCCCACACAGACCAAATATCAACTATAACCACAGTCAAATGCCACGTATCACCAGTCCCAATTCAGTCCTAAACCTCTCATCCAGATCCCTCTCTCCTCCAGAGACATCTGTTCTATCAAAAGGCTTAACCTTTAGCCCCACACCTAAATTCAACCACACTGCCCTGGTTAAAGATCTCCTCTCATTCACCCGGAACCTCAACTGGAAATATCACTTCACTACCCAAACACAGCCCCCAAGTACTAGACCCAGTGTTGAACCCTGTCTAGAACAGTTCCGACTGCCTTCTCAAAGGGATCCTCCTCCCCTCCCCCAAAACCATCCCTTGCAGACATTTCAGGAATTCCTCACATCCAGTGTTGCCCCCCAGTCCTTCTTGAAGAACATCCCGACAACCCCCAACATCACCCCAGCTGAATCCCGTGCCATTAAGGAGCTGAAAATAGACCGCTCTATTGTCATCCTCCCGGCGGATAAAGGCTCCACAACTGTCGTACTTGACCATGTGGAGTATGTGGCAGAATGACTGCGTCAACTCTCTGACACCTCAACCTACAAAGCTGTTACCCAGGATCCCATTCCCTCCATCCAGACTGAGCTGCAAAAAGTCCTAAAAATCCAAGGTCCCTCACAAGGCCTCACAACGGCTTCCATAGACAGACTTACTCACTCCACCTGAGCCACGTACCCCTACCTTCTACCTATTACCCAAAATCCACAAAGAGAACCATCCTGGCCGTCCCATTGTAGCAGGCTTCAAATCCCCAACCGAACGTATCTCAGCTCTGGTAGACCAGCATCTACAACCTATCACCCGCAGACTCCCATCCTACATCAAAGACACAAACCACTTCCTAGAACGCCTCAAATCCATTCCCACTCCTCTCCCACCTGAAACCTTTCTTGTCACCATAGATGCTACATCCCTTTACACAAACATCCCACATACCCATGGTCTCTCTGCCCTTGAGCACTACCTCTCCCAACGCCCACCCGAAGATCTTCCAAAAACCTCGTTCCTTATCACACTTACCAACTTCATCCTCACCCATAATTACTTCACTTTTGAAGGCCAGACCTACAAACAAATCAGGGGAACGGCCATGGGAACCAGGATGGCTCCCTCCTATGCCAACCTCTTCATGGGCCGCATGGAGGAGGCTTTCCTGAAGACCCAACAGCTGCTTCCCCTGGCCTGGTATAGGTTTATAGATGACATCTTTGTGGTCTGGACTCATGGTGAAGAAACACTCCTTAATTTCCTCCATAACCTCAACTCCTTTTCGAATCTGAATTTCACCTGGTCCTTCTCCAAAACCCAAGCCACCTTCCTGGATGTTGACCTTCATCTTGTTGAAGCTCACATCCTCACCTCTGTCCATATCAAACCCACAAACAAACAACAGTACCTTCACTTTGATAGCTGCCATCCTTTCCACATCAAACGCTCCCTTCCCTACAGCCTAGGTATTCGTGGCAAACGTATCTGCTCCAGTGACGAATCCCTCAACAACTACACCAATAACCTGACCAGTGCTTTCCTCTCCCGCAACTATCCTGCAGACCTTGTCCACAAACAGATTTCCCGAGCAATACATTCCTCCCCGTCCAACAACAATGTTCCTACCCCCAGACCACACAGAAGCATCCCCCTTGTCACCCAATATTATCCTGGCCTCGAAAACATCAACAAATTACTCCGCCAGGGATATGACTTTCTCAAGTCAACCCCTGAAATGAGATCATCCCTTGACAAAAATCTCCCCACACCACCCAGAGTTGCCTTTCGTCGCCCCCCTAACCTCCGTAACATCCTTGTTAAACCCTACAATATTCCCAGACTACCTTCTCTACCCAGCGGTTCCTACCCCTGTAACCGACCCCGCTGCAAAACCTGCCCCATGCATCCCCCCACAACCACCTACTCCAGCCCCGCTACTGGTAAAACATACACAATTCAAGGCAGGGCTACGTGTGAAACTACACATGTCATTTATCAACTGACATGCCTGCACTGCACAGCCTTTTACATCGGCATGACAACAACCAAACTGGCTGAGCGCATGAACGGACACAGACGAACTGTCCGCCTAGGAGATGCCCAATACCCAGTAGCGGAGCATGCCCTCCAGCATAATTCTAGGGACCTAGGAACCTGCTACACCGTATGTGCCATTTGGCTTCTCCCACCCAACTCCAGTCCCTCTGAACTGCGGAGATGGGAACTTGCACTCCAACACATCCTTTCATCCCGCCATCCCCCTGGACTGAACCTACGTTAAACAATCTCACTCCCATTCACTCTTCAGTCTTCTCCTCTTTCCCTTTCCTCTTTAGCCATTCACGCATCTTTTCATCCTACATAGTTGTGTTTATCTTTATACTGTATACCTCTTTACTTCTGTATGCATCCTCTTTGGTTTGAAGCTGGCACAGTACTTACAGTAGAATATCTTTGGCTTCCCTCTGACAACCATGCCTCCATCCTTGCTACCCTCCCTGTTTACCTTTCCCTGTTGCTTCATAACCTGGGTTGTGAGTAACTGAATCCACTTTCCCTTCTTCCCTTTTTTCCCCTCTCTCCTCCCTGATGAAGGAACAAAGTTCCGAAAGCTAGGAATGTAAATTTTCAGTTCTGTTTTATGTGTATCTATCGGCTGTACTGAGCTGAGGTAAGTACTGGCCAGCCCCTCTATCTCTTTGTTAGTATTTGTTTCACATCTTATATGAGATTTTCCATTAATTATTTAGATCACCTATATGGTCCACATCCTTCATTGTTTTGTCCCTTTTGTTAGCTATCACTTACGTCTGTCATCTTAACACTTTCTCTTCTTCAGTGTTTTATATATACGAAAATAAATATTTTCGTCTCCAACTGTGCTAGTTTCATCTTCCTCCTATTATCTTGTTCCGTTTATAGTCCTCTTCTCTTTTTATTAATTTATTTATTCAACATTCCATAGTTTTAACGTTCGTTATTCGCTGTTTCCCAGCCAACAATCACTGCCAACAATCTCTTCCACACCTACCAGTATCATCCATTTCCGTCGATTTCTTGTTGCTGGCGATATTTTTGTGCCATTGGCTATCTTTCTCTGCCACAAGAAAAATTTTTTGGGACATTTCTGCCCCACCCGCGATCTTTTTTGCGGCACGCGCGATCGCTTTTGCGGCACGCGCGATCTTTTTTCGCCACTCGCTATCTCTGTTTTTGAGCTACGTGTGTTCTTTTTCCCCTGATCTGGACATACTTGCTTGGTCTGGTCAACTTTTTCCGTATTTTTCTTGTTTAGTGGTCTTCCTTTGGTATTGAACATTACCAACACAATTTCTTTCCTTCTCGTCCTTCCCTCCGTGTTTTACTCCTTCTTATGATTACTATCTCAACTTTAGTTATTTAATTTCCCTACCCACCAGTTACCCACTATGTACCCTAATCCTATACCACATTATTTACATTCATTCCGGAAACATGCATTCACCGTAGCCAAACTGCAATCCCACATACTTTTCCTCCAGTCCTGCTTAACCTTTGGAATTACCCCTAAAGGGCTTACCTTAAAAGTTCCCATCTCCGGGTGCAATTCCTCCTTCCACCAGTCTCTCCTGGACTTCCACAACCTTCAATCCTTAGCCCTTACGCAACTTGTCCTGAATCTCTACACTACTTCATGTAACCACCACTCCCAACAGCTCCTATCTCTCTTCAAAGTCCTCCACCTCTCAAACCCTTGCTTGGAGAACACACTGAGGAACATCATCCTAGAAGCCAGCTGCAAACTTGAGTTCCATGCCACACACCACCTGAAAAAGCTATCCACAGTGCTAGTGCAACACCTAAGAAGTGGGGTCCCTCTCCCTATCCCTCACAAACACCAACCACAACAGAACCTTCATCAAACCCCCCTCATAGCCAACAAACCCAGCCTAGCCACCCTACTCAATCTCCCCATCCCAGCACATACCCCACACAGACCAAATATCAACTATAACCACAGTCAAATGCCACATATCACCAGTCCCAATTCAGTCCTAAACCTCTCATCCAGATCCCTCTCTCCTCCAGAGACATCTGTTCTATCAAAAGGCTTAACCTTTAGCCCCACACCTAAATTCAACCACACTGCCCTGGTTAAAGATCTCCTCTCATTCACCCGGAACCTCAATTGGAAATATCACTTCACTACCCAAACACAGCCCCCAAGTACTAGACCCAGTGTTGAACCCTGTCTAGAACAGTTCCGACTGCCTTCTCAAGGGGATCCTCCTCCCCTCCCCCAAAACCATCCCTTGCAGACATTTCAGGAATTCCTCACATCCAGTGTTGCCTCCCAGTCCTTCTTGAAGAACATCCCGACAACCCCCAACATCACCCCAGCTGAATCCCGTGCCATTAAGGAGCTGAAAATAGACTGCTCTATTGTCATCCTCCTGGCGGATAAAGGCTCCACAACTGTCGTACTTGACCATGTGGAGTATGTGGCAGAAGGACTGCGTCAACTCTCTGACACCTCAACCTACAAAGCTGTTACCCAGGATCCCATTCCCTCCATCCAGACTGAGCTGCAAAAAATCCTAAAAATCCAAGGTCCCTCACAAGGCCTCACAACGGCTTCCATAGACTTACTCACTCCACCTGAGCCACGTACCCCTACCTTCTACCTATTACCCAAAATCCACAAAGAGAACCATCCTGGCCGTCCCATTGTAGCAGGCTTCAAATCCCCAACCGAACGTATCTCAGCTCTGGTAGACCAGCACCTACAACCTATCACCCGCAGACTCCCATCCTACATCAAAGACACAAACCACTTCCTAGAACGCCTCAAATCCATTCCCACTCCTCTCCCACCTGAAACCTTTCTTGTCACCATAGATGCTACATCCCTTTACACAAACATCCCACATACCCATGGTCTCTCTGCCCTTGAGCACTACCTCTCCCAACGCCCACCCGAAGATCTTCCAAAAACCTCGTTCCTTATCACACTTACCAACTTCATCCTCACCCATAATTACTTCACTTTTGAAGGCCAGACCTACAAACAAATCAGGGGAACGGCCATGGGAACCAGGATGGCTCCCTCCTATGCCAACCTCTTCATGGGCCGCATGGAGGAGGCTTTCCTGAAGACCCAACAGCTGCTTCCCCTGGCCTGGTATAGGTTTATAGATGACATCTTTGTGGTCTGGACTCATGGTGAAGAAACACTCCTTAATTTCCTCCATAACCTCAACTCCTTTTCGAATCTGAATTTCACCTGGTCCTTCTCCAAAACCCAAGCCACCTTCCTGGATGTTGACCTTCATCTTGTTGAAGCTCACATCCACACCTCTGTCCATATCAAACCCACAAACAAACAACAGTACCTTCACTTTGATAGCTGCCATCCTTTCCACATCAAACGCTCCCTTCCCTACAGCCTAGGTATTCGTGGCAAACGTATCTGCTTCAGTGACGAATCCCTCAACAACTGCACCAATAACCTGACCAGTGCTTTCCTCTCCCGCAACTATCCTGCAGACCTTGTCCACAAACAGATTTCCCGAGCAATACATTCCTCCCCGTCTAACAACAATGTTCCTACCCCCAGACCACACAGAAGCATCCCCCTTGTCACCCAATATTATCCTGGCCTCAAAAACATCAACAAATTACTTCGCCAGGGATATGACTTTCTCAAGTCAACCCCTGAAATGAGATCATCCCTTGACAAAATTCTCCCCACACCACCCAGAGTTGCCTTTCGTCGCCCCCCTAACCTCCGTAACATCCTTGTTAAACCCTACAATATTCCCAGACTACCTTCTCTACCCAGCGGTTCCTACCCCTGTAACCGACCCCGCTGCAAAACCTGCCCCATGCATCCCCCCACAACCACCTACTCCAGCCCCGCTACTGGTAAAACATACACAATTCAAGGCAGGGCTACGTGTGAAACTACACATGTCATTTATCAACTGACATGCCTGCACTGCACAGCCTTTTACATCGGCATGACAACAACCAAACTGGCTGAGCGCATGAACGGACACAGACGAACTGTCCACCTAGGAGATGCCCAATACCCAGTAGCGGAGCATGCCCTCCAGCATAATTCTAGGGACCTAGGAACCTGCTACACCGTATGTGCCATTTGGCTTCTCCCACCCAACTCCAGTCCCTCTGAACTGCGGAGATGGGAACTTGCACTCCAACACATCCTTTCATCCCGCCATCCCCCTGGACTGAACCTACGTTAAACAATCTCACTCCCATTCACTCTTCAGTCTTCTCCTCTTTCCCTTTCCTCTTTAGCCATTCACGCATCTTTTCATCCTACATAGTTGTGTTTATCTTTATACTGTATACCTCTTTACTTCTGTATGCATCCTCTTTGGTTTGAAGCTGGCACAGTACTTACAGTAGAATATCTTTGGCTTCCCTCTGACAACCATGCCTCCATCCTTGCTACCCTCCCTGTTTACCTTTCCCTGTTGCTTCATAACCTGGGTTGTGAGTAACTGAATCCACTTTCCCTTCTTCCCTTTTTTCCCCTCTCTCCTCCCTGATGAAGGAACAAAGTTCCGAAAGCTAGGAATGTAAATTTTCAGTTCTGTTTTATGTGTATCTATCGGCTGTACTGAGCTGAGGTAAGTACTGGCCAGCCCCTCTATCTCTTTGTTAGTATTTGTTTCACATCTTATATGAGATTTTCCATTAATTATTTAGATCACCTATATGGTCCACATCCTTCATTGTTTTGTCCCTTTTGTTAGCTATCACTTACGTCTGTCATCTTAACACTTTCTCTTCTTCAGTGTTTTATATATACGAAAATAAATATTTTCGTCTCCAACTGTGCTAGTTTCATCTTCCTCCTATTATCTTGTTCCGTTTATAGTCCTCTTCTCTTTTTATTAATTTATTTATTCAACATTCCATAGTTTTAACGTTCGTTATTCGCTGTTTCCCAGCCAACAATCACTGCCAACAATCTCTTCCACACCTACCAGTATCATCCATTTCCGTCGATTTCTTGTTGCTGGCGATATTTTTGTGCCATTGGCTATCTTTCTCTGCCACAAGAAAAATTTTTTGGGACATTTCTGCCCCACCCGCGATCTTTTTTGCGGCACGCGCGATCGCTTTTGCGGCACGCGCGATCTTTTTTCGCCACTCGCTATCTCTGTTTTTGAGCTACGTGTGTTCTTTTTCCCCTGATCTGGACATACTTGCTTGGTCTGGTCAACTTTTTCCGTATTTTTCTTGTTTAGTGGTCTTCCTTTGGTATTGAACATTACCAACACAATTTCTTTCCTTCTCGTCCTTCCCTCCGTGTTTTACTCCTTCTTATGATTACTATCTCAACTTTAGTTATTTAATTTCCCTACCCACCAGTTACCCACTATGTACCCTAATCCTATACCACATTATTTACATTCATTCCGGAAACATGCATTCACCGTAGCCAAACTGCAATCCCACATACTTTTCCTCCAGTCCTGCTTAACCTTTGGAATTACCCCTAAAGGGCTTACCTTAAAAGTTCCCATCTCCGGGTGCAATTCCTCCTTCCACCAGTCTCTCCTGGACTTCCACAACCTTCAATCCTTAGCCCTTACGCAACTTGTCCTGAATCTCTACACTACTTCATGTAACCACCACTCCCAACAGCTCCTATCTCTCTTCAAAGTCCTCCACCTCTCAAACCCTTGCTTGGAGAACACACTGAGGAACATCATCCTAGAAGCCAGCTGCAAACTTGAGTTCCATGCCACACACCACCTGAAAAAGCTATCCACAGTGCTAGTGCAACACCTAAGAAGTGGGGTCCCTCTCCCTATCCCTCACAAACACCAACCACAACAGAACCTTCATCAAACCCCCCTCATAGCCAACAAACCCAGCCTAGCCACCCTACTCAATCTCCCCATCCCAGCACATACCCCACACAGACCAAATATCAACTATAACCACAGTCAAATGCCACATATCACCAGTCCCAATTCAGTCCTAAACCTCTCATCCAGATCCCTCTCTCCTCCAGAGACATCTGTTCTATCAAAAGGCTTAACCTTTAGCCCCACACCTAAATTCAACCACACTGCCCTGGTTAAAGATCTCCTCTCATTCACCCGGAACCTCAATTGGAAATATCACTTCACTACCCAAACACAGCCCCCAAGTACTAGACCCAGTGTTGAACCCTGTCTAGAACAGTTCCGACTGCCTTCTCAAGGGGATCCTCCTCCCCTCCCCCAAAACCATCCCTTGCAGACATTTCAGGAATTCCTCACATCCAGTGTTGCCTCCCAGTCCTTCTTGAAGAACATCCCGACAACCCCCAACATCACCCCAGCTGAATCCCGTGCCATTAAGGAGCTGAAAATAGACTGCTCTATTGTCATCCTCCTGGCGGATAAAGGCTCCACAACTGTCGTACTTGACCATGTGGAGTATGTGGCAGAAGGACTGCGTCAACTCTCTGACACCTCAACCTACAAAGCTGTTACCCAGGATCCCATTCCCTCCATCCAGACTGAGCTGCAAAAAATCCTAAAAATCCAAGGTCCCTCACAAGGCCTCACAACGGCTTCCATAGACTTACTCACTCCACCTGAGCCACGTACCCCTACCTTCTACCTATTACCCAAAATCCACAAAGAGAACCATCCTGGCCGTCCCATTGTAGCAGGCTTCAAATCCCCAACCGAACGTATCTCAGCTCTGGTAGACCAGCACCTACAACCTATCACCCGCAGACTCCCATCCTACATCAAAGACACAAACCACTTCCTAGAACGCCTCAAATCCATTCCCACTCCTCTCCCACCTGAAACCTTTCTTGTCACCATAGATGCTACATCCCTTTACACAAACATCCCACATACCCATGGTCTCTCTGCCCTTGAGCACTACCTCTCCCAACGCCCACCCGAAGATCTTCCAAAAACCTCGTTCCTTATCACACTTACCAACTTCATCCTCACCCATAATTACTTCACTTTTGAAGGCCAGACCTACAAACAAATCAGGGGAACGGCCATGGGAACCAGGATGGCTCCCTCCTATGCCAACCTCTTCATGGGCCGCATGGAGGAGGCTTTCCTGAAGACCCAACAGCTGCTTCCCCTGGCCTGGTATAGGTTTATAGATGACATCTTTGTGGTCTGGACTCATGGTGAAGAAACACTCCTTAATTTCCTCCATAACCTCAACTCCTTTTCGAATCTGAATTTCACCTGGTCCTTCTCCAAAACCCAAGCCACCTTCCTGGATGTTGACCTTCATCTTGTTGAAGCTCACATCCACACCTCTGTCCATATCAAACCCACAAACAAACAACAGTACCTTCACTTTGATAGCTGCCATCCTTTCCACATCAAACGCTCCCTTCCCTACAGCCTAGGTATTCGTGGCAAACGTATCTGCTTCAGTGACGAATCCCTCAACAACTGCACCAATAACCTGACCAGTGCTTTCCTCTCCCGCAACTATCCTGCAGACCTTGTCCACAAACAGATTTCCCGAGCAATACATTCCTCCCCGTCTAACAACAATGTTCCTACCCCCAGACCACACAGAAGCATCCCCCTTGTCACCCAATATTATCCTGGCCTCAAAAACATCAACAAATTACTTCGCCAGGGATATGACTTTCTCAAGTCAACCCCTGAAATGAGATCATCCCTTGACAAAATTCTCCCCACACCACCCAGAGTTGCCTTTCGTCGCCCCCCTAACCTCCGTAACATCCTTGTTAAACCCTACAATATTCCCAGACTACCTTCTCTACCCAGCGGTTCCTACCCCTGTAACCGACCCCGCTGCAAAACCTGCCCCATGCATCCCCCCACAACCACCTACTCCAGCCCCGCTACTGGTAAAACATACACAATTCAAGGCAGGGCTACGTGTGAAACTACACATGTCATTTATCAACTGACATGCCTGCACTGCACAGCCTTTTACATCGGCATGACAACAACCAAACTGGCTGAGCGCATGAACGGACACAGACGAACTGTCCACCTAGGAGATGCCCAATACCCAGTAGCGGAGCATGCCCTCCAGCATAATTCTAGGGACCTAGGAACCTGCTACACCGTATGTGCCATTTGGCTTCTCCCACCCAACTCCAGTCCCTCTGAACTGCGGAGATGGGAACTTGCACTCCAACACATCCTTTCATCCCGCCATCCCCCTGGACTGAACCTACGTTAAACAATCTCACTCCCATTCACTCTTCAGTCTTCTCCTCTTTCCCTTTCCTCTTTAGCCATTCACGCATCTTTTCATCCTACATAGTTGTGTTTATCTTTATACTGTATACCTCTTTACTTCTGTATGCATCCTCTTTGGTTTGAAGCTGGCACAGTACTTACAGTAGAATATCTTTGGCTTCCCTCTGACAACCATGCCTCCATCCTTGCTACCCTCCCTGTTTACCTTTCCCTGTTGCTTCATAACCTGGGTTGTGAGTAACTGAATCCACTTTCCCTTCTTCCCTTTTTTCCCCTCTCTCCTCCCTGATGAAGGAACAAAGTTCCGAAAGCTAGGAATGTAAATTTTCAGTTCTGTTTTATGTGTATCTATCGGCTGTACTGAGCTGAGGTAAGTACTGGCCAACACCACATTTTTAATCTGTACCAGATAACTTGTGAGATATCAATTGCATTAATGTGTGTTTTCTTCACAAAACTTACGTAGACTTGTTAAGTCAAACCTACTCAGTTCAATAAGCCGTGTCCAAAATGGCTCGGAAAGAATGATGGAGATTATAATGTCTCCTTGTCTAACAACCTTCAGTCGTTTCAACCTACGCTTTGGTTTTCAGCACTTTTATTCTCACATTGTAGCCCCCCCTCCCCCCCCCCCCCCCCACACACACACACACACACACACACATGCACAGGAGTTGTGTCGCGTCACTGGCTGCCTCCACAGGCACAACAGTTGCCGATGCACGTGGTTCTGATGCAGAATCGTGTCTTTCTCAACTCACAATGAAGTATTGACAAATCTATATTTGTTCATGATAGGAGGTCACATGTTATGACAGGTCGGTGTAGCAAGCACGTTATTATAAATGTTTTCATAGAAATAAAGTGGTGATGGCTAATAACTTGTAGTTCGCATATTTCTGTACTTCGTGGACCCGATGCCCACAATAATCCTGACAAATACCCAGGGAGACCCTCAGCCAAGATACAGACCTCATAAATGCCTTGTTGTTGTTGTTGTGGTCTTCAGTCCTGAGACTGGTTTCATGCAGCTCTCCATGCTACTCTATCCTGTGCAAGCTGCTTCATCTCCCAGTACCTACTGCAGCCTACATCCTTCTGAATCTGCTTAGTGTATTCATCTCTTGGTCTCCCTCTACGATTTTTACCCTCCACACTGCCCTCCAATACTAAATTGGTGATCCCTCGATGTCTCAGAACATGTCCTACCAACCGATCCCTTCTTCTAGTCAAGTTGTGCCATAAGCTCCTCTTCTCCCCAATTCTATTCAATACCTCCTCATTAGTTATGTCATCTACCCATCTAATCTTCAGCATTCTTCTGTAGCACCACATTTCAAAAGCTTCTATTCTCTTCTTGTCCAAACTATTTGTTGTCCATGTTTCACTTCTATACATGGCTACACTCCATACAAATACTTTCAGAAACGACTTCCTGACACTTAAATCTACACTCGATGTTAACAAATTTTTTCTTCTTCAGAAACGCTTTCGTTGCCATTGCCAGTCTACATTTTATATCCTCTCTACTTTGACCATCATCAGTTATTTTGCTCCCCAAATAGTAAAACTCCTTCACTACTTTAAGTGTCTTATTTCCTGATCTAATTCTCTCAGCATCACCCAACTTATTTCGACTACATTCCATTGTCCTCATTTTGCTTTTGTTGATGTTCATCTTATACTATCCTTTCAAGACACTGTCCATTCTGTTCAACTGCTCTCCCAAGTCCTTTGCTGTCTCTGATAGAATTACAATGTCATCAGGAACCTCAAAGTTTTTATTTCTTCTCCATGGATGCCTTATAAAGGTGAAATTACTACTATTAATGATCCTTCCTTCCCATCAACATCAGAACCACTGGTTTTGAAAGTTAACATTTGTGCTGATATGCCCCCCCACCCCCCCTATTTTTGTGCTTGTGTTTGTTATTGTTTGGTTTTCCTATCTGTTCACTTCTGGTTTCGCACGGGACAGCACTTCGATTGTGGGTGCTAAAATAGACTGCCACAGTGTGTTGACAAATTCTCTGTCCTGCCAGTCGGAGATACTATTCAGGAGTGAACTGTCGACATTTTGCTATTCCACAGGGTCTCGAGGCACTGCAACTCGTAGAACTGTAAGAGCGGCAGGACCGAGCGGGAGGCGATGCGTTTCTTCCGCAGTGCCCGAAACCTGCGTAAAGTACACAAGTGGTGCGCCGTCAGCCCCCACGTCATCGACGTGCTCTGCGACAAATGCCAGAGACTCGCAGATCTCCGCCTGCACGCCGCCCAGAAGCTCGGCTATTCGGTAAGTGTTACATTCTTTTTATTAAAAGATGGGAAATCCGGGATTGAGTAATGACAAGATTGCTATTGATAGATTGCTATTCACCGTATAACGGAGATGCTGAGTCTCAGATAAAACAAAAAGTGCTGAACAAGTAAACTTACGGCTGAAAGGCCTCCTTCTGGATTACACACACACACACACACACACACACACACACACACACACCGCACATGCACGCACGCAAATAGAACTCACATACATGCCCACTGTCTCAGGCTGCCGAGGCCAGATTGTGAGCAACTGCATGTAATGGGAGAAACAATCTGGGTAGAGGGGGTGAGGATGAGACTGGATGGGAGGGATAGCACGTAGAGGTGGGGGACACTAAAGTGCTGCTTGTGGGAGGGGAGATGGTAGGGCAGCTAGGTGCAGCCGGGGTGTTAGACAGAGAGCGGGGAGTTGGGGAGAGGGGGGTGCGGGAAAGGAGAGAAGTAAAAGGACTGTGGGTGCATTGGTGGAATAGAAGGCTGTGTAGTGCTGGAGTGGGGACAGAGAATAGGATAGGTGGGTTAAAGACAATTATCGACAGAGGTTGTGGCGAGGAGAGTTACGAGAACATAGGATATATTGCGAGAGTTCCCAGCTGTGCAGTTCAGAAAAAGCTGGTGGTGGTAGGAAGGAACCAAGTGGCACAGGCTGTGAAGCAGTCATTAAAATGAAGAATGTCGTGTCAGACAGTACGCTCGGCAACTCTGTACCACCTCTACAAAAGCCTCCGAACGTCCCACACGTCGCCTCGTAGCTGATAAACCCTGCCTTGCTAATGTTGTACTTTTACCCCACCCTCAAAAACTCCCTTCCACCACCGTCCGGAATTCAGAACCTAAATAGACCCGAAACACAGTCGTGATCTTTCCTCCGAAAGACTTAGCCCCAGAAAGTCCTTTCTGAAGGACTTACCTCTTGCCTGGTTCCAAAGTTCAGTCCTGCTGGACTTTTTAAGGAACTTCTCTCCTTCTCCTGGTCTCTGCAGTGGAAAAAATTGTTTGCTACCGACCCTACCCACCAGACTCGACCAAAGACTAATGTCGGACCTGGCCGACTCAGTTCCCTCCCATTGCCCCCAACTCACCCCCTGTTAACTTCCCAGAATTTCTTAAGCTCGGACCTCGCTTCACCGTCATTCCCCAAATTCCTCGATGTGTAAACTAACTTTCCATCTGGAGAAAGAACTCGATCCACCATGTAAAAACTGATCCTGACCTTGCAAGCCTACCTGCTGACAAAGGCTCCACCACTGTGGCTTTGAACTGCAAGGATTACATGGCAGAAGGGCTCCACCAACTGTCTGATTTGTTCATCCACAAACCGTGCCACATTGACCCCGTTCTAGAAATCTAGCAGGGTCTCCAGACTCTCCTCAAATCTTGCACAACCTCTCCCCAGAGTCTCAGTCTCTCTCTCTCTCTCTCTCTCTCTCTCTCTCTCTCTCTCTCTCTCTCTCCCTCCCTTCCTCCCTCCCTCCCTTCCTCCTCCTGCTCCTCCTCCTCCCTCCTCCTCCTCCTCCTCCGACCCCCCCCCCCACCACTCCCCCACTCACTGCACTCCTACTTTCTATATGCTCCACGAACTGAACCACCCACCGTTACTGTGCCCCCACTGAGAGAATCTCTGCTGTTGTAGAACAACACCCTCAGCCTATTACTTACAACCTACACTCCTATCTTAAAGACACCGACCATTTTCTCCTCAGACTCTCCACAGTTCCTTTACTGCATGGTGCCTGCTCGTCACTATTGGTGCCCCCTCCCATTACACTAACATTCCCGATGCCCACAGCGTAGCCAATACTGAATGCTACACCTGAAAAATTCCAGATCTACAACCTCCTTCCTGTCACCCTGACCAACTTTCATCTGGTACTCCTCAACCCGACAAGCCACCTTCCTCGATATTGTCCTCCACCTCGAGCGCTGCTACTTCGGCACCTCTAACCACACGGAACTTACCGGCCACGAGCAGTACCTCCACTTAGGCACAGCTGA
This sequence comes from Schistocerca serialis cubense, assembly GCF_023864345.2. Lineage (NCBI taxonomy): Eukaryota > Metazoa > Arthropoda > Insecta > Orthoptera > Acrididae > Schistocerca > Schistocerca serialis. Next base: position 188,357,513 of record NC_064649.1, on the reverse strand, counting down.
CACCCGTTCCGTACAGAGAAACCCCTGTCCCCTTTGAACAGCCCAGCCACTCCCGGCCGTCGCATCTGTAGTGACGAGCAGTGCCTCCCGCTGACGCCTTCACGGACCGACCTCTTGCAGAAACAGATATCCCGTGCCTTATTTCTCCGGTCAGTCGCCACCTTCCGGAGTCCCACTGTCCGACCGCAGAGGACCGTTCCTCTCGTGACTCGGTGCTGCCCACGACCGGAGCAACTGAATTGCATTCTCTGCCGGGGTTTCGGCTACCTCTCGCCATGCCCCGAGCTGAGGAACATCTTGCCCACTATCCCTCCCAAGCTGGTATTCCGCTGTCCACCGAATGTACGCGATATCCTCGTCCATCCCTAGACGGCCTCTGCTCCCTACCCTACGCCTCTAGCTCGTATCTGTGTAAAAAAAAACGAGATGTGAGACCTGTTCCGTATGTTCTTCCATCACCATCTACGTACTGAGATGGTGGCGCCGTGTATAGACGTACTACTCGACAGATCCGCGGAAAATTAGAGTTTTTAAATCCTGTGTGTGTAAAATGTAGTAAGAAGGTGAGAAATGGTGTTAAATTATGCCCACGGTCCCAAAAATGGATCCGTCGACAATGTTTAAATACTTTAGAAGAAAGAAATGCGACTTGCGACTGTGGGAATGTGCACTGTAGTTATCGTGATTTACTGTTTTTGCGAAAGGAATATCGAGAAGGCTGTGTGACTGCTTCATTAAAATACGATCTTGTCAGCCAAACTGTACATACAAAGCTTGAAAAAGTGATAGGAGTCAATACAGAGTGTAGTGACACTTTTGTAAATGGGCCAAATGATAACTTCATATGGCCTAAAAAGTTCCCTCGTGTTAACCGTAAAGAGAAAAACTTCAGTCTCCCAGTGGCAAAAAACCTGTGACGAGTCTAAAAGATGTGAAAATAGCGAAAGAAACAAAGTACTTTCACCAAATGCAGAGTTTAAAAACCAGTCGAGTACGAAGTCTTGTAATAACGAGCGAGGAAGTACCGGTACTATAATTTTCAGTGAACATACGTATTGTGAGAACGTGACGAACACAAGTAAGAAGAACAAAGAAGATATTTACATGCTCTCAGACAGTCATGGAGAGGGCTTAGCTGGTATCATGTGTAACACGCAAACTGTGTTTAAAGTTAGTGGAATGACAAAACCAGGGGCTCCCTTGAGTGAAATTCTAAAACACTGTGAGCATTTTTTGGAGCCTGCAAGAAACTGTTTAATAATTGGGGGTGCTAATGACGTTTATAGGAATGAGGGTAAACTTCCCACAAGAGCACTAAGAAGCACTCTACAGAAAATTACAAATGTGAACTTCTATACTGCAAGTATACCACAAAGACACAATCTGATGTAAAAATCTTGTGTCAACAAAGAAATCGCTGTTACTAATAGAAAATTTGAAAAAATATGCCGAAGCTTCCCGAATGCCACACATGTGAATGTACCGTCTTCAGAAAGAAGTCATTTTACCAGCTACACAGAAATAAACTTGGAAAAGCATTCATTAGTCGAGAAATACTTAATGCAGTGTTAGCAGTTGAAGACAAGAATATCCGTACCATACCACTACCACCACCCATCACAGCAACTGAAATTCTCTAACATAAAAATGAAACTAATTCACCGGCAACAGATCCAGCACTAGAATCTTCACTTGCCACAAAAGTAGCTGAGGCAAATAAAGCCTCCACAACAGCTCCAACAGTATCAGAAACAGCTACAGACTATACAGCAGCATCACTAGCAAGAAATGTGCTTACGGCCAGCGAGTCGCATCAAAGTTGCGACACATACAGAAGAAAGAAAGACGAGATGCACGAAACCTCTGTCCCTAAGGGATTTTTGGTACCCAGCCTCAATATGAAGAAACCGTTGACACTGGACAATACAAGGAAGAGGTCCTCTCAACCAAGTTGCAACATCTTAAAATTACTTAGCCTTAATATACAGTGTCTCAAAAATAAAATTCTAGATCTCGAGATTGAGGCCAGTGAATATTGTGTTGATTGCATTTGTAATCAAGAGCACTGGTGCAAAAATTATGAATTAGAATACATTAATATTTCCCCGTATACCTTGGTTGATCATTTTTATAGGAAGGAAGCCAAGAATGGGGGTGTCTGCATTTATGTAAAATCAGATATTAAAGTGAAAAACAGACCCGAAGCTGAACTCCTGAGCATAGAAAAACATTTTGAGGCAACAGCAGTGCAAATGAGTGTAAAAAATAGGAAAATAACAGTCATGTCAGTGTATAGATCACCATGTGATGACCCAGAATTTGTTTAAGTAGACTCAAGAACTGCTGAGCTTCTTACATGATGAGAAGACATCAGTAATTGTATGTGGGGACTTCAATGTCAATATGTTGGTAGGTAGTTCATTTAAAATTAAATTCCTCAATATTTCACATAGTTTCAACCTATATTCTAACATAAACAGTCCTACAAGGGTAACAAACACTTCAAAAAAGTTTCATAGATAATATAATTTCAAATATAGAAAGCCCAGATACAGAAGTTTTGAATATTGACCTAGGAATATCTGATCATAATGCACTTATTATTAAAGTGCTCACAGTTCCAATACATACAAAAACAGTACATCACATGTATAAGAGAATTTTCTCTCCCGAAAACTGCAGCCAGTTTGGTATCACACTGACTAACCAATCTAGGGCAGAAGTATTGTCACAAACTGATACAGATGCTCTCTCTCTTTTCATGGCAGATTTTGAGATGTGCTTTTCAAAAAGATTAGTTAAAATCAACTCATCTAGCCATACACACACAAATTCTTGGTTCACGTCTGGCATTAAAAACTCTTCCAAGACTATGAAAAGACTAAACACTGAAATGAAAACCAATACCGACATTACTTTTAAAAAAATATGTTAGTAACTACAAAAAGGCATATAGAAGGATAATTAATCTAGCAAAAGTATTAAGTAATGATAGACTAATAAGGAAGTCAGACAATAAATCAAGGACCACATGGGAAATTGTTAAAAGAGAAATAGGAAAAAGCTCTAAAGACCAGGATATTGTACTTAAATCTAGTGATAACATTGAAATAAAGAAGGAAGTCTTGCCCAATTACATTAACAACTACTTTCTAAGTGTACCTGACAAATTAAGCAAGAGCCTTACCAAACAACAGCACCAAAAGTAGTCAGTAGCATGATAAGAAGTCCCGCTAATACATATGAAATATTGAAAGTAATTAACAGTATGAAATCTAAAATGTCTGCAGGACTGGATGAAGTGTCAGTGACAATAATAGAAAAAGTCGGCTCACAAATCTTGGAACCACTGGTAGATATTGTCAATTTATCATTCAGTGAAGGTGAGTTCCCCAAAAGGCTGAAAATTTCTAAGGTTAAACCATTATTCAAAAATGAGGATACGCATAAGATAGTGGCCCCCTATTATTCCTAATCTATATAAATGACATTGAAAGGCCGAACAGATCATCAAAAATTATGTTATTTGCAGATGATACAAGCATAATTATAAGTGATGACAGCAAATCCTTATTCAGTACAGCTGAAAAAGTTGTGAAGAGGGTGCAACAGTGGTTTTATGTAATAAGACAGACAGAAAGTCCGCTGTACAAAATTTTTGGGCATGTACATTGATCAACACTTGAGCTGGAAAGCCCGTGTCACATACATATCCAAACAAATTCAGTTCAGCATGTTTTGCACTGAGAATAATTTCCAGAGTTTGCAGTGCAGAGTGTACAAGATTAGTGTATATGGCGTATTTCGATTCTATTATATCCTATGGAATAACATTGTGGGTACAACTAAATGTCTCTTGAGAGAGGTTTTTAAATTACAGAAAAGGGCCATTAGAATTATTAGACACAGCTCTCCACAAACACACTGCAATCCCTTGTTCATGCCGCTAAACATACTTACAGTACCATCTTTGCACATATTAAAAAGCATACTGCATACAAGAACACACTCGAGTAGTTTACGTGTAAATTCAGATCTTCATGACTACAATACACATATCTGTAAGAATCTGCATGTAGAAAGAACAAGGAAAACAAAAACTCAAAAACATGTGAGCCGCTGTGGATTAAATTACGGTGAGGCAAGGTTCGAGCTTAAGAAATTGTGGGAAGTTAACAGGGGGTGCTCTATAATGCTCTGCCACACTGCATCAGGGGAACAGAAGATGAAGGAAAATTTAAGTCGGAATTAAAAAAGTATCTGCTAAATAAATGTTTTTATAGCATAGAGGAATATTTTGAATCCTTAAGTCACTAACTGATAGTTGTATTGTCAATATCATGTTGTTCTCATTGTCAATTCCATGTCTCCTTTATACTCTTTTAACTCTAAATTATGTGCAATATGTTTTCGAAAATGTACTAAATATATATAAATTCATCACATATGGTACATGTTAAAGGAGCATGTTTTAATTTTCAACATATTATACAATGTTAATTTTATGTGTTTGATAGAAATTTGTAATATTCTGCTGTGCATATCCTGGACAGTATTATGACATTTCCTATATCATGTAAATGATGCAAAGGATGATAATAAATGAAATTACGGTCACAAGCATTACCTAATCCCATCGAAGGCAGGGCTACCTGTGAAACCGATCGTGTGATTTATGAGCTAAGTCGCAACCACTGTGCTGCTTTCTAAGTAGGCACGACAACTGTCAGGCTGTCTGTGTGCACGAACCACTAGCGGCAAACTGTGGCCGAGAAACGGCTGGACCCCACAGTTGCTGAGTAGGCTGCTCTTCAGGACATTCTCCATTTTAATTACTGCTTCACTGCTTGTGCCATCTGGATCTTTCCTAACATGTGTCCTTCCTAACAGTACCAGTTTCTCTGAATTTTGCAGGTGGTAACTCTCCCTGCAATACATCCCGAGTACCAATAACCCTCCCAGGCTGAAGCTTCATTAGTTATTGTCCATTGTCCTTCACCCGCCTGTCCCCTTCCTCATTACCCCTCAGCACTGCACTTCTTCCTTTTCCACTCTCCTTTCCCACCCCCTGCCCCTTCTCTAATCTGCCGACTGCACCTAGTTGCCCTCCCCTCTCCCCACTCTAGTACCTCCCGCTGTGGAAGTCGAACACGCACCAGAACAAATGGACGTGGTCAGCCCGTAGAGGGCTCCATGTCCGCGGCGGCTATTCCGCGCAGCGGCTCTCGCGCAGCAAGGGTACCACCGCAGACAGCGGCCAATAGCCGCTCTCTCCGGTTTCGTATACAGGTACCCGCTCTGCCCTAGTCCGGCCAGTCTGGTACTCACTCTGGATTTCGTTTCTCTCTCGGCAGTACTGCGTTCTGGTCATTGCTCGTTGTTGACATTTGCCTGGCTCTGGTTCTGAGTGGATTTACTGTCGGTGTTTGGTGTTGTGGTTTCTACAAGCCCCCGTTGTTTATCTCTTCCTCGTTGTGTCGGTCATAGTCGGTCGTGGTCGGTTGTTGTCGGTTGTCGTTGGTCTGTCGTCCGACTCGTCCTCGTGTTTACCCGGTGTTGTGTGCTCCACCGCCGGCGGCTTCCCCACCTGGCGGCTCCGATCTGCAGCCGAAGGCGTTCCCGCAGTTGGTTTTGGTTACTACACCCAGCCTGTCCCTTATGCTCCCACAAGCAGGACTCTACCGTCCCCCACTTCTATCCTGCCATCCCTTCCCATTCCTGCCCCCAGCTTACTCCCACCACCCAGATTTTCTCCCATCTTGCACAGCAGTAGCTTGCACCCTGGCCCGAGCAGCTCGAGACGGCGGTCGCGTGCGAGTGAGTTGCGTGCGGGTGCGTGGGATGGATGAGTGTGGGAGTTGGGTGTACTTCAGAAGGGGTCAGTGAACTGGCAGCCACCAAGTCTTGTTTGCTCAGACTGTTAGCTTTCTCTTCACCTTTCCATCACTTTTCCTGTGCTTGCAAATACTCACATTGGGTATTAGGAGCCGAAATAACCAGCTTGGCATTGCTTCTGTATAAATAGGTTGCAGTGTTGTTTTGTGGATGAAACAGTTTCTGGTTGGCTTATTAGAGATATCTGTGGCATTGTTTTTTGCTTGCTTTAATTGAAACTGCTGAAATCCGTATCACTAAATGGCTGACACGATAATGGTCCCCATTGCAGATTGGCTGCGTAATAGCCTACAGGGGCAACAAACAATTGATTTTCGGTACTTCATATAATTACTGTCTGACCTTAAAAGAAAAAGCTGTCATAATATACCCATTGAGAGGTATAATCCTAAGTCAAAGATTTAATGTAATAAAACAAGTATTACAGTTCAAAATTGTGCACATCTTGAGGCTGCATAACACACAGCACACAAATTACCCAGACTGTATACTTACACACACACACACACACACACACACACACACGCGCACACACACACAAAATAATGAAAGGAAAAAATTTCATCACTTATCACATTTTCACTGTTCATGCAGTGAAACATCCACATCAGGCATTACTCTATTACTTCTTCACTACTAACTCTATTTTCAACATGTTTTGCAGACAGTATCCACACATAGCACAGATAGATTAGGAGATATGGTTGTTGATGTCTTCAGTCTGAAGATTGGTTTGATGCAGCTCTTCACACTACAGTTATTCTGTCCTGTGCAGGCTCCGTCATTTCGAAATAACTGCAATATACAGGGTGTACATAAAGCCCAAAAACACTTCAAATAATTTATTGCACAAGAACTAAACATTGTACAGGTATCATACATATGTAATTTTGAAGAGAAAACCTGAAAGTTTTTTTCACATATACCGCCACAGCATAGTTGGGTAATTTGCCGATAGTTGGCACTAGTCGCAAATGTGGTGAGTTGAGGTGCAGAGCAAGCTTTCTTTGTGTCGGAGTTCGACAAAAACGAGTGTGCTACAGCTGTTCGACAGATGTTTAGAACCGAGTACAGTAAGAAGCCACCGACAAGGAAGGCTATTTACCGCTGGCACAGCAAATTCGTTAAGACGGATTTCTTGTGCCCGGCAAGACGAGCGGATGTCCCAGTGTGGGTGAAGTGAATGTGGAGCACATACAAGGGACATTCGTAAGCAGTCCAAAGAAATTGGTAGGTCACGCATCCCGTGAACTCGAAATGGCTCCGATGACAGTGCGGAAAGTCCTGCGACAGAAGCTGTCTGTGAAACCGTTCAAATTGGAGTTAGTGCAGAAGCTCAATGGCGACAACAAAGATGAGCATTTTGAGTTTTGTTCACAGTTGCAACAACTGAATGAGAATGCAGATGGCATTGTTGATCGCTAAATTTTTAGCGGTGAAGCTACTTTTCACACTGATGGGAAAGTGAACAGGCATAACTGTCGAATCTGGGCTACAAAGCATCCACACAAAGGCATTGAATTTGAGCGTGATTCCCCAAAGGTAAGTGTTTTTTTGTGCCTCGTCATGTCGAAAACTGTACGGGTGATTCTTCTGGTCGAGAGCACTGTCACTGGACATTCCTACCCGGACATGTTGCAGCGATGGCTGATGCCTCGAATGCAATCGGACTTTCCGTTCATCTTTCAGCAGGACGGGGCTCCACCCCATTTTCGTCGTGAAGTTCGTGGGTACCCGAACACGGAGCTATCGCATCGATGGATCGGCCGTGCTACAGAAGGGGACAGCTGTTTCACGAAATGGCCTCCCTGATCGCCAGATCTCACTCCGTGTGACTTTTTTGTGTGGGGACCATTAAAGACCTGGTGTATGTACCTCCTTTATCACGTGATGTAGCAGAGCTCTGGGAGAGAATACGGGAAGCGACTGCCACAGTCGACTATGCCGTGCTGGGACGGGTACAGCAAGAATTTGATAACCACTTGTGGTTTGCACATCGAATTTTTGTACAAAAAACTTTCATAGTTTCTCTTCAAAATGCAATATGTATGACATCTGTACAATGTTTAGTTCTTGCACAATAAATAATTGAAAGTATTCCTGGACTTTATGTACACTCTGTATGTGCCTTTGACATCTACACGATTACTCTGCAATTCACAATTAAGTGCCTGGCAGAGAGTTCATAGATCCACACTTAGGCTACCACTCTACCATTCCACTCTTGAAGAGCGTGCAGGAATAACAAACCTAAATCTTTCTGTGTGAACTCTGCTTTCTCTTATTTTATTATGATTTTACCCCCAGTAGTTCCCTCCAGTAATAAACTGGTAATTGCTTGATTTTTCAGAATGTGTCCTGTCAACCATTGAGCTCTTTTAGTCAAGTTATGCCACAGATTTCTTTTTTCCCCAGTTCTGTTCAGTACCTTTTCGTTAATTATATGATCTATCCGTCTAATCTTTGGCAATCTTCTGTAGCACCACATTTCAACTTCCTGACACTTATATCCATGTTTCATGTTAACAAATTTCTCTTCTTAAAAAACTCTGTTCCTGCTATTACCAGTCTACAGTTTATATCCTCTCTACTTAAGCCCTCATCAGCAAAACTCATCTATTACTTTTAGTGTCTCGTTTCTGAATCTAATTCCCTCGGTATCCCCTAATTTAATTTGACTACATTCCATTACCTTTGTTTTACTTTGTATCCTATCTTCTCTTTATAAGACACTATCCACTCGGTTCAACTGCTCTTCCAAGTTCTTTGTTGCCTGACAGAATTACAATGTCGTCGGCAAGCCTCAAAGTTTTTATTTCTTCTCTCTGAACTTTAATTCCTACTCCAATTTTTTCTGTAGTTTTGTTTACTGATCATTTAGTGTAGAGACTGAATAACATCGGGGATAGGCTAAAACCCTGTCTCACTCCCTTCCTTTTCATGCCCCTCAACTCGTAACTGCCACCTGGTGTCTGTACAAGTTGTATACAACCTTTTGGTCCTGACACGTTACATGTGCTACCTTCGGAACTAAAGAATGTATCCCGCTTAACATTGTCAAAAGCTGTCTGCAACCCTACAAAATCTATAAGAGTAAGCTTGCCTTTCCTTAATCTATCTTCTAAGGTAAGTCATAGGGTCAGTATTGCCTCAGGTGTCCCTACATTTCTCTGAAATCCAAAAATATGTTCCCCGAGGTTGAGTGCTACCAGTTTTTTGATTCACCTGAAAAGAATTTGTGCTATTATTTTGGAACCAGAACTTATGAAACTGTTAGTTTGGTAATATTCAGACCTGTCAGCATTTGATTTCTTTTGGAATAGGAATTATGATATTCGTCTTCAAGTCTGAGGGTACTTTACCTGTCTCATATATCTTACATACCAGGATATCATTAGTTCAGAGGGAATGTTGTCTATTCTAGGGGCCTCGTTTCGACTCTCGCAGTATTGTATCGTATCTCCCATCTCGTCTTCATCTGTATCCTCTTGCTTTACCATAATATTGCCTTCAAGTCCATTTCCCTTGTGTACACCTTTTGCATACTCCCTCCACCAGTCACCTTTCCCTTCTTGCTTAGGACTAGTTTTCCATCTGGCCTCTTGTTATTTGTACAG